>NC_082738.1:38638749-39864432 GCF_030144855.1 Hypanus sabinus | reverse complement strand
GGAGAGGGGGAGAGGGGGAGAGGGGGAGAGGGGGAGAGGGGGAGGAGGGGGAGGAGGGGGAGGAGGGGGAGGAGGGGGAGGAGGGGGAGAGGGAGAGGAGAGAGAGAGAAAAAATCTCTCCAATCCCCAGTTATAGAGTCATAGTGGAATACATTTCAGCCTACCTATTCAGTTTATTCCCATCAATCCAACCCTGGACCATAGAACCTCCCATCAATGCACTTATTGAAATTTCTCTTAAATGTTGAAATCAAACCTTCTGTGGCAGCACATTCCACACTCTCACAACCCTCTGAGTGAAGATGTTCCCCCACAGGTTCCCCTTAAATATTCCAACAGAGTAAGTTTAAGAAAAGAAGTTCTGACAGAGGGTTGTAAACCTAAATCGTTGACTGTTTCTCTTTCTGCATATGCTGACTGACCTGAGCCTTCCAGGCATTTTATGTTTTTATGTAAATCCATCCATTTTTAAAAAATTATCCAATAACCATTGGAAACATTATCTTAATATAATCTACAACAGCTAGGAAGAAATTAACTACTCTTTCCAGCTGTCCTCCTAATCCTACTTTAATTTCTATTTCAAACTAAAGCAAATATCTTCAAATATTAATATTATAACAGTAGTAATGTTAAAGGTACATAGCTGTTGTTAGAAAATCATTGGCTTAACGTCTAGTGTAGGTTGTAAAAAGTGCCACATCAAATCTAAAACATCATTATGCAAATAAAAAGGCACATAATTGCAAACAACATAACCTCCTAGCATCCATGAACAATATCAAAGATACAATATTTCTCCATAATAATTTCTGAAAAGGTAATGAGAACATGTAATCTAGCAGTCTAAATTGTGAAACACTACAGTTTAGCTTCAAGTCCAGCTTACATTCAGTGGCCACTTTTTTAGGTACAGGAGGTACCTAACAAAGTGGTCACTGAGTCTATTTCTGTATGTTTGCGGTCTTCTGCTGCTGTAGTCCATCTACCTCAAGGTTCAACATGTTGTGCATTCAGAAATAACCTTCTGCACATCACTGTTGTAACGTGAGGTTATTTGAGTTTCTGTAGCCTTCCTGTCAGCTTGAATCAGTCTGGCCATTCTCCTCTGGCCTCTCTCATTAACAAGACATTTTCACCCACAGAACTGCAGCTCACTGGATGCTTTTTGTTTCTCATACCATTCTCTGTAAACTCTATAGACTACCGTGCTTGAAAACCCAAGGAGATCAGAGTTTCTGAGATACTCAGAAACCAACAATCATTCCATGGTCAAAGTCATTTAGATCACATTTCTTCCCCATTCTGCTGCTTGGCTGCATCTGAGTTGCTGCCACCTGATTGACTGATTAGATATTTGTATTAACAAGCAGGTGCACAGGTTTACCTAATAAAGTGGCCACACAGTGTATTTAAGGGTAGCTCCGCTTTGTAAAGTAGTGTTTGACCTGGAACAGAGAGTAGCATTGGGAGCAGGTCCCAATATCTGTCCTAATTTCTTACAGCCTAGGGAGACAATGGTCACAAAAAGTGGTACAGAATAGTGAAATCTAGAGTGGTTCCAGCTTACTCTGTGCTTATTGGACACACAACACAGTGCTTAGAATTAGTGCAGGATGAGCCCTTTCGAGGTCTAATATTCATGAAGGAATGCAGCCAAAAGAAACCAAGTTAATTGAAAATCCAACTGGCCTGCTTTAAAGATTAATCTCATTGAGGAAATTTTACTAATAGTTGCATTTAACAAACACAAAAGACTGAACACATTTAAATAAGTGGCACTGTTCCCTTGTGGACTTAATGCTTCAATTTTGCTGTTATACTATCATTGTAACTAAAAATCTGCCCCATGGGCACTTTTTTTTTCATAATATGAGCAGAACTGTAATATGAAAGCTGTACCATGTGTGAATAGTGTTGAAAGAAGAACAGTGGGTTGTACTGTATTCATTTAATTGGAACAGGGAACATAGAACAGTAGAGCACCAGAACAGGCCTTTTGTCCCACAGTGTTGTGCTAAACCAATTCAATTACTAATCAAATGGCTAACTGAACTAATCCCCTCTGCCTACACAATGCCAATATCTTTTCATTTACCTCAAATTCATGTGCTTGTCTAAACATCTCTCAATTTCTAATGTATCTGCCTCTACCATCACCACAAGCAGTGCATTGCAGGCACCCACCACTCTGTAAAATAAAACTTGCCTCCAACATCTCCTTTAAAATTACCCTCTCTTACCTTAAATCCATGGTATTAAATCCTCTGGTATTAGACATTTCAACCTTGGGAAAAATGATACTGTCTGTCTACTCTATCTATGCCTATCATAATTTTATGAACCTCAGATCTCCCCTCAGCCTCTGCTGCTCCAGAGAAAACAACCTAGGTTTGGCCAACCTCTCATTATAGCACATGCCCTCTACACCAGGCAGCATCTTGAGGAAGGATCTTTGAATGGAAGTCTAAAGTGGAGCTTGAGTGGATTGAACTGGAAGAGCTCTGAGATATCAGATCGAGAAGTGTCAGAAGGAGGTTCCTCAGCATAAACCATTCATTCCAGCTTCTCCTCAATAGGAGGCAGGCTTCAGGAATCTGTCCATACAGTTACCCACAAAATTACAATTATTAAGCCTGTTTGTAAATATTATAAATCTTCAGTCAACTTTTAGCAAATCCAACAATTGTTGAATGTGAGAACACTCCTAGATTACATCTTGGCAAGAAACAACTGTTATGAAACTGGCCTCTCTCGATGTGAAACAACAGATAAAGGTAGTTGATACAAGTGTTTGCTGAAACAAAGATCATTTAGAAATGCAAGGGCCCCTTGGAACTTAAAATTTGATTATCAGTTAAAAAGTAACTTGTGGAAGCGTTTAGCAGATGCAAGTGCTCAAACTCTTTGTTCGAACTCAATTTCCCTTTCTTTAAGTGATTAAAAATATCTCCTCAAACTCATCTTTGACAGCCCTACTGTAGGCTCCTAACTGAAAATTTAACTTGATCTTAACGTTTTTTAAAAATGACCAATCTGCTATATTTTTCCAACATACTTCCATTTTACACACAATCCCAACGTGCAGCTTGAACTATACACATTCAAATGTTTGTATTTAAAGACTTTCATTAAGTGTGGGATGACCCTTGTGGTTTAAGCTTCACAGAGTCTATGAAATTGGCAATGGTTGTGAAAGCCACACAAAGAGCAATCTGAAAGAATTTTGTACTTCTCTGGGCCACAAGGCAACCAATCAATATTGAGAACTCTCTCTTGCCATGCAAACTGGAAGCCAACACATTTAAGCTAACTGCTCCAAATTAGAGACTCACCTACCATTAACTAGTGACAAATACCAGCCTATGAAGTTGACAAGCATGAAACTGGCAGCGTCAGGGTAAAAGACTAATTCTCTTGATACTTAGCTTTTAAAGACAGTTCAGACCCCAGGACTTTGTATCATATCCTGAGCACCCACAGATGCCCTAATCCCACAGGAAGCTCAGCAATCTGCCTTTCCTAAATTGTAAGACTGAAAAACTTGCTGACTCCAGTGAACACACACAAAATACTGGAGGAACTCAGCAGGCGAGGCAGCATCAATAGAAAAGAGTACAGTCCATGCTTTGGGCCAAGACCCTTCAGTGGACTGGAGAGTAAAAGATGAGGAGTCAGAGTTAGGAGGTGGGGGAGGGGAGGAAGAAACACAAGGTGATAGGGGAAACCGGGGGAGGGAGAGGGGTGAAGAGCTGGGAAGTTGATTGGTGAAAGAGATACAGGGCTGGAGAAGGGGGAGTCTGACTGGAGAGAACAGAAGGCCATGGAAGAAAGAAAAAGAGGGAGGAGCACCAGAGGGAGGCAATGGGCAGGCAAGGAGATAAGGTGAGAGGGGGAAAAGGCGATGGGTCCGAAGGGTCTCGGTCTGAAATGTTGACTGTTTACTCTTTTCCACAGATGCTGCCTGGCCTGCTGAGTTTCTCCAGCATTTTGTGTGTGCTGCCTGGATTTCCAGCATCTGCAGATTTTCTCTTGTTTGTGACTCCAGAGAAGGCGGATCCTGGCCAATGACAACAGTTTCAAGTTATCATATAATCTGTGGTAAAACATGCAGAGGAATAAAGAAATTAATAAGGCAATGCAGAAACTTCTAAATTTCTGGTCTCTTCATTTGAAATGAGGTTCTCTTGAATATGAATATCTGAATTCATTGAACGTAAGAAATAGTAGCAGTAGGCCATCCAGCCCATTGAGCCTGCCCTGCCATTCAATAAGATCATGGCTGATCTGTCTGTAAACTCAGCTCCATCTACCTGTCTTTTCCCCATAACCCTTAATTCTCTTACTATGTAAAAATCTATCTAACTGTATCTTAAATATATTCAGTGAAGAAGCCTCAACTGCTTCCCTGGGCAGAGAATTCCACAGATTCACCACCCTCTTGGAAAAACAGCTTCTCCTCATCTCTGTCCTAAATCTTCTCCCCTGAATCTTGAGGCAATTGGCTCATTTATCCATCTTGTTTGAAACAAACAGCTATCTCTTGGTAATAGAAGAATTCCACATCATTGTAAATATTTAAATATTTATATTTGTAGTGACAGATTTCAAATCACTTTGGTCACTTGACCTTGATTCTTACCAATTCGGCTTTGATGAGGACTCGCTCCTGGTGAAAGTGATATGAAAGTTAACTGTATACCGACTGCCAGGACTTCCTGGCACGAAAAGGAGACCAGAACTAAAATGAGCAACTCCTGCAAGAATCCTCCTGCCAACAAGTGTTGATAGAGGAGGCGTTAGAAACCATTCACAAACCGCTCCACGTGCCAATATCACTATTTACTCTCACTGTAAATATACATACAAAATATTCTGACAGGCACTGAGTTTCTTTGCTTTGACAGTAATGTGAAAAGATGTCAGAATGAATTTTTCAGTGACTCATAACAGTCCTTAATCTAAATAGAGTGTTTGTTCTACTACTGCTTGCATATCATTTCAGTACATTGAACATACAGTAGCTCGTAAGCATTCTTAAGTTTCAAGAACATTTTGTTCAACTCAAAGGTGGATGGAAACTGAGTCATAAACCGTTGGTGCTCTTTGCAGCATTAACAGCCCAGATTTGCAAACAACAAATTACTTCAGCATCTTTACATTGCAGGCCCCCAAGAATGTGGTTTACACAGACATTGGCTCAAAGTTGTATTCAACGATTTCAGCAGTTCCAGCCTTTATATTGGACCTTTCCAGTATTCAGATTTTTGCTCTCTTTTCTACTGATAAAAATGTTTCAAGTTCTTTTTGCTCCTATTTATAGACCTATGCTTGTTATTCACTGATGTCTTTGCCACTCTCACTTGGCTCCATGATCCATTTTGTCAGTTAATTTGTCCAGGCCTCTGTCGTAGCACAGAGCTTCCTATTTCGTATTAGATGTAACTTCATAACTCTGATGCCAGTTCATTGACCTGAAAGGTCAACTCTGTGCCTCTCTCCGCAGCGGCTACCTAACCTGCAGAGTATCTCTATAGCTTACTGTTATAGTTCAATGTCCACCTCAGCACTCCGCTTGTACACTTGGATAAATATAAGGCAAAAAAATTAAGCCTTTAGTTTTGCACAATGAAAATATTAAAGTTGTAGAACGTAGACAGAGAGAAAGTCCTGAGGAATATTGAGGAACAAGTCTAAGAATTCCTAAAGGTGGCGGTACAGATGATAAAGTGGTGAAGAAGACAAACAGGATACTTGTTTTTGGAGATGAGGGGTGAACTTATAGAGGTTTAAGAACTATTAGTTCCTTAGTACTGTAAGTAGGACATTTTACCTCACAATCTTCCTTATTGTGATCTTGTACCTTTTGTCCACCTGCACTGCACTTTCTCTGTAGCTGCTACACTTTATTTCTTTGCGCTGTCTAATGATCTGATCCGTATGAACAGTGTGCAAGCCAAGCTTTTCCCTGTACTTCAGCACATGTAACAATAGTAAACCAATTCCAATTTATAGAATTGTGAGATGGATATGTAAGGTGAGTTGTTACTGTCCTTTTTCCAGAGGAGGAAATTCTAAAACAGAAGGGCATAGTTTTAAGATGAGAAGGGTAAAAGAGGCAAGTTATCTCACAGAGTAGTCGGTATATGGAACAAGCTGCCTGAGGAGGTGGCAAGTACAGTTACAAAACTTAAAAGGCACTTGGACAGGTACATGAATAGGAAAGGTTTAGAGGGATATGGGTCAAATGGAGGAAAATGGGACTAGTTCAGGAAGGCATCTTAGATGGCATGGATGAGTTGGACTGAAGGGCCTATTCCGATCCTGTAGAGCTCTATGACTCTAATTTTATAAAGCACTGGATAAAGTGTTGTGTACAGTCTCGTAGCCACACAATCAGAAGGACTTGATTACACTAGAGAATTTGGCAGGCTGTTGCTCGGGGTGGAGTATTTCAGTTATCAGGAGAGACTGAGTAGGCTGGGATTGCTTTCCTTCACACAGGGAACACTGGGGGAAGGCTTGATTGATATATTTAAAATTCCAAGGACCTTGCTATCCACCTTTTGCACTATTTTATTATTTATTTTTCTAATTTTCATATCTTGCACGGTACTGCTGTTTGCAAAACAACAGAACTCATGACATCTGTCGGCGAAAATAATGTTCACAAGATCACTAGATCACAAGACAAAGGAGCAGAAGTAGGCCATTTGGCCCATCGAGTCTGCTCCGCCACTCCACCATGAGCTAAACTATTCTCCCATCTAGTTCCAATTTCCTGCTTTTCCCCCATATCCCTTGATACCCTGACTAATTAGATACCTATCAATCTCCTCCTTAAACACCCTCAATGATCGGGCCTCCATTGATTCTGATTTCCAGTGTTAGTGACCCTGACTTCCACAGCTCAGAAATCGCAGTGGTAAATGGCAATGGTAGAAGGTGATCTCTGTGTCCGGGAAGACAGTATAAGAATAGACCTGTGGGTGATCGAGGAAATAACATGGCAGAAGGAAAGCCATTTGTAATAAAATAACTTTCAAAAGGAAGTTTCCAACTATATTTCTACTGTTATTTCAGATTTCCAGCACTGAAGTTTATTTGCTTTTCAATTACACAAAAGTATACAAATAATATCCCAGAAATGAGAGGGAACCGAAAGGCTAGTAAAAGGAGGAATTAAAGAATATTAAAGTAATTAATTGAATTGGAAGTCATATATCCCCAGGCCTGAATCTGCATTCCAGAGTACTTAAAGAGGTATCCATGAAAATAGTTGATGTATTGTTATCATCTTCTACAGTGGCCACTGAGTGTAATAGAAGAAGTGTGATAACAAAGCACTTAAAAATATCAACTGAATCAGACAAAATTGACATGGATTTATGAAGGGCCATCATGCTTAACACACCTGGGAATTTTTTGAAGATGTAACCGGTACATTAGATGAAGGAGAACCAGTTGATGAATGAGATCTATTTGGACTTTTGGGAAGCTTTTGATGAGATAACTCTATAAAGTGAATGCTCCGGGGATTCAGGGTAATGTACCATTATGGAATGAAAACTAGTTCATCAACAGAAAGTGCAGGTGATGTTAGGATTGGAAAGATTACTGACTGTTAAGTAGAATAAGGGGGTTATTCTGCTACTTATGCATTTCATTAGCTTAAATGGAAGGACTTTATATTTGGCAAGCAGTGTTTGGGATGAAATGAGGTCCCTCGGATAATTAGTTAATTAACCAAATAGTTAATTAAGACTAAAGTGCAGTGGGATGTTCATTCCACACAAGGTTGAAAATCTGGATGTTGTATCCAACTGCAGCTATTGCTACCCACATTTTGGAGTTGGAGCCACAGATGGATTCACCACAGATGAGATCATGCGATCACAGCAAACGCTGCGGAGGCGGGAAGAACAAGTGATCACAGAGCAACGCACACAAACCACTGGAGGAACTCTGCAAGTCAGGCCCTTCAATGGAGGAAAATAAACAGTCTACGTTTCAGGCTGAGCTACCTGATTAGCTGAGCTCCTCCAGCACTTTGTTGGAGTACTATGCTCAGTTCTGGTCGCCTCACTACAGGAAGGACATGGAAGCCATAGAAAGGGTGCAGAGGAGATTTACAAGGATGTTTCCTGGATTGGAGAGTATGCCTTATGAGAACAGGTTGAGTGAACTCGGCCTTTTCTCCTTGGAGTGACATAGGATGAGAGGTGACCTGATAGAGGTGTACAAGATGATGAGAGGCATTGATCGTGTGGATAGTCAGAGGCTTTTTCCCAGGGCTGAAATGGTTGCCACAAGAGGACACAGGTTTAAGGTGCTGGGGAGTAGGTACAGAGGAGATGTCAGGGGTAAGTTTTTTACTCAGAGAGTGGTGAGTGCGTGGAATGGGCTGCCGGCAATGGTGATGGAGGTGGATATAACAGGGTCTTTTAAGAGACCCCTGGATAGGTACATGGAGCTTAGTAAAATAGAGGACTATAGGTAAGCCTAGTAATTTCTAAGGTAGGGACGTGTTCGGCACAATTTTCTGGGCCGATGGGCCTGTATTGTGCTGTAGGCTTTCTATGTTTCTGTGTTTCTTCCAGCACCAGCAGAATGTCTTGTGTTTGTGTGTAGAGAAAGGCTGATGTTATGGGAAATCCCTGGAGCTAATCTCCTCATCAACGCAGGAACCATTTGAATCAGCAAAACTACAGAGGGTTAGGAACTCATCTAGCTCCATCATGGCCAGAAGCCTCCCCACCATCAAGGCCATCTTCAAAAGGCAGTGCCTCAAGAAGGTGGTATCCATCATTAAGGGCCCTCACCGTCCGGAACATGCCCTTTTCTCACTGCTACCATCAGGAAGAAGGTACAGAAGCCTGAAGACATACACTCAATG
The DNA here is from genome assembly GCF_030144855.1 of Hypanus sabinus. Classification (NCBI taxonomy): domain Eukaryota; kingdom Metazoa; phylum Chordata; class Chondrichthyes; order Myliobatiformes; family Dasyatidae; genus Hypanus; species Hypanus sabinus. The sequence goes on along the minus strand of NC_082738.1, from coordinate 39,855,536 downwards.
TTTTAGGGACAGCTTCTTCCCCTCTGCCATCAGATTTCTGAATGGTGCACAAATACTACCGCACTTTTTGCACTACTTTTTAAAATATATTTCTTGTTGTAACATAAGTTTTTTTTAAATGTATTGCACTGTACCACTGCCTCAAAACAAAAAAGTTCCCAGCATACATCAGAGTTGATACATGTAATTCTGATTCTGAAGAGATGGCTTCTCAGGGGAGTGCTGAAAGAGCCAAGTTTTTGGTAGTATAGATGACTCAGCTGCCGAAGAGGGGTGGAATAAAGAGTGGTAGGGGATTCCATTATAAGGCGAACATGTTTCTGTGGCTCCAGAGTCATATATTGTCTCCCTATTGCTAGGGTCATGGATGTCACAGAACAGCTGCAGACTATTCTGAAGGAGAAGGAAGTACAGCTTGTTGTCATGGTACATTTCAGTACCAACAACACAGATGGAAAAAAGGGGTAAGGTCTGCGAGGTGGATTTAAAGAGTTAAGTTAAAAAGCAGCAATTCAAAGGTAGTAATCTCTGGCTGAAGAGGTGGCGCCAGAGGGAGAGACTGAGATTCCTGAGACACTGAAAGCATTTCTGGAGAAGGTGGAAACTGTATAAGGAGAATGGCTTGCAGCCAGATAGGTCTGGCACCAATGCCTTAATGGGAGTGTTTGTAGTGCAATTGAGGAGGTTGCAGAGTAGCAGGGGGGCAGGAACCTAAACAGGATGACCAGAGACAGTGTACAACAAGCTCAAAAATGGAAGAAAGTTGAATACAAAGCAGAAGAGAGACAAACAGGGCAAAGCACAAAATGGAAGATGCTTAAAATGGCAAAAGACAAGACTAAAGGCAGATGAACTAACTGAATGAATTGGAGTCAACAGGTATGATCTGATAGCCACTACGGAGATCAAAGCTGGGAAGTTAACATTAAAGGATATTTAAGTTTTGGGGGTGGGGGTTGGAAGAAAAGCCTCTTGAGGTCACATTGTTATTAACAAATAAGTTGGCAGAGATGATCCAGGCTCAGGGATGTTGAGTCCATTGGGTGGAGGTTAAAAGCATCAAGGGAAAGCATAGACACCCAAACATTATTAACACTGCTATTAAAGACAGTGTGTAATAAGAGCAATGCAATATGCTCTTATGGGAGACTTTAATTTTCATTTAGATTGAGTTAATCACAGTGGAAAGTGTAACTACAGATATAAGTTCACAGAGTGCATTCGAAATAATCTCCTAGAACAATATATTATCATATTCACTCGGGTACCTTGGGTTGGTAATGGGCAATAAAGGAGGTTTAATATATGACCTTGGAGTCAAGGATTCCCACAATAGTAGTGATCATGGTATGTTAGAATTTTACATTCTATTTGAGAGGGATAAGACTTAAAAACTGTGTTTAATTTAAGTAAACAGAATTACAATGGAATGACGATTGATTTGGTTAAATTAGATTGGGCCAACTGATTAGGCATGCAATGGCAGACATTTAAGATAGTAATTTATAACCCCAGTAAGGAGGAAAGATTCTAAGGAAAGGATGAAACAACCATGGATTTTAAGGAGCGATGAAGATCAAAGAGAAAACAAATAAGAGTGAAAAGATAGAAGTAGACCCCAAGACTGAGTTCAAATTTGCAAGAAGTATACATAAAAACTTATAATGAAAGAGAAACTAAACTACAAGGGAAAATTCATAAGAAATATGAAAATGGACAATAAATATGTATTTACAAACATTTTAAAAAAAGGTAGATGACCAAGTAAACATTGGTCACTAGGGAACAAGGCTGGGGAAACAGATATGGAGAGAAAAAAGCAGCAACCATCATCAGGGACTCCCACTATCTAGCCATGGTCTCTTCTTGCAGCTACCATCAGAACGGAGGTATTGGAACGGCCTTTCAACCGTCAGGCTCCTGAACCAGTGTGGATAACATCACTCACCTCAAATCTGAACTGATTCCACAACCTATGGACTCACTTTCAAGGGCCCTACAACTCATGTTCTCAGAATTATTTATTCACTTTATTGCTTCTTCTTATTATTATTTGACTTTAGCATTTCCACAGTTTGTCTTCTTTTGCACATTGGCTGTTTGTCAGTCTTTGTTTGAGTTTAGTTTTCATTGATTCTATTGTACTTCTTTGTTCTACTGTGAATGCCTGCAAGAAAATGAATCTCAGGGTAGTATATGATGATATATATGTACTTCAATTTTAAATTTACTTTGAACTTTAAATAATCCTGGGGAGAAATTAAACACCCATGACCATTGCCATAGCCTGGATGACTAGCTCCCTAGGATTCCAAACGAAGAGGCTATTGAGTTGGTGGATGTATAAGTTACAATATGTGAAAAATCCATAAATTCTGGAGAAGAGCCAGAGGACTGGAAGACTGCCAATGTGATGTCCTCATTTAAAAGGGGATAGAAGTAACTACAGACCAATTAGCTTAACATCATTTAGTGTAATGTTATTAGAGTTATAGAGTCACAGATTTGTACAGCACAGAAAGAAGCCCTTCAGCCCATCACATCCATACTGACCTTTTCACCCACCTACACTATTCCCATTTGCCCTCATTAGGTCTGTGTCCTTCTATGCCTTTCCTTTTCAAGTACCTGTCTAACCTGTCTGAGGCTGTTTGATGGGGACATGAATATGCAGGGATGGAGGGATGTGGATCATGTGGAAGCGGAAGGGATTAGTTTAAGATGGCACAAACATCGTGGGCCGAAGGGCCTGTTCTAGTGTTGTACTCTGCGTGTTTGATGTTCTAGGAACCTTGTTTTTAATACCCTTGCCATGGGAAAATGATTCCATCTATCCTGTCCATGTGTCTAATATTTTTTATTCCTCTATCAAGTCACCTTTAATCTTCACTCCAAGGAAAACAAGACCACCCCCTCCAATCACTCCCAAAGGCCAAAGTCCTCCTATCTCGGCAACATCCTGGTCATCTCCTCTGTTCTCTCTCCAATGCAATAATAGTCTTCCTATAGTTTTACTCACAATTGACCTCCCTTAATCGATTGTTCATGAGGTAACAGCAACATATTTGGAAAACCAACATCTAAACAAAGAAAGTCAGATTCTTTTGAAAGGTGGAGCTGATTGACTTTAAATCATCTGTATGGTTGTTTATCAAAGCAACTGGTGGTGACAAATGAAGTAAAACACAGATCAATGTTTGGGCCCCAGCTATTAAAATTACAGTGTTTGTCCCAGCTAATAAAGCCCTTTAAATGAGTTCTGGTATAAGGGATGCAAATGTCATATTTCCTACATTGCGAGTGACACAGAGCAGGAAGTTGTGAAGAAGATGCTAAGAAGCCTCAAGGTGATTTAGACAAATACGTGGCAAATACATTACAAATTAGGTAAATGTGAAGTTATCCACTTTGACAGCAAAGAAGAAATTTAATTAAATAATGATAATTTTGGAAATGTCAATATACAATTGTGTGTTCTTGTATATCAGTCACTGCAAACAAACATGACAGTAGGAAGGCAAATAGTATGCAAAAGGCTTTGATTATGGGATTAATATGATCATGCATTCTGGATTTGGTGAGCCCATACCTTAGTACTGAGTACAAGTTTGATCTCCTTACTAACAAAGGATATATTTGCCCTCAAGGAAGTGCAAGAAGTTCACCAGACTGATTTCTGAGATGGCAGAACTGTCATTTGAGAAAATGTGTTTGACTACATATTATACACTCAGCGGCCACTTTATTAGGTACAGGAGTATATCTAATAAAGTGGCAACAGGAGAGGAACTCGGTGTGGTTTTCTGCTGCTGTAGCCCATCCACTTCAAGGTTTGACATGTGCACTCAGAGATGCTCTTCTGCAACGCCACTGTTGTAACACAGGGTTATTTTAGTTGCTATCACCTTCCTGTCAGCTTGAACCAGTTTGGTTATTCTCCTCTGGCCTTTCTCATTAACAATATGCTTTCACCCACAGACCTGCCACTCACTGGATGTTTTCCATTTTTCGCACCATTCTCTGTAAACTCTCAAGACTGTTGCGCATGAAAATCCCAGGAGATCAACACTATCTTAGATACTCAAACCACCTCATCTGGCACCACGGTCAAAGTCATTTAGATCACATTTTTCCCCATTCTGATGTTTGGTTTGAACAACAACTGAACTTTTTGACCATGTCTGTTTGCTTTTATGCGTTGAGTTGCTGCCGCCTAATTGGCTGATTAGATATTTGCATTAATGAGCAGGTGTTCCAGTGCGCCTAATAAAGTGGCCACTAAGTGTAGATTTACTATGAGAACAAAGATTCAAATCTCTGAACCAAAGAAAATTCATTCGGAGCTTAGGAGGTTGTCTGCTATATGATCTTAAAAAAAATATCTCTCTCTACAAATGCTGCCAGACCTGCTGAGTATTTCTGATTGTCTGCTTTTAATATGATTGTACTATCAGTTGCCCTGGATTCTTCCTCAGCGAGCAGGTAATTGATGTTGCTGAGTTAGATACTGGGTCCATAATTGGAAGAAGCTGAGATCATTTAGTAGAGGGATCAGCTACAACTATGCCAATATCTGAAACAAGGAATGCTCAAGGTTATGTATGTCAGAGATTTAATAAATCTGACAGGAATTCACATATGGGGAATGTATTGTGTTGATAATAACATGAGAAAAATCAAAATAAAAATGTCAATAAGAAGCATAGAAAAGTGTTATAAGAGGCATTTGCAGGAATATCCGAAACCAATACTGAACAGACATTGATGGTTGCAGGCATCATTGCTAACTCCTGCAAGTCTGTTGAGTTTCCAATGATGTCCCTTTTTCCCCTGTAATTCTGCAGACAGAGCAAACTCGATGGGCAGAATGCCCTATTTCTGCTCCTCTGCCTTATATTGTCTGTCCTGATTTTGTAGTGAGCTCTGTGGATTTTCTGCAGTAGATTGCTGGACTGTTTGATCATTAATTAAATCTTCCCAAAGTCACATTTCCTAATTTTGCACAGCAGGGCATCCTGAAATCATTCCTTTTGCGACTGACACCCTTCCCTTATTGTGCCTTCCTCAGTCAGCAGCTGATTATCAGTTAATCATACGAGTGAACAGTAGCATGTTGCTGAAACTCTTCAAAGGATAAATGTTACATTGAGGGTTTAACAAATTTATGTGGGGGCTATTTGAATGCTTCTTTCTTTAAAAAATAACTTTAAAAGTAAGTACTCAGTAAGTTTGGATGCTTTGGTTAGTGCACCAGTTAGTTCAACACCATTACATCTTGAGGTGACAGAGTTCGGAGTTCAATCCCATCACCCTCTGTATGGACTGCCTTCCACAATCCAAAGATGTTCTGGTTAGGTTAACTGGTCACTGTAAATTGTCCTGTGATTTGGGTTAGGATTAAAGCGGGGTTGTCGAAGGTTGCCAGGCATCATGGCTCAAGGGGTGGAAGGGCCTATTCCACACTATATATCTAAATAAAATAAATAAATGAAATTTAAAATATAAGATGCATGCAGATATGTGCAAAGAAAAGAAGGAAAGATACAATTAGTTATGTTGGTAGATAACATTTAACTCACAATTGAAAAATGCTGATAAAAAAAATCAATTTAAAGTGGTTCATAGAGCTTACATTTCGAAACAGAAGCTGTCCAGTTTTTATCCGAATGTTTCTCCACTTTGTAATAAATGCAACTCTGCTGATACCTCTTTAATTCATATGTTTTGGTTTTGCCCTAAAATTGAAAAGTTTTGGCGGGAAGTATTCCATACCCTTTCACAACTTTTTAGGGTCCAAATTGACCAAAATCCCCTTACTGCCTTGTTTGGTATTATTGCAAATGAAGATATAACTTTAAATACTCCTAACCTACAGGTTTTAGTTTTTACCTCTCTTTTAGCAAGGAGAGCAATCTTGCTTAAATGGAAGGAGTCTACCCCTCCTACACATCTTCAATGGCTACGTGATATTATGTCGTATTTAAATTTAGAAAAGATCCGCTGCTCAGTCTTAAATTCGAAACAATCTTTTTACGATATTTGGGGACCTTTCCTAAATTACTTTTCCAATTTATAAAGTTTAACAGTGCACAGATTTTTATGTATATTTCTATCTTCTCTTCTTAAGTGAATATGGTTTTTTTTTCTAATTATCCATTGTCATCCATCAGCTTTTTTCTTTGGTAGTTGGTAGGGGGTTGACTTTTTTTATATATATATAAAATTTCTTTTATGATGTATGACCTATCTTTAAATTTTTGATTACAGAGTGGTTTACCTTTATGTGATATGCTATAACATTTTGATCAATTTTATTACAACATATGAATGTACACAAGTTATGTTGAGATGTATCTATGTGTTGCACTCTGTAAACCTTTTTTTTCTTCTGAATAAAAATATTGTAAAAAGAAAAGAAAAAAAAATCAGGGCACAGCTTTCCTTGGATTAACATTCAGGTAGCTCAATCAAGATTATACCAAGCAGAAACTTTTAGCACTACCCTACCCAATTAGAAACCATAGAACATTACAGCACAGAAACAGGCCTTTTGGCCCTTCTTGGCTGTGCCAAACCATTTTTCTGCCTAGTCCCACTGACCTGCACCTGGACCATGTCTCTCCAAAGCCCTCTCATCCATGTAACTGTCCAAGTTTTTCTTAAATGTCAAAAGTGAGCCCACATTCACCACTTCATCTGGCAGCTCATCCCACACTCCCACTACTCTCTGTGTGAAGAAGCCCCCCCCCCAATGTTCCCTTTAAACTTTTCCCCCTTCACCCTTAACCCATGACCTCTTTTTTTCTCTCCCCTGGCCTCAGTGGAAAAAGCCTGCTTGCATTCACTCTATCTATACCCATCATAATTTTATACACCTCTATCAAATCACCCCTCATTCTCCTACGCTCCAGGGAATAAAGTCCTAACCTATTCAACCTTTCTCTGTAACTCAGTTTCTCAAGTCCCAGCAACATCCTTGTAAACCTTCTCTGCACTCTTTCAACCTTATTAATATCCTTCCTGTAATTAGGTGACCAAAACTGCACACAATACTCCAAATTCGGTCTCACCAATGCCTTATACAACCTCACCATTACATTCCAACTCTTATACTCAATACTTTGATTTATAAAGGCCAATGTACCAAAAGCTCTCTTTACAACCCTATCTACTTGTGATGTCACTTTTAGGGAATTATGTACCTGTACTCCCAGATCCCTCCATTCTACTATCTGTACTCCAAGATCCCTCTGTTCTACAACACTATTATTTAGCATCGATGAGACAGAGATTTTTTTTCCAGGGCACAAATGGCTAATATGATGGAGCATAATTTTAAGGAGATTGGAGGAATGTACCTGTATAGGTGGAATGACAGAGGTAAGTTTCTTACGTAGAGAGTGGTAGGTGTGTGGAACACATTGCCAGGGGTGGTGTTAGAGGCAGATACATTAGGGACATTTAAGAGAATCTTAGATAGGCACATAGATAATAGAAAAATGGAGGGTTATGTGGGAGGGAAGGGTCAGGTTGATCTTAGAGTAGGTAAAAGATTACAATGACATTATGGGCCGAAAAGCCTGTACTGCGCTGTAATGTTCTATGCTCTAATGAGAATGCACCTCATTAGCATCAGTGGGTGTAAGTGTCATTCTGGAGACGCCTCTGGTACCTGACTGCCTAGTTCATTCAATGATACAAGGATGCTCAGAACCCTTGCCTATTTTTTTTGTATTCATCAAATTGGGCCCCTGCGTAATTAAGGACTTTACAGAGCAACACTGCTGGTTGCCTTGTTCAGGCCATGCCTGGCCTGAGTTCCATTATGGACTCATACATGCCCTCATGGCAATTCACGTGTTTGAACTGATTACTTGTGCCAGCTGTCACAGACAAACAAAATCTCAACAGAATCTGTTTAATGAGCCTGGTCTACAATCCATCAGTTGCCTTGGAAGGAATAGATGGAAGTTCAGGCATCTGTCAGTCTGCTGATATATCCTCAGGAATTCAGTCATATTCACTGGGGAGCCAGGTGAGCTTAAAAAGCATTCAGCTTAAACACAGAGTCATAACATTTTAAAAACAGATTCACAATAGTAATAACGTGCTTTTTGTTTACCAGTGAGTTTCATTTGCTCATAATTTATTCTATTCAGTGGTTCAAGTAAGGGAGTTTTCTGAATAAATAAGTTAAATAGGACAAGGTCCCCTAAGGACGCTGTGCAGATGGGAGTGCAAGTGCTGAGCTGAAATCCGCAATGCTTGCATGGAAAAGTGGAGAACTGGCGGAACACTTGTTAGGCTCAGTAGTGACACAGGCCTGGTTAATGGTCAGGGAAAGGAAAACAAATTAGGGCACCATAAGTGTACTGCTGACGCAGTGACGTCACCTGCCATTGTCCAACAGATGTGGAGTTCCACCTGCTTGTAGGAATGAGGGAGGAGACTGCCTGGTGAACCTTTTATGCACACTCATGCCACTTAAAAAGCCACTTGGCATCATAGTGTTGGAGGGTTTTCAAGTGGGGGGGGGGGGAGGAACTACAATGCTGCCTGTAATGGGGGACTGTAGTCACAGAGAGGTTGCATGGGTTGAGCTTATTCACACTGGAACCCTGGAGGCTGAGGTATGACCTTGTAGCGATCTACAAAGTTATTCGAGACATAGATAGAATAGATAGTCAGAATATTTTTCCCTGAGCAAGGCAGTCCAGAACTAGAGAGCATAGGTTTAAGGTGAGAGGAGAGAAATTTAATGGAGATCTGAGGGGTAAGTTTGTCATGCAGAAAGTAGTGAATATTTGGAACAAGCTGCTAAAGGGAGTAATGAGGTAGGTGCGTATGTAATATTTAAAAGACATTTAGATAGGTAACACATACAAAATACTGGAGGAACGCAGCAGGTCAGGCAGCATCTATGGAGTGGAATGAACAGTCAATGTTTCCTTTGTGGATACAAACTATCTGTAACAATATGGCGAATTACATTATGGAACGGTTTTGTAGATCACTATATTAAGAACGCACACAACATGCTCGCGGCGAGAACAACCTGATTTTGCTCTGGCATTGTGCAATGAGAAAGGTTAATTACTAATCTTCTAGTTCAGGTGCTTTTAGAAAACAGTGATCACAACATGGTCAAATGATTGAAGGTGATTTAGCACAATCTGAAGAAAAGGTCTTAAATCTAAACAATGCAAACTCCTAAATTACGAGGCGTGAATTGATTAAGGTACATTGAAAAACTATATTATTAAATGTGATAACACAATACAATGTCCAACAAATTAAAATATGGTTTACAAACTAAACTTAAGGAAATTTGGCCAAAGAATGGCAGCAGAGAATTAAAGATAGTACTAGATCACAGGAAAAATTTATTATGCTGACAAAATGTTTGAGGATTGGGAACATTCAGAATTCCACAATGTAGAATCAAGATAAAGGAAAAAACTATATATGTAAGCAAGAAACTTAACAAAAGATTGTAAAACTGTCTAAACATTTCAGGTGGCACGGTAGCATGCAGTTATTACAGCACTAACGAGCTGGGTTCAATTCCTGCCAGTGTCTGTAAGGAGTTTGTACGTTCTCCTTGTGGCCATGTGGGTTTCCTCTGGATGTTCCAGTTTCCTCCAATGTTCCAAAGACATAAAGTGACACTATGAATCATGAGGAAAGTGTTTCTGAGGTAAACAAACTGATTTGGCGACAAAGATATTTATGAACTTCTCCTACTTTATATTAAATTCTTCATATGTTATTCTGATGGAACCACTGCAGTATTTTGGGAGAAGGTAAGGATTTTGCCCAGAATGTTGCATACAATTGGATGGCTCTGCACAGGTTCCACAGCTTTAAGCAACCTGATGTGCAATGCCAGGAAGATCCAGGCTGGGCAGAGCAGAATCATTTGATAACATAAATTGATACACAGCTGGGGGACACAGGGAATGCCAGCAAGTTTGGTCATTGTTTATATAATCGCCCAGATGTGGCCCTTATGTACTGCATTAACTAATTCCTAACCTCCAGTGTGCAGCATATTCTTCATCTTCATTCAAGTTGCCCTAGCCTCTCTTGCTGACGCCCTTTAATAAAGGCCTTTTCTATTGTCCTCAGAGAGACCTCAATTGACTTCATTTCCTGTCCTCAGCTGTTAAGTGAAGCAATGATTGTTTCGGTAGATAGCTTTATTTTACATAGACTCTGCTCAACAGCTGCAACTACTGCATGCTCCTCTCTCAGGGATACAATTTTCATGTACAGTCTTATTTTTATTAATGGAATGTAGACGGAGCAGGCAGTGCCAACATTTACCGTCTAATCCTAACTACCCCTGAGGACTGAGAAGGCATCTTACACGAACCTCCCCAGATTTCTATTGATTTAGTCCTGTGGCTCATCAAAAGTGTTTGCACTATGTAATTTACATTCCTAAATGGCCACATTGCTGTCCATCAGGCGTTGCCCAAAGAATTTTCTTGAAAAAGATAAAAAATGTTAGAACTCTAACATTTGATTAAGACACAAAAGCTTGTACTAGACTAGCACTTGACTGACTATACAGTGGATTCTGGTTAACTGGACACATTGGGACTGATATGGTTTGGTCAATTAAGCGGCTGCCCCAATTAGCTGAAGTTTCATGGAAATAGATAAAAATGTATAAAAATGACAAACTCATTTAACTGAGTAACAAATTATGCATTTAAATGAAATACAGAACAAATTAGAACACTACCAAAGCTACTACAGCACTATAAAATGGTGTATTACTTCCTAATAGTTATTGCTGCCGTGTTCTTTTCATTGACTATAAATGAACAAAATCAGAACAGGCATCTTGTGCAGATAATGGACTGCCTTCAAACAAAGTTTTTGACAATTGCACTCCTCAAATCTTCATTTTCATTGTAACATTCAAGATGATTGTTGATACTTACAAATTCTTCGTAGGTCCTAACTTGTTGAAGCAATGAAATCATTTCATTTTCACTATTTGCTGTTTCTGGCATCTCCAAGCCTGAATGCTTGATACCGCAGTGAGGAAAACAGTCTTGAATTGTCTTTCTGCTTATTACTTGCCAACTATCAGTGACAAAAATCACTGCTTTTTGAACACACACACAACCGATGCTACTTAAAAACCATTTGCTCTAAGCACAGAGTAGTATCCAATGGCCACACAACGTGTATGTGACTGACACTAGTCAGAAACTGTTCAGCAACTGTCCCCTGTCCCAATTAAGCAGCATGCTGTCCCAAGCAGGAAGAGAATCCCAGCTATTTTCTCAATTTGTTTTTGTCCTGTAAGAGTTGTCCCAAATAAGAGGCTATCCTGATTAATCCACAGCCTAGAATCCACTGTATTAGGAGTTAGGAATAGTTAATTGTTAACAGAGAACTAGGTGTAAAGAGGGTTTCTTCTTTTTGTTAACTAGCAGGAATGCTAATTTACTGATAACGAGAATGGTATTCCTTTGTAAACCAAATGGGGATTAATTTTCTTTCTTCTGAGTCTGTAAGCTTTTGTTGACGGGCTTTTGGGCAGATCGGCGCGAGGGGGTCGAGAGAGAGGACGCAATGCTCTAAGCTGGGCGAGGATCGGACCCCAAAGGGGGGTCCGAGGCCGGGAGATTCTCCGAGGAGGGGGGGGTTGAAGCTAGATGTGCTTGGTTGACCACTCGGAGGGTCCTGAGCTGTTTGGAGAGTCGAGGAGTTCGGAGGGTCCTGAGCTGTTTGGAGAGTCGAGGAATTCGGAGGGTCCTGAGCTGCGAGTCGAGGAGTTCGGAGGGGATCGAATGGTGGCCAGAAGACTTCAGTAATTGAGCTCCAACGGTTGTGCACGAAGTGGTTTGGACTTTGATAAGTTTGGCGCCTTTTCTTTAATTTTCTCTTCATATATACTGTATCGTTATTAATCACTTAGTTATAGTAACCTTTATAAATTGTACTCATTTAATCGCATATGGTGTGCTGTCTGTTTTTGGGCGAGGCGGGGACATCACACAGCATCCACACCAGCTGATTACCCAGTTTGGCGGGGCTGAAGGCTGCTCCCCCTAGACGAAACGAGCTGAGCGAGCCTGAGGCGACCCAGGGAGTTACATTGTGGGGTGCTCGTCCGGGGTTGATTTCTGTGGAAGCTGTGTGATCACCCTCTTTAAATTGTGTCTGCGGCGAAGAGCTGGTGTGCCTTTTTGGGTGTGCGATTGCTGGTTATCGCGGTGTGTGTGTTGGGTGGGGTGGTTGCTTTTGGCTGACGAAATGGTGGTGGGACCATGGGTTGTCCGTACTGTTTGGAGATTGAGGAGTGACAGGTTGGGATGTTTCAGCAGTGGTGAGCTCCGCCCAGTTATTGGAATAATGTCCAACCCTAAAGGGGCGGAAGCGTGGGCGGAGCGGACCCCTCAGTTATTGGGTGAGTGGCAGTGCTTGGCTGAGGAAAAGCGACAGGGACAGGTTGAAAGTTTGAGTAGGCGGGCTGGTGACTTTGTTAGAACTGTCGGGCGCAATTACCTCGAAGTGACCGCTGCCAGTTCTGGGAAAGTGTGGGAAAATGCGTGTGGTTCGACTGGAAGTCAAATGCCGCAGCTGGGGGGCTTATCATATCCGTGGCAGGAGATTGGTGGGAAGTTTTTAGGGTATCCTTTTTTGCCTAGGGGGGCAGATAAATTGCTTGTGGTGCCAAGGGGATCTGTCAAGGGGATCAGTTGTTCCGTTGATTCGAGAGGTGTCGGGAAACTTAGAGGAGGCCCAGTGGGGGAACGGCTTGGGGTCTCTGGGGGAGCACGTTCCCAGCAATGTACCAAGGAACTCCCGAAAGGAGCAGACCCTATTCCTGAAGGCTTAGAGGGGCCATGCGCACAGGTGTTGTTACGGATGGATGGAAGTCAAGTTAAAGCCATCCTCAGCACCGGGGCGCCGGTGAAGTTGCTGTACAGTTTGTTTCATAACCGTTATTGGAAGCATTTACCCTTGACAACATTGAGGACACTGGAGATTCGGGGTACCAGTGTCGGTGATTATCCAGACAACGGTTGTTGGTCAGTGAAAATGGAGTTCTTAGAGGCAAATGTGGAGGAGACTGAGGTTCATGAATCGTTAATGCTGATGTGTCCGGACCCTGTTGAGACGGGCAGCGTTTCTGTTCTAGAGAGAACCAATATCCTGCTGGTGCGCTTGGGAGCCTGCCCGGAGGAGGCGGGTGAGCGCTGTTTGGAGGCATTGTCGATGCACCCAGGGTTTCGAGCTGCTTGTGCGGACGTGTGTAGCAGCATTGGGCTGATAACGAATTCAAACAAGAGCCAGTGGTGGTACGGCCTGGGGGAAGTATCTGATGGTGAGACCCTCTTCGTGGACGCTGCGAAATACCACAAGGGAGGGGAGTTGACTGCTGAAGACACCTCGGAGAGAGAGAGGTTGCGGCGACTGGCCCCTACAGCCGTGGAAGATGTAGGCAGCGTGTGTATGGATTATATTGCGTTGAAGAGCCGCACTGTCAGTGACCAGAATATGGCCCTGAGGGCCAGAGAGGCGATGGCCTGTCTGAGTGGTGTGAAGTGGTTTAAGGTGCTGGATCTGAGGAGTGGATGTTGCCAGATCCCGATGAGTGGGGCCTACAAGGAGAAGACGGCCGTTATAAGTTCCCTAGGAGTCTTCGGGTCCGAAAAGATGCCACAGGGCATATCTGGAGCCCTTGCAACCTTCCTGCGGGGCAGGTGGAAGACCATAGGGGATGTGGAGGTGTTTGGAGTTTTGGTGTATGTGGATGATCTCCTGGTATTTGGATTTGCCTCAGGAGAATATGAAGTGAGGTCGTTGCAGGAGCAGCTGAGAACTACCGAGTTAAAGTGTTTTCGGGACACGTGCCAGGGCTGGCGAAGGTCGCAGCTCGTGAGAGACTGTCTCTACGGAATCAAGTTTGAAATGAAGACGGAGAGACTGGAGAAAGTGATCTGGAACCATTCGGAAGACTTACAAGTTGGAGAGAATGAAGAAAGTTGTCTGACTGAGGGTAATAGCAAACTGAGAACCCGGAGAGGGGAGTTTGCGGAGGTGAAGAAATTACAGATGAATCTCAGAAGAGAGAAGCGGAAACTTGAAGGGAACCTGAAGATGACCATCGACAGTTCAAATGAAGTGCAAAACCTGAAAGTTGATCTGGAAGAAGTCATGAGGAAGAAAAAGCTGGAGAGAAGTGCAGTGAATACTGAACAGGAGGCTGAAGAGACTGCGGGAGCAGTGCAGGCCACGTGTTTCCGTTTGGAGAAGATCAAACAGCAGCTACCGATCACAGGAATGAGGAAGAATACAGATTCGATGGATGATGTGCTGGATGTGTGGTACATGCTGCCTTTTGCTGACTTTCCCTCGATTGAGGAAGAGACCTTTGGCCCTTCTCCCATTGAGTCAGGTGTAGCGGGGAGGGTTAGCTGTGTGCAGTGTGAGGCATGAGTGAGAGGTTGAGAGAGGAGGTGGTAGTGGGCCCAAGGTATCCCCAGTTGTGTCCGAGCCTGAAGGGTTTAGGTGAGGGGGTACGGAGGTCTCAGAAGGGTTAGGGAACTCCCAGATAGTTGGCCTAAGTAGCGCCTGAAAAACAGGGCGTGAGGTTTACTGTGTGGGGAGGAGATGTCCCTGTTTGTGCTTGGGTTACGGTGTGTTGGCAGGAAAGGTGGCGAGTTATTTAGTAGTCATGAGGACATGACTTTTATTTGGTGGAGGGAGAGTGTAAAGAGGGTTTCTTCTTTTTGTTAACTAGCAGGAATGCTAATTTACTGATAACGAGAATGGTATTCCTTTGTAAACCAAATGGGGATTAATTTTCTTTCTTCTGAGTCTGTAAGCTTTTGTTGACGGGCTTTTGGGCAGATCGGCGCGAGGGGGTCGAGAGAGAGGACGCAATGCTCTAAGCTGGGCGAGGATCGGACCCCAAAGGGGGGTCCGAGGCCGGGAGATTCTCCGAGGAGGGGGGGGTTGAAGCTAGATGTGCTTGGTTGACCACTCGGAGGGTCCTGAGCTGTTTGGAGAGTCGAGGAGTTCGGAGGGTCCTGAGCTGTTTGGAGAGTCGAGGAATTCGGAGGGTCCTGAGCTGCGAGTCGAGGAGTTCGGAGGGGATCGAATGGTGGCCAGAAGACTTCAGTAATTGAGCTCCAACGGTTGTGCACGAAGTGGTTTGGACTTTGATAAGTTTGGCGCCTTTTCTTTAATTTTCTCTTCATATATACTGTATCGTTATTAATCACTTAGTTATAGTAACCTTTATAAATTGTACTCATTTAATCGCATATGGTGTGCTGTCTGTTTTTGGGCGAGGCGGGGACATCACACAGCATCCACACCAGCTGATTACCCAGTTTGGCGGGGCTGAAGGCTGCTCCCCCTAGACGAAACGAGCTGAGCGAGCCTGAGGCGACCCAGGGAGTTACATAGGTAAAACAGTTTTTAACAGGAAACTAGCTAGCTAGGAAATTAGGTTAAAAAAAAAGGACTATGGCAGAGAGAAGGGTTAGATTTTAGATCAAGTTAAAAGGTCAGCACAATATTGTGGGCAGCAATGTTCTATGTAAATACAAGGGTTACCTGGAGAGGAAGATCACCTCAAACACCATACACTGATTGAAAAGCACCTATTATACACATCTAAGGTACTCAACAGTAGCAAATGAACTTGCCATTGGATTTGACTTTGAAATACATGCAAACTATGGTTATTGAACTAGTTATCAGTTTGTCATTTAATAAAATTAGCAATAAAACCACTGTATTTCCATGTTTTGCAACACTTATCCATAGTGCTTAAACCTTCACCTCAATTGATCCCAAAGTTACCTCATATAGAGCTGCAATTATTAATAACTAATCCTGATGACTGACCTACAATTCAAACATTTCTCTAAAGTACAAACTGATAAGCAGAATTAGCCTGGCATTCCTAAATGGCTGATTTGTACCAAGAAAGTGAGAAGAACTGAACTTCAAATAATCTTTGAATATTTGGGATGAACTTTCATCTTCGCACAAGACAGATGACAACATTATTATCTATCTTTAGTTATCCAAATGAAATTATTTTTAATTTATATTTTGCCCAGAAAATTCCAGTAAATAGTTTTTATTTTGAACTTGAGTCAATGCTTTTGGTGACACTTGTGTTCCCTGTTAATTGTCAAAAACACCGGAGAGTAAATTAAGCTACATCTTAATAGTTAGCTCAGCACTAACACAATGCAATATTTTCCATTTTCCACACCAGCCACAATGAGGCCTATCCGGAGGGGACTGCCAAGTTCATACCAAAGAAGGGGAAACTTTCTGTCCTTTCCTCCCTTGTTAAAAGTGTGTGTGAAATATAATGCATGTGCAGGATTTCAAATTTGCTGTTTTGGAGAATGGAATGTTCATGTGACCATAAACTCACATGTTTAATAAATTCATTTTTGGATTAATGGAAGTGTCTTACCCTTGGTTGTTCTCCCACCTTCTACGTGTCACAGTCCAGACAAGTATTTCACAAAATGTCCTGATGAAGGATCTTGGCCTGAAATGTCGGCTCTTTATTTCTCTCCATAGATGCTGCCTGACATACTGAGTTCCTCCAGTACTTTGTGTGTGTTCTTCTGGAGTTCCAGCATCTGTAAAATCTTTGTGTTTATGATGTCATTGATAACAAACCTGAATCTGATTCTGACCCTGATAGCATTTCTGTTCCACACTGATCTAAATCGTCAGCGATATTCCTGAAAGTGGTGCACTGAGTTATTCTTTCCGTTTTGCCACGCTATGCTTCATGTTTCTTCCTTTCCATAGATGTTGCCAGACCTGCTGAGTTCCTCCAGAATTCTGTGTGTGTTACTCTATTTCACAAGAAGCACTGGATTTATTAGCAATTTTTAGATACAGCTGCCAGTATCAATTAAAAACAATGAGCATTTGTATTGTGCTTTTAACATAAGGAGCACAAGCAAATAGAATTTGACTTCATGAATGAGACATTAGAACATATCTATTTATTACTTAAATAGACAGTATGGAACAGGCACTTCTGGCCCTATGACCTGAACCACCCAGTCACCCACATTGCAGAGCAATTTACAAAGACCCATTAACCTACTAACCGGTACCTCTTCAGAATGTGGAAGGAAACTGGAGCACCCAGAAGAAAGGCACAGTTTCACAGGGAGGACATACAGATGGTGTCCGACATCCCGAGCTGTAATAGCATTGCGCTAAACACCACCCTACCGGGACGACCAATAGTTTGGCCAGAATTGAAACTTGAAAATAAAATGGAAATACAGTCGGCCCTCCTTATCCGCGGGTCCCACATGCGCAGATTCAACCAACCGCGGATCGGGAAAACCCAGAAGTTCTCTCCCCAGCACTCATTGTTTGAGCATGTACAGATTTTATTTCTTGACATTATTCCTTAAGCAATACAGTATAGCAACTATTTACATAGCATTTTCATTATATTAAGTATTATAAGTAATCTAGAGATGATTTAAAGTATATGGGAGGATGTGTGTAGATTACTGTGGATCAGGATCGAGAAAAAAGCCCGGAAGTTCTCTCTCCAGCACTCGTTTTTTGAGCATGTACAGACTTTTTTTCCATATCATTATTCCCTAAACAATACAGTATAACAACTAATTACATAGCATTTACATTGTATTAGGTACCATAAGTAATCTAGAGATGATTTAAAGACAGGCAGTCTTTAAGTCAGATTTGTACGTATGTCAGAACAGGTACATCCAGTATTATTTAGCGTCAGTTAGTCAAACGTTTGTTTTAGTATATAGTATATATCTTACCTTTCTCTGCATATAAAATACTTAAGAAACTTATGTATTCTAATAATTAAACCACTGCATTGCTTAGTAATAATTGTAGCTTTCATCAGGGCAGGGCCTTCACACGCTCCATTATTCTCACTTTATCCTTTAAAATTGTTCCGACCGTTGACCGATTGTAGCCCAATGCTTTTCCAATGACCGATGGCGTTTCACCTCTTTCTGATCACTTTATTATTTCTACATTATTTTCAATTGTGATCATTTTCCATCAACGGAACAGAAGCGCTGCAGATTCAGCAGCAGCCGCGGGCGGCGGCTCCAGAGTTCCACTGGGTTCTAAAGTCCACCGCACTAACAGGTTAAATAAGGGACTTGAGCATCCGCATTTTTTGGTATCTGTGGGGGGGGGGGGGTCCCAGAATCAATTCCTCGCAGATAAGGAGGGCCGACTGTACTCAGAAAAAATTGGGAAGCATTTTAAAATCAGAGTTATATTTGAAGAAACAAAAATCAAATGAGTGCAGTTCTTGTTTGGGTTACGATGGCCTCTAGACAAACAAATAGTTGACGTGGAGGAACATTCCTATCCAGCTGCAGAATCTCAAAAGGCTAAAAGACTTCTCATTTATTCATATCGCACAGCCTTCCCAATCCAAGTATAATATTTAAATAAAAAAGTCTTGACCCTGGCATAAAATGTTTACTCCATTTTATTAGTGCTTGGTATGCTGCAAAAAGATTAAATCCTCTGCCACACTTTATCTAAAGTCAACAGCAATATTGATAATAAAATGCTGGCATTGCCAGTAACATCCACAGGCTGTGAACGAATGAATAATTTTAATTCTCATGGATTGCGAGTTAAATAGGCTTTTGTCTTGGCGTTGTTTGCTTTAAATTGTTGTGCAGAACAAATGATCAAACAGACTTGCAATGCAATGACTTAGAAAACTGGCACTGGCAGCAAGATTGTTTTGAATCCAAAAACACAATATTGCCCCATTCATTGTTCTGGGGTAACATAGGTATCTTTGTTATTTTCAAACAAATGTGCAAACTTCTGCTGGTTACATTTTTGTTCTGTGTTACTGTGAAGAATGCCTGCTAATAACAATTAGATTATATTATATGTATCAGATCCTATAATTATATCAATGAAAATATCTTAAGCAGACTATCTGGAACCAATTATCATTTATTAAATATATACTTGCATCTCTCCTAGCCTCTGCAGCAGTCTATTAAACTCTGTAACAGATGTGATTTCTTTACATTAGACTTTTAAGTGTATGCAATGAGAAAACTCTCTCTGTGCAATTTCACAACTTTTCCCACAATTCTGTTGTCAACACTTCTCTGATTATGGTCTCATTTCACCAACCACCCCGCAGCTCATCTGTCACCACTCTATGTAGGAATGCTTCTCGGTTCTCCCTGCTGCATCCTCTTCATACCTCTCCACTTCTTATTAAAGGTCTCCTCAAAACACACCAAATTTTCAATTGTTTCACCATATAACATAGAACAGTACAGTTCAGTACAGGCTATTCAGTCCACAATGTTGTGCAGACTTTTAAACCTACTCCAAGATCAATCTAACCCTTCCTCCTACATAGCTCTCCATTTTTCTATCCACCATGTGCCTATCTAGCTTAAGAGTATTTTAAATGTCCCCAGCGAATCTGCCTCTACCACTAACCCTGGTAGCACATTCCAAATACCCACCACTCTCTGTGTGAAAAAACCCACATCGGACATCCCTCTCTTCTGTCCTCCAGTCACCTTAAAATTATGCCCCCGTCATAATTAGCCATTTCTCCCCTTGGAAAAAGTCTCTGGCTGTCCACTCTATCTATGTCTCTTATCACCTGGAACACCTCTATCAAGTCACCTCTCATCCTCCTTCGCCTCAAAGGGAAAAACCCTAGCTAGTTCAACCTTTCATTATAAGACATGCTCTCTAATGCAGTCAACCTCCTGGTAAATCTCCTCTGCACTCTCTCTGAAGCTTCCACCTCCTTCCTATAATGAGATGACCAGAAATAAACACAATATTCCAAGTGTGTTCTAACCAGTTTTATATATTTACAGTATAACTCAAATATTACTGAAATATTAAATACACAACACTCCTCCTTGCTTAGCTATAAACTCCAACTCAATATAGAATACAACTCAACTCAAGTACCATGTAGTCATCTACTGTACATCTATATAGTTTGAGTACCTAAGACTTTGCACAGAACTGTATTTGTCAACATGGAATGGAGAGCAAGTTTGTAAATCTGGTGGGAGCAAAGGATGTTGGGAATGGCAAGGGTGGAGTGCCGTGAGAGGGGTGTGGGACAGGTGGCAGAGAACAAGTGCCAGGGCCCGAGTGCAGACACACCCAGCCTTGAAACACCAGGCAAAAGTAACTTGATTCCAAGCAATTGGTTTATTGATCATTACAGAATGTCTCTCTGGTGCTTTCTGCTCCCTCCCCTCTTCCTGGATAATAGACATTTTCCTGGATAAAAATGGCATTAGGGGATATGGTGAGCGAGCAGGTAAGTGGACATGAGGCTAGGTTTAGATCAGCCATGTGATCTCCTGGGCCAGTTTTCAATAGCCTGGATGGGTCAGAGAGGAATTTTCCAGATTTTTTCTCCTCAATTGGCAAATCGTTTTTTTTTCCCCCCGGGTGATCACATGGGTTTGGGCGGGATGAATAATAAAATAAAATGGGCGGCATGGTGCCCTGTTGGTTGGCACTGTTGCCTTGTGGGATTCGGTGATAACTAGAGTTAAGATTGGATCAGCCATGATCTTGTTGAATGGCGGAGCAGGCTTGAGGGGCCGATTGGCCTACTCCTGCTCCTATCTCTTATGTTCTTATGTTCCTTGTCCTTTTCCCAACTGTGATTCCCCTCTCCCTGCCCCCTCCCCATCCTCAGCCCACAATAGAGACACAACAAACTGTGGTCCATTGTCACTGACTAAGTGTCCTTGAGGAGTGGTTTCTCAGCACATCACCAGTGTGCAGACTGTGGTGGAGGCTGTTGGGAACACTCCTGGTCACTTTGTAGCTGCATCCACTACTACCAAGAAATCCGTGCCCATGAATGGTCCAGCAAAATCCACATGAGTCTTCTGCCAGGGAAACGCCAGCCGTTCCCAGGGATGGAGAGGCACTGATCTTGGCATCTTCTGGACGCGTTGGCATCACGAACAGTGCGTGGCAAACTGCTCGATCTGTTGATCTGCTCCAGGCCACCAGACAAACTTCAAGCCAACATTTTTATTTTGACCATGCCGAGATGACCAGCAGGTAGCTCCTTCAGCACCTCAGCTCTCAGCTTGGGTGGTACAACAACTTTCAATCCCCACATAAGCCAACCTCCAACAAGGGAAGATTCATCTTGGTGCTAATAAAAATGGGGAAACTGGAATTTCTGCTGCACTCTTCAGCCATTTTGGGTGGCCATGTAGACCTGAGACAGAGTGGGGTCTTTTCTGGTTTCCCTTTGGATCAGCCATTTCCTAACAGGGAGACCTTTGATTTGCATTAGGGAGAATACATCTAGAGGAGTGTCCTTTCTTGTAAATTTTTCGGGTATTCCCTTTTCCAAGGGTAAACGGGACAATCCATCAGCATTCCCATGATTAGTTGTCCTCTTAAATTTGATCTTGTAATTGTTGTCTCTGCATTGGTGCTGCTGCTGTTAGTGGAACACCCTTCCATGGATTGAAAATGGACACTAGTTGTTGATGATCAGTGATTAGGGTAAACTCTCTCCCATACAGGTACTGGTTGAAATGTTTTACACCCCAAACGAGACTCAAGCCCTCTCTGTCAATCTGTGCATAATTTTTTCTCTGCAGCGATAAGGAAACATGATGCAAAGGCTATGGGATGCATCCAACTTACTGATAGCAATATAGTAGTCATGAAGTGAAGTACTGACTTTCAGCTCACTGTGATTCAGAATAGCTTGGCCTTACACAGTCAAAGTTCAAAGTTTAAAGTAAATTTACTATCGAAGCACATACAAGTCACCATATTCTTGTACCCCGAGATTAATTTTCGTGGGCATTCACAGTGGATACAAGGAAACACAATAAAATCAATGAAAAGCTACACTCAAAGATGGACAAACAACCAATGTGCAAAAGATAACAAATTGTGCAAATGCAAAATGAAAAACAAAATAAGAATGAATAAATAAATAAATATTGAGAACATAAGTTGTACAGCCCTTGAAGTTAAGTCCATAGGTTGTAAACTCAGTTCGGTGTTAAGGTGAGTGAAGTTACTGACACTGGTGCAGGAGCCTGGTGGTTGTTCCTGAACATGCATGTCTAAGGTGTAGTGCCCATGTATTCCATTCCCAGCCTTACCATTGGGTCCACCAGCAAAACACTGTCTCTCTGAAGCCTTTGTCTGCAAAAAAATTGCATTTGCCCCTCATCTTTACACAGTGGGGGCTGGCACATAAACAAGAAGTATTTGATGTAATTGAACAGTGAAAAGATTGAGAGAAATGAATGCAGAGCAGCATATACTGCACCCTGTCATATGAGACTGTAAAACTTAATTCCACCTCTGATATTGGGAGAGATCAGACTACTTCTTCCTTGCAGGAGCAATAGAAGGGAGAATTTGGTGCACAAAAAGATGGATCTAAAAAGTAGGGAGACATTACTTAAAGTTTTCAAAATGTCTTCAGATGAGACAGTAAGCTAACTCAAAACAGTTGGACTGAATGAAATTGGGTTTGGTTTCAAACTGTGAAAGAATTAAAACAAATTCTTACTGAGAAAGAAGGTGTATAATATTGAGAGAGCTGATGGGAATATAGGGAAAAACACTGGGATTAATGGAAGAATTAGGCCATTCAGCCCATCAAATCTGCTCCATTGGGTGCCTGATGGTCAGCACGAACAGTGGGCCTGGTTCCATATTTTATGTATCACATTAAAATGAGATTGAGAATCTGTAGAGTTGCATTTCAGTGAGTTACAGGCAGACTTTTGAAATTACTGAAAACATAGCACGCAAACTGCTGTGTTTTGGAAAAGAGCTTTCTTTCCATAATGTGCTTGGGCATAATTTGGGGTGAGAAGCTTTATAGAGAAAGACAGCTAGCTGAACTTCGAGGAAATACAAGAGCAATAAATAAGTGAATCAACAGAAAGACAAAATGTTTTAATTGAAAGTTGTAAATTTGAAGAAACATAGTCAAGGGGAAAATTAATGTTTTGGATTAGGCACTTTAAAAGATATCCCAGCAGTTAAGAAATGCAATGACAAAAAGGGGTCAGGCCAAGAAGAAGATTCAAGCTGAATGACCAACTGGAAGGAAAAAATAGCTGTGGGGGGTGGGGGGGTGTGGTTGCAGCAGAGAAGATAACCCCAAGTGAGATTACAGAACATGGCCAATAATCTTCCTCACAAAATGATCAGGCACTTTAAAAGATGTGAACTCACCTCAAGGAAATTTTTCTATAGATATTCAGATGTAATGTTTTTTGAGTTGACTTAGGGTCTTACAAGATCCACTGTACCAGCATCCCAACAAGACAGAGCAGGTCAGTCAGAGTTCAGGCAGTGAAATCTGAGGCCCCCAAAGGTAGGTTTTGTTGCCTTTACCGGTACACAAGAGATTCCACAGATACTGGAAACCTTGAGCAACTCCCACAAAATGTTGGAGGAACTCAGCAGGTCAGGCAGCATCCATAGAGGGAAATGAACAGTCGACCTTTCAGGCCGAGGCCCTTCAACAGGACTCACATGAATCAACTTCAATTGCTTTTAAATGCCTTTGCTATTCAATGTCATTTACAGTTTAAATGGTTTCAAGTAGTTAAAAAATCAAACTGATTGAAAAATAGTGTGGTTAATGGTATTAAACTACAATAATTCAGACATATATAGAGAAGAAGGGAAATAAACAAAACAACTTTGAACACCATTTTAATGAAGGCCAGGGAATCTGTTCAACTAAATGGTTTATTATTGCAGTAAAAGGATTTGCTCCTGGCCACTCAGCTCATTACAATTTGAGTCTGCCAGTGGATTCATACTGGGTGCAGCAACAGGGTGGGAGGTAAAATGTACTGACAACTGCCCTCCCATATTTTCCCAACTTCCACACTGCAGAATATTGGTGGGTAAGTGGGTAATAGTTCCCCAGATTGTTAAATAAAATTAAAACAAAGGAAGAGAGTCCTTCAGCCCCTTGACCCTGGCCTTCCATTCAATTGTACCAGTTTTATTTACACCTCAACTCTCCTCACCAGCCTCAGTCTCATATCCCAATAGCAAATGACAATCATTCTCTGTCTTAAAACTGTATGTCTCCCCAGTATTTTGAAGAAACAAGATCCAGATTTCTGTGGTTGTGTGAAACATGCTTCCTAACTTAATTAAGGCTTACAAAATTAAGAGAGGCCAAGGCAGCAGAACAGGAAGGGACTTATTTCCCTTTGGCAAAGAGCCAAATAATTAGAGAACATGGATATCTGATGTAAATTGTTTTCACCTAATGAGTATTGGAGGTCTGGAGCTCACTCATTGAAAGGGCAGAGGAGGAAGAAACCCTCATCACATTAAAAATGCAATCGAGATGAACACTTGCAAAGCCAGCCCGAGCGCTACAGGCTGAGAGCTGGCATGGATACAATGGGCCAAATGGCCTCCTTCTGTGCAGTGAACCTCCATGAATTCTCTTTGCTCTAATTTTAAGATCCTGGGCACTTGTTCCAGATTTCCCCCATATGTGTATATAATTGGTGAAGTATAAATGTGAAGTATTTTCTCTTGCCTATCAGGGTTTTGGTTGGATTGACCCAGTTTAATAACTTATCTATTTATATAGCTCAGAACAATTTGCTTAACCAGAAGGTAACTTTCTGAATGTTGGGAGCTACAGATGCATTTACTTGTGTTTCGTCCTCAAACAGATCAATAGTGTGTTTGAGATGGTTATATTGAAAGCTATAGTTAAGCTGGGTTTAGAAGATAATTATAAACATTTGGACTCAGGCAGATTCCAATTGGCTCTGCTCATGTTGGCTTCAACTCAGTTTTGTCCTTGTACACAAGCTGTTTTCTCTAGGCCAATCACCTTAAACCCTTGCCCTTTTTGGTTACAGACCCTTTTGTGATAGGAAGCTTTCTCTTTACTCAATCTACATCACTCGTGATTTGAGGTACCTTCATTATAACTCCTCTTAGCCGTCTCTGTTCCAGTGAGAGACACTCAGCTTCTCTGATCTATTTGAATAATTTGGAGAAATTACAACTACACACCAGCCCAGAAAACAACAGATCACGAATTACCAAAGTTAGCATTATATTGCACTCAGCTCCCAAACACATTGGTAACTGAGCTAAAACGATTCAATTTTCTTTCAGATAAGATCCTTAAAGTCAACAGACACGAAAAGTTACCTCTCAGTTTATCAATCTAATATAAATCCAAGTCTCAGGAAGTGAGAAGTCAGTCTCTGTTGCATTTTTATGAAAGTGATGAAGCACACACAATTCATTTACCACATGCTTGCTTGTGTGTCTATGCCTACACACTTTCAATCTTGCTTAAGATCTTATCAGACAGACAGAAAACCCAGGGGTTAGGAATTACTAGCTCTCAGAAAAGTTCTATGGTGAGGCCTTTCAACTTCAAACTGATGGATTTCAACAACCAACTAACTGACGATATCTATAGCCAGGGACCTTCTTCAGGTGAGAATGTGCTTTGAAGCTCATTGACTATCAAACTTAATTGGCTCACTAGACACAGGACATAGCTCAATCTAGTCTTGACATCAGAGGAGTATTGCAACATGCTTTACCACTATAAGATTCATTTTCAGATGATATAAAATGTAAAAGAGAGGCAAGAGTAGGTATCGGACCACTGGAAAATGATGGCAGATGAACTGCATAAGTATGTTCAAGAGTGTCAGGGGGCAGAAGTCAGGGAACTTGCCATCACTAAGGAGAAGGTGCTTGGGAATCTGAAAGGTCTGAAGGCAGATGAGTCACCTGGACCAGATGGTGTACAAAGCAGGGTTCAGAAAGAGGTGGCTGAAGAGAATGTGGGCATTAGTAATAATCTTTCAAGAATCAGTGGATTCTGGCATGGTTCCAGACAACTGGAAAATTGCAAATATCACTCCACTCTTCAAGAAGGGGAGAGGCAGAAGAAAGGAGATTATATGCCAGCTGGTCTGACGTCAGTGGTTAGGAAAATGTTGGGAGTTGATTTTAAAGATGTAATTTCCAGGCACTTGGAGGCACATGATAAGATAGGCTGAAGTCAGTATGGTTTCCTTAAGGGAAAATCTTGTCTAACAACTCTGTTGTAATTCTTTAAAGAAATAACAAGCAGGGTAGACAAAGGAGAATCAGTTGATGTTGTGTACATGGATTTTCAGAAAGCCTTTGACAAGGTGTCACACATGAGTCTGCTTAACAAGCTATGAGTTACAGGAAAGACTCTAGCATGGATAGAGCAGTGGCTAATTGGCAGGAAGCAAAGAGTGGGAATAAAGGGAGCCTTTTCCAGTTGGCTGCCGGTGACTAGTGGTGTTCCATGGGGGTATGTGTTGAGATTGATTCTTTTTACATTATATGTCAATGATTTGAATGATGGAGTTGGTGCAGTTGTCGTCAAATTTGAAGATGATATGAAGATAGTTGAGGGACAGGTAGTTTTGAGGAAGTAGGGAGGCAACAGAAGGACTTAGACAGATTAGGAGAATGAGCAAAGAAGTGGCAGATGGAATACAGTGTCGGGAAGTGTATGGTCATGCACTTTGGTAGAAGAAATGAAAGTGTTGACTATTCTCTAAATGGAGAGAAAATGCAAAAATCTGAGGTGCAGAGGGATTTGGAATCTTTATGCAGGATTCCCTAAAAATTAATTTGCAGGTTGAGTCTGTGGTGAGGAAGGCAAATGCAATGTTAGCATTCATGTCCAGAGGACTAGAATATAAAAGCAAGGATGTAATGCTGAGGCTTTAAAATGCACTGGTGAGGCCTATCTTGGAGTATTGTGCGCAGTTTTGGACCCCTTATCATAGAAAGGATGTGCTGACATTGGAGAGGGTTCAAAGGAAATTCACAAAAATGATTCTGAGATTGAAAGGCTTGTCATATGAGGACAGTTTAATGGCTCTGGGCATATATTCACTGGAATTCAGAAGAATTAAGGAGGATCTCATTGAAACCTATTAAATGTTGAGACCGCGATAGAGTGGATGTGGAGGGGATGTTTCCTATGGTAGGGAAGTCTAAGACCAGAGGACACACCCTCAGAATAGAGGGACATCCATTTAGAATGGAGATGAGGAGGAATTTCTTTAGCCAGTGAGTGGTGAATCTGTAGAATTCATTGTCACGGGTGGTTGTGGAGGCCAAGTCATTAATTAGTCAGGGCATGAAGGGATGTGGGGAGAACGCAATGATTGGGGCTGAGAGGAAAAATGGATCAGCCATGATGAAATGGCAGAGCAGACTCAATGGGCCAAATGTCCTAATTCTGCTCCTATGTCTTATGGTCTTGTGGCCTTATTGTGGTGGATGCATCACAGCTTGGTACGGTAGCTGCTTTGCCACGAGCACAAGAAACTCCAGAGAATTGTGGACACAGCTCAGCATGTCAAGGCTCACCTACTTGAACTCCATCGATATTTCTCGCTGCCTCAGTAAAGCAGCTAACATAATCAAATACTGTACCATACTCACACAGACTATCTCTCTACTCCCCCCTGCCTTCAGGCAGAAGATACAGAAATCTGAAAGCATGTATCACCAGGCTCAAGGACAGCTTATATCTCTCTGTAACAAGACTATTGAACAAATCTCTTGTATGATAAATGGACTCTTGATCTCACAATCTACCTCATCACGTTCTTGCACTTTACTGTTTGACGTCATTGCACCTTCTCTGTAACTGTAGCACTCTATTCTATGTCTGTCAGTTTTCCTTTGTACTACCTCAATGCACTGTCGTAATGAAATGGTCTGTATGGATGGCATGCAAAACTAAACTTTCATCAGTACATGTGACAATGATGAACCACTTTTACCATTTTCCCCATTTTCCCAATGAGGTTGATATAGAAGTCGGCAGTATTCAAAATATAAAAACTCCCAGTATTTTCACCAGCTTTTAACCGTTAACCAGCAGCTCCAAAACAAATATTTATATAAAGGCTGTTTGTGTCTGGTAAATTTTTCAGAGGTATTATAGGTGTAATATAAAAGAAAACATTTCTTTATTGAATGTTCCTTTACTATACGTATGTATATACTATTAATAAATCTATACCGTGAATAGTCCCAAATTGATCTGCTGTGAATGTGTTTAGCTGCAGAAATTATACTGGGTGTTGTTAGACCCTGTCATTCCAAAGTGAGAGTAAATGCTGAAATATAAGCAGCAAAGATGGACCACAGGCTGCCAGGGTTGTGATCAGTTGTCCTGGATCTGCTGCCATTTAGTAGTACAACACCGAGCAATTTTCACTTCTACCCAGCTCATCACCATACCTGTAACAGTACAGAGAAAGGTGGGAGGTGAGCATTCATTCCTGAACAAAGCAAGACTTGATTCGATCTGGTCACACTTCAACTTTCTGAGGCGTCACCATACTCTGAATAGAAACACAAGAAATTCTGCAGATGCTGGAAATCCAGAGCAACACACACAAAATGCTGGAGGAACCCAGCAGGTCAGGCAGCATCTATGGATCTATGGAAAAGAACAGTCGACATTTCAGGCCGAGACCCTTCTTCAGGACTAGAAAGGAAGGGGGAAGATGGCATGATAGAAAGGTGGGGGGAGGGGAGGGGGACAGCTAGAAGGTGATAGGTGAATCCAGGTGGGTAGGAAAGGTAAAGGGCTGGAGAGGAAGGAGTCTGATAGGAGAGGGCAGTGTATCATATGAGAAAGGGAAGGAGGAGGAGACCTAAGGAAGGTGATAGGCAGGTGAGGAGAAGAGGTAGGAGGCTAGAGTGGGAAATAGAGAAAGAGGGGAGGGGGAGGGAATTTTTTTTTACCAGAAGGAGAAACTGATATTCATGCCATCAGGTTGGAGGCTACACAGACAGAATATAAGGTGTTGCTCCTCCACCCTGAGGGTGGCCTCATCTTGGCACAAGAGGAAACTACGGACTGACATGTTGTAACAGGAATGGGAATGGGAATTAAAATGTTTGGCCACTGGGAGGTTCTGCTTTTGGCAGATGGAGTGGAGGTGCTCGATGTGTGGTTCTCACCAATGTAGAGGAGACCCCATCAGGAGCAAGAACGGAGGTCAGGTGAACCTGTTTACAGCAGTGTGCCATGTTCTACCTGATTATCCACCAGCTGAATATCACCTACTAAAGCTGAACTATTAGAACATGTAGGCAGTTCAGGTACTACATCTTTAAAATGTGTTGCAATAAGGTTCTATAACTCCTTCAGGAGAAGAAAATTAGAAGGGAGGGAAGAATGCAAATTAAGGAGAAAGGGGAGGGAGGTAGGGGTTAAAAATCCCATCCATGCTCTTCAAGTTAAATTCTTCATCACCAACATTCTCCTCTTTTGTGAAGGCACCATAGATCAGGAGATGGGGGATGGGGGCGTGCATGCAGCAGGGGGTTGAAGGAGGTACTGCGAGATGGCTGAAGAGGTTGTATAAATTAATGTGGTAGCAGGGAGATAGAGTGACTGATGGAGTTAGGGGAGGTAAGGAGGTTGCAGGGCAAAAGGGATGCCAAAGAGAGAATGTGGATGGGGGGGGGGGGAGAGAGAGAGAGAGAGAGAGAAAGAAAAAATTGCTTTATTTGTCACGTGTACTGTACATCGAAACATACAATGAAATGCATCAACAACCAACACAGCCCTTAAGTGTCGCCGTGCTTCTGGCGCCAACATAGCATGCCACAACTTGCTAACCCCATCCGTTACATCTTTAGAATGTGAGAGGAACCTGCAGCGCTAGAGAACATACAAATTTCTTACTGACAGTGGTGAGAATTGAACCCTGACCTTCTGATCGCCTCCTGCTGTAACAGTGTTACACTAATCGCTACATCATTGTGACAAACCAATTTTTTATTTTGAATACTGCCAACTTCAATAAAAACCTCATTGGGAAATGGGGAACAATGGTAAAATTAGTTTTATCACAGTAGCACCCCTTGAGTCCATGCAGGAATTCATCTGTATGTTAAACTTCTGCTGCAACACTTGATCTCTAACTGTCATGAACAATTTTGCTGTGAGAGCTCAAGCTTACTCTGTCAAAACCATGATAGGTGTTATCCAACAGTGACCTGGTGTCACAGAATCATGCAACAAGGAAAAAGGCCCTTCTTCCAATTCATTCATGATGTCTAAACTCGATCTACTTGCCGACGTTTGGTCTATATTTCTCTTAATCCTTCCTATCCATGCACCTGTCCAACTGTCTTTTCTTGTACCTGCTTCAACCACTTCCTCTGCCTGCTCATTCCATATACATTGGTAAACTGGTAAATTGGTTTAGTTCCCCAAGGTACAGTGAAAACCTTGCTTTACCTGCCATTCTTATGGATTATTTCATTTCATCAGTATATCAGGGTAGTACAAGGGAATAGCAATAACAGAGTGCAGAATATAGTATAACAGTTACTGAGAATGTGCAGTGCAGGAGATCAATAAAGTGTAAAGCCATGATGAGGTACACCGTGAGGTGTACTAAGGGACCATTGAAAAGTGGGGTATAAGCTGTCCTTGAGCCTGGTGGCACACACTTTTAGACTTTGGTATCTCCTGCCCGATGAGAGAGGGGAGAAGAGAGAACGTCTGGACGGATGACATCTTTGATTATGTTGGCTGCTTTACTGAGGCAGTGAGAAGGGCAGAGAGAGTTCCTGGACACATATATGTACATGTATCTAATTGTGCATGAAGACGCTTCTCCTCAGAACCCTTTTAGATCCTTCTCCTCTCACCTTAAACCTATATCCTGTAGCTTTCCCTGGGGCAAAGACTTGTGTGCATTCACCTTATCTATACCCCTTGTGATCTTATACACATCAATAATTTCACCTTCCAGACTCTTACAGTCCAAGGAAATACATGTCCTTGTCTACCCAAACTCCCCTATAACTTAGGCCCTTGAATGGAGCAACATTCTTGTAAATCTTCTTTGCATTTGTTCCAGCTTAATGAGGTCTTTTCTGTATCAGGATAATCAAATCTGTATGTGTTGTAGGATAGCTGCTATCTAACAGTGCCCAGAACTGAAACGCAGGCATATTTCTCAGAAGTGGGATGGGAGCAAATTAGTCTCAATCCTAAAGGACTGCTGAAGATGATGAAGAGGGCAGTCTGTAGCTTGACTACAGGATCTACAGTCGAAGGTGAATCTGACCTGCGTCCCAGATTTCCTCAACTGCACTAAGCTGAGTGCTTACTTAAGAGCATCAGGGTAGAAGCTGTCCTTGAGCCCGACAGCCCCCACTCTCCACAGCGTGCAAACTGTAACCCAATAGCCTTTTGGATTCAAAATGCTTCCTGCATTCCGTCAGAATAAAGATGGATTGTATGACAATAATTCACCATAATGGGCCACTGCTACCCATGTAGACCCCCAGACCCCTATTTACACCCCACTTCCACCAGAACCTTGTTCTGCATTAAGATTTCTTAGATTCTTCTCTTAAAACAGTGGAAACTCCATCTCTCTTTGTTTATTCAAAATCACAATGTATTAATCTGGCCTCAATCTGTGGATCTTTGTGTGTGTGCATGTATGTGGATTCAGTGGAACAGCGTGCACATGGGTGCAGGTTATGTATGAATATCATATATGTGTATGGCTTTCCACAGAGACCAGTCTGCTGCACTCGACAGCTACACCTTTCCTCTGTGTTTCCAGTGGACAGCAGACATACTGGGCTGTAGATGCCACAGAGAGAACAGAGCTGCTGTGGCAATCAATCTGTCACCCATTTTGGCCGCACTACACACTAAATTCCTGGTATGACATTCAGCACGGAATGTGAACCCGTTTGAGAGTGCGGAACTCACACTGGCGGCATTGTAAATGGAATTTCATTCCCTTT
The DNA here is from genome assembly GCF_030144855.1 of Hypanus sabinus. Lineage (NCBI taxonomy): Eukaryota > Metazoa > Chordata > Chondrichthyes > Myliobatiformes > Dasyatidae > Hypanus > Hypanus sabinus. The sequence goes on along the minus strand of NC_082738.1, from coordinate 39,823,637 downwards.
TGCGCTTGGCCTGGACTCCCTCTGCTCAAGGAAAGGGAACTATTAAACCAAGTGCATTCAGGAGCCTCGAATTTGACCTCTAGCCCACACCTCCAACGATGTCATCAGATGCAGAAGGTCCTTATTTGCCGAGAGAATCTGTTTCAAAAAGTGAGGTGATAAAGGCTGTTGGCACACTTGTCAGTGAACTGTCAGTGGTCCACTTATGAACTTTCACAAGGTCAGCATGAAAAGCAGAGGGTTACAATAGCTGGTTTTATAGAGTGACAAGCAGCTAGTATCCATCAGGCTCAAGGACAGCTTCTGTCCTGCTGTTATCAGAATCTTGAACAGATTTCTTGTATGATAAGACTTGAACTGCATTTGCTCAGTAGCTTTTACACTTTACTCTGCATCGTTATTGTTTCACCTTGTTCTATATTTGATTTGTATGTACAAATTGCAAGACAAGCTTTCCACTATATCTTAGTACGTGACAAATGTAAACCAATACCAAGCTGAATACAAGCTTGTTCTTTAAGAATGATACATAGAAACCATTACAGTCATTACAATTAGTCAACCTGCAGAATATTAGCACTTCGCACAAATCCATGTATAGTCAGATATCATGGAGAAAGAAAAAAGCGGCTGAAGACCTCTGAAAAAGGGGAGGCTTAGCTAATAAGAGAAAGCATACATCAAAACATATTGCTTAACTGTTGAAAACCATGATAAAGTTACTGAACGGGACTACTATTCTGAGCCACTGTTCTTGACTATCGAGTCAGAGGCAAGTTCAAATCTCACCATGGCCAGTAACCAAATAAATCAGGAACAAATCAACAAAAAAAATGCTAGACACTGCAATAGTAACCATGAAACTACTGGATTGTCATTAATTCCCATCCAATTTACCAATAGCTTTCAGAGAAGGAAATCTGCCATCCTCATCTTGGTCTGGTCTTGTGTAAACATAGAGGTACCAATAAGATTGACTCTTAATTGTCCCATCAGTTCCAGGGGAATTAGCAATGGACAATAAATGTTGGCATTCTTATCCATGGCCATGTCTCATTAATGAAGGAATTTTAAAAATTTGCATGACATTGTCAAGAGAGAATAGGTAGTAATAGACGCAAAGCTTAGAACCCCTTCATCACTCTAAGGGTGTTAAAATTATACAACACCCTTCCATAAGAAGAGCAGGCATTAGCCAGATTAATAAATTTAACCTTGAGGTTACCTTGCCAGCGTTATTATAAGGTACGGGACTGAGACAGATGGATGGAAGGAGAGAGAAAATCAGCATCATTTCATAACACAAGTGACATTGGTTCCAACTATGGCCAGCCTGCTCGTGTTATCAGATGATGCAGTGCGTGGCTGGAAGCTCCAGGAAGACTTTGTCAACACACCTCAAGAAAATATTAGCCAAGAAATTCCACAGAGCTGCTTTGCCAACAACACACTGTTCATCTTCATGAGTAATTGCAAACAAGTCACCACGGTACACCGTTTCATCAGAGGCCACAGAGATACAAGTGGCATCTTTACAAATGAAGTACAAACTAAGTGAAGTTGAGCTATTCAAGATGTCCAAAGGCAGTAACAAGGAAATGGCTTGCAATTATACAATGTCTTTCATGATCTCACTAATTCATAGCCATGGCAACCACAGTCCTTTTTTTCACCAGGGTTGAGGAATCAAGTATTGGATGATATAGGTGAGAGGGGAAGCATTTAGTACGAACCTGAGAGGCAAATTTTTCACCCAGAGGGTGATCCACATATTGAATAAGCTGCCAGAGGAAGTGGTCGAGACAGGTACATTAACAACATTTAAAAGGTATGTGGATAGGAAGTGTTTATAGGACAAATGTGACTAAATTAAACGAACATCACTGTCAACATGGATTAGTTGCGTTGAATGGTCTGTTCCCAATTTGTATTACTCTTAAGTAGTCAATGTAGGAGTTTGTTGGCCAATTGGTTAACAAAGAGCTTTCAAAAGCAGCATTGTGACAATACTTTTTCTTTAATTGTTTGAAGAAAAGATAATAATATGATTACTGAAAATAACATACCAGGTCTTCAAAAAAGTGCAACGGGATTCTTTCCATCCCTATGACAATGTAGACTTAACACCTCAGCTAAAAGGTGGAGACCCCGTGCTATAGCACTTCCTTGGTAATGCATTACTGCACCAGTCTCAACTCTTGTGCTCGAGTCTCTGGAGAGGCACTTGAACTCACAACCTTCCCAACCACTGATCCTTAGCCGGCAGCTCCTGCAAAAGGTAATGGTTGTAAATTGGGTGACATGGTAGCGCAGCAGTTACCACAACACTTTACAGTGTCAGCCATCACCAGTCAGGGTCTGATTCCCACTGCTGTCGATAAGTAGCTTGTACATCCTCCCCGTGACTGCATGGGTTTCCTTCGGGTGCTGCACGTTCCTCCCACGTTCCAAAGGTTATGGTTAGTAAGTTGTGGGCATGCCCTGTTGGCACTGGAAATGTGGCATCACTTGCCAGCTGCCCCAACATAAACGATGGATTTCACTGCATGTTTCAATGAACACGTGACAAATAAATCTAATCTCTCTCTTTTTTAAATGGCAGTTTCCACTGCATGGCCTGGTGCACAGTTCTGAGGTCATTCCTAATATCAAGGAGGATATGCAAACACAGTCAATGCTGTACTGTTTCCTCATGGGTGAAGAGAGTCCTCCAGATGCTAAATTTCTGTTATTGTCTTCTCGCACAACTCACTCAAGCTGAAACATCCATCTCTGTGGCAATCGTGCAAAAAGATTCAGCAAACATTTCAGAATTTTCAGGTCAACACATCCAAACCTCAAATGCAGCACATTCTGTAAATTAGCTGCTGGCTGGAATAACAGGGAAAAACAAACCACATCTTCTGCAGTCAGCCAGGCCAACATAAGCTGCAGTACGCTGGAACAATCCAGACATACTGGCATGCTCAGGTGAGACTAAATATTTCTTCATGGATTTAATTGAAAAACACATGCCTGTATTAAATAGGCACATGATCGGTAAGCTAACATTAAGTAATTATAAAGCAAAAGGAGTGCATTTGCCAAAATAGCTGATGCATGTATTTCTTCAGAGAGCTCTGGTTATATCGATGCTATGCAGATATTAGGTTAACCTGCTGCTGTAGATTGCCCCTAGTGTCTAGGTGAGTGGCAGAATCTTAGGGGAGGTGACTGCTATACAGGAATAACAAAAATAATGGGATTAGTGTAAACTGGTGCCTATTGGTTGGTGTGGACTCAATAGATTAAACAGCCTGTTTCTGTGCTATGCAACCAAAATTTATGAGCTGGCAAGAATAAACACAACTGAGTCCTCTACCTAAATTTGAAGATGCTATTTCTATGGTACATGCATACAGGGATCTAACAAGTGCTCAAGATCCCACTCTGAATCTAAGGCAACCTAGATCTTTGGCTAAACATTCAAGGAAATCATCTCCACAGAGCACTTGTGGGCAGGAATACAAGTAAGGAGGAAGGCTGTTTCTGACCCCACATTAATGCAACCTAACAACCTCCACTGCTCTGCCTCCCCCATCTTAACCATAGTCCAGCACCCCATTGCAGCTCTTCTGTGAAGAGATCCAATGGTCAATATGAGACACCCCTCACAGCCCACCCTTGCAACAAGGTGAACACCTAAAACAGGCACTCCTGCACTTCCGAGATATACATGAGTGGGAGTGAGATAGAACTGTAGCCAGCTCAAGCTAATTTATCCAACGATCACAAAATATCACAGAGAAAGACTACTCCTTCCATATAGCGCATATAGCAATAGAAAGCAAGACTTTGTCTCTCTAAAAATGTCTTCATAATGAATCCATTTTGCCATGTGAGACTGCATTCTAGGTCTTCTTTAACAAAAACTGTTAAGTATTTCTTTCTCAATCTTTTTTATTAAAGCTGTGAAGTATTTGGTTCACATCCAGCAGTGTGTAAGAGAAACATAGAAATTGCAGTGCCTTGTTATTGCTTTACCTTATTCTAGTTCAATGCATTGGGCAATGATTTGATCTGTAGAAACAGTACGTATGACAAGCTTTTCACTCCACCTAGGTACATAGTCCAATAACAAACCAACACCATAGACCAGGGATGGCCAACCTCTGGCGCATGTGCCAGAAGTGGCACATTGGATGATTAGAAGTGGTGCATTGCACTCCAGTGAGAAGAATAAAAAAGTAAGCCTACTCATACAAAAAGTATTAACCAAAAAACGATTTGTAGAAAAAAAAATCTATAACAGGAATTCAAGTAGCTTAGAGCTAGAAATGGGATTTACTGAGAATAAATCTAAAACTTAGAAACTATTTTTAGCGATTTTATTTCATGCACACGTTTTGGCGAATGTTATCTTCTTTCACATTAATCTGTTTTCAATTAAAAAAAAAGTTTAATGAGTCAAACTAGGAAAGAAGGACTTTTGTTCTGCAGTCATTCCACAAATGTTCAATACACATTTGATACTTGTTTGACCCTGAGGTGCCAGGCATCTGCACCATTGGTATGTCGCAGGTTTTTGCCAGTCAGTTTACAATTGACACTTGTGCACTACGGAGTTGTGCTTTGTTCGTCCTTTGTGAACATTTGCAGTTTTGTACGTTTTCGAAAATTAAGACTTGTTTTTATATTCAGTTACACATCACAGCGCAAAAGAAAATAAGCAAAAGAAAAGCAGAAAGTGATAGTAAGCGTGAATTCAATGAACAGTGGCAAAATGAATTCTTATTTATAGCGGGTCCGGCAGGAAAACTGTTGTGCATTGTTTGTGAAAACACTTTCTCACATAATAGAAGACATGATCTTAATGGACACTATAAAACACAACATCAGACTGAAATAGAAGGAAAACTGAAGCTAGTGGTTGGGTCTGAGTTATGGAAAGAATATGTGATTAAGAAAAAGGAAGAAATCAAAAGAAGACAAAATATATTTGTTAAAAGTCTCATTAAGGTAAGTAATGTTCATCTTGTTTTAATATTAAATCAATATATCATGTAAAATGCTAAATATGTCTATATTAACATATTTTTACAAGAATTGAATGGGGGTACAAGAGTTGTATGGTGCATCTGAAAAAATGACACATGGAGTGTGAAAGGTTGGCCACCTCTGCCATAGACAGTTTTTATAAATAAGCCCTTCCTTCTTTAAGGCTTTCAACTTTGCAAGGAGCCCCAGAAAAGGCTCTGATTTTATTGCAAGGTCAAGTGCTACAAACGTCAGAGGTGTAGGAATGAAGCCAAAGAAGAACGAGCAATGGATCTTTGCTTGAAGATAGCAGAGACCAAAATCTAAGCCATTTTATATTCATCACTGGTATTTGTGGAAGATGGCTAATTAATTCTCCTTCCACTTCTTTCTCCCCCATGATAAGTTCTCCCACCTCTGTCTGTAAGGAGTCCACATTTGCCCTCACATTGAATCTGGATGTGCCATGTTTCAGGTGGGATACTAAAAGAACCCGTGAACAAAGTGGACATTCTCCCCGGCCAATGTTTATGATCAGGCATCACTACAAAAACATATTACTTTTTTGTTGGAACTTCTGTGGACAAAATGTTTCTGTATTTCCAACAGCTTACACTTTATGCAAAATGCTGTGGGACATCCTGAGGTCATGGAACATGCTTTACAAATACTTTCTTTGATAATGAGGTATGCTTGCCCTGAGCATAGCTGCCCACTTTGCCCTATCAGCCACTGACAAACTAAACTAAACCTTGGCTAAGAACCGAACAAGAAAGTGTATTTTGCTAGAAAAGCCTCTCCAGAAATATACTTTTGCCTCTTTATTCATTGGAAATGGCCTATAGCCATTGTATGCATTCTAGCTGACCTGAGCATCACAGTAGATATTACTGTGGTGGATGGCAATGGATGAAAAGGGTTTAAGTCTGTGCCTAATTTAGTTCAAGGATTCATCACTGCCAGAACCAAAAGGCCCAAGGAGCAATAGAAATTAGTCTTCAATAGTAATCAACTTAGAATCAGCTCCTTACAGAAATTTAGCCTCCACAAGTAGCTCACTAATGGAGAGACTGAAGAGAGTATCATTGTGATGTTTCAGGCAGCCTAAGTCTGCAGCAGGTTTGAAGAATCGGCATAATAGTTATGTTATTCCTTTATTCGTCTACAAGATGTTGGGCAATTCTGACAAAACCAGCATTTATTGTCCAATCCTAATTAAAATGAAGTGACTTGCTCAGTCATTGCAAGGGCAGTCATAAGTCATGCTGATGTCATACACTGGCCTGATTTCCTTCCCGAAGGGATGTCAGTGAAGCAGTTGAGATTTTATGACAACTGCATAGTTTCACGGTCATCAGTTTTGTTTTCTGGGTTTATTAATTAACTAGTTTAAAATTCCCCAAATGCTGTGGTGAAATTTGAACTCATCAACCTTAATCCAGTCTTCTGGATTGCTGGCTTGGTTGAATTATCATTAATCAGTCAATACACCTGTAAATACCCCAGAACAATCCATAGCAGTGAGACATGAACACCAAATTAGAGCTAGGAAATTAGTTATGGAAGATAATTAATGGCATGGCTGAGCAATTACATCCTTGAAGGAGATAGCACAGTGGAGGAACTTAGATAAAGTATTCAAGATTTCATAGTAATGGCTAAATAGTTTCTTCCCTGTTGTAAAAGTACACATAAATCTTAATTCCAATAGAAAAACAAAATCAAGGATTTAACAATTACATTTCTTTATTTCTCCAGAGGAATGAAACAAATACCATGGTATCATAGCACTGTTAGTTTGAAGTTCAATTCCGGCATCACCTATACAGAGATTGTCTGTCCTCCCAGTAACAGCATGGGTTTCCTCCAGGTGCTTCGATTTCCTCCCACAGTCCAAAGACGTACCAGTTAGTAGATTAATTGTAAATTGTCCTGTGATTAGGCTAGGGTTAGATAGTGCATTACTAGGTGGTGCAGCTCATTGGGCTGGAAGGCCCTGTTCTGCACTGTACCTATAAATAAAATTTTGTTTAAATTTAAAGAAACACCAGCCCTGTCTCCACTGACAGAAATGACATAGATGATCCATAGCTATGGGCATAATCTACAGATGAAGGATTTGTGGCAGATCACAAGAAATATTTTTGTGTGCACGTGTGTGGAGTGCTCTGCTCCACAAAGTTACAAATGCATAATCATGTGTGGATGAACATTGAGATATTCAAGACCAAAACTGATAACGGGTAAAACAGGGAATACAGGGATCAGAAAAAATTGGCATGGCAGAGGCTCAGACATAACTTTATTGAACATTCCTGTTCCTGTTCCATTTCCCTCTCTACGGTTGCTGACTGACCCACTGAGTTCCTCCAGTACATCATTATTTTGCTCCGAGTTCCAGCATCTGCAATCTGTGGTCTCCTTTTTCTGCTTCTTGAGTTCTTGTCAATGCTGACATTTTTGTCTGCATTCAGAATTCTGCATTGTGTTTTTTTTCTGCAGAGCAGAAGGAGAATGGAACTGGATCATTTACTGTGTGCTGGAAGAGCTCACAGAAGTTTGCAACCATAATACCTTGAAAAAATATAAGAGAGGGAAAAAACAATCAGCAGTATTGTGTCATATTTAATACAATTGCTAGTAATCAGCAAAGTCAACACAATTCATCACTACTGGGGAATAAACCTATATCCCCATTTTATCAGAGCTCAAGCATGCTAATACTCAATAACTAAACCAAGCATAGACTAAATCTTTTCAATCCTTGGATGTATTATGGTATATACTTAGTGGCCACTTCATTGGCAACTCAATGCATAGAAGCATGCAGACATGGTCAAGAGGTTCAGTTGTTGTTCAAACCAAACATCAGAATGGGGAAGAAATGCAATCTAAGTGACTTTAACCATGGAATAATTGTTGGTGCCAGTTGGGGTGGTTTGAGTGTCTCAGAAACTGCTGATGTCCTGGGATTTTTATGTACAACAGTCTCTAGAGTTTACAGAGAATAGTGCGAAAAAACTCCAAAAAATCCAGTGAGTGGCAGTTTTATGGATGAAAATGCTTTGTTAATAAGAGAGGTCAGAGGAGAATGGCCAGACTAGTTCAATCTGACAGGAAGGTGACATTAACTCAAATAACCACAGTGGTGTGCAGAAGAGCATCTCTGAATGTACGACACATCGAACCTTGAAATGGATGGGCCACAGCAGCAAAAGACCACAGACATACACTCAGTGGCCACTTGATTAAGTACAGGAGGTATCTAATTAAGTGGCCTTGGAGTGTATCTCAAGAGCAGAAACCCCAGGCAGATACCAGAAGGAATCAGGAGCAGGAGGCTGTGGAATTTCCATCATGAATCAGGAGTTCAAGTCCCCTGGAACTCTCAGTTGGAATTCAGAGCAGGAAGCTCATGGAATTCACAGTAGGAATCAGGAATAGGATTTTCACTGAATTCCCACCAGTAATCAGGAACTAGAGCCTTGTAGAATATCACCAGCAATTAAAGACAGAACTCTCATGCTATTACAGCCATGGAGTAATAAAGGATGAAAACAGGCCTATGCTTATCATTCATGTCAACCAAGAGGCCTGTTTAAGTATTCCCATTTGCCTGCGTTTGGCCCATTTCCTCTAAAGTATCCAAATGTCTGCCCAAGTGTCTTTTGAATGTTGTTGTACCTGCCTCTGACAGCTCATTCTATAGACATATCACCTCTATTTCAAACAAAACGTGCTCCTCTCATCTTGAACCCCTGCCTTCTAATTTCTGAATCCTGCTGGGAGTCAGGAGTTGGGACCTTGAGAGATTCCAAGTAGGAACAAGAAACAAGCAACTTGCAGAATTCCTAATAGGGATCAGGAGCTGGAGCTGTTTTGCAACTCCCAACAAAGTGAGCTTTAAGTCTGGAAAACTGAAGAAAAATCGATAGCCTACTGAGTTGCTTAGACTACTGTTTTCTGGCTTCCTTTTGTGGCATAGCATAAATGCATACAAGTCCTGAATATTCATCCTTATCACAAGAAAGTGTTATGTGGTAATCACTGAAGAGCAGTTTGTAGTGATGTTTGCCAGTACTTTTGTCCCAGCAGTTCTGCACGATTGATAATGACCCTTTGATCAGCCCTGATAGTGTTTGTGTGGAGTTAACAAAACCATAGGCTGTTCACCCCCAAAACGGATGTAACGCACTGTAAGGTTTCACTGCTAATGTAATGGCTTCTCTGTAATGTTCACTGCTGAGGTAACGGTTTCTCTGTAGCAGCAACGTTTGGGTTATGGCTGGAGATAACAGGACTGTGGATGCACGTGAGCCAATCAGGATTTGGTTGCCCTGTTTTGTGATTCTGGAAGCAGTTGATTTCGTGGGCTTTTGCCAGAGGGAGAGAGAGAGATGAGGAGAGAAGAAGCGAATGGAGAGATTTGGTAGACCGCCGGACGGGGTGACCTCGGAGCGACGATTGGAGGAGGTCAATGGGGACCGATCGGCCTATGTACTCCAACTTTGAGCACTGACTGTTTAATAAGATTTGGGCCCTTTTTCTTTTATATTTCATGTCTCTACTAACCATGTAGTCAAAGTAAAGAGTTTAAAGCTCAATCATTTAATTGCATATTGTGTACTGCTTGTTATTTCGGGGTACTGATTTGTAACAGGGGACACATTGCACAGCATCCATCCAAACGAGATTTCTTAAGTTTGGCCGGGCAGGGGGCTATCAGCCCCTAGATTAAGCTGCTAGGCAAAGTGAGTGTTAACAGCTAAGCAAATGGAATTCTGACTCTGGGGGATGAGCAAACTCAGCAGAACAGTAACACTCCGATGACAATACACTAAGTGTCCGTGACAATGCTTCACTTTATCGGCCTCAGCTAATAGTCATCAGAGGGCAGAGGGCATTGCACTATATCAAAGTAACCTCATGGATGGAGTCAGACTTTGACCACAGTACAACTAACCACTAATGCCTCACACTAATGTCAAAGACCCTCCAGTAGCACTAGCAGATTCAACTGAACTTTAGCAACACGCAGAACAAAAGCAAGTTGTAAATGTTCCAAAACACTTGTAGAAAATTTAGCAACTAAGTATATAAACAAATAAAATTTGCAATACATTTTCATGTATTGCTCACCAATGTTCAGAAAATGAATATAAAGTTTCCCAATCCCAAAACCCAATTGATCTCCGAGAGTGCTTGTGGAAACATAGTATAGAGGTAAAGTTACTGGATTTGTATTGGAATTGGTTTATTCTTGTCACGTGTACCAAGATACAGTGAAAAGCTTGTCTTGCACACTGTTGATACAAATCAGATCATTATGATTTTGGCAGCAAGGTAGAGTAGCGGTGAGCACAACACTGTTACAGTGCCAGTGACCCAGGTTCAATTCCCACCGCTGCCTGTAAGGAGTTTGTACATTCTACCCATCACCACATGGGTTTCCTCTGGGTACTCCAGGTTACACACAAATCCCAAAGGCATGCAGGTTGGTAGGTTAATTGGTCACACGGGTATAATTGGGTCAGAAGGCCTGTTACCATATTGTATCTCTAAATAAATAAAAAATATATATATAGTGAAATGATGTAGAACAAGTTAAAACAATAACAATGCAGAATAATGTGTAACAAGAAAGTACAAGACCTCCTGAGCTCTGGAGTATTGATCCCTGAATATAACTCTGAATCCCACCCTAACAGCTTCAGAATTTAAATTCAATAATAGTAAACTGATATCATTATTTTCAACCACGGAATTACTGGATTGTAAAGCCATCAGACTCACTAATGTCCATCAGGGAATAATTCAGCCATTCTTTCTGTGAGTCAACTATATCCAAAGGAAATAGGCATGGACAATAAATACTGGTCTTGCCAGTACTGTTTAAGTCCTATGGAAGAATAGATCTTTAAAAAATGCCCCTTAGATTACAAGTATTCGCAGTAATTTTCACTGACATAGTCATCCACTTGAAAACACTCATTGTCTTGATTACTTTGCCATTTCTCTTAAATTCATCAGAGGTCTCTCTGGGACACAATAAATAGTTTCACTTTTTCAATACTGCATTATGTTCCAGGGCACGATATCAGTGAATTTATATAGGCTATCAGGTAAACAAGTAGTTTATTACTCCAGTCATAAAACACCAGTATGACATGAATCATTAACACCATTGAATACATCAAAAAGTTCCTCTAAAAAAATCAACTGATCTTCCGAGGAACACAATTACTAAACAAAATCTTATCTAAATTCTAACAGGTATATTTTTTCTCCAGTAGTTAAAAAGTTAAATTGTGCAAAGTTCTCTTTGTGTTAAATAGGGTCCCTGTGAACCTTAAGGGCAGAAATCCTACTGACGAAGCATCCAGTAAGGCTGAAGAAGGAGCGGCAGGGACAGTGGGAGAGCAGGAAGGGCGGAGCAGAAGACAGGGAAGCCTTGAGAACGGAGAAAGAAAGGCCTGCAGATCCTCTGCACTTTTAATGATCTTGGGACATCCCAAAGCCAGTGAAGCATTTTTGATGTTTAGCCAGTATTATTAAGCAGGAACTCAAACACCAATTTGCACAAAACAACTATTTATGTGATGCTGATTGAAGAATAAGAGTTGGGAAGGAACCCAGTTGAAGGTTGCCTGGTTGGTCCGAGCCAAAATAGGGTTGGCAGTATGTGAATCAGCTTGTAGGTGGCCTGAGGGAGCTGGCAATTATACTCCACATGTCTGGCATTGCAGCACTTGCCTCACAATACTGCCTAATCTCTTGCTTAAAACCTTCTACCCATGTAACTGGATGAAGGTTCGAGACTCGTGAGCCAAACCTTTAATCCCAAGTCTTGGTCAGCAATCCCGGGACCGTTGTGCCTGTTCACTGGACTCCTCCTTGAGGCCAGTAAGAGAGTGAAGATTCCTGAAGATTTCCCAGTGCTCGGGCTGGGAATGTGCTTGCTGATCTTGGGCCTGATCCAGCAGGCCCATTCAACTAAATGGGAAAAGAATGGTAGAAGCAAGCATGAATATACAAATCTATCTTAGTTTTCCTTTACTGGGGTTGCAATAAATGCACTTACTTGTTTCCTAATACCCTTCTTAGATTCAGCAGGTTGTTGCCTGGATTGAAGGACTTTAGTTATGAGGAGAGACAGACTGAATTTGTTTTCTCTGTGGAGTGAGTACAGGAACATAAGCACATGAGAGCCACAGATAGGGCAGATTGTCAAAATCTTTTCCCCATGGTCGGGATATCATAAAGAATCAGAAACAGAATCAGAATCAGGTTTAATATCACCGGCATAGATCGTGTAATACATAATAAAAATAAACTATCAATTGACTTTTGCACAGTATTGTGGTAATTTTATGTATTGCACTGTAGTGTATCTGCAAAAATAAACAAATTTCATAACATATGTGAGTGATGATAAACCTGATCATGATATGGGGCTCTATTGTGAACTGAGATTGGGAAAGGAGCAGGGAGAGGGAAATCATGGTTGGGAAAAGGGAAAGGGAGAGGGGAGAGAGGGAACTACCAGAGAGACATTCTGAAATGATCAATAAACCAATTGCTTGGAATCAAATGACTTTGCCTGGTGCCTCAGGGTGGGGTGTGTCTGCAACTGCATCACCCCCCCCACCCCAGCACTCCTCCGTCACCTGTCCAACACCTGTCCAGAGCGCTCCATTCCCAACATTCTTTGCTCCCGCCAGATTTATAAACTTGCTCTTCGCTCCACATTGACAAATTATAGGATGATACAAAAGTCTTAGGCACTCTAGTTATATATATATGTGCTTAATGCTTTTGCACAGCACTGTATATATACATATAAAATTAAATTAAATAAATAGTGCAAAAAGAGAGCAAAAGTATAGTGAAGTAGTGTACAGGGATTCATTGTCCATCCAGAAATCTGATGGGGGAGGGGAAGAAGCTGTTCCTAAAACTATTGAGGGTGTGTCTTCAGGCTCCTGAACCTCCTCCTTGATGGTAACAACGAGAAGGAGGCATGTCCTAGTTGATGGGAATCCTTAATAATAGATGCCGCCTTTTCTGAGGCATGGCCTTTTGAAGGTGTCTCAATGCTGGAGAATCTGGTGCCAATGATGGAGCTGGTTGAGTTTGCAACTTTCTGCAATGATTTTTTCTGCAGTGTTTTTTTTTCCGATCCTGTGTAGTGGTCCCTTCTTACCAGATGGTGATGCAACCAGTTAGAATGCTGTCCACTGTACATCTGTAGAAATTTGCAAGAGTCTTTGGCGACATACCAAATCCCCTCAAACTCCTAGTGAAATATAGCTGCTGTCGGGCCTTCTTTGTAATTGCATCAATATGTTGGGCCCAGGATAGATCCTCAGAGATGGTGAGTGGAAAGAGATTTAAAGAGGATCTGAGGGATAAGTTTATTACACAAAGCGGTTCATATTTGCCAGAGGAGATGATAGAATCAAACATAATTGCTATTTGGGAGGCATTTAGACAGACACTCGAAGTCAAGTCAAGTCAAGTCAACTTTTATTGTCATTTCGACTATAACTGCTGGTACAGTGCATAGTAAAAATGAGACAACGTTTTTCAGGACCTACTAGACTGAACTATGTAATTAAAAAAAACACAGAGGAAGCTATACTATACTATACTATACTATACAGACCTACACTGGACTGCATAAAGTGCACAAAAACAGTGCAGGCATTACAATAAATAATAAACAGGACAGTAGGGCAAGGTGTCAGTCCAGGCTTCGGATATTGAGGAGTCTGATAGCTTGGGGGAAGAAACTGTTACATAGTCTGGTCGTGAGAGCCCGAATGCTTCGGAGCCTTTTCCCAGACGGCAGGAGGGAGAAGAGTTTGTATGAGGGTTGGATGGGGTCCTTCACAATGCTGTTTCCTTTGCGGATGCAGCGTGTAGTGTAAATGTCCGTGATGGCAGGAAGAGAGACCCCGATGATCTTCTCAGCTGATCTCACTATCTGCTGCAGGGTCTTGCAATCTGAGACGGTGCAATTTCCGAACCAGGCAGTGACGCAGCTGCTCAGGATGCTCTCAATACAACCCCTGTAGAATGTGATGAGGATGGGGGGTGGGAGATGGACTTTCCTCAGCCTTCACAGAAAGTAGAGACGCTGCTAGGCTTTCTTTGCTATGGAGCTGGTGTTGAGGGACCAGGTGAGATTCTCTGTCAGGTGAACCCCAAGAAATTTGGTGCTCTTTACGATCTCTACCAAGGAGCCATCGATGTTCAGCGGGGAGTGGCCGCTCCGTGCCCTCCTGAAGTCAACAACCATCCCTTTTGTTTTGTTCACATTAAGAGACAGGTTGTTGGCTCGGCACCAGTCCATTAGCCGCTGCACCTCCTCTCTGTAAACTGACTTGTCGTTCTTGCTGATAAGACCCACCACGGTCATGTCATCGGTGAACTTGATGATATGGTTCGAGCTGTGTGTTGTAGCACAGTCGTGGGTCAGCAGAGTGAACAGCAGTGGACTGAGCACGCAACCCTGGGGAGCCCCCACGCTCAGTGTGATGGTGTTGGAGATGCTGCTCCCAATCCAGACTGACTGAGGTCTCCCAGTCAGGAAGTCTAGGATCCAGTTGCAGAGGGAGGTGTTCAGGCCCAGTAGGCTCAGCTTTCCAATCAGTTTCTGAGGGATGATTGTGTTTGTGTAAATAGGCAAGACAGAGAAGTATATAAGACCATAAGACATAGGAGCAGAATTAGGCCTCTTGGCCCACTGAATGTGATCTGTCATTCAATCATGGATAACTTACTTTCTCTCTCAACCCAAATCTCCTGCCTTCTCCCCGTAACCTTTGACACTCTTACTAATCTGCTTTAAATATACCCAATAACTTAGCTTCTACAGCCATCTACAGCAATGAGTTCCACACATTCATCACATTCTGGTTAAAGAAATTCATCCTTATTTCTGTTCTAAAGGGCCATTGTTGTATTCTGAGGCTGTGCCATCCAGTCCTAGTGGCATCAAGTAGGATTAGTGTTGGTTAGCAAAAAGGTCAGTATAGACATGATGGGCTGAAGGGCCAGACTATGCTGAACAACTCTATGACTATGACTCTAACTTTGCTTTAACAGTTTTTAAAATAGTGTTATTTAAAATTGTATTGGCCTTGAGAACATTAGTGACATTCAATCACTTTGACAGTACACCTGGGGGCAGTGTTTAACCAGTTCTCCTCACAATTCCAGGGGAAGTATTGGGTGAAATGTCCCTGCATCAGCTGGGAGGTAGTATTTAGCATTGATTGATCCCAGCAAATTTGGTGGTAATCAGAATTCTTGGCATGGAGCACCAGGAAAGGCTGAAAGTTAGTCAGGAGAAGATGGAGGGTAGATGTGGGACATTTTTCAGTTCCAGGACATTTGTGAACCTGAACGTGCTAGGAATACAACAGCAAATTCCAAGTCAGTCATAAGAAATGTTGGTATAAAGCTTTATCTAACAATATTTGAGAAAATTTATAAATCGAACCAAAGCTCTGGTTCCCATTTGTAGATATTTAAAGGCATTGGTGTTCCATGGAAATCAAAATCTACAGTTAATTTACACTGAATAAATATCAAGCACTTAGGAAATATCCCAGTAAAGTAAAATGTATTAGAGTTTCAATGTTGTGAATTCACAAACTGGTTATTACTGAGCAGAATCTGTGATTGTGCTTTTAGTAAGTGAGATGTTCCAAAGCCCAGCAGATAGTACTGTACATAAAACAAGCAGCTCGGTTAATCCAGCAATTAAACAATGGCATCAAATTAATCAACTGCCAATTAGTTCCAAACTATACAATCAGGATTGAAAGTATTTCAACATCATAGTTAAATATTTCAATTTAAATAGCATCTTTCATTACTGCAGGGTATCACAACACAGTTTGACCCAATTAATTTGGTGTAATTGTTATGCAAGCAGTGTGGCAGACAGACTCGTGCACAGCCATATGCTATCACAAGTAATATGACAGTTACAAGATATATATTCTTCATAGTGCTTGGTGAAGGATGAATCTTGCTTGGAATATCTGGGGAATATCCCTGCTTGTTATTCAAAATAATGCAATAGGATCTCCAGATTACAACATTTTCCATTAAAAAAAATAAACAGACTTTATTTGTTGCAGTGTCCAAAAAGGCGAGAAAAAGTACATGGAGACACGAGAGACAACAGATGCTGGAATCTGGAGCAACACACAGAAGTACTGGAGGGACTCCGCAGGTCAGGAAGCATCAATGGGGGTGTGGGGGGAGGATATGGACAGTCAATGTTTGGGATTGAAGCTCTTAAGAGAAAATAAAATATGGGTTTTTATGAAGCAGATGTATGAGCAAAGAAGAGAAAAATAGAGGTTAAAGGTTAGAGTCATAGAGTCACAGACTACCACAGCTACCCACCTGGCTTATGCCAAACTGTTATCTATACATCTCTGGCTGAAAACAACCGAAAGCTTTTAGATTTATTCGCAAGAGTGGTAAAATACTTGGCTTTTTAAAAATGCACTGTTCTTTTAAAAATTTAGTATAATCCTGTTAAAGTTTTAGTAGTCTTGGAGACTGCACTCAGAGTCTGCACCAAATTATTCATTTTTACTCAGTGATGCTGCAGCTCCTGCAAAATCCAACCCTTGTTTGCACTTAACGCACTTTTCAAAGCAGACAGGTGATTTTCTCTAGCACACTGACCATGAAAATAAGGCACTAAGAACTCTGAAAAGTTAAAAGGAGATTGTGCACCATCAAATTGCTAACAACTAATCAAAGAAATGATCACATTTGTAAGATCCAGAGGCACGTGACAAAGACTGATCGGCGAATGCTGGAATAAAAGTGACACATGAGGGCTTCTTCTTTAATAGAAGGTACATATCTGCTTTCCAGTGGGAAACTATGTGAAGCTAATTCACTGGTGATTGTGATAAGGAGGATTACTACTTCTGAAATCTACATTTGTATAATTGAAATAAATAGCTTGACACAAACTGAATGGCTTACCTACAAAAACAACTGCAATCTAATTGCACATTTGTATGATTTGATTCCATTACTAATGTATCATAAATATAACCAGGAATGAATTCAGAACAAGGAAAAATATAGAAAAGAACACTGACAACTTTTACCAAGCTAGTAGATTTGTGCTGTCTTTGCTCTTGTTAAGTTAGGGGATATTTAGTGAAAATCTGATGAATAAAATTTGGAATTTACAAGGATAACATCCAGAGATATTTAATGAGACTAAATATACAGTATACCACAAGGACAAAAGAGACCGCAGATGCTGGAACCTCTTCCATCTGGTTCTATCTACTCATCATCTCCTCCACATCTGGTTCCACCTATGACCTACCAGCCTCATTCCCACAACCTTTCCCTCACAGCATACTCTTATATACAAGTGATCTTTCCTCTCCAAAACTGTCCTTTAATTTGCTGACTTCTTTCAGTGTTACATTTGTTTTGCTAAATATTTACCACATCTCAACATCAATTCTCCCTATCTCTTTACCTCACAGCTCTTGAAATCCATCACCCATCTAAAGAAGGCCAACACACCATACGCCTTTAGGAACTTTGTGAGCTCCACGGACGTGGACCCCAAGATCCCTCTGTTCCTCTACACTGCTAAGATTCCTGCCATTAACCCTGTACTCTGGCTTCAAATTTGATCTTCCACAGTGTAGTACTGCTGTGTTTCTTCAGCATTTTGCTGTTCAAGAATCTGCACTTACCTTTAAAAAGTACTTTAATTCTGTTTCAACAGGGCTTTGAAGGAGAGTTGTAATAACTCACAGTCCTTAGAGATTTTATTTCCCTCATCTCTGTCATTAAAAAATGGCCTTTGATTTCTTTTTACTGTAATTACTAGTTCTAGTTTCTCCCATAAAAAGGAAAATCCTCCTCATACACATTCTGCTAAAAGTCCTCAGGATCTTATGTTTCAAGTAAGTAATCCCACCCCTTTTAAGTCTGGGTCGTTACAAGCCCAGCTTGTCCAGCTTTTCTTCATTAGATAGTCTACCCATCCTATGTATCAGTTTTGTTAGTCAAACTAATTCCTTACAAAAAGAGACCAATACCATACACAGTATTCCAAAATTAATCTCACCGATAGCCAATGTAATCAAAGAATGTATCTACATTGTTATTTAGTTCCTCTTTCAATGAAGGATAATATTCACTTGGCTCCCAATTACTCTCTGTGCTTGCCTACAAGTTTTTTGCTAGTCAAGTAACAGGACATCTAGATCCTCTGATAGTTCAGAGTGTTGCAGTCTTTCACCATTTAGATAATATGGATATTTATAAAAATTTTCCTATTTAAATGGAGAATTTACATTTTCCCTCCCTAAGCTCCATTTGACAGATCTTTGTTAACTCACTTGAATCTACCTTTGGAGAATTCTTGGAGAATTCTGGTAGGTTGTCTACGTAAATCTAAACTTGAGTGCCAGAACAGGTGGCAAAGTGAGACACCTAATGGCTAATTACCTGGTCTATGAAGTGGCATATAGTATTTTTTCTTAGCTGTTTCAATTTTCTTTGGCACCAGAATAAAAAAAATGAAGGCTTAAAAAAATTGGCTCCTTTTGAGAAGCACGAAGCTTTGCCTGGCTGCAAACACTGGAGTCCAAAGAGGGATGGAAGTTACATTAATAATTGCAGGACACAATAGGTGGGTTTGCCAAATGCTTAATCAGGCCTTGCGATAGGAAGCAATCCAATTGCTGATTGCGTCCAAAAACTGGCAACCCTCCATGTTAATGCACACCTGAATTATCTTCTGGAAGCAAATACCCATATACACAGGATGTGTGATGCATACCTGAAAATGCGTGCCCTACCAGCTATCCAGCCCTCCCCTTTTTTTAAAATAATTCAATATGAATCTCAGTTTAGTAAAGCTTCTATTTTACAATTGTCATCCTCACTGTCAGACCTCACCATGATATATCTGTAATTTCCTCAAGCCTTTTAATCTTAAATACCTGCTCTCTTCTAAATCTTGTCTCTTGAGCAAACTTAGGTGAATCCAAATTTCATTATTTCAACACATTGGCCATGTCTCCAACAGACTGAAATTTCCTCCCTAAACACTCCATCTCAATCTTTCGTTCCTTCTTCATGACACTCTTTACCAGCATCATTTAATTGGAAATAACCCTAAAACTACATGTTCTTCTTGAATATGAGTTAACACTATATCAATATATATAAAAAAATTAAAGGGTTACTTCAAGACAATATACAATAAATACGCAAATTATGTTCTTATGGTCTTACCAAAAAAAAAGGACACAGTAATGAGTCAACTTTTCAATAGAACACTGCAATTCTGAATATTCAAGAGCACTCAGCCAGGAGTAATATAAATGGAATTTAGATCAATACATGTATGTGCTTTTGGAACACCTTTCCATTTACATTTTGTTAGGATGTCTTTGGAGACCCATCTTGATCTAAATTGATTTTCTATCATTGTAAACTCATGCTGTTTAAATCAAGTCATGTATACAAGCTAACATAAATATCCTAATTACTTCAACCATTCTGCTGTTCCACTGGAACCAGATCTGTTACCGATGAGTTAGTTGCATGCCAACTTCACAGACTTCGATCTGTGCTTTGGAGAGGTGAACTGCCAAACCCACTCAACTGAACAGTTCGTGAATCCATGAATATTACTTCACTATTCCTCTTCTGTACGATTTATTTTTATTTTAACTTATTGTAATTTTTATGTATTGCACTGTTCTGCTGCAACAAAACAACAAATTTCACGACATATATCAGTGATCATAAACCTGATTCTAATTGAAGAGAACTGGATGTCTCGCAGGGTTTTGAACTCTGGAATTGACAGTTTCGACTGGCTCTTCAGTCTGCCTGCTGTAAGGGGTCCTACCAAAATGAGTTTGTGCATTCAGGTTTAGAAATTGAAGTTCACCTACAATCATTGTCAATGGTGCTTGTGGAGCACAGAATTGAGTCCAGCAAGGCTTGTACAAAATATTATTGCCCTAGTTTTTCCTCCGAGGATCGTCACCTTGTCATGGTGAGGCTTGTGAGTTCCTGGGATCCTGAGAACGATGCCATCCAGAACTCAGCTCTGGTAGGGTCACCCATGGTGTTAAGTTCAAGAGGGTTGTTTCAGACTAAAGGGCGATCCAACCAAGACCTCAGTGACGGAACTGGAGGAAGGCGATGAGACATCACAACAGCAGCAAAGCTGGGAAGGACCCCCAGTCATCTTGCATTCCATGCCACTGGACCTTGACCCCGATCTGTCAAGAACTGTGTGGTGGCTGTTCATGCATCAGCCTCCCCATGTTAAATAAAATCATGCGTGGGCATTCTCCATTAAGGGAATCCACCCTAACATCCTGGATTAAGTCACCCACCAATACACAACCTCTTAAGAGAACATCTTAGAGTGATCGCACTACTACTGTTGTCTTAGTGGGAACCCTTAAATTTGTATCACCTCGCTGATTTTCTGCCAGCTTTAATTATCCTTTATTGTGATTAAAATTAGAAATTAGCTAGGGTGCCCAAGACTTTTGCACAGTACTGTAATAATTTTATGTATTGCACTGTACTGCTGCCACAAAAAAAAACAATTGTGGACTGCAAGTGGGAAGGGGGCAGGGAGAGGGGAATCATGGTTGGAAACAGAGACACCTCTTTCTGCCTTATTAGGGGGAGAGAGAGCCTGTGGTATGTTGAATGCTGGTTGAACAATGTAGTGTTTGGGGTAACTGCAAGTCTGTGTCTTTACTGTGGCTTTGCTCACACAAGTGCTTGGTGGCGGGTGCAGATACAATTTTTGCCAGTGGAGGGAGGGGGGATTGTTGCTTGCAGCCGCTTACGTGCGGGAGGGAGGGGAGCTGGGTGGGGGGGACTTTGGGGTTCTAACATTTAACTGTTGTTCATTCTTTGGGGCACTCCTCTGTTTTTGTGGATGTTTTGCGAAGAAAAAGCATTTCAGGATGTATCTTGTATACATTTCTCTGACATTAAATGTACATTTGAAACCTTTGAAAAGGGGAAGGAACAGGGGATGGGGCAGGAAGCACCAGAGACATTCTATAATGATCAATAAATCAATTGTTCAGAATTAATTGACCTTGCCTGGTGTCTCAGGGCTGGGAGTATCTGTACCCATGCCATTCCACCCCCACCATCCCTGGAACTCCTTCTCTGCCACTTGTCTCACATCCCTCCCACGGCACTCCACCCTCGCCATTCCCAACATCCTTTGCTCCCGCCAGATTTACAAACTCAGTCTCCACTCCACATTGTCAAATACATTGTATAAGACTCTAAAGGGGGGGTCTAATAATGGGTAGGTGCTGAGGTGTGGTTTCCCGTGCCTAGAAGTAGGGAATTGGGTCTCAGGATAACCAGTTGGACAATTAAGAACAAGATCAAGAGAAATTTCTTCATGCAGAGGATTATAAAGCATACTCTGCTCCTAAGACTTTGGATGCTATATCATTGAGTACTTTTAGAAAGTATAAATCCAGATCAGCAGGAATCCAGTGGTGGTGTGGGAACTAAGTCTCCACACCTCCTTCCCAATGCAGAAGAAAGCATGGCCTTTATGGTGGGGGTCCTTAATGATGGGTGTTGCTTCCTTGTAGCAGCGATCCTTGTGCTCAATGTAAAAATCCAAGTCTTTTTTTGCCTTTACATGGCATTACTGTACACAGCAGTTAAGAACAATATTTAAAAATAGGCTGTTAACCTGTTACACACAAGAGTCCTCTACTATGATTTATTTATGGCACTACAGCCTTCCAAATATAGAAATATAGAAATTGGCATCTAGCACAACTCATTGTGCACATAAAAATTACACTCTATATTGGGTGTGCCATGGAACATCCAACCATATGCTTACATTAATTCCTACCGAGACAAAAAAATCCAGTTTGCAACAAATATTCTCAACTCATCCAGTAGTGATATATTTTATTAAGTTATCTCTTGTTGAGGAGCATCTAGTTTTTTAATCTATTGTTCACCGAGCAACAAAAGAAAAGCAAATATCAGCAGATGAAAAGACTATATTTTCTTGTATTTCCCCTTGGATATACCTACCCACAACGTAAATAAACTCAAGGAACATATCCTTAGAAACCCTAATACTATTTGCTTTTGTAATTCTGCATAATAGTCTTTCTTGTATCAGTACACTACCTCACTTCAAGCTTTGGAAGTGTCAGTCCTAAAGAGCCTACACTTATTTTGAGACCTTGGTCCTAGGCTCCTTAACCAGGGGAACTATCATCCATGCACCCATCCTGTCAATTATCATAAGAATTTTGTAAGCTTTGTAAGCTTCAATGAGATCAGCTCTCATTCTTTCAAACTCTACAGAGCACAGGCCTAGCTTTCAGTTATACATGTCTTTGGTGAGGCTGCACATGGAGTATTGCATACAGTTTTAGGTAACCTGCTCCAGGAAAGACAAGATTAAGCTGGAAAGAGTGCAAGGAAGGTTTACAATAATATTGGCAGGCCTCAGTTATAGAGAGACAAACATTTAGCAGACAGTTGGACAGATGCATGGATTGGACAGGTTTAGAGGGAATGGGGCAAACAGCACCAGCTTTGATTTTCATCTTGGTCGGCATCGACGAGTAGGGCCAAAGGGCCTGTTTACACACTGTATTACTCTATGACATCACAGCTACTCTTGGACTTGAATTTTATAAATGTATTCATTCAAAAAACAATATATTACTATAGTGATACATGAACAGAATGAAATATTATCCATCTCCTTGAGTAGACAAAGAACCACAATCTAACACAACATGATTCTTTCATAAACATATCATTTCTTTTCCTCTTCTTTATAATTACCAGATTGTTAATTTCCAAGTTGACCTTTCAGTCCAGATTCACACTACTTGGTCTTTCTGCACTTCAATAAACACATTGCAGCAATTGTGTTAGTTGAAAGTAAGCATAGTATCCACTCCCAAACCTAATAGCTTGGAAAAAAAAATAGAACACTTAACAATATTCTGGTTCAGGTGTGAATGTGCTGTCATTGAGACAAGCCTGACACTAAAACCATAATTTGTTCTCTGGTTTGTATATTAAAGTGTAATGTATTAATGTATACTCATGGACTGCGCTCTGAAATTCATTTCCCTAAGCTTCTTGCACACTAATATAAAACATTTATCACGAATAATAGAGGATTTTATACTAATAGAATAGAGGATTTTATACTATTTTATTACTGTCTCCTATAATGTACAGTATCTCTTCCTCAATTCCTCATAGAGTACATATCTATGGCTCCCCATTTCAGTGCCGAAAGAATAACTAAAGATACTTTTGGAAGTGTCTGATTACATGACCTGTTATAGATTTTAAAGCTGTTCAAAATTAGGAAGAAAAGTAGAGTAATATATTTGAGTAAAACATAATGAGTAGGGTTTGGAAGCAACTGCTCAGCTATTTAAAGAGAATCTATGGCCAGATGGTGAATTCCAAGTCCGTTTATGTTTCTTGCATGTTTTATGTAATTGCATTTCTGCCTTTAAGCACATTGACCTCAACATCTTGGAGATTTTGCAAAAGTGACAGGCCATGAATTAAGAAAATTAAATATTAAAGTACCTTGGGATTGGGAATTACTGTACTCTGTAATGTGCATAACGTAGTTGGTACAATTTTAAAAATTACAGCGTGTGACCAATTTCTTTCAGATCATTGCTAATGCATTACTTTGGTGCAGAGACTCTATCTGCCTCCATTACTGCTGTCCCTTCACACTTGCTACTCTTCATATGCTTATTCGCTACATTTCACATCTAGCATTTAGTTTTCCACGTTGTCCAAACACAACACATGAAGTGATACACTTTAGAAGGTCGAACTTGAACGTGGAGCACATTGTCAATGGCGGGGTCCTTAGCAGTGTGGAGGAACAGAGGGACCTTGGGGTTCATGTCTATGGATGCCTCAAAGCTGCCATGCAAATTGATAGGTGGTTATGAAGGCACATGGTGTGTTGGCTTTCATTAGTCGGGGACTGAATTCAAGAGCTGTGAGGTATTGCTGCACTTCGACTATTGTGTTCAGTTCTGCTTGCTTCACCCTAGGAAGGACATGGAAGCTTTAGAGAAGGTGCAGAGGAGATTTAACAGGATGCTGCCTAGATTAGAGATCATGTTTTATAAGGAAAGGTTGAGCCAGCTAGGGTTTTCCTGTTTAAAGCAAAGGAGGATGATAACATAATTTGATGCTAAGAGGCATAGGTATAAAGGACAGCCAGAGACTTATTCCAAAGGTGGCAATGGCTAGTATGAGAGGGCATCATTTTAAGATTGGAGGAAAGTATAGGGGGGAATGTCAGAGGTAGTTTTTTTTTTATGCAGGGAGTGGTAAGTACATGGAACATGGTGCTAGGGCAGATGCATTAGAGACATTTAAGAGACTTTTAGATAGGCTTTCACAGGATGAAAGAAAAATGGAGAGCTATCTTAGAGAGAAGTGTGAGGTTAATCTCAGAGTAGGTTAAAAGGCTAGCACAACATCATGGGCTGAAGGGCCTGTATTGTGCTGTACTGCTCTTTGTTTGATGACCCTTGCCAACGCACTCTCTCAGCATCCACAAGCTTTGTCAGGAAGTGCCACTAAAGGAGGAAGACCTTGTCTTGCATCCACTTTCCTCTTGATGACAAACTGGTGCCTGTCAAACTTAGAGATGATATATATAATTATCTGGATAGACAGGGTCTGATTAGGAACAGTCAACATGGATTTGAGTGTGGAAGGTCATGTTTGACAAATCTTATTGAATTTTTTGAAGAGGTTATGAGGAAAGTTGATGAGGGTAAAGCAGTGGATGTTGTCTATATGGACTTCAGTAAGGCCTTTGACAAGGTTCCACACAGAAAGTTAGTTAGGAAGGTTCAATCGTTAGGTATTAATATTGAAGTAGTAAAATGGATTCAACTGTGGCTGGATGGGAGATGCCAGAGAGCAGTGGTGGACAACTGTTTGTCAGGTTGGAGACTAGTGGTGTGCCTCAGGAATCTGTACTGGGTCCAATGTTGTTTGTCATTTACATTAATGATCTGGATGATGGGGTGGTAAATTGGATTAGTAAGTATGTAGATGATACTAAGGTAGGTGGCGTTGTGGATAATGAAGTAGGTTTTCAAAGCTCACAGAGAGATTTAGGCCAGTTAGAAGAGTGGGCTGAACAATGGCAGATGGAGTTTAATGCTGATAAGTGTGAGGTGCTACATTTTGGTAGGAATAATCCTAAGAGGACATACATGGTAAATGGTAGGGCATTGAAGAATGCAGTAGAACAGAGTGATCTAGGAATAATGGTGCATAGTTTCCTGAAGGTGGAATCTCATGTGGATAGGGTGGTGAAGAAAGCTCTTGGTATGTTGGCCTTTATAAATCAGAGCATTGAGTATAGGAGTTGGGATGTAATGTTAATATTGTACAAGGCATTGGTAAGGCCAAACTTGGAGTATTGTGTACAGGTCTGATCACCAAATTATAGGAAAGATGTCAACAAAATAGAGACAGTACAGAATGTTAACTGGGTTTCAGCACCTAAGTTACAAGGAAAGATTGAACAAGTTAGGTCTTTATTCTTTGGAGCGTAGAAGGTAGAAACTTGATAGAGGTATTTAAAATTATGACGGGGATAGATAGAGTTGATGTGGATAGGCTTTTTCCATTGAGAGTATGGGAGATTCAACCAAGAGGACATGAGTTGAGACTTAGGGGGAAAAAGTTTAAGGGTAACATGAGGGGGAATTTCTTTACTCAGAGAGTGGTAGCTGTGTGGAACAAGTTTCCAGTAGAAGTGGTAGAGGCAGGTTTGGTATTGTCATTTCAAGTAAATTGGATAGGTATATGGACAGGAAAGGAATGGAGGGTTATGAGCTGAGTGCGGGTCAGTGGGATTAGGTGAGAGTAAGCATTCGGCATGGACTAGAAGGGCCGAGATGGCATGCTTCCGTGCTGTAATTGTTATATGGTTATATGGTCACAGGTATAAGTGAAGGTTCCTGCAAGCATCCATACCTTTACCTCACCTTGTACATTTTTGCCTACTATGGACATGATGGGCCAAGTGGCCTCCACAGAAGCTGTAAGATTCTGTAGTTCTTAAGTACAGGGGTTTTTTTTAAGCTTATTCCCTATTTACTTGTGCACAATTGACTGTGCAAATGGGATAAGTACAGGAAGCTGGATGATTGATACCACTGATGCTGAGAGAGTTTGTGAACTCACATATTAATGATTAAGGAGAACAAGGTTTGGCACAGAATATAGATGAAAGATTTCAAGCAACTTTCTCCTTTGTCTGAGGTACAATTTTGATGTGAATGTCTCTCAATTCACTATGAATGACGAAAATACGTATCTTATTTTTCAGTAGGTGTCCTTAGATCACCTCTCAAATCTAGATCTTTGTTATCGAATGAGCAATGCTGACCTGAGCAAACACAAGCTATATGGCTCAGATAATAGCTATCTCGCCTTTAGGTATCAATGTCCTTAAACTGGATTAGCATCCGAGTTAATGGTCTGGTCTAGAGCTTCAAGGCTGTGGCATCCTCAGATGATCCTTTATTTTGATTGAGATATTAAAGCAATGCTCCACTTGCCTTCTCAGGTGGATGAATTGGGCAGTGTGGCTCTCTGTTACAGCAAGGGTGCTATCACAAGTGTGCAAGTCAAAACTTATAACCAGCAAGTCTAAATGTTCTGCTTAATAGGAGATTGCTGCTTGCAGGAGCTTGCTATGCACAGATTGTCCACCTTCTTTCTTATAGGGTAGCCAGTTAGCATAACATTTTAAGGTGCCAGCGATCACAATCGGGGTTCAACTCCTGCCATTATCTATAAGGATTTGGTGCCTTCTCTCTGTGACCACATGGGCTTCCTCTGGGTTATCTGGCTTCAGCTCATCCTCCAAAGGCATGTGGTTAGGGTGAGTAAATTGTGGTCATGCTATGCTGGTGTGACATTTGTGGGCTACCCCTAACACAAGCATTGGACAACGCAGTTCACTCTATGTTTCGATGTACATGTGACAAATAAAGCAAATCTACTTTTAAAAACATTTTTGAGGGCTTCAATGGCTGTAAGGCAATTTGTAATGTACTGAAAAAACCATCAACAGCACTCCAAACCCTGTGTAATTATGAATTCCACTTAGTTCTCCCACTGAAAGGAAATACTAGCTGAAGCACTTATAAAAAAGTAGTTATGGATGGCTTATTGATTTTATCCATCAAAAAGGTGAGATTGTGCAAAGCAAAAGCACCTCTAGTTCATTCCCACCAGTCTCTGCCAGTTAGTGGCACATCTGTAAAGACATAACTGCCTTCTTTGTTAAGGATCCAGCATATGAAACTCACCAAATGTCTCCCGTCCAGACCAAGAGCCTGGCAACAGTTACCATCAGAGTCACAGACATCAACATTAGCCTATCAGGTGAGGAATGGCAAGCAACAGGTGTGTCTGGGCCTTGAGAAACGGTCTGATGGCAAATCTTACACCAAACATTTTCTATCTCAGGCTTCAAAAATTGCTTTGAATATAAAGCAGGCTGCACACTGCTGATCCAGTTACTGATCACTTTCGCTCCAAGTATCTCCAGTGATAATAGGGGAGACATTTGCAAAGAAACATCAGATCCCTGGGTGCAACTGGTATGCCAGTTATCATAGGTCTACAACCCCTTGGAAAATGATCCACAAGATTTCAGGGTCTACTGAACCCCTTTTAAACCCTTGATTTTTTTTTCTAGGAGCAGTGAGGTTTACAGAATGGCTAAATCAGCATTTATTGTCCATTCTTTATAAGCCCTGAACCAAATTGCTTGCTGGGCTACTTAATAGGCAGTTAAAAGCCTCCAGTAAGCAGCGCCTGTGAGGTGCCATCTTAGGCTGCAACTGGTGAAGTGAACCAGGCCGTGTTTTAGTTATCTGCTTATGGAAAAGGCACATGACCGTTATCCATTCCAAGGCCATTTCAGAGTACAGCGAAGAGGTAAGCAGATTGGTGAGCTTGGAGTCAAATATCAGCAACTCCAAGCACGAATACACATTTCACACAAATACATTATTAATTTCCTTATCACACTAAATAAGCTATGCACTCCTTATTGAGTTATCCTCTTCAAAGTTCAGCGATTTACTTCAAATGAGCTGTAGTTCAAAATGCCCTGATTATGTTCCTGCTCTTGAATCAGGGAAAAAGAAATCCCTGAAAGAACTAAAGGTTAATGAAGATATCACAGGCAAGCTCTGCTGTACTCTGGCAATGCTACTGGTGTTATCATGATGGTATTTTAAGACTTCCTGCTGCACTGCTTTTGTGTGGTCTAGGCTACAAGGTGGGCAAGCAAGTCAGCAGATGAAGAGGAAGGCAACACTAGCAAAGTGAGCAGAATACTGAATCCAGGGCTGGGTAGAAGCAGAATGTCAGCTCTCAAGGTGAAACTTCGCAGCCTTGGCTCACAATTATTGTATTATATCAATTTCAGCAAAGAACCATCAGCAAGAATCTAATCTCAACACCATGCTGACTTCTCACAAAAGTTAGCTATGATTTACCACTTCCCAACTGCATGACGAATCATTTTGGGAACAGTAATATTGCAGAATTGATATGCCTGACATCGGAGAAAGGTCAGCACCTCAACTTTCTTTGAAGTTTACAGAGATTTGGCAGGTCACCAAATGCTCCAGCAAACTTCTAGAAACACTGTTGGAAGTACCCTGACTGGTTGCATCATGGCCTGATACTGCGCTTGTAATGCACAGGAACACGAGAGACTGTAGAGAGTAATGGACACAACACTCCCCACCATTGTCAGAATCTGCAAGAGGCACTGCCTCAAGAAGCTGGCTTCAATCATCGAGAATTCCCACCATGCTTATAATGCCCTCCTCTCACTGCTACTGTTGGACAGGAAGTACAGAAGCCCCAAGTCCTCCACCATCATCTATCCTACAACTATTAGGTCCTTGAACTGACCTGCACAGCCCTAACTGCTACCTCACCAATGGAACACTACAGACCACTTCTTCCAATACCATGGTCTTGTCTCTGACTATGGCTTTATTTGCATTAATATCTTGCTAATGCTCAGTATATTTTTCTCTTTAATTAAAGCTACAGAAAGCTGTAAAATTAGTCAGCTCCATCTTGGGTACTAGCCTCCATAGTCTCCAAGACATCTTCAAGGAGTGATGCCTCAGAAAGATGGCATCCATTATTAAGGACCTCCAGCACCCAGGACATGCCCTTTTCTCACTTTTACCATCAGGTAGGAGATACAGAAGCCTGAAGGCACACACTCAGCGATTCAGGAACAGCTTCTTCCCCTCTGCCATCTGATTCCTGAATGGACATTGAACCCATGGACACTACCTCACCACATTTTTTAAATTATTTCTGTTTTTGCACTATTTTTAATTTATTTAGTATACATATATATATACTTACCGTAATTACTTGCTTATCAGCATATATTACACTCGACTGCTGCCACTAAGTTAACAAATTTCGTGACACATGCCAGTGATATTAAACCTGATTCTGATTTTGAATGATCTTGTATAATTTATGTATGATTTAATTCTGTGTGTTACTTACATAGATACCTGCAATGCTGCCGCAAGCAAGTTTCCCATTGTACCTATACCTCACCGTACTTGTGCACATGACAATGAACTTGGCTTCATTTGACTTGAAGAAACAGAGACAAGAGTTGTGTATTTAATATTCCAGTACTATTTGAGTAGTTGCGTGTATATAGGTTGATTAAGCATTCTTATTTGTTTAAATAATTCATTGTGGGTTATATGTATAGATATGTTAATTGCATATGTCGTCATGCTACCACGTGATACGTGTGCCTTGCTTAAAGTAAACGCGAAGTTAGACCTGCACTCCCGGACTCTTGTGTTTTCCTTTGAATTAGTTTAATGTTTTGAAGTTACAAAATATAACAGCAAGTACTTCAGGACAGCGCTGAGAGAGTGCTGCACTATCAGAGTGATGCACCATCAATAACTCACTCTGAGACGTAAGGCGAGATATCGGCTTTTATTGACTGGAAGAAGGAACCAGGAGTGAGTGACCATCATACTACATCCTGGAGACTGAGGCCGTGTGTCAGGCCTCAGATCGCCTTTATACAGGGGCCTGTGGGAGGAGCCACAGGAGCAGTCAGCAGGGGGCGTGTCCAGACAGGCACACATAGTTCACCACACAGAGATTCTACCTCCCAGACAAGATTAAACCAAGGCCTAGTTTGCCCTCTCAGGCAGTCACCCACTCATGGCACTATTTTAAGGCAGATCAAGGAGTTACTTCCAGGGTACTGGATCAACCAATGTTACTTAAAACAAATCCACTCAGAAATTCATCTCCCATATGGAGTGCATCAGCCTTCTCCTTCCCCCTTCTTTCCCTGTCCACTGCTCACTAGTTCCCCAAAAAACACAGAATCAGCTTGCTGTTCAAGGGATGAATCTGGTCTAAACGCAGGGTTTAGAATGGTACTATAGAGTTACTCTGTGTTCATTTATAAAACAACTTTGAAGAACTTCTGTGCTGAGACTTTGTCATTGAAATTAGTTTCAGGGAAGAGCTTAGAGAAACAGAGGGCTATGGGTAACCCTAGGTAATTTCTGAGGTAAGGACATGTTTGACACAGCTTTGTGGGCCGAAGGGCCTGTATTGTGCTGTAGGTTTTCTATGTTTCTATGAAAGGTGTACTATAATTGCAAATTGGTTTTCTCTTTTAATCCAAAACAGTCTGTGTTATGAGGCCACTTAACTGATCATTCAAACCATTTTCCAGAAATTTTTGTTGCTTTAGATGCTTAAAATTCAATCCAAAAGGAAAACAAAGCTTGTGTACAATCCTGGAAAAAAAAAATCACTGCCTTTCATTTTGTGCCTGTTTTGTAGGCAAAGTTCTAAAGTACAGTGGGGCTTTCCACATATTATCCAACAACAAGGTGAAGGATAATGCTTGCCTTTATAATCTTTCAACACTGATAGACATTGCAACAACTGGCTAAGATCCTGAGATTGAAAACTGCTGAGTTTGAGGAGAGTCGGTTGGAATTTCCACTCTTGTAAATTTCTACACGTACGGTGGAGAGCAAGCTGACTGGTTGCATCACAGTCTGGTACGGAGATCCAATGCACAGGACCGAAAGAAGCTGCAGAGAGTTGAAGACGCAGCCAGCACCATCACGGGAACAACCTTCACCATCATTGACGACATCGTCAAGACGCAGTTATATTAAATAAGTAGTTCAAAAAGAAAGGAAAAAGATAGTGAGGTAGTGTTCATAGATTCATTGTCCATTCAGAAATTGGATGGCAGAGGGGAAGAAGCTGTTCTTGAAATGTTGAGTGTGTGCCTTTAGGCTTCTGTACCTCCTTCCCGATGGAAACAATGAGAAGAGGGCATGTCCTGGGTGATGGGGATCCTTAATGATGAACGCCGCCCTTTTGAGGCACCGTCTTTGAAGGTGTCCTGGATGTTGGGGAGTCTAATGCCCATGATGAGTTTACAACTTTCTGTAGCTTTTACCCAATCAGATTTTGCCAGTTTTCCAAATGGTCCCTTAACCCATGAACACCACCTTGTTATTCTTCTTAACGATTTATTTATTTTTGTAACTTAGAAATTTCATGTCTTGTACTACACTGCTGCCACAAAACAACAGATCTCACGAAATATAACAGTGATAATAAAGCAGATTCTGATTCTTAAGTATGTTATTTAACAGTGACATTACACTTCCACAGCCTAAGCCTGAGTTATTTGGCCATTGGCAGAGCTGTTCAAGTGAAAATGAATGTTAGGGTTATATATAGTGACATCTATATACTTGGAAAATAAAATTTACTTTGAGCTTTGAAAGTCCAACAACCAACTTCTGTTTCCATGCTACAAAATTTTCTTCTCTTTTGCAATATAAAGTTATAATTCGATAGTGTCAGCAATGAAGGAAAATGTAAATTACAATTCAGATAGAAAAGAACAGCATAGAAGCAGGGTCTTCGGCCAGCCTACTCCCATCGGCCTGCACCCTCCATACTCCTTCCACCAATGTACCTATCCAAACTTCTCTTAAACGTTGAAATCAAGCTCACATACACCACACGTGCTAGCAGCTTGTTGCACAATTTCATGACCTGAGTGAAGAATCCCCTCATGTTTCCCTTAAATTTTTTACCTTTCACCCTTAACCCATGACTTCTAGTTGTCACCCCACCCAACCTCAGTGGAAAAAGCCTGCTTGCATTTACCCTATCTATACCCCTCATAACTTTGTATACCACGATCAAACCTCCCCTCAATCTTCTGCATTCCAAGGAATAAAGTTTTAACCTATTCAATTTTTCCTTATAACTCAGGTCCTCCAGACCTGGCAACATCCTTATAAATTTTCTCTGTACTCTTTCAACTTTATTTACATCTTTCCTGTAGGTAGGTGACCAAAACTGCACACACTACTCCAACCTATGCCTCACCAATGTCTTGTACAATTTCAACACAACATCTTATCTCCTGTACACAACACTTTTACTTACGAAGAGCAAGCTGCCAAAAGCTTTCTTTATGACCCTAGATACCTGTGCTGCCACTTTCAATGAATTACGGACCTGTATTTCCAGATCCCAGCATCGCAGGCCCCCAGTCAGAGAGCCAATGATCTACTACCACTCTCTGGCTTCTCCCATAAAGCCAATGTCTAAACCAACTGACTACCTCATCTTGAATGCTGAGCAATTCAACCTTATTGACCAACCTCCCATGCGGGACCTTGTCAAATACCTTGCTAAATTCTATGTAGACAACATCCACTGTCTTGCCTTCATCAACTTTCCTGTTAACTTCCTTGGAAAACTCTATAAGATTGGTTAGACATGACCTGCCATGCACAAAGCCATCTTGACTACCTCGAGTCAGTCCTTGTCTATCCAAATTTTCATATACCCAGTCCCTTAGAATACCTTCCGATAACTTTCCTACTACTAATGTCAGGCTCAACGGCCTATAATTTCCTGGTTTATTTTTAGAGCCTTTCTTAAACAGCAGAACATCAATGGCTATCCTACAATTTCCAGTAATTTATTGTCTTTTAATTTTTTTTCTCTCTGTAAAGGGATTGATCTCTACACAAAATAAAACTGCAAAGAAGACTTGCAACAATATTGCAAAGACCTGAGGGCCTGAGTTATAGGGAGAGGCTGGGCAGAGTTTATTCCTTGAAACATGGGGACCTTACAATGTTGTATGAAACCATGGGTAGCGTCAATAGTGTGAATAGTCATAGTTCCTCCACCCCCCCAGGGAGGAACCAGAAACTACAAAGCTGAGGTTCAAGGTGAGAGGGGTAAGATTTCATAGGAACCTGAGAGGCAATTTCTTCATGCACACATGGGGTGAGCAGCCACGCAAAGTAGTTGAGGTCGATACAGTAATGACATTTAAGAGACGCTTGGTATGTGCACTCAGTGGCCACTTTATTAGGTACACCTGTACATGTGCCCATTAATGCAAGTATCTAATCAGCCAATCACGTGGCAGCAACTCAATGCATAAAAGCATGCAGACATGGTCAAGAGGTTCAGTTGTTGTTCAGACCAAACATCAGAATGGGGAAGAAATGTGACTTTGACCACGGAATGATTGTTGGTGCCAGATGGGGTGGTTTGAGCATCTCAGAAACTGCTGATCTCCTGGGATTTTAATGCACAACGGTCTCTAGAGTTTACAGAGAATGGTGTGAAAAAGCAGTAAAACATCCAGTAAGTAGCAGTTCTGTGGGTGAAAATGTATTGTTAATGAGAGAGGTCAGAGGAGAATGGCCAGACTGGTTCAAGCTGACAGGAAGGCAGCAGTAACTCAAATAACCACACGTTACTTAATGGTGTGCAGAAGGGTATCTCTGAATGTACAACACATCAAACCTCGAAGTGGATGGACTACAGCAGCAGGAGACCATGAACATACACTCAGTGGCCACTTTATTGGGTATAGGAGGTACTAATAAAGTGGTCAGTGAGTGCATAAAGACATGAAAGTTTTAAACACATGGGCCAAACATAGGTAAACTGTACTAGCATAGGTGAGTACCTCCATTGGCATCACTCTGTGACTCTAATGTGAATTCTTGTAAAGTTGTGTTCTCTACATGGGACATTTAAAGCACTAAATCCAGCCCTTAGACTAGGCAGCATCATTGGACATTTATAAATTTGATTCAGATTGCATTGGGGTAAGCAGAAGCTTGGGAACCAATGAACACATATAGGAGCCATTCTCTCTGAAGGTTCATCCAACACAATGTAAACGGGCCAGTCATGATCAAAATTTTAAATGTTCCTGGTTAATTGCTTCAGCTGTTAATCAAGCTATCATATTGAATGCAAATCTCTGGCATGTCATTAGAATACTGTTTGGAAATAAATCTAACAGTAAACTTTTAAAACTTGAACAGTGGCCTCATTATTAGAACTGGTTAGGTTCTTTCCAAGCCGAGTTTATTACTAATAAGACACATTTATAGTTTCAGGAGCAAATATATGAAGGTAGTGGTAGAGTTAGCTTATGTTACAATGTTGGTGTTAGGCAGTCTTGGTGATGGAGCTGATTACAAGTGCATCTTGAGCTGCAGTATGGTACTGAGGTTACCAATTGACCAGTTTGGTCTTGGACCTTTTTAAGGGAGAGGGAGTTCTGGGTTATAAGTTGAAAGAATTAAAATTCAAGTAGCTCAGAGTCAGAATCAGAATCAGAATTACTGTCTCTGAGATATGCCATGAAATTCATTGTTTTGTAGCAGTAGTACAAAAATACTATAAATTACAATAAGAAATATATTAAAATTAAATTAAATAAGTTGTGCAAAAAGAGAGAAAAATAGTGAAGTTGTGTTCATGAGATGGTTCTTTGTCCATTCAGAAATTTCATAAAATCTCTCTGGTTCATCAAAGTCCTTCAGGGAAGAAAGTCTCCTCTCCTTAATCAGTTTGGCTAATTATGACTCCATACTCATCAATATGACCTTGAAACGTCCTCTGAAATTGCCTAACAACTTGCTCAGTGACCATGAAACTTGAAGTTCATAATGTGCTTTTGTTTACTGTCGATGAAGCAGATATAAGCAGATGACAGGATACGTGAGGGGGACCCCACAGTACTTTGGCCTAGCCAAAATTGCTTAAAATTACATAATATTAATGGAAAGGTTTCTAGCATTGTAGGGTTGTAGCACAGCACAAGTCAGATGAAGCAAATATCAAATGCAGTTGATGGTGAAAGAAAGTAAAAGCTAATATTAAATGTTTACAATTTTCCATTTCAGCTAAATCACTAAAATTCCAATGCTCTCCCTTTTCGACATAGTTCACAACTATGTACAGAATTGTAATTGACCCATATTTACTGATTCATGTGAAACATTTGAAAACAATCAGAATCAGATTATTATCACTGATATACTTCAAGAAATTTGTTTTGCGCCAGTAGTAAATTGCAATACATTAAATATACTATAAATTACAATAAGAAGTATACAGTATATATAAATAAATTAGATAAATAGAGCAAAAATAGTGAGGTAGTGTTCGTGTTATCATTCAACACACACAAAATGCTGGAGGAGCTTGGCAGGCCAGGCAGCATCTATGGAAAAGCGTAAACAGTCGACTTTTCAGGCCGAGACACCTCATGAGTCTTGATGAAGGGTCTAGGCCCAAAATGTCGACTGCTTACTCTTTTCCATAGATGCTGCCTGACCTGCCGAGCTCCTTCAGCATTCTGTGCGTGTTGCTTGGATTTCCAGCACCTGTAGATTTTCTCGTTTGCTCATGGATTCATTGTCTGTTCAGAAATCTGATGGCAGAGGGGAAGAAGCTGTTCTTAAAACGTAGGTTCAGACTCCTGTACCTCCTCTCTGATGGTAGCAATGAGAAGAAGGCATGTCCTGGGTGGTGGGGTCCCTAATGATGGATGCCGCCTTTTTCAGGCATTTCCTTTCGAAGAGGTTGGAAACACAGTAAATTTCCACAAATTTATTGCCCACGAGTTCAGCTGACTACTGAAATTTTTTTGTTTATTCCTATTTTACTTGTTGCCTTCATCCCTATTACACAAGAGAAATGTTTATTACACTAGTTTCAGCAAGGTCTTCAATCAATAGTTACACAAAATAAAGACTAATGCTGATAAGCTGCATTTTTGCAGGTTTAGGCTAACAGCCAAGTTGCATTCATTTATTCTTTCTTCCTTTTCTTAACCATCTAGTTATCGGTAAGGGATTAGCAGTGTCCTGAGGCAAGGTTTCAACCTGAAATGTCACCCATCCCTTTGCCTCTACAGATACTGCTTGACCCACCGAAATCTTCCAGCAGTTTATTTTTACTCCACATTCCTGTTCAGTCTCTCTTGTGACAGGGCTCATTCCTAGCTATAGATCCCAAGCCACAACTTGAAATCACCAAACGAGAAGACCTCATGCCATGAAGAGCACACTTATTTCTACCAAGTGTCAAGTAGCCCAAGAAGTCACTGATAGTTTATGCTAAACCTCAGTTCCTTGCTTCTAGCACCTCTCACCGAGTTGAGACTGTCCTCTCAACTTGGAAGCTGCCTTCCCAAAGCCAGCATGGAAGGAAAAGTACAATCTTTTACTTGGCCAGACAATAAATACGTGGCTACAAGAACAGCTCCAATCAGGAGTGTGATGTAATACCTTCCACTTGCCTGGATGAATGCAGCTCCAACAATATTCAAGACGGTCTACACCATTCAGAACAAAGCTATACTATTGATATGCACCCCATATCACACCTAAAGAACAACATCCACTAACTGTTGATGAAGGGCATCAGCCCCTTTATTGAAATGTTGACTATTTATTGCTCAGTATAGGTGCTGCCTGACCTGCTGAGTTCCTCCAGCATTTCCAGCATCTGCAGAATCTCATCTGTGTACCAAAAGGTCAAAATTTCTGCATCACTGGCATGCTGTGGCAACTGATCTACGACTCCACTGCAATATATTACACCAATAGAACACCCAACAGGAGTGAAGTAGATGGGCTGGTCAAGGGGTGTCACAACAGCAACCTTGCACTCAATGTCAACATGACCAAGGAACTGTTTGTATACTTCAGCAAAGGAAAGTCGAGAGAATACACACCAATCTTCATTTAGGTTGCAGCGGTGAAAAGGATGAGCAGCTACATGTTCCTGGGTGTCAATATCCAGGGCCCATCATATTGATGCAATCATGAAGAAGCATGCCAGCAGCTATAATTCATTCGGAGTTTGAGGAGAGTTGGCATGTCACCAAAGACTAGCAAATTTCTACAGTTCTACCGTGGAGAGCTGTATTGAGCTCTCTTGGTCTGTGTGGGGAACCAGAGAGCGTTGGGCTCCGAGATTTTCAGAGCATCTGAATTGGTTAATTGTTGCTTAATAAGATTCTTTAATTGTTTATATTTCCTTGTTAAATTTATTTTGGTAAGTTCGGGCATACTGTATGACTTGTATTATTTAAGCATATGCTCTATCTGCAGGGTCCTCATTTGGAGAATGTTGCGTCTCACAACGTTGCTTGGCCTAGGCACTGAAACTCTGTTGGAATTTCTGTGTATAAACTCGGGTTGCTATCTCTACATGAGAGCCAGTCTTTCCTCCACACTTGGGTTCCAATATTGCCAGCGTACACCGTAGCCGAAAGCATTCTGACTGGTTGTACCACCATCTGGCCCGATGACTGGAGTCTCCAGATTGCAGATCTCTGCAAGTCCGCTTGGGAAGTCAAAGGCCAAATGTCTGCAAATCCACTAGTCCATTGGAGGTTGAGGCCAAAGGTGGCCTGTCCTCTCTTTTTTGATTAATAACTCTAAATCTGAATCTGAAAATATCAAGACAGTGGAAAGAATAGGCTTTGATACAATGATAGTCAGCAGCTAACAGCTACCTTAATGATTGCCATTTCCAGTCTGTATCTAACTATTTGTTTCATATCAATAGCAGCACTTGATCTTGTCCTCTACTTTTGGATGAAGGTCATCTTACATCTCTTTTTGCATCAAAACTAATAAAACAATTGTATTTGTTTACGCAAATAATTTCCTGCCAGTTTCCACTTTAGTTATCAGCTCCTGTACCTAATAAAGATGCTAATAAAGACTCTCCTGATGAAGGGTTTCGGCCTGAAACGTCGTCACTACCTCCTCCCATAGATGCTGTCTGGTCTGCTGAGTTCTGCCAGCATTTTGTGTTTTTAAAGACGCTAATGAGTGTGTTCGTGGTTTCTAACTGCTGTAGCCCATCACTTCAAGGTTCAACATGTTGTACATTCAGAGATGCTCTTCTGCACACCACTGTTGTAACAAGTGGTTGAGTTACTGTCACCTTCCTGTCACTTTGAACCAGTCCAACCATCCTCCCCTGACCTCTCTCATTAACAAGGTGTTTTCACCCACAGAACTGCAGCTCACTGGATGGTTTTTTTTGTTTTTCACACCATTCTCTGTAAACTCTAGAGACTGTTGTGTGTAAAAACCCCGGGAGATCAGCAGTTTCTGAGATGCTCAAACCATCCCGTCAGGCACCAACAATCATTCCACGGTCAAAGTCACTTAGATCACATTTCTTCCCCATTCTGATGTTTGGTCTGGACAACAACTGAACCTCTTGATCATGTCTGCATGCTTTTATGCATTGAGTTGCTGCCACGTGATTGGCTGATTAGATACTTGCATTAATGGGCACATGTACAGGTGTACCTAATAAAGTGGCCACTGAGTGCACATACCAAGCGTCTCTTAAATGTCATTACTGTATCGACCTCAACTACTTTGCGTGGCTGCTCACCCCATGTGTGCATGAAGAAATTGCCTCTCAGGTTCCTATGAAATCTTACTAAATAAAGTGGCCACTGAGCATATTTTAAATTCAGCTGGATAATTACTAGTTCCCTCTCCCATGAGTGGTTGTCTTCTTCTTGACTACTGCACTGAACTTAGCAGAAGGCTTGTCGACACTTCATTTTCACCATTAAACATCAAATTCCCAACAGAATGCATGACAGCTGCAGAAGTCGATTAGACTTGTAATTGGTAGGTGAGAATGAGTAAATTGAAATGGTGTTCTTCCATAAACTGTCTGAATTGGAATGTTTACACTGCGGTCATTTGTCATTACAGACTTCACAATCATTTCTCATCTGGAAAAATGGCTTTTGTGCCACTTATCATGGACTTTCTCTTGACTGTATGTACTGACAGCATTCCAATGCTGCGTAGCAATTGGTAACGATTAACTAATACTTACACTGTAATTTGTTTAAAAATCTGCATGAAATTTTTTGTAAGACCTGTGATAAATCAACATGATTTTGGTGGTCTCACTTATTATATTGTTTTAGGTTTTGAGCAAGCACGGTACAAGCACACAATTCCACAAATCTTTTTTTCACATTTTCCTGTTTCAGATACCCTTCATGCACCTATTTCGATAGTATATTTGAACTATGTTTGGATGTATTTTACTGTTCTCTTTCTATTCATTACTGAAAATGTAGTTCAAGTCTCTCTGAATTCTTGGAAAGCAATCTTTCTTAATTGGTGGGTTATAGAGGGTTTTTGGGTTAATTGCTCACATGGGTGTAATTGGACGGCACAGGCTTGTTGGGACCTGTTACCATGCTATATCTCAAAATAAAAATAAAAATCATGTCCATTCTCTAAGAATTTCTAGGGTCCTTTGCCCTTATCAGTGGTAATCAGCTTTAATATGTCAAAAGAACATGCTTTAGAGTATCATTTCTGTACATTATCATGTTCTAAAGATAGCTGTCCATTATTCATAAGAGTCAAACAGCATGGAAGTAGGCACATTGGCCCATCTCAGTCTTGTCGGCCAAGCTGTCTACCTAAGCTGGTCCCATTTGACTGCATTTAATCACACCTTTCTAGGGAAGTCCAGGCCTTTTCTATCCATGTACCTGTCATTTTAAACATTGGAATTGTACCCACCTCTACAGCATCTATTTGCAGCTCATTCCATATACCTACCACTTTAAGATGTTGGAAAAAATTTGTAGCTCGGGTTGAGGATGTTGTTGTTGAGAGGCTCATGGTGATCTACATTGTTTGTCTTTTATGTGTCCTGTAATTAGTCCGTGTGTGTGTGTGTGTGTGTGTGTGTGTGTGTGTGTCTGTGTGTGCGCGCACACGTGTGCCATTTCTATTGGTTACCAATTATGTACTCCATGATTGGTTTGTTAAAATCTGATTAGGTGTTAATTGTTGTCCGGGCTGTGTTAGTCAACCGTTATATAATTGGTTACCAGATTAACTAAAAGGTTAAACTGAGAGGGAGGAATAATAGGTGCTCTCAGATGAGAGCAATGATTATATGCCAGCATTTTTAAAAGAATAAGGAAGTTCTGGCAATACTTATTCCCATCTTCCCCACTCACCACCACCCAGACAGGTTATCAGGCCTTGAGCACATTGCTATTCATGGGAACTTGTTGTGTCCAGATTGACTGTTATGTTTACAATATTATAGCAATAACTACACTTCAGAAGAAGTTCATTACTTGTAAAGTACTTTTTGACACATTGAAAGGGATCTTTTTAAATGCGGATGTTCCTTTCTTTATGTTGGTCCTCACTGGTCTGACCTCTTCAAGTTAGTCACCTGCTATCTGATCATCCTTCAGTTCTGTATGGGAGAATCATTCAATCATATTCCAAATTTGCAATCTATTTTGAACCTGATGGATGATCACAGTCCACATTTTATAAGCATCCATCTATCCCTTATGTTGATAGTCAGTGAATATTAAAGAAAAGATTTATTAAGCATTGTCTGCAAGTTCACAACATTAACAATGAAACACTTGCTTATGTATAATCATCATTATAATGTGGAAAATGTGACTGAAATATTACACAGCGAGTTCACGTGTAAAGCAATGCGATAATTAACAGATATTTTTTCAGTGTGTTGATTGAGAAAAGAAATAGAGAAACTTGGTTGAGAAACCAGGACACAGAGGATAATTTCTTGCTCTTTGAAAAGTGCATGCACAAACACAAGAAAATCTGCAGGCACTGTTTGTATTGCATATACATGGCACAGTATATAAAGCAGAAGTATAATGGCTAGTGAACCAGGTGACAATTTTATTTGGTTTTACAGGATCATCCAACATCACAATTACTTTCCTGTGTTTTGCCAGTGATTTTCTGTGTAATATTCCTCCCTGGAAAATTT
Organism: Hypanus sabinus; assembly: GCF_030144855.1. Classification (NCBI taxonomy): domain Eukaryota; kingdom Metazoa; phylum Chordata; class Chondrichthyes; order Myliobatiformes; family Dasyatidae; genus Hypanus; species Hypanus sabinus. The sequence continues at coordinate 39,782,252 of NC_082738.1, read as the reverse complement.
GGTATGAATCTGTCCAGGGCTTTAGGGTAATGGCGATCCTGAGAGGATCCAGTGAAGGTTCACAAGAATAATCCCTGGAATGAAAGGATTAATATTTGAGGAATGTTTGATGTCTCTCAGTGTGTACTTGATAGAGTTAAGAAGGATGAGCAGGGACTCCTTCATTAAAAGCTATAGAATGCTGAAAGGCTTCGACAGAGCAGTCATGGAGAGGATGCTTCCATTAGTAGGAGAGTCTAGGATCTGAAAGCATAGCCTCAGAATAAAGGAACATCTTTTTAAAGCTGAAGTGAGGAGGAATGTCTTCAGCCAGAGGATAGCAAATCTGTAGAATTCATCGCCAGAGGGCTGTGGAGATCAAGTCATTGGAAGTATTTAAGGCAGAAATTGATTTGCTCTTCATTGGTAAGGAGTTTACAGGTTCCAGGGAGACAGTGAGAGGGAGGAATAATAGAGTTGAAAAAAAAAGCCACGATTGAAGGGTCAAACAGCTCATTCTACGACTACCTGAGTGAAGAAATTTCCTCTGGAGTTCCCCTTGAACTTCTCACCTTTCACTCTTAACCAATGACCTCTAGTTGTAGCCCCACCCAATCTCAGTGGAAAAAGCCTGATTGCATTTACCCTATCTATACCCCTTATAATTTTGAATACCTTTATCCAATTTCCCTTCAATCTTCTAGATTTCAAGGAATAAAGTCCTAATCTATTCAATCTTTCCTTATAACTCAGATCCTCCAGACCCAGCAACATCCTTACGAATTTTCTCTGTACTCTTTCAATCTTCTTTACATCTTTCCTGTAGGTAGGTGACCAAAACTGTACTCCAAATTGGGCCTCATTCAATGCTTTATACAACTTCAACATAATATCCCATCTCCTGTACTCAGTACTCAGATTTATGTAAGTCAATGTGCCAAAAGCTTTCTTTATGACTCTATCTACCTATCAATGAATTGTGGGGCTGTATTCCCAGATCCCTTTGTTCTATCACACTCCTCAGTGTCCTACTGCTCACTGTGTAAGGTCTATCCTGGTTGGTCCTACCAAACTGCAACACCTCGCATTTGTCTGCCATTTTCAGCCTATTTTTCCAGTTGTTTCATATCACTCTGCAGTGAGGAAGATAGCCTTCCTCACTGTCCACTATACCCCCAATCTTGGTGTCATCCACAAATTTGCTGATCTAGTTAACCACATTATCATCCAGATCATTGATACAGATGACAAACAATGGACCCAGCACCGATCCCTGTGGTACTCCACTAGTCACAGGCCTCCAGTCAGAGAGGCAACCATCTACTACCACTCTCTGGATTCTCCCACAAAGCCAATCTCTAATCCAATTTACTACCTCATCCTGAATACCGAGCGTCTGAACCTTCTTGAGCAACCTCCCACGCAGGACCTTGTCAAATGCCTTACTAAAGTCCATGTAGATAACATCAACTGCCTTGCCTTCATCCACTTTCCTGGTAGCTTCCTTGAAAAACTCAATAAGGTTGGTTAGACATGACCTACCATGCATGAAGCCATGCTATCTCTAACCAGTCCCTGTCTATCCAAAAAATTATGTATCTGGTCCCTTAGAATACCTTCCAATAACATTCCCACTACTGATGTTAGACTTACCGGCCTCTAAACCTGATGTTTAGAGCTTTTCTTAAACAGCAGAACAACATGAGCCTCCAATCCTCTGGAACCTCTCCTGTTGCTAAGGATGATTTAAATATCTTTGGTAGGGCCCCAGCAATTTCTGCATGCCTCCTGTAGGATCCAAGGGAACTGCTTGTCAGACCCTTGGGATTTATCCACCCTGAGTTGCCTCAGGACAGCAAACTCCTCCTCCTCTATAATCTGTATGGGGTCTCTGAAGTTGATTCTGCTTTGCCTCGCTTCTGTAGACTCTGTGTCCGTCTCCTGAGTAAATACAGATGCAAAAAAATTATTTAAGATCTCCCCCATCTGTTTTGGCTCCTCATAGGGATTACTATTCTGATCTTCCAGAGGACTAAGAGCAATCCTTAACATTTATGTAGATCCCTTACAATTCTCCTTCACATTGTCCGCTAGGGCAACTTCATGCCTTATTTTTAGCCCTCTTGATTTTCTTCTTAAGTGTTCTCTTGCATTTCTTATACTCCATGAGCACCTCATTTGTCCCTACCTGCCTATACCTTCGGGCGGCAACCTTGCCATTTCTTTAGCATTTTGTCTGTTTTTTATGAGGCTGAGTTGCTAGCTCAATGCTCAACTCAGCATGGATGGAAAACGTGCAAGGGGCCAGATGGATTGGAACCCAGGACCACACACTTTGAAGCCTGGTGTCGATGCCACCACACCTCTAGCTGGTATACCTGCTATACACTTTTTTTTTATTAACCTGGGCCTCAATATCTCTTGACAACCAAGGTTCCCTAAATGTATTATCTTTACCATTTATTCTGACAGGCACATACAAGCTTAGTACTCTCAAAATTTCACTTTAGAAGGCCTCCCACTTGCCAAGTACACCTTTGCCAGAAAGCAGCCTATCCCAATCCACACTTGCCAGCACTGGCCTTTCTCCAATTTAGAATCTCAGCCCGCAGACCAGACCTATCTTTTCACATATTTACTTTGAAACTAATGGCATTGTGATCACTGGATGCGAAGTGTTCCCCTACACAAACTTCTGTCACCTGTCCTGTCTCATTCCCTAATAGCAGATCAAGTATCGCACACTCACTTGTTGTGACTTCTATGTACTGATTAAGGACAATACCTTTCGTTCCACTATCAACATAGAATGTAGTCAATACCTGAGCAGTCATGATGCCAGACAGAGGAACTTTACTGCCTTGCCACCTCATTAGCGCATAGGACGTACTTCCAGGATAAGTACTGAGGGAATCACTGTTTAAAGGAGTCATTATAGCACTAAGTTTCGATATATTAGAGACAGCACTGCTGGTTGACGGTTCAGTCCTGTGCTTGCATTCCTGCAGCAGAGAAATGGTTGCAATTATCTTGTTGCTGCACAGAAGCAATCCATAAAGGCTGTCTAGGAAGACTGGTGTTAGGTGTGAGTATTCAAGGTGGATATTTGGGGTTCAGGGGTTCTGCAGGCTGGCATGGTGTGTTCCAGACATCCCACCTCTCTCGGAAGTTCCGGGAGTCTCCCGCATATTGATAGCAGCTCCCTGACGCCCGCATATTATATACAATAGCCCAGAAATCAATTTTCTTGAGAGCAAGCTGGGGGGGGGGGGTGGGAGAGAGATGGAAAGAGAGAGGAAGAGAGAGAGAGAGAGAGAGAGGAGGGGGAGAGAGAGAAAGAGGGAGAGAGAGCATGTGGGTGAGAGAGAGAGTGAGCGAGCGACAGAGAGACAGAGAGAGAGAGAGAGAGATGGCAAGAGTGTTTCAATAAAAGAAAATATAAAATGTACTTCACCTCAGACTACACTAAAGTGTACCCCTGCCTAATAGAGGTCAAAAATAATGACAGTATTGCTGGCTGCACAGTTCACAACAGTGATTTTTCTATTGCCCATGGTGGGTTAAAATGTAAAAGACATGTTGAGGTGAGTTTAACAGGTGTCATTCATTTATTAGCATAGCTAATGTTATTTAAACTAGCTGGCTAGCTGCTGAGGAGCTACTCTATTGCAGACATCCCACCTCTCCCGGGAGTTCCGGGAGTCTCCCGCAAATTGATGGTGCTACCTCCCTGAAATGAGTTTTTGCAGGGTGGGATGTCTGGTGTTCTGGCCATCGCTGGGGCCTACATAGGCTGCTCGATGTGTCGACAAGCTGGGTCTCCCAGAGATGTTTCCACGGCAACAAGCTCATTGGTGGTCAGCCACTGAGCTTGTGACCATAGAGAAACTTCCAAGTTACCGAGGGCTGCACATCTAAACACACAGAAGGAGTGATGACAGCTTCCAACACATCCAGCAGAAGGTGACAAGAGAAACCACAGGATCCAGGCAATCTGCCAACACAGAGGGCAACTGCTGCCATCGCCAATAATGTCTGTGGTTACTGTGAAGGCTAAGACTTCACCCTGAGCTCCCACCACCTGAGCAGTGGGCAACCACACTCCTTGCTCCAACCACCCCCTCAATTCCCACCCTGACAGGCATTCTCCGCACAGTGTGTTCATGGTTCGCCCCTTACACAGCCATGACTCCAACTGAGATTCAGATTTACTAATCATATGTACATCGAAACATACAGTGAAATGAGTTATTTGCATTAACAGGCAACACAAACTAAGGACGTGCTGGGGGCAGCCCACAAGTGTCAGCACTTAGCATGCCCACAATGCTTGGTAGAACAACATAGAACACAATAACAACATAACAACAGCAGCAAAACCAACCCCTTTCCTCCCTCCCACCTGCCCACACAGACGGACAGTCCCCCAACTCCAGGACAAACCTCCAACCTCCAGTCTGCAGGCCTTTGAGTGGAGGCTTGGACTGCAGATGTCCTTTGTCACTTGTTCCACGTAGAACAGTTAGCGCAGTACAAGCCAGGGTGTTGCGCTAATCTATATAAACCTATTCCACGATCAGCCTAGTCCTTCCCTCCTACACAGTCATCATCTGCCATTTTTCTTATATCCATGCACCGAGCTTCTTAAAAGTCCCTAATGCATCTGCATCAGATCATCCTCAGGTTCATGGCAAGACCTTGAAAAGCACTCCACTTTCCATATCTTGGGAGTTGATCGGATACTGATGAAGTTCATCATCATCATCTTCAATGCAGCTTTGATCATTTGAGGATAAGGACATCTGGAGATGAAGACCTCAGATCTGACACAAAACTCATGGTGTATCAAGCAGCAGTGATCTAATATGCTGTCCTACATACTGAGATTTGCCTATTTACAGAAGTCATCTCAAGGCAATGGAAAAATACCACTATCACTGTCTCCACAAAATCCTCCAAAATCACCAAAAGGTTTACCAAACCAACGTCCTTGTTCCTTCAAAGGTTAACATTGCTTGGTTACACTAAGTTGGGCCAAGTTAGGCAGGTGCCAATACCAGATTCATAAAATAGACACATATTCCAAGCTCTAAGAGTGGAAGAGATTTACCAGGGTGACAGAGCGAAAGAGTCAAGGATATGCTCAGAGCCTAGTTGAAGAAATGCAATGCAGACTTATGAGAATCTCTGGCTCATGACTGGTACTGAGAAGCCAAATTCCATGCATCAGGAGTACACAAAGGCCCTACGTCAGTAGAGGAAGGAGTGGACCACCTATTCTATCTGGAGAAGTGTCTGTGATTCCCACAGTGGTCTCATCAACCAATTGAGAACCCATAAAAATGGAGTGGAAATAAGTCCCTGATCCTTGGGGAACTGAAAAAGAAGAATATACCCTATGAATACCTAAGCCAGACTCATTTGCCATTTCAGCTGGAAATAAAAGATCCCATGAGATTATTCTGAAGAGCAGAAGAATTATTTCCTGTACCATAGCAAGTATTTGTCGCTCAATTAACATGGCTATTTTTGTTAGTGTTCACATTGCTATTTGTGTGAAACCATGTCTCCCACATTACATCAGTGGATGTATTCCAAAAAGTGGCAGGGAAATGTTGTGAGGTCCCAAGATTATAGTAACTATACAACTGTAATGCAATATCAAAGATCAACAACAGTCAGTATTAGTATCTCTCATAAGACATGCTAAATACAGGCAACTGGGAGCTTGCTTCATTCCGCTTCGTTTGCCAGAAATCCTCGTGTGCATTAGCTCACCAAAATATTTTGCATTGGTAAACCATGTTGTCATTTCCACAGAAATCACAAAGGGCTCTGGGTTTCTGAAGTGTAAAAAAATTGCAATTTTCTATTCTCTTTCCTGACAATTCCTAATGTATTCACCCAGCTTGTGAGTTTGTCTATTTTCACGAAGACTTCTAAACTCTCTATTCTGCTAAATCCTCTATTAGAGTCCATTTCACTTTTTTGACCAGGTACATTTTCTAAAACTATCAAACCTGTTTCAGTGTTCCCTTGATTAGTTCAATTGTTGAATCTGTCCTCTTTGTTCATTTATATTCCCCACAATAAAAATAAATTATGTCATAAAATTAATCAAAACACAAAAATAGTCAAACACCTGCAGAGTTCAATGATCTTTCATATATTCTCAGGATTAAGCCGAAGTCTGGAGAACAGAGGGAGACTATTCAGTACTTCAAGCCTCTCTATACCTTTCAAATAAATTTTAGTTTACCTCTATCTTAACTTCAACTACAATTATAAATTATAGAATTACCTGGAAGTCCAAGAGCCTGCAGATGCTGGAATCTGGAGCAACAGACTGGAGGACCTTAGTCCTGATGCAGGGTTTCGACCAAAAATGTCGACAGTTCCTTTCCTTCCACAGATGCTGCTTAGCTCACTGAGTTCCTTCAGCAGATTGTTTGTTGCTTTAGAATTACAGGGCTTGATTGTACAAGCAACAAAATGCTTGATGGGAGAATTTTACAATCAATATTGTTGTCCTTTTATACTCAGTTGCCCCTGTTCAAAGGTGTAAATTTTGATAACATTCAAAGTTTTATTTACACATACAGGAACAAATATGTCATTGTGTCAAAGCAGCACTTTCTAAAGAACATTTAAGGTTAGTGTTCCCCTGTGCATTTAACAAATCTTCCTATTGCCTTTTTCCCATCTTCCCCCTGGTGTTCCTTATCTAGTCTTCTTCAGACTCTCTAATCATTCATACACTTATCTACCAACCTAGCCCTTCCCTTTTACACATCAAATTTGCTTCAATTGCAAAATAACCTCTCTATTTCCACAGCAAAGCTTTACAATCATTACACCAGTCCAATTATTATCTATCCCCTGTCTCCAACCTTTAGCCAGAAAATATTTCACTAAAGTAGACTGTAGTCCCTGCTCAGATCTTGGTAACTTAACCCTTTGAAAGTAATTCTTCTAAAAGCTCCACTACATCTGCTTCCTTATACTGTAATCCAAAGAGAACTAAGTTGGGCATCCTGGTTAGCATGACACTATTACAGTTCGGGGCATTCCAGAGTTCAGAGTTCAATTCCGGCGCCGTCTGTAAGGAGTTGGTATGTTCTCCCCATGAACTGCATGGGTTTCCTCCGAGTGCTCCAGTTTCCTCCCACAGTCCAAAGATGTACCAGTTAGTAGATTAATTGGTCATTGTAAATTGTCCCGTGATTAGGCTAGTGTTTAAACAGGTGGGTTGCTGGGCACCGCAGCTCATTGGGCTATTCTGTGCCGTATCTCAAAATAAATTAATTAAGTAAATATGTACATGCCAATACACAAGCAGGGAGTCACATTACTATGTACTCCTTCACATCTTAGATTTGTGGTTACGTAAACCCAGAATATAAGCAGCTCACTTTGTACAGGACCTCCCCCGGTTACAAAAGTTTGACTTATGTACAGTCCATACATTCAAATGAGTTTGGAAGAAAAGAGGGATGGACTTGTCAGCTGCTGCAGGTTATCTTCTGCCAAGTGGGAATGGAACTGGCTGTTTCCATGTGCCTTCACTCCCCACCCAACCCCCAAAGCCCCACCAATCGAACTACATCAATCGGAAGCTGAGAGTGCTGAGCAATCATTCGCTCACTCACTGAGTCAGTGATGCCGGTTGGTTGTCGCTCTTACTGTGCCAGCTCACTGTCCCACTGCAGCCATGTCTGTGATACTCTCCCACAACGAGAACCATTCTGACAACAGCTTGGGTTATGAACAGGTCTCAGCAATGGAACACTGTCGTACCGTGGCAACGGTCTTTACAGAGAGGACCCAGTGTAAAACTAAATTATTACTCGTTCATTGTTCGTCGCTTTGATTCTTTTTTGGTTTTGAAAGACAAAGTTTATTAACGTCTGAATGAGGAAAATGAGTTAAACTTATTGCTTGGATTTTGTGATCTCACCTTTTTTATGACCTGGAGACCATTTGGCCTACTTAATCCATACTGCCTCTCAGAGCCACCCTAGCAATCTGTTTTCTTACCCATTTCCCTGTAAACATAACAACGAGCAGGTCCTTGGGATGGGAAAGGAAATCAGACAGAACTCCATGCAGGGAAAATGTGCAAACTCCATACAGAATACCAAAGGTCAAGTTTGAATCTGGATATCCGGAACTATGAGACAGCTGCTCTACTGTATCTGCATTGTCAAGAAAAAGATTAGCCTTATATGTCACACGTACATCGAAACATACAGTGAAATGCGTCTTTGCATCAAAAAAAATCAGCTGGGGGCAAACAGCAAGTGTTGCCATGCTTCCGGCACCAACATAGCATGTCCATATCTTACTAACCTTTCTAACCCTAGCTTGTACGTCTTTGGATTGTCGGAGGAAACCGGAGCACCAGGCAGAAATCCACATGGTCACGGGGAGAACATTCAAACAGACAGCGGCTGGAATCAAACCCCAATCAGCAATCGCTGGTGTTGTAAAGTGAATGCCACGGTGTCAGTGAGCTAGGTGTGATACAACACAAGCCTGAGGATAGGATCATCACTATTACTCCATAGTTTGTAACCTCCTACATTACATACAAGGGAAGTTGCTCCATTCGTCAAACTTACTTAAGAAATACCTTCACAGTAAAAATAGGTTCAATAAAATGAGCTTTATTGCATGATCCAAGTCAGATTTTAATAGGATGCTAAGTTATTATTGCTGCTTATCAAATTTCTAGTGGATGGGAAGAAAAATAATGATCTTTAAATAAATCAAAATTGTTAGAAATGCAGTCCTGGATCACAATCACAATGAAAAGGTTAGAACATAGAACATACAGAGTACAGCACAAGGCCAGGCCCTTCATAGGTTGGGCAGCATTTGTAGAGAAATCAACTTAATCTTTCATCAGAATTTATGTAATTAATTATATGGTAATCTCCTCTCACAAGGACTCTGCACAGAGCGAAACCCGTAAGGGGACCAGAACAGACAACATCCCAGGCCGAGTACTCGAAGTTCAAAGGTCATGTACGCCATCAAATAGAACCCGGAGATTCATACTCAATGAATCTAATAACCATAATAGAATCAATGAAAGACCACTTCAACAGGGCAGACAAATAACCAATGTGTAAAAGACAACAAACTGCAAATACAAAAAAAAAAGAAATAATAATAAAAAATAAATACGCAATAAATATCGAGAACATGAAATGAAGAGTCCTTGAAAGTGAGTCCATAGTTTGTGGAAACACCTAGGTGCTGGGATGTTGAGTTTTTGGTGTTTCGGGGAATGCACACACCAGCTTACTGACATCTTCACAGACATCTTCAACACTTCACTCATCCAGGATGCTGTCCCCACATGCTTCAAATCAGCCACCATCACCTCTGTACCAAAGAACTCTGCACCTTCAGAACTAAATGATTACCGCCCAATGGCATTGATGCCAGTCATCATGAAGTGCTTTGAACAGCTGGTAATAGCACACATTCCTGCCATGTTGGACACTCACCAATGTGCTTACTGACAGAATCGCTCTCCGACAGATGCCATAGCATCTGTCATGCACCTAGCCTAGACACGTGGAGGAAACAAGGACACTTACATCAGAATGCTCTTTCTGGATTTCAGGTCAGCATTCAACACTGTTGTCTCACAGAGGTTAGCGAACAAACTCCTGCTCCTCGGATGAAATACACCACCGTGTAACTGGGTGTTGAACTTCCTAACCAACGGACCTCAGATAGTCAGAATGCACAACCGCTCCTCCCTCCTCACGATCCTCAGCATGGGTGCCTCCTGCCCCAGGACTGTGTGCTGAGCTCATTGCTGTACACTCTGCTCACACGTGACTACACGGCCAAACAGCAAAGAGATCACATCGTCAAGTTTGCTGATGACACGACAGTGGTGGGGCTCATCACCAATAACAGAGATGGCCTACAGAGAGGAGGGGGAAAAGTTTGAGGCCTTGTGCCAGGCAAATAACCTTTGTCAACAAGACACAGGAGATGCTTATCAACTTCAGGAGAACGCGCAGCAGTCTCACCCTTCTGTGCATCAGCAACACAGCAGTGGAAACTGCGAGCAGTTTCAAACTCTTGGGAGTGTACACATCTCGCACAACCTCTCATGGTTCCAGAACACATTCCACAGAATCAGGAAAGCTCACCAACACCTCTACTTTCTGAGGAAGCTGAAGAGAGCTGGAATTTGCACATTCATACTCATAGCATTCTACAGATGTGCAGTAGACAGCATCCTGACAGGCTGCATCACCGCTTGGCACGGAAACAGCACTGTAGCAGGCAGGAAAGCTCTAAAACTGCCCAACACATCACTGGCACCAGCCTACCTGGCATCAAGAACATGTATATACAGAAAGGTGCTGGAAAAGGGCCAGTAATATCATGAAGGATCCCACACACCCTGCTCACGGACTGTTTGTCTCACTCCCACCAGACAACATGGGAAATTACATTAAATATTTCAGTAGAAAACATATATTCATATTTTAAAGTTTATTCTTGCTTTCTTAGCTTCTATATTTATTATACTTTTCTGCCCTAATCAAGAATATGCTTTTTGTTTTTTGGTATGCTGTCTGAGAGCTCTTTGTGATTGGCTATGCAAAATGATGACATCATAGTTGCTGAATGCCAGAGAATCAAAGAACAGAAGGCATCAGAAATCACCAGGCCCTCACCACACACTCCATTGACCCTTTGTAGAGAGTTTCTTTACCATTAAGTACCAATGCAGGGCAGTAATATTCTGTCAATCTACTGATTGGTGAGCTACATCATTTATAGCATTATTTTGCAGTTTCTACCGTCCTCTTATCTTTAAGCTTCGATATCTTTTTTTCTAAAAGTAAATAATTGTATTTGTTCAGAATTTTGAAAGTTTCCAAAAAGATTAAACATTCTCCTTGCTTGACAGAAAATACTTATCAACAGGTACTTAAGACTATCTGACCAGATTAATCTCTGTTGTAATCTGTTTAATTCCAGTTGTCAGAGTCAAATGCAGCAAACACTGAGTGACCTAAATAATGTCAAATTCTAAACATCAGCATCCCTTGAAAGTTAAGGCATTTTACTTAGGTGGGATAATGACAAGAGCAAGCCGGAGCTGAGTACCTTTTACCACAAGTTGATCTATAACGCCAGTAGTGTGGGACATCCCATTGGAGATCAGGGGCTTGGAACATGTGGACTTTTTATACCAGAGATACATGTATAAAAATTGATTTTGCTTGTTCAATTCTTGACCACAATTACAATCAAAAGTTTCAAACCTAAAACATTCAGAGTACAACAAAGGAACAGGCCCTTCGGCCCTCAATGTCTGTGCTGAGCATGATGCCATCTTAAACTAATCCCTTCCGCTTCCATATGCTCCACAGCCCTCCATCCCTGCATATTCATGTCCCCATCAAACAGCCTCATGGACAGCACTATTGTATGGAAATACTGTTACTCTGGGAATGTGACTAGTCATTTCTGATTGCAAAATTGGACTTGTGCCAATAGTATCTTTTTTATATCAGCCATGCACCTCATGATGTTATTCCCTGCACAATATTTTTGAAGCTCTCTCTGCAGCAGTAAGTCAGGGTCTAGAAGTGGGAATTTGACTCAAGGACATCCTTTCACTCAACTATTTATTTGTTGAGGGGAGTCCTCTCAGCCTTCAGCTGATGCAACAGCTCTGCCCTCCGATCTTCCACCCAGCAGTCTTCAGATCATCAGATCTCGATCCATTACTCAAGTGACTCCTTTTATCGAAGATCCATAGAGTTGGCACCATTGCAAAAAAAATTGGATCCAGCTTACCACCAAACTAGTTCAATTTGCAGAAATGAAAATTGATTTGACATAATATGTTCCATTGCTAGGTCCCACCCCAACCCATCTATCAATCAACCCCTTCTCACCTGGAACCACTCTTCACTTGCCAGCTCTTGCCCTACCCCTCTGGCTCACCTCTTTATACTGAGCATCTCTCACCCGCTTTTGCAGTCCAGATGAAGAGTTTCAACAACAAACATGAAACAATGCACAAAAAAAAATGCAGGAAGAAATGAGCAGGTCAGGTAGCAGCAGACGAAGGGTTTTAGCCTGAAATGTTGGCGATTCATTTCCCTGCACAGATGCTGCCTGGCGTGCTGTATTTCTCCAGAATTTTCTTGTGTCGCTCCAGACTTTCAGCATCTGCGCAATCTGTTGTGTCTCCAAAAATGTCGATTGTCCATTTCCCTCTGCTGATGCTGCCTGACCTGCTGAGTTCATCCGGCAGCTCATCTTCTGCACCTGGTTACACAGAATGTTCCTTGGTACCACTGCAAAAAATTGGATCCATTTGGCAATAGTTTATCACCAAAATGGTACAATAAGCAGAAATGAAAATTAATCTGAGGCAACATGTTCTAATGTCAGGCCACAAAGAATGTTCATTTATTTGAATGAAGTCATAAAGGCTTCTCCTGTGCACTGAATAAACAGAAGCCTCGGAGGATGTTGTGGATAATTCGTGATCCATCTGTTTGCTGTCTTTTGAGAGAATCTTACATTTGCTGTTTAATTAAAAGTCGTGCTGAACCACAGGGAATGTTTGCAGTAATACTGGGTCAATCTCAGAATCTATTTAAGATTGTTGTGTTTTGTTGCTGAAGCTGTTAATGTGATCTAGCTCTGTTCTTGTTCTTAGACCAGCTGGACATCATTGCTATTTGAGTTCTGGCAGTGGTCAAATTGGCTGTGCGTTGGCTTGTCCTGGGGTTAGAAGAATGTCTGCATTGTGTGCATGGGTAGGTGGGAGAAAGGTAAAGGGCTTGTTTTGCAGTGGTTGTTTTGTTGCTGTTGTTCTGCTGTTGTTGATGCTTACGTGTTTTGTGAACATGGAATACTACATTGGTGCTGAAATGCATGACAACACTTGAGGAATGCCCCCAGCACATCCTTAGGTTGTGTTGGTTACTAACGCAAATGGTGCATTTCACTTTTTCCAAGAGTAGTCAAATATCAATAAGGCACAAATCAGGAGTGTATGGAACTACCCTCCTTCTGATCAGACAATGAAGTGGCAATAACTCTCAAATACAGTAGCTCGACATAATCAAGGACAAAACAGCCCACTTGATCGACAGCTTATCCACCATGTTAACCATAGGCTCCCATCCATTGGAGCACGATGACAAGGTTTTGCTGGCAACACATTCTGAGGTCATGACATACGCCATCATGAACAAAGGTAGGAGGCACTACTGGTACATTTCCAGTCACACCCCATCCTGGCCTGAAAATTCCTTCACTACCAGCCCAAATTCCAGAGCTTCCTACCCAATAGCACTGTGAGAATATCTTCATGAGAAGGGTTACCGTTAATGATTTTTAAAGAAGTCCTTATTTCCATTATTCCATGTTTGGAAGCTATTTCATTCTCCTTTGAACAATCTGACCAACTGATAAATATTCCAGGGGACTGAAAAAATTTGGAAATCTTGACCCAACGCAAAATGAATCAACACAATTCTTGAGAGATCACCTGCCATCAACTAGTCACCCCTGTGGCTCCTCTTTGGGGGCTTGGCTTACTGCATTGAAGAAATCTGTGCATTGATGAATCACAATGCTTATGTGCTGGCACTAGTTTATTATCGTCACATGTACCTAATTACAATGAAAAACTTCTATTTACATGCCATCCAGGCAGATCATGCCATACTAAAATGGCTCAAGGTCATGAAGGAAAAGAGAATGCAGAATACAGAATATCATTGCAGTAAATGCAGTGCAAATATACACATGAAGTGCATGGACCACATTAAGACTGATTGGGAGATCAAGAGCTTGATAGTTCATCTTTTAGTGTATGAGAGGTCAATTCAAGAGTCTCAGTCGGATAGAAATTGTCCATGAGCCTGATGGTAAACGTGCTCAAGATTTTACATCTTCTGTCTGATAGGAAGAGGGAAAAGGAAGAACATCCAGGGTGAAAGGAGTCTCTGAATTTGTCCGCTGCCTTCCCGAAGCATTGGGAAGTATAGACAGATTCAAAGGAGAGGATGACTGGGCTGCATTCACCATTCACTGCAATTACTTGCGATCTTGGGTAGCGGGTACTGATCCGATAAACCAAGGTTTATGATTTGGAGAGATGGATTCTCATCCCACTAATGCAGCTGAAGAACTTAAACTCCATTAATTAAGTACATCTGACATTTTAAAAAGTGTTTGATTATGATAGAACTCCACTGGCTTCTATAATGGATCACAACTCGTCCCTCACCAGGTATCACCGAGCCTTCAGCAATGTGGTTGGCTTTGAAGTGGCCTAGCAAACCATGCTGTCATGCCAAATTGCTTCAGGCAGTTCAATTAAGCAGATCTCTGCCAACTTTGCAAGGGAAAGATGAAATGGATAACAAATGCAATCCTCAAACAGCACCTCATTTTTATTTCTGGCACCTTTTGGATTCAATATTGAATTGAACAACATCTTTGTTTGCTTTCTTTGTTTGTAAAAGAACTGGCCGTTTCCACTGCAGGGTATCCATCAGTAATATTGACTTAGCTTCTCTCTCTCCATTAACACAGCCTGACCTGTTGATCTTTTTCCATAGCTCTGTGTTTCACAGCAGTTACATGTCAGTTTGCTTATGTTCACAGTAGTAATTTGTCAGTTTGCTTATATTCTTTGGCCCTCCGGGACTTTTCAACTAGATGACTTCACTGACACTTTCTCATTACAACAACCTGGGCGTTAACCTATCAGAGATAGAACATGGGAACAGGCTCTTTGGCCCAAAATGTTATACTGATAATAGTCAAACCTTCTACCTGCACATAGTCCATATCCTTCCATTCTCTGCATATTCATGTATCTAAGACCCTCTTAAATGCCTCTACTGCATCTGCCTCTCTCTGCCACTACCCTTAGCAGCACTTTCCAGGCATCTGCAACTCTGTGTAGAAAACCTGCCCCATACATCTCCTTTGAGCCTTTCGCCCTCTCGCCTTAAATACAAGTTCTCTAGAATTTGACATTTCAATCCTGGGAAAAAAGTAACACCTGTTTACACCATCTTAACCTCTCATAATTTTATTAACTTCTGTCAGGGCTCCCTTCAGCTTCTGCTGTTCCAGAGAAAACAACCCTAATTTGTCTAACCTCTTCTTGTAGCACATACCCTGTAATCCTGGCAGGATCCTAGACAAGGGTATTCTCTTTGTCAATTCACATGCTCTCTATAATTTAAACTAACTAACTTTCTTTACTCACTCTGACAAAGAGAAGACTATTTTAGCTCTCTTTCATGTTCCACAGCTGCAAAGTTTCTCCAGCATTTTCAGGGGATGTAATCAAGAATAGTGAATAATATTCATAGGAGAGTGTAAAACCTTGTAAGTCCTATCCTTAGATAAAAGAGGATGAATGCCAAAATGCAACAGATGCCACATTTGGAATGACAGGTTTTAGAAATAAACCAAATTTACAAGCTCTTATTCGAAATTACTCCTGGCAGTAACCTTTTTTGGATTTAAAAGCAATCCCTCAATTCAGACAAGAGGACCATAAGAATAGGAGCAGAATTGGACCATTTGGCCCATTGAGCCTGCTCTGCCATTCCACCATGCCTGATTTATTATGCCTCTCAACCCCGTTTTCCTGCCTTCTCCCCGTAACCTTTGACATCAATACTAATCAAGTACCTAACAACCTCCATGCCAATATACCAATGACTTGGCCTCTTCAGCTCCCTGTGGTAATGAATTCCACAGATTCACCACCCTCTGGCTAAAGAAATCCCTCCTCATCCCTGTTGTAAAGGGACATCCTTCATTCTTATGCTGTGCCCTGAGGTCCTAGACTCCAGCACTATAGGAAGCATCCTCTCCACATACATTCTATCTGGGCTTTTCAAGATGTGATGAGATCCTTCTCATTCTTCTCAACTCCAGCGAGTACAGCCCTAGAACCATCAAACACTGGGGGACACCTCCCTCTCCCTTGCCAGGGAGAGAGAACCTGTGGGTTGTTAAATTTTGGATGAAATACAAAGCCTTTGGGGTAGCTTTGGTCTGTGTCTTTGCTATGCTTAGCACATGCTTGGGCTTGATGACTGTACCAATGCACATTTATTTTTGCTGGTGGGGGGAGGGGGATCATTGCTCGCTGCTGCTTACGTGCCAGAGGGGGCAGCTGGTGGGCACTTTGGGGTTCTCATGTTTAACTGTCATTCATTCTTTGGGGGCATTTCTCTGTTTTCGTGGAGGTTTTGCAAAGAAATAGCATTTCAGGATGTATATTGTCTACATTCCTCTGACATTAAACCTGACCTCTGAACACTCCTCATATGTCAAACTGAGCTGAGGAGAAAACGGAGAATTCTGGAAATGCTAGATATCCCTGGCAGAACCTGTGTAAAGAGAAAATAAACCAACATTTCATGCAAATGGACGCTTGCTAATCTGAAAAATCAATTCATATTTCTCACAGATCTGTTGGGTGTTTCCAGTATTTCCATTTATAGTTTTATTCCCACCATTCGGAGTATAGCTACCTCTGCAATAATGCTTGTTTCCACATGATTGATGGACTATTTGCATTATGTGGTTAAGGCATGATTGTGATCAGGAAAGCCATTTAAATCTTTGAATTAACAGCCTATTCTGCTATAATGCAGCTTTCTATAAATGCGAGGCTTCTTAGGAATGTCACTATTAGAGTTTATTATTATTTGTTCACTGTTGTCATATATACCAAGTTACAGTGAAAAATTGTTGTTTGCACATTGCCCAGGCAGATCATGCCATTCATAAATACACCAAGGGAGCAGAAGAAAATACAATGCAGAATATAGTGTTGCAGCTACAGAAAAAGTGCAGTGCAGGCAGATAAATAATGTGCAAAGACCATAAAGAGGTAGGCTGAAAGATAAGAGAATTCACCTTTCGCAGATAAGAGGACCATTACAGCAGAAGAGACAAAATGTTACTTTGATTAGTCCTTGGAATTACAACTCCAGACACTGCAGGTGCTCAGTGTTTGAATATATTCAACATGAGATCAATTGGTTTTCAGACCTGGAGGAAATTGAGGTATGGTGGGCAAATGATAATGTTGGACTTAAGGCTGAGGATTAGCTTGGAACTTAAATGGCACAGCATTCCAAGGGGACTTTAGTATGAAGTATCCAACACAACAGGAAACTACATATTGAAATCAGCTTTGAAACTGGTGTCTGTAGGCCCGGCAAACAACCTCTTCCTCAACATCAAAAAGATGGTTATTGACTTCAGGAGAACACGCAGCACTCACATCCCTCTTTACATCAATGGCACAGCAGTGGAAACTGCGAGCAGTTTCAAACTCCTGGGAGTGCACATCTCAGACAACCTCTCATGGTCCAAGCACACTTTCTAGACCAGGGTTGCTCAACCAGGGTTCCGTGAGAAGTTGCTAGGCTCCATGATAGATTGTGATGTAAAAATATAAACATAGGTTTTTGAACTTTGTGCAATGCGTGATGCTAACGCTTGCAGCGGTGGTAATCTTATTACAGGTCTCACAGCCCAGTATGGCAGTGTGCAGTAGGACCGTGTTTATTTGCTTGAGTCCATTCTCAGTTTTTAACACCAGATAGGGAGGGGAGGCTGTTGATAATTGGTGAGAACTGTATTGCATGGAGGGGAGGACGGTAGGCTGATGAGGAGTGTGAAGTGCATTTTCTGAGCATTGAATAGAGTCACCCAACTTGGGCTGTGATGTCAGCCTCTTCCTCTTGAATTACCTCTCCCAACTTTCCCTTACCTGCCACCAAGTAGCTTACGGGAACGAACAAACTCTGCCAGTGTAGCAGAAGATTGGAGGGAAATTTTCATTCTAAAGACAGTCCTGTGTGAAGAGGCCGTGTGAGATGGAAGAGGATTCCAGGTCTAGGTCTACGGACAGCTCTGATGATGAGGTTAATTACAATCTTCTGAATCAGTTCACTGCACTAGTGCAACAACAGACACAAAAAAGTCAGTCTTTTTTGAAACAAAATTGCAAAAGCTTATTTACACAACAAATACACAAAGTACAAACGTTAAGTATTTACAAGACAGTGAATAAATTCAAATTAAAATATGAGTACTACTGTCTATAAAACAGTCAGTTCCCTGGGGGAGCCCACAACTCCTGGAAATCCCCCACTGTATCCACCATGACCACATGCGCCCTCTCCAAGGAGAGCCGGGCACCAGTATATCCTCGAAAGAGGGGCAGGCACTCAGCCCTGGCAGAGCCCTTGACTTTCCGCCACCTCGGCCCATGAAAGGCCATCTTGGCCAGGCCCAGGAGCAAGCCCACCAGGAGATCCTCCCTTCTGTACTGGGTGCCCGTATATGAGGAGCACAGGGCTGAAGTGCGACCAGAACCTGAGCGGCAGCTGCTTCAGATACTCAAACAGGGGCTGCAACCTCACACACTCCATATCAGCGGGTACACCGACTCCTCCCGGCCACAGAATGGACAGGTGGACCGGGTGTCAGTGAACCTGCTTAAAAGCCTATTGCCCATTGCAACACCTTCCACACCAGGTCCCCAGTGTACAGGGGAAGGACTCCTGCATAAAGAGGTTTCCACTCGGGACCTTCTCTGCTGCCAGGTGGTAAAACAGATCGTCAAGGTGAGTCTGCTCGACAGACGAAGGCAAGGAAGTGAAGGGTGGGCAAGAGCAGCCCATACAAGAAGCTCTTTGGAGCATCACGGAAGGGCACAGCAGGCATTCCCGTGAGAGAGCTCACATTGTGCAGGACCCTCTCCCGTGTGGTATCCCGAGGCCTGGGTCCAACGAGCACTCCCAGCCCATCAGATTGTGGTGGTGCAGCCGGAACCCCTCCACTTCCCTGAACCCCCTCAACACCCACCGTGTCAGGATGGAGACTAGTCCCCCTTGAAGCTAGAGCACGTCCCCCACCAGCACGGGAGCAACCTGTCTAGATGAGACTAGACCCCATACCCTCAACAACTCTCGGTAAAAGCAAGGCAGTTCCCTCAAAGTGGCGTGGCTGATGCTGTTCGCTGGAAGCCGCGTGCCCTCCTGCAGGCAGTGTCCCCGGCGGAGAAAGTGTGTCACCAGTGCGTGCCATCTCGGGGTGTGGTCGCTATGCAGGTATATCTGCCGGGTCCTGAGGTGGGGAGCCACAGCTGAGTGCACATTCCAATGACTGACTACCCTCTGCAATTGGAAGACTCAGGACCACAGCAGAGACCTACTGCTTCCTGTTGCCCCGGAAGTCCACCAGCCTCTTCTGGGTCCTGGAGACAAAAGCAGTGAGTGGGTGGGACTAAAGTAATCAGCTGGTACCATATCTTTACAATGAAAGCTACTTATCGATGGGTTTCACACGGACGGGTGATCCCACTTGTCCGATTCTATTGTGCCTCATCTGTGGCGAACAACCTACTAATGCAGCAATGGTTCCAGCAAAACTGAAAAGACACGAAACTACAAATCACAGCCATGTGACACATAAAAGTGTTGATCAAAACAGACAGAGTAAAGCTTTTGAAAATAAAGTCACAGGCAGTAAAAAGATCAGGAAGCAAGTTTTAAGACCAGTTCACTTCAGAATGTTTTAAAAAACTGTGTGAAAACCTGGATAAAGAGTATACTAATCTCCTGCTACATACAGAAATCCAGTGGCTTAGCAGAGGGAGAGTCCTCAACAGGGTGTTTGAGCTGAATGGTGAACTGCAGGAGTACTTTCAAGAAAATAATAGGCCAGTGAATCTTACTTCAGTGGTTGGTAAGCTGATGGAGAAGATCCTGAGAGGCAGGACTTATGAACATTTGGAGAGGCATAATATGATTAGGAATAGTCAGCATGGCTTTGTAAAGGGCAGGTAGTACCTTACGAGCCTGATTGAATTTTTTGAGGATGTGACTAAACACACTGATAAAGGTAGAGCAGTAGATGTAGTGTATATCGATTTCAGCAAGGCACTTGACAAGGTACCCCATGCAAGGCTTATTGATACAGAACTAGCTTGCCCACAGAAGGCAAAGAGTGGTTGTAGACAGGTCATATTCTGCATGGAGGCTGGTGACCAGTGGAGTGCCTCAGGGATCTGTTCTGGGACCCTTACTCTTTGTGATTTTTATAAATGACCTGGATGAAGAAGTGGAGGGATGGGTTAGTAAATTTGCTGATGACACAAAGGTTGGAGGTGTTGTGGATAGTGTGGAGGGCTGTCAGAGGTTACAGCGGGACATTGATAGGATACAAAACTGGGCTGAGAAGTGGCAGATGGAGTTCAACCCAGATAATTGTGAGCTGGTTCATTTTGGTTGGTCAAATATGATGATAGAATATATTATTAATGGTAAGACTCTTGGCAGTGTGGAGGATCAGAGGGATCTTGGGGTCCGAGTCCATAGGACACTCAAAGCTGCTGTGCAGGTTGACTCTGTGGTTAAGAAAACATACAGTGCATTGGCCTTCATCAATCGTGGGATTGAGTTTAGGAGCCGAGAGGTAATGTTGCAGCTATATAGGACCCTGGTCAGACCCCACTTGGAGTACTACGCTCAGTTCTGGTCGCCTCACTACAGGAAGAATGTGGAAATCATAGAAAGGGTGCAGAGGAAATTTACAAGGCTGTTGCCTGGATTGGGGGGCATCCCTTATGAAAACAGGTTGTGTGAACTCGGCCTTTTCTCCTTGGAGCGAAGGAGGATGAGAGGTGACCTGATAAGAGGTGTATAAGATGATGAGAGGCATTGATCATGTGGATAGTCAGAGGCTTTTTCCCAGGGCTGAAATGGCTAGCACGAGAGGACACAGCTTTAAGGTGCTTGGAAGTAGGTTCAGAGGAGATGTCAGGGGTAAGTTTTTTACGCAGAGTGTGGTGAGTGCGTGGAATGGGCTGGCGGCAACTGTGGTGGAGGCGGATACAATAGGGTCTTTTAAGAAACTCCTGGACAGGTATATGGAGCTTCGAAAAATAGAGGGCTATGGGTAACCCTAGGTAATTTCTCAGGTAAAGATATGTTCGGCACAGCTTTGTGGGCCGAAGGGCCTGTATTGTGCTGTAAGTTTTCTATGTTTCTATGTTTCTAAAATAGTAGGCCAGATTTTGCTGAGTGTTTTGAGATGAAGAACAGCTGCAGAAACCAGCCTACTTAGCAGACATTTTTCATCATATGGACCAGTTGAACAAGTCTCTGCAAGGTCCTGGAGAAAATATTTTGACTTCAAGTGACAAGATTCTTGGATTTAAAAGCAAACTGAATCTTTGGAAAAATCATGCTGCAAAAGGGAATCTTAAAATGTTTCCACTGCTGTTTGGGCTTGAGAGTGAGGAAGGATATCAGAAAGTCTCGAGTCTTATTGAAAACCACCCGGAAGAACTGCAGAACAAAATTGATCAGTATTTTTCCTCCCTTTCAACACAAGCGTAGGACTGGGTGAGGGACCCTTTCTCTGAATCATCTGCTCAGCCTGAGAACTTGACCTTGAGAGAAGTTCAAGAACTTTGTGAGCTTCACTCTGATCATGCACTGAAGATGAGATTTACTGACCTGCCTCTGGATAAGATCTGGATTTCTGTGAAAGACGAATATCTTGCCATTCATATGAAAGCAATGAATGTTTTGCTGCAGTTTCCAACTTCTTACATGTGTGTGCAAGCTTTTGCTTGTTTAACAAACATCAAGAGCAAGGATAGAAATTGCCTCACTTCAGTTGAAGGTGAAATCCATGTGGGCTTATCTCAAATTCAACCCAGAGTTGAGAAATTGATTATGTTTACCTTATGAGTTTTTTAAATTTATGAAAGAGAAAGGAAGTTTAATTTCAAGAAAGTTAAGCTAAGCTATCTGTTTCTTTTCCAAGAAAGGTTAGCTAAAAATTCATTCTCTACTCAAAAGAGCATTGACAATTATTTTTGGATTATTTTATCTACAACTTACTGATCACACTAACGTACTGTGAGTTCTAGAAATGATCATTTTTATGCAGGGGTTCCCTGAGACCTGAAAATTATAACAAGGGTTGCTCCAGGGCAAAAAAGTTGAGAAGGGCTGCTCTAGACAATCAAGAAA
Source organism: Hypanus sabinus (assembly GCF_030144855.1). Taxonomy (NCBI): domain Eukaryota; kingdom Metazoa; phylum Chordata; class Chondrichthyes; order Myliobatiformes; family Dasyatidae; genus Hypanus; species Hypanus sabinus. Next base: position 39,760,173 of record NC_082738.1, on the reverse strand, counting down.
GCTCACCAACACCACTATTTTCTGAGGAGGTGGAAGAAATCTGAACGATATACTCACGTCATTCTCCAGATGTGCAGTAGAGAGCATCCTAACATGCTGCATCACTGTGTGGTACAGAAACTGCACTGCAGTGGGCAGCAAGGCTCCACTGTGGATAGTCAAAACAGCCCAATGCATCACCATCACCAGCTTACCCACCATCGAGGACAGATGCACAGAAAGGTGCCAACGAACATCATGAAGGACCCCATCTACCCTGCTCGTGGACTGTTTGCCCCACTCCCATCAGGGAGGAGGCTACATAGCATCCATGCCCGGATCACCAGACCCAAAAACAGTTACTTTCCCCAAGCAGTAAAGCTGATCAACACCTCTACCCACTAACCCACCCCCCTACGACTGATTTATCATTTCCTGTCAGAGTCACATGTACAGACACTCCTGTGCCCAGCGTCACTTTATGGACACACAATCAGTCTAAGCTATTTTATGCATTTATATTTATTGTGTTCTTTATCTTACTGTGTGGCTTTTTGTGCTGCATCAGATCTGGAATAACAATTATTTTGCTCTCCCTTACACTTCTATACTGGAAATGACCTTAAACAATCTTGAATAAGAGTCAATGTCCGCTCAAGGGTGGAGCTGGAGGCCTGTCCTGGGGTTAAAGGACTATGTATGGGCGTGCGTGGGAGGGAGGAACAGGGCATGTCTTTGCTCTTATTGTTTGTTTTTTTTTGTGTTCTGTGTTGTTCTGCCAAACATTGTGGGCATGCTACGTTGGCACAAAAACTTGCGGGCTGCCCATAGCACACTCTCGGGTGTGTTGGTTGTTAACACAAATGACGCATTTCACTGTATGTTTTAATGTGCACATAACAAATAAACTTAAATCTTGAAACTTGAATCTTGCACTTGCATTTAAATAACCCATAAAGTACTGGAGACAGAGGGATAAATGTATTGATATCACTCACAAACTGATAACCAGACTGAAATGTTCTATTTAAGGAAATTGAGTCAACACTGGCAAATTTTCAGTTATGGCTATAATAAACAACTATATGTTCTCCTATGAAAAAAAAGAGCACAATGAGATTCTGTTTTTAAGTCCACATCTGAGTTGAAGCATATTCAATTACACCAGAATAGATGGCCAGAAGGATCTGTTATGAGTGGTTGAATTTAGTTCATCCCTTGGGACATGGACATCACTGACAAAGTCAGGATTTAACATCTATCCTTAATGGCTCTTGATTGGAGCAACTTTCTAAGCCACTTTACAGGACACTCAATAATCAACGACATTGACAGATCCAGAGAACAGACTACAAACAGGCCAGACAATTAACGATGGCAAATTTCCATGTGGAAGGGCATTAGGGAACCAGAAGAATTTTACAATGTCCCAGCAATTTTATGGCTTCCATCCCTGTCTTACTAAATTACTTGAATTTAAATTCCCCACTGCTCTGGTGGTGTCTTCAGCCTGTGCTTCTGCATCAATATTTCAAGTTTCAAATTACTATACTTCACTTGACTGTACTAGGGTTCCTGTTAAAATACACTAAAAGTCATCTTAATTCCCTAGCCATAATAAGAAGGAATTTCTTTGGCTGATGGTGAATCTGTGGAATTCATTGCCCCAGGCAGCTGTGGAGGCCGAGTCATTGGGCGTATTTAAAGTGGAGGTTAGTCAGGGTGCCAAAAGGTTACGTTAAGAAAGCAAGAAAATGAGATTGAGAGGGATAATAAATCAGCCATGATGGAATAATGGAGCAGCCTTGATGGGCTGAATGGCCTGGCTCTGCCCCTTTGTCTAATGGTCTTACGGTCATTAAATTTGAGGATGCAGAAAAATTCTTATTCAGTGTTATTCACTGACTGCCGCTAGCAAGTGCACATTGTCAATGTTTAGCAAGGATTGGCTGCAATGCCAATTTCTACCAGTATTAATTTACTTGCACAGGAAGAATAGTTCCTTCAAGCAGGGTACCAGATGATGCCAGCGGCCTGCAGAACTGTTCCCTAGCAAAGTCCAAAGGAAAAACATAGGAAGAAAAGGGAATTTACTTCAAAAGCTTCCCTTGCTTTCATAAAGATAAAAAAATAAAGATTTTATAAGATTAGCTTTATTTGTCACTGGTACATTGAAACATACAGTGAAATGTGTCATTTTGCATCAACAACCAACACAGTCTGAGGACTTCCTTGCTTCCCGTGCCACACGAGCATGCCCACAACTTACTAACCCGACCTGTACAGTTTTGGAATGTGGGAGGACACTGAAGTACCCGGAGCAAACCCGCACAGTTCGGGGGAAAATGTTCAAACTCCTTACACTTTTAACCCAACCGAATTTCTGAGACAAATCAATCTTCTCCACTGCCCATCCACCCCTACAAGCATCCTGTAAAAAAAATAAGAATAATCTTACAAGAGACACCAAAGAAACTGGAGTGTATTTAAGCAGTAACTACAAAAGGCTTGAGATATGTTTCACTTAGTGAGAACTTATGTATCTTTTAAACAGTGCAACATTAAGTTTAGATATGGAATCATGATTATGATTTGAAATTCAAATCAAGTATGGAAATGGAATTGTGGTTCCAATATCTTGGTCACTCTCCCACTGGAACACATCTTCACAGATTCAATGTTTCTTTAATCTAACCCAAATGCCCATTCTTCATGAACTAAGACAGTTACTCAAGCTGTCTGTGTATGTCGGCATCACTGCACAACCTAAAATGCCAACTTCTACAGCAGTTACTTGTTCATAATAAGTAACTGAAGCTCTTCCAGCTTTTTCTCAGTCATACCTCAAGGTACAAGGATATTGAACCCTCAATTCCTCACTGTCCCTGTCCAGAACATGTATCCATTATAATGATAACCAGCCAACTTTGAGTATAGTTGTTATTTATCAGCTAATGATTTGCAAAGTGTTACCAAATATATACTTTTACCATTTCAATGACCTGTTTCATGAGATTGGTAATATTAGGTATGCATTCAGTGGCCCTTTATTAAGTACCTCCTGTACCTAATAAAGAGGCCATTGTGTGTATGTTTGTTGTCTTCTGCTGCTGTAGCCCATCCACTGCAAGGTTCAATGTGTTTTGCATTCAGAGATGCTCTTCTGCACACCACTATTGTAATGTGAAGTTATTTGAGTTACTGTTGCCTTCCTGTCAGCTTGAACCAGTCTGACCATTCTCCTCTGACCTCTCTCATTAACAAGCTATTTTCACCCACAAAGCTACAGCTCACTGTTTTTTTTTTGTTTCTCGTATCATTCTCCGTAAACCCTACAGACTGTTGTGCATGAAAATGCCAGGAGATCAGCAGTTTCTGAGATTCTCAAACCACCCCATCGGGCACCAACAATCATTCCATGGTCAGTGTCACTTAGATCACATTTCTTCCCCTTTCTGATGTTTGGTTTGAACAACAACTGAACCTCTTGACCATGTCTGCATGCTTTTATGCATTGAGTTGCTGTCACATGATTGGCTGACTAGGTATGAGCAGGTGTGCAGGTGTATCTAATAAAGTGGCCACTGAGAGTTTGCACATGCTTTTATGGCCATCAACACTCAACAGCAGTCCTTTACTGCATTTACAAACTAATACTTCCTGGCGTGTCATGTTCAGGAATTCCATGCCTCTCAAAAATAAATTAACATGAACTTAAACATATACTTAACCAGCATATACTTGTGAACATCTTACTTTCTGTTCACTAGGTCCTTCAAGGGAAGGAAAGCTGCCATTAGTCCTTAGCCTGGCCTCTAACCGCATACCTGCAGCTATGTGGCAAGTTCACTCAGTTCAAAGAACAATTAAGAACTAACATTTGAACCCCAAGACTGAATAAATAGAAAATTATTTCTGACCCCAGCGTTAATGCTGCTTTCATTGCCAAGTCACGCAAACATTTCATTTCTCAAGAAGTACCCTAGTCTTTTGCCTCTTCTCCAGACAATGCAGACTTTTGATTCAGAAGTCCAAACAAGCCTTTCAGATCTTGCTGAAGGAATGGTCAAAAATTGTGAAGCTGTATCATCAATGCCAGGAAATTATTAAAAACATTGGTTAGGTCTCACCTGGAACCGAACTATGTGACTGCTGTTCCATCACATCTACTATCGGGTCTGCTAATTGTGCAGCATTGGGTCCTGGAGCAGATGACTATTTGAGTCAGGCAGGGGAAAGGGTTTATATAGCCAGTGCAGAGTGGCCATCCACCTCAACAACAGGATACTGTTGTGGGAGGGATTACCTGGAAGAGGAAGGTCACAGTGGGTGGGTCTCTGACACTGAGTCTGCCTCTGTGTCTCAGAAGGAAAGGGAGGAGAGGCACGCTGTAGTGACAGGGGATTTGTTAGTTAGATGAACAGAAAGGAGGTTCTGTGCACAAGAACAAGACCCCTAGACGGTATGTTGCCTCCTGGGTGCCAGGGTCCGGGATACCTCGGATCGAGTCCTCAGCATTCTCAAGTAGGTGGGTGAACAGCCAGAGGCTGTGGTCCTTGTAGGTACCAATGACACGGGTCACAGGAAGAGTGACGAGGTTCCACAAAGTGAGTTCAAGGAATTAAAGGGCAGGACCTCCAGGGTTGTGATCTCAGGATTGCTGTGTGTGCCACATGCTAGTGAGGCCAGAACTAGGAAGATTATACAGTTTAACGTGTGGCTAAGGAGTTGGTGTAGGAGGGCGGGTGTCAGATTTTTGGATCATCGGGCCCTCTTCCAGGGAACCTGTACAGAAGAGATGTTGTGCATCTGTACTGAATGGGGACTAATATCCTAATGGAAAGGTTTGAGAGTGCTGCACTGGGGTTTAAAACTAGAGTTGCAGGGGGATAGGAGCCAGAGTGCCAGAACAGGAGAATTCATCTAGTGAGGCTTTATGGGTCAAACTGAGGGAAAAGAAATGTACAACCACGTCAATGAGGCTATATTATAGACTACGTACAGTCCGCAGGATTTATAGGGACAAATTTATAGAGAGATTGCAGACTACCTCCCTCCAGGAAAGATGCAAATAAGGTTGAAAGAGTACAGAGAAAATTTACAAGGATGTTGCTGGGGCTGGAGGACCTGAGTTATAAGGAAAGATTAAATAGGTTTGGACTTCATTCCTTGGAAAGTAGAAGATATTAGGGAGATTTGATAGAGGAATGCAAAATTATGAGGGGTAATAACTGGGTAAATGCAAGCAGCCTTTATCCACTGAGGTTGGATGGGACTACAAGTAGAATTCATGGGCTAAGGGTGAAAGGTGAAAGTTTAAGGAGAACATGAGGGGAAATTTCTTCACTCAGAGGGTCAAGAGAGTGTGGAATGAGCTGCCAGTGCAAATAGTGCATGCAAGCTTGATTCCAATATTTAAGGGAAGTTTAGATAGGTACATGGATGGGAGGGGTATGGAGGGCTATGGTCTGGGTGCAGGTGATGGGAGTAGGCAGTTTAAATGGTTTGGCATGGACTAGATGGGCCGAAGGGCCTGTTTCTGTGCTATACTTTTCTGTGACTCCACAATGCCATTCTGAGTCAGGAGGAAGGTGATAGGAAGCTATGGGACCCAATGTTTTGGTGGCGTTCGGGATTGAACCAGAAGATTGATATTGCGGTGGGAGGGAAACTGGACTCTGTGGATGAACAGGAGATCAAAAGCTGGGACGTTGTCCTGAGAGTGAATGGGGCTAGATTACCTGCGGTAGGGTTGCTATGGGGCAGTATAGTCTACATTTTGAGTGGAGGGTTCAGGACCAGCAGCAGGTGGGAACATGAACGTAGGGGTATGTAAATGGCCACAGATTGGCACAGTCGACTTAATGTTTCTTGAAATCGGCTGTTCAAAGTTTCACTGTAAATTTCTTTCTTTTTTCTTTTTAAATCTTTTTATTAGTTTTAAACAAACATAAATGAAACATGAATACAAAATGTTTGAGAGTACATAATTAATAGTTTAAATAGACATTCAGATATATAATAATAAAAATATATAAACTCTCAAACTCAGAACATTAATGAACAAAGAAGTAAAAAGAGAAAAAAATGAAAAACCCCCCCAAAAAAGAGAGAAAAAAAACCAAAAAAAAACCACTAACCAACATGGGCCATTGAATAATATTAAGTACATATACAGTAGTGCCAATAACTCCGAACCTCCATCCAATTAATTAAGGATAATATAAGTAAGGTTTAGGAAAAGACAATTCAACTCATGTGAAAATGTTGAATAAAAGGTCTCCAAGTTTCTTCAAATTTAACTGAAGGATCAAAAACCACACTTCTAATTTTTTCTAAACTCAAACAAGAAATAGTTTGAGAAAATCACTGAAATACAGTTGGAGGATTAATTTCTTTCCAATTCAATAAAATAGATCTTCTAGCCATTAATGTAACAAATGCAATCATTTGTTGAGATGAAGCGGATAAACCATTATTATCCGTCATTGGTAAACCGAAAATTGCAGTAAGAGGATGCGGTTGAAAATTAATATTTAAAACTCTTGAAATAATACTAGAAATATCTTTCCAATAATTTTGTAAACAAGACAAGACCAGAACATATGAGTCAATGAAGCAACATCAGAATGACATCTATCGCAGGTTGAATTAAGATGAGAATAAAATCAAGCCAGTTTATCCTTAGACATATGAGCTCTATGTACAACCTTAAATTGTATTAGGGCATGTTTAGCACAAATAGAGGACGAATTTACCAATAATAAAATTTTTTCCCATTGCTCAGTAGATATAGGACAATGCAACTCTTCTTGCCATTCCTTCTTAATTTTTTCTGATACATCTAACTGTAAATTCATGATCATCTTATAAATGATGGCTACTAAACCCTTTTGATAAGGATTAAGGGCTAAAATTCTATCTGTAATGTCCAATGGACATTCTTTCGAAAAAGAATACAAAAAATATACAAAAAATTTCTAACTTGCAAATATCTAAAAAAATGGGTTTTAGGTAAATTATATTTATTAGATAGCTGTTCAAAGGACATAATGTTATCATCCAGAAACAGATCAAGCTTGATCCATAGATGAAGGCTGAAAAAAACTAATTAGATATTATAGGATATGATAAAATAAATTTATTCAAACCAAAAAATTTACGAAATTGAAACCAAATTCGTAATGTATATCTGACTATAGGATTAGTTATCTGTTTATTCAATTTGAATAAAGAAAAAGGAAGTGAAGACCCTAAGATTAAAATCAGTGAAAAATCTTGCACAGATTTACATTCCAAATTTACCCATTGTGGGCAAGTAGCTATAGTCCATTCTTGTGTCCAGAATATTAAATACTGTATATTGACTGCCCAATAGTAAAATCTTAAGTTTGGTAAAGCCAAGCCGCCCTCCTTCTTAGGCTTCTGTAAATATTTTTTACCCAATCTAGGATTTTTGTTCTGCTCACTGTAAATTTATTATCAATGCATATATATGTCACCATATACTACCTTAAGATTTACTTTCTTGTAGGCATTTACAGAAAATAAAGAAATACAATGGAATTTATGAAAAACTACACATAAAGACTGACAAACAACCGATCTGAAAAAGAAGACAATTTTTGTAAATAAAAATATTTGTAAATAAAAAAAATAACTAAATTAATAATACTGAGAACATGAGCTGCAGTGTCCTTGAAAGTGAGACCATAGGTTCTGGAATCAGTTCAGTGTTGAGGAGAGTGAAGTTATCCACACTGGTTCAGGAGGCTGATGGTTGAAGGGTAATAACTGTTCCTGAACCTGGTGGTGTGGGACCTAAGGCTTCTGTACCTCCTGTCCAATAGTGGTAGTGAAAACAGGGCATGGCCTGAACAGTGGGGTTCCTAGATGATGGATGCTGCTTTCTTGTGGCAGCGCTCCTTGTAGATGTGCTCAGTGCTGGGGAAGGGCTTTACCTGTGATGGACTGGGCTGTATCTACCACTTTTTGCGGACTTATCCATTTTTGGGCCCTGGTGTTTCAATACCAAGCCTTGAAGCAAACAGTCAGGATATTTTCCACTGTGCATCTATGAAAGTCTGTCAGTGTTTTAGATGACATGTCAAATCTACTGCAGGTAGCTGGTGGGGTGGAGGACTGTAGGTTGCTTCAAAGCCAAGAGCATCCAATTATTCTACAGATGTTCAAGTTCACCCATGCAATTTGAGTACTGTACTTTGCTGTCCACAGATACGAGAATGGCAGGTATCACAAAACAAAGTAATTCACTGCCCTGTAAAGTCTTCCATATGGGAAATCACTTTTGGGTACCAAGGTTTGACCAGTAAAAAAAAGTGCTTTGGAGTGACAACAATATGGTCCTTATGATATCTCATTCTTTAAAAAAAATTTGATTTCACTACACAAAACAGCATTGGCCAATTGGATTTCTAAGCTCTTTTCCTTTAGCAATGTCCTAAACCATTTCACATGGCTTTTGCACCACCAGGTACCCATTACCAGCAGCAGCAGACACTAAGGGGGTCTATAGATTTATTCATTCTGCTGGTTTCTAAAACAGTGCACTGGAATCAATCCTGCTCACAAAATGCACCACACCCTTACCCACTGTGGTTGCTAAAGGCTATCCTGAATAGTCTCTTTTCTCTTCTAATTAATCTTTTGTCTTCAGTGTAAAAACATAGTTACACACTTTATAAAATATTTTAAATATAAATGACATTCTGTTATTATATACCTAGGTGGTGCAGTTCTGTATCAATAATGAAACTAATCAATCTCCAATCTACTTTTTGCAAAGTCATTTCAATTCAATTGTATATAGCAACACGCTTAGTTAAAAACTAACTTACTTTTGTGACAATCTCATTAATAAAACCATTATCAGCTAACTTCTCTAAAGTACAGTATATGCTTCTTTTAATTCAAGCAAACAAAAATAACTAATTACTTTGTTGAAGAAATAAACCATTACCCTGTAATAAATATTATACAAATTAAGATGAATAGAAATTTGAACTTTATACTGGAAGGGGAAAAGGGAGATCTGATCAAGAGTATTGATCCAAACCTTTGTTTCTCTTCTTACAAACGCCGCTAAATTTGCTGAGTTTCTGTTTTGGACTTCCCGCATTTTTGTAAAATTGAATTTGCAGTGCAGCTTGCCCAAAGCTTGTCAAATGGCACCGATAACAAAAATTCTATCACCTACTTGTTTTTTCACACGTTCCAGAGAGGTAGCACATGCTGCAATGGTAATAAAGTCAATCAAAAAGCACACAATTTACCGTGAATTTCCAACACAGCAATAGCTGATCTACTTTTATGAATCGTTTTGTATTTCCAAGAAAACACTGCAACTTCAAATTATCTGCTCAAGCTTGGCACTGACTTCTTTCTGTCTGGACTTCTCGTTGTGCGGGGTTAGTTTTACCTCTGTGCGCCGGAGTTTCTATTTTCTTTTGCACAAATTTGAATGTCAGCAGCATAATCGGCAGAAGCAGCACTGTGATCACATGACCAGCCTGGCGGTTTCAATTGACAACTATAGTCTTAATATAATAACAATGGCAGAGAACTTTTAATCCGTATCCCTTGTGAATTACTTTTAAAAGACATGCTGATCCCACTCATCTGCTCACGGAGCCTCTCCATCACAGAACCAAACCATTTTCTAAACTTAGTTGAGTTTATTGTTTGTGACTCATCTGTTTGGCCTTCTATGCATGAAGTACTTCCTAAACTCATTCTTAACTTTGTTTTACTAATATGAAATAAAAACAGTTAATGTTGGTGGTATTCAACAGATAAACCACTATCCCGTGAAAATCAAGGCTCCTTCATCAGAACTCTGCTTCTCTCTCCGCATGAGCTACTTGAACTGTGGAGTATTTCGAGCATTTTCTGGCTTTTTTTCAGATTTCTGCTTTTTGTTTTGCATTTTGTTTCCCTCACTCATGCCTTTTCAGTATTATTTAAAATGTTGTCAGTTTTTTATTTGCTAATACTCTTGATAAGTGCCCCTTTTTGTTCCTTTGTTCCTTTAAAAATGCCATATTAATTGCCACAGTGTTTGGTAGATAATTTGACATTTAATGCATTCAAAATTTAATATACCTGTTACTAGTTTATACACCTTTGTGAAGACACCGCCCGGTGAGTTCGTCTCAAGGCAGGCTCGCTTCCAGACCACAGCTCTCTGGTTTCATGTCTTTTACATGCGTGTCCTTCAAAGCTCAGAGACCAACCAGCATTAGACCTAACTTTAGGCTGAACACAGTGGTGATGACTTTCTTTAGTTCGTGTGTGGCGTTGGGGTAGGTGTATCCTTCAGAAATCAGTTTACTGCTGCTACACTGTTATTAAGTGAACTGCTTCAGCATGACAAAATGCCATATAAATAATCTATCCATTAATATGTTTGATATATGTCTTGTCATTGTTCATTTGTCATGCACGCTAGGGTCCGAATCAGATATTGTTGCAAGAAAAAAGGCAAAGCTATTTTTTACTGTAATCTAACTGACCTTGAAAATTGGCTTAATAACACGCTGCATCTGATTAGACCATAAAGATCATACTCTCATGTTGGCCTTATAATTATACAAGTTTATATCCATATCATTTGATACTGTGCAGCTTATGAAATTATGCCCTCTGTTTGAAACGTGGTGCTTTCTCCAATAGCTGCGCGCAATGCTACAGGAGGTTGCAGTTTACTTTAAAAAAACAAGTGCTGAGACTAAATAAGCATGTGGTCTATCAGCACGTGAAAAGAGAGAAATGCCTAGTTCTGATCGTGAGACCCTTTGACCTGGACACTTGCCTGCAGTCCCCAACCTGGTTTATGTTTCTCACTTCCAGAGGCTGAATGATCAACTCTGCATTTCTCCAGCCTTTAGATCCGGGACAAGCGGGCAGCCCGGTACCTATCACAGCCTCCGAAGCGTTCACACACAAAGTGTTCGCCCAAGGCTTCCCCAGCCTTGGCACGCGACCGTGTGGTGACATGGGCCTTCATGGATGTACACAACAGCCCGCTACGTATTGTTTACAAAGCACGGTCGTTAAAAATCGCGCGACTCCAAACCAACCAGCGTTCTGGCAGTTGGAGAACATTGAATTAATACTGAAGTTAGCGCACGCAAACACACATGCACGCTGATTCCAAATAGGCGTCGACAGTACAACCCACCCTCCAAACTCGGGGGAGAAAAAGTATCCGCTGTAGGGAATTTTACAATGTAACAAACAAGCTCATAAAGTACAGTATATCAAGTTCCAATGTCATCAGAGGATACCTCGGCGGACTGCATTTCGGCTGACAACTTAGACCTTTCTGTCCTAAAATATTTTAAATCCTTGCACCAAGTTCAGATCAAATCTGGAGATAGTTGATGTTTATAGTCTTACCGCAGTTTCTTCTCTTTCCCGGTTTGTCCGTTTCTCCCGCACTTGGTAGGTTTTAGAGTGCAGAGACGGGGATTAATTTCACTCGCTATTTTATGCCACTGATAGTAGCTATTTCTTTACCCTCCCCTTCTTCTCATCTCTGATTTCTGTCTGCCCTGATCTCTCTCTCTCCCTCTATCTCTCTCTTTCCTCGCTGTCAAACCGAAAGTAGGTTCCAGACTCCGCCTCCTCTCTCACACATTATACACACACACGCGCGCGCGCGCGCGCGCGCACACACACACTCACACAAACACCATCGTTTGTTCAGGAGCTCTCGATGACTTCAAATGTGTATTTTATTTAAGGAAAAAAACACACACAGTCACTAAATTCTAAATCGGACGACTGTTTACGATGTGATTAAACGAAACACGCAATGAAGAAACGTGCGGGTCTAGAGGGCTCCGAGCTGTTGGAGAAATACCATGAGTATTTTAACACCTGGGCGCATGCTGGCTCTGTCAGTAACAGGACCACAACTGCCCTCTGGAGGCAAAGCAGGAACAAGCTGTGCTGAGCCGTTGCTGAGGGGGTAATCGACAAAAAGCCCCGTTCCAGCTGAAACGTTGAAAAGCTTAACCTCCTCTTACAGCCGTAGGTCGGAAATGATGCTATTAAGATCTAAACTGTGTTCTTTGCAACCAGTGTTATTCTAGGAAGACATTTTATTCACGTTGTGGCCTCAATGATCACATTTTTCCGAGTTTTAATTCCCTAACCTCGTTGGTCCCATTTTAATTACTTTAATACAATATTACGCTATTACTATTATACAATTGTATAATAGTAATACAAAAGTGTCCACAGTTTAAGTAATAGTTTGAAACGCTCGGGGTTCGGATAAATTGCTTATGCTCCCGTCCTGTAGGACTGGGATGGCTGTTGAAGCCAGGGAGGGACACAGACTGCTACCTGGGGTAGGAGTTGCGTGATAGGAAGGCTGGTGGGATGGTGTTGTCCATCCTCCCTGTGTTTGCTTGCTCATCTTTGTCATTCTGCCAAATGGATTCAAGGTCCTCATGCAATTCTGAATATTTCTTTTTCATTCTGAGCTGAAATGGGCCATAAATTCCTCTGATTCAGAATGTTGCACTTCTTTACAAAGAGGCTCTGAGAATACCTTAAATCTTTCATCTATCTCATTTATAATCTCTTGCTGCAAGGGAGTTAAAAGTGAATGTGTTGAAAGCCTGGTGTCAGGTTTATGAACTATATGACCTGCCCATTATGGTTGCTTGAACCATTTAGGCTTCAGTAGTGGAATGTTGCATAGGAGAGGACACTGAGCTTGGTTGACTTATCCAGTTAGTGACTTAAAGGATTTTGCAGAGACAACATTGTGGTGCCTCAAAAATATTTTGAGGAATTTTCTGTAAGTAATCCGTGTCTTGGACATATGCAGAAAAGCAAAGTCCACTGCTGCCCAGTAGACCATGAGCTTTGTGGTGAGCTTGAGGTCTTAGTCTTCAAACACTATTGTCCTCAGATGGCCAAACACTGTGCTGGTGCTTTGGAGGTGAAGGGAAATATCATCATCAATGGCTCTGAGATAGGGGAAATGGGTCCATTTATCCAGGATTCTGCTGTGAAATGGTATTGTCCCAGGGCACTTTTGTACATTGGGCATGGGTTAGTAGAAGTCCTTTTGTTTAATGGATGTTAATGCAAAGCCCAGACTAACATATGTGTTCATAAGAGAACAATAACATTGTGCTTGATCTTCAAGTGCATGCATGTAACATCTCAATTACTGAAGTTGGCATGATGTTGATTTTGGAGTAGAGGTGATGTAAGTTGAACAAGTAGGTGTTTGGTTGAGATTCTCCATTCTGTTGGTGCAACACTATTGCAAGAAAGATTGAAAATACTTCAAGGGCAATGACAGGTCCTCACTTGACAACAATTGTGACTAAAATTTTGGTTTCTTGTGGACCCGTTGATTAAGATCATGGGTTGGATGTCATCATCAGACATAACATGAAGTTGAATTTCTACAGGCAACCAACTTTGCGAAGCATGGTCCACAGCTCCTCTCGTTACTGAATGGGATAGTGAACAGCCACTATGATGGACACTAAGGTGGAAGATACAAAACAGCCATGAATGGTGGTAAAAGTTGCTGGTCTTGTAATAGATCATCATCCACCATCCAGACCATACCCTCTTCTCTCTATTACATTAGGCAGGAGGTATAGGTCCCACACTTCCAGGTTCAGGAACATAAGATGTAGGAGCAGAATTAGGCCATTTGGCCCATCAAGTCTGCTCTGCCATTTCATTATGGCTGCTCCACTTTTCCTCTCATTCCCAATCTCCTGCCTCTCCTGCCCTGTATCCATTCATGCCTTGACCAATCAAGAATCTATCAACCTCTGCCTTAAATATACATACAGACTTGGCCCCCACAGCTGTCTGTGGGAAAGAACTCCTCAGATTCACCACTCTTTGGTAAAGAAATTCCTTCTCATCCCCTTTCTAAAAGGAAGACCCTCTATTCTGAGGCTGTCCCCTCTGCTCTTAGATTCTCCCACCATAGGAAACGTCCTCTCCACATCCACTCTATCAAGGTCTTTTACCATTCAATAGGTTTCAATGAGGTCATCCCCTCATTCTTCTTAATTCAAGTGAAAACAGGCCCAGAGCCATCAGGTACCCTTCATATGACAAGCCTTTCAACCCTGGAATCATTTTTGTGAACCTCCTTTCAACATCCTTTCTTAGATAAGGGGCCCAAAGTTGCTCACAATACTCCAAGTGAGGCCTCACCAGTGCTTTATAAAGTCTCAACATTACATCCTTGCTTTTATATTCTAGTCTTCTTGAAATGAATGCGAATATTGCATTTGCTTTCCTCACAACAGACTCAACCTGCAAATTAACCTTCAGGGAGCCCTGCACCTCAGATATTTTGTATTTTCTCTCCATTTAGAAAATAGTCAACCCTTTCATTTCTTCTACCAAAGTGCACGACCACACATTTCCCAACATGGTTTTCCATCTGCCATTTCTTTGCTCATTCTCTTAATCTGTCTAAGTCCTTCTGTAGTCTCTACTTCCTCAAAACTACCTGCCCCTCCACTTATCTTCATATCATCTTCAAACTTTGCAACAAAGCCATCACCCAAATCATGGCCATATAACATTAAAATAATTGGTCCTAACCCAGACCCCTGACAGCCAGTCAGAGAAGACTCCCTTTATTCCCACTCTTTGCCTCCTGCCAATCAGCCACTGCTTTATCCATGCTAGAATCTTGCCTGTAATACCATGGGCTCGTAGCTTGTTAAGCAGCCTCATGTGTGGCACCTGAACAAAGGCCTTCTGAAAATCCAAGTACACAACATCAACCAATTCTCCTTGACAAGGACAACATCCCTAAGTTTGTGAGGTTGCATTCCATGGTGGTTTCTCTGGAAGCTAAACGTATTCTCTGATGAGCTAGCCAAGTGTTGATTAGGGAGTCCATCCATTACATTTGATCTGCTCAGGACATCAGTGCAAACAGACTACTGTCTTATCACCTGAAATTGTTAGCCCTCTTGTCTCTTAGTGATTGGGAGTACATCGACAGGCCCACCGCTGCTCAAGGTTTCACAAAGGAACACTGTGAGGCAGGTCAGGATCCTAACAGAGTACAGCCATCCCAGCATTGGACCCAGAAAGGATAGTCATCAGTCAAACTGGGCAAAGCATTGACGAGGCTCACCAAGGGGCTAAACTTCACACTGGTCCCCAGAGCTATGCCTTATCAGGACTGCATTGGTGGAGTGGAACAAGCAATCCAAAAATTTTCACCGGATACCGGGGAGGAGGCAACGAAAGAGGTCTGTATGACCCTAAAAAGTTTTTGCCAAAACTGAACATTACTGACCTTCCAGGCACTACGACGAAACCCAGCCATCATGATTTTACCAGCGAACAAAGGAAGTACAACAGTCCTGATGTCCTCTGAGGAATACCACAGGAAAGTCCAACAGATTCTGGATGACTCCGCCTACAGGAGTTCTACTGCAGGATCCCATGGATTCGATTGGGAGGATGACCTCTGCTTTACTGAAGGATTCTGGGCTTCCAGCAGACACTTCTGACCCAGGCACTGGCCCCACCAAGACTTTATACACCAGGAGGGTTCCCCCCCCCCCCCGAAGCCTATTGTCAGTCGGAATCGTCTGAGTTCATCGCCCTTATGCCCAAATGCATCTTCAGATACACCTTCATAGTGTGGCCTCATGGACTCCAGGCACTCTAACAGTTCCATGACCATCTGAACAGTATACATCCAAACATTCAACTTACAATGGAGATGGAGAAGAATGGTTGCCTCTCATTCCTAGACATTCTAATACGGTGGAAACTGGATCATAGCCTTGGCCATGGCGTCTATCAGAAACCCACTCACACAGACTAATAACTCAACAATAACAGCCACAATCATGACTCCCAATGTAGAGCAGTTCCTTCTACTTTGATTAACCGTGTGAAAACTATTTTGAACCTGGAGAGCCTCCCTGAGGAAATAAGACAATTACACACGACATTCCTACAGAATGGCTACAAGGTGAAGGAAATCAATCGGGTCATTAAAAGGGCCGATGGAAGAAACAGGAAACCTAAAAACGAGGAGGAACTCATCGCTACTGCCCGTCTTCCCAATATTTCCACAGTTTCTGGAAGGATCACCAGGATCCTGAAGAAACAGCAGATTAATATCATCCCCAAACCCGTAAGGAAGCTCAGGTCACAGCTTATGCGAGTCATAGATGACCTGGACTCAGGTCAGCCAGTGTTTACAGGATTCGGCTGGACGGGACATGCGGTGGAGTGCAGGAGATGTACTGTATCCGTTTGGGTTACCTGGAGAAATCTGCGGTAGTAGAACATTGCAATCGCAATGGCCATAGGATTGACTTCAATGGCACAAAACTACTGTGCCGCACCAATGGCCTTTGGGACCACCTAGTAAAGGAAGCCATTGAAATAAAACTAGAGGAAAAGAATTTTAACAAGACAAAGGTCTTGCTCTAAATAAGAACTGGAATTCGACTGTAAATAAGGTGGGAGAGCGAAACCTGAGTAGATAAGGTCAAACCAATCAGGAGGGACAGACTACAGGGGTATAAATACCACTGGACTAGATGTGCCCAGGCATCATTCCTGAAGAATATGCCAGAGTTTGTCATCGAAATGTTGGTTGGAATCGATACCTGTACCCTGCTGGAAGCCGGAGAAGAGTTTATTCAATTCACCTTTGTCTATCCTGATTGTTACTTCTTCACAAAATTCCAACAGATTTGTCGGGCAAAATTTTCCCTTGAGGAAACCATGCTGACAATGGCCTATTTTATCATCTGCCTCCGAGCACCCTGAGACCTCATCCTTAACAATCGACTCCAACACCTTTCCAACCACTGAGGTCAGACTAACTGGCCTATAGTTTACTTTCTTCTGCCTCTCTCCCTTCTTGAAGAGTGGAGTGACATTTGCAATTTTTCAGTCCTCTGGAACCATTCCAGAGTCTAGTGATTCTTGAAAGATCATTATTATGCCTCCACAATATCTTCAGCCACCTCTTTCAGAACCCTTTATTTACTTCAATGCTTAACAGACTCCACAACCTACAGACTCACTTTCAAGGACTCTACAACCCATGTTCTCAGTATTATTTATTTACTCTTTTATTTATTATTTGCATAATTTGTCCACTTTTGCACTTTGGATGTTTATCAGTTTTTCATAAATTCTATTGTGTTTCTTTATTTTTCCTGTGGGTGCCCACAAGAAAATGAATCTCAAGGTAGTATATGGTGACATACTGTATACGTGCTTTGATAATAAATTTACTTTGAACTTTGAACATTGAATTTTGATTGGATCGTGTCCATTGTGCTTCTAGAGAACCCACATTACAATTCAGGGGAGACAACTCTTCAGTCACTGTTTGGAGATGGTGAGGGGAAATCCAGCAACGACTTGTCTTGTGGAGACTCCACTGTATGTACTGCAATGGGATATGTATTCTAGCTTGAAAATGGTTACAACTGCATCATCTCCTGCATGACTTCCTCTTCACAGTTGTTAAAGCTAAGGTTGAGAAGTGTGATTGCAGTTTCTCTCCTCCTAGTTTAGAACTGAAATAGGGATACCATTTGCTTCCAAAGCCTGTTTTTCCACTTAACATAGGACCTTTACAACTTCTTGTTGATCATGACACGGTCGTGCATTGGTTAGCACAATTTACACAATAGCAATCTGGGATCAATTCCCACCACTGCCTATAAGGAGTTTGTATGTTCTCCTTACACGTGCCAAATAAAGTTGATCTTTAATCTTTAATCTCGTGTATGATGGCAAAACCAGGCTGAAAAATTTGCTGTTAGATGGAGTCAAGGACTCATACTGTACTGACAGAACCTTGGTGAGGAGTCCTGCCAACAATTGCTCACTGGCTCTCTCAGTTAATATCAAATTTTCACTTTTAGTAGGATGGTTAACTCTCTGTTTGGGCCTAAATGGCCTCAGCAGCACTGTGGAATTCACACATGACAGTCATCAGTGAGATGCTGGATCTTTCCATTCATTACCTGTTCTTTCGTTCACAAGTTTCCCGTTGGAGCTCGGCTTTCAGTTGTTTGTAGAGCTGTTTCATTTCCATTAAGACATGGCCATGTTTCCTATCTAAGAATGCCTTGCAATTAATTACAGTAGCTCTTTGAATCTCATTGTTATTCACAACAATCTGGTAGAGAAGTCAACATTTTTATCACAGTTTCTAACTGTTAGACCAGAGCAGTTCAGAATCTGCAGCTCTATTCAACTGGTGTCTGTGAGCCATGATCTAAGAAAAGCTGTCTTTGCAGGGTCCTTGACCTTAAACATTGATTCTCTTGTGGCACGTTGTCTGGGGCCTGGTTGACAGAAGTAACTTTGTTTATTGAGCAGCCAAGGGTGCAAAATGAAATCATGCAGAATGGAGTGCCAACCCAGTGAAGGTACAACACAGGTCAACATGGGCTAAACATAAAAGATTAAAGATTAACTTTATTTGTACCTGAAAACATCAAAACATACAGTGAATAAGTTGTTTGTGTCAATGACCACACAGTCTGAGATGTGCTGGGGACAACCCGCCAGTGTCACAATGCTTCTGGTGTCAGCATAACATGCCTACTACTTACTAACTCTCTTCTGTATGACTTTGGAAAGAAAGACGCGGGAGGAAAATGGAGCACCCAGAAGAAACATTTTAGGTCACGGGTCGGATTGGGCAAAATGCAGCTTCATGCGGGCCGGATCAGTCGGGCGCGTTGCCTCCGTTTTTTTTCAGCCTGTTCTCATGTGTCTCAGTCTCTGCAATAACTACAAAGTGTTTCACTTCACAAATTCCGTTTCTTATGAAGAAGACTGCTGAGCAAGCATTATTTTTATGATTGGTATTAACTTACAATCATAGGCTTCATTTCGCCGGGCCATTAATAATTAAAATAATAGATCTATCTAAAATGATATGGCCCGCGGGCCTTGAGTTTGACACCTATGGTGTAAAGTGTTGACCCCAACTGCTAACTCTATTGTGCCACCTTAAAAGCAGCATGCTTTTAGCTCAGTAGAGGAACCCTTTGAAGTGTTCCCGCCAGCGAGTACTCACTGTCTCTCTAAGTTCATAGAGAGAATCCATTATTCTCTCTTAGTAGGATGGACCACTTCACATTTGGGCCTGAATGACTTCGGTAGTGTTGAAGAATCCACACTTCATAGTGAAATACTGCATCTCATGTCAGGCTGAGTGATCAGATTGAAGCTCTGCAGTCATTAATAACATTTAGTTATAAATGACGGTAGATAATTAAGCAGCTAATGAGAGGAGCAGGCTCCAAGTACATCCCCATCCTCAATGACAGCAGGGACCAGTGGGTGCAGTGCTAAATGCAAAAGTGAAGAATTCACAGCCATGTTCAACTAGAAATGCCACTCAGATGATGTTTCCCTGCATCTCCATGAAATGATCACCCCACACAGAAGTCAATCCTCAGTCAATTTGTTTCACTCTGGCTGACATTAATAAAATGGCTGAGAGCACCGAATATATCAACTGCTATGAAACCAGAAAACATCCCAATTGTAACACTGAAGACGTGCATGCCAGAATTAGTTCTGCCTCTAGCCAAGCTGTTCTAGTAGAGTTCAAAGTTCAAAATCAATTTATTATCAAAGTACGTATTTGTTATCTCATAGTTACCTTGAGATTCATTTCCTTGCAGGCATTTACAAGGAAAAATGAAATACAACTGAATTTATGAGAAACTATACATAAACAGACAAAGACTGACAAACAACCATTGTGCAAAAGAAGACACATTGAGATGTGAAATAGTCCTTGAAAATGAGTCTATAGGTTGTGGAACCGTTCAGAGTAGAGGTGAGTGAAGTTATCCATGCCAGTTCAGGAGCCTGATGGTTGTAAGGTATTAACTGCTCCTGAACCTAGTGTGGGGGACACAAGGCTTCTGTACCTCCTGCCTGATGGTAGTAGTGAGAAGAAGGCATGACCTGGATGATGGGGGTCCTTGACGATGGATGCTGCTTTCTTGTGTCAGTGCTCTGTGTAAATGTGCTCAGTGGTGGGGAGGGCTTTGCCTGTGATGGAGTGGGCTGTGTCCACCACCTTCCATTCCTGGGCATTAGTGTTTCCATACCAGGCCACGATACAACCAGTTAGGAGACTCTCCACTGTGCATCTACAGAAGTTAGTTAAAGTTTTTGATGTCATGCCAAATCTACGCAAACTTCTAAGGCTGTCATTCCTTCTTTGTGGTGACACTTGTGTGCTGGTCCCAGGACAGATCCTCTGATATGTTAATGCCAAGGAATTTAAAGCTACTAACCCTCTCCATCTCCATTCTGCTAATGAGTACTGCCTCATGGGCTCCAGCTTCTTCCTCCTGTAGTCAATAATCATCTCTCTAGTTTTGCTGTCATTGTGCGAGAAGTTATTGTTCACCAGATTTTCATCTCCCTCTTATATGCTGATTCACACCTTTGACTTGGCCAACAACAGTAGTGACATCAGAAAACTTAACAATATGACAACACAAGTTCTACTGTTTACAACAGTAGTCTGGTCTGAGGCCTCCATCGGTCAGAGTCGACCATGAAAATTGCATCCCAGCTGCCTAGGTAAGCAAGCCTGGGCAGTACGATATGGAGAGCAAGCTGCGGCCCATGTAGCAAGTTCCCCCTCTCCACGCATCAGATCAACCCAAAGGAACGGCAGAGACCGATACAGTTTGGTTTCAGCAGTGTCCCAGGAGTTGCCAGTCAGCATTGAACTCAATGCAGGGCTACCTTAGGGACTCCAGCAGCAGATTTTTCCTACGGAATTTACTCCTGAAGCCTTCGCCATGAGTGGGTATAGGCACAAGGCAGCGGAGGTTTGAGATTGGAGTTTTCCTTCTCCTAGATGTACTTTCCAGTCAACAATTCCCCAGGGCTGGGGAGTCCAAAACTAGAGGGGACAGGTACAAGATAAGAGGGGAGAGATTTAAAAGAGACCTGATAGGTCTTTACCTCTCTTTACACAGAGGATAGGGAATACCTTGGAATGAGCTGCCAGAGGAAGTAGTTGAGGCAGGTACAATTCGAACAATTAAGAAGCATTTGGATAAGTAAATGTAGGGAAAGAGACTAGAGGGTTGTGGGCCAAATGTGGGCAACTGGTACTAGAAGGGAGGATGTTGTGGTTGGCATGGACTAGTTGGGCCAAAAGGGCCTATTTCCGTGCTGTATAATGTGGAAAATTGTCTGAGCATCTACAATTGATAACATGGAAGACGAGTCCAAGTTGCCACCCTATCAGTCAACAGTCAAGTACTCAGCAAATGGTGGATGCTGTCACCCACAAAATGAGCAGCACCTACTCATTAATAATTTGTTCACCAATGCCTAGAATGGCTCCCTCCAGAATTACACCATTCCAGACTGACTTGCTCCAACCAAGAGCTGAATTTTAGAGGTGATACTTGAGTGTCAACCGTGACATTAAGTCAATTATGTGTGGCACCAAGTCACTAAGGTAAAACTCAAGTCAGTGCATAATAAATGGAAAATGCTCCACTGACATTCAAAAGAAGGAGGTTGTATTTCTAAACGCAGGCCATCACTGTAGTCGCTAGGCTGAACCACTTCCAGTTGCTTCATCAATGACTTTCCTATCGATATAATTGATGTTTGCTGATGATAATGTAATGCTCAATTCCTCTTACAAAACTTCAGCTGTAGGGTAAGTCAATACCACCATGCAGGAAGACCTAAGTAGCATGCAGGCACAGCTGACAAGTAGCAGGTAACATTAACGGTGCAGAATGATAATCTCCAACAAAAGAGAGGTTAACCATCTACCTTTGACATTCAATGATATTATCATTGCAATATTTATATATTGCTCCCTATTTAAGTTTGCTGATGACACCACTGTCGTTGGGCAAATCAAAGGTGGTGACAAATCAGCGTATAGGAGGCAGATTGAAAATCTGGCTGGGTGGTTCCACAACAACAACCTCTCACTCAATGTCAGCAAGACCAAGGATCTGAATATTGACTTCATGATGAGGGGACTGGAGGTCCATGAGCCAGTCCTCATCGGGGGATCAGACATAGAGAGGGTCAGCAACTTTAAATTCCTCGGCATTATCATTTCGGATGATCTGTCCTGGTCCAGTGTGTAAGTACCATTACAAAGAAGACACGGCAGCGCCTCTATTTCTCTAGAAGATTGCGAAGATTCATTTAAAACTTTGACAAACTTCTATAGATGTGTGGTGGGGGAGTGCATTGGTTGCATCACAGCCTGGTATGGAAACACCAATGCCCTTGAATGGAAAATCCCACAAAATGTATTGGATACAGCCCAGTCTATCACAGTTAAAGCCCTCTCAGCCATTGAGCATATCTACATGGATCATTATCAGAGGAAAGCAGCACCCATCATCAAAGATCCTCACCACCTAGTTCATGCCCTCTTTTCACTGCTGCCATCAGGAGCCTCAGGACTCACACCATCAGGTTCAGGAACAGTTACTACCCCTCAGTTATCAGGCTGTTGAATCAGAGGGGATAACTTCATCCAATTTCACTTGCCCCATCATTGAACTGAACCCACAACCAATGGGCTGACTTTCAATGACTCTTCAGCTCATGTTCTTGATATTTATTGCTTAATTATTTTTATTATTATTATTAATTATTATTACCTTTTGTATTTGCACAGTTTGTTACTTTTTGCACACTGATTGACCATCCTGTTGGGTGTGGTCTTTAATTGATTATATTGCGGCTATTGGATTTATTGAGTATGTCTGTAAGAAAACTAATCTCGGGTATGTACAGTAGATAGTGATGTATTTGTATTTCAATAATAAATTTACTTTGAACTTTGAAACTCCCTCATCAGCAACATTCTGAGAGTCACAGCTGACCAGAAGCTCAACTAGTCTTGCCTTCGACATACTATGGCTACAAGGACAGATCAGAAGCTGGGTACTTTATACCCTTTCACATCCACAAGTGCAAGGCAAGTACATAATGTGAATAACACGCACAAAATGCTGGATGAACCCTGCAGATCAGGCAGCATCTATGGATGGGAATAAACAGTTGATGTTTCGAGCTGAGGCCCTTCATCAGGACTAGCCCAAAATGTGGACTGTTTATTTCCCTCCGTAGATACTGCTTCACCTGCTGAGTTCCTTCAGCATTTTCTGCACGTTGCTGAAGATTTACAGCATCTGCAGGATCGCTTGTCTCTCCAAAATGTCAACCATCCATTTCCCTCTACAGATGCCGCCTGACCCACTCTCAAGAAAGCTTGATACCATCCAGGTTGAAACAGCACATTTTATTGACATCCTGTCAACCACCCTATACATCTTTTCCTCCACCACTAGTGCACAGACTGGTGTCATGAGAACAACCTTTCCCTCGGTGTCTGGTTATTGACTTCAGGAAGGAAGGTGGTGCAAATGCTCTTGCCTACATCAGCAGTGTTGAGATTGAGAGGATCGAAAGCTTCAAGTTCCTTGGAGTGAACATCACCAACAGCAATTTGGCATGTCCCCATCGACTCTCACCAATTTTAATCAATTCACCATAGAAAGCATTCTGTCTGGATGCATAGTGGTTTGATATGGCAACTGCTCTGCACATGACTGCAAGAAACTGGAGGGAGTTGTGGACACAGCCCAGCACATCCCAGGAACCAGCCTCCCCTCCATGGACTCTGTCTACACTTTTTGCTGTCTCAGTAAAGCAGCCAACATCATCAAAGACCCCACCCACCCTGGACTTTCTCTCTTTTCACCTCTCCCATTTTTCTGATAAAGTACTTCATAGAGAAATTATTCTTTTTGAACAAATTCTCAGACATCGCTGGCAAGGCAAAGATTTATTGCCGATCTCTAGTTGCTGTGAGCAAGTGATGGTAGGCAGCCTTGAATTGTTGCATGTGCTGGACTTATACAGCTGAGTGGCCTGCCATCTTTCTGTGGTGGTTTTGGTTATCCCTGTTGGTGAAGTATTGGAGTAACAAATCCAGAACAGGTAAGAGTACTATGTTTTCTTCCAAAACGGAAATGGTTTTTTTTAAGAACAATTTGCAAATTCCACGGGCATTTTTTACTACTACCAATGTTTCAGATAGCTGGGTAGTGACTTGTCACTTCTGCTCAGCATGTATTGTAGTTGTGATGGTGCATTGTATCCCCCTGAAGTGATTAGCTTTGACTTTCAAAAGTATGTAATTTTTGAAATATTGCATATGAACTGAGGGCTAATTTATGCCCCATTGATTTTAATTGAATGAAAACTCTCAATTTGGCATGGCATATGTAATTTAAAATTCTATTCTCTGAAGTATGGGTTCAGCCATCTGATTGAAACTTCATAATCTTACCTGAGCCTGATGCGTTCCAACAACATGCTCACACTGGTTAGTGTTGTGTGTATATCCTAATAATATGTTTGGATTTCATTTGAGTCCAATATCGAAAACAAGATGATTGGCTTAGTATTACTATCTGTACTCTGTTTATGAACAATATTTGGTGCTTCATCATCAAATGTATTAATAAGGTGGTGCAGACATTCACAGTGATGGTCAGTTTGGACACATAAAATATTGCTAAAACTTTAGAGTCATAGAGTATGACAGTGCAGAAACATGCCCTTTGGCCCATCTAGTCTATACCAACATGGTCTTCTTTCATCTCCTTTCATCTATGTACCTATCCAAATCCCCAGGTTCCCCTTAACTATTTCACCTTTCATCTTAAACCTCTTGTTTTTGTCTCACCGAATCTCAACAGACAAACAGACATACTTTATTGATCCCGAGGGAAATTGGGTTTCGTTACAGTCACACCAACCAAGAATAGTGTAGAAATATAGCAATATAAAACCATAAATACTTAAATAATAATAAGTAAATAATGCTAAGTGGAAATTAGTTCAGGACCAGCCTATTGGCTCAGGGTGTCTGACACTCCGAGGGAGGAGTTGTAAAGTTTGATGGCCACAGGTAGGAATGACTTCCTATGACGCTCAGTGTTACATCTCAGTGGAATGAGACTCTGGCTGAACGTACTCCTGTGCCTAACCAGTACATTATGAGTGGATGGGAGACATTGTCCAAGATGGCATGCAACTTGGACAGCATCCTCTTTTCAGACACCACCGTCAGAGAGCCCAGTTCCACACCCACAACATCACTGGCCTTACGAATGAGTTTGTTGATTCTGTTGGTGTCTGCTACCCTCAGCCTGCTGCCCCAGCACACAACAGCAAACATGATAGCACTGGCCACCACAGACTCGTAGAACATCCTCAGCATCTTCTGGCAGATGTTAAAGGACCTCAGTCTCCTCAGGAAATAGAGACGGCTCTGACCCTTCTTGTAGACAGCCTCAGTGTTCTTTGACCAATCCAGTTTATTGTCCATTCGTATCCCCAGGTATTTGTAATCCTCCACCATGTCCACACTGACCCCTTGGATGGAAACATGGGTCACCGGTGCCTTAGCCCTCCTCAGGTCCACCACTAGCTCCTTAGTCTTTTTCACATTAAGCTGCAGATGATTCTGCTCACACCATGTGACAAAGTTTCCCACCGTAGCCCTGTACTCAGCCTCATCTCCCTTGCTGGTACATCCAACTATGGCAGAGTCATCAGAAAACTTCTGAAGATGGCAAGACTCTGTGTTGTAGTTGAAGTCCGAGGTGTAGGTGGTGAAGAGAAAGGGAGACAGGACAGTCCCCTGTGGAGCACCAGTGCTGCTGACCACTCTGTCTGACAGAGTGTTGCAAGCACACATGCTGTGGTCTGCCAGTCAGGTAGTCAATAATCCATGACACCAGGGAAGCATCCACCTGCATCACTGTCAGCTTCTCACCCAGCAGAGCAGGGCGGATGGTGTTGAACGCACTGGAGAAGTCAAAAAACATGACCCTCACAGTGCTCGCCGGCTTGTCCAGGTGGGCGTAGACACGGTTCAGCAGGTAGACGATATCATCCTCAACTCCTAGTCAGGGCTGGTAGGCGAACTGGAGGGGGTCTAAGTGTGGCCTAACCATGCTTAGGGAAAACCACACTTCAAGGGAAAAAGCCTGCTTGCATTTACTCTATCTATACTCCTTAATTATTTTGTATACCTCTACCAAATCTCCTGTCATTCACCTATACTCCAGGAAATAAAGACCTAATCTATTCAACCTTTCCAAATAACTCAGGTCCTCTAGTCCCAGCAACATCCTTGTAAATTTTATCTGAACTCTTTCAAGCTTATTGATACAGGCCATAAGACCATTATACATAGGAGCAGAATTAGGCTATTTGGCCTATTGAATCTGCTCTCCCATTCAATCAAGGCTGAGTTATTTATCCTCTCAATCCCATTCTCTTACCTTCTCCACATAACATTTGACATGCTTACTAATCAAGAACCTATCAACCCCTCTTTTAAATATACCCAATGAACTGGCCTCAACAGCCATCTGTGGCAATGATTTCCACAGATGTATCACCTTCTGGTGAAAGAAATTCATCCTTATCTCTACATTAAACATATGTCCTTCTATTCTGAAGCTGTGCCCTCTGGTCCTAGAATCTCCCACTTTTGGAATCCTCTTTATCTAGGCCATTTAATATTCAGTAGGTTTCAATGAGATTCCCTTCCCCACACCTCATAAACTCTAGTGAGTACAGGCTTCTCATAGGTTAACCCTTTCATTATTGGAATCAATCTTGTGAACCTCCTCTAGACCCTCTCTAAGGCCAGCACATCCTTTCTTAGATAAGGGTCCCAATACTGCTCATTGTACTCCAAATGTGCTTTGACTAATGCCTTATAAATCCTCAGCATTATATCTTTGCTTTTATATTCTTGTCCTCAAAATGAATGCAGACATTGCTTTTGTCTTCTTTACTATTGACTCAACCTGTAAGTTAACCTTTAGGGAATCATGCACTAGAATTCCCAAGTCCCTTTACACCTCTGATTTCTGAATTTCCTCTCCATTTAGAAAATAGTCTGTGCCTTATTCCTTCTACCAAAGTGCATGACCAGACACTTCCTGACATGATATTCCATCTGCCACTTCTTTGCCCATTCTCCCAATCTGTCTAAGTTCTTCTGCAGGCTCACTTGCTTCCTCAACAGTATCTGACCCTCCACCTATTTTTGTATCATCTGCAGACTTGGCCACAAAGCCATCAATTCTGTCATCCAGATCATTAACCTATAATATGGAAAGTAGCAGACCTAACACTGACCCCTGTGGAACACCGCTAGTTACCGGCAGGGAACCAGAAAAGGTTTCTTTTATTCCCACTCTTTGCCTCTGCCAGTCAGCCAATCATTTGTCCATGCTATCTTTCCTGTAAGACCATGGGCTCTTACCTTTCCCTTTGGCTCCAGGCTGATTTGAATTGGCTGAGTTGGGTTAGATTTGAAACACAAGAGATCCTGGAGATGCTGGAAATCCAGAGCAACACACTCAAAATGCTGGAGGAACTCAGCAGGTCAGGCAGCATCTATGGAAATGAATAAACATTCAATGTTTCGACCTGAGACCCTTCATTAGGATTAGATTTGAGTCAGGTTTCAATCTTATATGCAAACAGGTTCCTAATTCTGGCTTACTAGATCAATTCCATAAAGCTACAGTATAATGCTTACTATTTTAAGAACAGTTTTGTTGAAGAATCCATCTGCAGCAATGGAAAGAAAGATATTACATTGAACAAGTCCTTGCAATAGTCTAAAATGATTTGAGTTCCAGTGGCAATCCTTTGAAGTGTGGTTTTGATGTTATGGAGTTAAACATGGACACCAAAATTCCTAAAATAACAAAGGAATTTATGTTTAAGTAATATGCACTATTGCAGGCATTAAATTCATCCAGAGCCTTAAAGAACTGACTGTTAATTCTTTGTCCTGAGAAAGTAGGGAGATTCTCCATTTTAAACTCACGAAGGTTCTTCTATTTATTCAAATGGATGGAAAATTGTAGAAGAAGGAGCTGATCTTGAAAACTAGTCACTGATCTCATTTTAATATTTCATTCTAAGTTTATTTTTCTGACACTGTGACAATCCTTCAGTGATACAGTGATACGCTATCCTAATATATGTCCTTATAAGTGCATCAGAGGTAAAAGTGCAAAGAAGTAAACCAGTTTGATGATTGCTCTATTTGATTAGCTTTCAAGATCACTGCCTGAGCTGGGATACGATAGTTTGTGTTCAATTTATATTACCAACTCTCTCACAAAATGTTTTGCTGTTCCTGATTTTTTAAACTGCATCTTAAATGATTTTCTGCTCTTTAGCATGTGAACTGCATATAAAGTTGAGCACATTCTCAATAAAAAAGTGTGGAAATACTTCAGTGCCGCTATGTCCTGTAGATAATTACCAGAAGTACATGCATATGTTTCCAAAATAAACGTGACTTCATTTATCTTACAATCTTCATTCACTGATGCCTCAATGGCATTCAATCCACACATATTTTACTTAAGCAACATTTTTAACTGCTGGTAGAATCTATGCTACATTAGCATTGAAAAAGGGCTGCATTTTTTAGTGATACAATCCAGATAACAACAAGACACTTCTCATGAATATTTGTGCTATAGTTTGGTCCCATGAAGATAACATGGTTCAATTTTTGCAAACTGATCATCAGCTACGTGACTCTATTCAAGTAAGAAAAGTAATCTCAAAATAATCGACTGTCCTGTAAGCCGTATGTTTGACAGCCAGAGGCTTGTTTGGCAAAGACGTGCACATGTACAAGAATTCACTTCCACCCTGAGCTCTTGATGCAGAGCTAAAATAAAAGGAAGTAAAGGTCAATGTAGCACAATGATACAAACTGAAATTATAAGCAAAGTGAAACTACATGAGCAAATCAGTTTCTAATAATTTTGTTTTGCCCAGTTAGATTTAAGTTTCAATATTGGTTTTGAGTCTGAAATCAAAAGGTTGAGAATGACAGTTCAGTCCAATACTGAGGAAGCATTGCATTTTTGAAGGTACTGACTCATGTGACCATGTTTTGAAATGTTGCATCACTTATAGATGAGAAGACATTTTCCTTATGCCTCAAGTGTTCATCCTTCAAATACCTCTTGAAAAATAAAATTAACGAGTCATTTCTGCCATTTGCTACTTATGGCTTCATGCTGAGTGCAAATTTGTACCCAGTTAATACAAGTGCAAACCAGGGAAAATGAAATGGTTCTGAGGCAATTTTGAATGTCCTGGTGTATATTGGAAATTTGTTTGTGGCAGCAGTACAGTGCAATACCTAAAAAAAATTGCTACAAGTTACAGTATGAAATAAAAAAATAATGCGAAAACAGAGCAAAATAGTGAGGCAGTGTTTGTGGGTTCATGGACTATGCAGAAATCTGATGGTGGAGGGGAAGAAGCTGTTCCTAAAATGTTGAGTGTGCTCTTACATTCCATTCATTTATCTTCCCTTCTTTGTCATTGTCCTTCACTTATTTATTGAAAGGGCACAGAATCGGCCCTTTCAACCTTTCCAGCTGCACAGCCAGCAACCCTAGCCTAACCATGGGACAACTTACAATGAGCAATTAACCTACTAATCGGTACGTCTTTGGAATGTGGGAGGAAACCAGAGCTCCCAGAGAAAAGCCACATTCCACAGGGAGGATTTACAAACTCCTTACAGAGGACTCCAGGACTTGCACTAACCACTATGCTACTGTGGCGTCCATGGTAGCATGATGGCTATATGTGATATTCTGTCTCCTTCTTATAGAAAAGAAAATAATTCTGGAAAGATCACCATTAAGTAATTTCTCATTATATTTTGGTTTTTTAAAAAGGCTCTTTAAAAAATAATATTCACTTTTATAAGATATGTTGTCTTTTTTATCCAGCAGACTTACACTTCCATTTTATGTCACACTTCAGAAAAAGTTTCATATTAATTTTTTTTATTTGGAATACTGTCAAAACTAGGGCAAAAGCAGTAGATTCAAAGGCCACCTAAATATTTTGATCTTGTAAAATGTTTAGCTAGAAAAGGAATATAATCACATTTTTCCCTTACGTGAATACATCAAGATGAATTAGATTCTGTCACAGATAGTAAATGATTTACTTTAAAAGTATAACCACATGGCTAGCATTGCTGATTTTAAATCACTATTTTAAAATTAATTTGTTTCTTGATCTTTGGTGTTTCTGAAGGGGAATTAAAATACAATCTTTACCAAAAGCAAAATTAAGAGATAAGTATGCATAATATATACAAAGAACATAATATAGTACGGCATCAGGAAAAGGCCTTTTGGACCATGATGTTGTGCTGAACTAATTAATCTAGTATTTGACTCCTAACTAAACTAATCCCTGCTACTTACTCAGTGTCCATATCCCTCCATTCTCTGCACTTTCATGTGCCTATCGAAGAGCATCTTAAATGCCTCTATTGCTTTGCCTCCTCTAACACACCTGGCAGTGCACTGTAGGTACACACTACTCTCTGTAAAAAAAGTTGCTCTGCACCTTTCCTTTGAACTTATCCCCTTAAGTGTAATACCCTCTAGTATTTTAATCCTGGCAAAAAGATAGCGAATGTCTGTTCATAATTTTATAAAATTCAGACAGGTCTCCCCTCGGACTCTACCTCTCCAGAGAAAACAATCCAAGCCTGTTCAATTTGCCCCAATATCACACGCCCTCTGACCCCTGTCAGAGTGTTTGGATATGCCCCAAGTGTGGAGAGAGAAAAACACTGACGCGGGTAGACGGTTCACAGACTTTAATGAGAATTGTTGCAGAATTTAAAGGAAAATAAAAAAACAGTAAATGCTAGGCCAACAGGGCCATTAACTAAACTCTCAAACTTAAAAGTTAAATGGCAACACTGTGGCTGAAAACAATACCTAAATAGTAAGTGATTAGCACCCCTTTTCAGCGGCAGTCAAAACAGTAGTCCTTTTTCCTGGACAAGGACAAGCAGGGAGCAAAACAGTGCTGTATTTTCAGTCAAGTCTCCACAAGACTACAACAAAAGGAGTTAAATACTGTAATATATGGATCTATTTCTTTTAGAGCAATGACTCCCCTTAGCACTACTGATGGACTGATACTTACCCACGCTCATTGATCTGCAACGTGAATACACCAGTTACCTCATCTCCCACATGTGTGCTTTTATTTATTTGATATGTAGTTGTACAGACACAACAAATACCACCATAATGGAAGAGTAATTAGCTGGAATGTGCATGCACATGAGCAGATTTGCTGAACATGTTGTGTAGCCCTCCTACAGGGGCACGTAGACCCCAGAGCAAAGTCTGTGGTTGGAATGATCCTGGTAAGTTGGAATGATATATTTCTAGAAATACTCAGCAAGTCAGGGTGCATGTGGAGAGAGAAAGAGAATTAACATTCTGGCTCAATGACCTTTTGTCAGAACTAGAAAAAAAATCTGAACTAAAGCGAGTTTGAAGATGGGGTGGGGAAATGTAAGGAAATGCAAAGGAAAATATCACTTTGGAGGGAATACAGTAGAGAATAATTGACAGAAGATTTGTAACTCCAATTACAATGTTCGTCTCCATAGTGAATTAAGTATTCATTTGAGACTTAATCTACATCCTCTGGCTCCACACATTTCTGCTTCAGTCCATAATGGGTCCTACTCTTTCTCTGGTAGCCCTCATGCCCTCAAGGCACATGTGAAATTTCTGGGGTTTTCTTTAACCTTGCCTATCACTGCCATTTTGTGCCCCCTCTTCACCCTCCTTATTACTTTTTAAAGTAGCCCTCTATAATTTCTATACTCCTCTAGGGTGGTGCCATATACAACCTAGTTTATCCAATCCTTGATGTCCAGAGGACTTTAGAGTTGTTGACCTTACCTTTCACAGAACTGAACTTTCACTATTTAAATTCTGAATGCCACACGCAGGTGAGCTGTAGATTTGCCTTCAAGAAGCTGCTCCTAGTTCACTTTTGCCAGGCCCTATCTGACATTAAAATCAGACTTTCATCAACTTGGAAGCAAATATAATTTTTTGTCCATCCCTGTGCTTCTCCATTAACAAACTTAAAGAGTCATGGTCACTGCACCTGAAATGTTCACACACTGACGTTCCCTCTACTTCAAAAGATAGGTCTGGGGAAATCCTTTTTGTGTTAGGATTATCTATAGACTGACTCACCTGGAATGCACCTTAAAAACTTCCTCCCCTTCTAAGGCTTTCACACTGAAGTGATTTGATTTGATATTAGGGAAGTTGATATCCTCTATTATTACCACACTTATATTTTTTACGCTTCTCTATGATTTGCCTACATGTTTACTCCATCTCCTGTTGACCATTTGGAAGCCTGCAGTGTGACCCCATCTTTGTTCTAAGCTTCACCCTGATAGCCTTATTTGAAGAACCTTATTGTATATCCTCCCTCCTTTCTGCAGAAATAAATCCCTCGATTAATAATGCAATGCTATCTCCTATCCCTCCTGGAGATTCTAACCCAAAAGTGTTGAATTGTCAGCCCAGCCCTTCTCTAACCCTTCCTCCATGATAAAAATATCATATTCCCATGTGTTGATCTTTGTCCTCAGTTCATCAGCCATCCTTGTGCTAAAACATTACTGAGAGGTGGGTGGACTTGAAAAGAAGAGGGAAAATAAATATTCCATACTCTCCTCAGGTCCAAATCCCTTAATGAGCTAATTTCTTGCACTCTCTGCAGTTGCCTCCAGTGCTCTGAGATACCTGCACTCCTCCAATCCTGGAATCTTGCATAGCCCCCAGATTTAAGATTCCATTTTTGATGGGTGTATGTTCAGCTGTCAAGAATCAAAGCTCTCAAAATCCTTCCTTAATGCTCTCCATCTCTGTGTACCTTTCTTCCTTTAAGGTTTTTTAAAAAAATTAGCCATCCAAATAGCTACTAAGTTTAGCTTCAGTTTCTCTTGTTTGTTAACACTCCCATGAAGTGTCTCATTGCATTTTTGCCACAGAAATTGCTGAATATAAATGGATATTGTTGAATAAGCTGGTACTGATGGAACACATGTAAGATTAAAAGCAAACTCCTTATCCGGAGAAAGTAGGCGGAGTCAAGATCCCCGGACTGGATAATTGCTAGGTAAATTTCACAATCAGAGACCAAATGATAAAGCAGATAATGAACCAAGATATCAGATACATTCAAGGGACTACATTGAGATGCATATAAAATGCAGAGTTTGTTAAATTTTTACCCTGTTTTTACATGTTAGTTCTGGTCAATTTCAGGAGCTCTGTGCAAACTATAACGTAGCTAATGCAATGCTGCTTCATGCTTCCAGTTACCCTTGTTTGATCCAGACCTCCTCGCTCTCCAAACGGAACCTGTGTGTCCTACCTGTGACTGCCTCGATTCCCTCTAAGGTACTTCAGTTTCCTGACACATCCCAGAGACCTGGCTGAATTGTGGAGTCATTGGCTGCTGTATATAATTTCTTTCGTGGTGGGTGGTGGAGTAGGCCTGTGAGGGAGAAGAGGTAACAAGGAAAGAGATGGAGGAGCAGGACTGATGGGGTTTCTCTGACAACATAGACTTGATGGACCGAATTGCCTCATTCTATGCTGTAAGAAAACATGAAATTTTAAAAAAAGTTTAACCATGCTTGTAGCTCCAAAGATGATGATTGTCAGTGGAGGTGATGGAGTAGTTTGGAATGGGGTGGCACAGTTGTATAGCAGTAAGCATAATTCTATTACAGTGCCAGAAGATGGGGGTTCAATTCCTTCCACTGTCTTTAAGAAGTTTGCACATTCTTCCCGCACTACAGGGGTTTCCTCCCCTTTCCTCCTAGGGTTTATAGGCTAGTGGGCATGCTGTGCTGGCACCAGAAACATCATGACACTTGTCCCCAGCACAGGGTTGTGTTGGCTATTGACACACTGACACGTTTTACTGTATGCTCTGTTGTTCTGATGTACACGTGACAAATAAAGCTAATCTTTCTTTCTGAACTGTCATGATTGACAATAAGAGCAGGCGCCACACTTTATTGAACATTGTTGGAACGTAGGAAAAGGGCTGGAGCATTCAGGGACAACTCCCTCCCCATCACCCCCATCCCAGCTCCTCATATACAGTAACCCCTCTTTCCAAACAGGTGGTAGCAGAATATTCAGATATCTGGGACTTTGCAACAGAGCCAAAGCAACTTGAATGAAATATCCTCTCCTTTTGCAAGCACCTTACTGGTCGTGGACTGTGCTATTTTGTGGTTACATATCCAAAGTACATGAATATAGGATACTTGTCACCGCTACTGCCATTTTTTGTGTATAGGTGAATTGCACACAAAATTGCAAAGCTGGTTATATGCTATACATGTAAGGAAGTTTTGATTACATTAAGGTATTTTCTTTTTCTGAGGTAATCCCTTGGGCTGAAGGATGATATACTTCCACTCTGGCTCTGTGAGTTCTCATATGACTAATGAGGCCGATGTTAGACCTTCATTCCACCTTTTCGGCAGGACCTCTGCATGCTTCCAACACAAATTGACAGTTATTAGGGCCATCCTCAATGCTCTTCCTCCATCCTGAGTGCCCTTGGGTCAGGGACTGCCGACAGTAATAAGGTATTGGATTTTGTCAAGAAGCCTTTGAGAACTTTTTTGAATATTTCCCCCCATCCACCTAGTAATTTATTTATGGAGAACAGAGTAAGCTACTTCTGGGCACCTTGAAGACAGTGATCTTGTGCAGCACAGCTCAATGGATACGATTAAATATTCCTGTTTCAACCTGATACAGCTGAGACTCACAACTGCATCCAAGGTCTGTAATATTAATAAAGTTGTTTTAATGCAATTGAACAATCTATTGCTGCTTAAAACTGATGGAAACAATACCGACTGTTGCCATAATATCCTCTCTAGGACAAGTCCTCATCAGAATCATGGTTAACACTCCAAACCATAAGTGCGTTTAAAAAAACAAGGTTTACGACTACCAATATTGACTATCTTGCTGGCAAATATATAGTCTCTGGTAAATAAAATTGAGGATCTCAGAGCTAGGGTGCTGTATCAGAGGGACATTAGGACAGCGTGCATCATCTGTGTCACGGAATCCTGATTAACTCCTTCTGTATCGTGATTCAGATTGACAGGTTCACTATACGCTGTCAGGATAGGGCTGTCGAGTCTCTCAAAAGCAGAGGTGGAGGAGTATGCCTCGTGATCAACTCCTCTTAGTGCAGAAATGTATCAGTGTTGTCCCAATTCTGCTCACCAGACAGAATCAGAATTAGAATTATGTTTATTATCATCGGCACCTGACGTGATATTTGTTAACTTAGTAGCAGAAGTTCAATGCAATACAGAATATAGAATAAAATAATAATAATAATAAATAAATAAATTTTATTCAGTTTACTTTAAACAGTATACATATATTGAATAGATTAAAAATCATGCAAAAAACAGAAATACTATATATTTTTAAAAGTGGGATAGTTTCCAAGGGTTCAATGTACATTTAGGAATCGAATGGCAGAGGGGAAGAAGCTGTTCCTGAATCGCTGAGTGTGTGCCTTCAGGCTTCTGTACCCCCTACCTGATGGTAACTGTGAGAAAAGGGCATGCCCTGGGTGCTGGAGGTCCTTAATAATGGACACTGCCTTTCTGAGACACCGCTCCTTGAAGATGTCTTGGGTACTCTGTAGGCTAGTACCCAAGATGGAGCTGACTAAATTTACAACCCTCTGCAGCTTCTTTTGGTCCTTCTTTTGGTTCTGACAGTGCAACTTTAGAAGTTTTTGAGTGTATTTGTTGACATGCCAAATCTCTTCAAACTCCTAATAAAGTAATAAAGTATAGACTTGGAATATCTCACAGTTAAGTACTGTCCATTTTACCTACCACGGGAGATTTCCAGGATCATTTTGGTAGAAGTATACATTCCACCTCAGGACAATGTCAGACAGGCTTGAGATGACCTGAGCAATGTGATCAACATGTACAAAACAGCACACCCTGACACCTTCACCATCATTTTGGGGGATTTTAACAAGGCCAGCTTGAAAAATTCACTAAATAAGTAATTATCCCTGAATGTATTCAGGGACTTTACCTCCAAATGTGGATGTATGCTGCAGTTGTAACCGACTTCATTAAAACCTGTGTACCTGCAAAAACATGTTTACAATCCCAAATCAAAAGCTGTGGATGAACCAGGAGGTTTGACGTCTATTGATGTCTAAATCTGGCGACCCAGATAATCATAAAGTAGCTCACACTACTCTCCTTAGGTACTGGTATAAATGTTGACAAGAAAACCGGGTATGATTTGCGGAGGGCTATTTCAAGAGTGAAGAAACAATTCCAAGTGAGGTTGGAAGTGACATTGCTTGCACGAAAACTCTGGGAGGGTTTGCAGGACATCTCTTCCTACAAAGTGAAACTCAATAACATGAATGTCAATGATGCTTCACTACCAGATAAACTCATGCCTCTTATGCCCACTTTGAAAGGGAGAACACAACTATAGCTGTGAAGGTCCCTGGAGCACCCTGTGATCCCGGTCTCGGAGGCCAACATCAGGCTATCGTTTAGGAGCGTGAACCCTTGCACGGTGGCAGGCTCCAATGGAGTACGTCATGGGGCTCTGAAAATTTGTGCCAACCAGCTGGTGAGAGCATTCAAGGACATTTTCAACCGGTCTC
Source organism: Hypanus sabinus (assembly GCF_030144855.1). Taxonomy (NCBI): domain Eukaryota; kingdom Metazoa; phylum Chordata; class Chondrichthyes; order Myliobatiformes; family Dasyatidae; genus Hypanus; species Hypanus sabinus. Next base: position 39,723,462 of record NC_082738.1, on the reverse strand, counting down.
TGCTACAGTTGGAAGTTCCCGCCTCCTTTAAAAAGTCAACAGTTGCACCAGTACCGAAGAAGAGCTGCATTAATGATTATCATAATGAAATGCTTTGAGAGGTTGGTCATGACTAAAATCAACTCCTGCCTCAGCAAGGACCTGGTCCTATCGCTACAATAGGTCTACAGCAGATGCAATCTCAATGGCTCTTAACATTGTCTTAGATCACCTGGACAGTACAAACACTCATGTCAGGATGCTGTGTATTGACTATAGCTCAGCATTTAACTCCATCGTTCCTGCAGTCCTGATTGAAAAGTAACAGAACCTGGGCTTCTGTATCTCCTTCTGTAACTGGATCCTTGACTTCCAAACTTCTGTGTGGCTTCCTTCCTGACTGTGTGGCTAGGCATAGATCAAGTACCTTCTATAAATTTGCTGACGATACAACCATTGTTGGTAGAATCTCAGGTGGTGACGAGAGGGCGTACAGGAGTGAGATATGCCAACTAGTGGAGTGGTGTCGCAGCAACAACTTTGCAGTCGACGTCAGTAAGATGAAAGAGCTGATTGTGGACATCAGGAAGGAAAAGATGAAGGAACACATACCAATCCTCATAGAGGGATCAGAAGTTGAGAGAGTGAGCAATTTCAAGTTCCTGGGTGTCAATATCTCTGAGGATCTAACCTGGACAAAACATATCGATACAACTATAAAGAAGGCAAGGCAGAGCTATATTTTATTCAGAGTTTGAGGAGATTTGGTTTGAAAGCTAAAACACTCAAAAACTTCCACAGATATACCTTGGAGAGCATTCTGACAGGTATCTGTCTGGTATTGGGGTGGTGGGCTGCTGCACAGGATTGATAGAAGATACAGAAAGTTGTCAAATTAGTCTGCTCCATCTTGGATACTAGCCTCCATAGTATCCAAGACATCTTCAAGGAGTGATGCCTCAGAAGGGCGGCATCTATTATTAAGGACCCCCATCACCCAGGACATACCCTCTTCACACTGCTACCTCCAGGGAGGAGGTACAGAAGCCTGAAGGCATACACTCAACAATTCAGGAACAGCTTCTTCCCCTCTGCCATCCAATTCCTACATTGAACCTATGAATACTATCTCATTTTTTTATTATTTCTGTTTTTGCACTATTTTAACTTAACTATTTAATATATATACTTACTGTAATTCATTTACTTATTTGTTTTTTCTTTCTATTTTTTTCATGTGTTACACTGTACTGCTGCTAAGTTAACAAATTTCATGACACATGCCCGTGATAATAAACCTGATTCTGATTCTGAAGTTCTGTGAGTCTGCTGTTAGGCATAGCCTGACCAAATGTGTCTGTTTAGGGCTTCAATACAAGTATACTCGGTGCAACTGAATTTGTAGCTCAGTGTGGTCAATACATTCACAGATCTCATCACGACTCAGATAACTACAACTCTCCCTTGAAAAACAAATAATTTGCTTTTTTTCCATGAGGGTGGTCCTTTAAGAGGAGGCCAGCCAAATCTACAGCTGAGCACCACCCATGCCGAGTTGAAGTTAATACTAACTAATGAGTTGGAATGCATGAACTTTGAACCCCTATTTATTTTCTATTTCATTGGTCATGCTGAATGAGTTTGACCTATGCAATCAGAAATGTTACCATTTAATTTGCCATCCCTGTTTCTGACAGGTAGACTGAGTGTATCGGCTCAACAGCAACTCTTCTTTTGCTGGTGGATCAATTAAGTTTAGACAAACAATTATATCTTGAAACAAAAGATAAGGATATCTTTTGATACCTTTTTGATCCCATTCGCAGCAGTAGTTCTCGTGTGGTACACTGCAGTTCATTCATTGTATTAATTAATCTGCATTCAGCAACCAATGGATTAACAACATTCCAACTGGTAGATTCAATCATATAAAAAGTTGTAGAGTAAAACAAAATAATCCTCCTCACTCAACTGAAATGTTCATTAGAACGTTCAGTCTGTCATTCCAGAAGGATGGGGTGGTTAATAAATTTATATTTACAACATGCTGGAGGAACTCAGCAGGTCGGGCAGCATCCGTGGAAACGAGCAGTCAACGTTTCAGGCCGAGACCCTTCATCAGGACTGAAGGGGGAGGGGGCAGGGGCCCTAAAAAGAAAGTGGGAAGAAGAAGGCTGGTAGGTGCCAGGTGAAAAACCAGTAAGAGGAAAGATCAAGGGGTGGGGGAAGGGAAGCAGGGAGGGGATAGGCAGGAGAGGTGAAGAAGGAATGTAAGGGGAAAGTGCTATGTGTAGTAGAAGAAGGCAGAATCATGAGAGAGGTGATAGGGAGCTGGAGGAGGAGGCAGAGTGAAAGTGGGATGGGGGAAAGGAGAGGGAGGGAATTACAGGAAGTTGGAGAATTCAATGTTCATGCCAAGGGGCTGGAGACTACCCAGACAGTATATGAAATGTAATAAATTTATGGTTGGTATTGCAATTTTTGAGGATGTAACTAGTAGAGTGGATAGGGGAGAACCAGTAGATGTGGTATATTTAGATTTTCAATAGGCTTTTGACAAGGTCCCACACAGGAGATTAGTGTGCAAACTTAAAGCACACGGTATTGGGGGTATGGTATTGATATGGATAGAGAATTGGTTGGCAGACAGGAAGCAAAGAGTGGGAGTAAACGGGACCTTTTCAGAATGGCAGGCAGTGACTAGTGGGGTACCGCAAGGCTCAGTGCTGGGACCCCACTTGTTTACAATATATATTAATGATTTAGACGAGGGAATTAAATGCAGTATCTCCAAGTTTGCAGATGACACGAAGCTGGGCGGCGGTGTTAGCTGTGAGGAGGATGCTAAGAGGATGCAGGGTGACTTGGATAGGTTAGGCGAGTGAGCAAATTCATGGCAGATGCAATTTAATGTGGATAAATGTGAGGTTATCCACTTTGATGGCAAGAACAGGAAAACAGATTATTATCTGAATGGTGGCCGATTAGGAAAAGGGGAGGTGCAACGAGACCTGGGTGTCATTGTACACCAGCCATTGCAGGTGAGCATGCAAGTACAGCAGGCGGTGAAAAAGGCAAATGGTATGTTGGCATTCATAGCAATGAGAAGGAAGTGGTTGACTTACTAAGAAAAGCAGCTCATTCGGGAGAAGTAGCTTTTTCCTGCTCTTAACCAAATATATGGAGAGCACGTCCATCTATCGATAATCTTTATCCATTTAGACTTTTGCAAAGGTGTCAGCAATAGAAACAGGGGTAAACTCTTCAGGTTATTCTATATTTTGATGCTATACAAAATCCTGGATTTTGTCTTCTGCTTAATGGTTGAAAGAATAAGATGTCAGGATATCCTGAGAATCGTTGCTTGCTGCTGCTTGTGCACGGGAGGGAGGGGAACTGCGGGGACTTTAGGATGTTTTGCGAAGAAAAGGCATTTCAGGATGTATATCATATACATTTCTGGAAAGTATATTGTGCCTAAAGGGGCATTGGCAAGCGTGAAGGTGCTTTAGGGAGGTGTTGGCAAGAGTGAAAGTGCTTGGGGGGGCATTGGGGTAAAAAAGGTTGGGAAACACTGGCGTAGATGAACCAAGACAGAAAAACTCAGATAGATAGCTGTGTGTATTGTTAAAAGTAACCTGACTAGCTGCGTTATGGTCTGGTATGACAATTCAAATGTACAGTAAGAATCCGCAGAGAGTAGCGGACTTTGCCCAGTATCTACAGGAGGCACTGCTTCAAGAAGGCAACATCCATCACCAAAACTCCCCATGAAATTTTCTCTCAGCTCCCATCAGAGCCTGAAGTTCCACACGACCACATTCTAAAGCAGTTATTTCCCTTCAACCATTTAAACCAGCTGCCGAAACTCTAATCATTATAGCAGTTTAGTAGCATTATGACAACTCTGATCACTTTGAACTAAAATGGACTTTTTTATTCTAATTGTGTATTTTCTTGTAAAAAGTGTGTGTAAGTTTAAATTTTACTTGTAAATGCTACTTATTTGATGCCACGCATCTGCGAAACTGCAGCAAGCAAGTTTTTGATTGCACCTGCACATATGACAATAAACTTGACTTTGACTTTAATTTTGCAGTGGAAGGCAGATGGAAAAAGGTGAGGGAATGAGAGCTGGAAAGGGTGAACAGAGAGAGGCCCTGGGCCCTGGGTGGGAGTGGGAAAGGAAAACAGGGGGAGTGGTTTACCTGAAAACTGGCAAATTCTATATTCATACCTTTGGGCTGTAGGCTATCCAAGCAGTATATGAAGTGTTCTTCTATTTTGCACCTACCTTACAATGGCAGTGGAGAAGGTCGAAGAGAAATAAGTCAATAACAGCTTCTTCCACACTGAAATAAGATTTTTGAACTACTGAAAACCTAAACGCTACCTCAGATTGGATTTATTTCTCTCTCAATCTTGCACTAGTCTCATTATGTTTATTTTGTTGTTCAGTTTGCACATATGTAAGTTATGTGTATTTTATATTAATACAAGTTAATGTTAATTATATTTATCATAATATACTTTGCTACTGCAAAAAAAAAACTCATTTCATGACATTTATACCCTATGACAACAATAAACTTGAACTTAAGATTGGAGTGGGAGTGGGGAAACTTGTTGGAATGACAAGCAACTGGAAGCTCAAGATGGCAGTTTGTTTTCACCTATCACCTAACAGCCTTGGTCTCAACACTTCCCCCCCCCCCCCCCACTTCCCTTCCCACTCCCCCTACTCTATCAGGCACCATCTGTCCATCATTCACCCACCTTCTCCCAGACTGGTTGCACCAATCACCTACCAGCCTCTGTCTCGCACCTCAGTCTCATTGCTTTATGCTGTCTACCTCCCCACTACACTCTCAATTCTGATGCAGGGACCAAAACGTTGACCATCCCTTTCCTTCTATGGGTGCTGCCTGGCCCATTGAGTTCTTTCAGAAGGTTTTTTGCTTCAGATTCCTGCACCTGTAGTCTCATATGTCTTTATAAAATGATTATTGGCTATTGGCTTCAGAGAAGATTCACAAGAATGATTCCAGGAATGAAAGGGTTACTATATGTGGAACATCTGGCAGCTCTTGGGCTGTATTCCCTGAAGTTCAGGAGAATGAGGGGGGGGATCTCATAGAAACATTCTGAATGTTAAAAGGCCTGAACAGATTAGATATGGCAAAGTTATTTCCCATGGTAGGGGATTCTAGGACAAGAGGGCACAACTTCAGGATTGAAGGACATCCATTTAGAACAGAGATACAGAGAAATTACTTTAGTCAGAGGGTGGTAAATCTGTGGAATTTGTTACCACGAGTAGCTGTGGAGACCATTGGCTGTATTTAAGCCAGAGATAGATAGTTTCTTGATTAGTCAGGGCATCAAAGGGTATGGGGAGAAGGCAGGAGAGTGGGGATGGCTGGAAGAGTTGGATCAGCCCATGATTGAATGGCAGAGCAGACTCGATGGGCCGAATGGCCTACTTCTGCTCTTATATCTTATAGTCTTAAAACTGAAGTCAATGACAATTTTTTTGCACTATTAACATAAAATCTAGTGTGTTATGGAGGCTTTTGGGAAAATTTTAAAATAAGACAAAGGTGGAGAATTTGTAAGAATGGCTGAGCTGTGAGCCAAACTGTGAGCTTAGGAATTTATGTTAAAAAAATGGACTAAGTGATCTGTTCACACACCACAAATTGGAGGTATTTGGCTACCTAAGGAATGGAATCTGTAGAGATTATTTTGTTGTTGCTTGTATTGTGTGGCATCTTTCCAGAATACACATCTCCCCTCCCTCTCACACTTCCCCAACCCCCCCAATGTCTCCAACATTTCTGCTGTACCCTAGAAAATCACCCAATTAGAAAATTGGGACAAAGCCAAGTTGATTTATTCAGGAGTTTACTACAATCAAAGTTAGTTCAGCCCAGTTATATGGAAGATTATTCTGTAGAGAGCAAAACTGCTGGACACATATAATGTCCTTTAGATCCCAAGCCAAAGCCTCAGTTTTAATTTCTTTCTGCAGCTGGTGAAAAGGGAGATGTCATTAAGAATCTGTGACTAGATCCAAACTTAATAAATACCAAAGGTTTAAAGATTAGCCTTATCTGTTACATCTACCTCAAAACATACTGTTATGGTCCGGTCCGGAGCCCGCATTCTGGGTCTTGATCCGGTCTGCGGACTCTGGACTCTGGGTCTCGTAGCCATCCCTCCTTTCACCCTTAAGCCCAAATAGGATCAACTTGGCTTAAGGAGGTGCACCTAATGCCTATCGGCTGGCAGGGGTATATAAGGGGCTCTGGGACTGAGTCTAGTTGGGGGTTTGGGTGTGCATCCTGTTTGTCTTGTACCTACTGTTCTGTCTGGTTTGCCTTGTTTGTGCTATTGGCTATCCTGTTTTGATCCTGGCTTAGAGTACCCACTGTTAATCATCTAGTTCTGTAAGTCTGTTCTTGTAGTCACCCTGGACTGAGCTCCCTTCCAATCCCTTGCCTCTGTTGGGTAAGCAGGCTGGACTGCTGTTGCCTGGCAGGGACTCTGACCCTTTCCTACCCCTCTCTTCTGATGGGTTGTGCCCTGCATCCTGCCCAGGTGCCCTGTGACCTGCCCAGGCCCCTGTGTTCCTGCCTGGGAGGTGGCCCTGCCCAGTAGTAATGTGGCCTGCCCAGGGGACTATCCTCCCAGCATTCCTTGTCCCATAGACCCATCCTTTAGCCTAGCCAGGGTCCTGCCTTTGCCATGAACTCTCTGAACCCCAGGATCACCTTTACATGCCATGGTCTCCCCATCTTGTTCTATCCTTTAGTTGTTCCTGTCCTGCCCCTAGTACTTCAGTGCCTGCGTCCTGCGTTTGGGTCCAGTCTCCACATCCCCTTGTGACACATACAGTGAAATGCTTTATTTCAATCAATGACCAACAAAATTCAAGAATGTGCTGGGGGTGGTACACTTAGTGATGCCATTCCTCTGGCTCCGACAGAGCACGTCCACAGCTTACTAACCCCGATTCGTATGACTTTGGACTGTGGAAGGAAACCAAAGCACCCAGAGGAATGCCACACAGTCACAGGGAGAATGTATAAACATCCTACAGACAGCAGGGGTAATTGAACCCAGGTCACTGGTACTGTAAAGTGTTAATGCTAACCTCTACGCTACCTTGCCACCAATACTGTTTTGTTTAATAAATACTGTTTGTAATAAATACTGTTCATAACATTATTTAATAAATATTGTCTTCAGTATATAATAAATTAGTGTATATAAATACTGTTTTGTTTGACAGTATTTGGGGATTGGAAAATGTATATGTACAGCTACAAAGTCAATGATTGGGTGAAACCTCATCATGTGGAAGCTGTAAAATTAAAGGCAAATTGCATTCTCTTTCCTATGCTTTCTTGTATCTCTGTTTTAATCTCTGGTTCCCTGAACCCATTTTACATTGCAATGTTTTTGTTCATCTCTACCAGATTTCCTGCTTGAAAGCTCCCCACACCCCCACCCCATACTCAAAGAAGGCTTTGGGCACTGTATACAGTATCCCTTTATTTAGTTATATCAACATCTGGAGCAGTAACCTGGATGGAACATTGGGTTAGAGCAGATGGAAGAGCTGCAGTGGTATCACTCTTGAGTCCCTAGTCCGATATTAAGTTTGTCTATGAGTGAGCCCAAATGAGATCAGCTTGACATTTGGCCAAAGGAATGTCTCAGCCGTGTCCTATCATTTTTATAACTCTCACCTTCATAGATCCACTTTCCAGGAGATGAAATGAAAACAGACACTGCTGTAAATGTCCAGAGGGTTAGGCCACATCTGCTGAGAGAGAAAAAGTTTGACATTCATTATGTCACTAGTAAAGCTAATGTTTATTGCCCATTCCTAATTGCTCTTCAGAAGGCTGAAATGAGCCTCCCACAGTACTGTTACATAGAGTGTGGGAGATGTTGCAGGTTTAGTGTGTTGTCGGAGTGGGCCGAGCGAGTAACTGCATTGCGCTCATTGAATCAGCTGCTGCATTTATCTTTCAATCCCTACCGTACTCCCCATTCCACTCAAACAACCAAATGGTACTGCATCTTTAAGTGTTGCTTCTTAAAATGAAAAGTAGCTGTAATGTCAGTGGGTGATCAAAGCCGTTGCAACCTCGATTAAATTTCGTAAATGATGGAAGGTTATAGTCAAATGGTAACGGCATTTTTGTTATATTTTGGTAGTAGCTGGATTGAATGGTATTGCAAGGTTGTAACAACCTTAGAGCTTGAATCCATGAAAACCATGACCTAATTATCAACATCAGAGAGGACTCTTGTCAAGCACTTACTATTAATTAGGACCTATGCAAAACAAAGTCGAAAAGTCTGTAGTTTATTTGCTTCATATATTCATTTTCTGTTGCTTCTCCTCTTTCATTTATCCTCACTCCCACCAAGATTTTCTGTAATTGCTTGGGCACAGACAATAAATGAAAGGATTAGTTTTCTTCAGTTGCCAAATGGGAGCAACGCTGTTGAAATTTGTAATGAATATCCAGAGCCAAAATAATCCCTGTTTACTGTCTTGGTCCAGTTAAAGATTACACATAACCTCACACAGACCAGTCAATTTGACATTTGCTTTATGTTTTTATCCACAAGGATCAAAATCAAGGATAAACTTTATTCACCATTTGCAGGGTGCACCCTGCAACAAAAAGCAACATTCAATAATTATGAAGAATAAAGAATTATATAAAAAAATAATGTTAGAGGTTAAGTACATATATGGAATAAAATGTGCATGAACACATAAATTCCAGCATGTATTTACAATGTGAACAACATTATAAAATGTTGGTTGAAGTGTTTATAGTACTGTGCAGTGATGGGTGTAATAGATAGAAGTGGGTGGGGGGGGGGGGGAGACTAACTAGAATGGCTGCCTGGGAAGAACTTTTAAGAAGGCATGAATATTTTGTTTTAATATCCCTGTAGCAATTCCAGAAGGGAAAGGCAGTTTGCAAGCTGGGTAGTGTCAGCAATGATTTTTTTCTGCCCACTTCTTTGTCCTAGTTACACACAAGGTCTGCGCCGACAGTAGGCTGCACCCAATGACCTTTGCTGCTGATCCGTCAGTTCGCTGTAGTTTTCATACACTGTGAGAGAATGCTGCTCCAAACCAGACAGTAATGGCTGATGTGAGGATGCTCTCAATAATGTCAGTGCAGAATTGCACCAGTTAGTTCTGGGGAAAATGGAATTTCACCAACTACTGTAAGATTCTCTACCAAAAAGAAAACAAAGCTCCAAAAGCAGGGGAACACTGCTAGCTGGAAGTTGCTCTCCAATGCATATGCAATGCTGACAGATCAATATCCTGGAACTCTCCCTCTTACAGCATTATGGGTATGCCCACATTTCAAGGACTGTAGCGGTTCAAGAAGGGAACTGTCCACCCCTTTCTCAAGGTCAACGAGGGACAGGCAATAAATGCTAGCTCAGCCTGTGAAGCCCACATCCCTTGATTGAATATATAAATAAAATTCTCTTTCTACCCGTCATTTTGCCTGTGAAATATTCGGTTGAGTGCCAGGGCAACAGTGATTTCTTTCCGGACAATTCCATTGTTTTTCAACACCCTCTGTTAATGCACCAAGGAGCAACTTTTCATGAATGAAACCAGACGATGAGTGTCAATGAATTATTTAATTGTGGGTTGCCCCAAAGTGTAGCCAAACATCAGTGTGCATACTTAGTTAGGTGTGAGTAGTGATCTAGAATTAGGAATATGGTTTAATTAAATTAATGCTTATTTGCTTTCCCTGAGAAGGATTATAATGTCCTGACTAAGGCCAACTAGTTTGATATAGATGTCGTATCAAACTTGGATCACACATTATCTGAGGTTTAGTTCCCAACAAAATAAATATGTGTATGCTATATGATGTAAATTAGAAAATAATAAACATTCTGCATTTCTTATACAACATTAACCCTTCAAAATGTGATTTAGGTGACAAACAGTTAAATGGATGACACTAAGCAAAATAATGGTTCAGCATGGACTAGAAGGGCCTGTTTCTGTGCTGTAGTGCTCTATGACCCTGGGTTAATTTGTCCTGAATATTGTTGAGCTTCTTGAACATTATCCATGAAATGCCAAAGTATTCAAATCAGTTGAAGATTGTGGAAAACCTACTTGCAGCCAAAAGGCAAGTAATCAATACAAGATACTAAGCATCTGATGGACTTGTTTTCCACCAGTTTTTATGTGGTGGTTCTTGTTAAGTTTCTGACCCATTATAATGGTCAGAGATTTATAATGTCTAGCAGAGCTGGCTGTATTCTTTTACAGGAGTCAGTCATTCATTACCTTGCCATTTAACTCTGTCAAGGTCTAATCATATGTAGGCAGTAACTGTATGAATAAGTGGAATTTCAAATGGAAGTAAAGTGGGAAAACATTAGTGTGCATTCCATTTTTGACCTTATAATGGAGAGAAAGTTAGTGGTGAAGCAGCTGAAGATGGCTGGACTGAGAACATACCCTTTGTACCTGCTTCAGCAATAAGAACATAAAAACCAAGAGCAAGAGGCCATTCAGCCTTTGAGCCTGTCTCACCATTCACTAAGATCTTAATTGAGTTTTCATTCAGTGCCAATTTCCTTTACGGCCCTAATATTGAAACATCTCTTCAGCTCTATTTTGAATCATCTCAATGACGAAGCCTCTACAGTTTTCCAAGGTGGAAAATTCCAAAGGCTTATCACCATATGAATGAAGAAATTTCTCATAATTTCAGTCCTAGTCTACCCCATATATCACAACTATACCCCTTGGTCCTAGATTTCTAGCACATGGAAACATTTTGCCAGCATCTAGCATGCCAACCTCTTTAAGGGTTGTGTATGTTTCAATATTATTCTTCTAAATCTAGACAATATAGAGCCTTTCTACACAATCATTCCTCATATAACACACCCGATATCCCTGCAACCAATCTTTGGTGTTTTCTCTCAGTGGCAAAAACAGCCTTTCTTGGGTTTGGGTTTGGGTTTGGGTGGTGGTGGTGGTGGTGGTGATGGTGATGGTGATGGTGATGGTGATGGTGATGGTGATGGTGATGGTGATGATGATGATGATGATGATGATGATGATGATGATGATGATGATGATGATGCCCTCCACTCAACACTTTTACAATTGCAGTAAAGTCCCCTTACTCTTGTGGTAAAATCCTCTTAGTATAAAAAGCTTGCATACCAATTACCCTCTTAATTGATTGTTGCACATGATTGGCCTGAGGCAATTAACCATGTGCTATCTTTAACTCTGGTCAGTGAGATCATTATCTTTAAACTTACCAGGTTTTGATGGTTAGGCTCAGCCATTTTTCATGTTGCAGTCGAAGGCTGGCACCACACACCCTGTATTCCAACAGCTTTGGACAATCTGAAGCTAAATGCTGTGAGCAGAATGTACACTGAGCACTAGTGTAGACCTAAGACCATAAGATATAGCAGCAGAATTAGGCCATTTGGCCCATCAGTTCTACTCTGCCATTTCATCATGGCTGATCCAATTTTCCTCTCAGCCCCAATCTCCATATCCCTTCAATTGGTTTCAATCAGTACACTTAATGTCAGAGAAATGTATACAATATACATCATGAAATGCTTTTTCTTCGCAAACATCCACAAAAACAGAGGAGTGCCCCAAAGAATGAATGACAGTTAAACGTTAGAACCCCAAAGCCCCCCCCAGCTCCCCCCTCCCACGCACAAGCAGCAGCAAAGCAACAACACCCCCGCCCACCAGCAAAAAAGCATGCTCTAATCAATCAAGAATCTATCAAGCTCTGCTTTAAATATACATGAAGACTTGGCCTGTGGCAATGAATTCCACAGATTCACCACTCTGGCTAAAGAAACTCCTCCTCAACCCCATTCTGAGGCTGTGTCCTCTGGTCTTAGATTCTCCCACCATAGGATACATCCTCTCCACATCCATTCTATCAAGGCCTTTCACCATTTGATAGGTTTCAATTAGATCACCCCTCATTCTTCTGAATTCTGGTGAATACAGGCCCAGAGCCATCAAATGCTCTTTATATGACAACCCTTTCAATCCTGGAATCATTTTCATGAACCTCTTTTGAACCCTCTCCAATTTTAGCACATTTTTTCTGAGATAAGGGGCCCAAAAGTTCTCATTATACTCCAAGTGAGGCCTCACTAGTGTCTTATAAAACCTCAACATTATCTCCTTGCTTTTATATTCTAGTCCTCTTGAAACGAATGCTAACATTGCATTTGCCTTTCTCATCACAGACTCACCCTGCAAATTAATCTTCAGGGAATTCTGCACAAGGATTCCCAAGTTCTTTTGCACCTCAGATTTTTGAATTTTCTCTCCATTTAGAAAATAGTCTACCCTTTCATTTCTTCTCCTAAAGTGCATGACCATACACTTCCTGACACTGTATTCCATCTGCCACTTCTTTGCTCATTCTCCTAATCTGTCTAAGTCCTTCTGTAACTTCTCAACTTCCTCAAAACTACAAGCCCCTCCATCTATCTTTGTATCATCTGCAAACTTTGCAACAAAGCCATCAATCCCATCATTCAAATCATTGACATTAACATAAAAATAATTGGTTCTAACACAGACCCTAGTGGAACACCACTAGTTACAGACAGCCAAACAGAAAAGACTCCCTTTATTCCCACTCTTTTCCTCCTGCCAATCAGCCACTGCTTTATCATTGCTAGAATCTCCCTGTAATACCACGGGCTCATAACTTGTTAAGCAGCCTCATGTGTGGTACCTTGTCAAATGCCTTCTGAAAATCCAAGTACACAACATCAACCAATTCTCCCTTGTCTATCCTGCTTGTTATTTTTTCAAAGAATTACAGCTGATTTGTCAGGCAAAGCCAAGGAGTCCAGGTGTATGGTGTATGGTGATCAGAAAGGGCAAAGTAACTAGCAAGTTTAGCCTCCAAGTTCAAGGTGAGGTCATCCCTTCCATTGAAGATAACTCGATAAAGTGCTTGGGGAAGTGTTTTAATGCGTCACTGACAGATGGGGCCAATGTCACCAATGCTGTGAAGCAGACAGACAAATGGCTGAAGAAGATCGACAAATCCAGACTTCCTGGTAAATTCAAGACCTGGCTGTATCAGTACGGCCTTCTGCCCAGGCTTCTCTGGCTCTTCACACTTGACGAGTTCCCCATCACTGCCACAGAGAGCATCGAGAGGAAAACCAACAAGCACCTGCGGAGATGGTTAGGAGTTCCCCCAAGCTTCTCTTCAGTGGGCCTCTATATTCGATCTGGGCAGCTGCAGCTTCCCCTGTCATCATTTGTGGAGGAATTCAGTATGGCTAAATGCAGAGCCTTATTAAGCTTGAGAGATTCCAATGACGACCTGTTAAAGCAAGCAGGTGTTACAACCAGATCTGGGTGCAAGTGGGCAGCCAACACAGCAGTAGAGCAGGCAGAGTGTTCTCTGAAGCTGCGAGATATCATCATCGGTAACCCCCGCTTCGGGCAGCAAGGCCTCAGCTCAGCTCACTTCCAGAAGTGGGAAAATGCAAGCATAAGGATCAAGCGAGACATGGTACAGGTAGAAGTACAGATCCCTGAGGAAGAGAAGCGGATGTCAAAGGCAGTGGAATAAGTGTCCCAGGGTGCCTGGACAAAATGGCGCAAGATCTCATGGGCAGAGTTATGGAAACTGGAGCCCGTATTTCCGTATTTCCTTCCTCTTGTGCTCCATGTATGACACCCTTCCTTCGCCATTACATCTGTACACATGGGGGCTGAGAGAGGACCCGAACTGTAAGCTCTGTGGTCAAAAGGGGACACTGGCTCATATACTGTCCGGGTGTAAAACAGCTCTAATTCAAGGACGGTATAGGTGGTGCCATGATAAGGTGCTGCTGGCTCTTGCTGACACACTAGAGTGAGAGAGATGCAAGAAGAGGACGCCTGGCACAGATTTCAGGAAGGCCATCACCTTCATCAAAGAGGGAGCCAGGCCTTTCATAACCAAACAACCAAAGGCAAATCTGCTGCTAACGGCCAGGTCCTGGGAGATGAAGGTCGATGTGGGAAGGAGGCTGCAGTCCCAGGATGTGGTGTACACAACCCTCTGCCCGGACATTGTAATGTGGTCAACTGAAGACTGGAAAATAATTCTGGTTGAGCTGACGGTGCCGTGGGAGATTTCTCGATGGGAAGAGGCCCACTAGAGAAAGGCCTTGAAGTACCAGCCCTTAGTGCAGGAGTGCAAAGACAAGGGATGGCAGGCATGGTTGTTCCCTGTGGAGATCGGCTAGAGAGGTTTCCCAGCCAAATCAGCATGGTGGCTGTTGTCAGCTCTGGGCCTGGACGAAAGGAGCAAAAACAAGCAGCTTGTAGAATGGTGGAAGAGACAGAACAAGCCTCTTGTTGGGTTTGGAGTAGGCGAAAGGAGGGAAGCTGGAAGCCAGGAGCAGATGGGCAGTGAGTTGGCCATCACTGCCGACCCACCAACTGGAGAGTATCGTGGTTAAGGGTCGAAACACTCTGTGAAGGTTGGGAACCACCTGATGACATCTGCTCCTGGCTGAAGGCTACAGCTACCTCATAAGGTATCTGGAGAATGTACCCTAACAGGTGTATGTAACAAGATTGGCGAGCTTACTTTTGTATTTCATCTTAATGACATTTTTAGTTGTCTTCCATTGATTTTTAAAAGCTTCCCAATCCTCTAACTTCCCATTAATTTTTGCTTTATTATATGCTCTCTCTTTGGTTTTTATGTCGGCTTTGACTTTTCTTGTTAGCCACGGTTGTGTCATCTTGCCTTTAGAATACTTTTTTCTCTTTGAGATGTATATATCCTGTGCCTTCCGAATTGCTTCCAGAAATACCAGCCATCGCTGCTCTGCCGTCATCCCTGTAAGAGTTCTTTTCTAATCAACATTGGCCAGCTGCTCTCTGAAGCCTCTGTAATTCTCTTTACTCCACTGTAATACAGGTACATCTGACTTTAGATCCTTCTGAAATACATCCTTCTCAAATTACATGGTGCATTCGATCATATTATGACCAATTTCCCTTGAGGATTTACCTTAAGCTCTCTAATCAATTTTGGTTCATTTCACAATATCCAATCTGTCATCCATGACCTGCTCTAAAAAGCCATCTCATATGCATTCTAGAAATTTCCCCTCTTGGGATCCAGGACCAACCTGATTTTCCCAATCTGCCTGAATATTGAAGTCCCCCATGACTATTGTAACATTGCTCATTTGGCATGCATTTTCTCTCACTCATTGTAACTTGTTGATAACTCTCTCCGAGACGTGAAGGCGAGATATCGGCTTTTATTGACTGGAAGAAAGAACAAGCAGTAGTTGACCACCATACTACATCCTGGAGACTGAGGGCCGGGCTCAGGCCTCAATCGCCTTTATACAGGGGTCTGTGGGAGGAGCCACAGGAGCAGTCAGCAGGGGGCGTGTCCAGACAGGTAGATGTAGTTCACCACACTTGTAGACCACATCCTTACTACTGTTTGGGGGTCTGTTTACAACTCCCATCAGGGTCTTCTTACCCTTCCAGTCCCTTAACTCTACCCGCAATGATTCAACAACTTACGACCCTATGTCACCTCTTTCTAATGATTTGATTTCATTTTTTACCAACAGAGCCATGCCACCCCCTCAGCCTAACTGCCTGTCCTTTCAATACAATGTGTATCCTTGGATGTTTAACTCCCAGCTATAATCTTCTTTCAGCCACGATTCAGTGATTCTATTCTTATCCTCAATGGCACGTGGCATGGGCAGCAATCCAGAGATTATGAGTAGTATCGTGAGTATACGAGAGCAGTGGTTGAGTCCCTACGCTATACTGCGTGCCAAGGCATTGTCCAGTGAGGACACCAGGAGGATGATGGATCTGGCAATAGGGGAAACTTTGTTGAGTTGCTCAGTGTAATTGGGCAATTTGATAAGACTGTTGCTAAAAAAATAGAGGACAATCCTGGAAAAACAAAAAACAACCATCACGATATCCAAAATTAAATTATGGGTATTATGGCAGATATGGTCAGGCGTCAAATAAGTGCAGAAATCAAGGAGGCTGGACATTTTGCCATCATGGTGGATGAAAGTAAAGACTTGAGTAAAAAGGAGCAAATATCAGTGGTGGTGTGGTATTTGAATAACAAAACAGTGCTTGAAGAATTCTTGAACTTCACTCCAGCAGAAGGGTTGGACGCAGAGTCGCTTCTTAAAAGCACTCGCCCAGTGTGTTATTGATAAGAACGCGTGTATAGGTCAGTGTTATGATGGGGCAGCAGTGATATCCGGGTGCAATAATGGGATACAAGAGAGGTTCAGGAAAGTTGTCCCACAGGCATTATATATACACTGCCGTGCTCACAGACTTGACCTTGTTTTAGTGGATGTTGTGAGCAATGTACAACAAATGGGAGAGTTTTTGAAACCGTGCAGCTGCTTTACAACTTCTTTTCAAACTCTGTTGCCTACGATCTTTTCATGAAGGAACAGAGAGAACTGGAATCAACTGCACAACCCGTGCAGTTGAAGAAATTGTCAGATACATGCTGGGCATGGCAGTATACAGCTTTGTGGCTATGAGGAAATCACTCCCTGCCGTTCTAGCTACACTACAGGATATTATGGGTCAACCAAATGCACGGAGGAAAACGGAGGCCAGAGCTGGAAATGGACTGATTGACCAGCAGTTTGCTTTACTTCTCACTCTGTTTGAGTATTTATTCCGAGTCACCAAGTTCATGTCAGACCAGCTACTCTCTCCCAGTTTGGAGCCTTCATCCGCTGTGGGCTTGGCTCAGTCTGTTATTGATGCACTCTCAGCAAAATGGGGAGAGGAATCATGGAGTGAAATTCAGGCAAGAGCTAGGGACCTGTGCGTCAATGCCGGTATACAGAGCAGAGCACATGAAAGGAGACAGGCCCAGCCACCCCATCGCCTGCGTGATTTTGTTGTTGAGGCCCAAACCAAACGCGCACCTGTCACATCCTCTGACGACCTTCGCAAGCACTGTTTCTATCTGGTTATAGACAAACTTCTGACTGAAATGAAAAGATGGTTCTCAATTGAGACTGGGGGTGTTCTGACTGGAGTCTCAGCAGAGTCCCAAACACAAGCTCTTCCTAGACAAGAATTGTCTTTGGCCAATGGCCCACTACTATGGAGTGACTGAAGTGAACCTGGCTGCAGAGCTACATCAGGTTTGGCGTCTGGGGAAACAAAACAAAAGCAAGGACAGACAGTGAATGGCACAGTGGAATTTCCAGCTCTAATGAGACCCTACCCGCAATGCATTTATAGATTTATACAAACTAATCTGCATATCACTGACTCTGCCTATGACATCTGCCTCATGCGAATGGAGTTTCTCTTGCCTCAGACGCCTCAAAAACTACCTAAGGAATAGCAGCAGCGATGCTCGGAACAGCAACTTGGCCCTGTTGGCCATAAACAGCCGGAGGACCAAGGCACTTGACATCCAGAAAATCATCGATCCTTTCGCCACCAATCACAACAGGCGGGTTGTGCTTCTCTGAACACATCAATGGTGAATGCAGTTGATTTTTTTAAAAATTTTGGCCTGGACTAATGCTAATTATAATTATTACTTTGTGGTTGATACCCTGATTCCTGCAAATCCTAAAATATTATATTTACTGCTATTAAGCCTACTTGTTTTGCTTAGACTTCCAAGCGGTAATTCTGTTGATTCTTGTTTTAAATTCAGTAGCCGAATTAATTGAGATATTGCGTGGTCAGAGTATGATTTGTCCAAGTCCTGGTAAAGCCTTGCAACTGTTGTTTGCCTTATTTGACTTTAATATCAGTATATCTTTTGGCGTTGTCTGTCTATGTAATGCGAATAGCAGTGGACATTGTGGGTTAGTGTTGTGTTTTTCAGTTGAAAAGCATGCATTTGATGCTGATTGTGGGATTGGTGCGTGATTCATGTTGTGCGCTGTGGGTCGGATGCTCTGTTGGTTTGTTTGTGTATGCTCTGTGTTGTCTCCGATGCTGTTGACACTGTCACAGTTCACTTCTATATTAGATCCATCAATTGCTGTTGCTTGTGAATCAACAGAGGCATTTATAGTAGGCACACAGTGCTTGAAACTGACTTTTGAACGCCATGCATCTGGCCTTGAAAATACAATACATCCCTTAGCACCATCACTGAATAATTCAGCCCCACTGTAGCACCAGCAAGAAAAAATCTCTGGTGCTGCCAGTGCCTGGAGGCCCTGCTTTTCAGCTTTCTACCTCATCTTGTGTCCTTGGTTTGGGTCCTGCTGGGACCACTCTGCTTCCCTGCAGGTTATCAGTGAGTGAAAAGCAAACAACACAGGCATACACTGCCTTCTTTGTTGCTCTCTGTGACTAATGGATAGAAACAAAATTGAACTGAATTGATTTTATTTCTTACATTCTTCACATACATGAGAAGTAAAATGTTTTACATTACGTCTCCCTCTAAATGTGCAATCATAGTAATTTATAATAAATAAAACAGTCGGTGTAATATAGAGTACAGTTACTCAAATCAGTGGGAGTTAATCAGTCTGATGGCCTGGTGGAAGAAACTGTCCCAGAGCCTGTTGGTCCTGGCTTTTATGCTGCGGTACCGTTTCCTGGATGGTAGCAGCTGGAATAGATTGTGGTTTGGGTTGGGTTGGGTCCCCAATGATCCTATGGGCCCTTTTTACACACCTGGCTTTGTAAATGTTCTGAATCATGGGAAGTTCACAACTACAGATGGGCTGGGCTGTCCACACCACTCTCTGCAGAGTCCTGCGATTGAGGGAAGTACAGTTCCCATACCAGGCAGTGATGCAGACAGTCAGGATGCTCTCAATTGTGCCCCTGTAGTAAGTTCTTAGGATTTGGGGGCCCACACCAAACTTCTTCAACCATCTGAGGTGAAGGAGGTGCTGTTGTGCATTTTTCACCACACGGCTGGTGTGTACAGACCATGTGAGGTCCTCGGTGATGTGGATGCCGAGGAACTTAAAGCCATTTACCCTCTCAGCCCCAGATCCATTGATTTCAAAGAAGGAAATCCCTTCTTTGATGCATGACATAGTTTTTATTGATTTAGAAACTGGAACTCAATTTGCTCAATGACCAGCCTTTCCTGATAGGAAGGTGTTTAGCTAGACTGGATTTATCTATCATTGACGCCTGGATGCTGCCCAATGTCCCAGTGTTTGTTGTATCTAGTTCTTCAAGTGGTTCCTTGATATCACAAAAAAGGAATTGAAAGGCTGAAGACTGGCTTCTGTAGAGTGTGGATAGATATCATTAGAAAATTTCATAATTAATCATCTCCTCCATATTTCTGATTGATGCTTATGGTATTTGCCACTCATGTTCTGACCTGTGCCTTCATTTGTTTCAGAATAAGCCTGTTCATACTGTTTAATGAGCAAAAAGATTACAAAACCAATGCAACATATTGTATTTACCCAGCTGTGTGTTAATCCTTCATTTCAGTGCATCTATACCTCAGAAAGAAAATGCAATCCCAGCAATTCTGATCAGCCCTCAAAACTGGCAGAGAAAAGCTTTTTAGCAAAATGCCTTCACAAATGAGAGAAAATCTGCAGATGCTGGAAAGACCCCTGCCCTGCTGAAGTGCCTCAGCCAGAAATATTGACTGTACTCTTTTTTTTCCCATAGATACTGCCTGGCCTGCCGAGTTCCTCCAGTTTTGTGTGTGTTAGCGAAATGTCTTTGCTTGTTATGATGTTCTGTTGTAATATTTTCACTGATTTTCAAGACTGGGGCTCCAGCTTTCTCTGCACTGAACCTCTTGCATCAAAATCAAATTCTAGTCCCACTTGCGACTCATCCTTGGTTTTTATTGTCTTAGCTTACAATAAACCCACAAAACATTTAAGTGGCTTTTAGACACAAAGCATGCTTTATACATGGTACATAACTGCATAAATACACTGAATGCTGTCCTTCAGTATTTATTAAATTTACTACTGATGTAAGATAGCTCCGAGGTGATGCTTCTGTATGGATTGTGTTATAACATTTTGCATTTAGAATCTTGAGATCTATTAGGGAACTATCTTGTCCATTGAGTCTGCATTGACTCACTTTGTTCCATTCATCTGCCCTTAATTTGTATCCTTGCCTTTTAAAGCTATTATAACCACTTTCCACTTTTTCATAAAACAACACATTATATAATAAAAGAAATGGCCTTTTCCTTCCTGTTAGCACTTTTTATCTACCCTCATACCTTGAGTTAATTGACCTATTAAGCAGCAGGAATTGTTTTCATTGTTTATTTAACAAAGTACTTAATTTTGAACCCATCTATCAGATATCCTTTTAATCTTTTCTATTCTATTGTGCAGAACCTTTGTTCCTCTAATCTTTAATCATAAATGAAACTTACTATCTTAGACGATTTCTTCTTCCTTTTTTCTAGCTAATCGTCAACTAGGGTACATTTTTTTGCTGGTAGTTATCATTTCAGGTCATCTATAAAACATACCAAAATTAATGTGAGGCATAATCCAGGCAGTTTTGCTGCAATTGGCCCACGTCTTTAGGCAGCAGTTGTAGATACCTTTCTGCTGAAGACCCCAGGAGCACTGATGGTAGCTGGCTCTCCAGCAATGGAGACTGTTGAGTTCAGCTCTCTGGTAAAACAATTTGAGCTCCCTCACTGCACTATCCTGCTCTCACTTTACACAAAAGAAACCCAAACATAATGCCCTCTTCCTTCAGAATTTAAACCCCAGTTCCACGCTCCAGCTAGACAGGTTCCACTTCTTCTTGCTTTAGTCGGGTCACCTCTGTTACCACAGCAATGAAGTATTCTTTAATTTAATACTTGTGAGTTAATTTTTATAATGTTCTCCTCTTTGCCTGGGCCATTCTTCTTGAGGCTGTAATTCTTGCCTAGTGGAGGTCCAGCAAACACTGGCAGAACTCCAAGATTTTCATTAAGCAGCCAATCCTTCATGCGTCTGGCTTGACATTGAAAGCCAGCAGGCTATACACTGCCAAACACTATTTTTCTTCATCCATCAGTCCTTCAAATGCACTTCCTGCAGCAGGTCATCAGATAGCCATTGGAGTTGAAACATCAGCTAGCATTTATATTTGACTCTCAGTGAAATGTAGAAAACTGAACCCAATAATAGCAACCTAACTAATTCAGGACATGCTGGAAGGGATGCATAATTGGGTTTGGTGCTGCAGATTTTAACCAAATTATTGACACTTTCGCTAAGTTTGTTGAGACAATAACAGCCAAAGTGGACAGAAATGCTTATTTTTGAAATTCTCTATGCTATCCTTATTATAGATATTAATTTATCATGAAAAGGAGTTGTGTTTATTTAACATCAGTCTTATCCTCATTGGGATTAGCAAAAGCTAATCAAATTCATCTGCAGCATAAGTACCATTGTAATCCAAAAGACACAAGTCAGTCTGACAACAACATAATAATAATCAGATACTCTGTATTCAGTTTTGTTACAGGAAAGGACAAGCCAACAGCATAGACAGCTTCCCTGGTGTTCATTGAAACAGTATAATGGAAATATTTATGGCTGTTAAGTGAGCTGGCGTCCAAAAAGTGACACCCGCCACTTGAGCATCATCTGGGAATGTTGTGCTCAAGTGGGAAATAAACCCAAAAACCTTGTGACTCAGAGCAAGATTGTTACCAACCGCAGCTGATTCATATAGAATTGTACAGTTATACAGCATGGAAATGGAACATACAGCCCATCATTTCCATGCTGACTGCCAAACACTCACATATGCTAACCCTACATTAATTCTATTATTTTCCCCTTATTCCCCTCAGCTCTCCTTCATTTCTGTTACTCCTCTGCACACTAGGGCGGATTTAACTGATGTACTTCCAGGGCACCTTCAAGGGCAAACCTGAAGCAGTGCGAGCTGGTGGATACGATTACATATTCCCATTTCAACCTGCTACAGCTGAGAATCACAACTGCATACAAGGTCTGTACAGTTAATAAATAAGTTTTAATGCAATTGAACAATCTATCGCTGCTTAAAACTGACGGAAACAATGCCGACTGTCGCCATAATATCCTCTCTAGGATGAGTCCTCATCAGAATCATGGTTATTGCTCCAGGCCACAAGTTTTACCCCTTCCATATGCAGTGATTCAGATTGATGAGTTCACTATACACCATCAGGACAGGACTGTCAACTCTCTCTAGAGCAGAGATGGAGGAGTATGCCTCATGATCAACTCCTCAGTGCAGAAATGTATCAGTGTTGTCCCAATTCTGCTCACCAGACCTGGAATACATCATAATTTAGTGCCATCCACTTTACCTGCCACAAGAGATTTCCATGATCATTTTGGTAGTAGTATACATTCCACCTCAGGCCAATGTCAATCAGGCTTTAGATGATCTGAGCAATGGGATTAACATGCACGAAACAGCACACCCTGACATCTTCACCATTGTTTTGGGGGATTTTAACCAGGCCAGTCTGAAAAAATCACGAAGCAATTACAATCAACAGATCACCTGCAATGCTAGAGGAAACAACACACTGGACAATTGCTACACCACCATCAAGAATGCTTACTGTGCTATTACACGCCCTCACTTCGGGAAGTCTGACCTGGCTGTAATTCTACTCCCTGAGTATAGGCAGAGATTGAAGACTGCAGCACCAGTAGTGAGGACCAAGAAGGTATGGACAAGGGAAGCACAGGAGCGCCTACGGGACTGCTTTGAATTGGTGGACTGGACTGTATTCAGGAATTCATCTTTGAATCTGGATGAGTTTGCTGCAGTTGTTACTGACTTAATTAAAACCTGTGGGGATGAGAGTGTGCCTACGAAACCATGCTGTATATTTCCAAATCAAAAGCCATGGATTAACCAGGATGTTCATCAACTGCTGAGGGCTAGATCTATGGTTTTTAAGTCTGGCAACCCAGGACTGTATAAGGAAACTAGGTATGACTTGCGGAGGGCTATTTCAAGAGCAAAGAAACAATTCCAAGCGAGGTTGGAGGCAACATTGGATGCACAAAAACTCTGGCAGAATTTGCAGGATATTGCTTCTTACAAAGCAAAGCCCAACAGCATGAATCGCAGCAATGTTTCGCTACCAGATGAGCTCAACACCTTCTATGTCTGCTCTGAAAGGGCAAATATAACTAGAGCTGTGAAGATCCCTGCTACATCTGGTGAACCTGAGATCTCTGCCTTGGAGGCTGATTATCAGGCTGTCTTTCAGAAGGGTAAACTCTTGCCAGGCAGCAGTCCCTGACAGAATACCTAGTAAGGCTCTGAAAACTTGTGCCAACCGACTGGAGTGTGTATTCAAGGACATTTTCAATCTCTCACTTCTACAGTCAGATGTTCCCACCTGCTTCAAAAGGGCAACAATGATACGAGTACCCAAGAAAATTAGCGTGAGTTGCCTTAATGACTATCATCTAGTAGCACTCACATCTATAGTGATGAAATGCTTTGAGAGGTTGGTCATGGTTAAAATCAACTCCTGCCTCAGCAAGGACCTGGACCCACTGAATTTACCTCTCGCCACAATCTCAGCGGTTCTTCACACAGCCTTAGATCACCTAGACAACACAAACACCAATGTCAGGATCACACACAAAATCCTGGAGGAACTCAGCAGGCCAGGCAGCATTTATGGAAAAGAGTTCAGTTGACGATTCAGACCGAAACCCTTCAGCAGTCCTTCAGCAGTTTTTGTGTGCTGCTTGGATTTCCAATATCTGCAGATTTTCCCTTGTTTGTGCCCTCCGTCAGGATGCTGTTCATTGACCATAGCTCATGGCTTAACACCATCATTCCTCAAGTCCTGATTGGTAAGATCCAGAACCTGGGCCTCTGCACCTCCCTCTGCAACTGGATCCTGGACTTCCTAACCATCTATGAATTTACTGATGATACAACCATTGTTGGCTCAGAATGAGATGAGGGGGCGTATAGGAGTGGGATATGTCAATTAGTGGAGTGGTGTCGCAGCAACAACCTGGCACTCGACGTCAGTAAGATGAAAGAGCTGATTGTGGACTTCAGGAAGGATAAGACGAAGGAACACATACCAATCCTCATTGAGGAATCAGAAGTGGAGAGAGTGAGCAGCATCAAGTTCCTGGGTATCAAGAGCTCTGAGGATCTAACCTGGACACAACATATCGATGCAACTATAAAGAAGGCAAAGCAGCGGCTATATTTCATTCAGAGTTTGAGGAGGTTTGGTTTGTCAGCTAAGACACTCGAAATCTTCCACAGATATACCATGGAGAGCATTCCGGCAGGCTGTATCACTGTCCGGTAAGGGGAGGCTACTGCACAGGACTGAAAGGAGCTACAGAAAGTTGCCAGCTCCATCTTGGGTACCAGCCTCTGTAGCATCCAAAACATCTTTAGGGAGTGGTGCCTCAGAAAGTGCCCATTATTAAGGACTCCCATCACCCAAGGCATGCCCTATTCTCACATTTACCATCAGATAGGAGGTACAGAAGCCTGAAGGCACACACTCAGTGATTCAGGAACAGCTTCTTCCCCTCTGCCATCCGATTCCTTAATGGACATTGAACTCTTGAACGATATTTCACTTTTTTTATTATTTCTGTTTTTGTACTATCTTAATCTATTTAATATACATACTGTATATATACTTACTGTAATTGATTTACTTTTTTTCTATATAATCATGTATTGCATTGTACTGCTGTCACTAAGTTAATAGATTTCACTGCATATGCCGGTGATATTAAACCTGATTCTGATTCTGAACCAATACTGTTGGAAAAAGCTGGAGAATCCAGAGGGAAAAATCCACACAGTCACTGGGAGAATATGCAAACTCCACACAGACAGTGTCAGAAGTCAGGATCGAACCTGGGTCAGTGCTACTATGAAGCAGCAGCTCTACTAGCTGAGCCACTGTGAAATATGCTCACATTTGGGAGCTCAACATTTCACCCAAAAGCCTGAGTTTCTTCTTAAAAACAAGAGATTCTGCAGGTGCTGGAAATCCAGAGCAACCTAATGCTGAAGGAATTCAGCAGGTCAGGCAGCATCTATGGAGAGGAATAAACAGTCAATGTCTTGGGCCAGGACCCTTCTTCAGGACTAAGAAGGAAGGGGGAAGATGCCAGAATAAATAGATGGAGTAAGGGGAAGGAAAGGAGGACTAGCTAGGTGATAGGTGAAGCTGGGTACAGGGGAAAGGTAAAGGGCTGGAGAAGAAGGAATCTGGTAGGAGAGAAGAGTTGACTATAGGAGAAAGGGAAGGAGGAAGGTCAGCAGGAAGAAGTGATAGACGGGTGAGGAAAAGAGGTAAGAGGCTAGAGTGGGGAATAGAAGAAAAGGGAGGCAGGAGGGGAAAAAAATTACTGGGTTAGAATATGAGGAGTTGTTCCTCCATCCTGAGAGAGGCTTCATCATGGCAGAACAGGAGGCCATGGACCGACATGTCGGAACAGGAATAGGGTAGGAATTAAAATGACTGGCCACTGGGAAATTATGCTTTTGGAGGATGGAGCAACAATGCTTGACAAAACAGTCCCCCAATTTACATCAGGTCTCACCAATGTAGAGGAGGCTGCATTGAGAGCACTGAATACAATAGATGACCCCAACAGATTCACAGGTGAAGTGTTGCCTCACCTGGAAGGATTGTTTGTGGCCCTGAATGGAGATGAATGGGCAGGTGTAGCATTTCTATCACTTTCAGGAATATGTGCGAGGAGGGAGATTAGTGGGGAGGGTAAATGGACAGGGAAATCATGGAGGGAGTGATCTCTATGGAAACTGGATGATGTGGAAGAGACAAAGATGTGTTTGGTGGTAGGATCCCATAGAAGATGGCAGGAGTTGTGAAGAATGATTGTGTTGGATCTGAAGGCTCATGGGGTGGTTGGTGAGGACAAAAGGAACTCCATCCCTATTGGGACAGTGGGAAGGTGTGAGCATGGATGTCTGGGAAATGGAGGAGATGTGACTGAGGGCAGCATCAATGGTGGAGGAAGAGAAACCCTGTTCTTTGAAGAAGGAGGACATCTCTGATGCCCTGAAATGGAAAGCCACATCCTGGGAATAGAATTATGGAGGCAAAGAAACTAGAGAAAGGAAATGCAATTTTTACAGGAGACAGGGTGGGAAGAGGTATAGTCAAGATAGCCGTGGAAACAGTAGATTTATAAAAGATATTGGTGGACAGTTTGTCCCCAGAGATGGAAACAGAGATATTGAGAAAGGGAGGGAGGTGTCAGAAATGGACCGAGTGTATTTAAGGGCAGGGTGGAAGTTGGATGCAAAGTTGATGAAATTGGTGAGCTCAAAGCATGGGTGCATGAAGCAACACCAATGCAGTTGTCAATGTAGCATAGGAAGAGATGAGAAGCATTACCAGGGAAGTATTGGAACATGGACTGTTCTACGTAGCTAATGAAAAGGCAGGCATAGCTGAGGTCCGTGTGGTTGCCTATGGGTACCATTTGTGTTTAGAGAAAGTGAGAGGAGCCAAAGGAGAAATTGTTGAGAGTGGGGACCAGTATAGCCAGATGGAGGAGGGTGGTGGTGGAGGGGAACTGGTTGGGTCTTTAGTTGAGAAAGAAGCAGAGAGCTTTAAGGCCTTCTTGATGGGGTATAGAAGTGTATAGAGACTGGATATCCATGGTGAAAACGAAGCGGTCACGGCCAGGGAATTGAAAGTAACTGAGGAGATTGAGGGCATGAGAAGTGTTGCGAATATAGGTGGGAACGGACTGAACCAAGGGGAATAAAATGAAATTGGGATATGAGGAATAGGGTTCAGTGGGGTGGGGGGAGGGAGCAGAGACAATAGGCCTACATGGACTGTCAGGTTAATGGATCTTTAGTAGGAGGTAGAAATGAGCAGTGCAGGGTAAGGGAACTATGTATTTAGTGGCAATGGGTGGCAGTTCTCCAGCAATGATGAGATGGGTTTGGAGACAATTTTCTGATTTTCATACATTAAGTAAAATGAAGTGTCTGAGAGTTGCTGCCTGGCCTCAGCAAGGTAGAGATCAGTCCACCTTTGTCTGCGGGTTTGATGGTAATGTTGGGATTGGTGTGGAGAGAGTGAGGGCAGTGTATTCAGAAGGAGTAAGGTTCGAGAAAGAGAGAAGAGTGCTGAAATTGAGCCAGTGGACTGTTTGTTCGCAATTGGAGATGAAAAGATCCAGAGCAGGCAGAGAACCAGAGAGGGGTGTCCAAGAAGATAAAGAGGGAGGGTTGAGATGGGAGAACTGGTCATTGGTGAGGGGTGGGGAATTCTTGCCAAAGAAGTGGGTTCAGAGATGGAGGCGACTGAAGCAGAACTGGGCGTTAAAGCTGGGCACAGAACTCACTGAGGTGCAGGTGATGGGAGGAGGAAGCACCAAAGTTAAGGCCCTTCCTGAGGACAGAACTTCCCTCCTCAGAGAGGGGAAGGTTGGAGGGAATAGTGAAGACAAGGCAGGGATTAGAGCTGGGATCAGATGGAGATTTGATGGCATCAGAGGAGGAGGGAATGGTGGGTGTTCAGGGAAGGTAGGGTGGGAGGAAGATAGAGTTAGGGAGTTTGCTGGAGGAATGGGAGCATAGGGGGCACAGCAGCATTGAGGAAGGTAGTGGACTGGAGATGGTGGCAGCCAAGATCCAGGCTGGAGCTAGAGTGAGAAGCCACGTCATTTTTCTTGGAAAAGACCATTATCTGGCACTCTTGAGATATGTTTGTAATTTGAAACTTATTAGCCAATGTCTAAATGTTGTCTAGGATTTGCTATGTGCAGGCATGGATTGCTGCACTTGTTGAGGAGTTGCAAATGAGATTGAACATCTGTAAATATCTTCTTTCCTGATCTTCCGGAATGCTAGGACATTCACTGATGAAGCAACTGAAGATGGTTGGGTGGAGGATATTGACCTGTAGAATTCTTGCAGCATGTGACAATCACAGCCATCTTCCCTTGTGTAGCATATGGCTGCAACACATGGAGTCTTTGATACTCAATCACCTCAGTTTTACCTCATGTCTTAATAAACTCAGAAGAAAAGTAAACCAAACATTAAGATTTATTTCTAAATGGTAAGAATTCCTCTTAAGCTTGTATTTGAAATGCTGATCTCCAGTTTAGAGAAATATGCTGAAATATTAGAGTTGCGAGGAACTTGACAAGAATGACACCCAGGTTTATGATCTTTTCACAGGGTTTGGCAAAACAAGTGATGCACGGTGAAATCCCACATCAAGGAGCACAGGGGGTGTATCCGCTTGGGTTACCTGGAGAAATCGGCAGTGGCCGAACACTGGATTCATATTAGCCATAGGATTGACTTTGACTGCACAAAACTACTGTGCTGCAACAATGGCTTTTGGGATGGCATGGTGAAGGAACCCATTGAAATAAAACTAGAGGAAAAGAACTTCAACAAAGATGAAGTTCTTGTTCTAAGTAAGAGCTGGAATTCGATTGTAAACAAGGTGGAAGAGCGGGAACCTGATTGGAAGAGGACTAACCAAACAGGAGGGATGGACTATGGGGGTATAAATCCCACTGGTCTAAACTTACCCAGGCATTATCCCTGAAGAAGGTGGCAGAGTTTGTCACTGAAATGTCAATACCCAGCTTGAAGCCCGAGAAGGGATGATGTTTCAAAGGTCCTTTAGAAAAAGATTATGACTTATTAGTAAAAACATAGAAACCCTACAGCACAATACAGGCCCTTCAGCCCACAAAGTTGTGCGGAACATGTCCCTACCTTAGAAATTACTAGGCTTACCTATAGCCCTCTATTTTTCTAAGCTCCATGTACCTATCCAGGAGTCTCTTAAAAGACCCTATTGTATCCGCCTCCACCACCGTTGCCGACAGCCCATTCCACGCACTCACCACTCTCTGTGTAAAAAACTTACCCCTGACATCTCCCCTGTACCTACTCTCCAGCATCTTAAACCTGTGTCCTCTTGTGGCAACCAGCCCTGGGAAAAATGTATTGACAGAGGAAATGTCACTTGTTGGGGGTGCAAAATCAGTCCTGTTGCTGAGTTTCAACTCAAACCATTGATAATCCCATTCCTCCCACAGATGCTGTTATTAAGGAACCCCCAACCCCCCATCACCCAGGTCATGCCCTGCTCTCATTGTTGCCATCAAGAAGGAGGTACAGAAGCCTGAAGACACACATTTAGTGATTCAGAAATAGCTTCTTCCCCTCTGCCATCCAATTTCTGAATGGACATTGAACCCATGAACACTACCTCACTACTTCTTTATTTCTATTTTTGCACTACTTATTTAATTTAACTATTTATATATATAACTTACTGTAATTCAGTTTTTTTCTATTAGTGTGTATTGCTTTGTACTGTTGCTGCAAGGTCATACAGTTCATGACGTATGCCAGAGATTTTAAACCTGATTCTGATTCTTCCAGCAGATTGCTTCAGTTTCCAATGTCTGCAGTGTCTTCTACCTCCAAATAAATATATCACAGTCACTGGTAAATAGAAAGGAGAAAACTAGAGAAACCACCTTACTCAGGAACAAATGACTGGAACTTCAAAATTCTAAGTTCAATGTGAATTTATTATCTAAGTATGTATATGTCACCATATACAACCCTTAGATTCATTTTATTGTAGGCATTCACAATCAAACAAATAGAATCAATGAAAGACTACACACAAAGACTGACAAACAACCAATGTGCAAAAGAAGGCAAACTGTGCAAATACAAAAATAAAATTAAAAACAAATAAACAAACAAATAAATAAATGGATAAATAAATAAATTGAATTGAATTGAATTGACTTTATTACTTACATCCTTCATATACATGAGGGGTAAAAATCTTTACATTACATCATCTAAATGTACAATGTGCAATTTATAGTAATTTGCAATAAATATTATGTACAAC
Organism: Hypanus sabinus; assembly: GCF_030144855.1. NCBI lineage: Eukaryota > Metazoa > Chordata > Chondrichthyes > Myliobatiformes > Dasyatidae > Hypanus > Hypanus sabinus. Next base: position 39,693,484 of record NC_082738.1, on the reverse strand, counting down.
AGGATAGTCAACATAACATAAGAATAGAGTTGTGTCAGCATGAATTAATCAGTCTGATGGCCTGGTGGAAGAAGCTGTCCCGGAGCCTGTTGGTCCTGGCTCTTATGCTGCGGTACCGTTTCCTGGATGGTAGCAGCTGGAATAGATTGCTGTTGGGTTGACTCAGGTCCCCAATGATCCTTTGGGCCCTTTTTTCACACCCGTCTCTGTAAATGTCCTGAATAGTGGGAAGTTCACATCTACAGATGCGCTGGGCTGCCCGCACCACTCTCTGCAGAGTCCTGCGATTGAGAGAGGTACAGTTCCCATACCAGGCAGTGATGCAGCCAGTCAGGATGCTCTCAATTGTGCCCCTATAGATAAATAAATACATAAATAAACAAACAGATAAATAAAGAAAGAATACTAAGAACATGATCTGTAGTCTTTGAAAGTGAGACAGTAGGTTGTGGAATCAGTTCAGTGTTGATGACAGTGATGCAGTCCACACTGGTTCAATGATTGAAGTAACTGTTCCTGAACCTGGTGGTGTGGGATCCAAGGCTCCTGTACCTCCTTCCCAATGGCATCAGCAAGAAGAGACCATGGTCTGGATGATTTGGGTCCTTGATGATGGATAACTTAATACCACAACAAGTAATTGAAGTGACTAAAGCAAATACATTCTTTAGGGAGTTAGATAAACAAAGAAGGAATAAAAGGATAGGCTGAGGTGGTTAGATATGGGAGGATGGCAAGAGATTTATGTGGGCACGGAAGTTAGCATTGCTACACACATCTCAGAGATCCAGGTTCAATTTTGTGCTGTCTATGTGGAGTTTGCACATGCTGCTAAGTGCTCCAGCATTCTCCAGCAGCCCCAATATGTGTTAGCAACTAACTGCTGATGTAAATTGCTTCTTCATTTAGTTAAGAGCCAAAGGAACTGAAGGAAGAGGTTGGGGGGTGCTGCTGAATATGTTGGAGAGAATAAGTTGTAGTGGAGAAGGAGCGGGGGAAAGGCTAGCTAGTCCATGTCAGCTATACTGCTTTCTTGCTTACTGTGGCATAGAAGGAAGCTATCATACTCAGCAATAAACCCCACCGCTCTCATCTCCTGTCCCACTGGAAGTTCTTCACTCTAATAGGTTTCTTTATGGTATAGTTTATTTTTTAATGGAAAACATACTCTGTCAGAATGTAAAGAGCAAACACGAGGAAATCTGCAGATGCTGGAAATTCAAACAACACACACAAAATGCTGGTAGAACGCAGCAGGCCAGGCAGCATCTACAGGGAGAAGCGCTGCCGACGTTTCGGGACGAGACCCTTCGCCAGGACTAACTGAAGAGAAAGATACTAAGAGATTTGAAAGTAGTGGGGGGAGGGGGAAATGCAAAATGATAGGAGAAGACCGGAGGGTGTGGGATGAAGCTAAGAGCTGGAAAGGTGATTGGCGAAAGTGATACAGAGCTGGAGAAGGGAAAGGATCATGGGACGGGAGGCCTCGGGAGAAAGAAAGGGGCTGGGGAGTGGGGGAAGCACCAGAGGGAGATGGAGAACAGGCAGGGTGATGGAAAGAGAGAGAGAGAAAAAAAACAAACAACTAAATATGTCAGGGATGGGGTAGATGGGCAGAGAGAGACAGAAAATAAAACAAACAAACAACTAAATGATCCTTTCCCTTCTCCAGCTCTGTATCACTTTTGCCAATCACTTTTCCAGCTCTTAGCTTCATCCCACCCCCTCCAGTCTTCTCCTATCATTTCGCATTTCCCCCTCCCCCTACTACTTTCAAATCTCTTAGTATCTTTCTCTTCAATTAGTCCTGACGAAGGGTCTCGGCCCGAAACGTCGACAGTGCTTCTCCTTATAGATGCTGCCTGGCCTGCTGTATTCCACCAGCATTTTGTGTGTACTGTCAGAATGTGGAGGTCGGTCACAGCATCATCATTTATGGACCATCGTCAATTAGTTCTGACCTGATCAGGCATTTAAAAGTTAACCACATTGGATGGATCTAGCACCATATACACTCAGTGTCCACTTTATCAGGTGCCTCCTGCACCCAATAAAGTGGTCACTGAGTGCATGTCTGTGGTCTTCTGCTGCTGTGGCCCATCCATTTCAAGGTTCAATGTGTTGTGTGTTCAGAGATGCTCTTCTGCACACCACTGTTATAACGTGTGGTTATTTGAGTTACTGTTGTCTTCCTGTCAGCTTGAACCAATCTGGCCATTCTCCCCTGACCTCTCTCATTGACAAGGCATTTTTGCCCATAGAACTGTCACTCACCAGATGTTTTTTTTTGTTTTTTGTACCACTCTCTGTAAACTCTGGAGACTGCTTTGCGTGAAAATCTCAGCAGATCAGCAGTTTCGGAGATACTCAGATCACCCCATCTGACACCAACAATCATTCCACAGTCAAAGTCATTTAGATCACATTTCTTCCCCATTCTGGTGTTTGGTCTGAACAACAACTGAATCTCTTGACCATGTCTGCATGCTTTTATCCATTAAGTTGCTGCCACATTGGCTGATTAGATATTTGCATTAACGAGCAGGTGTACCTAATAAAATGGCCACTGAGTGTATAAGCCAGAACAAGTAAGAATAGCAGATATCTGTACTTGAAGCACAACAGTGAAACAGATGGTTTAATAAACAATGAATGAGTAGTTTCTTAGCTAGCATTACAGAAATTAGCTTAAAAAAAACAAAATCCAGTTTTTTTATTTAATAACTTGAATTTAATTCATCTCAATTGTTTTGTGGGTTTTGAATGCATGTCTCTGCATTAATAATCCAAAATTATGACAGCTATTCCGGTAACTTAACCACTGTGCTTCTGTGACCCACATGCAAACGCTGATTTAAACTGCCACTCTTTTAAATTGATTAGGCTTTTTTTTCCCCACCACACCACCCACAGCTTCAGAGATTTCTAGCTTGTTTTTTTGTTGGGGTCAGGCAGTTGTCTTTCAGGAGATCATTATATCCTTTGTAATGAATTATTTCAAGATGTTTCCTTAGCTCTAGGTCTCTAAACTGCTGCTTAATGGTAATGGTAATGGTAGCTTTGGTGACCAGTTATGATTCAGCTTCTGCTAGACAAGAAAAGAATCTAGTTGGATGGGTTATTTCTGAATAAAAACAACACTTAATTTGCATTATTATATCTTTCTCAGCAGTTAATTATATGTGGACAAAAAGAAGACAATGGCATACTTTCAGATAATAGTTATGTACAATTATCCACTTGCAATAAAATGTTCATAATTACTACTGACTGGACCATTCATTCTGAATGTTTGATTTGAGGCAATGTAATGTTCAACACACTGTTAGGTAAAAGTAATTTCAAATTAAAACATGGCTATAAGAATATTTTTTGTCAACTCCTCATAACAATAATCTTCCATTGGCATTGCTACATTTCCAACTTCCTGGAAGTCTCTGATCTGAAGAACCAGATGGGCTAGTGGTTCTCTCCCAAGCCATCCTGAATTGCATTGGAGGTCACAATGATTTTTCATTTAAGCTCTGACTCTGATCAATATCGACCCTTCTTTCTGGTTGTCAAGAGCTATTATTAATAAAGTTGAGAAATCCAATCTGTGTACCCCATGCATGTATCTATAATCCATTCTGTGGCAGGATTTGCCATTTGTGTTATTCTGACTCCTTGGTGCAAATGTTGGGACTCTCTAAGGGAACTGCAGGACCAATCATTGTCCATTCGCCTGCCACTTCCAATTTTTCTATTGGAACCGATTTCTTACATAAATTGAGACAACCAAAGATCCTAAGACCATAAAACATAGGAGCAGAATTAGGTCAGAGTATGCTACACCATTCCATCATGGCTGATTTATTATCCCTCTCAACCCTATTATCTTGCCTGATTCCCATAACCATTGACATCCTTACCAACCTATCAACCTCTGTTTTGAATATACCTAATAATTTGGCCTCCATAGACATCTGTGGCAATAAATTCCACAGATTCACCCCCTGCCCCCCGACTAAAGAAATTCCTTCTCATCACTGTTCTAAAAGGACGTCCTTGTATTCAAAGGCCACGCCCTCTGATCCTAGACTCTCACACTAGGAGGATCAAGGTTCATCTGTTCTTTACCCTCCTGGTAGTTGCAGAAAATAACAATAGCAGAATTGTTGACTATCAATATAGTCAATCTTGAAGAAGTTATGCACAGCAGACCCTATACTACATGGACAGGAAAGGTTTAGAGGGATATGGGCCAAATGTGGGCAAAGAGGACAAGCTTAGATGCGCACCTTAGTCAGCATTGATGAGTTGAGCTGAATGGCCTGTTTTTAAGCTGTATTATTCTATGATTCGATGAATCTAATGGGTGGTCTAAAGTTGACCAGCTCTCCAAAGAAAGTTTAAATTAATTGGTTTATTTTTGGCACATCTGCGGAGGTACAATGAAAAATTGTTTTGCATGCCATCCATATAAATCTCTTTATTATAGTGGTGCATTGAGGTAGTATAAGAGTAAGCAATAACAGAACACAGAATGAAGTGTTACAGAGAAAGTGCAATAGAGGTGTAAGGCCATAATGAAATAGATTGTGAAGTCACATGCACAAAATGCTGGACGAACTCAGCAAGTCAGACAGCATCTATGGAGGGGAATGAATAGATGACATTACAGTCTGAGACCCTTCATCAGAACTAGAAAGGGAGGGGGCAAAAACCAGAATAAGAAGGGGGAGGGAGGGGAATACATACAAGCTGGCAGGTGATAGGTGCGATCAGCTGAGGGGGAAGGTGGGTGGACAGGGGAGAGGGCAATGAAATACATGAGTGTACTCCAGAGGTTACTGTTGGATTTCCTCCATTATAATGGTGGACACCAACAGTCTCACTGTTACTCTGATTAAAGACTAGAGCCAAATAATCTGTAATGGAATGATTACAAACTAATTCTTCTATCTCTCTATTAATTGTCCAGTTGCCCACTAAAATACCAGCCCAGGTATTTACAGAAGACTAAGAGAAGCAGTAGTGCATGTCTGTAGCTGAGAATCCCAAAAGGGGACAGTCCTCTGCAGTTTAGTGACAGGAAAATGCTTGAAGCTATCATTAAAGAAGAAGAGGTGAGACATCTGGATAGAAGTGGTTCCATCAGGCAGACACAGTGTGGATTCATGAAGGGCAAGTGCTGTTTGACAAATTTACTGGAGTACTTTGAGGATATAATGTGCATAGTGGATAGAGGGGACCAAGTGTATGTTGTATACTTGGATTTCCAAAATGCATTTGATAACATGCCACATAAAAGTTAAAATCTAAGATAAGGATGCATTGATTTGGGGTAATTTAGTAGCATGGATAGAGGATTGTTAACCAATAGAAAGTGGAGAGTAGGGTGTTTCTCAGGTTGGCAGTCAGTGGTGAGCAGAGTGCTGCAGGGGTTGGTATTGGGCCAGTAACTGTTCACGATATGTATTAATGATTTGGAAAAGGAGACCGGAGTATTTAAGTTTACTAATGACAGTAAATTCTAAATTAGGTGGAAAAGCAAATTTTGCAAAGGATGAGGAGAGTCTGTGGTCCATAGATAGTTGAAGCAAGTGGATGAGGGTCTGACAGATGAAGTGCAATGCTGGTAAATGTGAGATCATCCACTTTGGAAGAAAAAGTAGAAGAGCAGATTATTATTTAACAGGTGAAAGATTGTAGCATGCTGTTGTACAGGGGGACTTGGGAGTGTTTGTGTATGAGTCACAAAAGATTGGCTTGAAAGTGCAACTGGTTATCAAGGAGGCAAATGGAATATTGGCCTTCAATATTGGCGAGAGGGATTGAACTTAAGAGTAGGGAGACTGTACTGTAACTCTGCAGGGTACTGGTGAGGCCACACCTGAAGTATTGTGTGCATTCCTGGTCTCCTTACTTGAGGAAGGATTACTGGCTTTGGCGGCGGTGCAGAGGAGGTTCAAGAGGTTAATTCCAGAGATGAGAGGGTTAGCCTATGAGGAAAAATTGAGACACCTGGGACTATACTTGCTGGTATTCAGAAGAATTAGAGGGGATCTTGTATAAATATATAAAATGGGATAACATATAAAAAGCGATAGATAAGATAGAGGCAGGAAAGTTATTTCCACTGGAAAGTGAGGGGACATAGCCTCAAGATTCAGGGGAATAGATTTAGGATGGAGATGAGGAGAAACTGCTTTTTTTTTTAGAGAGCAATAAACCTGTGGCATTTTTTGCAATAGAGGCTACTTCATTACAGTTAGGTAGATTATTGCATAGCAAGGGAATTAAGGATTATGGGGAAAGGCAGGAATGTGGAGCTGAGTCCAATAAGTATGACCTGGAGCCGGGTTGACGGGCCAGATGGCTGACTCGTGCTCCTATTTCTTATGTTCTTGTGTTCTTATATATCACAGTGGGCCCTCTGAAACCCTTGATCACTGTACCAGTGAACCAGCTTAGATTTTTGTGCGCAAGTGCCTGGGTGGTGAATCTGTGGAATTCATTGCCACAAACAGCTGTGGAGGCTGACTCATTGGACATATTTAAGTTGAGCTTCATAGGTTCTTGATGAGTAAGAGTGTCAAACGTTACAGGGTAAAGAAGGGAGAATGGAGTTGAAGTGGATAATAAATCAGCTATGATGGAATAGCAGAGCAGACTCAATGGGATGAATGGCCTAATTCTGCTCATATGTCTTATGGTCATATAATGGGTCTTGAGCCCAATGTCATTTAAGGCAGAGGAGAATTGTTCTGCTGCTCACTGGACCACAACTGACAGTGGTGTTGCATTCACGTACACCAGTTATTTTTCCTTCTTTCCTCTGGCAAGTTTCTCAATGAAACTGGGCGTCCTGCCCAGAGACTAAATAAATTGCTATCATTCCAAACAAACGATCAGGTCAGGAATCAGTCCATTGGACTGGTAGTAACCTTGTCGTGTTGAAGAGTTGTCAGGATTTCCCAAGCCTGCTTTGCTGAGAGGCCACTCAGCTGTCTGTTTGGTTTAGTCTTTGACTGCAAAGGTTCTGATTTCATTTCTTACTATTGAAAGCTAAGTATGAAAATGTAGGTTGATACTTTAGTGCTGTATGATTGAAAGCTGGACTGTTGGCAGTGCCTATCTTTGGCTCGGATTTTAAACTGGGGCCCCATTGCGGAAGAATGTGAAAGATCTTACAGCACTATTTTGAAGTGTACTAGGATATTACCCCTGAAATCCTGGATAGTATTTATCCTTCACTCAATGCCACTAAAATAGATGACATTGTCATTATCACATGGGAGCTTGCTGTGTACGAACTGTCTAGCATTTATCTTACATTACAATAGTGGATACACTTCAAAAATATTTTAATAACTATAAAAAGCTTTGGGACTTCCTGAGAGATGTGAAATGAGCAAAATGAAAGAAAGTCTTGCCTTTAACTTTTAGAAGTACAGTACCTGGTGCAGGAAATGGGGGACTAATTATATAAATCTTATGCGAGAACCGCTTCTGAAGCTGTGTGAAGCCGAAGTGGGCGAAGGGGGAGCTCCACCATATATTTGGCACATGCAATCAACCACTAACTACTTTCCCAGCCCTAACATTCTCAGGTTCTTAAACAAGCACCAAAACATAACGATATAAACTTTTAAAAAAAGTAAGTCTGATCCTTAGTTATTTGGGACACCTGTGAATTCTGGGTATAAATACATAGGCCAACTATAAGAGGCCCAGGAAGGGCTTTTGGCAATGCATCCTTGGCTAAGACCATAAGAATTTCTTGGGCTACCAGCCAGGCTCAGCCACAATGATATTATCTCAGCACTTCAAGCAAGATCATATACCATTAAAGTCGGACTTAAGTAGGAACAGCTGCACTGTGTTTGGGTAATGAAAGAAAAAGAGATGTTCTAAAATATTTTTCATTCTATCTGAGTTCAACATCATCAGTAGTAGAACAATTATGTAGTTCAGTCTTTCCCATAAATTTATACTTAACTATATCAGCCCTGTGATTGGGGGTATGGTTACAATGCACATAGGTCCCAAAGCAAATGACACATACAGGAAATCTGGGAACATGAATGCCAAGGGAACTGTTTCCCAATTTATGTCTAACATAAATCTAACAAGACTATCACTAACATTACTGTTTAATGTATGCAAACATTGAGTTAACGGTGTTCATCATGTGTATTTTTGGTGTGAAGCCATTTTAATTTTGTGCAGTCATCCAACCAATTGTGAACAACAGAATCACGATGTCTCTTAAAGCTAGGGATGCTGGCTCCTTGTTTGCTAGGTAGGAGTCAAGAAGTCACAGCCAGACATCTGTGGAAGGCAAATTAGTGGTGAAGGAGAAGATTTGGAAGTGACTGTGCATGCAAGGGATATGCCTACTGGGCCAAGGATGGATTGAAGTGTCTCATTAACGGTAATAGATCCTTCACAGAAAAATCTTTTGGACCTCCAAGGTTTAGACCATTGTATGAAATAGTGAAACTTCTCTCCTGGGCCAAACTAAATTGCTTAGAAAGTGCCAATAATTACAATTACACATATTTTTCCTTTACTAACCGAGGTGTACAACATTTACACCCATTTCAACTCAACTGTGGGATCAAATAACATAGACAGATCAAACCTTGAACTTGGGACCTATCCAGCCCAAATCTGTCCCATTGTTTATTAGATAATGGGGATATATGGAAAGCTGCTCACTTTAATGTTTAACTAAATACCAATTATACCAACAAAGAAATCAGAAAGCATCTTTTCCAGATGCTGGAAATCTGAAATATAAGCAGAAAATATGGGAAATACTCAATAGCTCAGTCAACATCTGTGGAGAGAGTAAAAATTAATATTTTTGGTCGATGATTTTTCATAGGAACCTGGAGAACTTAGAAATTAAACACAAAAGGAGAAAGGAGAAGAAATGCATAAAAAGAGAAAAGGAAAATTCTATTCTGTTATTGGGTTCAAAACCAAGAGAAAAGAAGCTGAATTCAAAGTTCAAAGTAAAGTATTATCAAAGTATGTACATGTCACCATACTGAGAACAAAGAAATACGATAGAATCATCAAAAAAACTACACACAAAAGCTGACAAACAAAACGTGCAAAAGAAGACAAGTTGTAGATACAAATAATAACAACAATAATAAAAATAGATGAATAGATAAACAAATAAATACTGAGATCATGAGTTGTGGAGTCCTGAAAGTGAGTCCATAGGTTGTGGAATCAGTTCAGTATTGAGGTTAGTGAAGTCACAGAACTGTTCCGGAAGCTGGTGGCGTGGGACCTAAGGCTCCTGTTCCTCCTTTCCGATGGGCAGCAGTGAGATAGCAACATGGATGGCGAGGGTGCTTGATGATGGATGTCGCTTTCTTGTGACAGCACCCTTGCAGATGTGCTCAATGGTGAGGAGGGCTTTCCTTGTGATGGGCTAGCTGTATCCACTACTTCTTGTAGGCCTTTCCGTCTGTTGGCATTGGTAGTTCCATACTACACCGTGATGCAACCAGTCAGGATAACCTCCACTGTGAAGCCATGGAGTTGGAAAACACAAGAGATTCTGCATGTTATCCATACAGATCATGTCAAACCTTAAGTACATTGAGGTAGTGCAAAGGGATGGGCAATAACAGAATACAGAATATAATTCCCAATACAGAGAAAGTGTAGTGCAGTTTGACATTAAGGTGCAAGAACCACAACAAGGTAGATTTAGAGATCAAGAAATTACCTTTATTGTACAAGAGGTCCATTCAAGAGTCTTATAAGAGTGGGATAGAAGCTGTCCTTAAGCCTCATGGTTTCAAGCTTTTGTATCTTCTACCCAATCAAAGAGGGAGAAGAGACAGTGTCTGGGATGGATGAAATCTATAATTATGTTGGCTGCTTTCCCAAGGCAGTGGTAAGTGTACACAGAGACAACAGAAGAGAGGCTGATTTTCACGATGGACTGTGTTCACAACTCTCTGCAATTTCGTGCAATCTTTAGCAGAGCAATTGCTATACCAAACTAAGAATCATTTAGATAGGATGCTTTCTATGATGCATCTATAAAAATTGGCACGGGTCAATGAGGCATGGCATAAGTATCAGTATAAGCAGTATTGAGGTTTGCCCAGATAAGGTCTAAACAGGTGGAGAAGAATGAAAATTGAAATGTAGGAAAAAAGAGGAAGTATCTGAATGCTGGAAATGTGAGATATAAGTGTCATGGTCCTGACTGAACAGTGGCAGGCATCCAAATTTTAGCACCCCAGTTCCCTGGAGTATGGTTAGCTGCTGCTGTGTCTTTAAGACTCTGACTGCCAATTATTGCCTGCCACATCCCTTCATGGAAAGTCTGTACTTAAAGGCCTTGTGGCTGAGTGCTCAATTGTAGGAGTTTCTTTTCTAGTACTATTGCTTGTGATTTCACTGTTGGATTTTGTTTGTGCTGTCTTGTTTATTTTGAGTCTGAGTTAATTCTAGACCTTACTCTGGACCTGGGTTCATCATCATCCATAGCTCTCTCCCTTACAATAAGAATTGAATGGCTGATTATCCAAAATAAGATGATAAAATGTAGAAGCATAATTAAGCCATTAGACCCAAAGGGCCTGTATTGTGCTGTAGGTTTTCTACGTTTCTATGACCCATCAAGTCTGCTCCATCATTCCATCATGACTAATTTATTATCCCTCTCAACCCTGTTCTCCTCCCTTCTCCCTTAACCTTTCATGCCCTGACTAATCAAGAACCTATCAACTTCTCCGTTAAATATATTCAATGATGTGGCCTCCACAGCCATGTATGGCACAAATTCCACAGGTTCACCACCCTCTGGATAAAGAAATTCCTTCTCAAATCTGTTCTAAAGAGATGTCCTTCTGTTCTGAGGCCGTGCCCTCTTATCCTGGACTCACCCACAATAGGAAAGATCCTCTCCACATCTACTCTATCTAGGCCTTTCAATATTCAATAGGTTTCAATGACATGCCCCCACCCCACCCATTCTTCTAAACTCCAGCAAGTACAGGCCCAGAGCCATCAAATGTTCTTCATACATTAACCCTTTCTTTCCCAGAATCATTTTCATTAACCTCCTCTGAACCCTCTCCAATGCTAAAGCATCTATTCTTAGATAATGAGTCCAAAACGGCTCACAATACTCCGTGCAGTCTGACCAATGACTTATAAAGCCTCAGCATTACATCCTTGCTTTTATATTCTAGCCCTCTCGATATGAATGCTGACATTGCATTTGCCTTCCTTACCACCAACTCAACCTGCAAGTTAACTTTTGGGAATCCTGCACAAGTCCTTTTGCACCTCAGATTTTTGAATTTTCCCCATTTAGATAATAGTCTATGCTTTTTACTCCTTCTACCAAAGTGCATGACCATGCACTTCTCTACATTATATTCCATCTGCCGCTTCTTTGCCCATCCTCCCAATATGTCCAAATCTTTCTGCAGGCTCCCTGCTTTGTTAACACTACCTGCCCCTCCACCTATCTTTGTATCTTGGCCACAAAGCCATCAATTCCATCATCCAAATCATTGACATATAACGTGAAAAGAAGAGGTCCTAACACTGACCCCTATGGAACACCACTAGTCCAACTAGAACAGGCCCCCTTTATTCCCACTTTTTACCTCTTGCCAGTCAGCCAATCTTCTATATATGCTAGCATCTTTCAAGTGATACCATGGTCTCTTATCTTGTTAACCAGACTCATATGCAGAACCTTCTCAAAAGCCTTCTGAAAATTCAAGTGAAAAACATCTACCTTTGTGTACCTCACTTGTTATTTCCTCAAAGAATCCCAACAGATTTGTGAGGCAAGGTTTCCCCTTCAGGAAACCATGCCGACTTTGGCCTACTTTATATGTGCCTCCAAGTGCCCTGAAACCTCATTCTTAATAATGGACTCCAACATCTTCCCAACCACTGAGGTCAGGTCAACTGGCCTATAATTTTGTTTCTTCTGCCTTCCTCCCTTCTTCAAGAGTGCAGTGACATTTGCAATTTTCCAGTCCTCCAGGATCATTCCAGAACCTAGTGATTCTTGAAAGATCATTACTCATGCTTCTATAATCTCATCAACTACCTCTTTCAGAACCCTGGGGTGTAGTCCATCTGTCCAGGTGACCTATCTGCCTTCAGACTTTTTATCTTCCTCAGCACCTTCTCCTTAAAAACATTAAAAGTAATTTTTGGTGTCCTCTTTTATACTATTGGCTAGCTTACTTTCATACTTCATCATTTCTCTCCTTATGTCTTTTTTAGTTGCCTTGTGTTGGTTTTTAAAAGCTTCCCAATCTTCTAACTTCCCGCTAATTTTTGCTATATTATATGCCCTCTTTTGCTTTTATGCTATTTTTGACTTCACTTGTCAGCCACAGTTGCCTCATCCTCTCTTTAAAATACTTCTTCATCTTTGGGATGTATCTATCCCACACCTTCTGAGTTGCTCCCAGAAATTCTAGCCACCATCCCTGTTAGTGTCCACTTCCAATCAACTTTTGCCAGCTCCTCTCTCATGCCTCTGTAATTCCCTTTACTCTACTGTATTAATGATATACAGTATCTGACTTTAGCTTCTCCCTCTCAAATGCAGGGTGAAGTCTATCATATTATGATCACTGCCTCCTAAGGGTTTCTTCACCTTAAGCTCCCTCATGAAATCTGGAATTGGTAGATCATGACGAATCTGCTTAGTTGTAAGATGTTGGCTAAGCATGTTACAATGAATTTTACATCACATGCCAGTGATAATAAACCTGATTTTGAATTCCTTCCACAGATGCTACTGCTCCAAACCCTGTTCTGGTGCAATCCATCCATCTTTCCTGTAGGTCACCTAGAACTGAATAGTTCCCAGTGTCCCAGGATTTTGAGCTTCTCCCTCATACAGCAGGTTTTCAGTCATGAAGTAATTTGCCGGGTATCCCTTCTTCTTTTTCCTGTTTGTGAAATTGGGAGATCAATGCTTTTGAGGTAGTGTGTACAAATATATTAATTAGATTAGATTAGATTCAACTTCATTGTCATTGTGCCGAGTACAGATACAAAGCCAATGAAACGCAGTTAGCATCTAACCAGAAATGCAAAGAATAGTATTATTTACAAAATAACTGGGAATAAAAAGTAAGTGCTACAGCACACAAATATAAAAGTACTGAGACAGTACAATATGGGTGCAATCACAAGCCTCCTCCTTTCTTTCTCATTGAATCTCAGACCCTCACACTTCCTCTGCAGACTATGCTGCACAGTCTCTTTCTAAAATTCTCTTGTTCAACTTCTCCTACTGCACTATCACAAGAAACCATTGTTCCAGGAAGCATTCTTTCTACAAGCTCAGCACTCTGATGATGAGTTCTTTCTCTTCTTTTTGCAAGGCCTGGTTTTATTGCCTATTCCCGGATCCTTGTTAAGGTTGATTCTGAGCTGCCTTCTTGGAATGATCCAGTCTTATACAAAGATTTACAGAATTATGAGGGGTATAGTTAGGGTAAATATTAGCAGGTTTTTTTTCATTGAGGTTCGGTGAAAGGTGAAATAAGGGCAAACTGAGGGGGAATTTCTTCACTCAGAGGGTGGTGTGAATGTGGAACTGATTTCTAGCAGAAGTGGTGGACGTGGGTTTGATTGCAAATTTGGAAAAGTACATGTTTGGGAGGAGTGGGGAGGGATATGGTCCAGGTGCAGGTCAATGGGACTAGTCAGAATAACAGTTCAGCATGGACTAGATGGGCCAAAGGGCCTGTTTCTGTGCTGTAGTGTTCTATGACTCTACAACTATAACTCTTTAATGAAGGTTCTCGCACAATATTGCAGAGTGGGGGAGTACCAGGATTTAAACCCACAAAAAAAAGGACTGTGTGATGGTGGTGTTCTTATACATTTGTTGTCTTTGCTCTTCTTGGTGATAGGGAAAGTAGGATTAAGGGTAATGTTGGAGTTGCCTGGGTCAACAAGTGCATTGAGTTTTGTATGTGTTACATCTGAAGCTGCTATGGGCTGTGGTGGAGGAAATAAATGCTTGAGGTGATAAATGGAATACCAATCAAGAGGGATGATTTGTTCTGGATGGGCCTGAGCCTCTTGAGAGTTGTTAGAAGTTGATAGGCAATTGGAGAACATTCCATTACTCCTCTGACTTACACCTTATAGACAGGCATTACTGAGGCTATATTAGGCATTGGTCAGACCGTATTTGGAGTATTGTGAGCAGTTTTGGGCCTTGTATCTAAGAAGGGATGTACTGGCATTGGAGAGGGTCCAGGGGAGGTTTGCAAGAATGAAAGCATTTGATGATTCTGGGCCTGTACTCATTGAAGTTTATAAGAATGATTTCAGATCTCATTGAAACCTACTGAACATTGAAGGGCTTGCACAGAGTGGGCACGAAGAGAAAGTTTCCATTACTGGGATAGTCCATGACCAGAGGACACAGCCTCAGAACACAAGGACATCACTTTAGATGAGGAAAAATTTCTTTAGCCAGAGGGAGGTGAATCTGTGGAATGCATTGACACAGACAGCTGTGGAGGCCAAGTCATCCGGTATACTTAAAGCAAAGGTTGATAAGTCCTTGATTTGTAAGGGCATCAAAGCTACTGGGAGAAGACAGGAGAATGGTGTTGAAAGGGAAAATAAATCAGCCGTGATTGAATGGTGGAGCAAACTCAATGGCCAATAAGCCTAATTCTACTCCTATGTCTTACGGGCAGTGAAAAAGCTTTGGAGTGTCAGGGTGTGAGTCACTTGCTGCAGGATACCCAACTTCTGACCTGTTCATTGCTGCAGTCTATGGATAACCCAGTGGAGAGTCTAGCCATTGGTAGCCCCAAGATATTGATGATTGGGGGAGGGGGAGGTCCGGCAATGATAATATTAATTAATGTCAGGGAGTAGTGGTTGAACATGCTCTTGTTAAAGAAAGCCATTGCCTGTCCTTTTTACAGAGGCATTTTCTGCTTCATGTAAAACAGCTTGAAGCTCCTACTTCGCCAAAACTGCAAGTTGCAGTTGTCCCTTTGTTCTAGTTAAAAACAGAAGAAACTAAGAGAATGCTGTACACTGAGAGAAGTTAAACCGAACCCTGATTCCTTTCCCAAGTGGGGGGAGAAAAGAACTAATACAACAGTTTTTGAGAAGAATGAGGGAGAGCTCCACAGAATGAAAGTCAAATTTATCCTAAAATAGGCCTCACTACAACTGATTATCTGATCTGACATTGTCTGGTTTTGTAAGGGACACTGAAATTGACTGTTATGTTTCCTACGTTATAACAGTAACTACACATTAAAAGTATTTTAATGCCTGTAAGGTGATTTGGCACGCACTGAAGCTTGAGAAGGTGTGAAAAAAATGCAGCTCTTTCTTTCTTTGTTGAATGAAAGGCTGTTATTTGTATAATTGTTTCTAATGATGAGATGTCAACCCAATGGCTTCCTCCTGTCATCAGAATTATGAGTTTGAAGTAAAATGCCTCCTGGACAATTATCCCGCAATTAATGAAACTCTTGTTCAGCTCCTGTACCTTTGATCCTCAGCATTCAGCAGAATACATTTTATATAGTTTATATGATTAGTGACAGATGAAAAAACATGTGTGAGAGAGGTGGGTGTTGATTCTAACTAGGGAAGCTCATTGTGATCAGACAGAATTCCAGTGGAATGGAAGTACCATCAGTCTGATGGATATTCACTTTCCAGGGCTCAGGGGGCTTATGGCCAGCCTCAGCTTCCTAGCACACCAGCACAGTCTTTCCAGCGGTCAAGGAGTTGTCTCTGACAAAGTTAAACTTCCAGCCAACATTCTTTGCTCAGCCTCTAGTAATAAACAAATGAACTATGAGGTTGGGCCATGACTTTAATCAAAGGGAAACAATGTCAGGGGGCAGTGGCCTAATTAAACATTGTAATCAGCTGGCTTGACAAATGTACCCAAGAAACACTGCATGTAGATGCTGTTAATTAGAGGCAAAGCAGTATAAATGTTAGAAAGCAAGTAGGATTGTTAGGCAAGACAGGAAGAAGAGCTGGAATGCATTCTGTTGCCTCCGCAGTTTTTTTGTATTGGATGACTTGTTCATCCGTACCTCATTGGTTTGTCCTGTCGGTCTGTAAGAATTGTACCTACATTTGGTGTCCTTTGTAGTTCATAATTCTTATGTAATTTGGAAATCTCTTTTGAGTTAGAAATCCTCTGTGAGCTTCAAGTGTGGGTCATACAATGTTCCTTCTAATTTGTAATGACCAGTGTGCACAAAAATCTTGTGCTGTGCAATTTTTTAGCCCGGTGACAGAAACACGTGCACACTGAATAATTTCTTCAATAAAAACAGTATAAATAAACCAGTTCTAAAATCTGCAGACAAATCATCGCAAACTCCACGTTGTCAATATTCTCCACATCAGAAACCGGAAAAGAAAATGTGATTGTGTACGATCATGAAATATACTTAACAT
The DNA here is from genome assembly GCF_030144855.1 of Hypanus sabinus. NCBI lineage: Eukaryota > Metazoa > Chordata > Chondrichthyes > Myliobatiformes > Dasyatidae > Hypanus > Hypanus sabinus. The sequence goes on along the minus strand of NC_082738.1, from coordinate 39,677,017 downwards.
GCCAACAAGGTAGAGGGTGACAGCCTTTTCAGCTCATTTTAAATTCCTTTGTGCACTTATAGCAAAAGATATGTGTGCATGTACACAGCTTAGAAGGAATATTTGTGTCAAGAATTACTTACCTAAATTTAAATATGTATTATTAAAAATAAAATAAACCATGTTTAAACTATTTAATTAGCTTCTCCTTGGTAGGGAAGAGGGAACTCATCATTCAAATAGTGGGTATTGGCAGCTAGACCTCACCATAGAGACCAGACAGGGAAATAAACTAGTCTTTGAAGTGTAGGTTGATTCAGTATAACCTCTCTGTAGAGAGGGTACTCATAGATACCTATATTGGATCGGGCTTAAATTCTTCTTTTGAGTTTAGAGCTTCATGGACAGTGAACCTAATAGCATCACACCAGGGGCTTCTAGGAGATCTATGGCCATTAATTACTGGACTTCATACAATAATTCTTGATTGTGAATTTTTCACTTGAAGGCCATTGGAGATATTTGTCTTCAACTTATGAATTTTGTGATAGCTAAGAATTCACTGTTCTCCATGCAAAGGAATTTCCACCTTGCATTTCTCCTAGCTTTCTCAACTTAATTGGTTTACTACTGGCTCATGTACAGAGATACATGAGCTTTTGCTGCATGCCATCCAAACAGATGATTCCATACACAAATATGTTGAGGTATTACGAAAGGAAAAACAGACAGTAGAGTGTAGTTTTACGGTTACAGAGAAAGTGCAGTGCAGGTAGATCATTGAAGTGCAAGGGCCGTGGAAAGAAAGACTGAAGAGATCAAGAGTTCAGCTTTTTAAATCAAGGATGCTCACTTATGATTTCATTTGGGTTTCGACAAATCATGAAACGGGTGATATCCGTGTGCAACAAGATTGGGAGAGTAGCTTTGTTGGGCTGATCTGACAAACAACATGAGCATCAAGAGAACCAGCAATGAAAGAAAGCTGAACTAGTTCCAATAGAATCAACGTCCAGAGGGTCAGTGTTGACCAAGAACATAACCGAACCAGTCATGCAGTGACTGTGAATAACTCATCCAATGTTAACTGCTGTGTATTTGATATTTCAATAATATTTGAGTAATCTTCTTGATTAGCTGTTCTTGTGTATTTAAATAATTCATTATGCATTATATATACAAATTGTTTATTGCGTACAAAAGAAAATCTACCAATGCTGGAAATCCAAGCAACACACATGGAATGCAGGAGGAACTCAGCAGGCCAGGCAGCATCTATGAAAAAGAGTACAGTCAAAGTTTTGGGCTGAGATCTTTCACCAAGACTGGGGAAAAAAGATGAGGAATCAGAGTTAGAAAGTCGGGGGAGAGGAAGAAGAAGCACACGGTGATTGATGAAACCTGGAGGGGTGTGAAGTAAAGAGCTGGGAAGTTGATTGGTGAAAGAGATACAGGGCTGGAGAGGGCCAATCTGATAGGAGAGGACAGAAGGCATTGGAATAAAGAAAAGGGGGGGAGCACCAGAGAGAGGTGATGGGCAGGTAAGGAGATAAGGTGAGAGAGGGAAAGGGGGATAGGGAATAATAAAGGGGGGGCATTAACAGAAGTTCAAGGAATTAATGTTTGTGCAATCAGGTTGGAGGCTACCCAGAAGGAATGTAAGGTTTTGCTCCTCCAACCTGAGAGTGGCCTCATCGCGACAGCAGAGGAGGCCATGGACTGACATGCCGGAACGGGAATAGGAAGTGGAATTAAAATGGGTGGCCGCTGGAAGATCCCGTCTTCTCTGGCAGATGGAGCGTAAGTGCTCAGCAAAGCTGTCTCCCAATCTACATCGGGTCTCACCGATATACAGGATGCCACACCAGAAGCACCAAATATAGTAGATGACCCCAACAGACCTACAGGTGAAATCTCGCCTCACCTGGAAGGACTGTTTGGAGCCCTGAATGTTAGTGAGGGAAGAGGTGTAGGAGCAGGTGTAGCACTTGTTCCACTTGCAAGGATAAGTACCAGGAGGGAGGTCAGTGGGGAGGAATGAATGGACAATTGAGTGGCGTAGGGAGCGATCCCTGCGTAAAGCATAAAGTGGGAGAGGAGGGAAAGATGTGCTTGGTGGTGGGATCTTGTTGGAGATGGCAGAAGTTAGGGAGAATTATGTGCTGGGCATGGAGGCTGGGGAGGTGGTAGGAGAGGACAACAGGTGAGGTGGCGGAAAGTAGGGGTGAGGGCAGACATGCGTGAAATGGAAGAGATGCGATTGAGGGCAGCGTTGATGGTGGAGGAAGGGAAGCCCCTTTCTTTGAAGAAGGGGAGCATCTCCTTCATCCTGGAATGAAAAGCCTCATCCTGAGAGCAGATGCAGCAGAGACGGAGGAATTGAGAGAAGAGAATGGCATTTTTATAAGTAACAGGGTGGGAAGAGGTATAGTCCGGGTAGCTGTGAGAGTCAGTGGGCTTATAGTAGACATCAGTAGATTAGCTGTCTCCAGAGATACAGACAGAAAGATTGAGAAAGGGGAGGGAGCTATTGAAAATGGACCAGATAAATTTGAGGGCAGGGTGGAAGTTGGAGGTAAAGTTGATGAAGTCGATGAGCTCCGCATGGGTGCAGGAAACAGTGCTAATGCAGTCATCAGTGAGGCATAGGAAAAGTGGGGGACGGACACCAGTGTAGGCCTGGAACATAGACTGATCCATGTAGCAGACAAAAAGGCAGGCATAGCTGGGACCCATGTGAGTGGCCTTGACTACACCTTCTGTGTGAAGGAAGTGGGAGGAGCCAAAGGAGAGATTATTAAGAGCGAGGACAAGTTCTGCCAGATGGAGAAGAGTGGTGGTGGAGGGGAATTGGTTGGGTCTGGTGTCCAGAAAGAAATGGAGAGCTTTGAAACCTTCCTGGTGGGGAATGGAGCTGTATAGGGACTGGACATCCATGGTGAAAATAAGATGATGGGGCCAAGGAACTTGAAGTCATTGTAAAGATCAAGATCAAGAGTGTGTGAAGTGTCATTGATGTAGGTAGGAACAGACTGAACCAGAGGAGGATACAACAGAGTCGAGGTATGCAGATATAAGTTCAGTTTGATGGGGCAGGAACAAGCAGAAACAATGGGTCTACCTATCTTGAGTAGGACGGAGAATTGGGAGGCGCAGGGTAAGGGAACTATGAGATTGGTGACGGTGGACGGGAGATCCCCAGAGTTAATAAGGTTGATGATAGTGTGGGAGATGATGGTCTGGTGCTCCTTAGTGGGATCCTGTTCGAGGGGTAAGTTAGAGGAGGTGCCTGAGAGTTGTCATCTGTCCTCAGCAAGGTAGAAGTCAGCCCTCCAGACTACAGCACCCCACTCATCTGCGCATTTGATGGTGAGGTTACGATTAGTGCAGAGAGAGTGGAGAGGAGAGCATTTGGAAGGAATGAGGTTGGTATTGGAGAAAGGAATGGCGAAGTCAAGACAGTTGATATCCCATTGGTAGTTGGCAATGAAAAGATCCAGAGCAGGGAGAAGACCAGAGGAGGCAGTAGAAAAAGAGCTCAGCATCATGCTGGGCACGGAACTCACTGAGGTGTGGCCGCAGGGGGACAAAGGTGAAGCCCTTACTGAGGACAGAATGTTCTGCCTCAGAGAGGGGAAGGTCAGAATGAAGACCTGGCATGGGTGAGAGCAGGGATCAGAGGGAGGAAGGGGATTTGTAGTGCCTGAGGAGAGAGTTAGGGTGTTCAGGGAAGGTGGGGTGAGAGGAAGATAGAGTCTCCGAGCCACGAAGGGCTGGTAGTGGAAGCTAAGAGTCACAGGATTGCAGAGTTGTGGTGGTGGGGGGTGTTTCAGCAGCAGTACATAAAATTGCACACGTCATCCTGCTACCACGTGATATGTTGGTGCCTCGCTGAAAAGTAAAGACAAACTTAGACCTGCTTTTCAGACACCCTGTGTCTTCCATGAATTAGTTTAATTGTTTTGAAGTTAAAAAATTGGTGATCAGGATGAGATTTTAAAGACGGTTCAGTTTAAAACAAAAACAGTCAGCATGTGTTTTCCAGAAGGAAAAACACAGTCGAGTTTTTTTTCAAGTCAGAAAATGGAAGAATTCAGGGTTCATAAAAAGTGAGGACCAGGTGATAATAATCATCAAAAAAAAAGAGAAATGGCTGGCTATGTCAGAAAGATTGATGAGTTTGATTACATAACAGATCATTGGCTCATGTATATAGAGCTGATGGAACAGTATTTTGAAGCAAATTAATTAGCCAATGAAAAGCAAACGCCAATTTTGTTGAGTTCATTAGGCTTAAAGGCAACCAGTTTGCTTCAAAGTTTGACTGCTCCAACCAAACCAGCAGAAATGAGTTTTGCTGATATTGTAAAAGTAATGCAGGAACATTTAGAACTGAAGCCATTGTTGATTGCAGAAAGCTTTAGGTTTCATAAGTGGAATCAAAAAAGAAGGGAATCCATTTCAGCATATGTGGCTGAATTGAAGAGATTGTCTGAGCATTGTCAGTTCGATAATGTTCATAATAATACACTAAGTGATTGTTTAGTTTGTGAAATCTTATAAGAAAGCATTCAAAAATAGTTCCTAACTGAAGCACAGCTTACATTTCAAAGAGCAGTGGAAATTGCTATTTCAATGGAAATGCAGACAGAATGCAACTGAGTTGCAGTCAGGAATGAAAGTGAGCGTATATAAAATTGCAACGTCTAAATGGAAGCCAGCCCCACCCAACAAATTGTGTTACTATTATGGCAGGGGCTCACTTACACCAAACCAAAGCGGATTTAAAGGTAAAACTTGCAGAAGATGCAACAAAGTAGGTCACACTGAAAGAGCATTTCAGGCAAACAAAAATAAATGGTCTGCACAGGGAAGAGAAAATGTGAAAAAAGACAAGTTGCAGTTTCAAAGAGAGCACTCATCTGCATGCTGTTGATAAAAAATCTGATAATAATGAGAGTGACACAGGATTGTTTAGCCTGAAGATTTACAGTGTGAAAATTAACAATACACAAGCAATATGGTGCACTCAAGAAGTGAACAGCACACTTGGCTTCTGGACTATAGAATTCTGGTTAGACCACACATGGAGGATTGTGTTCAATTCTGGTTGCCTTGTTATAGGAAGCATGTGGAAGCTTCAGAGAGGGTGCGGAGGTGAGTTACCAGAATTCTGCCTGCATTGGATAGTGAACTAGGGTTTTCCTCTTTGGATCAAAGAATGATGAAAGATAGAGGTGTATAAGATGATAAATAGATATTGATAGGGTGGGCAGCCAGTGCCCCTTTTCCAAGGCAGAAATGGTTAATACAAGAGGACATAGCAATTGGAGAAAAGTATAGGGGGGATATCAGAGTTAGTTTTAACATAGCAAGTAGTGAGTTTGTGAAACATGCTGCCAGGGGTGGTAGTAGAAGCAGATATATTAGGAACATCTAAAAGACTCTTAATAGGTGTATGGATGATAGAAAGAAATGGAGGACTATGGAGGAGAGAAAGGCTAGATTGATCTTGGATTAGGTTAAAAGGTTAGCACAGCATCATGGGCTGAAGGGCCTATACTGTACTGTTACGTTCTATGTACCACAAATGGAAACCATGCTGTTTACAAAAAGCGCAGGGAATGTTAATAAAAAAAGAAAGTGAGACTAAAAGAGGGCATCAGAAAAGACAAACAACAGACATTAAAAGGAGCCCAATAATATTCTATGAGCATACGAACAGGAAAGGTGTTCTAGGAGTAGTAAGGCCAGTGAGAGACCAAATAGAGAGTTTACTCATGGAGTCAAAGGATGTGGCTGAGGTTATAAGTGAATATTGTATATTAATTCCTGTGAAGGAAAAATATGCTGCTGGAGTCTCAGCTAAGACAAATATAACTGAGATTCTGGTCGGGCTGAAATTTGCTGAAGAGTAGGTGCTAGAAGAGCTACACAGACAGCTCTGGAGCAACTCAAAGAGTCAGGGGCCATCAATGGAGGAAAATGGACAGCTGACAATTCCAGTTGAGACCTTTCATTGCAGTTCAGATGAAGGGTCTCAACCCAAAATGTCAACTGTCCATTTCCCTTCATAGATGCTGCCTGACACATTGAGTTGCTCCTGAGATGTGTTTGTTGCTCCAGATTCCAGTATCTGCAGTCTTTTGTGTCTCTACTAAAAGGGCTAGATGCACCTAAAATAGATAAACCACTTAGTCAATAGTGTGGACAAAGTGACAGAAGGAGTGATGGAGCTGGTCAGAGAAGTAAATGAGAAATAAATTTCTGAAGTAAGGGTAAGTCAGAAACCATGGAAATCTACCAGTGGAGGAGGGAAAAATAAGTTGTGTTCAAAGTCTAGGTACCTGGCTGAAGACAAGAAGAAAGATAAGGTGAACAAGAGGCAGATGGTTATCCCTTGCAGAGGAGAAACTAATTTCAAGGAGGGTTCCTGAATGAGAAGCAACAGGTACGCTAAGCAATAATCCAAAGTTATAGTCCTGCTGAAGGATTTTGGTGAAATATCAACTGTGTACTTTTCCATAGATGCTGCCTGGCCTGCTGAGTTCCTCCAGCATTTCTTTGTGTGCTGCTCGGATTTTCAGCTTCTGCAGATTTTCTTATGTTTGCAATAATTCAAAATATTTGGTAGAATTGAACAATCCTATCAAAACTTCCTTTTATTCTCTGCACCAGAAACATAATGGTTAAACTGATAACTTTAAGTTATTAAATATGGTACTCCCTCATCTTTCTAAATATGTTTTTGCTTCCAGGTTCTTTCATTAAAATTATTGACTCAAGTGGGATTCATTTAAACCCTTGTTGGCAGAGTTGACTGGGCTGATTGGCTATTTACTTAATTCTTTGTGACTCATGTAAGTACTCATGTAGATTAAAATTCACTACCCTGTTTTGGAAAGAATAAACAGATTGCAAATAGAATGAAAAAGGCAGGTCACAAGTAAATAGACACAGTGGACAAATAAGACATACGTCCTTCATCTGCTTGAATATTATTTTCTTCCTGCATCATCATCAGTACCATTTCAGTCCATTGGCATAATATTTAATCACAGCCAGCATGATACCAAATGACTCAGAAAATGTCAAGAAAAGATATAACAATCTGTTAACCCGGTAAGGCAATTGTGACGAGTTTCCATTGTGCCTGAGGTCCTCCCATTGTTTTGTTTGTCAGACTGTCAGTTATAAAGCTAGAAAATAAATTGTTCAGCACCCTTTTATATGTGCAAATCATACAATTTGCAATAGCAATTGCTTCAAGGTAAAATCATTCCAATTGCAAAACTGGAGTAGGTATTTCAGTGTGCTATTAACATTTGCATGCCGGATATTTTTCCAGTGTTAGGTGCATACCTAATGACATAACTATACTTGGAATGTCTTATTGTTATAATATAGAACTTAAAAGTGCTATCTAGAACCATTCATGGAACAGTTTCAGTATAGCTGGGGTCACATTGTGGATTCCTGTATTTTTAATATTATTTAAAGGAACTCAATAATATGCCTCAGATCTCACTGCAGGCTGTTCAAACAACTTCCAAGATTCACTGAATGTGTTAAAATTGACATGGACTACTTTCCCCAGCATTTAGGGGCTGATGTGCCTTGTGAATTTGCTGCATCACTGTCTGGTAATGCAGGGGCTATTGTACAGGACCGAAAGAAGCTGCAGAAGGTTGTAAATCTAGTCAGCTCCATCTCGGGCACTAGCCTACAAAGTACCCAGGACATTTTCAAGGAGCAGTGTCTCAAAAAGGCAGCATCCATTATTAAGGAACTTTAGCACCCAGGGCATGCCCTTTTCTCACTGTTACCATCAGGTAGGAGGTACAGAAGCCTGAAGGCACACACTCAGCAAATCGGGAACTGCTTCTTACCCTCTGCCATCCGATTCCTAAATGGACATTGAACCAATGAACACTATTATATATTATTTCTGTTTTGTGCATGATCTTAATTTATTCAATATACGTATACTGTAATTTTTTTTCTTCTATATTATGTATAGCATTAAACTGAGGGAATGGGTTATCAGTGGCCCAAAGATTTCTGTGTGTTCAGATCAGTCAACCGTTAATTTGCCTTGCTGTTTGGGATGGCAGACTCAAGATTATCACTCTACCATGGTCCGCCTTCTCCTCTGAGGCAGCTCTCAGTTCAATCTGAGCAGAATGGTGATGAAGATGAGTGAGAATGAGGAAGTGGTGGGTGAGGCATGTCACTACTTACTGAGGAGACCCTACTGAGATCCCACTTCCCTGCTGCTGTAGGAGAATGATCTGCTATCACAATGTGACTTCTGGGTCTATGCTGGAGATCAATCTGCCGCCATACAGCAAGGTGTACGGCTTCTGGACACAACCAAACAGCCACCTTTACCAATCGAAGGAAAGACTGTTCTCACAATGAGCAGCCCCCACTCCTCCCCTATTTGGTTCACATGCTCCATTTTCCCTTCTGATCATCTGCAGCCCTTTGTTGCCTCCACCTATCTCCTCTCAACCTCTGCCACTATTTCTACTCTTCCCTCCTCTATCTTCTTCACCTAATCCACCTACCACTTTACTTTCTTTTGCTCCCACCCCCATCCCTCCATTTTTTTATACTGGCTATATCCCCTCTACATTTCAGACCAGATGATGAGTGTTGATCTCTTCACAGATGCTGCTCAACCCTTTGAGTTCCTCCAGCATTTTGCCTCTCATTCACAGAGTGTCGCTTTCCCTGCTCAGCACTGATATCCTGCCCAAGTGTTCTGTGTCAGTTCTTGTTGCAACCCAACTGACAAATTATAGACTAGGTTCTGGAAGCCAAGGCGTCTACCTTCTGAGCGTGGCTTATGACTCTAAATTGGCACTGGCATAGCAGCCCACAGGAGAGCCATTCAATATCTGTTATAAGTTACAAAGTTTTAACAAACTTTATATATAGATTGATTCCAGCAGAATTCCATTGTTGAAACACAAAACATATTGACTCCAGATTTGACAATTTACTTCCCAAATCTATGCTTATATGCGTTTTGGCTGGATATTATATTTACTCAAGATGTGGCAAAATGAACTAATATTCCACCATAAACTTGGCATGGATTACTTTCATAATTCAAAGCTAGATTTATTCTGGCAGTTAATAGTTGTTCATTTTGTTCTCCCTCTTCATTTTAGAGCTGGATGAATAGAATAAATCTTGACATGAATATGGACTTGTTGGGCTTGCCTAGACCAAGTTGTTGTGCGATTTAATATTTAGTTGCATAATTTCTCCGATACTTACGAGAATCATGGAATTCTGACATTGTGGTTGACTATTTAGGTACCAATTTTAGGGGAAGACATCATAGCATGATTTCAAAATTCAACTTCTACTGAACAATCATCGACTTCGATGCAAAATCTGTTTCATCCTCCACAAATCTCTGAGACTTGCAGTATTTCCAGATCTTTCTACATACATACAGTATCTCAGAGTACTTTATGAGCTAAAATATGAATGCTTTCTCTGTTCTTGTGTCGACTGGTAGCTTATGCACTTTGTAGTTAGAAATTGGACACTTCTGTTTTTTAGGCATCAAACCCACAGCTAACGATGTCTCAATTTGCAATGAACTCTGGTCCATTCTTACCAACATAATTTGAGAATGTAACTTGTGACTTTTTGTGGAACAATCTTCATATAACTATGAGGATATTACTATACTTGGTTGTTTTAATCATTATTTGAAAGGAAAATCTACTGCAACTGGGAGACCTAGCATGTGGAGGAGATTCACAAGGATGCTATTGGGTCTTGAAGCGACTAAGCAATGGAGAGAGATTGAGCAGGTTGGGTGTTTTGCATTGAAGTGTAGAACAATGAGAGGAGATCCTGTGGAGGTGTATAAAACTATTTGGGGCATAGAGAGGATGAATGCACACAGATTTAATCCCCAGCATTGGGGAATCAAGAACAAAATAGCTTAGATTTAAGATGAGGGGGAAGAGATTTAATCGGAACCTGAGGGACAACATTTTCACCCAGAAAGCAGTCAGTATATGGAATGAACCAGAGGATGTGAGTGAGGCAGGTACATTAACAACATTTAAAAGACACTTGGAAAAGTACATGGATAGGAAAGGTTTAGAGGGATATGTGTCAAATGTGGACAAATGGAACTAGCTTTGTCAGTTGGCATGGAGTAGTTAGGCCATTTTCCATGCTGTATGACTTTATGACTCCATAACTTGACTGAACATGTTTGAAAGCCACTGTACTGCTCAAATATCTATGTTAAGTCAACTGATTATATTAATCTAATAGGGAGTGTTTTTTCATTCCTCATGGTGAGAGGTGAATTGGCTCTCTCGTTAGAGGGAAACATTGGTGTCCAAACCTGATCACTGTCAGAGGATTCAATAATAATGGTCTGGTGGTCTACTGACAGTCAGGCACTCCAACGTTGTGTCTCACCACCCCCACCTCAGTCCCAGAGCTGAGCCAGCTGACAGACTCCAGATCCAGTGAGTCTGATCCCCTCTGCCTTCACTCTTTGTGTATTCATCTCTCTGCACAATCCCTCCCATTCTTCTGGTATTACAGGGGAGTGATCTGCTTGCACATGAAATCCTCTGGTCATGCTGGAGTATTCTCTGCTGTCATTTAGCTGCTGGAGGGCATGAAACCACTCAGCGTGGAATCACTGTGTCCATTGCTAAGTAGGACATCCCTGGTAGATTTTTCCTGTCCTATGAGGATCAGCTAATGACATGATCATAAATCAGCTACAATGCGTAAATTAGTGATTTGTTCCAAGCCTGTTTATAAAGACCATGCAGATCCTGGTTGATTTTCAATGGGCCCATTTTCAAACCACAATTGAATCTGTGTCCACTAGCCACTGAGGGATGCAAATCACTGTGTGTGAAGCCTTTCCCTAAATCTTGTTTATTACGTTGCCCATTGAACTTAAACCAAGGTTTTCTTATCGGACCATTTCTCTTCATTCACTTTGTCTGGATTCTTCAAACTCTATCAAACCTTCTTTTAGCCATCTCAGCTCTAAGAAGTACTGTAGGCCATCTCGTCTATCCATTAAACTGAAGAACACCATCCCTGGACTTACTCTAGTAAGTGTTCTCTGCACTTTCTCTTTTAGGTCTTCACATCCTTAAAGTGTAGTGCCAAGAACTGGATAGAAACCTCTTTGTGATAGTGAATCTGCAGAATTCATTGCCACAGATGGATGTGCAGGACAAGACATTGGGTATACTTAAAGTGGAAGTGGATAGGTTCTTGATGAGTAAGGGTGTCAAAGGTTATAGGGAGAAGGCAGGAGAATGGGGATGAGAGGCGTTATAAATCAGCAATGATAGAATGGTGGAGAATAAGCTACAGAGGCAGGAATTGGCGAGTGTGGCAGTCAAAGAGTCAGGGCCAATACAGATTAGACCAGTTAGGTCAACCTTGGGAATAAATGCTGATTTGTTATTGTTACATGTACTGAGATACAGTGAAAAACTTTGTTTTACATGCCATCCATACAGATGTATCAATAAAATGATATAGTTACAAATAAAGGGCCGTGCATGAATATTATAAAGTGCAAACCCACATTCAGGTCTTATCAAAAGTCTTTGAGTCTGGTAGTACGTGCTTTGAAGTGTTTGTATTTTCTGCCAAATAAGAAGGGGGAGAAAAACGTGAAGGGTAGGGTCTTTGATTATGTTGCCTCCTTTACTGAGGCAGCAGCAAGAAGTGTCACAGAGTCTATAGACGCTGCCTGGCCAGCTGAGTTCCTCCAGCATTTTGTGTGTGTTGCTTGCATTGGGAGGCTGGTTTTTGGGATGTGCTAAGCTGTGTCCAGAACTCTCTGTGTCCAGTTTTTTGCAACCTAGGGCCACACCATGGTACAGCCAGACGGGATACTTACTAAGGTGCATCAATAAAAATTGGTGAGGGTTGATATGCAGAATTTCTTTAGCTTCCTGAGGAAGTTAATTTGGCAGTGCACTGAGTTGGACATGACATCTACGTAGTTTGACAGGACAGGCTATTGGTGATGACCACTTCTAGGAGCTTGAAGCTGTCAGCTCTCACAACCACAGTAATGTTGCAAACAGGAGAACGTACACTGTCCCCCATCCTGAAGTCAATGACCTGCTCTTCTGTTTTGCTGATTTTCACAGAAAGGTTACTGCATGCAAGCACGAAAAGTAGGAATGAGTGTGTTGCCTTTATGGCATTTGTTTAGTTTATTATATTTTCGCTTTAGTAATTCGTTGTTATCGTTTTCTAGTTAAAGTTAAGATTGTTTAAAGTAAATTCGTTGTCTGTGATATATCGCGGCATGCGATGACGTCACACCCGGTTTCACTGCGTCTTGTGGGAAAATACCGGTTTGGAGAAACGCGAAGGAGGGGGCTCACATGTGCAGGATCAGCGCGAGAGAAGTTTTCTTTCTACGCACTAGAAACATCAGTGAAGCAACGCCGTAAGTTCATGAGATAATCGATATGTTGAATTTAAAATGTTAACGCTGATTCTGTTAAAAGTAATGACGGTTGATAAGGTTTATGTTTTTGTTATTTAAAGAGTTGCGGATAGTTTGTGTTGAATTGTATTTAAAGCAGTCGATGGCATAGGTAGATTCTGACTGTATGTTGCACTTTCATGTAATATAGTTGTTGTAGTTTTACTTTTGCAAGTATTCACGATGTAAATGTGATTTCAAGAAGGAAACAAATACTGTATATATTTTGTATTGTTTTATCAACAGTTTTCACCATACATTGATGTGGAAGAGTGAACAGTAAACGGTTAATCTTACTGGGACTGCCTCATTGATTGGTTTAAGCTTGGTGTTTAGTTCAGAGTTCTCTTACACCTGAGCGAGAACACGACAGTGAAAAGGCGGCATTATCAGGTGTTTCAAGTGCTGCAATGACAACTCGATCCAGCATCAAGTCATTGCCATCCAGCGACAGGGGCAGTAGGGCATCAACAAGTAAGGCTGCCCATGCAAGACCTAAGGCAGAAGCTGCCAAGGTGTGAGCGTTGTACACCGAACAAGAAGCAAAATTGAAAATGGAAGCGGCTGTCAGAGAAGCCGAAAACCAAATGGAAAAGGTAAGGATAAAGTCAGAGTTAGAAGTGCTGACACTACACCGAGAAGCAGAAGCTGCCAGGGTGGAAGCAGAGATAATAGAAAGTGCTGAAGAAATGCATGATCTGGTTGACATAAAATCTACTTCAGAAAAGACCAGATTGGAACGTACAAGTGACTATGTCCGATCTCAAATAGACCTGAAGATTCGTTCTTCCTCTCCATACTTATACGCTAACACCCCATTTCATGAGGAGCCTCAGAGAGGCCCAATTGCATCACATCCATCCGAGGAAGACAATTTACCCTTGCAACTCCGCGATGAATTCAAGAATGAAAGGGCTGATGACAAATACTTCTCGACACCAAACTTACCAGATTTGGCAAGAAGAGAGGCAAAGGCTGAATTCAGAACAGCAAATTCCATAACAAATGTACACCCTCAGTCATATACCCGCCGACATATTCCCCCAGCCAGCATGCCACTTGCAGTTGAACCCATGGCACAGTATTTAGCACGACGAGATCTCATCACTTCAGGACTATACCAGTTCGATGATAAACCTGAAAATTACCGTGCATAGTACTCCTCATTCACCAACGCTATCCACGGAATCCAGCTCAGAGCAACCCAAGAGTTGGATCTTATGGCGAAATGGCTGGGAAAAGAATCATGTGAACAAGTGAGACGCATACGTTCAGTGTACATCAACAACCCCAAGTTAGCCTTACACAAAGCATGGGAGAGACTTCGGGAGTGCTATGCGGCCCCTGGAATTATTGAATCGGCACTATTCCAACATCTGGAAAACTTTCCTAAGGTGTCAGCCAAGGACCACGTTAAGTTAAGAGAGCTCAGAGATCTACTCATGGAGATTCAAGGCGCCAAAGAAGATGGCTATTTAACTGGTCTATTATACCTAGATACTTCATACGGGATTAGACCAATCGTGGACAAAGTTCCATTTGGGCTGCAGGAAAGGTGGGTGTCTGTTGGCTCAGAGTACAAGGAAGAGAACAATGGTCGATTTCCTCCCTTTGAGTACTTCACTAGGTTTGTGTGCAAGGAGGTGAAGAGGCGAAACGACCCTAGCTTCATGAGTCCAGGTAGCAGTACAATTTACACCAAGCCAGTTAAATCCACTTTGAATAATTTCAACATTAATAAACCTGTCTCAGTGCTTAAGACTGAAGCCTTTACAACTAACAATGACCCTAGCAAGAATTGTCCATTGCATAACAAACCCCACCCCCTCAAAAAATGCGGAACGTTTAGGAAAAAACCCCTTGAAGAGAGGATGGCCCTTCTCAAGGAGAAAAAAATATGTTTTAAATGCTGTTCCTCTACCACTCACCTTGCTAGAGAGTGTACAATCTCCGTGAAGTGCCCAGAATGTAATAGCACTAATCACGATGGGGCCATGCATCCCGGCCCGTTACCGCAAACCGACAAAGCTCCTTCACCCCCACAATAGGACGGCGGGGAGGGAGAGGATCACTCCAAGACAACTGTTGTCAGCTCGAGCTGCACAGAAGTTTGCGGTCAAGCTCAGTCAAGCCGTTCTTGTTCAAAGATCTGCCTCACTAAGGTGTACCCTAAGGGAGCCAAAGACAAGGCCATCAAAGCCTATGTAATTCTGGACGACCAGAGCAATCACTCACTAGTCAGACCAGAGTTCTGTGACTTGTTCAACATTGAGAGTAATCAGTTCCCATACTACCTTAGAACTTGCTCAGGCAGCGTGGAAACTCATGGAAGGAAGGCAGAAGGCTTCCAGCTCGAGTCCCTGGATGGTAAAGTCGTCATCTGTCTCCCTCCACTCTTAGAGTGCAATGAAATCATGAATAACTGCACTGAGATCCCGACGCCAAGTGCGGTGCTACACCAGCCACATTTCCACCACATTGCCAAGCACATCCCAGAACTGGATCCAAAAGCAGAAATACTCCTGCTATTAGGAAGAGACGTTCTCCAGGTGCACAAGGTCAGGCAGCAGGTCAATGGACCACACAACACCCCCTTTGCACAACGCCTGGATCTGGATTGGGTGGTGATAGGAGAGGTGTGCCTTGGCAATGTACACAAACCGACAGTTAACACACTCAAGACCAATGTGCTAGAGAGTGGCCGCCATTCAATTTTTCAACCCCGCACAAGTTTCATGCGTCTCAAGGAAGCACGACAAGGCTTTGACAAATGTAAAGTAACCGACAAGACGCTGGGTCAGTCAGTCTTTGCTCAAACTGAGCATGATAATAAGCTTGCTCCATCAGCTCAAGACGCCATTTTCTTAAAAACAAAGGACACCAAGGTCTTCAGAGATGAAGCAAATAATGGGGTCGCCCCACTACCTTTCAGAGAACCACGCCAGTGCTTGCCAAATAACAAAGAGCAGGCAGTCAAGCAGTTCATGTCCTTGCAAAAAACCCTGAAAAGGAAACCTGAGATGCAGCAACAATATGTAGCATTTATGGAGAAGTTCTTCGCTAATGGACATGCTGAAGTAGCACCGCCACTGAGGGAAGGCGAGGAGTGCTGGCACCTCCCAACATTTGGGGTTTAACACCCACAAAAGCCCAGACAGATCAGGGTGGTCTTTGACTCCAGTGCTCAGTGCACTGGTAACTCCCTTAATGACGTGCTCCTCACAGGCCCCAACCTTAACAATACCCTTCTCGGGGTCCTGCTGCGCTTCCGGAAGGAAGGTCACAATCTTAGCGGACATCCAGCAGATGTTCCATTGCATCTTAGTACAGGAGGACCATCACAATTTCCACCGTTTCTTATGGCACAAATGTAACTTACCTCGCACTGTGGATGAATTGGCCCAGGCAAAGGAATTCATCTTTAAAGCAGCTCAAAGAGCAGATTTTGCAAGGGAGTTTTCAGCTCTCTAAGCTAATAAACCAATACCAAAGGACAGCCCTTTGAGGAAATTCAGCCCGATCCTGAAGAACGATATCATCTGCATTGGAGGCCGGTTAATACAGTCCCAACTTCCAGCTGCAGAAAAGAGTCTAGTAATCCAGCCCAAAGACAGCCATGTGTTCTTACTGCTCACTCGCCATCACCATGAACAGGTAAGGCATCAGGGCCGTCACCTGACGGAAGGAGCAATAAGGGCAGCGGGACTGTGGATCTTGGGAGGTAAAACACTGATCAACTCAGTACTTCACAAATGTGTAACCTGCAGGAAACTGCGAGGCAAGTTGGAAGCTCAATGTATGGCGGACCTCCCACCAGAACGCCTCGAAGCCTGCCCTCCTTTTACATATGTGGGGCTCGACGTATTTGGTCCCTGGACTATCACTACGAGACGCACCAGAGGAGGACAAGCAGAGAGCAAGCGGTGGGCCATCATGTTTAGCTGCATGAGTTCAAGAGCGGTACATTGAGGTCATCGAATCTTTGGATACATCCAGCTGCATTAACGCTCTCAGGCACTTCCTTGCGCTAAGAGGCCCTGCAAAACAGTTAAGGTCTGATTGCGGCACGAACTTTGTTGGAGCATCAAAGGAGCTGGGGATGGACAAAACGGTGCAAAGGTACCTCAGTCAGCAGGGATGCAACTGGGAGTTCAACACACCACACGCCTCTCACATGGGAGGCTCATGGGAGCGGACGATTGGGATCGCCAGAAGAATTCTTGATTCAATGTTTCTGCAGCAACGCACCCAATTGACTCACGAGGTACTGTGCACACTAATGGCAGAGGTCACAGCCATTATAAATGCACGACCACTCCTACCTGTGTCTTCTGACCCGGAAAACCCCTTCATACTCTCACCATCAATGCTCCTTACGCAGAAGGCAGGAGCTCCCCCTCCACCAGGGGACTTCTCTGATAAGGATTTGTACACAAAGCAATGGAGACAGGTCCAGGCTCTGGCAAATCGGTTCGGGTCTCATTGGAGACATGAATATCTACCTTTGTTGCAACACAGACAAAAGTGGGCAGAACCCTGCAGGAATCTTCAAGTTGGAGATTTAGCCCTGCTCAGGGGCAAGCAAATCACCCGCAACAGCTGGCCAATGGCCAGAATCACTGCCACATTCCCTAGTAGGGATGGACATGTCAGGAAGGTTGCGTTGAAAACTGTTGACCAAGGTGATGTGAAAATTTACCAAAGGCCAGTTACAGAAGTCATTCTACTTCTACCTAAGGACTGATTTAGAGACTGAAGTTTTGTATTATGTTCATTGTGACCCGATGAAGGTCAGGCGGGGATTGTGTTGCCTTTATGGCATTTGCTTAGTTTATTATATTTTCGCTTTAGTAATTCATTGTTATCGTTTTCTAGTTAAAGTTAAGATTGTTTAAAGTAAATTCGTTGTCTGTGATATATCGCGGCATGCGATGACGTCACACCCGGTTTTGCCGCGTCTTGTGGGAAAATACCGGTTTGGAGAAACGCGAAGGAGGAGGCTCACATGTGCAGGATCAGCGCGAGAAAAGTTTTCTTTCTACGCACTAGAAACATCAGTGAAGCAACGCCGTAAGTTCATGAGATAATCGATGTGTTGAATTAAAAATGTTAACGCTGATTCTGTTAAAAGTAATGACGATTGATAAGGTTTATGTTTTTGTTATTTAAAGAGTTGCGGATAGTTTGTGTTGAAGTGTATTTAAAGCAGTCAATGGCGTAGGTAGATTCTGACTGTATGTTGCACTTTCATGTAATATAGTTGTTGTAGTTTTACTTTTGAAAGTATTCACGATGTAAATGTGATTTCAAGAAGGAAACAAATACTGTATGTATTTTCTTTCTTTCTAAATCTTTTTATTATTATTAGTAATATGGACAAAATACAAATGATATATTGATAAAGAAATTACCAACATACAAATTCCATTACATATGAAAAAAACATACATAATAGTTACAATATAAATGAGTTTACCAAGACATAAGCCATAAAATATATGTATGAACATGGTAAGTCTAAATATTTCATAATATATGATATAAAAAAACAGAAAAAAGAAAGAAAAAAATATATATATATAATGCAAAACTAGCTAATCTACTAATCTAATAACTAATAACTAATAAAGAAGAAAAAAGAAACAAAAAAAGAGAGAGAAAAAAAAGGGGGCTGTTTATAATATCTCACAAAAATAAGTATTCATCAATGCCGTCACTTCCGGTCCTCTCAACATACATAAGCTAAAAGCTGGGAAATCAAATGAACTTGGCACAGGGTCATATTACATCATATGAAAATGTTGAATAAATGGTCTCCATAACTTTTCAAATTTAATAGAAGTCTCAAAAGCACCACTTCTAATTTTTTCTAAATTTAAACATAACATAGTTTGAGAGAACCAATTAAATACAGTGGGAGGATTAATTTCTTTCCAATTCAACAATATAGATCTTCTAGCCATCAGAGTTAGAAATGCAATCATTCGACGGGCTGAAGAAGATAAATGCAGTGAGTCTAACATTGGTAAACCAAAAATTGGGGTAATAGGATGAGGTTGTAAATCGATATTCAAAACCGCAGAAATAATATCAAAAATATCTTTCCAATATTTCTCCAAAAATGAACAAGACCAAAACATATGAGTTAAAGACACAATTTCAGATTGACATCTATCACAAATAGGACTAATATGAGAGTACAAATGAGCTAATTTATCCTTGGACATATGGGCCCTATGTACGACCTTAAATTGTATTAATGAATGTTTGGCACATAACGATGATGTATTAACTAATTGAAGAATTCTATCCCAATTCTCACTAGAAATAATAAGGCTAAGCTCTCTTTCCCACTCCTTTTTAGTCTTATAAAGAGGCTCCGAACGTATCTTCATAATTATATTATAAAGTTTTGAAATAAGCCCTTTTTGAAAAGGGTCTAATTCAAATAAACTCTCCAAGATATCTGAAGGCACAAAATTTGGAAATGTAGGGAGTACAGAACTTAAAAAATGTCTAATCTGTAGATATCTAAAAAAATGAAATCTAGGCAAGTTATATTTGTTGGATAATTGCTCAAAAGACATGAAACAATTGTCCAAAAATAAATCAGAAAATCTTAGTAATCCCTTAGTTTTCCAAGCCGAATAAGCTTGATCTATAATGGAAGGGTGGAAAAAACAATTAGATACAATAAAACTATTTAAAACGAATTGAGTCAACCCAAAAAATCTCCAAAATTGAAACCATATACGCAAAGTATGTTTAACTATCGGGTTGTCAATTCGTTTCGGCAATTTAAAAAGAGCAAAAGGGAGAGAAGTCCCTAAAATAGAACCCAGAGCATAAGCTGATACAGATTTAGTTTCTAAACTCACCCAACGAGGGCCGAAAGATCCACCCCCATCTTTCAACCAACATAACAAATATCTAATATTAACTGCCCAATAGTAAAATCTGAAATTAGGTAATGCTAACCCGCCTTCCTTTTTTGTCTTCTGTAAATATATTTTACCTAACCTGGGATTTTTATTCTGCCATATAT
The DNA here is from genome assembly GCF_030144855.1 of Hypanus sabinus. Lineage (NCBI taxonomy): Eukaryota > Metazoa > Chordata > Chondrichthyes > Myliobatiformes > Dasyatidae > Hypanus > Hypanus sabinus. The sequence goes on along the minus strand of NC_082738.1, from coordinate 39,657,473 downwards.
ATGAAGAAATTTTAGAGTCAACATTAGTAAAAAAAGATTTCAGGATAAAAATTGGTATCGCTTGAAAAATATATAAAAACTTAGGTAAAATAACCATCTTAATAGCATTAATCCTACCTATTAGGGATAAAGATAATGGTGACCACTTAGTAAACAAACCTTTAATCTGATCCATTAAGGGTAAAAAATTAAATCTAAATAAATCTTTATGGCTTTTTGTGATTTTGATCCCTAAATAAGTAAAAGAATCATTAACTAATTTAAAAGGTAAATTTCCATAAATTGGGACCCGTTTATTCAAAGGAAACAATTCACTTTTATTAAGATTTAACTTATACCCAGAAAACTCACTAAATTGAACCAATAATGATAAAACTGCTGGGATGGATTTCTCCAGGTTAGAAATGAATGGTAATAAATCATCTGCATACAAAGATAACTTATGAATATCTGTCCCACGATTAATGCCCAAAATATCCTGTGATTATCTGATGGCAATTGCCAAAGGTTCTAAGGCAATGTTAAATAGTAATGGACTAAGAGGACATCCTTGTCTAGTGCCCCGAAATAGGCGAAAAAAGGGAGTTCTTTGATTATTGGTAAACACTGAGGCTACTGGAGTATGATAAATCAATTTAATCCATGATATAGATATCGGACTAAAATTAAACTTCTCCAACACATTAAATAAGTAAGGCCATTCAACTCTATCAAATGCTTTCTCCACATCTAATGAAATCACACATTCTGAAGTGTCATGTGAGGGAGTATAAACAATATTCAACAATCTCCTAATGTTAAAAAAAGAATAGCGATTTTTAATAAAACCGGTTTGATCATCTGAAATAATTTTGGGTAATACCTTCTCCAATCTAGATGCCAGTAACTTGGAAAAAATCTTGGAGTCTACATTCAATAAAGATATTGGTCTATAGGAAGCACAGTTAGTAGGGTCTTTATCTTTCTTCAATATTAGAGAAATGGAAGCTCTATAAAAAGATTGTGGCAAATTCTCCAATCTAATGGCTTCCTCAAAAACCTTACATAACAAAGGGGAAAGAGTAGTGGAAAAAAATTTTAAAATACTGTATATATTTTGTATTGTTTTATCAACAGTTTTCACCATACGTTGATGTGGAAGAGTGAACAGTAAACGTTTAATCTTACTGGGACCGCCTCATTGACTGGTTTAAGCTTGGTGTTTAGTTCAGAGTTCTTTTATACCTGTGCGAGAACACTACAGTGAGGTTTCGTTTTCGGTTGGCCTGTAAATGGATTTGTCTTTCATGTAATCGTGGGTGACTATCCATGTTTCTGACATGTTGGAAGGAAGGAAGGTCATTAATAAATTACCTGAAGACAACTGAGTATGAGGAATTGCTGTGAAGTCTGGCAGCCAAGACTGCACTATTCCTTCATTTGAAGTTAATGTTTCATTTATGCCAAAAACACAAGAGCACTTCATTTCAAATTAGCAGTTCTGCTTGTCAGAACCCAATAAATTGGAATGGGTTGATTGCCCTTATGATTTCTCACAAGTTTCTGCTTCTCCCCTGAAACGTGTCACTGAAATTTCCAGCCCAATGATCAGCCATCATATTTTGCTTTGACTCCTGAAGTGATAAGATGCTAGTGAATACACATAAAATGCTGGAGGAATACAGCAGGCCAGGCAGCATCTATGGAAAAAGCACAGTTGATGTTTTAGGCCAAGACCCTTCAGCAGGACTGGAGAAAAGAAGTTGAGGTTTAGAGTTAAAAGGTGTGGGGAGGGGAGGGAGAAACACCAGGTGCTACATGAAACCGGGATGGTGAGGGATGAAGTAAAGAGTTGGGAAGTTGATAGGTGAAAGAGATACAGGGCTGGAGAGGGGGGGGGGGAGTCTGATAGGAGAAGACAGAAAGCCATGGAAGAAAGAAAAGGGGGAGGAGCACCAGAGGGAGGTGATGGGCAGGTAAGGAGATAAGGCGAGAGAGAGGAAAGGAGATGGGGAATGGTGGGGAGGGGACATTACCGGAAGTTCTAGAAATCAAAGTTCATGTCATCAGGTTGTAGGCTACCAGACAGAATACAAGGTGTTATTTCTCCAACCTGAGTGTGGCCTCATTGCAACAGTAGAGGAGGCCATGGATTGACATATTGGAATGGGAATGGGGAGTGGGATTAAAATGGGTGACCACTGGGAGATGCCACTTCTTCTGGCAGATGGAGTGTAGGTGCTTAGCAAAGCAGTCTCCCAGTCTACGTCAGGTCTTGCCAATGCAGGTAGGGAGTTATCCTCATTTTCTGAAAATTACTACATTTTTTGCTATAATATCCTTGGTGAGAAGAACAATCTTGCAAAGGTAACTAAGAGTTCTAAAAGGGAGCAGAGTCACTCCAAAAGGAAACCTCTGGCTTAAGTAAATTTTGGAAAATTGAAATTAGTCCACTTTTGAAACAGTGTATTGGCTGGCTCAGAGCCCATATTGTATCTGATACCCATAAAAACAATTCATTTCAGCTTTGACCTAAAGACAAATGCTTGTTACTTATCATGTAGAACACCATTCTACTTACCCACCCAGCATCTGTTTCTGAAAAGGGAGCTAACCAGGAAACTGTAACTAATTGTACAAATGGACAAATTGTTCGCACATATTCAAAACAGGTACTTGTGCCAAGTCACATGCTGCAGTGTAGTTGACAAATCTGAATAGTAATTGTGCTATATACTCCCCATATTGATTGTGAATACTTCCAGTTGCTAATTATTTTAAATGTCCTTTCCTTCATCATAAAGCAGCCAGAGATATGTAGGGAAAGGAGACGATTCCAGTTTTTCAAATACTTGATTGTACAATAATGCCCTGAAGTACATTTTATGCCCAATCTTTTGCAAAGTCTGTATAGACACGCTTGTAGCCAGACTACTGGGATCCTTGCCATAGTGAAGTAATGAGGAAAATACAAAAACATCAAATTGTGCCCTCCTCTGATCCTGTAGAGAAAAATCTCAGTGCTGGGTTTGCACTTCTGCACACTATTGTATATTTATCACTGATACTTCACAGATGTTTTTATCTATTGAAATTTACCATTTTATAATAGTACAAAGTTACTCACTAAGCAAAACTAGCTTCACTTTTCCTAAACCAATCTATACCTTGGGAAAACAACAGGCTTGTCTCCACGGAATATAATGGTCTAGTATTAGCATGAAATTCCTGTGTGTGTGTGTGTATGTATATATATCAGGATGTAACTTTACATTCTTTTCACTTCCAATTTGTCATGAGTGTCATATTGATGTTATTTTTAAACTTTATGAGCTTTCCACCTGATTTACTTGGAAATGGAAGTCTCTGTGGACAAGGAAGGTCCCTCCCATCATCCACCCTTCCAAAATACTGTTGGGCTTTTTGACTTCACCCTGTGAGAATTTTGAAAGGAAAGGAAACTCCACTGTGGTTCACACCTCCTCCACGGACCATCAAGCTCCTGCAGAAGTAGGCGGATTGAGCAAGACTGTGAGACAGATCTGAATGAAGGTCTTCCCAATGGTCACATGAAGAATAGCTAATCGGATCCAATAATACCATCTTCATTTTGCAATGTAGAAACATCATAAAGCATCCAGGAATTAATAACTCATGGTAGGTTGGAGCTACGATGTCACTTAACAGCAATTTGTTCGAGCCCTTTGGCGGAAACAGCTTAATTTCTACCTTTGATGTCTCACTTTTTCCTTTTTAGGGTGGATGAGTTTACGCTGGAGACCCTGACCTGAAGTTTTTTGCGGTGGTGAGATCCACTCCCAGGGCTTCATGACCAGCTGCTTTTTGAAATCCTAAGGATGCTGCCTAGAAGATGAGTACACCTTCGGGGTTCTGAGGCTGTTTCTAAGCCAGAACTGCCAACTGAAATACTGTGGGAGAGAACGGATCATCGGGAGCAGTGGATCAGCTGTTGGAGGCTCTGACTCTCTGTCTGTCTGTGGAGGAAGAGTTTGTTGCTAATTCTCAAGTTGGAGAACTGGGCGGGTTGGGGTGGGAAGCGACACGTCAGACTTTATCATCGCAAATCAGTGAGTTGGTTTTGTTATGTCTCCCCCCTCACTGTCCAATTGTCCAATTGTTGGGGAATGAGAGGGCCTATGGTTTGTCGAACTGTTGGGAGAATTAGTCTTTGTTGTGCTCCAGATCATGGTCTTTCTTGCGGGCTTTGCTATTGCTTGCTTGGTGGGTGGAGGGTGCTGAAGCTTTTTTTTTTGCTGAAGTAAGTGGGGAGGGGGGAAGATTATTGCTTTGCTGCTGCTTGTGCATAGGATTAATTAATGATTATATTAAAAAACTATAAATTACAATGAGAAATATATATAATAATTTAAATAAGTACATAGAGCAAAAGGAGAGAAAAAAATAGTGAGCTCGTGTTCATCGGTTTTTTTGTCCATTCAGAAATCTGATGGCAGAGGGGAAGGAGATAGTCCTGAAACATTGAGTGTGTGTCTTCAAGCTCCTGTACCTCCTCCTTGATGATAGCAATGAGAAGATAGCATGTCTTGATTGATGAGGGTCCTTAATGATGGATACTGCTTTCTTTAGGCATTGCCTTGAGGCAACTGTGTACTGCAGACCCTTCCATTCCTGTGAGCAGTTGCTAGGGCAACATCAAGAGGAACGGTATATACTTACTGAAGAACAGTACATAAACAAGACCAAATGAAATAGAAAGTGTGAAAATAGAGAATTCTGATGTAAAGCCAAACAAGCATGGTATCCCATGGTGACACAGGAGCCTGACTAATACATGAAATAACAAAAAGTTAACAAAAATAACACTGGTTTGCGTAAAGACAAACAAAATAATTCATTCTGTTACACGAACATGGCACTAATTAATTAATTAAAGACTTGCTAAATATCCATATTTTAATGATAATTTTTTCATTCTTGGCTCATTGGAAAACGTGGCGAAGGAGTCCATGGAGGTGGAGGAAGGTAAAAGGTAGTGAGAGCTCTGGTCAGGATGAAATGTCGTGATGGTCAAGGGTGTGCAAAGGAGATGAGCTTGAGCTCATGACCATGGGGTTGGTAGGAGTTGTAGTGGTTTGTGGTTTGAATTTGCAGCTTTCATACTTGGTTTTGAGGTCTCCCTTTCAGAAGCAGTTATTAGTTTTATTTTTTGCTGAATGAAAACTGTGCCTTGTTCCTTATCCCAGGGCAAAGCAGAGGGAGCAGTTGCACAGGGATGATAAAGTACTTACTTAGTGCCCTAAAAACAGTATCATTAACTCTTGGGTAGATTCTCACATCAGATTAATAATGAGACCCTGCCTTTTTTCCTTTACACCTATGCTTGGCCATCTCAAGCAAAAGAGAATATAACCATTCAGTCATGATACTTAATGGCATTACCATTACCACATTCACCACAATTAACAACCTGGGGCTCACCAATGACTAAAACCTCATCTAGATCCACCACATAAATCTTGTGGCCACAATAGCAGGAATGAGATAAGATCAGAAGACCATAAAATACGGGAGTAAAATTAGGCCATTCAGCCCATTGAGTCTGTTCTGCCATTCAACCATGGCTGATATTTTATTCAGTCCTAATGGCCCTTAACCCTTTACCAATCAAGAACCTAATAATTTCTGCCTTCCTTGGCCTCCACATCTCTGTGGCAATAAATTCTACAGGTTCACCAACCTCTGACCCTTCGGGCAGCATGGTAGCATTGGTTAGCGTAAGGCTACTACGGTGCCAGTGACACTGGTTCAACTCTGCCTCTGTCTGCAAGGAGATGGCATGTTTTCCCTGTGTCTGCATGGGTTTCCTCCCACATTTGAAAGACATGCGGGTTTGTAGCTTAATCACAAACAAGAGAAAATCTGCAGGTGCCGGAAATCCAAGCAACAAACACAAAATGCTGGAGGAACTTAACAGGCCAGGCAGCATCTAAGGAAAAGTACACCGTCCTGATGAAAAGTCTTGGCCCAAACCATCGACTATACTCTTTTCCATAGATGCTGCCGGAGCATGAGTGAAGACTCCCTGTTTGCCTGAATGAGTTCAGCTGCAACAACATTTCAGGAAGCTCTTCACTATCCAGAACAAAGCAGTCTAGATTAGATCTTGCAAAATATATCTATTTTTAAAATAATTGGATCAGACTTGGCATTGGAGTTCTCCCTAGATAGTCTAGTCAAGGAGTTAAGGATGTGATCAGGATGTGCGGGAAGACAGGAGGGCCCACCCATTATCTCCAGCATTAAAATACATTGCAATAGTTTGTCTTGGCTCAATCAAAAGCACCTCCCAAATTCACTCCATCTGCCACCGAGAAAGAAAAGGGGAGCAGATGTATAGGAACAATATCTCCTACAGATTGCCCTCCCAATCATACACCGTCGTCACCTGCAAATACATGGGTGCTTATTCACCATCACTGGAGTCCTTTCCCTGTGACAGCACCTTCACCAGAAGGAATGCAGTGGTTCCAAAGAGGTGGCTTGCCACCAACTTCTTAAAAGGCAATCAGAGTAGTGTCAGTCCTTGCTTATATATAGATTTTCATAAATTGTATTCCTTTATTTTCCTGTAAATGCCTGCAAGAAAATTAATCTCACTGTAGTATGTGATAACATATGCATATTTGATCATAATTTTGAAGTTGACTTTGACTTTGAAAATAAATAGAAAGTACAGCATAGTATAAGCTCTTCAGCCCATGATAATGTTGGGCCTGCTGGTACTGCGCAGGCTGACCAGCAGTGACCATGGATGCTGACTGAACTGTTGTGTATCTCCACCATTTTCTGTTGTCATTTCAGATTTCCAGCATCTACCGATCTTGCTTTTCAGTTTGTAAGTATTTGTTGAATTTATTTGTTCAAAGGATATAGATTCTTTTTCCATCTCTCATTGCCTTTCAACTGGAAAAGTAATTATGAGTCAGTAATATGGGTGAGTACTGAGTCATGTATAGACCAGACCAGCCAATAGCCATAGGTCTCCTCTTGTTTAGGACATTAAACTTTGTGCTAACCCTCAGCCACACACACACACACACACACACACACACACACTCATACACACACACACACACACACACACACACACACACACACACACACACACACACACACACACACACACACACACACACACACACACACACACACCACTCCAGCCTCCCCAACATTGAGGCCATCTTCAAAAGGCAATGCTTCAAAAGGGTGACATCCATCATTGAGGTCATCAAGGACCCCCATCACCCAGGACATGACCTCTTCTCATTAGTACCATCAGAGAGGAGGTACAGGAGCCTGAAGACATACATTCAAAGTTTTAAGAACAGGTTTTTCCTCTCTGCCATCAAATTTCTGAATGGAGCATGAACTCATGAAACTACCTCACTATTTTTGCTCTTGTTTTTGCACTATTTATTTTTTATTTTTGTTTTTGTAGTTCATAATCTTTATTAAAGTATTTCACTGAACTGCTGCCACAAGATAACAAATTTTACGGCATATGTCAGTGATAATAAGCCTGATTCTGATTTTCACACACACACACACACACACACACACACACACCAAAAACAAACAGGTGAACTCATGAATATGCAATCCACATTGATTATGGATATATATTTTTATTTTAAATCACTGCTCATGGTCTACTATTCAGTCACTGGTACTTGCAGATTTTATGCTCGGTATCAGGAGCCCATATTTAGAATAAGAACCTTTTTAATGGCAGCTTAGTGAATTGTTTCTGTACAGTAGTTCAACTGATTCACTTTTACTTTACAGGAGAGCCTAACCTGAAGAAGCTCTACCCTGCCCTCCAACGAGATTTCCATCTGTCTTTCATGCCCTGTTCACCTTCAGTAATCTCTTTTATCCACTTGACTTTGACCAAAACCATATCAACAACATCTCTTTCTATAATTCACCCTAAACTGTTATCATCCCAACTTGGTCCAATCTCCTAATCCTCTAACAGATTTGGCAAAGGCAATTTCAATTACCAATTCCCTTACTTAGTTCCATTTTGCTTTTATCAATCATGTCTTGATTTTCAAAGTGTCTTGGTGCTATAACCTGACTGAAGATTCCTCTTATACTGATGTCAGGCTGACTAGTACACAATTCCATTATCCCCCCTCCCAATTTTTCTTTAATGACAGGAAAGCATTTATCAACTTTCAAACCAAGGAGACCACTGTATAATCTGCGGAAGTTTGAAAGCAATAGAATCAATGTCTCTATGGAAATCTGTTTGAATACTCTGGATATCGGCCATTATTCAATAGATTTATTGAGCACTAATGTTATTGATTATTGTTTTAACGCCTTATTTTTAAAATTCCTCACTGAAAAAACTCTTTGGTTTCCCACCCTTTCCAAAATATTTTTGCCTTCTGCTGTGATTGATGAATATAAAGCCTGTGTTTTATTTTTCTACCCTTTTCATCTTCCTCTGTTGCTGCCTTTGGGGAACCACATTTGCACTTGCTAACCTCTATATTTTACATAACTCTGGAAATACTTTCAGACTGTACATCTGGACTCACATATTTTATTTTCTCTCCATTAGTTCCTTGGCCATACTTTTTAATTTTCCAAAATCTTCCCAGTCCTCAAGATCATTACTTTTTTGCCAATATCATCAATGTCTCTCTTCTGTCTACCTTATACCTTTATTAGTCATGGTTGCATTTCATTCCAAATAATGTATGTTTATTATGAATGATGTTATGTTTGTAAATGCTTGCCAACACAGTCAAGGTGCAAAATATAAAGGAAAATGTAAGTGAGAAAGAGAGTGTGTTTGAGAGAGGAGAGAGAGAAAGATTGAGTGAGCGACAGAGAGAGATGAAGCAACAGAAACGCTTAAGAGACAGAATGAGAGAAAGAACTGGGAAGGTCTTCATATGAGAAAGGTGGAGAGAGACAATGGTGGGGAAGAAGAAAGAGAAAATCAAATGCAGAGAAAGAGACACAGCAGTTGGTGTTTTTGGTGCAACCTTGGCTTAATCCTGACTTTGGATGATGTCTGTGGAATTTGCATGATCTCCCAATGATTACACTGTTTGCCCCAGGGTTCTCCATTTCCTTCCCATATTCATAGTCAAGGTCAAAATCAAAGCCAAGTTTATTGTCATATGCACAAGTACCTGTATGCCCAGGTGCAATAGAAAATTTATTTGCAGCAGCATCACGGGCACCTAGCATCAGGTAAGCAGCATTCACAAGAAAATCATAAATTATACACAATTTTACAAGAAAGAACATGATTAGAGCAAAAAAAGTGAAGTCCATTGCAGTGTAGAATGCTCAAAGTGGTTATGGTGTTGCTATACTGTAGCGGTGTGTTACACACAGCGCTGGAATAACGACACACAGATGGTGATTTCCAGTTGCGTAAAAGATTTATTCAAACTTTGCAGCCTCGCTTTTAAGCCTTCCCATTTCCGCCCTCCCCGGGTGGGAATGCTGTAGGGGGTGCATATTCACAGTCCCGTCCCATGTGCGGGCTTTTCCCCTTGCTGGTGAAAGAAGGCCTGGCGCCCTTTTTGGGACAGGCCTCAATGCCGGCGTGCACCGTTTTGTGAGCCGGTTCGAGTGCGCTGGGAAGTGGGTCACCACAATACCGCTATATATCTGGTTCAAGAAATGAATGGTTGAAGGGGAGTAGCTGTTACTGAACCTGGTGGTGTGGAACTTCAGACTTCTGTACCTCCTGCACAATGGCAGCAGTGAGGAGTTGGTATGTCCCAGATGATGGGGATCTTTGAAGGTGTGTATTGCCTTCTTGAGGCAATGCCTCATGTAGATTCTACCCATGGTGGGGAGGGACATACTGCTGATGTATGGGACTGGGTTTACTTTTCTCTGCAAGACTGTACATTCCCCTGCATTCACATTGCTGTGCCAGACCATGATGCAACCAGTCAAGATACTTTCAACAATATATCTGAGGAACCTTCTTAACCTCCTGTGAAAATAAAGATGTGATTGTATCTGTGTGCTGAGCCCAGGACAGGACATCTGGCAGAAATCTAAATGAGATCCAAAGAACTATTGGCTAATTTGCCTTTGCGAATTACCTATAGTCTATGTGGATCATAGGAGAATTAGGGAAGAGCTTATGGGCATGTGACAAAGAAAAGGTTACAAGGAAATATGTGGCATGATGGGACTGAGGGGGTTGTTTTCTAAGTGGCAGCATGAAGTCAATGAGCCAAATGGCTTGTTTTCTTTGTCCTAAGAAAAAAATGAAGAGCAGAAGGAAAACAACAGAGGGCGCAAAAAACAGAGGGTGGAGAAAGAGAGAAAAGAGAACGACATGGAGAAAAGTGAAAGTGTACATGGAGAAATGATAGATAGAAACACACGTACTCAGACAAGGGGGGAGAATAACCTGAAGAGTGAGAAGGGATGGAGGGAGAAGGGAAGTGTTCAAGCAGATTATTACACATATAGAAATTTAGAAAGCAATGCAAGCACATATGCACATTCATATGTATCAGTCTCTGCGTGCACATAAGCATACAACACATACACACACTCATACACATCATTGAAGTTGTGCGATCACTCGAGTCAAGTATGTTGTTCTCCTAAGGGGCTGTCCATTGGTGATCATCAGGTGGCTGTAAAGGATCCACATATCTGGGATGTTAGGGGGGGATTCCCTGAATGGAGAATGCCTCTGTGTGACTTGGTTTAAAGTAGGAAGATTGATGCACGGGTAGCCATCACACAGTCCTTGACAGATCGGAGTCAGGGTCCGGTGGCATGGAATAAAAGACGACAGGGGACCCTTCACTGCTGTAGCCTTCCTCCACCTTCACTGTCATTGTGATGAGTCATCATCTGCCGCCAGCTCCACCGCTGATGTTTTGGGCAAATCGTTCTTTGTCTGAAACTTCCCCCTTGACCTTACCGCCATGTGTGATGCTGCCAGGAGCTAAGCACCAGATGGCTAAACTGCAGATGGCATAGCAGGAACACACAAGCCTTTTCACCTCAATGAGGTGACGATCAGAAAAGTATCATACATACACATGCATAAGGAGGTTGCTGTGGAGGCATGAGTAATGATCCTTCAAGAATCACTAGATTCTGGAATGGTTCCGGAGGACTGGAAAATTGCAAAAGTCACTCTGCTCTTGAAGAAGGGAGGGGAGCAGAAGAAATGAAATTATAGGCCACTTAGTTGGTCTTCAGTGGTTAGGAAGATATTGGAATCCATTATTAAGGATGAGGTTTCTGGGTACTTGGAAGCACATGATAAAACAGGCCTAAGTCAGCATGGTTTCCTGAAGGGGAAATCTTGCCTGACAAATCTGTTGGAATTCTTGAAAGGAATAACAGGCAGGATAGACAAAGGAGAGTCAGTGGATGTTGTTTATTTGGATTTTCAAAAGGCCTTTGACAAGTTGCCACACATAAATCTGCTTAACAAGATATGAGCCCACAGTATCATAAGAAAAGTAGGAGCATGGATGGAAAATTGGCTGACTGGCAGGAGGCAAAGAGTAGGAATAGAGGGGGCCTATTCTGGTTAGCTGCTGGTGGCTAGTTCCACAGGGTCAGTATTGGGACCGCTTCTTTTCATGTTTTATGTCTAGGATTTGGATGATGAAATAGATGGCTTTGTGATCAAGTTTGCAGATGATACAAAGATAAGTGGAGGGGCAGGTAGTGTTAAGGAAACGGGGAATCTACAGAAGGACAATGGGAGAATGGGCAAAGAAGTGGCAGATGGAATATAGTATAGGGCAGGGGTCGGCAACCCGTGGCTCTGGAGCCGCATGCGACTCTTTCATCTCTGTGGCGTTGGAAAATAAATGATGAGTATTTAATTAAAATGTATTTTATGTTAGTTTGTTAGTTTTTGAAATGTAATTCTAAATTTGAAAATTATGGTGATCTTGTACAATCTAAATAAAACGTGTTTTTTGTCGCTATTAATATACGTCACCAGTGCCAATGCCTGACACCCGCCAGTGCGCAATTTCTTTATTTTTTCGATCCAAGGTCGGCTAACTATAGAGAATTCTAAAAACAGAAAAGTGACTGAAGAAAACAGAACGTTTAATGATACGTGGGCAGGTTCGTTTGCGTTCACTGCTGACGAGACTGGTTTACCGGTATGCTTAATATGCAATGAGAAACTAGCAAACAACAAAAAGTCAAAAGTCGCAAGACATTTCCAGAATAAACACGCAGCCTTTGCTCAAAAATATCCGGATTTAGATGAGAGAAAAAAAGCCGTTTCGGAACTGATGCGGAAGGTTGATTTGAGCAAAAATCACTTCAAGAAGTGGATGAAGTCTGGAAAATCAACGACATATGCTAGTTTTGTTGCCGCTCAGGAAATAGTCAGGCACGGGAAGCAGTTTACAGATGGAGAATATATAAAAGAATCTTTCTTTAAGATTTCACAACATCTATTCACGGACTTTAAAAACAAGAGTGAAATTGTGCAGAAAATCAGGGATCTGCCCCTCTCTGCAAAGACTGTCAAAGACAGAACCATAAAAATGGCAGAAGACAACACAAGACAGCAAATTAAAGACATCAATTCAGCTGTGGCCTACTCGATTGCCTGTGATGAGTCTAAAGACAAATGTGATATTGAACAAATAGCGCTGTTCTGTCGGTATGTAAACTCTGCCGGGCAACAGGAAGAAATGATTGAGTTGATACTTCTAAAAGGCCAAACACGGGGGGGGGAGTACATCTGTGAGGCTGTCTTGAATTGTTTAAGAGCCAAAGGAATAAAGACCACCCACCTGGTGTCAGTAGCTACTGATGGGGCACCAAGTATGACAGGAGCGCACAAGGGATTTGTGGCTTTACTGCAGAAGTCGCTGGACCGAAAGCTGCTGACTTTTCACTGCCTCTTGCACCAAGAGGCACTGTGCGCTCAAACATTTCCTCCGGAATGCACAGAAGTAATGGATGTTGTCATTCAGATTATCAATAAAATAATGGCAAAAAGTTTAAATCACCGTCAATTCCATTTGTTACTGGACGAGCTGGAAAGCGCATATTCTGATCTCCTGCTGCACAGCAAAGTCCCGTGGATGTCCAGAAGGGAGGTGCTGAAACGCTTTGTTGCGTGTCTGGAAGAAGTGAAAACTTTCCTGGGCAGCAAAGGGCTCACATTTCCTGAGCTGGAACAGCCAGAGTGGCTGGAAAAGCTACACTTCATGGTAGACATGACAGCCCACCTGAACACGCTGAACACAGCTCAGGGGAAAGGACGCACAGCCATCAACCAAGTATGATAAATATTTTAATTACCTATTGTTTTACGTATATTCATATTTTTTCATTGTTCAGTGAAATAGTCCTTTTATTTTTCAGGCTGACAGCTGGCTGACGTTATTTTTGGTTTGCTGCTGGTGGACAATTTAAGTTCGGTGTTTTTCATAAATACAAGAAGGACTCAAATAGACATTGAGTATTTTACTTAAAAGAAACCTTCAACCCAACGTCTTTTTTTCGAGGTTCAACAGGTTTTTGTTGCATGCAGAAATGTAATTTCATTTTCTCTGCAGGAGTTCATCGATTTCATAAATGCAACACATTATAGTTTGTTTATACATAGCATAAAGGCAAAAAAAAACATTGTATGCAGTGTTATTTCATTTTTCATTTTAAATGTCAAACAGGTTTTGTGGCTCCCAGTGTTTTCTTTTCTGTGGGAAACGGGTCTAAATGGCTCTTTCAGTGGTAAAGGTTGCTGACCCCTGGTGTAGGGAAATGTATGATCATACACTTTCTTAGGAGGAATAAAGGTGTAGACTATTTTATAAACAGGGAGAAAATTGAAAAGTCAGAGGTGCAAAGGGACCTTGGGAATTCTCATGCAGGAGTCCTCAAAGGTTAGCTTACAGATTGAATCAGTGGTAAGGAAGGTAAATGCAATGTTAGTATTCATTTCGAGAGGACTAGAATATACAAGCAAGGATGTAATACTGCTTTATAAGGCATTGGTCAGATCACACTGTGAGTAGTTTTGGACCCCTTATCCAAGGAAAGATGTGCTGGTATTGGAGAGGGTCCAGAAGAGGTTCACAAGGATTATTCTGGGAATGAAATGGTTAAAGTACGAGAAGTATTTGATGGCTCTGGCCCTGTACTCGCTGGAGTTTAGAAGAATGAGGAGAGATCTCATTGAAGCAAATTGAATATTGAAAGGCCTAGATAGAGTGGATGTGAAAAGGATGTTTCCTATAGTGGGTGAGTCTAGGTAGGATCAGATGGCACAGCCTCAGTATAGAGGGACATCCATTTAGTACAGACGTGAGAAGGAACTTCATTAGCCAGAGAATGATAAATCTGTGAAATTCATTGCTACAGACAGCTGTGAAGTCCAAGTCATTGGGTATGTTTAAAGTGAAGGTTGATACATTCTTGATTAGTCAGGGTATCAAAGGTTACAGGCAGGAGAATGGGGTTGAGAGAGATAATAAAGTAGTCATAATGGAATAGTGGAACAGACTCAAATTTAGACCAATTCTAAAGGGATTGGACAGGCTAGATGCAGGAAGATTGTTTCCGATATTGGGGAAGTCCAGAACGAGGGGTCACAGTTTAAGGATAAAGAGGAAGCCTTTTAGGACCAAGATGAGGAAAAACTTCTTCACACAGAGAGTGGTGAATCTGTGGAATTCTCTGCCACAGGAAACAGTTGAGGCCGGTTCATTGGCTATATTTAAGAGGAAGTTAGATATGGCCCTTGTGGCTAAAGGGATCAGGGGGTACTGAGAGAAAGCAGGTACAGGGTTCTGAGTTGGATGATCAGCCATGATCATACTGAGTGGCGGTGCAGGCTCGAAGGGGCAAATGGCCTACTCCTGCACCTATTTTCTATGTTTCTATGTTTCAAAGGGCAGAATGGCCTAATGCTATGTCTTATGCTATTATACACCGACACAACACACACACACTAAAAGAAGAGAAATAAAGGCAGAAGCAGAGAGCCAGGAGAGGGAGGAAGAGGAGGCAAGCTGTAGAATGAGGCTTTGATAACAATGCACAAAGGGATTAGAATCATAGAAAATGAAACAGGGATGAGTGAATTCGAAAGGGTGGGATAGAAATCAAGGCAGAGGGAGTAAAAGAGGAGGTGCAAGAAGGGAATATTGGAAGGAGAGAGCAAATGTTAAGCAAGAAAAAGGAAGGGAAAGGCAAGTGACAAACAGAGGAAGAAAAATACTGAAAAGAGGGGAAAGGGATTTAGGGTGAGACTGCTCTGAAAGAGACATCAGGATCGGAAGAATGAAAGAGATGGACACACAGAAAGGGGGCACTGATTTGAGATATATGCAGAGGACTGTTTCAATAGAAAGGCACGAGGGATTAATTGAGGGAGAAAGGTGTGAAATCTGAAGCCAATGTGACCAGGCTCAATACGGAGACAGAAGGGAGTGGACAGTGGAGAAAACGGAGAGAAAGAGGGCAGAGAAAAAAGTGGGAAAAGGAACAAAAGGCATGATAATATAGAAAGAAAAATAAATAAAACAAGTAAATCAATTGCAGTAAATATATATGTATCTTGAATAGACTAAAATAGTGCAAAAACAGAAATAATATATATACAGTAAGAAAAAGTAAGGTAGTGTTCATGGGGGTCAATGTCCATTTAGGAATCGGATGGCAGAGGGGAAGAAGCAATTCCCGAATCACTGAATGTGTGCCTTCAGGCTTCTGTACCTCCTACCTGATGGTAACAGTGAGAAAAGGGCATGCCCTGGGTGCTGGGGGTCCTTAATAATGGACGCTGCCTTCCTGAAGATTCATTCCTTAAAGATGTCATGGATACTACGGAGCCTACTACCCAAGATGGAGCTGATTAATTTTACAACTTTCTGTAGCTTATTTTGATCCTGTGCAGTACCCCCCCCCCCACCCCACCACCCTTTTACCAGACAGTGATGCAGCCTGTCAGAATACTCTCCACGGTACATCTTTAGAAGTTTTTGAGTCTTTTAGTTCGCATACCAAATCTCTTCAGTCTCCTAATGAAGTATAGCCACTTTCTTGCCTTCTCTATAGCTGCATTGGTATGTTGGGACCAGGTTAGATCCTCAGAAATCTTGACACCCAGGAATATGAAACTGCTCACTCTCTCCACTTCTGATCCCTCTATGAGGATTGGTTCGTGTTCCCTTGACTTACCCTTACCCTCACTGATGTACCAAGATACCCAGTGCTCTTCAAGTTCTCATTAAAGTGAATGACCTCAAGTTTTCTGTGTTATATTTGTAAGCCTCTCTGCATCCTTACAATCCATTATGGATTAGGACCATCTACAAATTTGGATGTAATTCAGATGTTTCTCAGACCTGTGAGTTCCTCCTGCAATTTTCTTTTTGCTCCTGATTTTCCTCTCTTGGTCCTGGATATAATTCGCTTGGACCTCTCATCCAAGTCAATGATATAAATGGAGACTCAACACCAATCCCTCAGGCATCCACAAGTCATGACTCATGTATTCCTTTTTTTCTGTTTTCAGTACATTCACGAATTCTCAATATTACCCCAATCACATGTACTCTGATATTCTTTAATAACATCTATTATCTATTGAAGGACTTCTGCAAGTCGAAATCATCACTTCAACCAGTCCATCAGACCTATTCTGCTACTTGTAACCTCAGAGAACGCTAACCATGACTTTCCTTTCATTAATTCATTATGATTCTGCCCAACTCTAGAATTAATTTATATTAAATTAGATTGTAACACTTTCCCTCCTCGGCCTGATGTATCCAAATCCCTCTCAGGCATGAAGCCAACTAGAGCCAAGTTCAACTAAGCTTGAAGAGAATTGTGGCACCAAAAGCATGAATAAGAACATGTTTATAAAATATTTATGTCATTGATTTTTTACTATATGATTTATTCTGCTTGAGACTATCTTGAACAATTGATCCAAGAAAATATTTTCCACCCAAGAAACCACTTAAACAACTTTGGGGAGGCTGGGCTGGTGCAATAAAATAGGTTGAATCATTCTGCTCTATGCTCTAGAATGCAAGACAGCCTTGATGAACTTGCTGGCCTTTTTCTTTCTGACATACTTTCTTGTTTGTAAATAGAAACAATGAATAATCTGATGACAAGTGGCTTTGGAAGCTGGATGCCAGGCAAAATTAAAATGATTGACAGCCAAACAGAGAACTGAAGAGCTCTTGTATCCATAGAGTTACCCTCATGTTTCTTGCAGCTGCACTGGTGTGATTTGGTCTTGCTCTCCTTGATATATTGCTTTGCAATTGTTTTGGAGAAAGTAATCCTGATCACGGAAGGAACTTGAGACAGTTGGCTTCAGACCTAAACAGCTGCTCAGAGCAAAGCCCCAGTGCTAACACAGCAGATGAAGACAGATCGACAGGAGATCAGAAAAAAATTAATCTCATTAAATGAACTGAAGCGACCGCTTCTCTGATCTGAATGTCACCCGTCTCTAAAGCTCTTACTCAGATGGCGCCTGGAACCTTACATACCGTTTCTCTTAAATAAATGGAATTTATTTTCGTTCACTTTAAAATAAACCTCATCTAACAGATAAAGTAATGTGTTTATAGAATGTTAAAAACAACAAGGGAGCACAAGATAAAGTATAGCCTAGGTGAAGTTAGGAAGCATTTGAACATATGTAGACTGTTAGAAATTTGGAATTATCTTCTGCAAGCAGCCAGTGCTACTAGATCAATAATACATTTCAAATCCAAAGTTGATAGATTTTTGACAAGGAAACACAGAAAAGCCACATATATAGTGTTAGCTCACTGCTTAGCTATGGTTTAAATAACCCAGGGGCAACACAGTGGCACAGCAGTCAGCGTAACACTTTACAGCACCAGCTGTAAAGTCGGTGTTCAATTCCCCACACTGTCTGTAAGACGTTTGCACGTTCTCCCCTGATCGCTTAGGGTTTCTCTGTGTGCTCCAGTTTCCTCTCATATCCCTAAGGTGCACAGGTTAGGGTTAGTAAGTTGTGGCCATGCTATGTTGGCACTGGAATCATGGTGACACGTGTGAGCTGGCCTCCGCTGATATTCAGACCGTGATGGTCATTAACACGAATGAAGCATTTCATTGTATCTTGCGATGTATGTGTGACAAATAAAGCTAATCTAAGCAACCTTCATGCTTCTATATTCAAACTGAACTCAACGTTTCCAATATTTGTCTCTAATGATTTTTTTTTGCTGTAATTTGATTTACTTTGCATAAACAGGTGCCATTTAATAACCAAATTAGTGAGTTTATTGCATTGAAGAATCAGGCTGTATTGCAAAGTCAATGAATAAGGAACAAAGCACAGAAGAGAAGGTTATGGAAGATCAAATGCTTCTATAAAGATACTGCATGTACGTGCCAACTGCCCAGGTCGCAATGAGCATTTATACTGTAGTTACAGGTTTATTTTAGTCTGTGGGGTATTGTGTATAGGCCAAAACCATGGGCTATAAATGTAAAGTGGCCAGCAATAAATTCAATGAAGGATTTAGGAGATTCCTGTTGACAATATGGAATGTACTGTCATGAAAAGAAGTTAGGCTAAAGAGATATGAAGAAAAGATAAATAATGCAACAGGGAGATGGAATAGAAGGTTATGCATCAAACCTATACCAGTGCAACACACACAAAATGCTGGAGGAACTCAGCAGATCAGGCAGCATTTATGGAAATGAATAAACAGTTGACATTTCGGGCTGAGACCCTTTGTTAGGACTGAACCAGATTATGTTTTAGCATAAAGGTTAGGGAGGCAGATGACTGGAAACTTCAAATCACACAACTTAAAAACAGTCTTCTGGCTCACGACACCCATTGTGACCGTTAGGCACCCATTTACACTCATCCTATTTTACTTCTCATGATCCCCACCCTTACCCCCAACACACACACACACACACACCTTCAAGATGTGGTGCCTCAAGAAGGTGGCATCCATCACTGAGGAACCTTACCATCTGGGTCATTCCCCCTTCTCGCTACTAGCATTAAGGAGAAGTACAGGAGCCTGAAGACCCAAACTTGGCAATTCTAAAACAATTTCTTCATGAACCCATGTATACTTCTTGGACTGAAACATTGACCGTTTACTTTATTCCACAGATGCTGCCTGGCCTGCTGAGTTCCTCCAGCGTTTCCTGTGCGTTGCTCTTCATCATTCCTATTTTTGCAATACTTATTTATTTTGGAATTGATAATAATTTATGTCTGCCATTCCACTGCCACAAAACAATAAATTTCACGTCATCTAAAACAGAGATAAAAAACCTGATTCTGAATCAGACAAACTCACTATGAACTTGCTCTAAGCTCCACAGATCCACAGATATACAAACTCTGCAGTTTTCCTTTCGGGGCCTCAGGTCATCTGAAGTTCTAATACATTTTAGGTCATGCTGGCTGCATACAGTAAATGACAGGGAATTTAAGAGTGTTGATAGATAGAGAGACCTTATAGTGCAAGTTCATAGCTCTCTGAAAATGGTGACACAAGTGGATAGAGTAGTAAAGGAAGCATTTGGTATGCTTGCATTCAATAGCCAAGTCATTGATTATAAGAGTTGGGGCATCATGTTGCAGATGTACAAAACATTGGTTCAGCTTCACTTGGAGTATTGCGTACAGTTTTGGTTATCACACTACAGGAAGTATGTGGTAACAACGGAAAGAGTTACAAGGAGAGATTGGTTAGGTTGGGGTTGTTCTCACTGGAGTGTAAGAGGCATCTGCACTTCGTCCACTAGAACAAGTGGGATCTCCCAGTGGCCACCCATTTTAATTCCACTTCCCATTCTGATATGGCAATCCATGGCCTCCTCTACTGTCGTGATGAGGCCACACTTGGGTTGGAGGAACAACAACTTATTTTTCGTTTGGTTAGCCTCCAACCTGATGGCATGAACATTGATTTCTCAAACTTCCAGTAATGCCTCCACCCCCTCCCCCTTCACTATTTCTTATCCCCTTATCCCTCTCTCATGTTGTCTCCTTGCCCACCCACCACCTCCCTCTGCTTCCCCTCTCCCCTCACCTCTTCTTTCTTCCAAGGCTTTCTGACTTGTTCTAGTGGACGAAGCACAGATGCTCGGTGAAGTGGTCTCCCAATCTATGTTGGGTTGCACCGATATACAGGAAGCCACACCGGGAGCACTGGATACAGTAGATGACCCCAACAGACTCACAGGTGAAGTGTCGCCTCACTTGGAAGGACTGTTTGGGGCCCTGAATGGTAGTGAGGGAGGTGGTGAAGCACTTGTTCCACTTGCAAGGATAAGTGCCAGGAGGAGGATCAGTGGAGAGGGATGAAAAAGTGGGATCTCCCAGTAGCCATTCATTTCTGTCTCTTTCGCCAATCAACTTCCCAGCTCTTTGCTTCATCACCCCCCCTCCAAATTTCTATCTTCTGGTGTTTCTCTCTCCCCTCCCCCCCCCCCCGCACCCACCTTTCAAATCTACTCAGCTTTTTTCACCCCAGTCCTGCTGAAGGATTTCAGCCTGAAACATTGACTGTACTTTTTTCTATAGATGCTGCCTGGCTTGCTGAGTTCCTCCAGCACTCTGTGTGTGTTGCTTGGATTTCCAGCATCTGCAGACTTTCTCTTGTTTGTGACTTGGGAAACCTGCTTTGTTCTTCCAGTCAGTAGAGTTCAGTACAGGGAACCAGCCATAGATAGGTCTTGTTAAAGTGAAACATTTGCTCTTTCTTTTCACTTTTGGTACAAGTACAAAGGTCAGATGTACTACTTGTTCTTCCGAAGAAGGCTCTTTAAAGTTTAGGCCTAAGGCAACATGCAGGCAGTTATAGCCTTAGGCTGTGGATTGGATTTGCTGCTGATATAGAGGTAGATCTCAATGCTAATGGGAGAAACAGTTTCTGCAGCAATAGTTGAAACAATTGAAACTTTCAAAATTCTGACAGGGCTTGGCAGTCAGGTTGTGGGATGGATGATTCTCATGACTGGGGTGTATAGAACAATGGGTCAGAGTCTGGGGCCACAGAGTCAGTAATTTAGGACCAAGAGAGGGAGAAATTTCTGCCCCAGGAAGATGGTGAACCCATGGAATTCACTAGCCCTGAGAAGTGCAGCATCTGTAGATTTTCTCTTGTTTCAGAGTTAGTGAGTATTTTTAGGATGGAGATAAGTAAACTGTTAGATGCAAAAGGCATTAAGTGAGAAGGAGAGAGATCAGGAAAGCAGATGTGAAGTAGATGATCAGCTGTGGTTACACCAATGTTAGAGGAGGCACAAAGGGCCAAACAGTCTACTCCTGCTTCTATTTTGTGTTTTTTATACAGTAGCTGGTAGCTTGTCAGGATCCATGCTGAATGACATCGTCACTCTCATCTGCAGAGAGAAGGTAAAAGGGTAGAGATCAGAAATTGACAAGCCATCTCACTGTTAAAGATAGATCACAAGATTCTGCCCAAGACCAGCCCCAGTCATAGAGCCATACAGCACAGAAATTGGCCCTTAGGCCCAACTAAAATTCCCTTCTAAACTAGTCCCAGTTACCCACACTTGCCCTTATACCTCTAAATGTATTCTATCCACATATCTGTCCAACTGTCTTTTAAATGTTGTAAATATACCTGTTGATATGGTCCACATTCTGGGAGAAAACTTTGTCCATCAATTTCCTGATAATTTTTCTCCTCTCACCTTAAACCTGTGTTCCCTAGTTTTCGATTCCCAAACCCTGGAAAAAAGACTGTGACCCTATCTATGCCCCATACATTCATTCTGCTGCACTCTAACAAACAAAGTCCCTGACTGGTCAACTCCTTCAGGAAATCATCAAGGACCCCCCATCGAGGTCATGCCCTCTTCTTGCTGTGGCCATCAGGAAGGAGATACAGGAGCCTGAGGTCCTACACCACCAGGTTCAGGGACAGTTGTTACCATCCATCTCCTGAACCCCGCACTGAATCCTGAATGGCCAAAATATGTAAACTGCTTTATTCCCTTCCATAGATGCTGCTTGGCTTGCTGAGTTCCTCCAGCATTGTGAGTGTGTGTGTGTGTGTGTGTGTGTGTGTGTGTGTGTGTGTGTGTGTGTGTGTGTGTGTGTGTGTGTGTGTGTGTGTGTGTGTGTGTGTGAGTGTGTGTGTGTGTGTGTGTTGCTAACAATTCCCAGCAGAATCTCTTGATCTGAATCTGAACCTGACAGAATATCGCTCACACACAGGATGGATGCGTCCTTGAAAATGTTGTTTGGTGATGAACTTACACTGTCTGCACCACAAATCACAAATTCATCAATAACTTAATACAAGTAAATAAGTTGGAAATGGAAACCTTCTGATCAAATCAGAAATCAGGCGGCACGGTAGTGTAGTGGTTAGCACATCGCTTTACAGTGCCAGTGATCAGCCATTGTGATTTAATTCCCGCCATGTTCTCTAAGGGCCTTGTACATACTCCCTATGACCACGTGGGTTACCTATTGTTTGAAGCCATTAGTTGAATTCAGCAGGAAGGCAATCGCAGCCAGCAGAGGCAATAAGTCAGGTGTTGATGTTCCATGTGGCCATCCATCTGCTCAGTCTCACTGTTGTTGGGCAAACTTACTGTGGTGAGCTACATATACCTGTCTGGACACGCCCCCTGCTGACTCCTCCTGTGGCTCCTCCCATTGACCGTGGCTCCTCCCACGGACCCCGGTATAAAGACGATTGGAGACACAGCCCCGGCCTCAGTCTCCAGGATGCAGTATGGTGGTCAATTGCTGCTTGTACTTTCTTCCAGCCAATAAAAGCCTATATCTCGCCTCACGTCTCCGAGAGTTATTGATGGTGCATCACTTACAAGCATGTGTGTGCAGTTTAATTAGTTTATATTCCAGGATCTGTTGTTGCTAGGTAATGCCAGATTCTTTAACATCCTGTCCCACCAGTCCTTTGCTTCCTTCCCCATCATGTCCAATGACCTGAAGGTGCTGGGATTATGATACAGAGGAGCTGGGGTATGTACCAAGACAGAGTGAAGTGTATTGCAAAGGTGAAACAGACTCTAGACATTTGGGAGTGGTACACACAAAATGCTGGAGGAACTCAACAAGTCCCCACCCTCAACAATTTCATTTTTGGCTCCTCCCACTTTCCCTAAGCTCAAGGAGTAGCCATGAACCCCAGCTATGCCTGCCTTTTCATTGGCTACAGTCCATGTTCCAAGCCTTTCCCGGTAACACTCTCCATCTCCTCCTGTGCTGCATTGATGACTGTATTGGTGCTGCTTCATGCACCCATGCTGAGCTCATCTACCCTATCCTTAAATTCATTTGGTCCATTTCTGACAACTCACTCCCCTTTCTCTATCTCTCTGTCTCTTAAAAACATAGAACATAGAAATCTACAGCACGTTACAGGCCCTTCAGCCCACAATGTTGTGCCGACCATGTAACCTGCTCTAGAAACTGCCTAGAATTTCCCCAGCGCATAGCCCTCTATTTTTCTAAGCTCCATGTACCTACCTAAGAGGCTCTTAAAAGACCCTATTGTATCTGATTCCACCACTGCTGTCAGCACTGCATTCCACACACCCACCACTCTCTGTGTGAAATACTTACTCCTGAAATCCCCTTGGTACACATTTCCAAGCCCCTTAAAACTATGTCCCCTTGTGTTAGCCATTTCAGGCCTGGGAAAAAGCCTCTGGCTATTCACACTATCAATGCCCCTCATCATCTTAAATGCCTCTATTAGGTCACCTCTCATCCTCCATCGCTCCAAGGAGAAAAGGCCAAGTCACTAAATCTACTCTCATAAGGTATGCTCCGCAATCCAGGCAACACACTTGTATAATTATCCATGTGTTGTCATTGTGTAGCTATTGAACCTACCAATTCCCTCAGCTACCTTGACTATACCTCTTCCTACCCTATCTCCTGTAAAAATGCTATTTCCTTTTCTCAGTTCCTCCATCTCTGCTGCATCTGTTCCCAGGATGAGGCTTTCCTTTCCAGGACATCTGATGTCTTCTTTCTTCAAAGAATGTGGTTTCCCTCCTTCCACCATTGATGCTGCTCTCACTCACATCTCCTCCATTTCCCAGACATCCATGCTCACCCCATTTTCCCACCATTTTAAGAGTGATGGAGTTCCTTGTGTCCTTACCTATCACCCCATGATCCTCCATATCCAGCAGATCATTTTCTGCAACTTCCACCATCTTCAACAGGACCCTATGACCAAGCACATCTTTACCACCATCCAACTCTCTGCTTCCCTCAGGGATCACTCTCTCCGTGATTCCCTTGTTCATTCATCACTCCCCACTAATCTCCCATCTGGCACTTATCCCTGCAAACAGTAAAAATGCTATGCCTTCCCATTGACCTCCTCACCCAACTCTATTCAGGGCCCCAAGCAATCCTTCAAGGTGAGCAACACTTCATCTGTTGGGGTTGTCTACTGTATCCAGTACTCCTGATGTGGCTTTCTCTATATTGGTGAGCCCTGATGCAGATTGGATGACCACTTTGTTGTGCACCTCTGTTCTGTCCTCAAAATGCAGAATTTCCCAGTGGCAAAACATGTTAATTCCTATCCCCATTCCCATTCCAATATGTCAGCCCACAGCCTCCTCTTCTGCCACACCTCATATTTCATCTAGGTAGCCTCCAACCTAATGGCATGGCCATCAATTTATTCAACTTATGGTAATTTTTCCTTCCTTCTTCTTCAATTCCCCACTTTGGCCTCTTATTTCTTCTCCTCACCTGCCTATTACATTCCCTGGTGCCCCTCCTTCTTCCCTTTCTTCCCTTTCTGGGTAATAAGTTCGGCCGCTAGATAACTTGCTTCCTGATCTATTTACTGCCTGTGACTTTATTTTCAAAAGCTTTACTCTGTCTGTTTTGATCAACACTTTTACGTGTCACATGGCTGTGATTTGTAGTTTCGTGTCTTTTCAGTTTTGCTGGAGCCATTGCTGCATTAGTAGGTTGTTCGCCATAGACGAGGCACAATGGAATCGGACAAGTGGGATCACCCGTCCGTGTGAAACCCACCGATAAGTAGCTTTCATTGTAAAGACGGACTTTTATTGTGTCCATTGTTGCATTAATACAGTGAAATGACTCAGAAGATTATAATTCTTCATCATTAACCTTATCAGAATTGTCCATAGCCTAGGCCTAGAATCCTCCTCTTCCATCTCACACCTCCTCTTCAAAATTTGCCACCTTTAGAATGAAAATTTCCCTCTAATTTTCTACTATATTGGTAGAGTTTGTTTGCTCCCATAAGTCAGTCAGCGGCACATAAGGGGAAGTTGGGGGAGGTAATTTGGGAGTGGGAGGCTGATGTCACAGCTCAAGTTGGGTGAGTCCATTCAATACACGAAAAAAAACACCTCATGCCCCTCATCAGCCTACAGTCCTCCCCTCTGTGCAATACAGTGCTCATCAATTATCAACAGCCTCCTCTATTTCATGTCAAAAACTGAGACTGGACACAACTAAATAAGCACAGTCCTACTGTGCACTGCCATAGTGGGTGAGAGACCTCTAACGGGATTGCTAGTGGGGCTGCTCAGTCAATGCCCACCACTGTGAGTGCTAGCATCGTGCATCGTGCTAAGTTCAAAAACTGATGCTTATTTATTTTAAACACAATCTCTTGTGGAACCCAGGCTGAGAAACTCTGGGTTATAGTATACTTTAGGTATTGCACTATGTTGCTGCCACAAAAACAACGAATATCACAACATATGTCAGTGTTAATAAACCTAGGTGGACAAAAAAGGAATGAGTACTGAGTGAGAAATCACTAAGAAATTGTACCAGAATGCATCCACTAACTCTGAATTCATGGTGGTTTTCCTCAATTATACTGGTTGCAGTCAAAGCCAAATAAAAAGGAAGGTGAAAAGTGTAAAGTGATAGTTACTCAATGCTGTTGTGAACTTATAGTGCACTTTGTCCTGGGTTGAAACCATCCTAAACAATTTCATTAAAATAATATTGATATTAAGGGCAAAACTGAGTAATGAAGAGAATTTTCAAAGTGAGGAAGATTTCTGTAGTGTTAGAAGATAAATAGATAGATAGATACTTTATTGATCCCAAAGGAGCAAAGGGAAGAGCTGTGGAGCAGTAGGCATCTTTAACATTTGCATACAAGAGATCGAATGACAGAGATTGTGTTGCATGCACACAGATGGATGGTGCCACATTTAATAAACCTGATTCCTCACTGAGAATTACATGAGTTTTAATTAGGAGATAGATGGAAACCAGTGACAGGAAAGAATTGTTCTTTTTGACCTTCCCTGAGATTTTTGCACAATATTATCACAGATGCTTGTGAGATTTTAATAACTGCAGTTTAACATTGCATACTATCTTCATCTATCATAAATATTTCCCAGGACTGGAGATGACTTGCCCGTTTCATGGGTTTTTTAGGTGATTGATGAGGTCAATTGGGAATTGCAAAATAGAGTCAGAATCAAGCTTAATATCACTGACATATGTCGTGAAATTTGTTGTTTACCGCAGCAATACAGTGCAATGCATAAAAAATGCTGAAATTTACAGCCAATTTTAAATTAAATCAGTAGTGCAAAAAGAGAGCAAAAGTAGTGAGGTAGTGTTCATGGGTTCGTTCATTGTCCTTTCAGAAATTTGATGACAGAGGAAAAGAAACTGTTCCTAGAATGTTGATGTGTGTGCCTTTGGACTCCTGTAGCTCCTCTCTGATGTTAGTAATAGGAAGAGCGCATGTCCTGGGTGATGGGGGCCCTAATGGTAGATACTGCCTTTTTAAGCTATCGCTCTTTGAAGATGACCTTGATGCTGGGGAGGTGAGTGCCCATTATGGATCTGGCTAAGTTTTCAACCCTCTGCAGCTTTTTCCGATTCTGAGCAATGGCTCCCTCTACGCCAGTCATTGATGAAACTAGTTAGAACGCTGTCCACAATACATCTGTAGAAATTTGTTTGAGTCCGTTGGGGCAGAAGATACCCGACAGGGGAGGTAGTTAGTAAGGTGGTACAGTCCTTGTGCCAGTCTGGTCCCAGTGCATGGATTTGAGGTTTTCAACACCATTTTGAATGCTCCTTCTCCTCTTTGAGTGGTTATGGAAGAGGGGTTCCCAGGGGATAGCCTATTGTTTTGAGGAAGCTTTGACTACATCCGTAAACCTTTTTCTCTGTCTACTTGGTAATATGGCAGAGCTCAGAACAGAGTGCCTGGTATAAGACACGTGAAAAATAAGGTCTGCCCAACAGAGCTGTCTGAGCGTAATTGTCATCTGTATTCTGGTGAGCTGTTGCTATATCTAAAATAAAATTCTTAATGCAACTACTTTCCTAATAATCTGTTAATAAATTATAATTGATAATGATGTTCTGCATTTCATTTCATTTTAATCTGAACCGATGAAAAATTTAAAGTGTTTCAACTGAGCTTCCAACTTACTTTTTACAAAGGCTGCTCAGTTCTATATAGTGATCTCCTGCTGAGAGATGTCTCATCAAAACAGTTATGTACCTCCCCAGTTGCATCTGCAGTTGCTTTAAAACTACATTGCCAACAGTGAACAAGGCCAACTTTGCTCTTTCTTTTTGAAGTGCTCAGCCTGAAATTCTGACTTTGAACCAAAGAAAAAAGAAAGGCCTGTGTTTGAAAACTCCCGTAACCCTCTATTCTTGATGCACTTTTGCAAAAATGCTCAGAAGTTCTGATTTACTAACAGTGACTGAGCATTAAACATTGACTAGAACACTCATCACACACCATTATCACTTCCTACATACTTTCATGGGTTCTATTGCACTGACCTGTAAGATCAGACAGGATCTTGAATAAATTTCTTATGCTTCTTATGCAAGAGGCAACACTTTCAACAGTGAGCTTCTCCTTCAGTACCACACCAGAGATTCAGCCTCAATTTCTGTGGCTCATTTTCTGACAGTCATAGATTCCTCAAGCTGTACAGCGTAGAAAAAGGCCCTTCAGTCCACCTCATCCATACTGACCAAGATGCACATCTAATCTAATCCCATTGCCCCATGAGCCGCTAAACCTTTCCGAACTTGTCCAAATATATTTTAAACTTCTAATTTTTCCACCTCTCTTAAACTTCTAGCACAACCACCTATTATGGCAGTTCATTCTGTACACCCAGCACTGTCTGTGTGAAAATCTGTCCCCTCAAATCCTCTTTAAAACTTACCCCTCTCACCTTAAATGTGTGCTCTCTAGTTTCAGGTTTTTCCACCCTCGAAAAAATATTGCGATTATCTGCCTTATCTATAGCCCATGAACCACTGGAAGGTCACCCCTCAGCCTCTTTCGCTCCAGGGAACACAGCCCCAGCCCATGCAATCTGTCCTTATATCTCAAGTCCTCCAGTCCAGGCACATTTCCTGTCAATCTTTTCTGCACCCTCACATCCTTCCCTACAGCATGACGACCAGAAATCTGCACATTACTCCAAGTATGGCCTAATCAAAGACCTGTCGGCTGTCTCAGCTGAAGAAGACAGGTTTGCCATATGCCTTCTTCACCAGTCTGCCTACCCACTTTGCCACTTTCAGAGAACTATGCAGTGAACTTGTACTTCAGGGTCTTTCTGTTCAATAACTCTCCCATTGATGCAGATGTTGAACCTTGCACCTTCTGACAGAGTCAAGAGAGCCATGAAAATTGATATTTTTTGTTGTCTATTCATTTTTTAGGATCTGTGTTTCAGTGGGAAGGCCTGTCTGTAACTGTCCTTGAGAAGGCGGTGGTCAGCCTCCTCCATGAACTGTTGTAGCCCTTCTAGTGAAGGTACTCACACTGTGATGTTGGCATGGAGTTCCGGGATTTAGACTCAGCAATGATGAAGAGTTGGCGATATAGTTCCCTATCAGGACTGTATGGGACCAATAGGGGACCTGCAGATGCTGGCAATCCTATGTAATTCTTGGTAGTCAAAGTCATAGGTTTGGGAAATGGTCATGAAGTAGCCTGGGAGGGCTACTGCTGTATAGACTATAGACACGACACACTGCAGCCACTTTGTGCCAATAGTGGTCAAAACGAATGTTTAGTGTGGCGGACAGAGTGATAATCAACTGTGTGGCAACTTCTTGAATGGCGTTTTGTTTCTTGTGGGCACCTAGAAATACACTCATTCAGATAAGGGAAGAGCATTTCATCATGCTCTGACTTCTGCCGTGTGAATGGTGGAAAGGTCATGGGATGTCCATGACATGAAAATGATCCTTGGACTGAAAGGTATTAACATGCAAGGATCATTTGATGGCTCTGGGCCTGTACTCATTGGAGTTTAGAAGAATGAGGGGGTATCTCATTGAAGCCTTTTGTTTCAGGTTTCCAGTATCTGAAATATTTTGGTTTTGGTTCAATGCTAATTAGTTTTGTCTTTTTCTGCATCTTTAGTTTGCATGGGATTAACCTCTAAGACATTCTCAAAGAGTTCTTGGATATCAGGTTGAAGATGGCAGCTCAACCCAGCTTAATCTAAGCCCTCTCTTCACAATCCACTTTCACTAAGAAATTAGCTAGGAGAAAAGAAAGGTATAAAAATCTGAAATATTCCCAAAATGAAAGCTGAAACTACAAAAGTCCACCTCCACTTAAATTTTCATAGCAAATTGGCACTTCTATTTCGTAGTGTGTGAGACTGACAGTCAGTTAATATGGATTGACTATAACTTAGCTCATTTTCCTGCTGATTGAATTGGATCTCCTGTGTTGTGACCTCTAGCACCTGTCAATGTTAGGAACATGTTAACATTTCTTATATTAAAAATGTCAAACCCTTTCATCATTAACATCTTTCTTATTTACTTTTAGGATGTGGGTGGCAATGGCAAGGCCAGAATTTATTACCCATTTCCTAACTGTCCTTGAGAAAACAGTGGTTATTTGTTTTCTTGAACTGGTGAAGGTGGTCCCACAGTGTTGTTGGGTTCCAAGAATTGTACCCTGCAAGTCTGAAGGACTGTGGTGTTTGTGGGTTTTAGTGGTGCTATCAGTATATCCTGAGTGAGTACCTATAATGCATTCTTAGATGGTACACACCTACAGCCACACTACAGTAGTAGTAGAGAGAATAAATGTTTAGGGTGGTTGTTGGGAAGCGAATCAAACAGATTCATCTTTCCTAAGCGTTTTTGAGCTTCTTGAGAGATATTGATCCAGTTAAGTGGAAAATATTCTATCGCATTTCTGACTTACATCCTGAAGATGCTGAAGCGCTCTTAGTGTGTCAGGAGGTGACACACCAGAGGGTCCCCAGCCTCAAACTGATTCCTGTAGACAGGATACTTATGTAGCTGGTCGAGCTAAGTTTCGGTCAGTGGTAACATCTGGAGTATTTAATGAAAATGCCAATCAATGTCAGGGGTAGATGGTTAGGTTCTGTCCCATTAGAGCTGGTCAGTGCCTGGTACTTTAGTGTTGTGAGTGTTATTTGCCACTTATTGGTTATGTTATGTTATCCCAGTTTTGGACTGCTTCATTTGCTAATGAGATCTGAATGAAACTGATCATTGCATAATCATCAACAAACATCCCCATTTCTGACCTGATTATGAAAGGAAGGTTGTTGATGAAACAGATGAAGACGATTGGGCCTGGGGTACTGCTTTAAGGAGCCCCTGGGGTGGAGAATTACAGTAAGATATGACTGCAGCCACTGGAGGGTTGTTTTTTTTTCACTTAATGCCCATTAACCCCAGATTTGCCAGGTTACATTGATAACACACATGGTCACATGCTCCCTTGATGCCAAGGGCAGTTCCTCTCACCTCACACCCAGAATAAATTTCTTCAGTTAATGATTGGACCAAGGTCATGATGAGGTCTGGAGCCAAGAAGTTCTGACAAAATCCAAACTGGTTATTAGTGCAAACACGAGGAAATCTGCAGATGCTGGAAATTCAAACAACAACACACACAAAATGCTGGTGGAACACAGCAGGCCAGGCAGCATCTATAGGGAGAAGTGATGTCGACGTTTCGGGCCGAGACCCTTTGTCAGGACTAACTGAAAGGAAAGATAGTAAGAGATTTGAAAGTAGTGGAGGAGGGGGAAATGTGAAATGATAGGAGAAGACCGGAGGGGGTGGGGTGAAGCTAAGAGCTGGAAAGGTGATTGGCGAAAGTGATACAGGGCTGGAGAAGGGAAAGGATCATGGGACGGCAGGCCTCAGGAGAAAGAAAGGAGGTGGGGAGCACCAGAGGGAGATGGAGAACAGGCAAACAACTAAATATGTCAGGGATGGGGTAAGAAGGGGAGGAGGGGCATTAGCGGAAGTTAGAGAAGTCAATGTTCATGCCATCAGGTTGGAGGCTACCCAGCCGGTATATAAGGTGTTGTTCCTCCAGCCTGAGTTTGGATTCATTTTGACAATAGAGGAGGCCATGGATAGACATATCAGAATGGGAATGGGACGTGGAATTAATGTGTGGCCACTGGGAGATCCTGCTTTTTCTGGCGGACCGAGCGTAGGTGTTCAGCGAAACAGTCTCCCAGTCTGCGGCGGGTCTCACCAATACATAAAAGGCCACACCGGGAGCACCAGATGCAGTATACCACACCAGCCGACTCACAGGTGAAGTGTCGCCTCACCTGGAAGGACTGTCTGGGGCCCTGAATGGTGGTGAGGGAGGAAGTGTAAGGGCAGGTGTAGCACTTGTTCCGCTTGCAAGGATAAGTGCCAGGAGGGAGATCGGAGGGAAGGGATGGGGGAGATGAGTGGGCAAGGGAGTCGTGTAGGGAGCGATCCCTGCGAAAAGCAGAAAGGGGGGGAGGGAAAAATGTGTTTGGTAGTGGGATCCCGTTGGAGTTGGCGGAAGTTACGGAGTTATGGTTATTAGTGCACAGGCTTATATATGCTACTTCATAGCATCAGTGACCTCCAGCATTTTATAAAACCTAGAACATAGTACAGTACAGGTCCTTCAGTCTACAAAGTTGTGCTAGTCTTTTAACCTACTCCAAGATCAACATAAAGTTTCCCTCCACATAACCCTCCATTTTTCTTTCATTCATGTACCTATTTAAGAGTATTCTGCTGATGATTGATTCTATTTAACTAGATTGTATTTGTCCTGTTTCTTAGTGAACAGAATGTACACATTGTCATATGACTGTCAATTTTACCGTAATTTTACTGCAACATCTTTGCTGAGCTGCAGCTAGTTCAGTGTTATAGCTGAAATTTTGTCTGTTTCCATAGCTTTCACTGCACCCACTGCCCTCAGCTATTTCTAAAATATAAGAGATTCTGTCGATGCTGGAAATTCAGAGCAACACACACAAACTGCTGGAGGAACTTAGAAGGTCAGACAGCAACTATGGAGAGGAATGAAGAGTTGCCATCTTGGGCTAAGAGCCTTCATCAGGACTGGGAGGGAAGGGAGAAGAAGTCAGAATAAGGTGTGGACAGGGGAAGAAGTACAAGCTGGCAGATGATAAGTGAAGCCAGGTGAGGAGAAGGTGGGTAGATGAGGGAGTAGGATGAAGTGAGAAACTGGGAGCCATTTCTTAATATTACAAGGGGTGAAATGGGTTGGCTGGAGAATTTTTTCTATAACAGTGGCATGTCAGAAAGAAGTGGATGGATCATCTATTTGCCCTCTTCTGGCTGAACACGGTGACATTGCTTTAGCACTTTCTTCTGAACTCATATGATGATCTCCTGTCTGCTCTTTAATTGTCCACCATCATTCACAATTTGATGTAGTAAGACTGCAGAGCTTTGATCAGATCCATGTGTCATAACACTGAGGTCACATGAACACATTAGTTGAACACTGAATAGTTCCTGTAGAGAAAAGGTTTTATGCACAACTTAATACATTACAAATGTGTGCCTCTACAATTACATAATGAAGCTCTACGTAATGCAAGGTTGTTCAGTTGACCAATACACAAGTAGTATTGTATTATTGACTCTTAATGGTTGTCACCTCAGGTGTTGCTACTCATAAATCCTTCTGCATTCCTCATTGAACCATGGCTAGATATTGAGAATAGAATGAAAATCATGCCAAGCTATGAGGTTATAAACAACAGTGTATATTTCTGTTGCAGATAATGATCCATAGATCTCATAGATGCCCAGTTCTGAGCTCCTAGATCCCATTTATCATATTTGTAGTTCACACATGAAAGAGGGTGTCGTCAATGTGAAGATGGGACTGTCTTGGCAGAAGCTGTACACTATTCATTCCTATCAATGCTTTCATGTGACCTCAGGATCTCAAAAGTTCTCATTATATTAGACTAAATGGTGGATTTAGAGAGATTAGGAGAATCTAAGAAGAGACAGATGGAATATAGTGTCAGGAAGTGTATGGTCATGCAATTTGGTAGAAGGAATACAGGCACAGACTATTTTCTAAATGGGGAAAAAATTCAAAAACTAGAGGTGCAAAGGGACTTGGAAGTCCTTATGCAGGATTCCGTATAAGTTAATTTGCAGGTTGACTCGGTGGTGAGGAAGGCAAATGCAATGTTAGCAATCATTTCGAGAGGACTAGATGTAAGAGTGAGAAAGTAATGCTGAGGCTGTATAAGGGATTGGTCAGATGCACCTGGAGCATTGTGAGCATATTTCAACCCCTTAACTAAGAAAAGATAAGCTGGCGTTGGAGAGGGTCCAGAGGAGGTTCACAAGAATGATTCCAGAAATGAAAGGGTTAACATATGAGGAGCATTTGATGGCTCCAATCCTATACTCACTGGAGTTAAGAAGAATAAGGGGGAATCTCATTGAAATCTATCACATATTGAAATGCCAAGATAGAGTGGATGTGGAGAGGATGCTTCCTATAGTGGGAGATTCTAGGAACAGAGGGCACAGCCTCAGAGTCAAGGGATGTCCATTTAGAACAGAGATCAGGAGGAATTTCTTTAGCCCAAAGGGTGGTAAATCTGAGAAATTCATTGCCACAGACAGCTGTGGTGGCCAAGGATTAAAGATATATTTAAATGGTTGATAGGTTCTTGATTAGTTAGGATGTCAAAGATTTCGGGAAGAAGGTGAGAGAAGGGGGTTGAGAGGGATAATAAATCAGCCATGATGGAATGGTGGGGCAGATGTGATGGGCCAAATGGCCTAATTCTGCTGTTGTGTCCTATAGTTTTCAAATTCAAATATTTCCTTTATCCCTCCCATTAATTCCCCTTTTAAAATGTTACAGATCAGAAAGATAACTACATTGTAAAAAATGAAGATGTCTTTCTATTTTGCATGCAATTAGTGGGACAGGTTTGTCAACATGATAGATTGATGCTAACAGATATGTCAGGGATGAGTATTTAGATTGTATTAGAAATTTGAAGAACACATATCCAGATTGGAATAATGCAAAAATTACAATAAGCTAATCCTTTTGGAAGTAAAACTGATATAATACAAATAACTTGGCATTTGTCTTTTATGTGGTAGGATGGGAGCAACAATCAGAAGAGCAGCACGATTTACATTTCATACTGACATCTTTAATTAATACAGGCCAGTTCTGGTGATAGGTTAGTGATCTGAAATGTTTCTTTTTCTCTCCTCACTGTCCAAATTGCTGAATATCTTCAGCATTTTCTTAAAAACACAAGGGATTTTGCAGATGCTGGAAATCCAGGGGAACAAACATAAAATGCTGGAGGAACTCAGCAGGCCAGTCAGCATACATGAGAAGAATAAACAACTCATCAGGACAAGGGTCTCGGCCCAATGCATCAACTGTTCATTCCACTCCATAGGCGCTGCATTACCTGCTGAGTTCCTCTAACATTTTGTATTTGTTCCAACATTTTTTGATTTGTTTTCAGGTTTCCAGCATTTCCAGTATTTAGCTTTTGAAATAGAAGCTCACTCTCAGGTTAATTAACTAGTTCAAGTTCAAAGTAAATTTATTATCAAAGTGCATATATATCACAAAATACTATCCTGAGATTTATTTTCTTGCAAGCATTCACAGTTGATGGACAAGCAACTAATCAGAAAAAGACAACAAATTGTGTGAATACAAGAAAAAAAAACAAAATAATAATAATAAATTACTAAGTAATGCTGAGAACATGAGTTGTAAAGTCCTTGAAAGTGATCTATAGGTTGTAGAATCAGTTCAGTGTTGGGGTGAGTGAAGTTATCCACACTGGTCAGGAGTCTGAACTGTGAACCCCTATTTATTTTCTATTTATTTACCTATGTAATCAGAAATGTTACTGTTTAATTTGTCATCCCTGTTTCTGACACCGTTTCTGACAGGTAGACTGAGTGTATCGGCTCAACAGCAACTCTTCTTTTGCTGGTGGATCAGTTAAGTTTAGACAAACAATTATATCTTGAAACAAAAGATAAGGATATAATGGAAGATTTGATCCCATTCGCAGCAGTAGTTCTCGTGTGGTACACTGCAGTTCATTCATTGTATTAATTAATCTGCATTCAGCAACCAATGGATTAACAACATTCCAACTGGTAGATTCAATGATATAAAAAGTTGTAGAGTAAAACAAAATAATCTTCCTCACTCAACTGAAATGTTCATTAGAATGTTCAGTCTGTCATTCCAGAAGGACGGGGAGGTTAATAAATTTATGTTTGATATTGCAATGTTGTAAAGCAGGGGATGGGAAATAGTTCAAAGTTCAAAGTAAATTTATTATCAAAGTACATATATGTCACCACATACAACCTTGAGATTCATTTTCTTGCGGGTATTCACAGTAAATAGAAGAAATGATAGAATCAATGAAAGACTTCACCCAACAGGATGGACAAACAACCAATGCATAAAAGACAACAAAATGCAAGTACAAAAAGAAAATAGTAATACTAAATAAATGAGCAATAAATTTCAAGCACATGAGATGGAGAGTCCTTGAAAGTGAGTCTATAGGTTGTCAGAACAGTTCAGTGATGGGGCAAGTGAAGTTGAGTCAAGTTATCCCCTCTGGTTCTAGAGCATGATGGTTGAAGAGTAATAACTGTCAACTGTTCCTGATCCTGGTGGTGAGGGTCCTGAGGCTCCTGTACCTTCTTCTTGATGGCAGCAGCAAAAAAAGAGCATAGCCTGGGTGGGTCCTTGATGATGGAAGCTGCTTTCCTATGACAGTGTTCCTTATAGATGTTTCAATGGTGGGGAGGGTTTTACC
This sequence comes from Hypanus sabinus, assembly GCF_030144855.1. NCBI lineage: Eukaryota > Metazoa > Chordata > Chondrichthyes > Myliobatiformes > Dasyatidae > Hypanus > Hypanus sabinus. The sequence continues at coordinate 39,621,299 of NC_082738.1, read as the reverse complement.
TCTGATGGACCGGGTTGTATCCATTATTTTTTGTAGGATTTCCATTGAAGAGCATTGGTGTTTCCATAACAGTCTATGATGCAGCCAGTCAGTATACACTCCACCATATATCAGTAAAAGTTTGAAAAAGTTTTACATGAAATTCCAAATCTTCCCAAACTTCTAAGAAAGTAGAGGTGCTGTCGTGCTTTCCTTGTAATGGCTCTTATGAGCTAGACCCAGGACAGATTCTCTGAAATAATAACACCAAGGAATTTAAGTTGCTGACCTTCTCCATCTCTGATCTCCTGATGAGAACTGGCTCGTGAGCTTCCAGTTCCTTCCTCCCCTAGTCAATAATCAGCTCTTTGGTTTTGCTGACATTGAGTGAGAGATAGTTGTTATAGCACCACTCAGCCAGATTTTCAATTTCCTTCCTATATGCTGATTCCTTACCACCTTTCATTTGGCGGACAACACTGGCGTCATCAACAAATTTAAATATGTCATTGGAGCTGTGCTTCACCTCATATTCATAAGTGTGAAGTGAGTAGAGCAGGGAGCTGAGCACACAGCCTTGTGGTGCATCTGTGCTGATAGAGATCATGGGGGAGATGTTGTTGTCAATCCGAACTGACTGGAGTCAACAAATGAGGAAACATAGAAACATAGAGATCTATAGCACATAACAGGCCCTTTAGCCCACAATGTTGTGCCGACAATGTAACCTACTCTCGAAACTGCTGAGAATTTCCCAACCTCACAGCCTTCTATTTTTCTAAGTTCCATGTACCTATCTAAGAGTCTGTTAAAAGCCCCTATTATATCCACCTCCACCACCGTCGGCAGCAGTGCATTCCACACACCCACCATTCACACAGAGCGTCTTGTACCTACTTCCAAGCACCTTGAAACTATGCCCCCTTGTGTTAGCCATTTCAGCCCTGGGAAAAAGCCTCTGACTATCCACACAATCAATGCCTCTCATTATCTTGTACACCTCTATCAGGTCACCTCTCATCCTCCGTCACTCCAAGGAGAAAAGGCCAAGTTCACTCAACCTATTCTCATAAGGCATGCTCCCCAATCCAGGCAACATCCTTGTAAATCTCCTCTGCACCCTTTCTACGGTTTCCACGTCCTTCCTGTGACCAGGACTAAACACAGTACTCCAAGTAGGGTCTAACTAAAGTCTTATATTGCTGTAACATTACCTCACAGCTCTTGAACTCAATCCCACGGTTAATGAAGGCTAACACACCATCCACCTTCGTAACAACACTGTCAACCTGTGAAGCAGCTTTGAGTGTCCTATGGACATGGACCCTAAGATCTTGCTGATCCTCCACACTGCCAAGAGTTTTACCATTAATATTATATTCTGTCTTCAAATTTGATCTACCAAAATGAACCACTTCACACTTATCTGGGTTGAACTCCATCTACCACTTCCCAGTTCTGATATCGATATCCCACTATAGCCTCTGACAACCCTCCACACTATCCACAACACTCCCAACTTCTGTGTCATCAGCAAACTTACTAACTCAACCGTCTACTTCCTTATCCAGGTCATTTATAAAAATCATGAAGAGGAGGGGTCCCAGAACAGATCCCTGTGGAACACCAGTGGTCACCAACCTCCATGCAGAATATGAACCATTCACAACCACCCTTTACCTTCTGTGGGCAAGCCAGTTCTGGATCCACAAAGCAAGGTCTCCTTGGATACCATGCATCTTTACTTTCTCAATAAGCCTTGCATAGGGAACCTTATCAAGTGTCTTGCTGAAATCCATATACACTACATCCACTGCTCTACCTTCATCAATGTGTTTTGTTACATTGAAGCCTATCAAGAAATCGAGGATCTAAGTGGACAGTAAGGTACTGAGGCCTAGGTCATGGATCTTATTGCTTAAGTTTGAGGAGATGATAGTATTGAATGTAGAGTTGTAGTCAATGAAGGACATCTGATGTATGAATCTTCACTATCCAGATGTTCCAGTGTTGAGTGAAGAGTAGATGGCATCTGCTGTGGACCTGTTGTGCTGGTAGGCAAATTGGAGCGGATTCAAATTGCTTATCTGGTAGGAGTTGGTATGTTTCATCATCAACCTATCAAAGCACTTCATCACTGTGGATCAAAGTGCTACTGGACAATAGTCATTTAAGCAGGTTTCTATGTTCTTCTTGGGTGCTGATATAATTGAAGCCTTTTTGAAACAGGTGGGTACCTCACACAGCCGAAGCAAGAGGTTAAAGATCTCAGTGAACAGTCCAGCTAGTTGATTAGAACAGGTCATCAGTACTTGGCCAGATAAGCCATCTGGGCCAGATGGTTTCAGTGGATTCACCCTCCTGAAGGATGGTCTCACGTCGGCTTCAGTGATTGAAATCAAAGGGTTATCAGGGGCTGTGGGAATTTGTGAAGGTGCCTCCATGTCTTGTCAGTCAAAGTAAGCATAGAATGCATTGAGCTTATCTGGCAGCAAAACCGTGTTGTCACATATGTATGTCCCATGCTCTCAGAGAGAAAGTTTATCTCTGGAATACTATAGTTAAATGTGTGTTATTCCGTGGTGCAGTATTTGATTAGGTTTGCCATTGTGATGTCATTTAGAATATAAGTGGCTACAGCAGCTTTCCTATTTAATTCACTTACTTCAAAATCAGAATCAACGTCAGTTTTATTATCACTGATATTCACTATACTCATACCTCCTGCATCTAATAAAGTGGCCACTCACTGAGTGTATGTCCGTGGTCTTAAGCTGCTGTAGCCCATTCACTTCAAGGTTCAACATGTTGTTACTCAGAGATGTTCTTCTGCACAGCGCTATTGTAACGTGTGATTATTTGATTTACTGTCACCTTCCTGTCAGCTTGAACCAGTCTGGCCGTTCTCCTCTGATATACAAAGTGTATCCACCCACAGAACTGCCACTCACCGGATGCTTTTTTTTTGTTTCTCACAACATTCTCTGTAAGCTCTAGAGACTGGTGTGCATGAAAGTCTCAGATCAGCAGTTTCTGAGATACTCAAACCACCCCATCTGGCACCAACAATCATTCCACAGTTAAAGTCACTTAGATCACATTTCTTCTCCATTCTGATGTTTAGTCTGAACAAGAATTGAATCTCTTGACCATGTCTACATGCTTTTATGCATTAAGTTGCTACTACATGATTGGCTGATTAGATATTTGCATTAATGAGCAGGTGTATAGGTGTGTCTGTTGACCCAGTCTCCAAGAGCATACAAAGTGGTAGCAACAGTCAGAGGTTGATGAGCTGCCTTGAGGCGGTCACTGTCCGTGATGGTTGTGCCCGCAATGGAGATGGCTGAGTCTACAGCCCTCTGCAGTCTCTTTTAATCCTGTGCATTGGAGCCTCCATACCAGGCAGTGATGAAACCAGACAGATGCTCTCCACAGTACATCTGAGGAAATTTGCTGGTCTTTGGTGACATACCAAATCTCCTCAAGCTCCTAATGATGTATAGCTGCTGACATATCTTCTTCATGATTGCATCAATCTACTGCAGGTCAAAACTAGGCAGCTTCAGTGTGAGTTCAAAATTTAACAATTTATTCTGGGCCGCTAAGTATTCTTCCAAAGCCTTACATTGTTGCATACCTCAACAGTTTGAGGTTTCATATACAATAAGGTTTCTAGAAGACTAAGCATTCAACAGGGAGACTCATTAGGTCTCTGTGGACTGTGAGATCTAAGCTGTTTCTCTTCCAAGCAACCTCCCTGAAAACTGAATAACTTCCACGGCAATAAACCTTTTACCTGGCATTCAGAATTCAAACTTCAAACCTTTCATTGCCTTACCCAATAGCTTCACTCATTTGCAATCAATAGTGGTAACATTGTCTCTGCTTTAACAAGATGCAGAGAAATTGTAAATCCCGTCACTCATTTCTTGATTGAAATTTGTCCAATTGCTTAAAAATTTAAGAATGGATGGCATGGCTTCACTCTTTCCATGACTGAACCAAGCCCTGTGTAATGTAGTTTTCAGATGGGTTTACAGTATATATAGTATACACACAGTGGCCACTTCACTAGGTACACCTCCACATCTGCTCATTAACGTAAATATCTAATCATCCAGATGTGTGGCAGAAACTCAATGTATAAAAGCATGCTGACATGGTCAAGAGGTTCTGTTATTGTTCAGACCAAACATCAGAATGATGGAAGGAATGTGATCTAAGAGATTTTGACCATGGAATGGTTGTTAGTGCATCCACTTCAGGGCTCAACGCGTTGTGCATTCAGAGATGCTTTACTGCACACCAGTGTTGTAACATGTGGTTACTTGAGAAACTGTCACCTTCCTGTCAGCTTGAACCAGTCTGGCCGTTCTCCTCTGACCTCTCTCATTAACAGAGCGTTTTTGCTCTCAGAACTGCCACACATTGGATTTTTTTTATGTTTTTGCACCATTCTCTGTAAGTTCTAGAGACTGTTGTGCCTGAAAATCCCAGGAGATTAACAGTTTCTGAAATACTCAGACCACTCCGTCTGGCGCCAACAATCATTCCACGGTCAAAGTCATTCAGATCACATTTCTTAAGGAGAAGGCACAGCTGGCCAGGAGCTATGTACATGTCCCTTTTTTACCTCAAATTGATTGCGTTTATTTTGGTACGTTGTATTTTTTTTCTCTCCTGCTGTTGTGGATTATTACGTAAGTCTCTTTGACCTGCACTGTCAGGAACTGTAGAGGAGGCTTGACCCAAGAGCAGAGCAACAGTGATGAGTTAACATTAAACTACTTCACTAATAAACTGCAAAATATCAAGCCAAGAGGGACCACAAAACAAGAGAACAGATACTAAACACAACAGGCAGCAAGTTAACTGAAGGCTAGGAGCAAATGGTTGATGCTGGCTAGTTTGATGGGTGAACAAGGGCTGCTGATGAGAGCTGGGTTTAAATAGGCTGCAGGTGATTAATTGGAAATGAGTGGCAGGTGACTCCTTTTAGCTTGGTGGAGACTAGGAGGGACCTATCTGTGTAGGCCTGACAGAAACATATCTTGGATTGTAGCATTCAGCCCTTGACTGATCTGAAGCATGGTGTAGACAGGGTGTAATTATTTACGATATCACAAAGTTCATTAAGATAATATCCAGTAATAGCTGCTTTAGCAATCTTAAAATAGCAGTTGCATTCAACAACAACAATATATCAGCACTTAAAAATAAATTTGATCAGATTCCCAATAAGCTTCAGTTATTAATGACCATCTATTCTCATCTTCCTTTTGGAACTCATCACTTAAGCTGTCCCCATTAATATGACCTTCTACTTTTTTCCACATCTGAGCAGCTCTTACCTCAGGCAATGATAAAGCACTTGCCACTGCTTGTTCTTCATGTTCTATATTTCACTTTGTCTCCCTTTATAATTATTACTCATGACTGTCACATCGCACAACTCTTTTCTCACTTCACCTTGTCTATGGGTAGTTTCCTTTGAATCTCACAGGCAACTTTGAACCCCATTCTGCATTACTCTCCTATTTAGGTGACTGTTCTCATGTCCATAATTGTCCTGAGAGCACATGGTTCTGAGGAAAAGGAGACCTGTCTGTTTCCTCCTTAGAATATAAGAACAGTAGTAGAACAAAGGGACTTTATTTCCTGGAGTGTATAAGAAAGAGGGGAGATTTATTAGAGGTATACAAAATGATGAGAAGTATAGATAGGGGAAATGCAAGCAGGCTTTTTCCACTGAGGTTGGGCAAGACTAGAACTGGAGGTTAAAGGTGAAGAGGAACCTGAGAGGGAACTTCTTCACTCAGAGCGTGGCGCGATTGTGGAACGAACTGTCAGCAGAAGTGGTGGATGCAGGTTCGACTGCAACTTTTCAGGGAAGTTTTGATAAGTACATGGATGGGAGGGATATTGTCCAGGTGTGGGCCAATGGCACTAGGCAGAATAACATTTTACCATGGACCAGATGGGCTGCAAGGCCTGTTTCTGTGCTGTAGTGTTCTATGTCTCTATGACTATGAGTAGGCCTGATCTGTCAAGCCTGTTCTGCTGTTCAATATGATCATGGTTGATCCGGCTGTGGACTCAGCTCCATCTGCCTGCCTTTTCCCCTTAATCCTGACCTTCTGCCAGATTTGATCTGGGGCTTAAACAGAATATACTTGCTTAAAGTTGTTTTGATATACAGTAAGTATGTAGTTCCTGTTAATTACTGATCCTGCTGTTCCACAACTATAGAGAAATCTTCCATACCAGACCCAGCTGATCTGGCTTAATTTCAACCTCTCAATGCTGTCAATGAATACAGCATTTTTTACCAAACCCCTTCCCTCCGCCGCTTGCTCAGACACTGTCTCGGGTCTTCTTGGCTTTTGTCAAAGAACTATATAGACAGAAAGATCAAAGTCAAAGCCAAATTTATTATCGAAGTATATATATGTTATCATTCAGTCATTGAACTCCATGAGGAACACAACCTTGTCGTGGTTTGGAGGTTTGTGTGCCTCAATGACCCAAAGAACTCTGCCAGCTGATGTCAGGGCCTTATGCTTTGGTCTTGGTAGGTTCACCCAGACCAAACCGGTCAAAGGGTAGAGCCCAGACTGCCAGTTCTCCATGTTCAGGGCTTCAGCTCAGGGCTAACAATGTCGACTGGTCAAACAAAACTGTTCTGGAAACAGCAATGAAGTATCCTTCTATATCTGTGTACAACGTTAGGAACCTGAAGCATACCTGAGACACAATAGAGAAGATGGCCAAGGACAGACAGAGATGAGGGACCTGACCTGCATTTCTACCCTAAACACCAGCAGCATAATGGGCAGTAAATATTCAGTCACCGAGTCATCGAAAATGCATCTGCTAGTTGTGGAATCTGTTCAGAGTTGTAGTGATTGAAGTTTTCCATGTTGGTTCAGGTCCCTGATAGTTGAAGAGTAATAACTGTTCCTGAACCTGGTGGTGTGGGACTTGAGGCTTCTCTGCTTCCTGCCTCCTGCCCAATGGCAGTAGCGAGAAGAGAGCATGACATGTGTTAGAGCAACTTTTAGGTTTAGCACATTTACATTTACTGGGACTTTGGCCACCAGTCTTCAGGTCTGAGTATAAATTGTGGATTTAATTTGGAGTGCAACTCTGAACAATGGGTTCCTGAAAGCCCTGAATCCCAGACTAGACAATGCTGATTAAAATTCATTTTGATGTCTGTGGTGTTGATGTGAATCAGGAGGGGTGAAGGTTGCATGCAGTTTCAAAGAAAGATTGTCCATACATTGTAAATATTGAATTGTCCTTTGACAATGTTTAGCTCATAGAATATTGAGTCCCATGTTGAGCTAGCCAGACCTATCTCTGTATGATGCCTGCTTTACCTTGTGTTGTCGAATAAAGAAGCTGCTTTGTATCTACCAGTATTTTTCTCCAGTAACTTCATTCACGCTACAACAGCATGGATGATGGGGGTCCTTGATGATCTATGCTGCTTGCTTGCGGCAATGCTCCATGTAAGTGTGCTTTTCAGCTCAACTCTTTAAAACCAAGGAAAGTGCCTACCTGAGCTAGTACTATTTGACTGCATTTGGCCATTTCCCCTCTAAACCTTTCCTATAAACCTACCTCTCCAAATAACTTTTAAATATCGTAATTGTACTACCTTTACCACTTTCTCTGGCATCTTGTTCAATATACATACCACCCACTGTGTGAAAAAGTCACTCCCAGATCCCTTTTAAATCTCCCCCCACTCTGACTTTAAACCTGTGCCCTGTAGTTTTGGACTCTCCTGCCCTGGGAAAAAGACCATGGCTATTCACCTTATCTGTGCCCCTCATGATTTCATAAACCTCTGCAAGATTGTCCTCAGCTTTCTACTCCAGGGGAAAATGTCCTAGTCTTTCCTTATAACTCAACCCCTAATCTCTGCATTATTTCACCAGTCCCTCCCAGAACAGCTATCTATGACCACAGATCTTGGTCAGATCTACTAATGAAAATTACTGCTGATCTGCTGATGATGACACATGGAAACTATTCATTTGTATCCTGATGTAGGTTTTCTAGACAGATGAGACTTTTAATCAAACCTTTTTCCACACACTGAAAGGAAAGCTAGAGTGAATTGAAAATGGAAAATGGAAATACAGAATGTCCCCATTTACTACCTTGAGATTCACTTTCTTGCAGTAGAACAGAGTGATGCACCATCAATAACTCACACTGAGACGTAGGCGAGATATCGGCTTTTATTGACTGGAAGAAGGAACCAGGAGTGAGTGTCTATCATACAAGGTCCTGGAGACTGAGGCCGATCTTCAGGCCGCAGGTCTCCTTTATACAGGGGCCTGTGGGAGGAGCCACAGGAGCAGTCAGCAGGGGCGTGTCCCGACAGGCACATAGTTCACCACACAGAGAAATGCAATAGAATCAATGAAAAACTACACACAAACAAAGACTGACAAACATTGAATGTGCAAAAGAAGACAAACTGTGCAAATAGTTATAATACTGAGATAATAGGTAGATAATACTGAGAACATGAGCTGTAGAGTCTTTGAAATTGAGTTCATAGGTTGTGCAATCAGTTCAGAGTTGATGTGAGTGAAGTTATCCACACTGGTTCAGGAGCCTGATAACTGAAGTGTAGTAACTGTTCCTGAATCTGGTGGTGTGAGACCCAAAGGTCCTGTACCTCCTGCCCGATGGCATCAGTGAGAATAGAGCAAGTAGTTCACATAGCCCACGTTAGAGAAAGTTCAGCTTCAACGCTTTATTAAACACTGCCAAATGTTATACTTGTTTATAAAGCTTCTGAGGTTTTAGCAATGAATTGGTTAAAGGCTTATTATGATATAGAATTAATTACTGATGAACTACTCATTCCTGTAAATGAACTACAAGCAGCTTTGCCAATGATTCTGCAGTGTAAATCATAGTTTAAAGCAAGAACATTAAAACACAGCTTTGGCTGGATACCTGCAGTGCAAGACAGGTCCACAATACTATTGAAACAAATGGAATTCACTCAAATCAAATTGAAATGTATTAAAGAAGTACCAAGAGAACATGGCTGAGCAGGTGTGTAAAATGCTTCGGTATAAGCAGAATAACATTTTAAAAATTGGAGGATTTTTACATTTTTGAGACAAAAGGAGATATAAAAAATGAAATTTCTGCTTAATATTGCTGAGCATTTCTTCATTAACAATGAAATATTTCCAAGTACATGCATTAGAATGAAAGGCTGTGATGATGGACATCAAGAACAGAGAGTAGTCAAATCAAATTCAATATCACATGCTCAAGTGCGTGCATGCACCGGTGCAAATGAAGATTTACAATAGTGGAGACAGAATATTCACATGGAAAACAAATTCAATATGAATTATATAAAATTATGCAAGAAGGAACACCATTAGAACAAAACAAGTCCTTTGACTGCAAGTGGTCTTCGTGAAGTTTGCTCAGGTTGGTTCAAGAACCAAATGGTTGAATGGAAGGAGCTGTTCAGCAGCATTGGTGAATAATGACATTGCCCATGCCTTTAAGCAGGAAAAGGAAGCTGTCCAAGCCAAATGTTAGGGCTAAAGAGGAAGAGCTGCTGACCATAAGGGAATAACAAAATATTCACTTATGTTTATACAAAGGCTAAATATCCTCTTCAATCCCACTGAAAACAAAGATAAAAAATGGGGTGCAGAACTATTTTGCAGCTCCCTCTGCACATCCTAACACTGAGATGATGTGACACTCAGGTTGAACATGCAACCTCCCAAATATGGATGGTCATCCTGGAATTAGAAACAAATAACAAGAATGCCTAATAGGATATCCTAAGATTTTCAGCAGCAAAGGAGAATATTCTGCCCACTGCTAGTGGGAGAGAGTTTTTTTGGCTAATTCCTCTTAGAACAGCATGGTACAGGCCCTTTGCCCCATGAAACGATGGCACTAGAGAGCAGCTTCTTCAAGTTCACCTGCAGAAACAGCTTAATTTCTACCTTTAATGTCTCTTTTTTTACCCCTTTCAAGGTGGATGGGGTTCTGTCAAAGTCCCTGACCTACAGCTGCACTCAAACTTTGGTTTGTTATGTCGATGTTTCCTGCTCCTGGGGCTTATCAACCAGCTGTTTTTCAATATCCAAAGGACGTGGCCTAGAAGATGAGTGTGCACTCGGGGTTCTGAGGCTCTGCGGCCCTGTTGATAAGTCAATTCTATGCCAGTGTGCCAACTGAAGTGTTGCAGGAGAAAAGAACATATCGCGATCTGCAGATCAGCCGTTGAAGGCCTCTGTACTCGGATTGCTCTCTCTCTCATATTGGTGGGAGTGGGTTTGTTGTCGATTCTCGAGTCGGAGAACTCAGGGGGTGGGGGGGGGAAAGCGACACGGCAGACTTTAACATCATAATGAGTGAGGTTTTTTTTGGTTTTGTTAGTTTCCCCTCTTGCTGTGTGACACCTCTCTGCCCCTTTATCAGGGAGAGAGAGAGAGCCTATGGTATGTCGAATTGTCAGGTGAACAATTAGTTTTTGCTGTATTGCACATCATGGTTTCTCTTTAGGGGCTTTGCTATTGCCTACTTGGTGGGTGCTGATGGTTTCTGCTGAAATCAATGGGGGAGGGGAAGGGGGGGTTGATCTTTTGCTGCTGCTTGTGTGTGGGAGGGGGAATGGGGGGGCTTGAGGTTCTAATGTTTTTACTACCATTCTTTGGGCCACTCTTCTGTTTTTGTAGATGTCTGCGAAGAACAAGAATTTCAGGTTGTATATTGTATATGTTCTCTGTTATTAAATAGAACTATTGAACCATTGAACTATTGATATTGTGCTAGCCTTTTAACCTACTCCAAGATCAATCTAACACTTCCCTTACACATAGCCCTCCATATTTCTATCCTCCATGTACCTAAGAGACTCTTAAATGTCCCTAATGTATCTGCCTCTACTGCCACTTCCAGCAATGTACTTACTCTGTGTAAAAAAGCAACTTCTGACATCCCTCCATACTTTCCTCCAGTCACCTTAAACGTATGCCTGCTCGTATTAGCCATTTCCACCCCGGGATTAAGGTGCTGGCTGTACACTCTTTCTATGCCTCTTATCATCTTATATATCTCTGTCAAAGTCACGTTTCATCCTCATTTGCTCTAAAGAGAAAAGGTGTACAAGATCTACCCTAATAAGATGTACTGATTCAGTTATCTTCAATTGGAAAGCATTATTATGCTGAGAAACCATTAGGATAATTTGAAGTAAATCCAGATGTCTTAAAGGAGTTTATAGTGATTACTTCATTGTCCAGTACCTGAACAAGCTTCCATTGTAGAAGAGAAGCGTGCCCTCAGGATGCTGAGGGATGAGTCAATTCTATGCCAGTGTGCCAATATATCTTACCTTCCTAATTTAATGGATAAGGGGTGGAAAAATGCCTGAGTATGATTAAACACTACCTACAAAGCAGTTAGACCAAAACGTATTTCACCATTATACATTGAATATCATTTTCTGGCTTTCAGCCTAGGGTCTGTATTCAATTTACTAAAGTACGAATTGAACCAGTTTCCTTGTGATCAAAGGCAAGCTTGGAGGCCCGGAGGTTGCCTGCCTATGTGTGTACGAGTGGGCGGGAGAAAAGGGGCGTGTTTTGTTGCTGTTGTAGCTGTCTGCTGAATATTGTGGGCATGCTGTGTTGGCATCAGAATGTGCGGTGGCACTTGCGGCTGCCTGCAGCACATCCTTAGGTTGTTATGGTTGTTAATACAAACAATGTACTTCACTATATGTTTTGATGTACACATGATCAAAAGAAAACTGAATCTGAATCTGAAACTCAGAGCTTCCATGGTGTGACTCTGCGAGTGTTTGACTGCCAAACTTGCTATCATCACTAAGTAACACAGTACTTGCCTGTGGAAAGATTCATAATTTTGATGGAGACAAATTGTTTGAAATGGCAAAGGGATAAACCATGGCCAACTCACAATCTAAGGGAACATATCTGCAAAGTAATATTTGTTAAAACAATTGAAATTCAAAGCTACATTCTAAAGCAATAATTTACAGGTGAAAATAGTCAAACTGGTAGACAGTATGTTTCTTGTGTAGAAAGTTAGATTTTGTAATTAATGCCATTAAAGGGATCCACATAAAAGACACACACTTATCTTGGAAGATTTTGCAAAGCTGGTATCACACTGGAGTGTGTGTTCAGTATCCTGACTGATAATCACTTTCACAATGACTCAGAGGCTTCCAACTCAGCAGAGGCATTGTTACAACTGAGCCAATGGTTTAATCCAACAACAAATAAACATATATCACTATAAACACCTTTCACGTATCTTCAAAACTCTCTGAAATCTGATAAAATCGTGTTAAAAGTTCTAAATATGGATTCAGATTCAATTTTAAGAACAAGTTCATTTTACTTCAATCACAATTATATGTAAGGCATGAATTACAAATTTTGATATCCAAAGTCCATTGTGCATTTTAAACTTATAATAATAATTACTCAGATTACTCTGAGAAATACACATCTTTTATCTGATATTAGATATTTAGCAGTAAATTACCAAGTACTTACACCATTGTATCAAAGCTACTGCGAAGATTTACTCCTGCTAGTCCTTAACAGGAGCAGCAGGAGTACAGGTTGGTAATGAAGGTGAATGCTTCAAACAATGCAGAATAGTTTACCTGCAATTTTGACATTTAAATTATTGTTACTTTGAATAAAGGCATGTCAGTGCTCCTTCCTCAAGGGTGTCTATTAGAAAAGATGTTATTAGTTTAAATAGTGTTCAGCAATATTGATTAATACTCTGTGAATGGCAAATAAGCTACAAGTGGTTCGATAAAGATAAGCAAAATTTTAGAGTTATGACATATGTAGATGCATTTCAATGACCAACATAAAACATTCAATAAAATATACACTCAGTGGCCACTTTATTAGATACCTCTTGCACCTACTCGTTATTGCAAGTATCTAATCAAACAATCACGCGGCAGCAACTCAATGCATAAAATCATGCAGACATGGTCAAAAGGTTCAGTTGTTGTTCAGACCAAACATCAGAATGGGGAAAAAGGTGATGTAATGGTGCAATGAGACAAAAACCACCTAGTGAACGGCAGTTTTATGGGTGAAAACACCTTGTTAATGAGAGAGGTCAGAGGAGAATGGCCAGACTGGTTCAAGCTGACAGGAAGGTGACAGTTTCTCAAATCACCCCATTACAACAGTGGTGTGCAGAAGAGCATCTCTGAACACAGAACACATCGAACCTTGAAGTGGATGGGCTACAGCAGTAGAAGATCACAAACATACTCTTAGTAGCCACTTTATCAGGTACAGGAGTCATCTAATAAAGTGGCTCACTTGCTGTATTCAATGCTTGTTATTCAATTTAAATGTTTGTTAATGTATTAACATGATTTGTGAAATGGTTCAATTGCAAGTACTGAAACAATGTAAAACACTTAGCAATACAATTATAAAATGCATAATCATGTAAAATGGTATGATGTCCATTTCCAGAATATTAACTCCACAGAGTAAGAAAATCAGAATTTGAATGAGTGAAGAAATTCAGTACAATGAGAAGCAACGCACAAAATGCTAGAGGAACTCAGTAGGTCAGGCGGTGTCTATGGCGGGAAATAAATAGTCAATGCTTCAGGTCTTTTCAAAAGGGCTGTTTAGAAAGAGGGGAGAAGTCTGGCTTAGCTTAATGCTACAGAGATAAATGCAGAGAGTTTGCTGTAAGTCAAAAGCACAGAAGCATGACATTTTAACTATTACTGAAATGCAGGGCAATTCTGGCAGCTTAGTGTTTCTTTTGCAAAGTTTGCTGACAACATAGGGATAGGTAACAAAGATAGATGGTTATGGGTATTGTTGAAACACAAAAAATTACAAATAATGCTGAGTTGAAGTACAAAAGGGAGAGAGAGAGGAGTGAGTTGAGAGAGAAAGGAGAGAGGAGGGAGAGAGGGGAGAGAGAGAGAGAGAGAGAGAGAGAAAGAGACAGAACATTAATACCACAGCCAAGAAAGCTCACCAGCAGCTCAACTTGCTCAGAAGCCTAAAGAAATTTGCCATATTCCCACTGACCCTCACCATTTTTTATTGATGCACCATACTTCCTCTGTCCAATGAGTAGAGAAAGTCATTCAGACTTTCAATGAAAGAATCAAGTAAATGCAAGCAGGCAGCATTGAAAGCAACGTGCCTGGTTCCTGATCAGTTACCATAGTCCGGAACTAGACAATAGCCTGTAGAGTTACTCATTGATGTCAATTCTAGATTTCAGCATTCCCATCTTGAAAATCAAAGTACAGGGCAAATGATTAAAAGCTGATGAGTTTCATATCTGGAGATATGTACTTGCTCATCATGTCAGTTATGAGCTGAAGTAGGTTCCAATTCTAAAACAAAGAACAGTGCAGCACCAGAACAGTCCCTTCATCTCACAGTATTGTGCCGAGCCAATTAAATTAACAATTAACCGGCCAACTAATCACTTTTGCCGACACAATGTCCGTATCCTTCCATTTCCTCACATTCACATGCCGATCTAAACATCTCTTAAAAGACTCTAACATTTCTCCCTCTACCACCATCCCAGGCAGCACATTCCAAGCACCCACCACTCTATGTGTAAAAAAAACGCCCCTCACATCTCCTTTGAAATTACCCCTCTTGCCTTAAATGCATGCCCTCTGATATTAGACATTTCAACTCTGGGGAAATGATACTGTCTGTTTACTCTATCTATGCCTCTCACAATTAAACCTCGATCAGATCTCCCATCAGCATCCACCACTCCAGAGAAAAGAACCCAAGTTTGTCCAGCCATTCGTTATAGCACACGCCCTCTAATCCAGGCAACTTCCTGGTAAACCTCTTCTGCACCCTGTCCAAAGACACAACACCCTCCCTATAAAGGGGCAACCAGAACAATATGCAATAGTCCAGATGTGGCCCACCTACAGTTTTATAAATCTGCAACCTAACTTCCTGACTTTTGAACCCAATGCCTCAACTAATAACGGCAAGCATGTCATATGCCTTCTTAACCACCCTATCAACCTGTGCAGCCACTTTCAGGGAGCTATGAACTTTGACCCCAACATCCATCTGCTCATTAACATTGTTAAGGATCTTGCCCTTATCAGTGTACTGTCTCTTTCATTTGACCTACCGAATTCAAGTTCAAGTTTATTGTCATCTGACTGTACATACCTCCAACTAAAAAAACAGCTTCACATTTGGCCAGGTTAAACTCTGCCTTTTTTTCACCCCTATCTACAACTGGTCTATATCCCATTGTATTCCTTGCCAGTCTTCTACACTACCCACACCACCACCAATCTTTGTATCATCTGAAAACTTACTAGCCCACCCATCCACTTTTTCATCCATTTATATACATCATAAACAGCAGAGGTCTTAGTACAGATCCCTGTGGAACACCACTAATCACAGAGCTCCAGTTCGAAAAGTCCTTTTGACCACTGCCTTCTGCCTTCTACGGGCAAGCCAGTTCTGAATCCAAACGGCCAATTCACCATGGATCCCATGCGTCTTAATCTTCTGGATGATCCTCCCATGAGGGACCTTGTCAAATGCCTTAATAAAACCCTTGTAGACAGCATCCACAGTTCTACCTTCATCAATCGCCCTCGTCACCTCGTCAAGAAAATCAATCAAGTTAGGAAGACGTGACTTGCTCTACACAAAGCCGTGCTGACTCTCCCTAATTAGGCCATGGTTTTCCAAATGCTCATAACTACTATTGCTAAGAATTCTCTCCAGTAACTTCCCTACTGTCGATGTGAGACTCACTGATTTATAGTTTCCAGGATTATCCTTGGTTCCCTTCTTGAATAATGGAACAACTTTGAAAAGGAGAATAAAAGTATACCTGTGTGAATTCCTGCAGCATCTGGTGATCCTGTAATCTCTGTCTCAGATGTTAATATCAGAACATCTTTCATGAAAATGAATCTTCACAAGGTGTCAGGCCCTGATGGTGTACCTGGTAGGACACTGAAAACCTCTGCCAATCAACTGATGGGAGTGTTTAAGGACATCTTCAATCTCTCACTGCTGCAGCTGGAGGTTCTCATTTGCTTCAAAAGGGTGACAATCATACCAGTGCCCAAGAAGAACACGGTAAGCTGCCTCAATGACTATCACCCAGTTGTACTCGTATCTACTGTGACAAAGTGCTTTGAGAGGTGTTCATGGCCAGAATCAACTCCTGCCTAAGCAAGGACCTGAACCCATTGCAATTTGTCTATTGCCACAGTAGGTCTACAGCAGATGCGATCTCACTGGCTCTGCACTTGGCCTTGGATCACCGGGACAACAGCAATGTGTACACCGGGCTGCTGTTTGTCTTATTGTTTGACACAATCATACCCTCAGTGCTGATCAACAAGCTCCAAAACCTGGGCCTCTGTACTTTCCCCTGTAGTTGAATCATTGACTTCCTCATCAGGAGATTACAGTCTGTGCAGACTGGAAATAACATCTTCTCCTCGCTGATGCTCAACACTGGTGCATCTCAAAGGTGTGTGCTTAGCCCACTGTTCTACCTTCTCTACACCCATGACTATGTTGCAAGGCACAGGTCAAACACCATCTATAAATTTGCTGATGACACAACTATTGTTGGCAGAATTTCAGATGGTGACGAGGAGGCATACAGGAGTGAGATAGATCAGCTGGTTGAGTGGTGTCACAGCAACAACCTTGCACTCAACATCAGTAAGACCAAGGAATTGATTGTGGACTTCAGGAAGAGGAAGTCAAGGGAACACACACCAGTCCTCATCAAGGGGTCAGTAGTGGAAAGGGTGAAGGGTTTCAGGTTCCTGGGTGTTAACATCTCTGAAGATCTATCCTGGGCCCAGCACATAGATGAAATTACAAAGAAGGTACGCAAGTGGCTATATTTCATTGGGAGTTTGAGGAGATTTGGTATCTCACCAGGACATGCCCTTTCTCATTGCTAGCATCAAGGAGGAGGTACAAGAACCTGAAGACACACACTCAAATGTTTCAGGAACAGCTTCTTCCTCTCCACCATCTGAATGGACAGTGAACCAACGAACACAACTCACTATTTTTTTTTCCTTTTTCTTTTGCTCTCTCTTTGCACTTCTTATTTGATTTAATTTATATATAAATACTGTATATATATTTCTTATTGTAAATTATAATTTTTATTATGTGCTACCATGTACTGCTGCTGCAAAACACATATGTTCAGACATGTGTCAGTGATATTAAACCTAAATCTGATTCTGATTTTGAGAAATCAGATACTGATTGGGCATATACAACCTGCCTTTCTCAACCTTTTCCCCTGGAAGAACCCTTGTTATAATTTTCAGGTCTCAGGAAACCCCTGCATAAAAGTTATCATATCTAGAGCTCACAGTACGTTAGTGTGATCAGTAAGTTGTAGATAAAATAATCCAAAAATAATTGTCAATGCTCTTTTGAGTAGAGAATGAATTTTTAGCCAAACTCTCTTGAAAAAAAATAGTTGAGCTTACCTTTCTTGAAATTAATCTCTTTCTTTTCCTTTCATAAATTTTTAAAATTCATAACATAATAAATTCTTGTTAAATAACTGGCTTAAGCCAAAATGGGATTTACATGGGATTGTTCTCACAGACAAGAGAAAATCTGCAGATGCTGGAAATCCGAGCAACACACACAAAATGCTTAAGGAACTCAGCAGGCCAGACAGGATCTGGGAAAAGAGTACATTCAATATTTTAGGCCGAAACCCTTCAGCAGGACCCTACCTTTAATCTTTCTAAAGGTAGGCTTGGTAGGTTTAATTTAAATAAAGGTTGTAAATTGATTTTAATCAATGCTATTTACAATATGAAAATATATTGATAACATAATAGTAAAGTTACAAAACACCATAAACCAAAGCAATATGAATAAAAATACCGTATAGCCTAAGACACACTTTTATACCAAGACTTTGAAAAAGCATTTTCTTACTAAGTGACATGATCAGGCTCAAGTATAAGCCTGGCATGTGAAACCTGTGTTTGTTTTTGGACTTGAGATAAACACACACAAATTTCACCTTCAAATGAAGTGAGATGATTTCTATCCTTACTCTTGTTGTTTGTTAAACAAGAAAAAGCTTACTCACACGTGTAAAAAGTTGAAAACTGCAGCAAGATTTTTAT
This sequence comes from Hypanus sabinus, assembly GCF_030144855.1. Taxonomy (NCBI): domain Eukaryota; kingdom Metazoa; phylum Chordata; class Chondrichthyes; order Myliobatiformes; family Dasyatidae; genus Hypanus; species Hypanus sabinus. The sequence goes on along the minus strand of NC_082738.1, from coordinate 39,603,079 downwards.
TGCTTTCCTATGAGGCAGAATACACTTCTTTCACAGAAATCCAGAACTTGTCCAGGGGCAGGTCGGTGAATTTCATTTTGAGTGCATGATCAGAGTGCAGCTCATAAAGCTCTTGAACTTCTCTCAAAGTCAAGTTCTCAGGCTGAGCAGAAGATTCAGAGTAAGGGTCCCTCACCTGGTCATCAGGTGGTTTTCAATAATACTCAAAACTTTCTGATATCCTTCCTCACTCTCAAACCCAAACAGCAGTGGAAATATTTTAAGATTTCCTAATGCAACATGATTTTCCAAAGATTCAGTTTGCTTTTAAATCCAAGAATCTTGTCACTTGAAGTTAAACCATTTTCTCCAGGACCTTGCAGAGACTTGTTCAACTGGTCCATATGATGAAAAATGTCTGCTAAGTAGGCTGGTTTCTGCAGCCGTTCTTCATCTCAAAACACTCAGCAAAATCTGGCCTACTATTTTCTTGAAAGTAAACCTGCAATTCACCTTTCAGCTCAAGCATCCTTTTGAGAACTCTCCTTCTGCTAATTCACCAGATTTCTGTATGTAGCAGGATACTGGTGTGCTCTTTGTCCATGTTTTCACAGAGTTTTTTAAACATTTTTGAATGAACTGGTCTTTGTTTAATGAAGTTAACCAGTTTTGTAGTATCATCCAGAACTTCCTTCATTTCATCTCCAAGAGCTTTTGACATCAGCACCTCTCTGTGAAGAAAACAGTGTGCTGAGACAATGTCAATATTTTCTTTTATTTACAAGAGGAACAAAACTTCTCATGGAACCAGCCATTGATGAGGCACCATCAGTACAGATGCCCATACAGTTCCTCCAAGACAAACCTTCTGTTTCCAGATATGAAGACAAAACATTAAATATATCTTGGCCTTTGCTTGTTTCAGGCAGCTTTATGCAACAGGAAAAGATCTCCTGAATTGCACCATCATTTACAAATCTTACAAATGCTACAACGCGTCATTTATTGGTGAAATCTGTTGACTCATCAACCTGGACTGAGAAGCTGTTGCTTTTCAGTTCATCACACAAGACCTCTTCAGCATCATGTGACATGTCATCAATACATAGATTTATTGTACTATTTGAGAATGAAACCTTTTCAATTTCTCATACTGCATCTTGCCCTCACATTTTACCCTCTATAATTTTACATGTTGGCATTATTAAGTTCTCACCAACTGAGTGACTTTTCCTTTTCTGGGTAATAAGTTCTGCTCCTAAATAACTTGCTTCCTTAATTTTTTTTATTGACTGGGACTTTATTAACAAAAGCTTTACTATGTTTGTTTTGAGATCCCAATTGCTGTTTAAAATAATCAGCACGTTTATGTATCATATATGGCTGTGATTTGTAGTTAAGTGTCTTTTCAATTTTGCTGGAGCCACTGCTGCATCTGTAAATTGTTTGCTGCAGACTAGGCACAATGGAATAGGACAACTTAGATCACCAGTCCATGTGAAACCCATTGATAAATAGCTTCCATTGTGAAGACAGTCGTTTATCGTGTCCATCATTGCACAGTGAAATGACTCAGAACATTGTAATTCTTCATCATTAACCTTATCAGAATTGTCCGTAGTCCTAGACCTAGAATCCTCCTCTTCCACCTCACACCTCCTCTTCAAAAATCACCACATTGGACTGTCAGACATGTCTGTAAAGCACAGGGGTTAATAAAATGCCCCTGTGTATTTTACAAAGGGAGAGGCTGACATCACAGCCCAAGTTGGGCTAGTCCATTCAATGCTCGGAAACCACATTTCACGGTCCTCATCAGCCTACTGACCTCCACTCCAGACTCAACCAAATAAACATGGTCTGACTGTGCACTGCATTACAGGGCTGAGAGACCTCTAACGAGATCGCTAGTGGGACTGCTCAGTCACTGCCCACCACTGCGAGCACTAGCATTGCGCATTGCGCGAAGTTCAAAAACGGTTTAGTTTTTTTTTATCACAATCCCTCACAAAGCCCCTAGCAACCTCTCACAGAACCCTAGAGTTCCATGGAACCCAGGCTGAGAAACCCAATATACAACAAATGCCCTTAGGAGTGTTGAAATATAAAGAGACCTTCGGATGCAAGTTCATAATTCCTTGTATTTGGCAACAAGATGGATAGGAAGAAGGAATGCTTGAATGCTGGCATGCTTGCCTTTATAGGTGAGGTGTTGAATATAAAAGCTGAGCCATCATGTTGCATTGTACAAAATATCAGTTGGGGTGCACTTGGAGTTTTGTGTACAGCTCTGGTCACAGAAGTACAGAAAAGATGTCAAAGCATGAGAAAATGTGTAGAATGGATTGCCTGGAATGGAGGACAAGCAGAAATTGAACAGGTTGGATTTGTTCACATTGGATTGTAAGAGTCTGTGTGGTGGCCTTACAGATGTTTATAAGATTATAGGGGTTGTAGAAAAGGTAGATAAGAGAGTGGTGGTTGTGTGGAAGGAGGTGCCAGTGGAGGTGGCAGAGGCAGATACAATGATGGTGTTTAAAAGGCATTTGGGCAGTTACTTGGATTGGAGAGGAGTTAAAGGAAATGGAATTAGTGTAAATTGGCATCAGCGTAGAGGAATTGGGCTGAAAGGTCCGTTTCTGTCCTGTTTGGCTCTATGACTCTAATACTCTCCCAAATGCACATGAACATATTCTGAGCTTTCAGAAGAGACTTGATGAGTTCAAAGAAGCACCAGGTCCATATGAAAAGTCTTGAACTGAAACATCTACTGTCCATTTCTTCCACAGATGCTCCCTGGCCACTGAGTTACTCCAGTATCTTGCGTTTTGCACCATAATCCAGCATCTTCAGTCTCCTGTGTATCCATTTTACAGTCCTGGTTGTTTGCCTCCAGGGAGTTAATGCACTTTCAAACAAAAAAATCACTAATTCCTAAATCTAAGTATGGCAACTGAACAGGATAGAGATCAATAATTAATGTCAAGCCAACCTCTTGTCCAAGTCACTCTCTGGGTCAGTTCTAGATTGCACTGGTGATGGCTTAGTTACCACAAGAGCAAAGTAATGGGATCCTCAGAAGGGAAGTGAGGAATTTTGTTTATGAAAGAAAACATGCTTACACTGAAGAGAAATGAAAGTTTAAAAGAAATAAATTCGCAAATGCTGTTTGACAGAAAATGTTTCTTTATTGAAAAGAACAGTAAGTACCCAGTGGTTTATTTTCTCAGTTGCTACTGCACACATTTGATAATTTACCACATCCTTTGCTGCTTGCAGCCTGCAGGCTCCAGCTTTAACAAATTTACAGATTACTCTCATCTGTCATTAGATCTATGTTGCTGATTTATCTGCGCTCTTGTCGCCAACCCTATTTACAGATTTTGGAATGCCTGACAGTATATTCTGTGGAGCCTTCTGAGTTCTTTACCAAACATCAGAAATTTTCAATTTCCAGAATTTGATAAACATGGAGTAACACACACAAATGCTGGAGGAACTTAGTCGATGTTTCAGGCTGAGACCCCTCATCAAAACTTCAGGCCAAGACCCTTCATCAGAAAAACACAGATGTGCTTTTGCACATCAAACATAACAATGATTTCAATTTAAACAATATACTAGAATTGCATCATAATTACATAATGCTGTTATCAGAAGACTTATTTAATATATATTATAACTAATATTCTAGAGAGAAGAATTATGGTCAAGAAAATATTTTAATGTGATTTATTCCTTCTATAATATATTCAACCATTCAATTATTTTAATCTATTTTCATCTTCACAGTACTGCATCTTAGCTATAGCATCCAAACACAATTTGCATTTGGATGAATCTTAGAGTCATAGAGAATGTACTCCATAGAAGTAGACTGTTCATCCCATCATGCCCGTGTTAGTCAAAAAAGAGCAACCAAGTCATATCTTTCAGTATTGGATCCATAGTCACACAAGTTGCAGCTCTTCATAGACAAATCCAAGTACTGTGGAATGTGGAGCAGATTTTTCTCTCTCTTTTGAATAGTGATATCCGGATCCACACCCCCCTCTTGTAGTTAGTTAAAGCACAGGGACAGAGAATAGGTTATAAATATCATGGTGCAAAGATTGAAAGGAATGCCAGATGCACACACATCACAATTCAATACCATTAATATTCGTCAGAAAATAAATAGTGATTGGTGTTTATTCCAATTTGTAGAATTTAAATGTGGCCTGAGTTTAGAATCACAACCAGATGTGAATATTGAGGGAAGACACAAAAGACTGCAGATGCTGGAATCAGGAGCACAACGCAAACTGCTGGAGGAACTCAGCAGATCAAGCAGCATCAAGAAGCCTAGAAACTGGAGGCCAGCAGGCCTGTCCTGGAGTGGGACAACTGCTCATCTGTGTGGGTGGGTGGCAGGGAGGAAAGGGGCTTGTTTTGCTGTTGTTGTTTTGTTGCTCTGTCGAGTATTCTGAGCATGCTATATTGGCACCAGAATGTGTGGCAATACTTGCAGGCTGCCCCCAGCATTGTTCTAAGTGTGTTTGTTGTTAACACAAACAGTGCATTTCACTGTCTGTTTCGATGTGCAGAACACGTGATAAATAAATCTGAATTAGAATCCGAATCTGAATCTGTGAAGGGAAAGGGATGATCGACATTTTGGTTAGACACGCTGCATCAGGCCTGACAGTGCAGAGAGAAATGATGTAAAAGGGGCTACCAAGTGGAGTCAAGTTGTGGTGGGTCAAGGTCAATGGGGCAAGAGTAAAAATTGACCCTACCAGAGCGGTCCTGTTTGTGAATCTTGGGTAAGGGATAGAATCAGGTAGTCTGGGGTTGGGCCACCATGAGTTTGGGGACTGTGGAAGGGAGATCTCCTGTTGTGATGATCTCAATAGTTGTCCAGGAGATGGTGGCCTGGTGTGTCTTGGTGGGGTCATGGTCAAAGGATAGTATGAGAAGGTGCCCAAGAGCTACTATCTGGCCTCTACAAAGCAGAGGTCAGTCCACCAGAACAGGATAGTGCAGCCATTGTATGGTGGGTTTGATGAGGATGTCAGGACTGGAAAATTGAGTGAAGTGCTCAATATTTGAGGAGTGAAGAGATAGATTTAGTGGGGGTAAGAGCAGACAAACAATGGGTCTACCAGGAAAGTCCTGTCTGTAGATTTTTGCTGAGAGATAGAAGCAGTCAGTGCAGGGTCAGGGCAGTTGAGGTATGAGGACATAAGTTCTCTGTCTCAAAACTCCCCTCTCCCTGTTCCCAATCTGGCACCATCTGCCCATTATCCCCCACCTCACCCAATTCCACCCTTCAACCTCAGCATCACCCTCTCTCACCTCTTTATATTGGTTATCTTCCCTCTGCACTCTCAGCCCTGATGCAGACTCAACACAAAGTGTTGCCTGTACAGATACACCGAGTTCCTCCAGGAGATTTTTTTTTGTACTAATGGAAGATTTATTCAGAGATAACCAGAACCTGCACCTCAAGCACTGATCGAGACAAATTTAGTCTTTCATCAATGTCTTACTGATAAAGTGACGAGCTCTTTGAAAACATCATATTGAAAGCAAGTACTGAGGGGGAAAGATCTTAAGAATAGAAAATTTCAGCTCTTAAACAAAGATATAACACAAGTAAGAAAAATGCAAGAGAAAAAGAGGTAAGATAAAAAAAAAATGTCAACAGCATAGATATCTTTAATATTTGAGAAAGAGTTCTACCTTTCAGCAAGAAACTATCTCCACTGTCTGGAGCCCATGAGCAAGGACAATCAGTCAAGAATTAGCATGAAGTCTTTCAAAAGAAAAGTGATAAGATAGCGAAAATTCTATTAATCAATACTAATAATGGGGTTATTATTCATTTTATAACCGAAAATTGTGTTATCTAGAAGCACCTAGAGATATAGAGCAAAGAAGATATTTGAGGTAAATTCACAAAGCAGTTATGATCTTACTGAAAAGGATTCTGCAGTGAAATATTCATATCTATTCTTATGTTATTAAGTTCAAATGAGTGAATATCTTTGAAGTGGTTGTCATCGAAATATGCAAAATTGCAATTTATTTCTCCATTGTCACCTTCAACCTTCCTCCATAACATTAGACAAAAAGAGATCTTGAAGAGCAAACAAAAAAAGAATCCTTTTCCTGTACTCTGCCTGTACAGTGAGGGAATATAGAGCCAATGAAAGCAAATCCAGGAGCATAATTCCATTTCCCTGTAATGCATTAAACACGCTTTGAATACTACATCCAATTTTAAACTTTATAGGCGGGATTGCTTACTCTTTAATCATTAAATGAAACAAGAAACAATAATTATGATAAGTGAGCTCAGATCAAAAAGGATACAAGAGCTGATTATACTGAATAGAAGCCAGAAAATTCTTTTCATTTACTTACTCAAATGCAATTTATAACACCAAAATTAATTTGAAATGCATATCAACATAATGGGTTTGGCTAATTGTTTTGAAAATGTGGTTGTGAAGAGTTGGAAAAGACCATACAGTGCTCAGATCCTGTTCCACCCACCAATAGATTACAACTGATCTTCCAGCTCACCTTCATTTTATCACCTGCCCAAAATATTCTTGATTCCTTAAATGGCCAAATACTTATTGAATTACTATTCAAATGCACTGAACAAATGAACTTAAAATCTAAAACAATACAGCACAGGAACAGGCCCTTCGGCGCATGATGCAGAATTAAACCAAATTCCAGAGGTGGGCCTAGATATAGTGGACGTGGAGAGGATGCTTCCTATGGAGGGGGAAGTATAGGACCAGAGGGCACTGCTTCAGAACAGAAGGACATTCCTTTAGAGCAGAGATGAGGAAGAATTTCTTTAGACAGAAGATAGTGAATCTGTGGAATTCATTGCTGTGTGAAGCCAAGTCATTGAGTGTGTTTAAAAGGGAGATTTATAGGCTCTTCATTAGTAAGGATGTCTAAGGTTATGGGGAGAAAATTCAAGATCGTTTAATGTCATTTCTAGTACACAAGTGTAAAAGAGAATTAAATAATTGTTACTCTGGATCCAATGCGGCCCAGAAATAACACAATATTATAAAGAACACAATAGTAAAAACACACAATACATATAAATACATAAAATAGCTTATATACATGGTTTGATTGTACGTCCATAAAGTGAGAAGGTAGGAGAACGGGGTTGAGAGGGATATTTAGAGATACAATGAGGAACAGGCTCCTTCCAGTCCAACAAGCCTCACTGCCCAGCAACCCACTTATTTAACACTAGCCTGATCACAGGATAATATACAATGACCAATTAACCTATTAACTGGTATGTCTTTGGAATCAGGAGGAAAAAGTTACAGCCAGAGGAAACCCATGCATTTCACAAGAAGGATGTGCAAACTTCTTACAGATGACACCAGAATTGAACTCTGAACTCTAACAACCCAAGCAGTAATAGCGTCACACTAACGACTACACTACCATGGCCATGATCAGCTATAATCAGCCATGATCAAATAGCAGAAAAGGCCTGATGGACTGAATGGCCTAATTCTGCTCCTCTGTTTTACAGTCTAAAATTTGCCCCGTTCATCTCCCTTCAACCTTCCCCCTCTCATGTTAAGCCTATGCCCATTAGTATTTGTAATTGCTACCCTAGAAAAGCAATTCTGACTGTCTATCCCATCTCTGCTCATAGGCAATTAATTCCATAGATTCTCAATTATATGGGAGAAGAAGTCTTCCCTGACCCTATCCACTGATAGACAATGAATCATTTAAATGATGAATATAAATGAATGCAGTTGTATATTGGCACCATGGAGGAATAAACTACAAGGTGATGGATGGAATTCAATCTCCTAAATTTGAGAAAAAATATTTTGACCAAAATAAACAGCAGTCATTCTATTCAGAATGGAAGGAAACTTGTGGAAAATCATGATAATTTGGGGGATACTAAAGCCATGATATTTGGTTAATAAACTATTTTTAAAAATAAAATGTTGATTTCTAAGTTTTATTTCATGATGTAAAATGTGAAAGCCAAGAGAAATAATGAGTCTATGCAAAACCTGACAAAGACATCATTATGTACTGTATAAAATATTAGGCACCACAGTGCAGAAGGATATTGAGTCATTTGTGAGGGTCTTGCACAAATTTACTAAGGCACTACTCAGCATCAGGAAACACAAAGATGAGTTCAAAGCCAGGTCTTCTGTTTATTAGTACAATGTAGATTGTGGACAAGAACTAATAAAAGTGGCAGAACTGTGGCAGATGGAAGCAAAGTTTGCTTTGCATTCAGTCAGTTTGAGCACTGAAATCAAAATCAATATTTATTACTCTCTCCTATCTGCCTTTTAGAATGAGGAAAACTTCACAGTTTGCTAGAATTCACCCGTAAAAAAGATTCTCTCATAGTTTTGAGATAGCGTTTACTAGGATTTTGATTCACCAACCCTGCAGGTACAATTCAAAGTTCAAAGTTCAAAAGTGATGCATATCCAAGTTAAGATTCTATGCACTTGACAGTAAGGGAATCTTTCAGGCTCTGGTGTTGCCACCCACCACTTCCCTAATCTCTCTAGATGTTAGAGGGCAAGGAGTTCAGAGGAGCAAAGAAGCCATGAAGAGTTTCTGCAATGCGTGCAACACAGGGAGCAATTGTTAAAGTTTAAAGCTGATTGGCTGCTCATCCAGTGAACCGTATTGTCCTTGATTGTGTCAAACAACTTGGGTATTGCTTGAACTGCACCCATCCATGGAAGCGGTCCGGAAAAAGAAGCAATAATTGCACAGTTAAATGAAAAATAATCAGAACAGAATCAAAGAAAATTTTCTTTCAGAAGAGATGTAGGTATTTGGAACTTATTTCCATGAGTAGTGGTTGAGAGAATAATTACGGAAGTATGTTGGGTTAGGTGATTGTAATGTAATAGGTCAAAATATATGGGAACAGAATGAGAAAATGTGATTTAAAATATTTTTTTCATGTGAAGGCCAAAACCAATATTGACTTATTGAGCTGAAGAGCTTGCTCATGTTTTGTAATTAAATGTATCTTACATCTGAAGTCAAGCAAGGCAGAAAAACAGGAACATAGGAACATGAATAGGCTATTTAATGTGTGACTTAACCCTGTGAATATACCTTTTCCCTTTTACCTGAATAACTCTAGTTAAAGAAGATTTATCAGTCTATTAAATTTCTAACGAAAAGCTTTCAGCCAGAAATTTTAACTCTCTACTAGTACTTCTGGGTAATCCCAGCATTTTCTGTTTTTATTTCAAAACTATCATCTCAATTCTTGTTCTTCCATTTGAATCTAGAAAGCTTTTGATCTCTCCTAGTTGTAAGCAACTTACATGAGTTGTCTCAACCCAATTCTTGGTGAGTGAATGGTCTTCTGAACTGTTTAGGGTTCAGGGTTTGGATTCAATGTGAGCTTTAAGGGCATAAGGAACAGGCTCAGGAGCAGGACATTCAGTTCCTCGAGCCTGCTCCCCATTCAAGGCTGATTCGCCAAAAGGAGTTGGGTAATACCGAAGGAGAGAAAAGAACAAATAGTTGTAATTAATTGGATTGTTCTTTCAAAAGATGAACAAAGATGAAATGGGCTCACTGGTTGTATCCCGTACTGCTTTTTTCCCAATCTGTGATCTTAGAAAGTAAGCTACATTTAAAATGTATGCTATACCTGCCATGTGAAATCACAATGTTAGCAATGGGTACTGAGGCTGTAGACATATATTGTATTCCCATATTTACCAATAGCAATTAGGTAATCCAAGAATTTACCAGAAAATTATCTTATCTTGGATACACAACAGACCGCTGATGCTGGAATCTGAAACAAAAAAGGCATATTTGTTAGAGGAACGTAGCAGGTCAAGCAGAATCTGAAGTGGGAAATGAACAGCTGACACTTCAAGTTGAAACTTTTCATCTAGACTTATTACCTTGACCTCTTTTTTGTATCTTGTATACTGCAAGATGGGAAACATACTGGGAAAACCCCTGAACAGAGGACATTCTCTGATTCCTGGCGCTCATATATAGTTGTTGTTGGATAATTTGCTGTTCATCAAAACACTAGGAGATCTTTTGCGGGGCATTACTCACCCTTCCAATTATGTACAGGTTAGTAGGTTAATTGGTCACACGGATATATAATAGAGCATTGTGGGTTCGTGGGGGCAGAAAGGCCTATTACCATAATCTATCTCTAAATAAAAAGTAAAATGATTTCTTGCAAAGATAGGATGATGCTGTTGGGATACAAGAGGTGCACAGATTGTGAAAGTCACATTAAAGAAAAAAAACATTTTTAAAATGAAAAGCAAATTTGGTTTTGACAAATGAAAAATTTGTGCCTTAAATCTAATAAAAGACAAAAAAATGTAGAATTATATCTTATTTTACCTTTCAGCATTGTTAGCGAGTCAAACTTTAATCTGATTCCTCTGACTTTTCACTGGATTAACTAATGATCTGAAACACAAGAAAGATGGTTACATATTACACTTTGAGCACTGTGCATTGCTTCCTGCATCATTGGCAAATTAATTGAGTCCATTGGGATTCCTCCCGATCAAGAACACTGGTCCTTGGAGTACTTCTTAGAAACATCAAAGGGGAGCACATTGCTAAAGATTATTTCCATGTGAAATAGGCTGGTATTGCCTTTTGTGAATGTGCACATTGTTCCATCTCATGCATAGAAATGAATTTATTGGAATTCCAATCAATAGAAGACAACGCATTAATAATAATAAGCTTTCATGTTTTTATGCAAATAGTTTAACTTAGAGAAAGCTTATTTTATTCAGATGAAAGGTCTCAACCTGAAACATCAGCTATCCATTTCCCCTTACAGATACTGCCTGACCGCTGAGTACCTTCAGCAATGTGCTTGTTGCTCCAGGTTCTAGCATCCACAGTCTCTCATATCTCCAATGTTGGAACTGTACTTTATTGTCCAGCCACATTTTCCACGCCCTCTCTGACCTCTGTCTTGCACTGAAGCAATATTCATAAAATTAGCTACCCTACTTGACCTAAAGGTAGCTTTTGACCTCCTATCCTCTATAGTCACAGAGAGATGCAGCACGAAAGCAGGCCCTTTAGCCAACTGGGTTCATCCCGACCATCAAATATCCATTTACAATATTCTCATTAGCTCTCCCAAATTTGACCACTCACCAGGGGCAATTAGCCAGAGGCAATTTACGGTGGCCAATTAAGGTAACAATCTCTGGAGTGTGGGAGAAAACAAGCACCCAGAGGAATCTTTCATGGTCACAGAGGGAACATGCAAACTCCACGCAGTCAGGATTCTCCTCCTAAACCCCAGCGTTTGAACATTTATAGCTGCAAACTTCAACTGTGCCAACATACTCCAATGTTCTCCTACCAGCCTTCCATAAAATACAGTTCAATTAAACCACTACATCTCCTAACTGAACTCAATCTCTTTCACCCAGTGCCTCCCACTCACTGTACTTGTCTCCCAAAGCCTTAAATTTAAAATTGTTATCCTTGTCTTCAATTCAGCCAGCACCTCCCTGTTTGCCGAACCTTTCCACACTCTGAGTTCAATACTCCTCCAATTCTTCGCACCTACTTTCCTTCACTTTTACCAGACAGAAAGAGAAGGTGGTAGGAGTATGGGTCCTCCACCACCTAGGGGTCATCCTCCAAGTCACACTGCTTTGATTTAAAATATATATTGCTGTTTGTTCAACATCGCTAGGACAAATTCCTGGAATTCTGTCTCTGAAAGCATTTTGGATAAACCTGTACCTCAAGGACTACAGTGGTTCAAGAAGGCAACTTACCATCAGCCACAAGGGCAATTAAAGATAAAGTTTAGCTTTATTTGGCAAACATACATTGAAACATAGAGTGAAATGCGTAGCATGCGTCTGAAGTCTACAAGTGTTGCCATCCTCTCGGCACCAATATAGCATGTCCATACCTTCATAACACTAACTCGTATGTCTTTGGAATATGAGAGGAAACTGGAGCATCCAGAGGAAACCTACTTAGTCACAGGGAGAACATACAAACTCCTTACAGACAGCAGCAGGAATCAATCCCAATCTTACAGCAGGTGTTGCTACACTATCATACTGCCCATTAGAGATGGACAATTAAATTCTGCGGTGTCAGGATGGTGATTGATTTCTACCAAAGGAGGTGTAAGGCGCTCCTTCCCTCCACTAGTTGTAGGTCACCCTTGGGCAAAGTATAGCATCTGCTTAGCCCTCCAATCATGGTCATGTGAAGACGTGGGAGCAGGAGGTGGATGGTCAAATGAATAGGTGGTGGATGGTCATATGAGCAGCCAGTGTATATCACAAGTCCTGATTATGCGACCACTGACACCAAGCAAACAATCTCTGAAGACTATTGATAATGGCTGGGGTCACCTGTCTTGTAAAGACACTGTCCAGCAGAAGGCAATGGCAAACCGCTTCTGTAGGAAAGTTTGCCATGAACAGTCATGGTCATGGATAGAGAGAGGAAGACCACGATTACCCATGTCATACGGCATAACACATAATGATAATAATGATGATGAACTAAATGCTGGCTCAGCCTGAAAAACCCACACACCTTGAATGAATATACTAAAAAATAGGTGGTGCTTGCATCTAGAATTGCTTCTTCAAATCTCTCCACTCTGATTTCCTTCTTTAAGAATCTGCTTAAAGTTTATCTCTATGACTAGACTTGTGATTGTGGACACCATTGTTCCCTTCTTCACTTGAATTATGACCAATTACATTGCTGTGAAATAGTTTCATTAATTTTTACTCCATGAAAGACATTCATTTCATGTTGCTATTATTATAAAATAAATATTTTAAGATCCTTACAAGCTGAGAGAAGAGAAGATTTAGTTGTGTATAAATGCCTTCTCAGCAATGAAAGCATGCAAATAAATCAGTTAAATTGTTAATAAAGGAAGCTATCAGAGTCGTGATATCAAGGCAATGGATGGTAATGTAGAATTGGCCTGAATGGAGGCGAGAGTCTGTGGGTGCAATAGAAATACCCAGATGGTATGCTGTCTCCCTGGTGCCAGGATCAGGGATGTCTTGGACCGTGTCCATGGCATTCTCAAGGGTGAAAGTGAGCAGCCAGAAGTCTTGGTACACATTGGCACCAGTGATATAGGTTGAGAAGGTCCTGAAGAGAGATTTTAGGGAGGCAGGTAGAAAGCTGAGAAACGGGACCTCCAGGGTAGTAACCTCTGGGTTGCTGCCTGTGTCATGTGCCAGTTAGGGTAAGAGAAGGATGATTTGCCAAGTGAATTCATGGCTGAGGAGCTGGTGCAGGGGGCAGGGGTTCAGATTTCTAGATCATTAGGAACTCTTCTGGGGAAGGCATGACCTGTACAAAAGGGATGGGTTACAGCTGAAAGCAAAGGGGACCAATATCCTTGCGGGCAGGTTGGTTAGAATCGTTCAAGAGGGTTTAATCTAATTTGGCGGGGGTGGGAAATGGAGTGATAGGGCTGAAGATGAGTTGTTGGGTTACAAACAAAGGAAATGTGTAGTGAGACTCCCAGCAAGGAGAGGCTGATGATAGGACAAAATCACAGTCAACAGGATGAGTTACAATGTAAATGGTGGACAAAATCGAAAAGGGTGAAAGCAGGACAGAATGTGTTGTATGTGAATGAGCACAGTATATGGAATAAGGTAGATGAATTTGTAGCACAGCTACAGATCGGCATGAATGATGTTGTAGGCATCACTGAATCATGGCTGAAAGAAGATTATAGCTGGGACCTTAATATCCAAGGATGCACATCGTGTCAAAAGGACAGGCAGGAAGGCAGAGGGAGTGGTGTTGCTTTTTTGGTAAAAAATGAAATCAAATAAGTCAAAGGAGGAGACATAGGGCTGGAAGGTGTTGAATCATTGTGCCAAAGGCCAATGTTACAATAGCCATGGAAGATTCAGTATGCTGGTACATTGGGAAAATCAGGTTGGTGCTGTTACCCAAGAGAGGAAATTTCTAGAATGCCTTCAAGATGGCTTTTTAGAACAGATCATGTTTGAGCCCACTGGGGGATCAGTAATTCTGGATTGGGTGTTGTGCAATGAACCAGAATTGACAAAGAGAACTTAAGGTAAAAGAACCCTTCAGGGCAAGTGATCCTAATATGATTGAATTCACCCTAAAATTTAAGAAGGAGAAGCTGAAGTCAAATGCATCAGTGTTACAGTGGAATAAAGAGAATTACAGAGACATCAGAGAGGAGCTGGCCAAAGCAGTAGAAGTATTCTAAAGGAAAGATGACACAACCGTGGCTGACAAGAGAAGTTAAAGCCAACATAAAAGCTAAAGAGAAGGCATATAATAGAGCAAAAATCAGTGGTAAGTTAGCTGATTGGGAAGCTTTTAAAAACCAACAGAAGGCAAGTAAAAAAGTCATTAAGAAGGTAAAGATGGAATACAAAAATAAGCTAGCCAATAACATTAAAGAGGATACCAAAAGTTTCTTCGGATACATGAAGTGTAAAAGAGAGGTGACAGTGGATATTGGACCACTGGAAAACAATGCTGCAGAGGCAGTAATAAGGACAAGGAAATGGCAGATAAACTGCATAAATAATTTACAGCCATCTTCACTGTGAAAGACACTAGCAGTATGCCATAAATTCTGTGTCAGGGGGCATGAGGTGTGTGAAGTTGCCATAACTACAGAGAAGGTTCTTGGGAAATTGAAAGGTCTGAAGGTAGATAAGTCACCTGCACCAGGTGGTGCATACCCCAAGGTTCCAAAAGACAGGAAAATTGCAAATGTCACTCCACTCTTCAAGATGGGAAAGAGGCAGAAGAAAGGAAACTATAGGCCAGTTAGTCCGATCTCAGTGGTTGAGAAGATGTTAGAGTTGATTATTAAGGATGTAGTTTCTAGATACTTAGAAGCAAATGATAAAATAAGCCATAGACAGCGTGGTTTCCTCAAGAGAATAGCTTGTTGGACAAATCTGTTGGAATTCTTTGAAGAAATAACAAGCAGGATAGACAAAGGAGAATCAGTCGATGCTGTGCACTTGGATTTTCAGAAGGCCTTTGACAAAGTGTCACGCTGAGCTGCTTAACAAGCTATGAGCCAATGATATTACAGGAAAGATTCTAGCATGGACAAAACAGTGGCTGATTGGCAGAAGGCAAAGAGTGGGAGTAAAGGGAGCCTTTTCTGGTTAGCTGCGAGTGACTAGTGGTGTTCCACAGGGGTCTGTTTTGGGACTGATGCTTTTTATGTCAATGATGGAATTCTTGGCTTTGTTGCAAAGTTTGCAGACAACATGAAGACAGGTGGAGGAGCAGGCAGTTTTGAGTAAGTAAAGAAGCAACAGAAGGATTTAGGCAGATTAGTAGAATGAACAAAGAAGCGACAGATGAAATACAGTGTCAGGAAGTGTATGGTCATGCACTTTGGTAAAAGAAATGAAAAGGTTGATTATATTATAAATGGAGAGCAAATACAAAAATCTGAGGCACAAAGGGAGTTGGGAGATCTTGTGCAGGATTCCCTAAAGGTTAACTTGCAGGTTGAGTCTGTGGTGAGGAAGGCAAATGTGATGTTAGCAGTAATTTCAAGAGGACTAGAATATAAAAGCAAGGATGTAATGTTGGGACTTTGTAAAGCACCGGTGAGGTCTCACTTGAAGCAATTTTGGGCCCCTTATCTTAGAAAGGATATGTTGAAACTGGAGGGGTTTCAAAGAAGGTTCACGAAAGCGATTCCAGGCTTGTCATATGAAAAGCGTTTGATGGCTCTGGATGTACTCACTGGAATTCAGAAGAACGAGGGGTGACCTAATCAAATCCTATCAAATGGTGAAAGGCCTTGATAGAGTAGATGTGGAAAAGGTGTTTCCTATGGTGGAAGAGTCTAAGACCAAAGACCTCAGAATAGAGGGGCGTCCTTTTAGAGTGGAGATGAGGAGGAACTTCTTTAGCCAGAGAACGATGAATCTGTGGCCACAGGCAACTGTGTATGTCTTTATGTATGTATGTATGTTTAAGGCAGAGGCTGATAGATTCTTGATTAGTCAAGGCATGAAGGGATACGAGGAGAAGGCAGGGGATTGGGGCCAAGAGGAGAAACAGATCAGCCATGACAAAATGGCGGAGCAGACTCAATGGGCCACATGGCCTAATTATGCTCCTATATCTTATGGTCTTATGGTCCTTATTTCCAGCTTCTGCAAAACTTCTTACTATATGTTTAAAGT
This sequence comes from Hypanus sabinus, assembly GCF_030144855.1. NCBI lineage: Eukaryota > Metazoa > Chordata > Chondrichthyes > Myliobatiformes > Dasyatidae > Hypanus > Hypanus sabinus. The sequence goes on along the minus strand of NC_082738.1, from coordinate 39,586,841 downwards.
TAGATTGTTTTTTTAAGTCAGAACAAGCCGTCATCAAATTGAAACTTATAGGACCCCAAGGTGCATGGCAGGGGTGATACAGAGATGTTTCCACTAGTGGGAAGACCTCACACAATGGGACATACACTCAGTGGCCACATTATTAGGTACACCTGTACACCTGCTTGTTAATGCAAATATCTAATCTGCCAATCATGTGACAACAACTCAATGCACAAAAGAATGTGGACATGGTCAAGAGATTCAGTTGTTGTTCAGACCAAACATCAGAATGGGGAAGAAACATCATCTAAGTGACTTTGACTATGGAATGATTGTTGGTGTCAGGTGGGGTGGTAGGGGTATCTCAGAAACTGCTGAACTCTTGTGATTTTCATGCACAGCAGTGTCTAGTTTTTACAGAGAATGGTGTGATGAACAAAAAAAAATCCAGTCAGTGGCAGTTCTGTGGGTGAAAATGTTAATGAGAGAGGTCAAAGGAGAATGGCCAGACTGATTCAATCTAACAAGAAGGTGACAGTAACTCAAATAATCACACGTTATAACAGTGGTGTGCAGAAGAGCATCTCTGAATGCACAACCTGTCAAGCCTTTAACTGGATGGGCTACAGCAGCAGAAAACCATGATAATACACTAGGTGGCCACTTTATTAGGTACAAGAGGTACCTAATAAAGTGCCTACTGCGTGTAGTTAACAGTTAATTAAAATAGAGTTATATGGAAAGTTCCTCTGGTGAATTTCTGACACTATCTATGCTGAGGGTGATGACATCTGATTTAGTTGCAGCATGAGAAGGAAAGATGGTTAAGTTTTTGAAAGATCAGGGAATAAACAGCATTGCTGAAATGGCATAAAAGGGAAGTTGAGGCCTGGGGCAGATCAGCCATGAAATTGTTGAATGGTTGGGGGGGCCTGAGAATTCTATTTCTTTTCTCTTGTTTTCTTGTACTTCAGCCCTATTGATCTATATGTCTTGATGCCTTTACCAAACAATATCTATTGATCTCAGTCTTTTTGTTTTCTTAACGTCTACAAACTTTTGAGGGAGTTGGTTCCAAAATTCCAATATCCTGTGCATTTATCTTTGCTGTGCAGATTTGGATCAAGTATCCTAAGTTCCGATGAAAAAGTTTAAGATCTTCGGATCCCTAAGTTGGTTTAAGAGAAACAAATACTGTTTCTTCCGCCGTTATTCTTCAACAGAGCAACACTTGGCTAAAAACCTCTGAAAGGATAAACGTCTATAACAAGTAAGTGGAAGCAATCAAGAATACGGGGCTGATTTCATCTGCTCCAGTCCCAATGTCTTCACATGAGTTCTGACCTGAAGCCTGAAAAGATAAGTAGATCTTTATATTCTATCTTTCTCTGGGACCAGGAGGAGCAGGAGTTTAGGCTTCCTGATCCATCCCACTTGCCAGATCACAAGTCATTCCCATGCCTCCTCCCAGCTCCTCCCTGAATATCATAGACCATTTCTTCAGAACTTCATGCTCCCACCACTGATGTCTGACATTTCACGCTGGACTTGGGTGGAAAGAAGTTCCAGAGGTGAAAATCTCAGTTCATCCAAAGCCCTCGGCCCTAGCTCACAGGATTCTCACCAATAATAAAATTCAGATGAACCATCCTAAAGTCACCTTTTTGATTTTTTTTGCAGATTATATTTAACAAAAGCACAGCCTTTAACATACAAATGTAATATCTGAAATATTGTGGTCACTGTTTACATGCTCACAAGCCTGACTGACATAGTAGTATTGTAGATAATGTATCTGGGCAGTAATCATGTTGTCAAGGTTTGAGTACATACCACTTGGCTTTTGACTTAGGGTTTATTTTCATTTTTAAAAGATGAGTGATGTTGGCAAATTAGGCAGGGATATGTTGCATTTCTGAAATTGACCAACACACATACCAGAAACATGCTGTAAATTATGATGACAGCAACTTGCAATAATAGACTGTTTAATCTTGTGTGGTGTAAAGCCTGTCTTTGGCTAAGTACAAAGCATTAACCTAGCAAATGATAGAATATAAAACATTGAATAGTACAGCACAGGAACAAGCCCTTTGGTCTACAATCCCTGTGCTGAGCACGATGCGAAATTAAATAAAATCTCTTCTGCCTACATAGGTATCAATCCATATCCGTCCATTTCTTGTGCATTCATGTGTCTTTCTAAAATGCCACTGTTGTATCTGCTTCCCACACTACCCCTGGCAGCCTGTTCCAGGCACCTACTGCTTTTCACCCCCCCCCCCACCCCACCTTAAATGCATGACATCAGGTATTTGAAGTTTCTTCTCTGGGGGAAATAAGTTCTGACTGCCTCCCCACTGTGTGCTTCTCATAATTTTATAAACTTCTATCAGATCTCCCCTCAGCTTCTGATACTCCAGAGAAAATAATCCACGTTTGCCTAACCTCTCCTTACAACTCATATCCATGAATCTAGGCAGTGTCCTGGTAAACCTCATCTGTACTCTTTGCAGAGCTTCCAGATCCTTCCTTTATTGAGATGAGCAGAAATGAACACAATACTCAAAGCAGGCTAATCAGTCTTATATACTATAGATGTAACATGAATTCCAGGCTCTTATACTCAGCGCCCTGCCCAGTGAAGACAAGCATGTTATTTGCCTTCTTTACCACCCTATCTACTTGAGTGACCACTTTCAGGAAGCTGTGGATTTGTATCCCAAGATCTCTCTGTACCTCAGTGCTGTTAAAGGTCTTGCCATTAACTGTATACTTTCCCTTCATATTTGATCTCCCAAAGTGCAACAATACACATTTGCTTGGATAAAACTTGATTTGCCATTTCTCCATCTATATTTGTAACTGATTTATATTCTGCTATATCCTTTGACAACCTTCTTCACTGTCCACTGTTCACTACAATCTCTGTCATCTGCAAACTTGCTAATGCAGCCATCTACATTTTCATCCAAGTTATTTATAAATATATTACAAACAACAGAGGTCCCAACACTGATCGCAGTAGAACTTTACTGATCACAGGCCTCCAACTAGACTAGTACCCTTCCACCACTAATCAATGTCTTCTATGGGCAAGCCAAACCTGAATCCAAACTACCAACATGCCATCAACCCATACATCATCTTCTAAATCAGCCTACCATGTGGAACCTAGTCAAAACTTTGCTAAACTCCATATACACAATATCTATTCCTCAACCCTCATCAATTACCCTGAGACCCTTCATAAGGACATTTCATGGCACATTTTGGCCCTCCTAATCCCTTACTTGAGTTCATTTCTGTTTTCTTTTTGTAACGTAAGAGCCCTCTATAATATGTCAGATTGGTAACATAATACTAGCCTATAACTTCCGGAGTTTCCTCCCTAAACCTCTCCTCTTCCTTCCTCCTTTAATACACAAATTCTTTGACTAAACTTTTTGTTACCTGCCTTACTTTTTTTTTGTCTAGCTCAGTATCAGATGGAATTGAATAACATTCCTGTAGAGAATCATTGTTAGGAGTGAACATAATGCAAGTTGTTTATTATTCCAAAGTGCAGCTTGACATGAAGATATGACGGAGGATATCTATTTGTATTATCAGACACTGAAAATTGGCTTCAAAATTAGGACATATAATGCTGTTTATTATTGGTTACTATACTCATGGAAATTATTTTTTCTCTCAACAGTGCAAGACTGTATAAGAACATAACAGGAGCAGAAGTACTGAAGGCCATCTGGCCCATTAAGCCTGCTCTGCCATTCAATAAGATCATGGCTAATCTGGTCATGGACTCATCTCCACCTACCTGCCTTTTCCCCATAACCGTTAATTCCCCTGCTATGCAAACATCTCTCTAACTGTGCCTTAAATATATTTATGAACTAGCCTCTACTTATTTCCTGGGCAGAGTATTCCACAGAGTCACTGCTCTCTGGGAAAAACAGATCTCTTCATCTCCATCCTAAATCTATTCCCCCAAATTTTGAGGCTATGTCCCCTAGACCTAGTTTCACTCATCAGTGGAAACAACTTTCCTGCCTCTATCTTATCTATCCCTTTTATAATTTCATATGCTTCTCTAAAATCCCTTTTCATTCTTCTGAATTCCAGCAAGTACAGACCCAGGTGACTCAATCTCTCCTCATAGTCTCACCCTCTCATTTCTGGAATCAACCTGGAGAACCTCCTCTGCACTGCCTGCAAAACTTTCCTCAAGTAAGGAGATGCGGAACTCACCAATACCTTATAAACTTGCAGCATAACATCCTTACTCTTAAATTTTGGTAAATTATGTCAAACATGCCTGGTAAAACTTACATCATTTTTTTCAGTACCCTGGGCGCATCCCATCAGGATCAGGGAGCTTGTCTACTTGTAGGCCCTCGAGTTTGCTCAATAGTGACAACAATCCTCATCCCAATCTCTCTTAGGCACGATAGACATGTTCTCCTCCATGAAGACTGAAACAAAGTAGTCATTCAAGGTCTCAACCGTTTCCACATTACCCAGTATTAATACCCCTTTCTCATCTTCTAAGAGGCCTACGTTCACTTTAGCCGCCCTTTTTTGCTTTATATAATTATAAAAACTTTTACCATCTGTTTTTATATTTTATCGAAGTTTACTTTCTTAATCTATCTTCATTTTTCCTTATTGCTTGCTTCATGTTTCTTCATTGTCTTTTTAAGTTTTCTCAATCTTCCTGTTTCCCACTACTCCTGGTGGACTTTTGCTTTGATGCCTTCTTCTGTTTCCTTTATCAAGGCTGGCTCTCCTCTCCCTTAAAATCCTTGCTCTTAACTGGAATATACTTCTGTTGAGCACTGTGAACAACCTCTTTGAAAGTCTTCTACTGTTCCTCAACCATTCCACCATATAGCCTGTGTTCCCACTCTATGCTAACCAGCTCCTTCCTCTTCCCATTGTCATCTCCCTTGTTTAAGCATAATACACTGATTTTAGATCGAAATATTAAACCCTCCATTTGTATGAGAAATTTAATCATATTGTGATCACTCTTTCCAAGAGTATCCCTAACTACAAGATAGTTAATTTTGCTTGTCTCATTGCACAGGACCAGGTCTAAGATAGCATGTTCCCTTGTAGGTTCACTGACATGCTGTATTCTTCAGTATACACATCACTGAAGATCTCACCTGGACTGTACACACCGGCTGTGTGGCCAAAAAAAGCACAACAGTCTCTCTTCTACCTTAGGCAACTGAAGAAGTTCAGCATGAGCCCCCAAATCCTAAAGGCCTTCTACAGGGGCACCATTGAGAGCATACTGACTGGCTATATCACCACCTGGTATGGGAACTGCAGAGAGTAGTACGGACAGCCCAGCACATCTGTGGATGTGAACTTCCCTCCATTGAGGACATTTACAGCAGCAGGTGCACAAAGAAGCCCTGGAAGATCATTGGGGACTCCAGTCACCCCAACCATAAACTGTTACAGCTGCTTCCGTCTGGCAGCATTAAACCAGGACCAACAGGCTATGGGACAGCTTCTTTCTACAAGCCATTAGATGTATAAATTCAGATGTCTGTACATTGCATTGGAGTCATAAAACAAAGATTTTTACTCCCTCATGTTGTGGAACGGATGTAAGATTTAAATAAAATAAATTCAATTCAAGAAAGCCATCAATAGATGCATTCTATGAAGTCCTCCTCAAGACTGCTTCAACCAACTCGATTCGCCCAATCAAGTTTAAGTCCCTTGTGACAACTGCCTGTGCCACTGTAATGTTATTATTCAGTGGCCTATAGACAACTCTCACCAGTGATTTATTTTCCTTTACTATTCTGAATCTCTACTGAGATGGATTCAACATTCTGCTCCTTAGATCTTATTACATTCCCTCACTACCACCCTGATCTCATTCTTATTCCTTCCATGTTCCCTAAAACCCTTGGATATTAAATTCCCAATCATCTCCACCCTGCAACCACATTTCTGTAGAGCCCACTAAATCATACTTCTTTGTTCTGATCTGAGGCACAAGTTCACTGACCTTATTTTGAATAGTACGGGTATTCTGATAAAGTGCCCTTATACTCATTATCCTTTTAGAATCTAGTAACCTTTGTGTCCTTTGTATTTGACCTTCCTGTACTCCACTCTGAGTGTTTTCTTTTCTAACTTTTGCTTTAGCCTGTGCATTGCTTCCCTCCATCTTTCTGCCTGGTTTCCCATCCCCCTGCCATATCCGTGGGTCAAGTCGCACCAATCTGTAAATTAGACCAAGAAATTCTAGCCACCTATCAAATGATGTCATCAATTGGGAAGCCACAAGTAAGGGGACATAATTGCAAAGTACGGGGCTGGCCGCTTAAAACTGAGGTGTGTAGAAATATCTTCTCTCAGAGGGTAATGAATCCTCTTGAATTCTGTAACGCAACCCCCCACCCCCACCACCCGCCAAGAGTGATGGAGGCCTGATCATTTGATATGTTTAAAATGGGGAAAAAATATTTGAAAGAGAGAGGCATTGATGGGTATGGGGCACTGGAACAGAAGAGGAGCTGAGGAAAGCACGCATCAGCCATGATCAGATTGAATGGAAGGGCAGGTTTGAGGTGTCTGGGGACCTGCTCCTGCTCCATTTCTCTTGTGTTCCTGTGTTCCCCATGCAATGCTCCTTCTCTAATGATCGTCACCTTATCATGGTGGAGAGGCTTGTGAGTTCCTGAGATCCCAAGGGCAATGCCACCTGGAGTTAACCATCTGATGCTTAACTCCTGGCAAGCACCCTTAGGGCAGTAAGGTCAAGGCAGAGGTTCCAGTCAAAGAGTGATGCAACCAACGGTGGAGCTGGTGGAAGATAACACATCACAATGGCAGTGAAGGCGGAGAACGGCCGCAGCAGTGAAGGGTCCCCAGTCATCTGGCACTCTATGCTAGTGGACCCTGACTCCAATCTGTCAAGCACTGTGTGGTAGCCGCCTGCATTAAACAAAATCACGCACAGGCATTCTTCATCAACCCTGACACACCAGAATACCTGGATCCTGGATCGGCCTCGACAACCACCTGAGGACTCACTGAGAGACAACTCCTAAGGAGAACATCGTACTCTACTCAAATGATTGCAAGAAGCTCCTGTTCAGTGTCACAGGGGAAATTAGTATGCCTTTTTCCAAACAAATTGTGCTTCACCAGCAACTTGGCTACACTGGACTAGACTTATGCAAACCCTATTACTTGCTTGCTCGACTACAGAACACCTCCACGGTATTAATCCACAAAGCCCACCAATCAACCACCACCACTGTAAGCCCCTCCTCCTAGATCCCAATCAGGCCCCTAACTGCTGGCCTGCTCTCAGTCCCATCTCCCAGATCTGACCCTGTTCCAATTCTTCCATTCAGGAAAAGGTTGACTTCAGTCTCTGCAGCAAGGTATAAACCAAAGTTCAAAATTAATTTTCTATTGAACAATGTACATGTCACCATATACAACCCTAAGATTAATTTCCTTGTGGGCATACTCAGGAAATCTAATAACCATAATAGAATAAATGAAAGACCATGCCAACAGGGCACACAGTGTGCAAAAGACAACAAATACTGTACAAAAAGAAAGAAAAAACTGAAATAATGATAATGATAATAATAATAACAATAAATAAATATCCACCAAATATCTCGAACAAAAGATGAAGAGTCAATAGGTTGTGGGAACATTTCAACGATGGGGTGAGTGAAGTTGAGCAAAGTTATCCCCTCTGGTTCAAGAGCCTGAAGACTGAGGGGTAATAACTGTTCCTGAACCTGATGGTGTAGGTCTTGAGGCTCCTGTGTCTTCTTCCTGATGGCAGCAGAGAGAAGAGAGCATAACCTAGGTGGTGGGGGTCCCTGATGATGGATTCTGCTTTCATGTCACAGCATTTCATGTAAATGTGCTCAATGGTGGGAAGGGATTTACCCGTGATGAACTGATCTGTATCCACTATCTTTTGTAGGCTTTTCTGTTCAAGGGCATTGGTGTTTCCATACCAGGCTGTGATACAGCCAGTAAATATACTCTCCACCTCACATCTATAGAAGTTCATCAAAGTTTTAAATGTCATGCAAAACCTTTGCAATTCCTAAGGAAGTAGAGGCACAACTGTGCTTTCTCCATAATTGCACTTAAGTGCTGGGCCTAGGACAGATCATCTGAAATGATAACTGAGGAATTTAAAGTTGCTGGCCCTCTCAAACTCTGATCCTCTGATGAGGACTGGCTCGTGGACCTTCAGTTTCCTCCTCCTGAAGTCAATAATCAGCTCCTTGGTCTTGCTGACATTGAGTGAGAGGTTGTTGTTGTGGCATCACTGTGGTGAACTATGTGCCTGTCTGGACACGCCCCCTGCTGACTGCTCCTGTGGCTCCTCCCACAGGCCCCTGTATAAAGGAGATCTGAGGCCAGACGCTCGGCCTCAGTCTCCAAGACATTGTATGATAGACACTCACTCCTGGTTCCTTCTTCCAGTCAATAAAAGCCGATATCTCGCCTTACGTCTCAGTGTGAGTTATTGATGGTGCATCAATCACTCAACAAGATTTTCAGTCTCCCTCCTAAATGCTGATTTGTCACTACCTTTCATTTGGCCAATGACAGTGGACAGTGATTTCTGGCAGGCTTTTCCGTTTTTACTAATGGCGTTTACCAACAAATAAAGCAACCTTACAGCTTCCTTTTAGCTGCAGTTTAGTTTCTAGGCTGCATGCTTTGTCGTGGAAATAATAAATGAACAATGTCTTTTGGAGAATTGGGACTGTATTCATTATTATCTTGTCCTTGAATAATACATTGAATCATGTAAATGTGCATGTGAAAAGCGTATTACTGGGGATAAGATTCAGTTTTCTTTTCCTCCTGGTGCTGGCCTTGTATACTCTAGAGTTAATGAAAACGTGGGAGGATTACTAACAATGTGGGTCAGCAGGTAAAGAAAAGAGACTTGTTTTAGTTTCCAAGAAAATGTTGGCTGACAGCCTTTGTGATTTCTAAATTGATTTTTTTTCTTGTGTTCGCATGAACCATCACCAACTACATTTAAGTTATTAAATCCTTCTTATTACACTGATAAAGTTTCTTCAGCTAAAGCTTTAGAAATGTTTGTATTTTTTCCACAGTATCATTCATTTTCCAGAGAGAGCAATGATTGCATTACCAAGTGTCTTTACCATTGGTTTTGCTGAGGAGCTTCACGTGGTTCTGGGAAAGACTATTTTGTATAATTGCACTCATGTGATTTAATTGTCAAGATTTCAAAGTTTTCTTTTTCAGGGTAACTGGACAGAAATGAGGTTATTGTGTGGCTGGTGCGTTCATCTGCGCAGTAGTGTCATAGTCAGCTTATCCTGCTAATAGCCAGAATTCTGGATCGCTTGGAGACATGTTTGAAACCCACTGGGTCTGCTGGGGAAATAAAATTCAAGTAACCAAATAAATCAGGAATTTTCAAAAATATTCATGCCATGAAACTACCAGGTTGTTAAAAAAAAAACACTGGCTTCACAAAATAACCTTTTAGGAAGGGAATCTGCTATCTTTACCCAATCCGGACTGTAAATGACTCTGCACCCATCAACGTGTTTGTTTCTTAACAGCCTCCTCTGTTCAGGGCTAATTACGGATGGACAATAAATGCTGGCATGGCCAGTAATGTTCCCTTCTTGTGAACAAAGAGGTTGCAACAAAAAACTCCATTAAACTAAAGCTAATCAGTCACAGGATGTTAACAGAGGAGATATGGCAGGGCATCGATGGACTGCTGCAAGATGGAAGGCAACAACAGAGAGCATATTTGAATCATGCATTTGACATAAAGGGACATTTTCAAGGCACTTAATGTAGGTGTAATCGGCCAGTAAGCAAAGGAGGAGTTGTTAGAAATCACAATCTTATATAAATGGATCTTAATGAGGGATTTAATGGAGAATCAGAATCAAATTTATTATCTTTGATGTAGATGATGAGAATTTTGTTATTTTACGGCAGCATTACAGGGCAAAGACATAAAAAAACTACTATAAATTGCTAAATAGATAAATAGTACAATAAAACAATAAAGAGGTACTCTTCATGGACTGTTCAGAAATCTAGGCAAAGGGAAAGAAGCTGTTCCTAAAATATTGAGGAAGTGGCTTCAGGCTGCTGTACTGCATCTCCAATGGTAATATTGAGAAGAGGGCATGTTCCAGATGATGAGGGTCCTTGGAGATACATTCTGCCTTCTTGGGGTATCATCTTTTGAAGATGTCTTAATGGTTGAAAATGCTTTGCTTGTAATGGAACTGGCTGAGTCTACAAATCTCAGAAGTCTCTGTCAAACCTCCACACCAGGCTGCGAAGTAACCAGTCAGAATGTTCCTTACTGTGTATAGAGATTTGCAAGAGTCTTTGGTGACATCCCAACCCTCAACTCCTCATGAAGTAGAGCCACTGGGGTCTCTTCATTATTGCATCAATGTGTTGGGTCCAGGATAGATCGTCCAAGATATTGATACCTAAGAACTTGAAGCTACTCACCCTTTCCACCGCTGACCCCTCAATAAGAACTCCCAACTTCTTCTTCCTGAAGTCCACAATCAATTCCTTGGTCTTACTGATATTGAATGTGAGGTTATTGTTGCAGTACCACTCAACCAGCCGATCTATCAACTTGAACAATGTAACTGTGGAGTACCAGAGAACACTTGGGCATCATCCTCATGCCCCCACCACCCTTCAGAACCAAGGCCCATTTTACTCTCCTACAAAGTACCCTTCCAGTTTCCTTGGTCTTGATCACTGGCAATTCCATATACCACCCTTTCCTTTGATCCTTCTTTGCCTATATCCAAATTCCTTTTGCAACCATCCTGGAAAGACCTTTCTTACAGATACCACATAGTTGCACTTTGGAAATTGAAACTACATCATATTTTCTGCCTGCATTTACTATGAAGCATCCACAAGCACCATTCATCTGATAAAGTTGCTTCCTCCAAATTGTGTCTATCTCCTCTATAGTTCCTCTAGTCAGGTTGCTAACACCAGTGTTGATTATTCCAAGATTCTGTCATTGGTCTTCCATTCATTGCCTTTGTGAAATCCAACTCATCTAAAATGTTGTTTCATGTAAACTTAGGAGGAAAAAAACTCATGGTCTAACAGGCAGCAGTGATCCTGCATGCTTCTGAGAGATGGACTACCTTAAAGAAAGGAACCATCAAGCAATGGAGAACTATCACCAATACTGCCTCTACAAACTCCTCCAGATACTTAGGCAGGATAAACAGATTGGCATGGATATCCTCTCCTAGGCCAATGTTGCCAACATTGAACTCCCAATTATATGCAGCTCGCTATAATGAGCAGGCTACGTCATTCACAGGTCTTACATCAGACTACCTGAAAGCAGGACCTCTTTCTCAAGCTTCATGATGGTGAGAGATTGCCAAGTAGATAAAAGAAGCAAATCATCAATGTCCTCAAAGCCTCCTTTTCATAAATAACATCCCCATTGACTTCTGTGAGCAGCCAACTCCTGACTGCTCTAAATAAAGAAGAACATGTGACTTGACACTGGGGCCTTGCGTCTGTTCACTTTGATAGAGGTATCTAAAATGATAAGAGGCAGAGGTAGAGCGGACAGCCTGAGACTTTCTTCCCAGGGCAGAAATAGCTAATATGAGAGGGCATGGTGTTAAGGTGACTGGAGGAAAGTATAGGGGGATGTTAGAGATAAGTGTTTTACACAGAGTAGGAATGCATGGAGCACACTGGCTGAGATGGTGGTAGAGGCAGATACTGTACATTAGGAACATTTAAGAGACTTTTAGATAGGCACATGCATGAAAGTAAAGGCCATGTGGAAGGGAAGAATTAGATTGATCTTAGAGTAGGTTAAAGGCTCCACACAACAGAATAGGCTGAAGAGCCTGTGCTGTGCTGTTCTATGTTCAATGTTCTATGAGAACACAAAAGCCCAACACAAGTGGTGGAAGGAGCACACCACTGCCAAAACTACCCAAAATTGTCCATCCCGTCAAGCACCTCCTGTGGCAGACACAGCAGATCCACTACTTGCCTCATCAGCCGTTTAGTATCTACAGAACTGGAGCAGAAGCAAATTGTCCTCAACTCTACAAGAAGAAGCTATCACAGTCTCCCATCACCTCCAGTATACTTCAACGTGGACTCAACAGTCCCTTGCTCGGCAATTGTCCACATCCTTAAAGTAGCGGTAATCTGCCTCTGCCCTTTGTGGCCTTTACATAAGCTCAAGGTCTGTATGAGTCCAAACTATTTGGAGCAATTGTTTTCTGTTACAAAGTCTCATATTATTTTTTGATGTGTTTTCCCCCTAAAAGAACCACCAGAAAACCACCAAGGAAATCTAAGGTTGCCTGCAGAATCTGTAGGAAATGCCTAACTATTGATCATAAACTGGAACTTGAGTGGGTTTGTACAACTATACAGGGAAAGAAAAAAACATTCCAGTCAAAATGATTTAACATCATCTTAACATCGTTCCAACTCAACACAAGCTTCCCAGAACAGATGTTTAACACCTTAAACAGCAGAACTGATTTTAATATTTCATGCATTATTGATTATCAGGTATCTTCAGCTGTGGTATACAAGGAAAATGTTAATGTTATAGATTCATCAGAGAAATTCACCAGCAGAATTCCCAATAACTGGGTTATGCCCAAGTAGAGACAAATATACAATTATCTGTTCAGTCAAGCACCAGCCACAAGACATCTGCACCGAGAGACTCGATGTTCTGTGCACTAGGCTCACAGGAGACAGGGAGACAGAAGGGTAGACTGGAATCAGAAGCAAAAAAACAACTGCTGGAGGCATCTGTGGGGGTATATGGACCAGAGTTTGTATTTCATGATGCACCACAGTTATAGTCTCTTCCTCCCAATCACACCCATGTGATTAATTAACCTACTAACCTGTATGCCTTTGGAATGTGGGAGGAAACATACGCGGTCATAGGGAGAAGGTACAAACTCTTGGGGACAGCGACAGAATTGAGCCAGGTTTGCTGGTGCTGTAATAATGTTACGCTAAATGCTGTGTTACCCATTCCACCCCAAATGGTCTTCAACTAAAACATCGACTCCCTCTGCAGTCCAGCTCAATTTTAACCATAAGTCAGAAAGAACAGAAAAATCACCTGATTTATCTCACTGTTGTTGCTGTGCTGCTTTGTATGTTCTGTTTTGTTGTGTTCCATATTATTCTGCTGAGCATTGTAGACATACTACGTTGGCACCACAATGTGTAGCGACATCTGCGGGCTGCCCCCAGCACATCCTTGGGTGTGTTGGTCGTTAACACAAATGATACATTTTACTGTATGTTTCGATGTACATGTGATAAATAAATCTAAATTTGGGTGTTATCCGAGAACAACTACTGAAATGGAAAGAAAGAGGAAAATGGTTCTGCTATTCATAGGAAAAAACATATGTACTTCAGTCTTTTAAATTAATAATGTTTTGAGAGCTGATTTGTCCATGTCGGACATTCGTAAACTGGGGATGGCCAGTACTAAAAGGTATACTGTAGGCTTCAGGTTTAAAGATGGGAATTTGAAGTACACAATGGTTTATCATGTATTATTATTCTGCTGTCAGTCTCTCACTGAAAGTATAAAGCCAGCAATAATCCTGATCATAGCTAAACATGTACTGAAATTTTACAAGCTTGAGGTTTCATAACATATAGCAGAAGTTTTATATGCACTGTGCAATAAAAATTTCCTTACAACTGGCAACTCGGAGTTGCATCTCGTGGAATTTTACGCCCCATTCTCTGTGCCTGTTGTGGAGTTCTGCAGGGAGGTTTGTGTGTTTTCAACATGATATACTGAGCACAGCAAAAACAATATCCCTCCTTCAATATTGCAGAATTAGAAGGCCCTTTGCAAACAGCACTGTTCCAGAATGGTTAGAAACATAGAAAATAGGTGCAGGAGTAGGCCATTCGCCCTTCGAGCCTGCACCGTCATTCAGTATGATCATGGCTGATCATCCAACTCAGAACCCTGTACCTGCTTTCTCTCCATAACCCCTGATCCCTTTAGCCACAAGGGCCATATCTAACTTCCTCTTAAATATAGCCAATGAACCGGCCTCAACTGTTTCCTGTGGCAGAGAATTCCATAGATTCACCACTCTCTGTGTGAAGAGGTTTTTCCTCATCTCGGTCCTAAAAGGCTTCCCCTTTATCCTTAAACTGTGACCCCTCGCTCTGGACTTCCCCAATATCGGAAACAATCTTCCTGCATCTAGCCTGTCCAATCCCTTTTGAATTTTATATGTTTCAATAAGATCCCCCCTCAATCTTCTAAATTCCAGTGAGTATAAGCCTAGTCGATCCAGTCTTTCTTCATATGAAAGTCCTGCCATCCCAGGAATCAATCTGGTGAACCTTCTCTGTACTCCCTCTATGGCAAGAATGTCTTTCCTCAGATTAGGGGACCAAAACTGCACACAATACTCTAGGTGCGGTCTCACCAAGGCCTTGTACAACTACAGTAGAACCTCCCTGCTCCTGTACTCAAATCCTTTTGCTATGAATGCCAACATACCATTTGCCTTTTTCACTGTCTGCTGTACCTGCATGCCCACCTTCAATGACTGGTGTACAATCACACCCAGGTTTCGTTGCACCTCCCCTTTTCCTAATCAGCCACCATTCAGATAATAATCTGTTTTCCTGTTCTTGAAACCAAAGTGGATAACCTCACATTTATCCACATTAAATTGCATGAATTTGCCCACTCACCTAACCTATCCAAGTCACCCTGCATCCTCTTAGCATCTTCCTCACAGCTAACACCGCCGCCCAGCTTCGTGTCATCTGCAAACTTGGAGATGCTGCATTTAATTCCCTCGTCTAAATCATTAATATATATTGTAAACAACTGGGGTCCCAGCACTGAGCCTTGCGGTACCCCACTAGTCACTGCCTGCCATTCTGAAAAGGTCCCGTTTACTCCCACTCTTTGCTTCCTGTCTGCCAACCAATTCTCTATCCACATCAATACCATACCCCCAATACCATGTGCTTTAAGTTTGCACACTAATCTCTTGTGTGGGACCTTGTCAAAAGCCTTTTGAAAATCTAAATATACCACATCCACTGGCTCTCCCCTATCCACTCTACTAGTTCCATCTTCAAAAAATTCTATAAGATTCGTCAGACATGATTTTCCTTTCACAAATCCATGCTGACTTTGTCCGATGATTTCACCTCTTTCCAAATGTGCTGTTATCACATCTTTGATAACCGACTCTAGCATTTTCCCCACCACCGATGTCAGACTAACCGGTCTATAATTCCCCGGTTTCTCTCTCCCTCCTTTTTTAAAAAGTGGGGTTACATTAGCCACCCTCCAATCCTCAGGAACTAATCCAGAATCTAAGGAGTTTTGAAAAATTATCACTAATGCATCCACTATTTCTTGGGCTACTTCCTTAAGCACTCTGGGATGCAGACCATCTGGCCCTGGGGATTTATCTGCCTTTAATCCCTTCAATTTACCTAACACCACTTCCTTAGTTCCTCCAGTATTTCCCTCAGTTCCTCCATCTCACTAGACCCTCGGTCCCTTACTATTTCCGGAAGATTATTTATGTCCTCCTTAGTGAAGACAGAACCAAAGTAGTTATTCAATTGGTCTGCTGTGTCTTTGTTCCCTATGATCAATTCACCTGTTTCTGACTGTAAAGGACCTACATTTACCTTGACCAATCTTTTTCTTTTCACGTATCTATAAAAGCTTTTACAGTCTGTTTTTATGTTCCCTGCCAGCTTTCTCTCATAATCTTTTTTCCCTTTCCTAATTAAGTCCTTTGTCCTCCTCTGCTGGTCTCTGAATTTCTCCCAGTCCTCAGGTGTGCCGCTTTTTTTGCTAATTTATATATTTCTTCTTTGGCCTTGATACTATCCCTAATTTCCCTTGTCAGCCATGGGTGCACTACCTTCCCTGGTTTATTCTTCTGCCAAACTGGGATGAACAATTGTTGTAATTCATCCATGCAATCTTTAAATGCTTGCCATTGCATATCCACCATCAACTCTTTAAGTATCATTTACCAGTCTATCTTAGCTAATTCACGTCTCATACCTTCAAAGTTACCCTTCTTTAAGTTCAGAACCTTTGTTTCTGAATTAACTATGTCACTGTCCATCTTAGTGAAGAATTCCACCATATTATGGTCACTCTTACCCAAGGGGCCTCACACGACAAGATTACTAACTAACCCTTCCTCATTGCTCCATACCCAGTCTAGAATGGCCTGCTCTCTAGTTGGTTCCTCGACATGTTGGTTCAGAAAACCATCCCGCATACATTCCAAGAAATCCTCTTCCTCAGCACCCTTACCAATTTGGTTCACCCAATCGATATGTAGATTGAAGTCACCCATTATAACTACTGTTCCTTTATTGCACGCATTTCTAATTTCCTGTTTAATGCCATCCCCAACCTCACTACTACTGTTAGGAGGCCTGTACACAACTCCCACCAGCGTTTTCTGCCCCTTAGTGTTATGCAGCTCTACCCATATCAATTCCACATCCTCCAGTAAAAATGTCCTTCCTTTCTATTGCGTTAATCTCCTCTCTAACCAGCAATGCTACCCAACCTCCTTTTCTTTCCTGTCTATCCCTCGTGAATATTGAATATCCCTGGATGTTGAGCTCCCATCCTTGGTCACCCTGGAGCCATGTCTCTGTGATCCCAACTATATCATATTCATTAATAACTATCTGCACATTCAATTCATCCACCTTGTTACGAATGCTCCTCACATTGACACACAAAGCCTTCAGGCTTGTTTTTACAACACTCTTAGCCCTTATATAATTATGTTGAAAAGTGGCGCTTTTTGCTTTTTGCCCTGGATTTGCCTGCCTGCCACTTTTACTTTTCACCTTACTACTTTTTGCTTCTACCCTCATTTTACACCCCTCTGTCTCTCTGCACTTGTTCCCATCCCCCTTCCACATTAGTTTAAAGCCTCCTGAACAGCAGTAGCAAACACACCCCCTAGGACATTGGTTCCAGTCCAGCCCAGGTGCAGACCGTCCTGTTCATACTGGTCCCACCTCCCCCAGAACTGGTTCCAATGCCCCAGAAATTTGAATCCCTCCCCCTTGCACCATTTTTCAAGCCACGTATTCATCTGAAATATCCTCCTATTTCTGCTCTGACTAGCACGTGGCACTGGTAGTAATCCAGAGATTATTACCTTTGTGGTCCTACTTTTTAGTTTATCTCCTAACTCCCTAAATTCACCTTGTAGGATCTCATCCTGTTTTTTACCTATATCGTTGGTACCTATGTGCACCACAACCACTGACTGTTCACCCTCCCATTCCAGAATGTCCTGCAGCCGTTCAGAGACGTCCTTGACCCTTGCACCAGGGAGGCAACATACCATCCTGGAGTCTCGTTTGTGGCTGCAGAAACGCCTATCTATTCCCCTTACAATCAAATCCCCTATCACTATAGCTCTCCCACTCCTTTTCCTTCCCTCCTGTACCGCAGACCCACCCATGGTGCAATGAACTCCGCTGCTGCTGCCTTCCCCTGATGAGACATCTCCCTCAACAGTATCCAAAACAGTATATCTGTTTAGGAGGGAGATGACCCCAGGGGACTCCTGCACTACCTGCCTACTGCTACGCTGTCTAGTGGCCACCCCTTCCCTTTCTGCCTGTGTAGCCTCAAATCCTTCACTGGCTGGCCTGCCCACCCACTCACTCACTGGCTGCTTTCCACAGGCCGCTCCACTTGAGGTAACCCTCTATTTATTTGTTTGGGCTTTTCAAACTGCTTGGTCACCTGACCTCGATTGCCCAATCAGCTGCTTTCTGCTTCGGTTTAAAGGCATTCTTCATTGGTTGACCCATTCATCCTTTCTGTAACGTAAGCCTAATGTTGTAGGTCCTTGTGATATGCCAAATTATGCCCAAAATCACCACAGTTTCTTGTAGTATTGGGCAGAGTAGATGCCGTACCAAGCCAGACAGCATCTGGATTGGATGTTTTCTGTAAAAATAGTGATGGTCAACGGGGACATACCAACTTTCCCAAACTCTGATAATACGATGATATTTGTAGCAACACACACAAAATGCTGGAGGAACTCACAGCAGTTTGGGTTGTAACATCAACTCTTTATTCTTCTCTAGAGATGCTGCCTGACCTGCTGAGTTCCTCCAGCATTTTGTGTGTGCGTGTGTGTGTGTTGCTCTGAATTTCCAGCATCATTGGAATATTTTGTGATTACAGCAAAGTAGCAGAGCGGTTAGCACAACGCTTTACTGTACAGGCGACCACGTTCAGTTCCTGCCACTGCCTATAAGGAGTTGGTACATTTTTTTTGTGATCCCGTGAGTTTCCTCCAGATGCTTTGGTTTCTTCCCACAGTCCAAAGACGTACCAGTTGGTAGATTAATTGGTCATTGTAAATTAGGCTAGGATTAAACTGGGGAATGCTGGGTGGCGTGGCTCCAAGGGCTGGAAAGGCCACACTGTACCTCAATTATTAAATACTATAAGTACTTGAAGGCTTGTGATACCTGTCCCATTTGATTGATACCACATGCTTCCAAGTACCAATCTGCCGCAAAGAAGCCTCTTTAATGAAAGATGTAAAAAAATTAAAAACATAAAATGCTGGCAGAACTCAGCAAGCCAGACAGCATCTATGGGAGGAGGTACTGATGACGTTTCAGGCCAAAACCCTTCATCAGGAGGGGTGAAATGAAAGATGTGTTAGAACCTGCTACTTCAAGAGCTCCTGGATGAAGAGAGATTGCACAAGAGGACACATACTTTGTTGCCTGCACTTGTTCTATGCATTGTTGGCTGCATACGTCTCAAGTGCGTTCAATTCCAAGTCACGGGACAGAAAGCAAGGTGTGTGTGCTTTAGAAAATCATAGTCCTACAGCTGTAACCGAGGTCAGCAGTCTCCATGCATCACACCGTTACAAGTGCAGACAATGAGGATGTAAAATCCCAAAATTTGCAATGTTTACCGAGCTTCTGGTTGTGAGTAATATTCCACAAGACAGTACAGGTGAGCATTCAGCACTCGGTTAGAATTTCAAGATATCTCTGCTGCCTCTGCAGGGGTAAAGATTCAGCCCCCTTACTGGTGGTGTCAGGGATTTCAGTTAAGTGGGACCACTGATGGTTCACATTACCTGACCTGACAATCTCATGATTATATCATCATATAAAATCATACAGAACAGTCTGGGTAACAGCAACCATTGCCACAAGCCTGTCATCCAAAAGGAAGCAAAACATGGGACATACTTAATGCAGGAACATCCCCTTCAGCGGTAGTCCCTGGTTTAGACCTCTCTGGAAAGTAGTCAATAACCCTCAAGAAAATCTGCACAGGTCATTGACATTTTGGTCACCTATTCCACCAGCATAAGATGCAGATGACCCAAGGAGCAATTGCGACCACGTCCCCATCCACGTGGACATCGGTTGTGTGGCTAGGCACAGCTCAAATGCCATCTATAAATTTGCTGATGACACAGCTATTGTTGGCGGAATTTCAGATGGTGACGAGGGGACATATAGGAGTGAGATAGATCAGCTGGTTGAGTGGTATCACAGCAACAACCTCGCACTCAATGTCAGTAAGACCAAGGAATTGATTGTGGACTTCAGGAAGGGGAAGTCGAGGGAACACACACCAGCCCTCATTGAGGGATCAGAAATGAGAAGGGTGAGCAGTTCCAAGTTCCTGGGTATCAACACCTCTGAGGAACTATCCTGGGCCCAACAGATTAATGCAATTCCCAAGAAGGCATGACAGTGGCTATATTAGGAGTTTAAGAAAAATTGGTGTGTCACTAAAGACACCTGCAAGTTTCTACAGGTGTACCATGGAGAGCTTTCTAACTCATTGCATCACTGTCTAGTATGGGGGGGGGGGGGGCACAGCACAGATCGGAGAAAACGGCAGAAAGTTGTAAACTCAGCCAGATCCATCATGCCCACTAGCTTCCCCAGCATCAAGGATGCGTTCAAAAGACAATGCCTCAAAAGATGGTAACCATCATTAAGGACCCCCCATCACTCAGGACATGCCCTCTTCTCATTGCTGCCATCAAGGTGGAGATACAGGAGTCTGAAGGTGCACACTCAAATGTTTCAGGAACTTCTTCCCCTCCACCATTGGATTTCTGAATGGGCAATGAACCCATGTACACTACCTCAATATTTTTCTCCTCTCTTTTTGTATTACTTATTAAATTAAAGTTTTGTTTTTATAGATACTTTTTATTGTAAGTTATAATTTTTATTATTATGCATTGCAATGTACTGCTGACACAAAGCAACAATATCATGGCATCTGCCAGTGACACTAAACCTGATTCTGATTCACTTCAACATCCTCTTTATAGATCTGTTCAAGGAAGAATCTAATTCCTCTCAGTGGAAGAGAAGGTTGCAAACTAGTCATCCAACAGTCAGGCAAATCATGTCATGCTAAAGAAAGTATTCAGACATACAGGGTGGACAATGAAAGGACCCAAGGGAGTATAATTACGTCAGTGAACTCATCAAAATGATTCATATTTTCTCTCATTTTAGAAGAGGATGGACATGTTGACCTGGAAATTTTACACTTAGTTAGACTTCATTTTGAACAAGCCATAGCTATTTTATTGAGAATCTTGTCATAGGTAGCACTTCGCTCTAAGAGTTCTCCTGGACTGCTACCCATCAGTACATCATTTATTGACATGTCTTCTGCAAATAGATAGACTGAAAACACAATGACCGGAAAAGTTAAGGGGAAAACGGGGAAGACGAAATGCTATTGTGGGGTTTTGTGGTGCTTTTTTAAATCCCCTTTAAATATCTTCCCAGTTTGGAACAGCCATCTAATTGCTTTATCGACCACTAGTATTTTGAAATGATTTGAGCGATTTTCATACAGATTTGCCCCATGAACAGTATGTTCGTTCTTGTAATAAAACCCATCAGATTTGGTGAGCAGGTTGCTATGGCAGCAGCATGAGTCATGCACTGGCCATCAATAAAATCCCATTTTATGTACAGTTAGGAGATTAACCAAAAAAGTCAAGCAGTTATTTTTTTCTCTCCTTTAATTAAATGACATTTCCATGCAGTCAGAAGTTTATAGAAATAACATAAACAAAAAAATTTGCCCAAGCCAGTTGGTTCTCTCTCTCTCTCTCTCTCTCTCTCTCTCTCTCTCTCTCTCTCTCTCTCCCCCTCTCTCTCTCTCTCTCTCTGCCTCTCTCCCTCTCTCTATCTCTCTCTCTTTCTCTCCCTCCTCCCCTCCCTTCCTTTCTCCACTCTTTTGCTCCTCTCTTTCTCTCTTTGACTCTCTTTCTGGCTCTAACTCTCCCTCTCACCTCTCTTTCTCTGGCAACCTCTCTCTCTCTCTCTCTCTCTCTCTCTGACACTTGGCTATCTCTTTCTTCTTTCTCTGAGAGTCTCGTTCTCTCACTCTCACTCCCACTCTCTCTCTCTTCCCTTACATCAATGAGAATTTTGTTCCACAGTCTACAATGCCCTTATACTGAATTTATTTCTTTTGAGATACAGCAAAGTGACAAGCCCTTCCAGCCCACCAAGCTCATGCCACCCATTAAACCCATGTAACCAATTAACCTATTAAGCTGTACTCCTTTGTGGGAGGAAATGTGGGAGGAAATCCAAGCACTCGGAGGAAACTCACATGGTCACAGCAAGAACATGCAAGCGCCTTACAGACAACGGTAGAATTGAGCCCGAGTCGCTGGTGATGTAATAGCATTATGCTATCAGTTATGCTACTATTCAAACATGAAGAACCTAACATACCTGTTTGTTCAAAGCATCTATTGAGGCCCAGGAGGGAGGAGGAGGGCTTTCTTTGTTCATTGGACAATTGGCACCTTGTGATGGGTCAACACTGGATGGAGAGGATTGGAGAGTAGGAACTTCAGGTGAGCAAAGGGGCAGGCAGGAGGTTTTAGATCAGTGCTGGATGTACAGACTCCAAGAGATAGAAGTAAGTGAAGTGGCTTCTCTTTTTTTGGCCTCAGCCTGGCGAAGAGCTGTTATATCATAGTTGCATTGGGAGTGACAGACAATGATCAATGCTCATACCAATGTGGTTAATGTCGCCTACTTTGCTCCTAAATGAGCTGCAGGAAAAATCACAGGGAATGATGATTTGAAGCAGGCATTGCATCAGAGTGTGAGCAGCTCATGACAGGAAATGCCCATTCCAATTTCTAGAGTGATGGAAGGAAGCAAGAAGCAAGAAACAAGCAAGAAATGGTCATTATTTCCTTTCACTCTATTCAAATTGAACTTCCAATCACCTAGAGTTATAGAGCAATACAGCATAGGTCTTCACTCCAACTTATCTATGCAAACCAATGTGCCCATCTAAGCTACTCCCATTTGCCTGCATTTGGCCCATATCCCTTACAAATGTCTTTAAATATTTAAAGTCTAGATAAAGCGAACTTGTTGAGGATGTTTCCTATAATGGGAGAGCTTAGGACCAAAGGGTAGCGCCTCAGAATACAAGGATGTACCTTCAGAACAGAGTTGAGGAGAAATGTCTTTAGCCAGAGGGTGGTGAATCTGTGAAATTCGTAGCTGTGGAGGCTGAATCATTGTGTTATGGTGAAAAGGCAGGAGCTTGGAGTTGAGAGGGATAATAAACAGACCATGATGGAATGACAAAGAAAACTCAATGGGCAGTATGGGCTAATTCTGTTCATATGTCTTATGGTCTAAATAAACAGTACCATAAATCATATTTCTACTCTCCATAGTTTACTTGTAGGCTAGTCTGTGGTAAGGATATTGAGGTTAGTTATAGTAGGTAGTGTTGCTGCCCTGACTTAGATGAACAATGATAGCTTAAGCAGGCAATGTTCATGTCCATGTTCTTCAACTGCACAATAGTCCACAGGAATCTCTCCAGCACTTTCATGATTTAAAATAATACATAGCTATTTATCCTAAGATATTGATTTGTACATTATGCACATGTCCATTAAACCTTCGAACCATGTTTTATCTCTTGATTTTAAAATATATGAAAGAAAATGAGTTAATAAAATAATGAATATTAATTAAAAATTTTATTTCCTTCGGGATCCAAGGGAGCACATGGAAATTGAAAGCCACTCTATCAAGTAACGAATATTTTACATTTGAAATCTGATAGGTTTTATAAAGTTGAAGCATAATCTCCCTACATCTGTATTCAATATGCTGACTAATGAAGGTCAGTATTTCATATACACAACGGATTCTGGAAATCCAGAATAGCACACATAAAATGTTGGAGGAGCTCAGCAGATTAGGTAGCATCAATGGAAAAGAATAAAAGGTCAATATTTCGGGCTGAGACTCTTTATCACCCTCCATCTTTATTCCACACAAAATGCTGGAGTAACTCAGCAGGTCAGGCTGCAACTACGGAGAGGAATAAAGAACCAACATTTTGGGCCCTAACCCTTCCTGATGAAGGGTCTTGGCCTTAAATATTGACCTGTTATTCTTCTCCATAGGTGCTACCTAATCTGCTGAGCTCCTCCAGCATTTTGTTTGTTGTTCAGTACTCCTTAGCCACATTACCTACTCCAGTGCTGTACCTTAAAGGGTCTCTCAGAGTATAGCAGACATAGAAAGAGAATGAATTTGTGAGAAGGATTGTCTGCAATGTCTTCCTGTTGACGGAGGTGAAGATGGATGTGAGGCTGAAGATGTATGTATCTTGAAGACATGGTACAGCAGAGCCAGGATTAGTAGAGACCTGGTCAAGTGTGGATTGATTACAGAGAGCCAACATAGATTTGTAAAATCCAACACAAGGCAAACTAACATAATCAATTAGGGTAGGGGCAGACAAACCTTTCTGACAGCATGTGGCCAAATTGGTGATAACCTTCTAAAAAATTCTTTTGCATGCCATAGTAATTTTTTCTTTCTCTGGAAAACTGTCAAAAAGGAGCACACTCTACGTGTGATTCTTTAACATATTCCCCATTGCTGAGTCATATGCTGCTGCTCCATTTGGCGGTAAAGATAATCATTAAGTATCTATTTTTATCGGTGGGGTTTAAAGAACCAAGGGGCGGCACTGCATGCCGTGTGCCAACAAAATTTTTATGCATGCTATCTTGGTCGCATGCGCCATAGGTTCGCTGCCTCTGAATTAGGGAAATGAGGTGTATGAGCGTCCAAACAATGCTGAAGAGGTGTCACGTAATAAGGTTTTCATCAAGACCTAACTCCATGGAATGAAAGGGGCTAGATAAAAAATGTTGCAAGCCAGGTTGGGAAAGTGGTAAAACAAACCAATGTACACATGTGTTGTATTGTGGAATATTCTCACAACTGGCAACGCTGTGTGCATTGAAAATTTTGGGATTTGACATCCCCATTGTCTGCGCGTGCAATGGTGTGATGCATGGAGACTGCTAACCTCTTTTTGAACCATAAGACTATGATTTCCTAAACCCACATGTACAGACTGGCCTTATAATACAGAAAGACAAGAGATTCTGCAGATGCTGGAAATCCAGAGCAACACACACAAAATGCTGGAGGAACTCAGCAGGTCAGGCAGCATCTATGGAGGGGAATAAACAGTCGATATTTTGGGCTGAGACCCTTCTTCAGGACTTAGAAAACTAAGCAATGAGGCATCCAGAGCTTTGTAAACAGAGAAATAACCCCAAAAGCAAGGAAATAATAACAAATCTTTGTAAAACAGTGTTTCAGATACAAATGGAATATTGTAACCAGTTCTGTGTGCATAACTTGAGAAAGATATAGAGGTTTTAGAGAAAGTACGGCTTTCATTAAAATGATTACAGTGCAGAGGAATGCAACTGCATTTTTGTGGTAGCTCTACTTGTAGGGGATTGTATAGAGATTTTTAAAATCATGATGGGGGTTATATTTTGTAACTCCAGAAACTGAACAAAAGAAAAACACAGGAGCTGGGATGAACTTGTCTACTTAGTTTTCCTTTTAGTGAGCCGCTTGCATATGATGTGGTGGCATAATAACATTTGCCATTCACATACTTCTTACATATAACTCGTAATAAATTATGTAAAGAAACAACATATTTAGTATATTACTGAAATATTAAGAACACAACTCAACTTCCTGCTTAGCTATCAACTCCAACTCACTATATACTATATACACTATATACACATTACATAATAGAGGTACCATACAGACTCCTTCTTCTCCATAGGTGCTACCTAATCTGCTGAGCTCCTCCAGCATTTTGTTTGTTGTTCAGTACTTCTTAGCCACATTACCTACTCCAGTGCTGTACCTTACAGCATAGTAAATTGTAAATCATCCCATTCAGGCCTAAAGATTTCATCGCTCTGGAGGATTTTTTACTCTTGTGGGGTAACGTCTTTCCTGATAAGGGGGTCCCTCTGCTTGGCAGGTGAGACTTGTGGCTGTGAAACAATCTCAGGTTCTGGGGCCTCCTCCTTTGGGTTGTAGGAGTTGACTCTGGGACTGCAGGAAGTGGTTCTAACAGCTCTGGATACCTTTCTTCACTAACAATTAACTCTGTTATCTTCAATTTATCAATGTGTCATCTCCAGATGACGATAAACACAATCTCTACTGTGTAGGAGAGTGGTTCAGTTCTGTCCTTAATCTTTCCAAGTGCCCACTTTTGATCATCTCTGTCGTCCCTCACCAGGACTGCTTGTCCAGAAGTGAAACATTGAACCTCCTTGTTTGAGGAGCCCTCAATTTGTCTCAGCTGTTTGTCCTGCGTACTCTTTCTGAGATTGGGTCTGAGGAGATCCAAGCGTGAGTGCAAGGGACGACCCAGGAACAGCATAGCGGGTGAGTTGTTGGTTGTGAAGTGTGCTGCATTGTGATGTGCAAGGAGGAAATTAGCAAATTTCTGATTCAGTGTCAGTATGGTGTGTTCTGCTGACATTGCTCACTGTGCATTCATTCAACTATGGACAAATCTTTCTGCCAAGTCATTTGTTGCTGGGTGGTATGGTGCAGATGTAATATGTCTCATTCCATTCACTTTCAGGAATGGCTAAAACTGTTCCACAACAAACTGTGGTCCATTGTCACTGACTAAGTGTCCTTGAGGAGTGGTTTCTCAGCACATCACCAGTGTGCAGACTGTGGTGGAGGCTGTTGGGAACACTCCTGGTCACTTTGTAGCTGCATCCACTACTACCAAGAAATCCGTGCCCATGAATGGTCCAGCAAAATCCACATGAGTCTTCTGCCAGGGAAATGCCAGTCGTTCCCAGGGATGGAGAGGCACTGATCTTGGCATCACGAACAGTGCGCGGCAAACTGCTCGATCTGTTGATCTGCTCCAGGCCACCAGACAAACTTCAAGCCAACATTTTTATTTTGTCCATGCCGAGATGACCAGCAGGTAGCTCCTTCAGCACCTCAGCTCTCAGCTTGGGTGGTACAACAACTTTCAATCCCCACATAAGCCAACCTCCAACAAGGGAAGATTCATCTTGGTGCTAATAAAAATGGGGAAACCGGAATTGCCACTGCATATTTCAGCCATTTTGGGTTGCCTTGTAGACCTATGACAATGTGGGATCTTTTCTGGATTTACTTTTAGATCATTTCTGCTGTAATAGAAAGATTTTTAATTTGCATTAGGGAGAATATGTCAAGAGGAGTGTTCTCTTCTGTAATTTTTTCAGGTAGTTCTTTTTCCAAGGGTAAACAGGACAATCCATAAGCATTTCCATGATGAACTGTCCTCTTGAAATCGATCTTATAATTGTGTCCTCCAAGAAAAAAAGCCCATCTCAGCTGCTGTTAGTGGAACTCCCTTCTATGAATTGAAAATGGACACTAGTTGTTGATGATCAGTAATGAGGGTAAACTCTCTCCCATACAGGTACTGGTTGAAATATTTTACACCCCAGACCAGACTTAAGGCTTTGCTGTCAATCTGTGCATAATTTTTCTTTGCAGCAGTAAGCGAACATGATGCAAAGGCTGTGGGGCATTCACTCCCATCACTCATAACATGTGACATGTCTGCATCTATGGTACAGGCAAGCTTCACTGGCTGATGTGGATCATAATCAATGTTCCCTCTAAGATGTACACATGTATGCACACACACATCTTTTGCTGCTAGTGCACAAAGGAATTTAAACTGCACAGAAAAGGTTGTCACTCTCTACCTCATTGGCATGTTGAGTATATTTCACGATCATACACAATCATATTTCCTTTTTCGGTTTCTGATGCGGATGATGTTGACAACGTGGAGTTAGCAATGATTTGTCTGTAGATTTTAGAACTGGCTTATTTATACTGTTTGTATTGAAGAAATTATTGATTCACAATGTCAACTCCAAATAAGCAAAGGGTGTGAAATGCAAAAGAACTGCTAATTCATTTAAAGCAGAATGGCTCAATGAAACAATAGAAACTGCTACACCAAAAGCTCATGAGGTCAGAAATGTACAGCTATGAGAAATATCTATGTACAATACAGAAACTGATGTTACCTGCATGTATTGTCACGATGCAAAAGGTGCTGGAGAATTTGTAAGCGGAAGAAGTGGAGTGATATTTGGAAACTTGACTTTTTAAAGTGTTATTTAGCAAGCAAATCACATATGGATGATATATAAAAGCTCCGGCGAAAAAATCCTTCATTAACCGCTACAGGCCATGTTTTGAGAGAGTGCAGATGAACAACAGTGAAAACAATCAAACCCAGAAGAGATATAAGTTCTTATTGGCAGTGTTTTGCTAGCTGTTGTGTTGGCTCGTGGCCAAGTGGTTAAGGCAGTAGTCTAGTTATCTGAAGGTCACTAGTTCAAGCCTCGCTGTGTCCTTGAGCAAGGCACTTAACCACACATTGCTCTGCGACGAGACCGGTGCCAAGCGGTATGGGTCCTAATGCCCTTCACTTGGACAACATTGGTGGCGTGGAGAGAGGAGACTTGCAGCTTGGGCAGCAACTGCCGACCTTCCATAAAAAAACCTTGCCCAGGCTTGCGCCATGGAAACTTTCCAAGGTGCAAATCCATGGTCTATCAAGGCTAGCAGAGGCCTACGTGCTAGCTGTTAAAATGAATACCTCTATATATAAAAATTCAACGTGCACATGTTGTCACTGGGCAAAAAAAGGCACAGCACAAGATCACAACTGGTCTTTACAAATTAGAAGGAACATTGATCATGATGTATGAATACAGTGTCTGACATCACCATTTCCTTTGAATTTTGGAAAGCCACTTCACGTTGCTTTGTCCATTGCCATTTCTTCCCCATCTGTAGTATTGAGTTCAAGGGGTCGAGGTCAATAGCCAGGTTTGGCAGGAACCTGTTGTAGTAATTGATGAATCCTGAAAAAGAACTGCAACTGTGACACGTCCTTTGACCTTGGAGCATCCTCCACTGCTTGAATTTTCTCAGCACACTTGTGTAAGTCTTCTGCCTCAATGGTGTGACCACAGTAGGTGAAGCTTGTTTTAAAGAATTCACATTTATTGCGCTGTGCTCTGAGCCCATAATCTTCTAATCTTTTTAACACTTGTCTTGAAATTTCAAAGATTTTGCTTGTCATCCTTACCACTAACAATGATTCATCCAAGTAACTTTAAGTGCCTGGGAAGCCTTGCAGCACCTGGTCCATAGCTTTTTGTCAGATTGTTGGAGCAGATGCTACTCCAAAAATATGCCTATTATAACGGCAAAGCCCTTTGTGAGCATTTATGGTGAGAAAAAGTTTAGACTCTTCTTCAATCTCCATCTGTAGTTAGGCCTCAGCTAAGTCCACTTTGCTGAAGTGTTAGACGCCAAAGAGGTTTGCAGAGATATCCACGATCCTGGGCAGAAGGTATTGATCTACTTTCAGTACTGGGTGGATGGTGACCTTAAAATGACTACAGATCCTGACAGACCCATTCTTCTTGGATACTGAGGCCATTGATGTTGCCCATGGGCTCCACTCAACCTTGGAAAGAACTAATTCAGCTTCCATGTAACCTAGCCTACTGGCTACTTTATCACAAATATAAAGAACCAATCAGGCTTTGTAAAAATTGGGAGTGGCATTTTCATTTAACACTATTTTGCCCTTGCAATGTTAGCATTTTCCAGGGCCATCTTTGAACACTGCTGTGGCATCATCCAGTACTCAAAGCTCTCTGCTTCTTTCTTGACAGAAGAACCAACCAAATCCCTTCTACCACCACCATCCTCTGTCAAGTCAGGTCAAGTCACTTTTATTGTCATTTCAACCATAATTGCTATGTACAGTACACAGTAAAAATGAGACAATGTTTTTCAGGACCATGGTGTTACATGGCACAGTACAAAAACTAGACTGAAATACGTAATAAACAACACACCCTTAAGAATTTTTCCTTTGGCTCCTCCCACTCTCTCCAAAATCGGGGGGTAGCCATGTGCACTTGCATGGGCCCCAGCTATACCTGCCTCTTCACTGGCTCTGTTGAACAGTCCACATTCGAAGCCTTCTCTGGTAGTACTCCCAACTTTTTCTCCACTACATTGACAACTGCATTGGCACTGCTTCATGCACCCATGCTGAGCATGTTAATTTTATTAACGTTGCCTCCAACTTCCACCCTCCCCTTAAATTCACCTGGTCCATCTCTGACACCTCCCTCCCCTTTCTCAATCTCTCTGTCTTCATCTCTGGAGACAAACCGTCAACCACCAACTTTTATAGACTTACTGATTCCCACCGTTATCTGACTATACCTGTTCCCACCCTGTCTCCTGTGAAAATGCGATTCCCTTTTCACCTCCGCTGTGCCTGCTCTCAGGATGGTGCTTTTTGTTTCAGGATATCAGAGATGTCCTCCTTCTTCAAAGGACAGGGTTTCCCTCCCTCTACTATGGATACTGCCCTCATCCGCATCTCCTCCATTTCCTGAACATCCGATCTCACTCCATCTTCCCACCCTTTAATAGTGAGAGAGCTCCTCTTGTCTTTACCCACCCCATCAGTCTCCGCATCCAACACATTATCCTCTGCAACTTCTCCAAAGGGATCCAACCACTAAACATATCTTTACCTTCCCCCCCCCACTTCCCCATTTGTCCCTCCCCAGTAATCACCCACCTGCCTCATCCCTGCAAGCGGCCTAAGTGCTACACCTGCCCATTCACCTCCTCCCTCACCTCCACTCAGGGCCCCAAACAGTCCTTGCAGGAGAGGCAACATTTGATCTGTGAATCTGCTGGGGTCGTCTATTGTTTTCGGTACTCCCAATGCAGCCTCCTCTTCATTGGTGAAACCCATCATAAGTTGGGAGACTGCTTCATCGAGCACCTCTGCTCTATCTGACATAAGTGGGACTTCCCAATGGCCAAACATTTTAATTCCAATTCCTATTCCCATTGTGACATGTCAGTCCATGGGCTCCTCTTGTATCAAGAGGAGGCCAAGTATCTTTATTTGTTTTCGGTTTACTCCACTTCAGGGAATGTCACATGCAAATAGTGGATGGGTCTCCAATCAAGATTTTGTTGTCTCAACCAATCATAGCCCCAGAATGCTGGTCCTCCTGTTTTTACCACATACAAGCCCATTCTGGCTTTTTGGTTGTTGCAGTTCACTGTTTTGAACATTATTCCCACAGGAGTTACCTTTATCAGTATAAGTTCTTAAGTGGATATCTGCAGGTTTCAGTTTAGAATCTTTGAAATGCCATTCACACCCATTTTGTGGAATGACTGAACGAGCTAAGCTAGAGTTCCATTTTAATTAATTTACTTTCTGGTGTAAGTCATATTTTGGTTTTCACTTTGTAAATCTCAATGCTACACTGTCCTATATCGCTCTCATCATTATCAGATTATTCAGCAACTGAATACAAATTAGTTTTCTTTTTGAAACTGCAACTTGACTTTTTATCTTTTTCTCTTCTCTGTGCAGTCCATTTATTTTTGTCTGCCAGTCATAGTCATACTCTTTGTATGTGTCCTACTTTAGTGCATTTTCTGTAAGTTTCACCTTTAAACCTGCACTGGTCTGGTGCATGTGAAACCCTGCCACAACAATTTTATCGGCCAGGCAGGTTTCTGTTTAGATGTTGCAATTTTGTTTACACTCATTTTCATTCCTGACTACAACTCAATTACATCTTTGGCTGCTGTTCCATCAATACAGTGATTTCAACTGTTCTCTTAAATGTGAGCTGTGCTTCAGTTAGGAGCACAAACTGAACAATCTCTTAGTGCATCATTAAGCCCCTCTCTGAACTAACAAAACTCAGAAAATTTCTTCAATTCAGCCACTTAAGCTAAAACAGTCTCCCCTTTCTTTCAATTCTACTTATGAAACCTAAAGCATTTTGGTTCCAAATGTTCCTGCATTACCTTCATCAAATCAGCAAAGCTCATTTTGACTGGTTTGCTTGGAGCAGTTAACTTCGAAGCAAACTGTGTTTTCCACCTTTTGCACTCAGCAACACTGGCACATATATTTTATTCGCTGTTTCATTTGCTTCAAAATACTGCGTAATTCATTCAGTATACATCATTCAGTTATTGGTTGTACAATCAAATGCATCTATCTTTCCGATTTTACCAGCCATTTCTGCTTTTTATTAATTAATTATTTTATTATTATTACCAAGTACTCACTGTTTATGAACCTATGGCCATACTTGTTCATTGTTAACTTCATCCATTTTCTGCCTTTTTTTAACTTGAACATCTCTCTCTCTCTCTCTCATTCTCTCTCTCTCTCTCTCTCTCTCTCCCTCCCTCCCCCCCCCCCAAGAAAAAACACACTATGCTTCAAGAGATATGTAGTCATCTTGGGTTCATTTTAAAACCTCTTCATCACCACAGTTATATTTTGTAACTCCAGAAACTAATTGAAAGAAATACACAGGAACCAGGATGAACTTGTCTACTTAGTTTTTCTTTTAGTGAAGCGCTCATATGTGACATATTTGCATAATGATGTATGTTATTCGCGTACTGTTTACATATAACCCACAATGAATTATATAAGCAAACAAAGAATGCTTACTCAAACAATATATTTACAATACTACTCAAATATGACTGAAATATTAAATACACTACAAATGGTGTAGACAGATTAGATGATTCCATTGGAGGAGAGGCGTCCAGAATTAGGGGACAGAGAATTAACGTAATTTGCAAAAGAGCCAAAAGAGTTCCAAAACTGACTTGACAATAGGAAGCAAAGGGTGATGGCTGATGATTAGTTTTGTAATTAGAAGTCCGTAACAGCGATTTTCTGCAGAATTGTGCTGGGAGCCCTACTGTTTGTTATAGACATTACTGGCTTGAAGTGATTACAGGAGATATGGTTTGTGTATTCTTAAGAATTGGTGATGTTATTAATAGTAGAGAAGCTGGATGGCGAAATTAGTTTCCTTGGAATAGAGGAGGTTGAGAGAACCTGACGAAGGCACGTAGACACATGCTCACCTACCCACAATATGCATCCCACCCACACACACGAATGAGGATAGATGCAACACACCCAGCCGACTGCCAACACTTTGTCCTGCACTTCCCTACCTACTCCTTAATTCCTTCTATCCCTGTCTCCCATACCCTGACTTTCCTTCCTTTAGTACCCACTTCCTTTTACTCCTCCCAAATCACTCACTCTCATCTCTTCCCTCACTCAACCACTCTTCCATTTCTCACACTCAGTCCAATCCCTCCTTGTTGCTCCACTTCCTTCTCCAAATGATTCTCCTTTCCTCATGAACCCTACGTCCTCCCTTTCTACCCCTCTAACCCTCTGTTATTCTGCACCTATGTCTCAGCTCTCCTCCACTCTCCGCCCCTAAGAGTTTCTGTTGTTCTCACTGAAGTTGATTCAATGACATAAACGACCCCACAGCCAGGGAGGCACGTGTGAATATTCTTTTCTTACTATCTGAAACAAGGTTAATTGGGAAATGCCTCCCAGAATTCCACACAGACATCAACAAACCCTCCCCTGAAAAAAATTGACTCGATTAGACTGACATTATAAATCCATCCCAGATCCATGCTGATTCTTTCTAATTGGTTCATTCTATGATTATAATGATTAGCTTTATTTGTCACATGTACATCAAAACAGACAATAAAATGCATCATTTGCATCAAATCAGATTAGGGAGAACTGTGCTGGGCAGCCTGCAAGTGTTGCAACACTTCCAGTACCAACATGGCATGTCTAGAACTCACTAACCCTAACCATACATTTCGGAATGTGATAGGAAACCAGAGCACCTGGAGGAAGCTCGCACAGTCACAGTTAGAGTGTACAAACTTCTTGCAGACAGCAATGGGAATTGAACCCCGATCTTACAGCTGGAGTTGTAAGAGTGTTACACTATGCTTTATGCCACTCTTGCTGTTCACATGATGTAGAAACTGCTGACATTGTCCATTCCTAATGGTCCATGACTGTGGAGGCAGCACAATCCCTTCATCTCTCTTCAGTATTTTCTCCAAATACTGTACCTCTCTCTTTCTTCCACACTCCTCTTTTTTTCCCACCAATCTTCAGTTAAGGACCAAGCGCATAGATGAGTTTGATGTCACATACAGACCATAAGGATGGAAGTTTCCTTATGGACACCAGCAAGGAAGATGGGTTTCTACAAATACCTGATAGTTTCATGAAAGAAG
This sequence comes from Hypanus sabinus, assembly GCF_030144855.1. Classification (NCBI taxonomy): domain Eukaryota; kingdom Metazoa; phylum Chordata; class Chondrichthyes; order Myliobatiformes; family Dasyatidae; genus Hypanus; species Hypanus sabinus. The sequence goes on along the minus strand of NC_082738.1, from coordinate 39,553,118 downwards.
TACCAAAGCTTTTTTATTTTCAGAAGTATTTGCATATACATCAGCTACTGAGGTGAGATTCAAACATACAGTATGTTTGGGTCCCACTCTCTAGACTGCTCAGCTGATGACTCATACTGATGTGCAGTCCCAGATGATAGATTCCAATAACATCTCGATAATTTATATAGAACTAACATATTTGTAGTACCCATGAGGGAAATTTCTCACTCTCTCTGGTATTAAATAATGGAGCGACATTATCAGCTTTCCAAAACAAGGGCACAGTTATCAATTCTGGAGTGCTTTGGATAAGTGTAAGAAATAGATTTTCAATCTCCTTGCCAGTTTCTTTCAATGCTCCTGGTGAAATCCATCAGGTACATGAGATATATCTTTCTCAAGTTATATTATTTATTTCTTATCATTTATTTTAACTCATATTAAGTCTATAAAGTTCTTTACATTGACTTTTAGGTTATAAAGTAGAAAATGCTGAAAACACTCAGAGGTCAGGCAGCATCACAGAAACATGAACAGTGTTAACATTTGGGTTTAGGGTGAGAGGGGAAAGATTTAAATGGGATCTGAGGGGGCAACTTCTCACAGAGTATGTGAGTATGAGGAATGAGCTGACAGAGGAAGTGGTAGAGGCAGGTACAATATTGGATAGGTTCATGGAGGAGTGAGGTTTGAAGAGATATGAGCCAAGCACAGGAAATTGGGAGAAGTTGGGTAGGCACTGGGGTCAACATAGGCTGGTTGGGTCAAAGGCCTATATCTTTGCTCTATTGCTTTGTGACACTCTGACTCTATCTAACATCAATACTTTTTTTAAACCAAAAATGGAAAAGATAATACAAACAAGAAAGGGAGAGCAAGGGAATGAAAGGCAAAGTCTGAGACAGAAGGAAATACAGGAGAAATTAAATAACAATAGGAATGGTAGAGCTGGTTTTAAATAGGTTGCAGGGGATGAGTTGGAAACGAGTGGCAGGTGACACCTGTTAGCTGGTGGAGACTGGGAGGAGCCTGTGTGTGCAGGCCTGACAGGACCTCCACTACAGCTGGCCCCCAGCGACCCAGAACGATCTTGATGAGTCCGGTACAACTCTACTCAATGGCCAATGGATCCAAATTGTGACTGGACAATACCCAAGATCTCCTCTCTGGACCTTCTCCTTCCCAGTTGACCAGGTACTTCACACCTCATCCACGATGACATGAATCCATCAACTGGTGAACTGTGTGCACTGGACCACCTTCCACCATCCAAGTTTCTGGAGGTGCAGGCTCAGGTGGGTTGAGTGGACCATGGACAACGGGCTTGAGGCAGGACATTTGGATTTGGTGTGATCCTGAAGGACAGTGGCAGCTGGAAAAGGCAAGTGGTTGGATTTATGTGATAGGTAATCTTAAAGAAACCAACAAGCTGGGGCAAAAACTTGCAGGAATCGGTGCGCAGGGGCAGGTCTCTGGTGAACAGCCAGACACAGTGCTCAAGCCGGAGTAGTCTGGCTCAGTGCCGGCGGAAGTAGGCACAGTTGGCAGCTATAGGATGGCCCTCCACGCCTTTGTCCAAGCCTTCTGGAATTGGAGACTCAGGGCCCTGGCAGACTGGATCTGTGTAGGGAATCTGTGTAGATTGTGGAACAGCTTGGCCCTGAGCTGTGGAACGGTTAGAGGCAGCAAGGCATCACAGAAACTTCTCCACTTGCTGAATGGGTCTTTCTGACTGTCCGTTGGTCTGCAGGTGAGAGCCAGAGGACGAAATCACTGCAGAGCTGAAGAGGGAGCAGAAGACTCACCAGGAGCAGTAGATGAACTGTCCTTGGGGAAGCCGTGGAGACAAACTAAATGTTGGAGAGCCAAGTCCACCATCTCAGCAGTTGTTGGAAATTTAGGGAGAGCAATGAAGTGGTCTGCCTTTGAGAACCAGTCCACCACTGTTACGATCACCATGGCCCCATTAGAAATAACATAGAAAACCTACAGCACAATACAGGACCTTCAGCCCACAAAACTGTGCCGAATATGTCCTTACCTTAAAAATTTCCTAGGGTTACCCATAGCCCTCTACTTTTCTGAGCTCCATGTACCCATCCAGAAGAACCTTAAAAGACCCTATCGTATCCACCTCCACCATTGTCACCGACAGCTCATTCCATGCATTCACCTCTCTCTGAGTAAAAAACTTACCCTTGTCATCTCCTCTGTACCTACTTCCAAGCACCTTAAAACTGTGTCCTCTCGTGTTAGCCATTTCAGCCCTGGGTAAAAGCCTCTGACTATCCACATGATCACTCCCTCTCATCATCTTGTACACCTCTATCAGGTCACCTCTCATCCTCCGTCGCTCCAAGGAGAAAAGGCCGAGTTCACTCAACCTGTTCTCATAAGGCATGCTCCCCAGTCCAGGCAACATCCTTGTAAATCTCCTCCGCACCCTTCCTATGGTTTCCACATCCTTCCTGTAGTGAGGTGACCAGAACTGAGCACAGTACTCCAAGTGGGGTCTGACCAGGGTCCTATATAGCTGCAACATTACCTCTCAGCTCCTAAACTCAATCCCACAGTGATGAAGGCTTTCTTAACCACAGAGTCAACCTGCGTAGCAGCTTTGAGTGTTCAATGGACTCAGACCCTAAGATCCCTCCGATCTTCCACACTGCCAAGATTCTTACCATTAATACTATAGTCTGTTATGATATTTGACCTACCAAAATGAACCACCTCACTTATCTGGGTTGAACTCCGTCTGCCACTTATCAGTCCAGTTTTGCATCCTATCAATGTCCCTCTGTAACCTCTGACAGCCCTCCACACTATCCACAACACCTCTAACCTTTGTGTCATCAGCAAATTTACTAACCCATCCCTCCACTTCCTCATCCAGGTCATTTATAAAAATCACAAAGAGTAGGGGTCCCAGAACAGATCCTTGGTCACCGACCTCCATGCAGAATATAACCCGTCTACAACTGCTTTGTCTTCTGTGGGCAAGCCAGTTCTGGATCCACAAGGCAATGTCCCCTTGGATCCCATGCCTCCTTACTTTCTCAATAAGCCTTGCATGGGGTACCTTGTCAAATGCCTTGCTGAAATCCATATACACTACAGCTACTGCTCTACCTTCATCAATGTGTTTAGTCACATCCTCAAAAATTTCAATCAGGCTCGTAAGACACAACCCCATTGATGATGCAGAGATCATTGCCAGAGACTTAGCAATCTCCTCCCTTGCCTCCCACAGTAGCCTGGAGTACATCTCATCCAGTCCTGGAGACTTATCCAACTTGATGCTTTCCAAAAGCTCCAGCACGTCCTCTTCAATGTTTATATGCTCAAGCTTTTCAATCCACTGTAAATCATCCCTATAATCACTAAGATCCTTTTCCGTAGTGAACACTGAAGCCAAGTATTCATCAAGTACCTCTGCTATCTCCCTCCGGTTCCATACACACTTTTCCACTGTCATACCTAATTGATCCTATTCTCTCATGTCTTATCCTCTTGCTCTTCACATACTTGTAGAATGCCTTGGGGGTTTCCTTAATCCTGTTTGCCAAGGGCTTCTCATGGCCCCTTCTTGCTCTCCTAATTTCACTCTTAAGCTCCTTCCTGTTAGCCTTATAATCTTCTAGATCTCTATCATTACCTAGTTTTTTGAACCTTTCATAAGCTTTTCTTTTCTTCTTGACTAGATTTACAACAGCCTTTGTTCACCACGGTTCCTGTATCCTACCATCCTTTCCCTGTCTCACTGGAACATACCTATGCAGAACTCAATGCAAATATCCCCTAAACGTTTGCCACATTTCTTCCGCACATTTCCCTGAGAACATCTGTTCCCAATTTATGCTTCCAAGTTCCTGCCTGATAGCTTCATATTTCCCCTTACTCTAACTAAACGCTTTCCTAACTTGTCTGTTCCTATCCCTCTCCAATGCTATGGTAAAGGAGATAGAATTGTGATCACTATTTCCAAAATGCTCTCCCACTGTGAGGTCTGACACCTGACCAGGTTCATTTCCCAATACCAGATCAAGTACAGCCTCTCCTCTTGTAGGCTTATCTACATATTGTGTCAAGAAACCTTCCTGAACACACCTAACAAACTCCACCCCATCTAAACCCCAAGGGACATGCCAATCAGTATTTTGGAAATTAAAATCTCCCACCATGACAATCCTGTTATTATTACACCTTTGCAGAATCTGTTTCCCCATCTGCTCCTCTATGTCCCTGTTACTATTGGGCAGCCTATAAAAAACACCTAGTAATGTTATTGACCCCTTCCTGTTTCTAACCTCCACCCACAGAGACTCTGTAGACAATCCCTCCATGGTGTTGAGCTTTTCTGCAGCCGTGACACTATCTCTGATCAACAGTGCCACGCCCCCACCTCTTTTGCCTCCCTCCCTGTCCTTTCTGAAACATCTAAAGTCTGGCACTCGAAGTAGCCATTCCTGTCCCTGAGACATCCAAGAAGGTGATAAAATTCATGGTGACGTGAGACCACGGGGATCAAGGGACTGGTCAGGGCAGCAGGAGCCCAGAGGGTCACTGGTTGGAGGAATTACACGGGACAGATTGAGGGCAGGCAGTGACTAGCTGATGTACATCTGCATTCATGGTAGACCACCAGAACCATTGTCGCAGAAAATCCACAGTCCATCATGCATGGACTCACTGGTGTGCCTCAGAGCTCATACATGTGGTTGTCAGGTGCGTCAGCCAGAGCAGACTCGTGCTGCTGGTCCTGGCGGATCTGGTTCTCAAGGTCCCAGGATCTGAGGATGGAATGAAGGGCTGAGGGTCGATCTCCATTTCAGCTGGGTCAAACTATGGTGACAGGGTGAGGTAGGCTATGGTGCTGGAAGGAAGGCCTGGAGAGCTTCCCAGACAGAAGGCCATTCATCCTTACCTGGTGGTGCCACTTCCCGGACACAGTGGGCATTTAATGCCTGGATGATTGGCGGCTCTGTAATAGGCGCACATGTTGTTTCTCCACTGATGCTTGCGTTGGTAGATTAAGGGAGCTCTCTCTATATGCATGGGTTCTGGAGGCATTACAGCCTGAAATGGTTCTGGGAACTGAACTGGGGTTCTGGCTGATAATCTGGAGGGTTGCTCCATAAGGTGCTTGCCAATTCAGAGGGCCAGAGTGATGAGGCTCTCGAGGTCAGTGGGTAGACAGTTCACTTTTCAAGCACTCTGAGAGACTGTGACAATAAGGGGCCAGCAAAGCTTCTGCATTCCAGCCACAAGAGTACTGAGTTACATAGTGTGATCCAGCCTTGATGCAGGAGGTATCCGATCTGCTACCCCTCTCCACTTCCTGAATTCTCAGCAATGAATTCCTCATATCTGTTGCTGGTGGTGCTTTTGTTGTCCCGATTAGCAGCAGCCCAGCTCAGACCTTTCACAGTCAGGAGAGAGATGACAAAGGTCATCTTGGCTCAGTGCACAGAGTACAAAGATGGCTGGAGCTTGAAGTGTAACAGGCACTGGGACGGGAGGTTGTGGAAACGGGTCGGGGATCTGTCAAAGTGTTCAGACACCAGAATCCGGGCTCAGAGGGGAGAAGGTTGACTGGCACAGGGTTGGAAGAGAGTGGAAAGCAGATGGCCGTTGTTTTCTGGCTGCTTTTGGATTGTGTGCTCATATCGACAGATAACTTCCTTCAGGTGAGCAAACTTTGCTGGGTCAATCGCTGGTTTGCCCATCCTGTCAGGAAATGTAGAGGAGGCTTGACTCAAAATCAAAGAGGCAGAGATGATTTAGTGGAGAGCAATAACTTTTATAATTAACTGCAAAGTAACAAGCCACAAGAGGCCATAAAACAAGTAAAAACTGATAACACAACAAGGCAACAAGGTAACTAAAGGCTCAGAGCAACTGGTTGAGGCTAGCTGGTTCGTATGAGTAAACAAGGATTGTGGCTGAGAGCTGGGTTTAAATAGGTTGCAGGTGATGAGTTAGAAACAAGTGGCAGGTGATTCCTCTCGGCTGGGTGGAGACTGGGAGGAGCCAGCATGTGCAGGTCTGACAGATAAACAGTAGAAGCTGGAAATATAGTGGCATAGAGTAATAAACATGGAAACAGGCCTTGCAGCCCAAAACCCATGTCAACCAAGATGCTCCCCTAAGCAAGTCCTATTTGTGGGCCGAAGGGGCTGTATTGTACTGTAGATTTTCTATGTTTCATTTCCCGCATTTGGCCCATAACATTCCAACTCTTCCCTATCTATAAACACGTCCAGGTGTCTTTTCAACATGAAATCAAAAGGCTGTAATTGATCACTGAATTCAGTAGTGAGCCCAGAAGGCTACTTGGCAGATGTGGTGCTCTTTATGTTGGGCTTCATTGAAGTAGCATAAGGGGCTGAAGCCTGAGTTCAGACTAGGAGGGGGACAGAAAAGTAAAACTATTGACAAGTGAAATTTTGGAACATGTCTGTGGACTGAACAGAGGAATTCTGGGAAGCAGTGACCCATTGGTTGTAGATCTCCTTGGTATAATGTGCCTGCCTTTACAATGAGAATGGACATAGACCAGTAATTTAACATGGTGCATTCTCTTATTCCCATTGCATTAAAGAAATAGCAAACATAATAACTCAGGTGCTAAAAATAAATAAGTTGCAAGTGGCCCTTTTAGAATTTGACCTGTCATTTCCAGCAAAGTTGACACCAAACACGAGGAAATCTGCAGATGCTGGAAATTCAAACAACAACACACACAAAATGCTGGTGGAACACAGCAGGCTAGGCAGCATCTATAGGGAGAAGCGATGTCGACGTTTCGGGCCGAGACCCTTCGTCAGGGCTCAAAGTTGACACCTGTTGGGTTATGCACCACTGTCTTTGGGAAAATTGTTTTGCTGCTTGAACATTCCATTGGTGAAAGAAAAAATACCTCCTTTTATTCAAGCCAAACTTAAGGAGATATGAAGACAGAGCTCATCCACACCTTGTGATCAAATAAACAATAGTTTCCATTGGATTTGGATTTAAGATTCTATTGAGTGGAAGGAGGTGCACAATATCAAATCCATTCACAGAAAAATTTTCTTCACGAGAGGTAAAACATAGATGATGTAATTTTTCTAGCAAGTGCTTTAGTTATTTGTTCAGGTGCATAGTTGAATATTTATTAAAGAACAAAGATTTATTTTTCACTTTGTACCCAATGGTTTCATTGACTCTTTTGGATCAATATCTTAATGATATGGCTCTGTGTGTTTGTGAGTGTGGGTGTGAATGTGGGTGGGGTTGTGTGTGAGCATGTGTGTGTGCATACTGGTCTTTGTACAAACTCTGCAGTGATAGCATTCAGGGAAATCACTGAAGAAACCTAAACAATGGCAAGCTTTTGTTCCTCCACCTTTATGTTTAAAATCCAGCTTATTCTCACCAGAACTCTCCGAACTCAAATGAACAGTGAAAATGATTCTCTTCCTTCGAAGCCTGATCTTTGGTCTTTGTTCTGCAATCAGTCCCTGTCCTCATGCAGCTGGGGATGCTGTGCAGAGCTGGAAAGATACAACATAGTTACTCGTGTGTTATTCTAAAAGAAGAGGAAACATCAAGGCAGAGTTTAACACAAGAAATTCTGCAGATGCTGGGAATCTTGAGAGGCACACACAGAACGGGTCACCTTTGATTCTATTTAAAGATTGGCTTTATTTGTTACATGTACGTTGAAACAGCGAAACATACAATGAAGTGTATCATTTTCGTCAACGACCAATACAGTCCAAGGATGTGCTGGGGACAGCCCACAAGTGCCACCATGCTTCCAGCGCCAACACTCGCAAGCCCACAACTCACTAACTCTAACCGTATACCTTTTTGAATGTGGGAGGATACAGAGCAACTGCAGGAAACCCAAGCAGTCACAGGGAGAATGTACAAATCCCAGAAAACTATTCCCGATCAGTGATCGCTGCTGCTGTAAAGCAATTGCACAAACTGCTACACTATCGTGCCGCCCCATTTTTGTATCAGAGATAGGGAGAATTTCACTCTCAGTGTCCAGTGCAAAGTGTGTGCTGTCAGTTGCTGATAATACCCCTCTTGTGCATATCAATTCCATTCCCTTCAGCAAAAACCAAGATGCAGGAGACAACTATTACCAATCAAGTTGAGATTATTGTCATAAATGTACACCAGGGTACAATGAAATACTTGCTCATGTGAAGCTCACTGAGTAAACAGTATACAGTACACTCAGTGGCCACTTTACTAGATACCTCCTGTACCTAATAAAGTTGCCATTGAGTGCATGTTCCTGGTCTTTTGTTGCTGTAGTCCTTCCACTTCAAGGTTCAATGTGTTCTGCATCAGAGATACTGTCACCTTTATGCCAGCTGAACCAGTCTCATTAACGAGGCATTTTCACCCACAGAACTCCCGTTCATTGGATGTTTTATGCTTTTTGCTTTTCACACCACTCTCTGTAAGCTCTAGACACTGTTGTGGGTAAAAACTCCAGGAGATCAGCAGTTTCTGAGATACTCGAACCACCCCATCTGGCACCAACAATCATTCCACGGTCAAGGTCACTTAGATCACATTTCTTCCCCATTCTGATGTTTGGTCTGGACAACAACTGAACCTCTTGATCACGTCTGCATTCTTTTATGCAATGAATTGCAGCCACATTATTGGCTGATTAGATATTTGCATTAATGAACAGATGTAGATGTACCTAATAAAGTGGCCACTGAGTGTACATGACAACAATATATACAGCAATGAGTGAAAAGCAATAGAATAGTGCGAAGGTGGCAGGAATACTTAATAATGCTGCTGGCCTTCTTGATCAAAGCACTGTGAGGATGAACACGATGGAAAGTGCTAAGATGATGATCAGTCAATACTCCTGCAAGCAAGGAGTACGTGAAACCAAAGACAGATTTCTGCCAAACCCAAGGAAAAAAATAATGTCAAATGGTGCCATGGATTGCTCAGAAACATATGGTTAAGTTATTGCCTCCCATCAATTTCCTCCTTTTTTCCCCCTGAGAGTGGTAACTGCAGAATATTAACAGACCACTGCCTGGCACAGATAGATGCCTCATGCTTTTTATGCACAATCAGCATTCAGTTCTCCCTCAATATATCTTGGATCAGAATCTTCCCCAGGACATGCTGCACTGACAGGAATAGACAATGTTCTGGTAGATGGAGGGAAGAATTATGATACCACTGTCTGTGTATGAGTCTGCCACCATATCCAGAATGCTGTCCCAAAGCAAGTGTTGGTTTCATTGATCCTTGTTGAAAATGCAGGTATTGCTTTCCTTGGATAATGAATTCTGCATACATGTAATCTTTACAATGAGAGGTGAAATGAAAGTTGGGTCCCTTCATCAGTACTGGTTTATACAGTAGATGTCACTTCAACCCTAAACTTGGATTGCCGCATCCAATTCACACCTCATTGTTAAGCGTAAAGCTGTATTTTATTGGTGAAAATTTACATGTTGGCTTGAGTCAGATGTTAAGCTTTCCCATCACAGTTTGTAACATAGATCATATTTCAAAATTCATCAGATGTGAACAGCTTGAAGCCTTCTGTGAGAAAAAAAGGGGACTAGACAAATACAAACCAATATCTCTGACAAATCTGATACCTTGACCTGTAAAATAAAGCGCCTGAGCTGTTCAAGTCAGAAATATATTTTTCAAATTTATTTTTTCAATATTTGTTTCATAAAATAAGTAATAAAAGAGACCTATCCCTGAATTTACATTGTAAGTAATTCTGCCCCAGTTTGTTTTCATGATAAATATTTTTAAAGTTTGTCAGTGGCCACTTTGATCAGAAATTGAAAGACATTGCCTTCAATTGATGCAACAGAGATGAAGCAAAACAACTCAGTCTAATACAAACTGTATAAAAGGACTTTATCCACTGATATTAAGTATTACCGAACCAAGGCTAATAAATGGCATTCTGGTACACATAAAAATGATGAACTGAAATGGAGAATGGGCTTGAGAATCTAAGGAGACAACTCTAATGAAGACAGTCACAGTCAAAGTAAATTTATTATTAAAGTACATATATGTCACCATATACTACCTTGAGATTTTTTTTGTAGCAGACCTTTACAGGAAAATAAAGTAATACAATAAAATTTATGAAAAACTATACGTAAACAAAGACTGACAAATGACCAATGTGCAAAAGAAAACAAATTGTTCAAATAATAAAAAATAAATAATACTGAGAACAGGAGTTGTAGAGTCCTTTAAAGCTTGTGCAATCAGTTCAGAGTTGAGGTGAGGGAAGTTATCCACGTCAATTCAGGAACCTGATGGCTGTAGGGTAATAACTGTTCCTGAACTTGGTGCTGTGGGACTTAAGACCATAAGACAATAAGACGTAGAAGCAGAATTAAGTCATTTGGCCAATCGAGTCTGCTCTGCCATTCAATCGTGGTTGATGTATTTCTCCCCTCCACAACCCCACTCCCCAGACTGTTTGCCGGAACCTTTGATGCCATGTCCAATCAAAAACCTATCAAGCTCTGCCTTAAATACACCTAATGATCTAGCCTCCATAGCTGCCTGTGGTAACAAATTCCATAAATTCACCACCATGTGGCTAAAGAAATTTCTTGGCATCTCTGTTTTAAATGGACGCCCCTCTGTCTTAGGCTCTCCCACCATGGGAAACATCCTTTCTGCATCTACTCTGTCTAGGCCTTTCAAGGTTTTAATGAGAACCCCCCTCATCCTTCTAAATTCCAGCAAGTACAGACCCAGAGCTATCAAACATTCCTCATATGATAACCCTTCCATTCCCAGAATCATCCTTGTGAACTTCCTCTGAATGCTCTCCAAGGCCAGCACATCTTTTCTTAGATGAGAAGCCCAAAATGGTTCACAACACTCAAGGTGCTTATAAAGCCTCAGCATCACATCCCTCATCTTATACTCTAGACCTCTTGAAATGAATGCTAACATGGCATTTGCCTTCCTCACCACCAACTCAACCTGTAAGTTAACCTTTAGGGTGTTTTGCACAAGGACTCCTGAGAGCCTTTGCATCTCAGATTTTTGGATTTTCTCCCCATTTAGAAAATAGTCTGCACATTTATTTCTACTACCAAAGTGCATGAGCATGCATTTCCTATTGTATTTCATCTGCCACTTTCTTGCCCACTCTCCTAATCTGTCTAAGTCCTTCTGCAGCCTACCTATTTCCTCAACATTCCTGTCCCTCCACCAATTTTCGTATCGCCTGCAAACTTGATAACAAAGCCATATGTTCCATCATCTAAATCATTGATATACAGCATAAAAAGAAGCAATCCCAACTCCGACCCCTGTGGAACATCACTAGTCACTGGCAGCCAACCAGAAAAGGATCCTTTTATTCCCACTCGCTGCTTCCAACCAATCAGCTAATGCTTTAACCATGCCAGTAAGTCCTGGACCTTCTGCCCGATGATAGGAAGAGAGCATGGCCTGGGTGGTGGGAAGCCTTGATGGTGGATGTTGGTTTCTTGTGACAGCACTCCTTGTAAATGTGGTCAGTGATGGATTGGGCTTTGCCTGTGATGGACTGGGCTGTATCCACCACTTTCTGTAGCCTTTATGAAATGGACATTATATCTTACTGGCAGATGTTAATATTGGGAGCTAGTCATCCTTTTCCTTCTATTCAAGTCTGGTTTTGCTGTCATCATTTTATTTGCAATGTTTTAGAAATCCTAAAGGTTTACTACACCTGCTGGAACAGGTACTGGATATTTTACATGAATGACCAGCTCCATTCAGTATCTTTTGAGGCATTGATCTTGTAAAAGTATTAGCTGAGAGTATTATTTTTTTGATAGGATTTGCTGTTACCTTTCTGGTGTCACATGATGAATGTCACAAGGAATAGACATTATCCATTACTGGATATGTAAATGACTGTAATAGTTCAGTAGCCACAGAAATTATCTACCAGCAAACATTGTTTGTCATTTTATTCTATCAGCAAAAGATACATTTAAGTATTGCCGTGTAGAATGACGTCAAACGAACACACAAAGCTCCTTTCTATTAATAGGCCACTCACATAAACATAATAGCTTCAGACATGTTCAAAATCCTCCTCTAGACCTTACAAGATTTACCAAACATTGCAAATGAACCAGTGGGAAAAAACATAACCTTGAATGGAAGCGAAAGTAATATGTAGCTCCTAAGTTTAATATTAAACTGAAAAAAAATAGACCTTGATTTTACTGGACCTGATAAGTTTTGAGATTAAAGGACTTTTACAAACATCCCAGACTGGCTGAGGTCTACAGGCTGTTTCTGGCTGAAGTAAAGCTACTTGTGCTGAGAGCCTGTAGCAGATATGGGATCTGCAAGCCCATTCATTTGAATAATGATTGTGTGTCATGTGGAAGATAAAGGAAAATGAGTAATATGCCTTTAAACATCTGTGCTTTGTTTTAATATTCTTAATTATTTAAAAGCATTTTACAGGTTTTAGTTGATTTATTTTCTTAATTTAATAGCGCAAGAACTTTCAATTATTTATTTCAATTTTAAGCAATCTGAAATGGTTTTGAATGTCAGAAACATTGTAGAACCTTAATAGTCAGACTGCCACCTACAGTGGGTGGGGTCTCCATTAGCTGTCAAGGTTTGCAGAAAAGTTCTAGGGGTGGGGTGTGTTTGGTCCTGGCCATGTCACTTAATGGCATTGTTTGAGACCCCGCCACTGTGTAAACTTGTGCTTGCCCTCAACGCTGTAGATAGGGTACAATTACAGAGTGGTTAGCTTAGTATTTCACATTCTGGAGACAAAAACCACCTCAGCGATGTTTTTGGTTCCCTACCGAGGGGCTACTGTGAGTCTCCACGTCCTCTCTACCATACAGTAAGATTGTGACTGATCTCTCACCTCAGAAGCCATTTTCCAGTACTAGCTAAATATCCCTTTAATTTCCTTAATACATTAAAATGTATCAAAGTCCACCTTGAATACTGTATACTTGATGCCTGAGCCTCCACAGTCCTCTTGAGTAAGTGTGCCATCCATCAGCTCAAGAATGCATTTCTCATCAAAGCTGAGTTTATTATCATATGCACAAGTACTATACAGGTAGGTAGATAGATAGATAGATACTTTATTCATCCCCAAGGGGAAATTCAACATTTTTCCAGTGTCCCATACACTTATTGTAGCAAAACTAGTTACATACAGTATTTAACTCAGTATAAATATGATATGCATCTAAAATCACCCTCCCAAAAAGCATTAATAAATAGCTTTTAAAAAGTTCTTAAATAGTTTACTAAAGTGCATTGAGTGGTAACAAGCTCAGTCCTAACCCTGGCACTTAACATGTCTTGCCCCTGGTGGTTGAATTGTAGAGCCGAATGGCATTGGGGAGTAAAGATCTCTTCATCCTGTCTGAGGAGCATTGCATTGACAGCAACCTGCCGCTGAAGCTGCTTCTCTGTCTCTGGATGGTGCTGTGCAGAGTATGTTCAGGGTTTTCCATGATTGACCGTAGCCTACTCAGCGCCCTCCGCTCTGCCACCGATGTCATACTCTCCAGTTCTGTCCCCACAACAGAGCCCACCTTCCTTACCAGCTTATTAAGACGTGAGGCGTCCCTCTTCTTAATGCTGCCTCCCCAGCACGCCACCACAAAGAAGAGGGCACTCTCCACAACTGACCGATAGAACATCTTCAGCATCTCACTACAAACATTGAATGACGCCAGCCTTCTGAGGAAGTACAGTCGACTCTGTGCTTTCCTGCACAGGGCATCTGTGTTGGCAGTCCGGTCTAGCTTCTCGTCTAACTGCACTCCCAGATACTTGTAGGTCTTAACCTGCTCCACACATTCTCCATTAATGATCACTGGCTCCATATGAGGCCTAGGTCTCCTAAAGTCCACCACCATCTCCTTGGTCTTGGTGATACTGAGACGCAGGTAGTTTGAGTTGCACCATATCACAAAGTCCTGTATCAGTTTCCTATACTCTTCCTCCTGACCATTCCTGACACACCCCACTATGGGCGTGAATTGTCAGTACCTTTTTCCCAGGGTGCTGGCCTTCCTCCTTAACATCTTATACATCTCTACCAAGTCACCTCTCATCCTCTTTCACTTCAAAGAGAAAAGCCATGGCTTCACAACCTTTCCTCATAATTTTAAGTATGGGATGGATGTTAGAGATAGGTTTTTTTTCCACAGAGAATGCTAAGTGCATGGAGTACACTGCCAGAGGTGGTGGTAGAGTCAGGTACATTAGCAACATTGTAGAGATTCTTAGATAGACATATGATGAAAGAAAAATGGAGGACTCTGTGGGAGGGAAGAGTTAGACTCATCTTGGAATACATTAAAAGGGTGGCACAACATCATAGGCCAAAGGTCCGGTACTGTGCCGCACTGTTCTAAGTTTTATGTTCTAAGCATAAAGTGTGCACAATTGTTACAAAACACAACATTGTTAGAACACAAGAAAAAATCCATTGTAGTGCAAAATGGTCAAAGTGACCATAGTGTTGCTATAATAAGTGTCCATGAGGGTTGGGCAGGTTGGTTTGAGAACCAAATGGTTGAAGGGAAGTAGCTGTTCTTGATATTGATGGCATGGGACTTCAGGGTTCTGTATTTTCTGCCTGATGTGAGCTGCAAGAAGATGACCTGGCCTGGATGATGGGGATCTTTGATGATTGATGTTGCCTTTCTGAGGCAGCACCTCCTGTAAATATTCCAATGTTTTCTGATTTTATTGGAGGTAATAAGGCAACAGAAAGGCACATAGGAGGTGCTGCTGCTTTGCAGCTCCAGTGAGCCAGATTTGACCCTCTCTGTTGGAGTTGTTTGTACATTCTCCCGATGACAGCATGGTTTCCCCTTAGTACTCTGGTTTCCTCCAACATCCCAGAGGCGCTATATGATTTGTTGATTAATTCCTGTAAATCCCCCTCATTGTAGGTGGGTGGGAAGTAAATCAAGGTGGAATTGAAACAAAAATGAAGAAAAACATATAATTGGAGATATAAGTATGCTGCAAATGATGTTTTATTCATTGTTCTATGTTTGATAAATGACACGTTCTATCTGGTTCATGCACAATGCAAAACACATTCATCTTACTCACATCAACAAGAACTATGACCTTCATTCATATTGCTTCTTTAATGAAAAAAGGAACATTGACTTTATTTTAATGGCGGTATCATTTAACAGAGCATGGGTTGCGGGGAAGAGGGCAGATGGTACTGCTCTGAAAGCCAGCATACACTCAGTTGGCTGAATAGTCTCCAATGTCATAAAGTATGAGAAATATCTATGAAATAAATCAGAGTAGGTATCATGCTGACTAATCCTGTCCAGTATTTACATTGTGAGCTCCAGGTTTCCTCTACCGCCACAATGAGGCCACACTCAGGTTGGAGGAGCAACACCTCATATTCCGTCTGGGTAGCCGCCAAACTGATGGCATGAACATCGATTTCTCTAACTGTCAGTAATTTCTCCCCCTTCTCCCTTCCCTCTTCTTCCATTTCCACTCAGGCTCCTCATTTACTCCTTCTCATCTTCTCACCTGTCCATCACCTCCCTCTGGTACCCCTCCTCCTTCCCTTTCACCTCTGGTACACTCTCTTCTCCTATCAGATTACTTCTTCAGCGCTTTATTTTTTCCACCTATCACCTCCCAGTTTCTTACTTTATTACCTCTGCCCCGCCCACCCCTTTTCCCCCTCACCTACTACCTGCCAGCTTGTACTCCTTCCCCTCCCTTCACCCTCTTATTCTGACATCTTGCCCTTCTTTTCCAGTCCTGATGAAGGGTCTCGGCCGGAAACATTGGCTGTTTATTCTTCTATATAGGCACTGCCTGACCTGCGAGTTCCTCCAACATTGTTTGTGTTGCTCTGGATTTCCACCTTCTGCAGAATCCCTTGTGTTTATGAGTTGTTTTGATTTCTTATTTTGTTCTTTTTTAAGATCCTTCCCTTCTCTAATACCAAGGCTCAGAAATGCAGAGTTCATTGAACGGCCTGGCGCACCAGAGCATTTTCCATAATCCTCTTGCACAGATCAGTGCAGATTTTGGTTATAATTTGTATTAAATAGCTGACAAAGCCCAGCATAGCAATGCAACATTTGGCTGGTGAGTGATCAGAACGGAAAGGGAAAAAAAATCACAATACTATTCAAAGTATTTATGGATTATGCAGAGAGCTATGCTTTGTGGTGCCAAATTTGTACCAGTCCACCAGTCTTATATTTAGCTATGAAAATCCAGTATAATAATTTTAAAAACTGGAAACAGAAAGCAAAACATTGCCAACACTAGGAATCTGAAATAACGCCAGGAAAATCCTGAAGATGCTCAGAAGATCATCTAGAGTCTATGGAGGCTGAAAACAAAAGGGTTAATGTTTCTGGCTGATGACTTTTGATGAGATTTGTAGTTTTCCAGCCAAAGTGATGTGCTTGTAAACCTCCTCTGCACCCCCTCTAGCGTCTCTTTTTTTTTTGCAACCAGAACAGCACAGAATTTGCTCCAGAAATGAAATGACCTGCCCAACCCCACTCTATCATGAGTGTATGACACAACAGGTCATCCTGTTGGCCTCATACAGGTCATGCCTGGGTTACAAACTCCTGATTTATGGACACCTGTACATATAAACAAGCTCCCATAATTTTATTCAATTTGAAAGTCTGACACACATACGTATGTTTGTTGTAAATCTAGAACATAGACCAATGCAGCACAATAATAGGCTCTTTGACCGATGATGTTGTGCTGAACTAATTAAGATAAAGATGCCGACTTTCACACAAGGTCCACGTCCCTCCGCTCACTGCACATTCGTGTGTCTATCTAAGAGCCTCTTAATGGCTCCACTGCCTCCCATGTCTGCAAATTGGAGCCACCCGTCACTCCTTTATTTATTTAGAGATGGAGCACAGCCCCTCCAACCCAACGAACTTGTGCTGCCTATTTTACAGCCAAATGACTAATTAACCTCCTAACCCTTTGTTATTGGAATGTGGGAGGAACTCGGAGCATCCGGAGGAAATCCACGGACTCATAGGGAGAACGTACAAGTTCCTTACAGGCAACAGGAAGAATTGAACCTGGGTCACTGCCGTTATAATAGCTTTACACTAACCACACCCTCTCTGTGTAAAAGACTTACTTCCTTAAGCCCCGCACCCCGACTGGGGCATCGGCCACCAACAGCAGGTCACCAGAGTCCTCTGTCCTGGGCCAGTCTTTCAAGTTGTCCCCAGGCGTAGCTCATCTTCCTCCTCCCAGGGATGGGGATCTGAGTTTCTGTAGCTCTGGGTTTCTACAGGATGGGGTTGCTAGTTCCATGTCCTTCCCTCCTCCTTTAACAGCCGGGTTTGGGGCCACGCATGGCAGAGTTATAAAAAACTTGCCCTGCACTAAATGATGAATATCATGTACTTTCCTCTCTCTTGGCACTTCTAGGAACTTTTTCTGTCTTATCAGTCTTATGTGCTTTTGATGACATTCATTACAATACTGTGGAAATAGGGTCACCATATTGAGTGATGTTTACATAGTTTCTGACATTTCGATTAGGTTAGTTTGATTTTTCACATGTATATTGAAACATCGAAACACACAATGAAATGTGTTATTTGCATTAACAACCAGCTATGCTTCTAGCACCAATTGGCCACAATTTACGAACCCTAACCTGTCTGTCTTTGTGATGTGGAAGGAGACCAGAGCACCCAACTATTCACTAGAAAGTACATTTATTATCAAAGTATGTATACTATATACAATCTTGAGATTTATCTCCTTACAAGCAGCCACAAAACAAAGAAATCCAGTAGAACCCATTAAAAAAGGACTATCAAACACCCAACGTGCAGAAAAAAACATATTGTGCAAGCAATGAAAGTAAGCAAATAACATTCACGAAGTGAGTCCACAGCCACAAAGCCAGTCACTGCCAATCCAGGAGCCCTTTCGTTGCAGGCCACAGCCTCAGTTCAGTTCATTGCAGAGACAGTAAACCTCGCGAGCACCAGCTCGTCCCTCTCCCCGGCCCCAACACCCTGACCTTCACAGGAGGAAATTTGGGATGATCTGTTACTGAGCAAATTCTCTGAAGAAAAATCACTGACCAAAATATACTGTTCTCTCTCTGCCCCAAACTTCTGAGTGCTTCAATCAATTTGTGGTTCACATTGTCAACAAGTAAGGCAAATCAAAAGAAAAGATACTCCTTCACCAGTATTCAGAGCTCCAAGTGTGCAACACTTCAGCTGTGAGCCTGCTGAGGTCATCTATCGTATCCGGTACTCTCCTTTACATCTGTGAGACCTGATACCAACTGAGGGACCACTTTGTCAAGCACTTTGTGATATCTGCCGCAAAAGGCAGGACCTCCCGGTGGCTATCCATTTCAATTCAACTTCCCATTCCCATTTTGACATGTCTGTTCATGGCCTCCTCCACTGCCATGTTGAGGTCAAGCTCTGGTTGGAGGAGCAACACCTCATATTCAGTGTGCGTAGCCTCTAATCTGATGGCATGAACATTGATTTCTGGTCATTTCACCCCCTCCCCACTCCTCCCTTTTTCTATTCCCTACTCTGCTCCCCTCTTAACCCTTCTGTTCTCATTTGCCCATCAGCTCCTTCTGATGCCACTCCACCTTCGCTTTCTCCCATGGTCCACTCCTTCTTCTTCAGCTGTTTACATCCTCAACCTATCACCTCCCAGCTTCTTACTTCATCCCCCACCTCCATTCACCTTCCCCTGACCTGCTCTCACTTGGTAGCTTGTACTCTTTCCCCTCCCCCCCCCCCATTCTGGCTCTTCCCCCTTCCTTTCCGGTCTTGATGAAGGGTCTCCGCCCAAAAAGTTGAACGTTTATTTCCCTCCATAGATGCTCCCTGACTTGCTGAGTTCCAACAGCATTGTGTGTGTTGTTCAAGATTTCCAACAGCTGCAGAATCTCCTGTGTTTATAGTGTTTCTGATTATTGCACTACCGTGGGAATGAGGGTTACCGTCTGTACTCCCAGCGAAGCTTTTGATTCATTAAGAATTCCTCTGAAAATCCACTGATTAAATTAACTGCTAGCACAGCAAGCAAAGATTATGTTATTATGGGAGAGAGCAGATGTCTCACGTGGTCTGGACAACTGAGCAATTTCAATGAAAGTCTGATAACTGGGATTAAGAATGGCAGGCTGGTAGGTTTTCAACTTGGCAAAGACGTGTTCGGGTCACAGAGTTTAGGCGTCGTAAAACCGTGGAGCAAAGTGAGTAACGTTTAACGCTTCCAAGAACAATAGAGCGTCAGTGAAAAGAATTAAGAATTAATATTCAGCATGGATTCGTTTAAGCAAAAATAATCTGGAGGTTTTACAAGAAAACGGCTCACTGGTTAAACTGAGAGCAGTGAAAGGTCACTTTCGCTGTCACATTTTGTTTGTGATTATATTTATGATGTCTACTTTCAGCATTGAAGCTCACGGAATCGCTCCAGTCTGCATGAAATGCTGCCCTCTCGTGGCTTTGCAAGATTTGGAAACTCACTACTGTACTTTTTATCTGTGCAAAGAAATTATGCTGTATCTTTAATAACCTCAGTGTACCTCAAAATGTTTTGCAGCCAAATGAACTACTATTTGAAGTGTATTCACAGCTAGTTTACGCATGGTAACATTATAATTTTTCAGGTGCTCAGCATCACCTGAAAAATCATAATCGCCATCAGGCAGGAGGTACAAAGCCTTAAATGCCATGCCACCAAGTTCAGAAACAGTTATTACTCTTCATAGCCCATCAGGCTCTTGAACTGGTGTGCATAACTTCACTCACCTCAACACTGAACTGATTTGACAACCACAGACTCACTTTGAAGGACTCTACAACCCATGTTCTCAGTTTTATGTACTTTTTAAACATTTATTATTCACACTATTTGTCCTGTTTTGCATATTGATTGTCAGTCTTTGTTTATGTATAGTTTTTCATAATTTCTACTGTAATTAATTACTCACCTGGAAATGCCTGCAAGAAAATGAATCTCAAGGTAGTATATGCAGTAACATACAGCACACATACTTTGATAATAAATTTACTTCGAACTTTGATCAAGGTATAAATAATGCCCTGAACACCAGTGATAAACACACATGTTCTTATATTCTTAAAAGCAGAAGCCCTTTGTTCACGAACAAGCACCTATTTACATTAATTGTGCACTAATCATATTTTTTTATTCTCCCCACATTCCCATCAACTCCCTGCAGATTCTGACACTAACTTACTCACTTAGGGGCAGTTTACAATGACCACTTAACCACCAACCCAAGTCTTTACAGTGTGGGAACAAAGAAACCCACACAAAATGCTGGAGGAACTCTGTAGGTCAGGCAGCATCTATGGAAAAGAATAAACAGTTGATGTTTTGGACCGAGACCCTTTATGAGGTCTGGAAAGGAAGGGGAAAGATGCCAGAATAAAAAGGTGGGGGGAGGGGAAGGAGGCTAGCTAGAAGGTGATAAGTGAAGCTAGGTGAGTGGGAAAGGTAAAGGGCTGGAGAAGAAGGAATCTGATAGGAAAGGAGAGTGGACCATACGGGAAAGGGAAGGAAAGGGGACCTGGGGAGAAGTGATGGGCAGGTGAGAAGAGGTGAACGGCCAGAGTGGGGAATAGAAGAAGAGGGAAGGAAGAGGGAAAGGCAAAAAAAAAGTACCAGAACAAAGTGTTGCATCCAGTGGAAACCCATGCAGTCACAAGGAGAACATGCAAACTCCACACAGACAGCCTTGTGGGGCCAGGATTGAATCTGCGTCAATGGTGCTTAAGGTACCATCTCTACCAGCTGTGCTATTGCACCGGCCGTCATTTGGATTGTAAGTTCAGATCTTTTACATCCACCTGGGAGAACCTGTTTAGTGTTTCATCTGAAAGATGGATGAGGTTAGACTAACTCCACTTCAAATATTTGACTATAGCACAAATTATGCCATGTATAATTCATATTCTGAACTAAATTCCAGAGTGGAAGTAATTAATTAAATCATTTCTTTTTCTTAATCACCCTGGTGCTTGAACAGTTCAGAGCACAACAGATTAGCCAGATCATCTGGTGCATAGATATGGTGATTAACCTGAACCAAACCCCCAGCAGGGCATTCTTACTTCTGAAAACATCAACTATACTTTCCTCCAATCTTTATGTTAAATAAATCTTTATTTGATTTTGAATTATTTCCAAATAACTCTAATGATTAGTGACTTCTGGAAACAGTGAAACAACCTACAACACAAGCTATTCAGAGGGCCATAAGACTATAAGACATAGAGCAAAATTAGGCCATTTGGCCCATCCAGTCTGTCCACTGATTCATGGCTGACTTATTATTCCTCTTAACCCCATTCGCCTGCCTTCTCCTTGTCACTTTGATGCCCTGACTAATCAAAAACCTATCAACCTCCACTTTAAGTATATCCAGTGACTTGGTCTCCACAGCCATCTGTGGCAATGAATTCCACAGATTCACCACTAAAGAAATTCATCCTCATCTCTGTTCTAAAGGGTGTCTCTCTATTCTGAGGCAGTCCTCTCTAGTCCTAGACTCCTCCATAATAGGAAACATCCCCTCCACGTCCACTCTATCTAAGGCTTTCAATATTCAATCAGTTTCAATGCCCAAAGCCACCGAACGCTCCTTTCATTCTCAGAATCATTCTCATGAACCTCCTTTGAACCGTCTCCAATGCCAGCACATCTTTTCTTTGACATGGGGCCTAAAACTGCTTACAATCCTCCAATTGCAGGCAGACCAGTGTTTTATAAAGCCTCAGCGTTACACCCTTGCTCTTATATTCTAGTCCTAAATGAAAGTGCCTGCCTTCCTTACCACTGGTTCAACCTGTAAGTTAATCTCGGGAATCCTGCACAAGGGCTCCCAAGTCCCAATGCACCTCTGATTTTTGAATTTTCTCTCCATTTTGAAAATAGTCTACGCTTTTATTCCATCTATCAAAGTGCATAGCCATACACTCCCTGACACTATATTCCATCTGCCACTTTTTGCCCATTTCGCCTATCCTTCTGCAAGACTCCCTCCTTCCTCAACACTTCCTGCCCCTCCACCTATCTTTGTAGCATCTGCAAACCTGGCCACAAAGCCATCAATTCCTTCATCCAAATCATTGGCATACAATGTTAACAAAAGCAGTCCCAACACTGACCTCTGTGGAATACCACTAGTAACCGGCAGCCAATCTGAAAAGGTTTCCAACAATGAAGCATGGCTCAATGCAAAATGGCTTAGATTTTAATATTCAGGTCTCCAGAGCAGGATTTCAATCCACTGTCTTTTTTTCAGGAATTAGATTCAACCCAGTAGACTAGAGCTTTAGGATTAAAAGAAAGAATAACCAACAGTGCAGCTTATAATAGCAATCCTCTGCAAAGTGCATTATTTACAGACTTCGCCCTTAAACAAAACTATGTTGTTTTTACAGATAAAAGTGCTGTCAATGCTTACTGTCTCAAACTGCATGTAAAATATTGGTAAGAACAGAATAATACTTCTGCACCTGCAAAATCAAAATGTTTGAGATAGAAATGAAATATAAAGAGTCAAGCTTCCTGTTGAGTACAATGAGCTATCAGATATTTTAGCTTGACTTGTTTGAGTGGAGCAGGAAAAATTATTGTTATTTGGCTTGTGTTACCTCAGCCAGATCTCATGTCAATTAAGGTAAACCTCCCTCCCATTGCATCACACTGTCCTAAAGAAATTCATGCCCAGACCAATATTTAGAGTCATGGATTCATAGAGCCATACAGCACAGATATACTGCAAGTCTAAACAGTCCATAGTGACCAGGGTGCCCGCCCAGCCAGTCCCAGTTTCCTGCCCATATACTTCTTTGGCTTGCTGTCTATGTACTTACCCAATTGCTTCTTAAATGATACGATTATTTATACTAGCCTCAACCACTTCCTCTGGCAGCTCCCTCTAAATAAAAAAGTTCAAATTCAGATTTACTTATCACACGTACATCAAGACATACAATGAAATGTGTCATTTGCATTAACTACAACCAACACACCCAAGGACCTCCTCCAGACTTCACCCGGTTTGATCTTCAAGCCTCTACTTCTGGACCTGCATGGACCTCATCCTCCAGACTCACACAGACCTCTGTGTTGCTCCTCAGGTCCCTTTTAAACCTTCCTTGCTCATCCTAAATCTATACCCCTAGTTTTGCACACCCCTACTCTGGGGAAAAGACTGTTACTGTCCACCTTATCTTATTAACTTCTATAAATTTTTCCCTTATTCTCTCACAATCCAAGGAATAAAGACCTAGCCTGGCCTATCTCTCCCTATAATTCAAGCCCTCTAGTCCTAACAACATCTCTGTAAAACATTTTTTTATATTCTTTCCTGTATAACCAGGTTTTTCCTATAAAAGGATAACAAAACTGAATACAGTACTCCTATACTCAAGGCCGTGACTGATGAAAACCAGCATACTAAGTGCCTTTCTTGCCACCTGTGATTGGTTTCAATGAACTATGCAGTTATACCTTTGTACTTTCATTCCTTGGTCCGTCTGTTGCCTCCTGTTTATCCTCAACAAGCACCTACAAATTTATTGGCAAAATGATTGCAACTTGTTTTTCCTTCAAAATAATGTCATGTCATTGACACACACAGGTCATTGAATGAAGGGCACTTTGGAATGCAAGTCTTTCCTTCTCTTTCTTTTCAGCGTAGCAATCAAAAGACATAGAGGAGCAGAATTAGGCCATTTGGCCCATCAAGCCTTCTCCACTATTCCATCATAGCTGATTTATTATCCCTCGCAACCCCATTCTCCTCCTTCTCCCTGTAACCTTTGACATTGTGACTAATGAAGAATCTATCAAACTCCATTTCAAATACACCCAGTGACTTGGCCTCCACAGCTGTTTGAGGCACAGAATCCCACAGATTCACCACACTCTTGTAAAAGAAATTTCTCCTCATCTCTGTTCTAAAGGTACGTCCTTCTATTCTAAGGCTGTGCTCTTTGGTCCTAGACTACCCCATTATAGTAAATATCCTCTCCATGTCCAATCTATCTGGGACTTTCAATATGTTCCACCACCCCCCACCGCTGCCATTCTTCTAAACTCCAGTGAATACAGGCCCAGAGCCATCAAACCCACCTCATATTAAATGTGTTCATTACTCTTAAGTGAAGATGAGTCTGTACAAATTGAACTGCTTAAAAACAAATTATATCATACATTGCACTTTCTTTTGTTTACAGAATCATCAGAAAAGACTTCAAATTATTGAGATGATTTTGTATTTTTGTTCAAGATACAAGGAAAATTAAGCCTGGGGGAAATTATGAACTTTCTTTAAGTTTATTATTGTGATGTGTCAAGTGTTACGTGTAAGAGACATCTGACAAATGACAAGGGAGAGAAATAAAATGTTGGCTTATTGCCTTGTGATGACAAATGCCAGCACATTGGTTTCAATAAGTTGATGTAACATATTTATCTATTACAATAGATCATATATGTTCATGAATGAAGTAAAATCTTCTCTACCCCATGGACCTTTGGATGTGTAGTCACTGAAGGTATTGAAGGTTAATAACTTTAAGATTTTGGATTTTATGAGAATCAAGGGATTTTGCATTTGAATTACATTTGTATGATATTCAATGGTAAAGCAGACAGGAGTGACTTAATAACCTTCAAAAGCCTCTATTAGTTTTATGAAAGATCTGTGACATTTTATCATTAACATTAAGCCAATGTGTATTAGATTGCCAAAATGCAATGACAGAACACAGACTGTTGTATATTATTAATTTGGAGCTGTGTGATGTGCACTGAAATATCAAAATAAATAAGAGCAAATAAAAGTGGAGCTCAGTTCCAGGAGCCAGTTCCAGTGCCCACGCCCTGCACCGTGCCGACTGATAACTCACTACCTTCTACTTGATCTGGATGGAGTGGGCTCACCTCACTGGCCCAAGTGCTGGTAAGGCCTTGAATGGTTCTAATGCACAGAAACATTTGAATGTGGGTAACTAACTTTTTAAAATAAATATTTAAAAATATAAGACACAAGAGATTCTGCAGAGACAGAAGTCTGAAGCAACACACACAAAATGCTGGTGGAACTTGGCAAGTTGGGCAGGATCTATGGAGGGAAATGAATAGTCCTGGTGAAGAGTTTCGGTCCACAGCGTCGACTGTTATTTACCTCCATACATGCTGCCTGACTTGCTGAGTTCCCCCTGTATTTTATGTGTGGTGCTTTTAAAATATAAAATCAGTTTAAATGAATATTGGAAATAATTAAACATAATTGAAATGACTAAAAGAAAAGAAACTTAATCCCCTTTGCTTTCTTTCCTGCTGCCCTACTGGCCTCTTTGGAATCAGCTGGACCATGGATGTACGGGTGTACTGTGGAGCGCATTCTGACAGGTTACATCACCGCCTAGTGTGGAGGCTCCAATGCACAGGATTGGAAAAAGCTGCAGAGGGTTGTAAACTCAACCAGTTCCATCACAGATGCCAACATCCCCACCATCGAAGACATCTTCAAAAGGCTATGCTCCAAGAAGTTGGCATCCATCATGAAAGACCCCCACCACCCAGGACATTTAAGAGAGTCTTAGATAGGCACATGGCTGAAAGATAAATGGAGGGCTATGTGGGAGAGAAAGGTTAGATTGATCTTGGTGTAGAAACATAGAAAACCTACAGCACGATACAGACCCTTCAGCCCACAATGCTGTGCCAAACATGGACTTACTTTAGAAATCACCAAGGCTTTACCCATAGCCATCTATTTTTCTAAGCTCCCTGTACCTATCCAGGATTCTCTTAAATGACCCTATTGTATCTGCCTCCACCACCGTCACCGGCAGCCCATTCCATGCACTCACCACTCTCTGTGTCAAAAACTTACCCCTGATACCCCTTCTGTACCTACTTCCAAGCACCTTAAAACTATGCTCTCTTGTGTTAGCCATTTCAGCCCTGGGAAAAAGCCTCTGACTATCCACATGATCAATGCCTCTCATCATCTTATAGACCTCTATCAGGTCACCTCTCATCCTCCATCACTCCAAGGAGAAAAAGACGAGTTCACTCAACCTGTTCTCATAAGGCATGCTCCCCAGTCCAGGCAACATCCTTGTATTTTTCCTCCTTACCCCTTCTATGGTTTCCACATCCTTCCTACAGTGAAGTGACCAGAACTGAGCACAGTACTCCAAGTGGGGTCTGACCAGGGTCCTATATAGCTGCAACATTACCTCTCGGCTCCTAAACTCAATCCCACAGTAATGAAGGCCAATGCACCGTATGCTTTCTTAACCACACATTCAACCTGCGCAGCAGCTTTGAGTATCCTATGGACTCAGATCCCAAGATCCTTCTGATCCTCCACACTGCCAAGAGTCTTACCATTAATACTATATTCTGTCATCATATTTGACTGAACAAAATGAACCACCTCACACTTAACATCCTATCAATGTCCTGCTGTAAACTCTGATAGCCCTCCACACTATCCATAATACCTCCAACCTTTGAGTCATCAGCAAACTTACTAACCCATCCCTCCACTTACTCATCCAGGTCACTTATAAATATCATGAAAAGTAGGGGGTCCCAGAACAGATCCCTGAGGCACACCACTGGTCACTGATCTTCATGCAGACTATGACCTGCCTACAACCACACTTTGCCTCTGTGGGCAAGCCAGTTCTGGATCCACAAAGCAATGTCCCCTTGGATCCCATGCCTCCTTACCTTCTCAATAAGCCTTGCATGGGGTACCTTATCAAATGCCTTGCTGAAATCCATATACACTACATCTTTTGCTCTACTTTCCTCAATCTGTTCAGTCACATCCTCAAAAAATTTCAATCAGGCCCTTGACAAAGCCATGCTGACTATTCCTAATCATATTATATCTCTTCAAATATTCATAAATCCTGCCTCTCAGGATCTTCTCCATCAACTTACCAACCACTGAAGTAAGACTCACTGGTCTATAATTTCCTGGGCTATCTCTACTCCCTTTCTTGAATAAAGGAACAACATTCGCAACCCTCCAAACCTCCGGAACCTCTCCCGTCCCCATTGATGATGCAAAGATCATTGCCAGAGGCTCAGCAATCTCCTCCCTCAACTCCCACAGTAGCCTGGAGTACATCTCATCCAGTCCTGGAGACTTATCCAACTTGTTGCTTTCCAAAAGCTCCAGCACATCCTCTTTCTTAATATCTACATGCTCAAGCTTTTCAGTCCATTGTAAGTCACCCTTACAATTGCCAAGATCCTTTTCAATAGTGAATACTGAAGCAAAGTATTCACTAAGTACCTCTGCTATTTCCTCCGGTTCCATACACACATTTCCACTGTCACACTTGATTGGTCCTATTCTCTAACGTCTTATCCTCTTGCTCTTCACATATTTGTAGAATGCCTTGGGGGTTTCCTTAATCCTGTCCGCCAAGGGCTTCTCAAGGCCCCTTCTCGCTCTCCAAATTTCATCCTTAAACTCCTTCCTGCTAGCCTTATAATCTTCTAGATCTCTATCATTACCTAGCTTTTTGAACCTTTTGTAAACTTTTCTTTTCTTCTTGACGAGATTTGCAACAGCCTTTTTACACCATGATTCCTGTACCCTACCATCCTTTCCCTGTCTCACTGGAACATACCTATGCAGAACGCCAGACAAATATCCCCTGAACATTTGCCACATTTCTGCCGTACATTTCCCTGAGAACATCTGTTCCCAATTTATGCCTCCAAGTTCCTGCCTGATAGCTCCATATTTCCCCTTACTCCAATTAAACACTTTCCTAACTTGTCTGTTCCTATCCCTCTCCAATGTTATGGTAAAGGAGATAGAATTGTGAGCACTGTCTCCAAAATGCTCTCCCATTGAGAGACCTGACACCTGACCAGGTTCATTTCCCAATGCCAGATCAAGTAGAGCCTCTCCTCTTGTAGGCTTATCTACATATTGTGTAAAGAAACCTTCCTGAACACACCTAACAAACTCCACCCCATCTGAACCCCTTGCTCTCGGGACATGCCAATCAATATTTGGGAAATTAAAAGCTCCCACCACAACAATCCTGTTATTATTACACCTTTCCAGAATCTGTC
This sequence comes from Hypanus sabinus, assembly GCF_030144855.1. Classification (NCBI taxonomy): domain Eukaryota; kingdom Metazoa; phylum Chordata; class Chondrichthyes; order Myliobatiformes; family Dasyatidae; genus Hypanus; species Hypanus sabinus. The sequence continues at coordinate 39,524,921 of NC_082738.1, read as the reverse complement.
TCCCTATCTGCTCCTCTATGTCCCTGTTACTATTGGGTGGTCTACAAAAAACACCCAGTAGAGTTATTGACCCCTTCCTGTTTCTGTCTTCCACCCACAGAGACTCAGTAGACAATCCCTCCATGACTTCCTCCTCATCTGCAGCCGTGACGCTATCTCTGATCAACAGTGCCACGCCGCCAACTCTTTTTCTTTCTTTTTCAATCTTTTTATTAAATTTCATATATAAAAAAAACAACACATAATAATGAATAGATTACAGATTCAATAAACTTGAGATTACATTAGTAATAGGATAATAATATCCTATTAAAACATCCATCAACAAAAGGTACATAAATCAATCAAGTCTATATAAATATATATGAAAAAAAAACAAAAATAATCATCAAAAAAGAAAAAAAAATTGAGATTATATATGAGAAAAAATATATATTGAAAAAAAAATACTAAACTATAACTAACATGGGCAATAATAGTACTTTATAAATATATGAAGGTGTCAAGAAAAGAACTCCGGAACTCCATACCTGAACAAGGATAAGTAGAGAAAAGGATCTGAAATAGGCCAAATTAATTCATATGAAAATGTCGAATAAATGGTCCCCAGGTTTCTTCAAATTTAATTGAAGAATCAAAGATAGTGCTTCTGATTTTTTCCAAACTCAAATAAGAAATAGTTTGGGAGAACCACTGAAATGTAGTAGGAGGATTTACTTCTTTCCAGTTTTGTAATATAGACCTTCTGGCCATTAATGTTACAAAGGCAATCATTCGTCTGATTGAAGGGGAAAGCTGATTGCCATCTTCATTTGGTATACCGAAAATTGCAGTAATAAAATGGGGTTGTAAATCGATATTCCATACTGAGGAAATGACATCAAAAATGTCCTTCCAATAGTTATGTAAAGTGGGACATGTCCAAAACATGTGAGTCAATGAAGCCACTTCTAAGTGACATCTGTCACATTGAGGATTAATATGCGAATAAAATCGGGCAAGCTTATCTTTAGACATATAAGCTCTATGTACAATTTTAAATTGTATTAAAGCATGTTTAGCACAAATAGAGGAGGAATTAACCATTTGTAAAATTTTTTCCCATTTATCTGTTGATATATTACATCGAAGTTCTTTTTCCCATTCTTGTCTAATTCTATCCGATATTTCTGGCTGTATCTTCATAATCATGTTATAAATAAAAGCTACTAATCCCTTCTGACAAGGATTAAAAGTAAAAATCAAATCTGAAAAATCCGATGGAGTTGAATTAGGAAAAGATGGAAGAATTTTATGTAAGAAATTTCTAATTTGTAAGTATCTAAAAAAATTAGATTTAGGTAATTCAAATTTGTTGGATAGTTGATCAAAAGACATCAAAGTACCTTCAAAAAAAAGATCACGAAAACATTTTATACCTTTCCTTTTCCATATACTAAAAGCTTGATCTGTCAATGAAGGTTTAAAAAAAAAATTACATAAAATAGGGCAGTCCAGAGCAAAGTTTTTCAGATTAAAGAATTTGCGAAATTGAAACCAAATTCGTAGTGTATGTTTAACAACAGGGTTAGATATCTGTTTATTGAATTTGGCTAAATCAATAGGAAGAAAAGAACCAAGAACGGAAAATATAGAATATCCCTTAACCTCACTACATTCCAAATTTACCCACTGTGGGCACACAGGTGAATCCAAATCTAGTTTCCAGTACATTAGGTTACGAATATTATTCGCCCAATAATAAAATCTAAAGTTAGGTAAAGCTAGACCACCATCTTTTTTAGACTTTTGTAATTGCCTTTTGCTTAACCTAGGATTTTTATTTTGCCACACAAATGAGGAAATTTTTGAATCAATATTATCAAAAAAAGATTTAGGAATAAAAATTGGTAAAGCTTGGAATAAATATAAAAATTTCGGTAAAATCATCATTTTAATAGCATTAATTCGACCAACTAATGATAAAAATAAGGGAGACCATCTTGTAGTAAGTTGCTGAATTTGATGAAGCATAGGTAAAAAATTCAGTCCAAATAAATCTTTATATTTCTTGGTGATTTTTATACCTAAATAGATAAAGTTATCAGTAACAACTTTAAATGGCATCCTATCACTCAATAAAGTTTGCGCGTTTAAAGGGAATAACTCACTCTTATCTAAGTTTAACTTATAACCAGAAAAGCTACCAAATTGAGCCAACAAGGATAAAATAGCAGGAATAGACCTACTAGGATTAGAAATATATAACAACAAATCATCAGCATAAAGTGATAATTTGTATAACTTCTCATTACGGGTAATACCAAAAATATTAGGAGACTCATGAATAGCAATAGCTAAAGGTTCTAATGCAATATTAAATAATAAAGGACTTAAAGGACAACCTTGTCTCGTACCACGAGATAATTGAAAAAAAGAGGATCTATAGTTATTTGTAAGAACAGAAGCAACAGGTTTATAATATATTAATTTAATCCATGATATAAAATTAGGACTAAAATTAAAGTTTCTCAATGCATTAAATAAATATGTCCATTCAACTCTATCAAAGGCTTTTTCAGCATCTAATGAGATAACACATTCTGGGGTTGTAGGTGATGAAGTATAAATTATGTTAATCAATTTTCTAATATTAAAAAAGGAATACCGATTCCTAATAAAACCAGTTTGATCTTCTGAAATAATCTGTGGTAATACCTTTTCTAATCTAATGGCTAAAATTTTTGTAAGAATCTTAGAGTCTACATTTAATAATGATATAGGGCGATAAGATGCACATAAAGTAGGATCTTTATCTTTTTTAAGAATTAGAGAGATAGTAGCTTCATAAAACGATTGAGGTAATCTCTTCTTAACAAACGCATCATTAAAGATTTCACATAGCCAAGGAGAAAGCAATAAAGAAAAAGTTTTAAAAAATTCTACAATAAAACCATCAGGACCAGGAGCTTTCCCTGAATTCATTGATGAGATAGCCTCTCTTATTTCATCCATAGAAATAGGAGCATCAAGCAAGCTACAATCTTCATCTATCAGTTTAGGAATATTCAAGTTATTAAAAAAATTATCCATCGTAAACCGGTCACCGTCAAATTCTGATTGATATAAAGATTTATAAAAATCTTGAAAAGTGTTATTGATTTCTTTATAATCAGTAGTTAAATTACCGTCTTGTTTACGAATTTTAATAATTTGTCGCTTAGTCGAAATAGCTTTTAATTGATTAGCTAACAATTTACCAGTTCGATCACTATGAATATAAAATTGAGCCCTAGTCTTAATTAATTGATTCTCAATTGAAGAAGATAATAATAAACTATGTTCCATTTGAAGCTCAACTCTCTTCTTATAAAGTTCTTTGGTAGGAGTAACGGAATAAATCTTATCAATTTCTTTAATTTTATCCACCGCCAACTCTTTTGCCTCCCTCCCTGTCCTTTCTGAAACATCTAAAGCCTGGCACTCAAAGTAACCATTCCTGCCCCTGAGACATCCAAGTAGTTTTAAGGGTCGCCACAACATTGTGGGCCAACGGGCTTGTACTGCGCTGTAATGTTCTATGTTCTATATTGTTATTACTGCATCAGGGAGGAGCTACAGGAGCCCAAAGATGGACACTTCAATGTTTTATTTATTTAGCAATACAGCACAGAGTAGGTCCTTCTGGCCCTTCATGCCATGCTGCCTCAGCAAACCCTGACAAACCGATTAACCCTAACCTAATCACAGGACAATTTACAACGACCAATTAACCTACCCAGCACGTCTGTGGACTGCAGGAGGAAAGCGGAAGACCCGGAGATAGCTTCATCCCCCCACCAATTTCTGAAAGTCCGTGTGCCCATGAACATTACCTCTCCATTTTACTCTCTTTTTGCACAATATATTTATTTTTCCATATGTATTATTTTAACTTATAGGTTTTTTGTGTGTATTGCTCTGTACTGCTGTCACAAAACAACAAATTTCAGGACTTATGTCAGTAATTAATAAACCTGATTCTGATTTTAATTCTGTTTCTGATCCCGCTCCCTGGGGTTGATCAGACTCCAGCACCAGACACTGAGAGTATTACACCACATCCAGCATCCATTACTGCTGCGTTTATTCAGACTTTGATAGCTAGAAGAACTTAAGATGCTAATAACTGTTCAAAGCTGTCAGTATCAGCAGAAACTAGGTCAAAGTGTTAACATAAAGCAATTGCTTACACTATGGTAGTTAGAGATTTTAAGTTTCTTTCATTTTTCAAGAGGATTTATGTTTTCCTTTTAACAACAGTCCATAGTTCCTGCGGCCAAATGGAATGCCTCCCACCAGGCAGAAGATACAAAAACTTGGGAATACATACAGCTTCTATCCTGCTTTTGGAAGACTCTTGCGTGGATCTCCTATTTACAGAAGATGAACTTTTTATCTTTCATTCTATCTCATCATGGCCCTTGCGCTTCATTTGTCTACCTGTACCACATTTTCTCTATAACTGTAACACTATATACTGCATTCTTTTTCTTTATTTATTTATTTAGAGATACAGCACGGTAGCAGACCCTTCTAGCTCATGAGCCTGCACTACCCAGTTACGCCCATGTGACCAATTAACCTACTAACCCACATTGCTTTGGAATGTGGGAGGAAATCAGAGCACCAGGAGGAAACCCACAAGGTCACATGGAGAATGTAGAAACAGTGGCCAGATTTGAAGCCAGGTCACTACCGCTTCAATAGTTTTACATTAACCGCTATGCTTTAGAACTACATTGATATACTTATGTACGGTATATACGAGGAAATCAGCAGATGCTGGAAATTCAAGCAACACACACAAAATGCTGGTGGAATGCAGCAAGCCAGGTGCATTCCACCAGCATTTTGTGTGTTTTGTTATGTATGGTATGATCTGTCTGGATGCCTTGCAAACAAAAGCTTCTCAGTACATTTTATTTTGTAAAGGAGTGGTGTTATTCTTGCCAAGATTTAACCTTCATACATTATTAATGACAGCAAGTCATGTGGCAGCTACATAAAACTTTGGGTAGGTCACATTTGGAGTGTTGCGTGCAATGCTGGTCGCCATGTTACAGGAAGATGTGGAGGGTTTTGGAAAGGGTATGGAAGAGATTTACTGGGATGCTGCCTGGATTTATACGTATATTATATATAGCTATAAGGAGAGGTTGGACAAATTTGGGTTGTTTTCTCTGAAGCATCGGAGGTAGAGGGGAGATCCTAAAATTATGAGAGGTACAGACAGAGTGGACAATCACAATCTTGTTCCCAGGTAGAAGTATCAAGTACTAGAGGAAGTGCATTTTAAGGGGGGGGGGGGTAGTGTAAAGGAAATGGGTCGGGTAAGCATTTTCCATTGAGAGTGTTATATCCCTGGAACTAGCTGCTGGGGAGAGTGGTGTTAAAGAGGCTGATGAATCTGCAGGGATGGAGGGGTATGGGTCATGTACACCAGGGGTCACCAATCTTTTTTGCACCGCAGACCGGTTTAATATTGACAATACTCTTCCGGACCAGCCGACGGGGGGGAGGGGGGGATGTTAATCACGGCTGGAATATAGGTGAGTCACTTATAAATGGGTAATAAACTTAATTTTGTTTCTAAAAGGGTTTATCTAACAAATTTAATATTAAACACACAGTGCATATTTTCCTCGCATGAATATAGTGATAAGTCACTTATAAGTCAATAGCATCATAACATTTTAAGCAACATTTGGATATTAAACACACAGCGCATATTTTCCTCGTATAAACATATAAAATCATTGCAACACGCTGAATCAGTGGGAGCCCTGGGCTTGTTTCCCTGCAACAAGATGGTCCCATCGAGGGGTGATGGGAGACAGCGATACTCGAAGTGGGTTCCTTATGTCCAATCTATCCCGCAATTTAGTTTTCGTGGCTCTCAGTACTTGCTTCTGTCCCGCTTGCTCACGTTTTTTTGCTCAAAAAACTCAGCAGGTTTGTCTTTAAGTGCAGGGTGCTTGGACTTAAGGTGCCAAAACAGTTTTCAGTGCTTCATTAGACAGCCGGCGGGCCCGAACTCCAGCCTCCCACCCGCCCGTCGTCAGATGCCTTGGCCAGGTGCAGCTGGTCGTGGGTGGAGTGAGAGGACAAGATCAGGCTGGAGGTCCCTGTGCCGGGGCCGGGGCCGTGGCAGTCGCATTCCAGAGAGAGCGACCAACCAAGCGAGGAGGAGTGCGACAGGGTGCCCCCCCCACCCCGCCATAGGTATGTAGGATCTATTGGCCGACAGAAGTTTGGCTCGAGGGATGACTTTCAGTAGATCGCAGCGAGGTAGCTGCTCTGCTACTTATGAAGCCCTGAACCCGAATTAGGTCATCTGCGAATATTTTAGCACCGGGCTCCTCACGAACATTCGGTGTGGCAATCAGGTTTAGAGGTGGCACCCATCTGCCCGCGCTCCAGGCCAGTAGCAACGGCACTTCTCGCCGGCCAGAGACCAACCAGTGATCCTTGGCGCGAGGGTGTCAGTGCGTTTAGGCGACTGATGACCTCGCGTGGGTAATGACTTCGCATGCATTCAAGTTAAACAGTGGTTGTGACAGGGAATGAGGAAAGGTGCAGCTGACTGATATCATTTCATATTGCCAAATCATATTGTTTCCTCGCAGCCCGGGGGTTGGGGACCACTGATGTACAGGCAGAACAGATGTTGTTTAATACAACATCATGCTCAACACATATTGTGGGCCAAATGGCCTGTTCCTGTGCTCTATATTTATGTTCCATTGTAGCGGTGTGCTACACGCAGCGCTGAAATAACGACACAGAGTCGGTGAGTTGCAGTTGCAAAAGAGATTTATTCAAACTTAGCGGCCTCATTTTAAAGCCTTCCTGATCCCGCCCTCCCCAGGTGGGAATGCTGTAGGGGCCGTATTCACAGTCCTGTCCCGTGCGCGGGCTTTTCCCCTTGCTGGTGAAGAAGGCTTGGCGCCGTTTTTGGGACCGGCCTCAATGCTGGCGCGTGCCGCTTTGTGAGCCGGTTTGAGTGCGCTGGGAAGTGGGTCACCACACCATAACAATTAGGAAATTTGATGGTCCTTATAGCCAGTCATATTTTGTGTCATATTTACTTAATTAAGCAGTTTGAAATTCCTCAGCTGCTGTAATGGACTTTGAATTCATTTTACTGCATCATTTCTCCAGTCCACTGGAATGCTAGTTCAGCAACGCAAATACTCTGCAATCATTGCCAAAAATACTGCATATACATACAAAGAAATAAATATTATAAGTAGCAGGGATCTGAGGATCTTGGAAGAGAAAACAGAAAACCTGCCAAAAAGTAAAATGATGAAATACAGAGCGTTGTTTGTCAAGAGTACTGAGATAAAAGTCAGAGGAAATAGGCAGTTACTGATTGGCCAAAGTTCAGAAGAGAATTTATGGACATACAGTAATTAAAATGTAAAGGAAATGCGTGCAGAGGACGCATGTAAGGATTTACTGAGATGAAACAGGACTGAATTAAATGATCTAAAATGCAAAGGCAACCCTGACAGAGCATGAACAAACATGAGGACATGAAAGGAATGTAAGCCATGCAAGTCCATTAGTGAGCCTCCAGAGAAATGTAGAACTCCGTGGAATACTCTAAAATAGTAAAAGCGCTGTACGTGCACTTTCAGAGACTCTCGTTCTCTTCATTTTCAATGTTGTCCCTCAGGACTAACCCGAAGGCACTGTCATTCTGTATAGCTTCACATCCAAATCAGTTCCCTGGACTGTTGTCTTTTATCATACACTGCAACTCTCATACAACTGATGCTCAAGTAAAAATCTCTGCACATAAAGACTGCCTTGATCTTTCATTGATATTATCTCTATAGATCCTTACCCATGAATCCTGGGAGCGTACAGAAAATTTCATAGCTAGGAAATGTCACATCTGCACAGCAGCCGAAATCAGCTCAATCACATGTCAGCCATATGAATATATTCTCATAAAGAACTCCACAACAAAGTCTGTTCCAGGAGCTGAATCATAGTTTGTGAAAAGAAAGAGCAGGTCATTAGTCAATGAAATTTAAGAAAGAAATTGCATTGATTGCAATATCTTCCTCTTCTCCAGAACATCCCATGTTCCTTTACACTTGAATTGTTCAGAACTAAGTGTATTGTTGTAACGGTAAGGCATATGATAACTAATCTTCACACAGGAGCCTCTTATAAACCATGATGAGGTAAGATATCATGTAACTTGCTTTTAAAGATAATGATTGAATCTTAAACATACATTCAGTGGCCATTTTATTAGGTACACCTTACACCTGCTCGTTAATGCAAATATCTAATCAGCCAATCACGTGGCAGCAACTCAATGCATAAAAGCATGCAGACATGGTCAAGAGGTTCAGTTGATGTTCAGACCAAACATCAGAATGGGGAAGAAATGTGATCTAAGTGACTTTGGTCCGTGGAATGATTGTTTGAGTATCTGAGAAACTGCTGATCTCCTGGGATTTTCACGCCCAACGGTCTCTACAGAAAATGATACGAGAAACAAAAAACATCCAGTGAACAGCAGTTCTGTGGGCAAAAACAGCTTGTTAATGAGAGAGGTCAGAGGAGAATGGCCAACTGGTTCAAGCTGACATGAAGACGACAGCAACTCAAATAACTACATGTTACAACAGTGTAGAGCATAAGAGCATCTCTGAATGTATAACGCATGTCAAAATGTGTGGGCTACAAAAGCTATACACTTAGTGGCCACTTTATTAAGCACAGAAAGTACCTAATAAAGTGGCCACTAGGTGTATGTCGAGAGACCAAAGGAACAATTTTGCTGTTGGATCTATATCAGTGGGAATTTCCTTCCGATCCATCTGGGAAGGAAGCAAGAGTCTGGTTTAAAATTCCATTGAGAAGAAACAGGCAGAAATACTGCCTCATTTGGATGTGCTAAATGCATAAAGTATCCTTGCATTGACTTTGATTGAAAAGACTGGAATAGAATGGATATACATTAGTCTAACATGCTTTTAACACATTGCTGATGTCAAATTTGTACCTCAGCACCGCCGGCAAGACCATAAGACCACAAGGCATAAGAGAAGAATTAGACTATCTGGCCCATCAAGTCTGCTCTGCCATTATGGCTGGTCCTTTTTTTGTTTCACCTCCTCCTCAACCCTAGTTCCCGGGCCTTCTCTCCATAACCTTTGATGCCACGTCCAATCAAGAACCTATCAATCGCTGCCTTAAATACACCCAATGACCTGGCCTCCACAGCTGCATGTGGCAACAAATTCCAGAAATTCACCACCCTTTGGCTGAAGAAATTCCTCCGCAGCTGTTTTGAAAGGGCACCCCTCTATCCTGAGGCTGTGCCCTCTTGTCCTAGACTCTCCTATAATGGGAAACATCCTTTCCACATCCACTCTGTCTAGGTCTTTCAACATTTGAAAGGTTTTAATGATACCCCCCCCCCCATCCTTCTGAATTCCGTCGAGTACAGACCCAGATCCATCAAACATTTCTTGTATAATAATCCCTTCATTCTTAGAATCATCCTTGTGAACCTCCTCTGGACCCTTTCCAATGCTAGCACATCTTTTCTAATACGAGAGGCCCAAAACTGTTCACAATACTCAAGGTGAGGCCTCACCAGTGCCTTATAAAGCCTCAGCATCACATCCTTGCTCTTGTGTTCTAGACCTCTTGAAGTGAAATGCTAACATGGCATTTGCCTTCCTCACCACCTACAAGTTAACCTTCAATGTGTTCTGCACAAGGACTCCCAAGTCCCTCTGCATCTCAGATTCCTGGATTTTCTCCATTTAGAAAATAATCCGCACATTTATTTCTACTACCAGAGTGCATGACTATGCATTGTCCAACATTGTATTTCATTCGCCACTTCCTTGCCCATTCACCTAATCTGTCCAAGTCCTTCTGCATCCTACCTGCTTCCTCAAAACTACCTGCCCCTCCAACAAACTTCGTATCATCTACAAACTTCGCAACAAAGCCATCTATTCCATCATCTAAATCATTGATATACAGCATAAAAAGAAGTGGTCCCAACACCGACCCCTGCGGAACATCACTAGTCACTGGCAGCCAACCAGAAAAGGATCCTTTTATTCCCACTCGCTGCCTCCAACCAATCAGCCAATGCTCTAACCATGTTAGTAACTTTCCTGTAAGACCACGGGCTCTTAACTTGGTAAGCAGCCTCATGAGTGGCATTTTGTCAAAAGCCTTCTGAAAGTCCAAATATACAACATTCGCTGTATCCCCTTTATCTATCCTACTTGTAATCTCCTCAAAGAATTCCAACAGGTTCATCAGGCAGGATTTTCCCTGAAGGAAAACATGCTGACTTTGTCCTATCTTGTCCTGTGTCACCAAGTATTCCATCACCTCATCCTTAACAATTGACTAACATTTTCCCAACCATGGAGGTCAGGCTAACTGGTCTATAATTTCCTTTCTGCTGCCTTCCTCCTTTCTCAGAGAGTGGAGCGGCATTTGCAATTTTTCAGTCCTCTGGCACCATGCCAGATTCCAATGATTTTTGAAAGATCATTTCTAATGCCACCACAATCTCTAACGCTACCTCTATCTGTCACGAGGTGGGGACAAGGGTGCTGGGAGAGGACCCACACGCGGGACACAAACACCTCTTTCTCAAGTTCAATAAAATAGCGTTTATTACTCGCTACGCAGGAAATCGGGAAATCAAGGAGGACAAAGAGGAACACGAACCTCAGACTAGGGGACTAGGGACTTGGACAGTGGGAACATGGATCTTCGCGGCCATGACTGGGACCCTGGGGACTGGGACTGCCACAGCCTTTGGACTTGGAGACTGGGATCCATGGATCACCGCAGCCGGGAACGTGGAACCTGGATCGTCGCGGACCCTGGACTAGGAGACTAGGACCTTGATTTACCGCAGCCAGAAACGTGGACACCAAAACACAGGACAGGAACATTGAGCCAGGACTCCTGCTTCAGATCAGGCATCGAGCCGGGACTTTTCTTCAAGAGGACAGACATGGACAGGACTCTTCTTCAAGGGGTAGACACAGACACAGGGCATGAACAAGGAGCCGGAACTCCGCCTTCAGCTCAGGCACCAAGCCGGGACTCTTCGAGGGGTAGACACGGACAATGGGCATGAATGTCGAGCCAGGACTCTGCCTTCAACTCACCCCTGGCAGATTGACCTTGCCCGGACCCACTCTGGCGAAGGAAGGCAAATTGCTGGTACTCCGATGCGGGCTGGATAACTCTGGCTTGTTGTAACGACGGCGACTTGCTGAGGCTTCTTAACACTCTCACCCTGAACGGCTAAAGCCAGGGGCCTATAAGCTGCTGGTTCGGGTCGAGAGCAGATCACCTTAATTGCCAAGCTCAAAAGACACGTGAAACGGAATTAGAAGGGAACAGAGTCAATGGTCCGGATCATAACGCAACCTAACTAAATTTAAAGGGGAACCGATCCGGACCAGAACCCCAGGGTGCAGTTCATCTGGTCCGGGTGACCTATGTACCTTTAGGTCTTTCAGCTTTTTGAGCACCTTCTCTCGTAACAGTAACTGCACCCACTTCTCTTCCTTCACACACTACAACATCAGGCACACTGCTAATGTCTTCCACAGTGAAGACTGATGCAAAATACTCATTTAATTCATCAGCCAACTCCTTGTCCCCTTTTATTGTTTCTCCTGTTCATTTTCTAGTGCTCCTATATCCACTCTCATTTCTCTTATTTCCAACATACTTGAAAAAACTTTTACTATCCACTTTGATATTATTTGCTAGCTTTCTTTCATATTTCATCTTTTCCCTTCTAATAATTTTTTTAGTTGCTGTCTGTTAGTTTTTTAAAACTTCCCAAACCTCTATCTTCCCACTAATTTTTGCTTTGTTGTATGCCCTTTCTTTTGCTTTTACAATAGCTTTAACTTCCCTTGTCAGCCATGGCTGTGCTATTTTACCATTTGAATATTTCTTCATTTTTGGAATACACATGTCCTGCACCTTCTTCATTTTTCCCAGAAACACACACCATTGCTGCTCTGCTGACATCCCTGCCAGCATCTCCTTCCAATTTACTTTGGCCAACTCCTCTCTCATACCACTGTAATTTCCCTTACTCCACTGAAATACTGCTACATCAGACTTTACTTTCTCCCTATCAAATTTCAAGTTGAACTCAATCATATTGTGATCTCTGGTTCCTAAAGGTTCTTTTACCTTAAGCTCCCCAATCGCCTCCGGTTCATTACATAGCACCCAGTCCAGTATAGCTGATCCCCTAGTAGGCTCAATGACAAACTGCTCTAAAAAGCCATCTCTTAGGCATTCAACAAACTCATTCTCTTGAGATCCATTTCCAGCCTGATTTTCCCAATGGACCCGCATGTTAAAATCTCCCATGACTACCATAACATTGCCTTTTTGACTCGTCTTTTCTATTTCCTGTTGTAACCTGTGATCCACCTCTCAGCCACTGTTGAAGAGGCCTGTATATAAATAAAATCAACGTCCTTTTACCCTTGCAGTTTCTTAATTCAACCCACAAGGATTCAACATCTCTCCGATCCTATGTCACATCTTTCTACTGATTTGATGCCATTCTTTACCAGCGGAGCCACTCCACCCTCTCTGCCTACCTTCCTATCCCTCCGATATAACCTGTAACCTTGGACATTCAGTTCCCAGCTACAACCATCCTTCAGCCACGATTCAATGATGGCTGCAACATAATACCTGGCAATCTGTAATATTACAACAAGATCATCCTTCTTACTTCTTATACTACCCACATTTTGATACAAAACCTTGAGTACCATATTTGCTATCCTTTCTAACTCTGCATCCCTAATGATTTGATACTCAGCCTATTGGCTGCAACTAAGTCCCATCACCTGCATCCCCTTCCTGACAGTCTGACTGCAGGCTATCTTTACTTTTTTTTACCATTTGTCCTATCCTGAGTCCCTTTACTCCAGTTCCCACCCCCTGCCAAGTTAGTTTAAATCCTCCCTAACAGCTCTAACAAACCTGCCCGCAAGAAAATTGGTCCCCGTCAGGTTCAGGTACAATCCGTCACTTTTGAACTGGTCATACCTCCCCCAGAAGAAATCCCAATTATCCAAGAACCTGAAGCCTTACCCCCTGCACCAGATTTTCAAAAATTTATCTGCCAAATCATCTTGGTTCTACTCTCACTGGCGCATGGCACAGACAGCAATCCAGAAATTAGCAGCTGGGAACACAAAGATCTCAGAGGGATGAAGAGACAAAAGCTGGAGTAAAACAGAGATCTCGGAAGGTTGACATGACAGAAGCTGGGAGAACACACAGATCTCAGAGAGCTGAAGGAGAAAAAAGCTGGAGGACACAGCAATCTCAGAGGAACACAAGGTTCTCAGAGTGTGGACGAGACAAAAGTTAGAGGAACAAAGAGATCCCAGAAGGTTGAAAGAGCAAGAAGCTGGAGGAACACAGCGATCTCAGGTGGATGAAGAGACAAAATCTCTGTCTTCCTATAACAGGTTTCTCAGAGGGTGGACGAGACAACTGTTACAGGAACACAGAGATCTTAGAGGGATGATGGAGAAAAAAGCTGGAGGAACACAGGGTTCTCAGATGGATAAAGAGGCAGAAGCTTGAGGAAAACAGAGTGTGGAAGAAACAAAAGTTAGAGGACCACAGAGGAATAAAGGAGAAAAAAGCTGAGGAATCCAGCGATCTCAGAAGGCTGAGGAGACATGAGCTGGATGAACACAAAGATCTCAGAAGGCTGAAGAGACAAAAGCTGGAGTAAAACAGTTCTCAGATGGATGAAGAGACAAAAGATTATTCTAACTGAAAAAGAATTTGGTTTTTGTTTGATATGAGATTTGGACTTTAAACAGAATGTTGGAATTTTGAATGATTCTTTCTCATGTAAATGTTTTGCATATATTGCTTTTTTTTATAAACAAAGCTTCCCTCCGAAAAAAAGCTAGAGAAACAAACAGATCTCAGAGAAATGAAGAAGAAAAATCTGGAGGAACACAGATCTCAGAGGGATGAAGAGACAAAAGCTGGAGGAACACAGAGATCTCGGAGGGTTGACAAGACAAAAGCTGGAGGACACAGCGATCTCAGATGGTTGAAGGAGACAAAAGCTGGAGTAAAACACAGATCTCAGATGGATGACGAACACAAGCTGGAGGAACACAGGGTTCTCAGATTGTGGATGAGACAAAAGTTAGAGGAACAAAGAGATCCCAGAATGTTGAAAGAGCAAGAAGCTAGAGGAGCAGAGTGATCTCAGAGTGTTGAGGAGACAAAAGCTGGAGGAACACTGTGAAGTCAGAGGGATGAAGAGAAATAAGCTGGAGGAACACAGATCTCAGATCGATGAAGAGACACAAGCTGGAGGAACACAGGGTTCTCAGAGGGTGGACAAGACAAAAGTTAGAAGAACAAAGAGAGAGGGTTGAAGAAGAAACAAGCTGGAAGAACATAGTGATCTTAGATGGCTGAAGAGACAAAAGCTGGAGGAACAGACAAATCTCGGAGATTTGTGGGAGAAAAAAGCTGAGGAACACAGATCTCACAGGGTTAAAGAGACAAAAACTGAAGGAACACAGAACTCAGAGGGATGAAGAGACAAAAGCTAGAGGAACACAGAGATCTCAAATGGATAAAGAGACAGAAGCTGAAGAGCACATAGATCTCAGGAGGTTGAAGAGACAACATCTGGAGGAACACAGATCACAGAAGGTTGCCAAGACTAATACTGGAGTAACACGGAGATCTGGAAGAGATGATGACACAAAAGCTGGAGGAACACACAGATTTCAGAGGGTTGAAGGAGAAAAAAAGCTGGAGGACCATAGCGAACTCACAGGGTTGAGGAGACAAAAGCTGGACAAACACAGAGATCTCAGGTGGATAAGGATACATAAGCTAGAGGAACACAGGGCTCTCAGAGGATGGATGAGACAAAATTCATAGGAACACAGATCTTATAGAGATGATGGATAAAAAATCTGGAGGAACACAGGTCTCAGAGGATTGAAGAGACAAAAACTGGACAAACACAGATCACAGATGGATGAAGAAATAAAAGCTGGAGGAACGCAGAGACAGAAGGTGGACAAGACTAAAGTTAGAGGAACACAAAGATCTCAGTTTATTGAAGGAGACAAAAGCTGGTGTAAAACAGAGATCTCGGAAGAATGACTAGACAAAAACTGGAGGTACAGACAGATCTCAGAGGTTTGAAGGAGATAAAAGCTGGAGGAACACAGCAATCTCAGTGAGTTGTCAAGATATGTGGTACTGTAGTTGTGCTACCACCTCTGACCATGATGCATATTCAGGAAAATTGTTGAACTGTGAATGGTTGCAGTAGATGCAACCATCTTCCCCAACAAACAGAGCTTGAAAGTATTACATACATAAAAGAATCAAGATAGTTTAATGTCATTTCAAGTACACACGTACAAAGAACAAAAATAATTGTTACTCGGGATCCAATGCAGCATAAATTCACAAGTGTTAACAAACACAATAATGATAATAACAGAGGGTTGAAGAGACAAAAGCTGGAGGAACACAGATATCTCAGATTGTTGAAGAGACAAAAATTGGAGGAGCACAAAGATCTCAGTGAGATGAAGAGACAAAAGCTGGAGGAAAGCAGAGATCTCTGAGGGTTGAAGAGACAAAAGTTAGAGGAACACACAGATTTCAGAGGGATGAAGGAGATTAAAGTTGGAGGAACACAGTAATCTCAAAGGGTTGAAGGAGACAAAAGCTGGAGGAACACAGAGGGTTGAAGAGGACAAAAACTGGATAAATACAGATGGTTGAATGAGACAAACGCTGAAGGAACACAGATCACAGAGGGTTGAATGAGACAAAAGCTGGAAGAGCAAATAGATCTCCGATGGTTGAAGGAAGAAAACCTGGAGGAACACAGAGATCTTACAGGGTTGATGGAGACAAAAGCTGGATGAACACAAATCTCAAAGGACTAATACGGAGATGTCAGAGGGTTGAAGAGACAAAAGCTGGAGATACACAAAGATCTGAGAGGTTTGAGGAGACAAAAGCTGGAGGAACTCAGAGATCTCAGAGCATTGAAGGAGAAAAAAGCTGGAGGAACACAGATCTCAGAGGGTTGAAGGAAACAAAAGGTGGCAGAACACAGATCTCAGAGCATTGAAGGAGACAAAAGCCAAAGGAACATGGAGTTCTCAGAGGATAGAACAGACAAAAGCTGGAGTAACACAGAGATCAGAGAGTTGAAGGAGACAAAAGCTGGAGGATCGCAGAGATCTCAGAAGGTTGTAGAGACAAAAGCTAGATGTACACAGATCTCAGATGGATGAAGAGACAAAAGCTGGAGGAATACAGAGATCTCAGAGAGTTGATGGACACAAAATCTGCATGAACACAGAGGCCTCAGAGGGTTGAAGGAAACAAAAACTGGAGGAACATATAGATCTCAGAGGGTTGAAGACACAAAACCTGGAGGAACACAGCAAACTCAGTGTGTTGAAGGAGACAAAAACTGCAGGAACTCAGAGATCTCAGATGGTTGAAGGATGCAAAAGCTGGAAGAACACAGCTTTCACAGGGTTGAAGAAGACAAAATCCAAAGGAACACGGAGATCTCGTGAGGTTGACAAGACAAATGCTGGAGCAACACGGAGATCGAGGGTTGAAAGAGACAAAAGCTTGAGCAACACAGGATTCTCAGAGGGTTGAAGAGACAAAAGCTGGAGGTACACAAATCTCAGATGGATGAATAGCCAAAAGCTGGAGGAATACAGAGATACCAGAGGGTTGAAGAGTCAAAAAGTAGAGGAACACGGAGATCTCAGAGCTTTGAAGACAAATGGTATGTTGGCATTCATAGCAAAAGGATTTGAGTACAGGAGCAGGGAGGTTCTACTGCAGTTGTACAAGGCCTTGGTGAGACCACACCTAGAATATTGTGTGCAGTTTTGGTCCCCTAATCTGAGGAAAGACATTCTTGCCATAGAAGGAGTACAAAGAAGGTTCACCAGATTGATTCCTGGGATGGCAGGACTTTCATATGAAGAAAGACTGGATCGACTAGGCTTATACTCACTAGAATTTAGAAGATTGAGGGGGGATCTTATTGAAACGTATAAAATTCTAAAGGGATTGGTCAGGCTAGATGCAGGAAGATTGTTTCTGATGTTGGGGAAGTCCAGAACGAGGGATCACAGTTTAAGGATAAAGGGGAAGCCTTTTAGGACCGAGATGAGGAAAAACTTCTTCTCACAGAGAGTGGTGAATCTGTGGAATTCTCTGCCACAGGAATCAGTTGAGGCCAGTTCATTGGCTATATTTAAGAGGAAGTTAGATATGGCCCTTGTGGCTAAAGGGATCGGGGGTATGGAGAGAAAGCAGGTACAGGGTTTTGAGTTGGATGATCAGCCATGATCATACTGAATGGCGGTGCAGGCTTGAAGGGCCGAATGGCCTACTCCTGCACCTATTTTCTATGTTTCAAGGAGACAAAAGATGGAAGAATGCAGAGCTTTCAGAGGGATGACAAAGATAAAAGCTGGAGGTACACAAAGGTCTCAGAAGGATGAAGAGACAAAAGCTGAAGGAACACAGAGATCTCAGAGACTCAAAGGAGACAAAAGCAGGAGGAACACAGAGATTTCAGAGGGTTGAAGACACAAAAGCTGGTGGTACATAGAGATCTCAGATGGATGGAGAGACAAAAGCTGGAGGAATGCAGAGATCTCAGAGGGTTGAAGGAGACAAAATCTGGAGGAATACAAAGATCTCAGAGGGTTAAAGAGACAAAAACTGGACCAACACAGAGATCTCAGAGGAACACAGAGATCTCTGGGTTTTGAAGAGAAAATCTGGAGGAACACAGACCTCAGAGGGTTGAAGGAGCCAAAAACAGGAGGAAACCAGAGATCTCAGATGGTTGAAGGTGCTGTAAGCTGGATGAACACAGCTGTCTTAGAGGGTTGAAGGAGATAAGAGATGGAGAGACCCAGAGGTCTCAGAGTGATGAAGAGACATAGGCCGGAGCAACGCAGAAGGTTGAAGGAGGCAGCACTTGAAGAAACAGATCTCAGACAGTTGACGAGAGAAAATTTGGAGGAACACAGAGATCTCAGATTGTTGAAGGAGACAAAAACTGGATGAACACAGCTATCTCAGAGAGTTGTAGAAACAAAGGCTGGGGACACTGAGAGATCTTAGATGGTTCAAGGAGACAAAAACTGGAGGACCACGAAGATCTCAGAGGGGTGACAAGACAAAAGCTGGAGTAAAACAGTTCTCAGATGGATGAAGAGACAAAAGTTGGAGGAACCCAGATCTCAGATGGATGAAGAGACAAAGGCTGGAGGAAAACAGGTTTCTCAGAGGGTGGACAAGACAAAAGTTATCGGTGCACAGAGATTTTAGAGGGATGATGGAGAAAAAAAGCTGGAGGAACACAGTGATCTCAGATGGATGAAAAGACAAAAGCTGGAGCAACACAGGATTCTCAGAGGGAGGACGAGACAGAAGTTAGTGGAACACAGAGATTCAAGAGGTTTGAAGGAGAAAGGAGCTGGAGGTACATAGCAATCTCAGGTGGGTGAAGAGCTAAAAGCTGGAGGAACACAGAGATCTCAGATTGGTTGACGATACACAAGCTAGAGGAACACAGGTTTCCCAGAGGGTGGATGAGACAAAAGTTAGAAGAACACAGAAATCTCAGAGGATTGAAGAAAAAAGCAGAGAAACACAGTGACCTCAGACAGCTGGAGGAACACAAATCTCAGAGGGTTGAAGAGACGAAAACTGGAAGAACACATAGATCTCAGAGGGTTGAAAGGTCAAAAACTGGAGGAACAGAGATCTCAGAGGGTTAAGGAAACAAAAACCAGAGGAAAACGGAGATTTCAAAGGGATGACAACACATCAGATTTAAAGGACAATCCCATTTTAAATTGGATACAGAGTGCTCCAGGACAGATGGTGTCATATATCTATGATAAATTAAACTCCCAGAAATATATGCCCACATCAGGAATGAAAGCCTGGGATAGGGACATATCTGAATTGGGAGAAGACTTAGACTGGAATGCAATTTGGGATAATGCTGCTGGTGCTTCGGAAAACCCAAATCATCAGTATATACACTTGAAATTTTGTCATAGAGCATATCCAACACTGAGAATTAGACATCAAATGGGACTGGTTTCTGACCCATATTGCTTATTTTGCCTCCACGGAACCGTTGGCTCCTTTATACATGTTGTATGGGAATGTCCAGGGGTTTTTAGTTTGTGGGGGAAGGTTATCAGTACTCTTACAGAACTAACGGGAGTACAATTACCAATGGACCCCACTTACATCTTCTAAATGATAACTCCCACCTTTCCCTTACTGAAAAAACATGCAAAGTCTGGCAGGCAGGCCTGGCTGCAGCTAAGAAGATTGTAGTCCAGCGTTGGAAACCTCCTCATGATATTTCAAGTACTCACTGGCTTCGGAACTTTTTGGACATTTCTTAACTGGAATTATCATCAGCAAGAATAATTGATGCACGACCAAACACAATCTTAATGTGGACAAATGTGATATCTAACTTAAAAGATCTTCTGTTAAAATAGGAATGGTCTGTCTGTGTATGCACTACTACTAGGTTGGTTGGTGGAGGGGAGAGGGATGGGGGAGGGGTGGAGAGGAGGTTGGGGATGAGGAAGAGGATGAGTGGTGGGGGGAATAGTGATGGGGGTTGGGGGGTGGCTGGGTTAAACTGTCAAAATGTAATCGGCAACTGATTGTATTGAATGTAATTTGTTGGTGTTGCAATAAAAATTAGTGATTAAAAAAAAGATGGCAAACCACCCAAGATCGAAGAACCAACAAAGAGATCTCAGAGGGTTGAAGGAGACAAAAGCTGGGGGAACATGGAGCTCTCAGAGGGTTAAGAGTCAAAACCTGGAGAAACACAGGGATTTCGGTGGGTTCAAGAGATAAAAGCTGAAGAGCACACAGATCTCAGAGGGTTAAAGGAATCAAAAGCTGGAGGAGACTAGAGATCTCAGGCAGTTGAAGAGCCAAAAGCTGGAGAAACACGGAGATCTCAAGGGTTGAAGGAGACAGAACATAGAGGTTGACAAGACACAAGTTGGAGGAACACAGACAAATGCAGAAGGAATACAGATCTCAGATGGTTAAAGGAGACAAAAGCTACAGAAACCCATCTATCTCAGAGGGTTGAAGAGACAAAAGCTGGTGAAACAGTGATCTCAGATGGTTGAAGGAGACAAAAGCTAGAGGAACAAAAAGATCTCAGAGGGTAAAGTTGACAAAAGGTGGAGGGGCACTGCAATCCCAGAAGGTTGAAAGAGACAAAAGCTAGAGAAATACAGATCTCAGAGGGTTGACAAGACAGAAGATAGAAGAACACATAGATCTCAGAGGGCTGACAAGAGAATATTTGGAGGAACACAGATCTCAGATGTTTGAAGGAGACAAAAGCTGGAGGACCACGAAGATCTCAGAAAGATGATGAGACAGAAGCTGGAAAAAACACAGATCTCAGTGGATAGATGGAGAAAAAAGCTGTAGGAACAAAAATCTCTCAGGGTTGATGAGACAAAAGCTGGAGGAACACTGCGGTTTCAGTGAGTTGAAGGAGACAGAAGCTGGAGGAACACAGCGATCTTGCATGGTTGACGAGACAGAAGGTGGAGGACCACAGAGATCTCAGTGGGTTCAAGAGATAAAAGCTGGAAGACATAGATGTCAGAGGGTGGGAGAGATCAAAGATGGAGGAACACAGAGATATCAGATAGTCGGCAATACAGAGGGTGGTGGAACACAGAGATCTCAGAGGGATAACTAGACAAAACCTGAAGGAACACAGAGATCTCATATGGTTGACGAGACAGAGGGTGGAAGTCCACAGAGATCTCAGTGGGTTCAAGAAATAAAAGCTGGAAGAACATAGATGTTAGAGGGTGGAAGAGATCAAAGATGGAGGAACACAGAGATATCAGATAGTTGGCGAGACAGAGGGTGGTGGAACACAGAGATCTTGGAGGGATGATGAGACAAAAGCTGGAGGAACACAGAGATCTCAGTCTTAATGAGACAGGAGCTAGAGGAACAGATCTCAGTGAGCTCAAGAGACAAAAGCTGGAAGAACACACAGATCTCTGAAGGTTGAAGAGATGAAAGCTGGAGGACGCAGAGATCTCAGATGGTTGAGGAGACAAAAGATGGAAGAACCCAGAGATCTCACAGTTGTGAAGAGACACAAGCTGGAGGAAGTCAGAGATCTCATATGATTGATGAGAGAGAGGGTGGATTAACACTGAGATCTCGGAAGGATGAAGAGACAAAAGCTGATCTCAAGGGTTGAAGGAGACAAAAGCTGTCAGAAAACAGGTCTCAGGTGGCTGAAGAGACAAAAGCTGAAGCAACATGGATCTCAGATGGTTGAAGGGGACAATAACTTGAGGAACACAGCAATCTCAGAGGGTTGGAGGAAATCAAATCTGGAGGAACACAGATAGAGGGTTGAGAGACTAAAGCTGGATGAACACAGAGATCTCAGAGAGTTGAAGAGACAACAGTTCTCAGAAAACAGATCTCAGGTGCTTGAAGAGACAAAAGCTGAAGCAACACAGATCTCAGATGGTTGAAGGAAACAATAGCTTGAGGAACGCAATGATCTCAGAGAGTTGATAAGACAAATGTTTAGAGAATCTAGATATCTCAGAGGGTTGAAAGAGAAAAAAAAACTAGAGGAACACAGATCTCAGAGTCTTGACGAGACAGAGGGTGGAGGAACAGAGGGATCTCGGTGGGTTCAAGAGTCAAAACTTGGAACACACAGATCTGATGGTTAAACAGATTAAAGCTGGAGGAACACGAATCTCAGAGGGATTAAGAGAGAAAAGCCAGAGGACCACGGAGATATCAGAGGCTGAAGGAGACAAAAGCTGCATTAAAGCAGCTATCTCAGAGGTTTGATGACACAAAAGTTGGAGAACCACGGATATCAGAGTGTTGAAGAGACAAAAGCTGGAAGAACACAGAGATCTCAAGGGTTGAAGGAGACAAAAGCTGTCAGAAAACAGATCTCAGGTGCTTGAAGAGACAAGAGCAGAAGCAACAGAGATTCCAGATGGTTGAAGGAGACAATAGCTTGAGAAACACCACGATCTCAGAGGATTGATGAGACAAAAGTTTAAGATATCCTGAGATGACAGAGCTTTGATGAGACAAAAGCTGGAGAAGGTCAGAGATCTCAGATGATTGACGTGACAGAGGGTGGATTAACAGAGATCTCAGATGGTTGAAGAGATAAAATCTGGAGGAACACAGATCCCAGAGGGCTGAAAAAGAGAAAAGCTTGAGGAACACAGATCTGAGGGTTGAAAAAGAGAAAAGCTGGAGGAACACAGATCTCAGATGGTTGAAAGACTAAAGCTGGAGCAACACAGAGATCTCAGAGAGTTGAAGAGACAAAATCTGGAGCAACACAGAGATCTCAGAGCACTGAAGGAGACAAAAGCTGGAGGAGCACAGAGATCTCCGAGAGATGAAGAGACAAAAGCTGGAGGAAAGCAGAGATCTCTGAGGGTTGGTGAGACCAAAGTTGGAGGAATGCAGATCTCAGTGGGATGAAGAGAGAAAAGCTAGAGGACTACAGAGATCTCAGATTGCTGGAGGAGACAGAGGCTGCATGAACACAGCTATCTCAGAGGGTTGAAGGAGACAAAAGCTGGAGGTACGCAGCTATCTCAGGGATTGAAGGAGATATAAGATGGAGGAACACCAAGATCTCGGCGGGTAGAAGAGATGAACCCTGGAGGAACAAAGTGCTCTCAGATGGCTGAAGGAGGCAAAAGCTGGAGGAAGAGAGATATCTCAGAGGGTGGACGAGATGAAAGTAACCCAGACATCTGAGAGGGTGGAAGAGACAAAAACTGTAGGAACACCGAGATGTCAGATGGTTGAAGACACAAAAGCTGAAGGAACACAGTGATTTCAGAGGGTCAAAGGAGACAAAAGCTGGAGGAACACAAATCTCAGAATGTTGCAGGAGACAAAAGCTGGAGGAGCACAGAGATCTCAGAAGGTTGGAGGAGCAAAAGCTAGACGAAGACAGAGATCTCAGAGGGCTGAAGTAGACAAAAGCCAGAGGAAAACAGGTCTCTTAGGGTTGAAGGAGATAAATGCAGTAGGAACATGGAGATCTCAGAGGTTTGAAGAGACAAAATGTGGAAGAACAGAGAAATCTCAGGGGGTTGAGGGGACAAAAGCTGGAGGAATACAAGGATCTCCAAGGGTTGAAGAGACAAACTGGTTGAACAACACGGATCTCAGATGGTGTCAGTACCTCCAGTTGAATTTTGTCTTTTTGTGTTATCCTCCTAGCCGTCAGTCGGTTGTTTTGTATTGCCATGTGCTCTTGTTTGTTTTCATGCCCCATGTGCTTCTGTCCTCATGTTGTAGGTTCTTGTCAAGAACACAGAGTCTCAGAGGGTTCAAAGAGATAAAAGCTGTAGGAACACAGAGCTCTCAGGAGGTTGAAGGAGACAAAAGCTGGAGGAACACAGAGATATCAGAGGGTTGAGGATACAAAAGCTGAAAGAACACATATCTCAGGGTGATGAACAGACAAAAACTGGAGGAACAGATAGATCTCAGAGGGTTGAAGAGAGAAAAGCTGGGGGAACACAAAGACCTCAGAGGGATTAAGAAACAAAATCTAGAAGAACACCCAGATCTCAGAGGACTGAAGGAGACAAAACCTGGAGGAACAAAGAGATTTCAGTTGGTTGAAGAGACAAAAGCTGTAGGAACACAGATATATCTGAGGGAAGAACAAGACAAAAGCTGGAGGAACCCAGAGATATCAGACAGTTGATGAGACAAAAACTGGAGGAACACAGACGTCTCAGAGAGTTGATGAGACTAAGGCTGGAGGAACACAAAGGTTTCAGAGGGATGAAGAGACAACAGCTGGAGGAGCACCTATATATCACAGGGTTGAAGGAGATAAAAGCTGGAGGAACACAGACATCTCTGAATTTTGAAGAGACAAAATCCGGAGGAACATAGAGATCTCAGAGGTTTGAAGGAGACAATAGCCGGAACAACACGAGTATCTCAGAGGTTTGAAGAGATAAAATCTGGAGTAACACAGAGATCTCAGAGAGTTGAAGGAGAGAAAAGCTGGAGGAACACAGAGATCCCGGAGGTTTGAAGAGACAAAATCTGGAGGAACACAGACGTCTCAGAGTGTTGAAGAGATTAAAGGTGGATGAGCACAGAAATCCGACAGGGTTGAAGAGACAAAGGCTGCAAGGGCATAGAGATCTCAAAGGGTTAAAGGAGACAAAAGCTGGAGGAATACCGAGATCTCAGAGGGATGACGGAGATGAAAGCTAGACGAACACAGAGATCTCAGTGGAATATGGGGAAACACAAAGATTTCAGAGGCTTGAAGGAGACAAAAGCAGGGAGAACATGAGATCACAGAGGGTTGAAGAAGCAAAAGATGAAAGAACACAGATATCTCAGGGGGATGAACAGACAACAGCTGCAGGGACACGGGGATCTCAGAGGGTTGAAGAGGTTAAAAACTGGAGGAGCACAGACATTTCAGAGGGAAGAAAAGGACAAATGCTGAGAGAACACAGAGGTCTCAAAGGGTTGAAGGAGAGTTGAGAGATGAGCAAGGGAGTAGGTGGATCTTAAAGCATGGACTGAAACATTGCTCTACTGGGAGCTAAAACTAGTGAACAAGCATGTGGATGACAGTTGAATGGAATGGCAAAAATTAGTTGAATTAGGAAGGCCAGTCTGGAGGCCATTAGCGTGATCATGCAAATTGATAAATGAAGTAATAACCTGCGTATGTACTGAGGGGGTCAGCAGAGTCAAGCAATGCTGTTGCAATAACTGGCAACAATCGGTGATTTGTGGCTCTTGGGGAATGGGGTTAAGATGCAAGCACCAATCATGAAATGAATTAATGGTCCTGCATTAAATTCCATTTCCACTACAGTCAAACAACACACACAAAATGCTGGTGGAACACAGCAGGCCAGGCAGCATCTATAAGGAGAAGCACTGTCGACGTTTCGGGCCGAGACCCTTCATCAGGACTCTCAACATGCATCCTCCATCTTATGGTCTTTTTCTCCTTCACCCATACAATTCTCTCCCTAATGCACTTCTGATAAATTGTAATTAGTTTGAAATCTTACTGCTGTCCACTGACGCTTCCTAATTTGCTGAGTACTTCCAACAATTCTTGTATCCATTCTGATTTGTTGCTGCGCATTGTTGCATATGAAATTCCAGCCATCGGCTGGAAGTATATCAATTACTTATCATGTGAATATATTGCAGATAGGAATTTATATTTTAAAAGCAGCACCAAATTGTTTAAAACCACGCAGCTTTAGTTAAGTTCTGTCCTGTTGTAACTGATGTTCAAAAAAATGCTTCTAATCATTCAGAGCTGAATGATAAGAGGTAAATGCAATGGCCGAAAGAAATGTGTCTTGACAGCCATAAACTATCATCCCATGAGAGATGCATGAGTGGATGGCACAGAATGTGATGCTTTTAAATTTTGATAGCTGCATCAATGCGTTGACGTCAAGTGCAGTTTTTTGAAAATAACATCTGCAATTCTCAATGCTTTATCAGAAATATGGTGTTCTGTAAAAAAGTATCATCTTCATGAAAAAAATATTAAATGGAAATGGCTTGTCAGCCTGAAAATGCATAAGATATCAAGTTAATGCAAGAAGGATGAAGTGGAAACATAACAGCTTGTCTTGATCCTAAATATAGAATCACTTTTTACTTGATTTGCAACAGTGTGTAAACAGAGACAATGTAGCTTCAAATGAATGAATATACTTAAGCTTATAAACTTCAGCCTTTCACCATCTTCCAATGTGCCTTCCTTTCAGATTCATTTATTTATCACATGCACATCAAAACATACAGTGAAATAGGTCATTAGTATTAACAACCAACACAACCTATCGTGCTGCGGGCACATGTCGCCACACATTCCAGCGCCAACATAGCTCAACATAACACAACAAAACAGTACACAACAAGCAACAAAACAACAAAAGCAAAACAAGCCCCTTTCCTCCCACAATCTACCCGTTTCTTTTGATGGGTAGTCACAATTGTGACAGAGGAAGTATAGTAACTGCTTCATGCCTAGAGAAGATTCACAAACAGCAGCATGATAATTACCAAATTATCTAAATATAGGTGTTGGATGAGGGATAAGTACTTCAGCCAAAAACCAGATACAACACTCTTGCCATTTTTTGCTATATCCTACATACAAAAAATTGTGGAGGCCAAATTTTGTACTTTATTTATTTCCTTCCAGTTTAAGATAGTGCTGGTGAAGTATAGTGATGGCTTAGTGGCAGTAAACAAAACTAACTACTCTACTAATCACACTTTTTCTCAAAAGCGATCACTGCAATCAATAGTCTGCCACTTCCCTTTTGGAGTGGAGCTTTTGAACCACCTGTATGACCTGGCATTTTTGCAATATGAACTGGAGTCTCTGAAGGTGCAGAATGGCTGCATCATGGTGTGTATGGGCTAAATTGAGGCGGCAGGGCCCGAGAGTGGGGAATGAGCCAATGGTTGGCCATTACTAGAGCGGACTTGGAGCCGATTCGAAGTGGCAGGTCAAGGCGGCGGGGCCTGGGCTCAAGAACAAGGAAAAAGCTGATGTTTGATTGATGTAAGCACCAGGCCACATTGGAAAGGTCGAGTATGGGCTGAATCGAGGCAGCAGGTCCCAGGTCCGAATGTGTATCGAAGCGGCAGCAACAAACCACTGTTTGGCTGACTTAAGCACCGGGCCAGAGTGAAAAGGTCAGGGTGTCAATGCCGAAACAGAAGGACAGGCCGCAGTTCATCTCACTGCTTCCGAGGTTTACTTGTCTCAGCACTGAACTGAGGTGGTGGCCTTCAGCTGACATGCTCCGGGACCAGCTGTGACTGGCTTTGTTGTTGTAGACTCACTTTCATGAACTTCAGTTCTGAATGTTATTTGCTTACTTTTATTGTTTTCATGATTTGTTTTTTTTGGGCACTTTGGGTGTTTGACAGTCTTTTTCTATAATGAGTTCTATTGGGTTCCTTTGTTTTGTGGCTGCCTGTCAGGAGTAGAATCTCAAGGTTGTAGCAATAGTATACACACTTTGTTAATAAATGTACTTTGAACTTTTCCTTCAAGCTTGGCAAGCACATAAGTCTGCTAACTCGGCCTTCACAATAATTATGCAAAAGACAAACTGCCAAAGATCAAAACATTTACACTAGATAAGCAACCAGCAGCATCATGAGCAGCTTAGAGGAGAACAACAATCAACTGTACACACTCAGTATTGTATATATATTACAATAGAAATGGAGTGGGTACAATTGTATCAGAACCTCAGCATAGATTAAATCTCTGGAGGTTCTAGTGAAAAAATGAGACTGCTAACTTCAGCTGAACTGAATATACAGCAAGCATTTTTTCATAAAAATACCATAGCATAGAAGGAGAGCATTCATCCCATTAGAATCCAAGCAAATGTATTGAAGTCCTCCTGCTGTCCATAAGATATTAGAGTAGAGTTAGGCTATTCAGCATAGCGAGTCTGCTCCGCCATTCCAGAATGGTCGATTTATTATCCTTCTCAACCCCATTCTTCTGCCTTCTCTCCATAATCTTTGATGCCTTTACTACTCAAGAACCTATCAACTTCTGTTTTAAATATATTCAACAACTTGGCCTCCATAGCCATCTATGGCAATGAATTCCACAGATTCACAACTCTGGCTCAAGAAATTCCTCTTCATCTCTGTTCTAAGTAGACGTCCCTCTATTCTAAGTCTGTGCCGTCTGGTCTGAGACTCACCCATCCACAGCATCCATTTCACATCCTCTCCACATCACCCTATCTAGGCCTTTCAATATTCAATAGGTTTCAATGAAATATCCCCTCATTCATCTAAACTCCAGTGAGTACAGGCCCAGAGCCATCAAATGCTCTTCATACATTAACCCTTTCATTCTCAGAAATTTTCTTATGAACCTCCTCTCGATCTTTTCTAATGCCAGCATGTCTTTTCGTTGATAAGGGGCCCAAAATTGCTCACAATACTACCAGTGTGGGGGACTAGTGTCTTATAAAGCCTCAGCATCCTCATTCTTATATTCTAGTCCTCTCAAAATGAATACTAACATTGCATTTTCCTTTCTCAACCTGCAAAATAGCTTTTAGGGAATCCTGCACAAGGACTCCCAATTCCCTTTGCACCTGGGATTTTTGAATTTTCTCCCCATTTAGAAAATAGTCTATGCCTTTTTCCTTCTAGCAAAGTGCATACTGATACACTTCCCTACACTATATTTCATCTGCCACTTTTTTTTGCCCATTCACCTAATTATCTAAGTCCTTCTGCAGATTCCCTGCTTCCTCAGCCCTACCTGCCCCTCCCCCTATCATCATATTGTCTGCAAACTTGGACGCAAAGCCATCAATTCCATCTTCCAAATTATTGACACTAATGTGAAATTCTGTTTGGCTTCTGGTGACTTATGGTGTTCTGCAGGAGTCAGTATTGGGACCCCTGTGGAACACCACTAGTCACCAGAAGTCAACCAGAATAGGCCCCTTTTATTCCCAATCTTTGCCTTCTGCCAGTCAGCCAATCTTCTATCCATGTTATACCTGTAATACCATGGACTCTTATCTTGAATAGCAGCCTCATGTGCAGCACTTGGTCAAAAGCCTTTTGAAAATCCAAGCAAACAACACTGACTCCTTTGTCTATCCAGCTTGTTATTTCCTCAAAGAATTCCAATAGATTTCCCCTGCACAAAACTCTGTTGACTTTGGCCTACTTTATCATGTGTCCCCAAGAACCCCAAAATCTCATCCTTAATAATGGACTCCAATATCTTCCCAAACACTGAGGTTAAACAGGCCTATAACAGCAGGATACTTGGTAGTGTGGAGGAGCAGAGGGATCTGGGGGTACATGTCCACAGATCCCTGAAAGTTGCCTCACAGGTAGATAGGGTAGTTAAGAAAGCTTATGGAGTGTTAGCTTTCATAAGTCGAGGGATAGAGTTTAAGAGTCGCGATGTAATGATGCCCCTGTATAAAACTCTAGTTAGGCCACACTTGGAGTACTGTGTCCAGTTCTGGTCGCCTCACTATAGGAAGGATGTGGAAGCATTAGAAAGGGTACAGAGGAGATTTACCAGGATGCTGCCTGGTTTAGAGAGTATGCATTATGATCAGAGGTTAAGGGAGCTAGGGCTTTACTCTTTGGAGAGGAGGAGGATGAGAGGAGACATGATAGAGGTGTACAAGATATTAAGAGGAATAGACAGAGTGGACAGCCAGCGCCTCTTCCCCAGGGCACCACTGCCCAGTACAAGAGGACATGGCTTTAAGGTAAGGGGAGGGAAGTTCAAGGGGGATATTAGAGGAAGGTTTTTCACTCAGAGAGTGGTTGGTGCGTGGAATGCAATGCCTGGGTCAGTGGTGGAGGCAGATACACTAGTGAAGTTTAAGAGACTACTAGACAGGTATATGGAGGAATTTAAGGTGGGGGGTTATATGGGAGGCAGGGTTCAAGGGTCGGCACAACATTGTGGGCCGAAGGGCCTGTAATGTGCTGTACTATTCTATGTTCTATGTTCTATAATTTCCTTTCCTCTGCCTCACTCCCCTTCTAAATGAATGGGGTGACATTTGCAATTTTCCAGTCCTCCAGAACCATTCCAGAATCTAGTGATTCTTGAAAGATTATTACTAATGCCTCCACAATCTCTTTGGCTACTTTTTTCAGAACCCTGGGATGTAATTCATCTGGTCCAGGTGACTTGTCTACCTTCAGACCTTTCAGCTTCCTAAGCACCTTCTCCTTCGTAATAGCAACTGCACTCACACCTGTCCCTTGACACTCCTGAACTTCTGGCATACTGGTAGGGTCTTCCATAGTGATGACTGATGTAATATATTTATTAAATTCATCTGCATTTTCCTTGTCCCCCATTGCTACATCTCCAGTGTCATTTTCCAGTGGTCTGATATCCACTCTCGCCTCTCTTTTATTCTTTATATATATGAAAGAACTTATGGTATCCTCTTTTAAATTATTGGCCGGCTTACCTTCGTATTTCATCATTTATCTCCCTATTACTTTTTAGTCACCTTCTATTTGTTCTTAAAAGCTTCCCAATCCTATACCTTGCTATTAATTTTTGCTACATTATATTTGCTCTCTTTTGCTTTTATGGTCTCTTTAAATTCTCTTGATGATTGCCTCATCCTCTCTTTTGAATACTTCTTTATCTTTGGGATGTATCTATTCTGCACCTTCTGAATTACCCCCTGAAACTCCAGCCATTACTGTTCTGCCATCATCCCTGACAGCGTCCCCTTCTAATCAACTTTGGTCTGCTCCTCTCTCATGGCACAGTAATTCTCTTTACTCCATGTAATACTCTGAATTTATCTTCTCCCTCTCAGACTGCAGGGTGGATTCGATCATGTTATAACCACTGTCTCCTAAGAGTTCTTTTACTTCACTTAGTTCACTAATCAAATCTGGTTTCAGAATTGTCTTTCCTCTAGTGGGCTCAACCATCTGCTCTAAAAAGTCATCTTGTAGTCATTCTACAAAGCCCCTTCCTTGGGATCCAGCGACAACCTTATTTTCCCAATCTAACTACGTATTGAAATCCACCATGACTATTGTAACATTACCCTTATTACAGGCCTTTTCTATCCCCTGTTGAAATTTATGTCCCACATCCTGGCTACTGTTTGGAGGCCTGTACATAACTCACATCAGGGTATTTTTACCCTTGCAGTTTCTTAACTCTACCCACAAGGATTCTACATCTTCTGATCCTATGTCACCTCATTCTAAGGATTTGATTTCACTTTTTTCCCCCAACAGAACCACCCTCCATACCTACCTGCCTTTCAATGCAATGTGTATTCTTGGATGTTAAGCTCCCAACTATGATTTTGTTTAAGCCATGACTCAGAGATGCCCGCAACATCGTATCTGCCAATCTCTAACTGTGCTACAAGATCATCTACCTTATTCCACATGCTATGAGCATTCAAATTAACACTTTCAGTCCCGTATTAATCCCCCTTATTGATTTTGTCCCTTTGGTAACTCATCTCACTGACTGCAATTTTGCCCTATCTGCCTGTCCTTTCTCACAGTCTCACTGCACACTGCCTCTACTTGTACACAATTGCCCCATCTCTTTGTACAGATCATACCTTCCCTTCCCTTTCAAAGAAATAAAGACCTAACCTAGCCAACCTCTCCTTAATTCATCTATTGCCCCCAAAGTCCAACTAAATAACAAACATAGTCCATGTTCCTTTGCTGCCTGATCTGCTAAGTTCCTCCAGCATTTTGTGTATGTCACTCTAGATTTCTAGCATCTACAGAATCTCTTGTGTTTATAATAGTGGTGAATGGCCTTGATTCATGAATCTATGGATTACAAGGCTAGCAACTTTCCTTGCACTGTGTTAACGGGTGAAAACTAGTTTCATGGTCATTATTACTAGCACTTACTCTTCAAATTTCAAGATTTATTTAGTTGCTTGATTTTGAATTCTTCAGCTACCGTGGTGAGATTGAACTCATTCCCAGATCAATAATCCAGGTCTCTGAATATTAGTTCAGTGATTTTTTTTAATTAGTTTTTTTATACATTTTCTACATAGCTACAAATAAAAAAAAACCCAGATCAAAATGAAGAATATTGATACAGTGCAAAAATAAACATACAATAATAATATAATACAAAGAAAGATAATTGAGAAAGCACCCAAATTGAAGACATGTAAAATGAGTATCCTCCCCAAGCCTCGCAACAAAAAAAACTCCAGACCAACCACAACACAATATAGAGAGTATAAATCAGGACAATCAAACCCCCAAAGCTGTAAATACACTTAGCAACAGAAGATATTAATGCCTACTACCAAAAAAAAAAGGAGCTGAAAGCAAGGGACCGAAAAAAAACCTTAGTTAAGAGGAAGGTTATGAAAGTACTCAATAAAAGGTCCCCAGACCTTATGGAACTTTAAATCCGAATTAAGAACTGAATAATGAATGTTTTCATGGTCGAAGCAGGCCATAATATCGTTAAGCCATTGAGCATGCGTGGGCGGGGCAACATCTCTTCATCTAAGGAGGATTAAACGTCTAGCCAGGAGAGAGGCAAAAGATAATATTCGACACTTAGTCGAACTCAGACGTAAATCTGTCTCACCCCAGAAACCGAACAAAGCAATTAAAGGGTTATGTTCTAGGCGGTGATTCAGAATATACGATAACGTTATGAAGACATCTTTCCAAAATTTCTCCAAGCTAGGACAAAACCAGTACATATGAATGAGAGAAGCCTCGCCCCTTTTGCATTTATCACAAAGCAGACTAATGTTAGGGTAAAATCAAGATAATTTAGATTTAGACATATGGGCTCTATGAACAATCTTAAACTGTAAAAGGCAATGGCGAGCACAAAGGGAGGTTGAATTAACCGATTTGAGAATCGAGTCCCAAGTCTCATCAGATAAGGAGGTATTTAAATCATGCTCCCATGCCATTTTAATTTTATCCACAGGGGCACGTCGTAAGGCTGCTAATTTATCATGAGTAAATGATATTTATCCTTTACCTAGTATTAGTTCAGTGATTTAACCAGAGATACCAACCCAAGTAGGCATAATAAAAATAAAAAAAATTTGTCCTAAACTTCCCGTCTAAGAACATAGTGGAAATAACTATTCAAGAAGTTATCTCCCCATTTAGTTTTTCTATGTGGCCTTTAAGCATGGTCATTAGATCCTGGCCTTCCAGGGGCAGCCATGCTTTTGTGCGAACTGTTTAAAGAACAAAATCTTTCAATTCTGTTTACTTTGCTTAATGTTGTCAAACACCAGCTTAGGTTTTCTTTTTAGCCCCTGTCTCTTTCCACTGCTCCCACGACCACTTTACAATCTACTCCTACATCCATTTCTAGTTCAAGGGATGGAGCTTAGTCTTTATTGAATTCCATTGACTACTGATTTCCCAATCTGTGGGCATTATCAAACTGCCATCATAGATTCCTCCTTTATTATATTTTATCTTGACCATCTTAAAACAGAATAAATATTGCTACACATTCAAGATGCTGGAGGAGCTCAGCAGCATCTATGGAGAGGAATAAACAATTGATGTTTCAAGCCAAGATTCTTCATCAGGACTGGAAAGGAAAGGGAGAAGAAGCCAGGATAAGAAAGTGAGGGGAGGGAAAGGAGTACAAGCTAGAAAGCGATAGGTGAGGCCATGTGGGTAGGGGAGGGGGATAAAGTGAGAAGCTGGGAGGTGGTATGTGGAAGAGGTAAAGGACTAATAGGAGAGGAGAGTAGACCATTGGAGAAAGGGAAAGAGGGAGGACACCAGGGGGAAATGATAGATGGGTGAGTAGAAGAGGAGAGGTAAGAGGGGAGTAGAGCTGGAAGTGGAAAAAGAGAGAAGGGGGAGGGTGGAAATTGCAAGAAGTTAGAGAAATAGATGTTCATGCCATCAGGTTGGAGGCTACTCAGGTGGAATATGAGGTGTTGTTCCTCCACCTGAGAGTGGTCTCATCATGGCAGTAGAGAAGGCCATGGACCAACATGTCAGAATGGGAGTGGGGAATGGAATTTAAATGGTTAACCACCGAGAAAACATGCTTGTTGCAGACAGAACAAAGGTGCCCAACAAAGAGGTCCCCCAGTCTATGTCAAGTCTCCCCATTGTAGAGGAGGCTGCACTGGAAGCACCTGCTACAGTAGACAAACCCTACAGATTTTCAGGTGAAGTGGTGCCTCATCTGGAAGGACTGCTTGGAGCCCTGAATGGAGCAGAGGGAGGAGGTGAATGGGCAGATATAACACTTCTTCCGCTTGCAAAGGTAAGTGGCAGGAGGGAGATTAGTGGGGAAAGATGAATGGACAAGGGAATCATGGAGAGAGCGATCCCTGTGGAAAGTGTTGCGTGGGGGAGGGGAAAGTAAAGATGCATTTGGTGATAGGATCCTGCTGAAAATGGCATAAATTGCGGGGAATGATTTGCTGGTTGCAGAGGCTCATGGTAGGAAAGGACAATATAACATTGGTTCTATGCAATCATATCCTGTGCTGGAGGAACTCAGCAGTCTGAGCAGCATTGGTGAAGGGCAAGTTATTGTCAGCATTTTGTTTCAAAGCCTTACATTCTTCTACCCTCGCAGATGCTGCCTGGCCCACTGAGTTCCTCCACTAGATTGTTTGTTGCCTCAACCTCCAACACCTACAGTCTCTTATGTCAACATAAAACCACCATTTCATCTACATTTTGTTTGCCTTTATGCCTCTGCTTTATTTTTAAAGACGCTTTCAGCTTTGCCCTGCTTTTAAAATGTGTTTCTTTGTTTTCTCCTCAAAAGCAAAGTGATTTAGTTGCGAATAATGACTAAGGAGGTAAGAGGCAAATCTGAAGTCCATTTCTTTAAGGATAAGCACCACTGTGCACAGTGGAAATGATTTTGATTCTAGCTCAGCCTGTGAACCTAATTCTGCCAAAGCCTTTCATCTGTGAGGATCATGATAAACCCTGTCAGTTTCTCCTATTCATCAGAGCAAATTAGACAGACGTCAGAAAGTCAATATGATTCAATATCTACCCAACACTGAAAATAGCTTAATTCTGGTCTTCACCTGATAGGACTCCAGTGTGTGCATGTTGGCTGCTGAGCATTGGTAGTTTCATGTCAGGCATCTGTAATGTGTTCATAAATGAAAAATTACTGAAACATGTCTTAATAATGGCATTCACCCTTCAAATACTTTCTCCCTCCTTCAAAGATCTCGTTTATAAATTGTGACACTGTTTGTCGGCACAATTTTTCTATCTTGGTTAAAGTTAACAAAGGCAGGAGAATGGGATTGAGAGGGACAATAATGATCGAATGGTAGAATGGAGTTGATGGGCCAAGTGGTCTAATTCTACTCCTATGTCCTACAGTCTTATGATCTACATTTAGATTTGAACTTTAGAAGTTCGGAAGTTCTGAAATAAGATGAGGCCTAGAAATAGTCATAGAGATGTACAGCAGGGAAAAGGCCCTGCAGCCCATAATTATCCATGCTAACCAAGGTTGGAATTGGTCACATGTACCAAGATACAGTGAGTGTAAAGCTTGTCTTGCGTACTGTTCATACAGATCAGATCATTACACAGTGTAGTGAGGTCGAACAAGGTAGAACAATAACAATGCAGAATAAAGTGCAATAGCTACAAAGAAATAGTGGTGGCACTGCACTGTAGCATAATAACATGCTGATGACTAGGGTTCAATTCCCTCTGCTGTCTGTACGGAGTTTGTACATTCTCCCCGTGACCGAGTGGGTTTCCTACAGGTACTCTAGTTTCCTTCCACATTCCAAAGAAGTAAGGGTTAGTTGGCTAATTAGTCACATGGGTGTAATTGGGCAGCACAAGCTCATTGGGCAACAAGGACCTGTTCCCGTGCTGTATCTTTAAATAATATTTTTTTAAAATCAATGATCATAGATGTATATTCAATCTAATCCCATTTCCCAGCACCTGGCCCAGATCCCTCTAAACTCCTCCCATCCATAGATCTGTCCACGTCCCTCTTAAATGTATCTACTGTACCTGCCTCAACTCGTTGTTCTGGCAACTGGTTCCATATATCCAACACCATCAAATTCTGTATGCTTAGCATATATTCTGATTGCTTTGTCTGTTATTTAGTAGGTTTCCTGACTTTCATTCCAGAACTTTCATGTATTTAACTTGCATGTGCACAGCTGCATCTGGGTGATGTCATTATGACAACTTTGGGGCACTTAGGTTCATAGGGATAACTATAGTGAGGTCCCGTATTGGTCCATTTGGTATTGAATGATTGGCAAATGAAAATAGCTGCTGCCTTAGATGATTGTTGATATGATTATGAATTGACATAATTATAAATTCTACCTTGAGTGGTGCTGTTGTGGTAATTGGTGACAATGGCACAGACAAAGCTCACCCCGTTATTTTTTACATTTACAAGGAGCACTGCCACAAGAAAGCAGCAACCATCATCAAAGGCTCTCACCATCCAGGCCTTGGCCTATTCTCACTACTACCATTGTACAGGAGGTAAGGATCTTTAAGTTGCACACCACCAGGTTCAGGAACAGTTATTAACCTACAACCATCAGGCTCCAGATTACTTCACTTACACTACTCCAAGCTGATTCTATGACCTACAGACTCACTTCTAATGTAAGTCAACTTGCCAAGTCAAATTTATTGTCATTTAATTAGACACACGTATACTATCACGGGGGTCACCAGCCTTTTTTGCACCGTGGACCGGTTTAATACTGACAATATTCTTGTGGGCCTGCTGACGGGGGTGGGGATGGGGGAGGAGTGTTAATCACGACCAGAATATAGGTGATAAGTCAACCATAAGTCACTTATAAGTGGCTAATGCACTCAATTTCGTTTCTAAAAGGTTTATCTAATGAATTTAGTATTAAACACACAGTGCATATTCCTCATATGAATATAGTGATAAGTCAATTATAACTCACTTATAAGTCAATAGCATCATAACACTTAAGTAATGTTTGGATATGAAACACACAGCACATAATTTCCTCGCATGAAGATATAAAATCATTGCAACACACCAGTGAGAAGACAAGGTAAGGGCCAGAGGTCCCCGTACGGGGCCACAGCGGTCGCAGTCTGGAGAGAGCGACTGACTGAGCGAGGAGTGCGACAGGGTGCGTGCCCACCCTCCTTGTAGGAACTATCGGCCGACAAAAGTTTGGCTCGAGGGATGACTTTCGGTAGATTGCAGCAAGGTAGCTGCTCTGCTACTTACGAAACCCTGAGCCCCAATTAGGTCGTCTGCGAATATTTTAGCACCGGGTTCCCCACAAACATTCGGTGTGGCAATCAGGTTTAGAGGCAGCGCCCATCTGTGCACGCTCCAGGCCAGTAGCAATGGCACTTCTCGCCGGCCACGCGGGGTGGCCGATTACCCGAGGCCAACCAGTGATCCCTGGTGCTAGGGTATCACTGCGTTTAGGAAACTGATGACTTTGCATGGGTAATGACTTCGCGTGCGTAATGACCTCGCGTCCGTTCAAGTTCAACAGTGGGCATGACAGGGAATGAGGAAAGGTTCAGCTGACTCATATCATTTCCTATC
Source organism: Hypanus sabinus (assembly GCF_030144855.1). Taxonomy (NCBI): domain Eukaryota; kingdom Metazoa; phylum Chordata; class Chondrichthyes; order Myliobatiformes; family Dasyatidae; genus Hypanus; species Hypanus sabinus. The sequence goes on along the minus strand of NC_082738.1, from coordinate 39,487,570 downwards.
ACCAAATCATATCATTTCCTTGCGGCCCGATACTGGTCCACAGCCTGGTGGTTGGGGGCCACTGTACTATCAAACACGACAATGTTTCTCTGGACCAGGGTGTAAAGCACACTAGTACACATAACACACATATAACACACAATAACTTGGGAAAGTAAGAATTAAATCTACAAATGAATTACACATAAATAAACAAAGTAAAGTGCATAAATTAAATATTGCCAGGTACAGAACAGATTAATCAGTGACTCTCTGGATACAATGCGGCCAGGAATTCAGAAGCCAAATGGACTGGGAGAAGAAACTGTTTCTCATCCTGACCGTTCTTGTTTTTGTGCATCAGAGTCTCCTGCCTGATGGTAGAAAGTCAAAGCGGATGCCGGATGGATAGGTGGGATCCTTAATAATACTAAGGGCCCGGCGTATGCAGCACTCCTGATAAGTGTCTCCGACAGATGGTAGGGAGACCCCTATGATCCTCCCACAGTCCTTTGTAGGGACTTCTGGTCCAATGCTCATTTTCTCAGTATAATTCTCATTTGCACATTGGTTGTTAGTCAGTATTTTATATATTTTTATTGTATTTATTTTTCCTTGGAAGCGGCCTGCAAGAAAATGAGTCTTGAGGTAGTATGTGGTACTTTGATAATAAATTTACTCTGAATTTTTGAACTTTGACAAGCATGAACAAAAACTATCCAGAATGTCTTCAGTAATAAGGTTTGCATATCATGGAGTTTTGGAGATACTTTCTTTTGATCTGTGTAGCAGCATCTTTTGCGAGACAGAGCTGAATTTCATTCATTCAGTCTTTCATGATTGCATTAGTTCTATGGTGGCATAGTCAAATCCAGGTGACCACAGTTGGTGTTTGAAGTTTTACTTGTTTATTCAAATCATGGATTGAGCATGTAGAAAGGTTAGAACTCTTTTTGATTAGAAATGTCATCGCAGTAGGAAAGGAGTATTTTATTTTGTTCTCATCTGCAGAAGCAAAGACAAACAAGTCGATTTAAAAACCAGGAGATGAGACATTTGAAAAACTTGTAAACAAACTGAGCAGCGTAAGTGCATTGTTAAACAGTACAAGTTTACAAAGCAGAATCAGCCAAAATGAGGTAGATTGTGGGGGCCAGAGTCCATCTTCTTAATCAAAAGTCTATTCAATAATCTTGCAAGAGCAGTGTAGATGTCCTTGAGCCTAGTGGTACATGTTTTCAGGTTTTTGTATCTTCTACCTGATGAAGAATCCCTTAATTGTTCCTATTAAATGACCCTATTGTATAAGCCAATTAGTCAGTTTTCCATAAGTATCCGCAAGACTATTTTATCATTAGTCAGAAAGTGCAACAAATCACTTGATAAATTAACTATACCTCTGCAGTATTGTAATGAATAGTGTTAATGAGAGTTAATTAATGTGAATATACAATGATTATAAGACCATAAGACATAGGAGAAGAATTAAGTCAAGTCTGCTCCGCCATTATGGCTGATCCTTTTTTTGTTTTATCTCCTCCATAACCCCAGTTCCCGGCCTTCTCCCCAAAACCTTAAATGCCATTTTCCAATCAAGAACCTATCAATCTCTGCCTTAAATACACCCAACAACCTGGCCTCCACAGCTGCACGTGGCAACAAATTCCACAAATTCACCACCCTCCGGCTAAACAAATTCCTCCTCATCTCTGTTTTGAATGTATGCCCATCTATCCTGAGGCTGTGCCCTCTGGTCCTAGACTCTCCCACCATGGGAAACATCCTTCCCATATCTACTCTGTCTAGGCCTTTTGACATTCAAAAGATTTCAATGAGATCCCCCCTCATCCTTCTAAATTTCAGTGAGCGCAGACCCAGAGCCATCAAATGTTCCTCGTATGATAACCCTTTCATTCCTGGAATCATCCTTGTGAACCTCCTCTGAACCCTGTCCAGTGCCAGCACATCTCTTCTAAGATGAGAATCCCAAAACTGTACACAATATTCAAGGTGAGACCTCACCAGTACCTTTTAAATCCTCAGCATCATATCCCTCCTCTTATAGTCTAGACCTCTTGAAATGAATGCTAACATTGCATTTGCTTTCTTCACCACTGACTCAATCTGCAAGTTAACCTTCAGGGTGTTCTGCACAAGGACTCTCAAGTCCCTTTGCATCTCAGAGTTTTGGATTTTCTCCCCGTTTGGAAAATAGTCTGCACATTTAGTTCTAGTACCAAAGTGCATGGCCATGCATTTTCCAACATTATATTTCATTTGCCACTTTCTTGCCCATTCTCCTAATCTGTCTAAGTCCTTCTGCATCCTACCTGTTTCCTCAAAACTACCTGCCCCTCCACCAAACTTCGTATCATCTGCAAACTTGGCAACAAAGCCATCTATTCCATCATCTAAATCATTGACACACAGCATAAAAAGAAGTGGTCCCAACACCGACCCCTGCGGAACACCACTAGTCACTGGCAGCTAACCAGACAAGGATCCTTTTATTCCCACTCGCTGCCTTCTTCCAATCAGCTAATGCTCTAACCATCTTAGTAACTTGCCTGTAATACCACAGGCTCTTAACTTGGTAAGCAGCCTCATGTGTGGCACCTTGTTAAAGACCTTCTGAAAGTCCAAATATACAACATCCACTACATCCCCTTTATCTATCCTACTTGTAATCTCCTCAAAGAATTCCAACAGGTTCGTCAGGCAGGATTCTACTTTCTCTATACACATGACTGTGTGGCTAGCCATAGCTCAAATACCACCTATAAATTTGCTGACGATGCAACCATTGGTAGTAGAATCTCAGGTGGAGACGAGAGGGCGTACAGGAGTGAGATGTGCCAACTAGTGGAGTGGTGTCGCAGCAACAACCTGGCACTCAATGTAAGTAAGACGAAAGAGCTGATAGTGGACATCAGGAAGGATAAGATGAAGGAATACATACCAATCTTCATAGATCTCTGAGGACCTAACCTAGTCCTAACATATCGATACAGCTATAAAGCAGGCAAGACAGCGGCTATACTTTATTAGGAGTTTGAAGAGATTTGGTATGTCAACAAATACACTCAAAAACTTCTATAGATGTACCGTGCAGAGCATTCTGATAGGCTGCATCATTGTCTGGTGTGGAGGGGCTACTGCACAGGACCGAAAGAAGCTGCAGAAGGCTGTAAATTTAGACAACTCCATCTTGGGTACTAGCCTACAAAGTACCCAGGACATCTTCAAGGAGCAGCGTCTCAGAAAGGCAGCGGCGGCCATTATTAAGGACCACAGGGCATGCCCCCTTCTCATTGTTACCATCAGGTAGGAGGTACAGAAGCCTGAAGTATTAAAATATTAATACTGGACCTGTATTAAAATATGATATTGCTTTCACTGTATTTATTTTACTTACAGTATAAGAATATTGCTTGTTGAAGTTTCATAAAGGCCTCTTAAGACATTGTAAATTGCAGTCAGTCTCTCAATCAGATGAACCTGTGCTGGAATCAGAAGTTTCCTCACCTTCTCCTGGAAGCTATTGTAATAAAGGACATTCTTTGAAATGAGATGTTTCCAGCCACTGTTGGTCTTGCTTCTCAACATGGTAAAGAAGTAAATTTGTAAGTAAGTACTTCTTGTACCTAATAAAGTGGTCACTGAGTGTATGTTCGTGGTCTCCTGCTGCTGTAGCTCTTCCACTTCAAGGTTCAATGTGTTGTACATTCAGAGATGCTCTTCTGCACACCACTGTTGTAACTTGTGGTTATTTGAGTTACTGTCACCTTCCTGTCAGCTTGAACCAGTCTGGCCATTCTCCCCTGACCTCGCTCATTAACAAGGCATTTTCATCCACAGAACTGCCACTCACTAAATGCTTTTTTTTGTTTTTCACACCATAATCATAAGCTCTGGAGACTGTTGCATGTGAAAACCTCAGGAGATCAGCATTCTGTGGTCAAAGTCATTTAGATCACATTTCTTCCCCACTCTGATGTTTGGTCTGAACAACAACTGAACCTCCTGACCATGTTTGCGTGCTTTATGCATTGAGTTACTGCCACATGATTGGCTAATTAGATATTTGCATGAACAAGCAGGTGTACAGGTGCCTAACAAAATGACCACTGAGGGTAAGTTTTACAGTTTTATTATTTTTGGGCAGTATTTATGCTTTACTAATTTTGGTGTTCCTTCATCCAAATGAAGAGGGAAGGGACGCGACATCCTTAGGGCACTTGGGATTCCGAGCAATAAGCAATGCTTATTGTGCGTTCAATGTGCTCCAGTACATGAGTGGTACAAATTAAAGCTGGCTGCTCTCCAGCATTAGCATGGAGTAGTTCATCCCACAGTGATGACTGTATTTTACGTCATTTCTACAGTGTTTGAATACATACTAAAAAGTGCTTTTGTGAAATACAAACAGTATGCAAAACTGCTTTCTATATCACTTCTATCAATTTGAACCAGACAAGCAAGCTGTGTAGGTGGTGTGGGCATTCACACTGAAGCAGGACTTAACCAGAGTGTTGAGGCCAGCTTCAGCCTTAAATAGGGGTTTACTTTTCCATTTAAATGCTGTAATGGTTCCTTCAACCAAGTTATGTTGAAGGTTAAGGCCTCATCAATGATGCCTGTGTCATACAACTCATTACTGATTTGTCTATCAAAGCGTAATCTGGATGGATGTTGAGCTGACAAGCGTTGTGGGCAAATAGCAGCATGGACAAGGGCTCAGAGGTCCATGCAGTCAGGAAGCACATGGGCCAGTGACCCTCTAGGTATGCAAGTGGCAAGTCCAGAGTTCAAAGCCTAGAGTTTGGAGTCTCGTCATTGGTGAGTCCTGAAGTCTGGACAGAAAATTGAAGAATGAAGGTCGATCAGAAGTTGGGAAGCCGAGGCCCGATGGCCAAAGTCCTGGGTCTGTGAGTTCATTGGGGAAGTCGGAACCCCAATGTCCATGAGTCCACAAGTCCACTGGAGGCTGGAGGCCTGTCCTGGGATTGGAGGATTCTGTGTGTGTGGGTAGGTGGGTGGGAGGGGGGAAAGGGGACTGTTTTGCTGTTGTTGTTGGTGTTCTGCTGAACATTATAGGCATGTTATGTTGGCGCCAGAATGTTGGCGACACTTACAACACACACACAAAATGCTGGAAGAACTCAGCAGGCCAGGTAGAGTAAACAGTCGATGTTTCAGGTCGAGACCTTTCATCAAGACCCTCCAGCATTTTCTGTGTGTTGCTTGAAATTCTCTTGGATTTCTCTTCCTGGGATGCCTACCCTGAAGAAGTTTAAATCTTCTTTTAAAAGTCCTGATGAAGGGTTTCTGCCCAAAATAGCAACTGTTTACTCTTTTCCATAGATGCTGCCTCTCCTTTCAGATTCTCCCTTCTCCAACCCTGTATCTCTTTCACCAATCAACTTCCCAGCACTTTACTTCATCTCCGCAGCTCACAGTTTCACCTATCACCTACTATCTTGCATTTCTTCCTCCCCACCTTCTTACTCTGACTTCTCATCTTTTCTCTCCAGTCCTGATGAAAGGTCTCAGCCCGAAACGTCGACTGTTTACTCTTTTCCATAGATGCTGCCTGGCCTGCTGTGTTCCTCCAGCATTTTGTGTAAGTTATTGTCTAAACAGAGGTCATCTTGCACTAAACAATAATCCTCTGAAAGTTTCAACCTTTGGGATATTTCTCCAGTTAGTTTTCCTTCTCACAGTAATGTTCCCACCACTTTCCTTTGTCAAAGTACCAGGACTAAAGTTGGTGTTTTGGGAGCCCACTGTTCTCCAAATGTAAGTGCTACAGCCATCAGACTGAAACCTCAGCATACAGTGGGAACAAAAAGATTAATTATCAGGTCACAATCTAATTATTTTTATGAATACATAGAATAAATTTAAGGCATAGGAGCAGAATTAGGCCACTCAGCCCATCAAGTCCGCTCCATTCTGAAATATAAACTGCATTTGCAATTAATAACTTTCTTGAAGAGCAGATGTAGTCAACTTTACAACATTTATATAGTTATCTCTTTTTTACAATGAACTGTATGAGAATTTGTCCATTTTCAGAATTGGTGGGAGGAATGTTAATTATTGTGTCACCAAATTGATGTTATGAAAATATTAAGTGTCTCTGGGTGCCTTTGTTAAGTTAATGTATTACATTCCATTAGTGTTTGAAATACAGGGCTCCATGTCCTCCATTGCATACTCAACTGCCCTATATTTCACAATGTTCAAAGTTCAAATTAAATTTATTATCAAAGTACATACATGTCACCCTTTACCAGCTTGAGATTCATTTTCTTGCAGGCATTCACAGCAGAACAAAGAATTGCAACAGAATTATTGTAAAATTACACACAAAGACTGATACACAACCAATGTGCAAAAGAAGATGAACTGTGTGGTTGCAAAAAAAACAAACTTAAAAAAATAAATACGGAGAACATGAGTTGTAAAGTCCTTGAAAGTGAGTACTTAGTTTGTGTTTGGTGATCAGGTCAGTGTTGAGGTGAATGAAATTGTCTACGCTTGTTCAGGAATCTGATGGTTGAAGGGTAATAACTGTTCCTGAACCTAATGGTGTGGGACCTAAGATTCTGTGCGTTCTTCCCAATGGCAGCATCAAGAAGAGAGAATGACCTGGATGAGAGAAGTTCTTGATGATGGGTGCTGCTCCATGTAGCTGTGCCTAATGGTGGGGAGGGCCTTCCCTGTGACTGACTGGGCTGTTCCCACCATTGTTTGATAAAAACTGTTATAAATCAGCAAAACCTGACCAGCTTCTGAAAGAGCCCGCTTGATATGATAAACCTGCAACCTTAATTTTATCTCTAAAAAGCTTTCTTGAAATGCTTTATGCAAAAGTCTGAGATTTCCTTTGACATGTTAACAATGTTGTCATTACTAGGTCCATTGGATGTAGAATTAAGCACAATAAGTTTAATTCCCAAATCACAATTTAATTATTTCAATCAATATACAGAATAAATGTAACCTGAAATACAAATATGAATTCATTCTAGCAACAGGAAGAGATATTGGCATTGGTGTTAGTTATACATTATCATCTTTACAACACTATATATTTTTAGGCAGATTTGCAGTTTAGTTAGACCATTAAAGTTCCTACATACCTCTTGCTAAATTTGGAGTTATCTAACACCACATTAATGTGTTATTCTGTTAGCAAACCGAGCTGAAGTATCGAATTTCACTGCAGCCAACTGTTTAATCTGACTAATACTGCGTTATCAAAATCCATGCTGATGTGGGAAGATAGATTCATGATTCAAGATTCAAAAACTTTATTGTCATTCTAACCGTACATCAGCTCTGCAGGGCAGAACGAGACAGCGTTTCCCAGGAGCAGTGAAATCATAACATAACAAACGCAACACTAAATAATAAACATAACAATAAATAGTAAAACACAACAGCCACATGTCAGTTAAAAACAAGTTATGAGTGTCCAGTGCAAGTTAAAAGTGTCCAAAGCAGAGTCAGGTAGAGCAGCTATTTAGCAGTCTGACTGCCTGTGGGAGGAAGCTGTTTAGTAGCCTTGTGGTTTTAGTTTTGATGCTCCTGTAACGTTTACCTGATGGCAGAAGAACAAACAGTTCATGGGGAGGGTGTGAGGGGTCTTTAATGATGTACCGTGTCTTCTGGAGGCATCGACTCTGAAAGAGGTCTTGGACAGAAGGTAAGGAGACCCCAATAACCTCTGCTCCCCCAACCACCCTCTGCAAGGCTTCTTTGTCGGCAGCACTGCAGCTGGAGTACCAGGTTGTGATGCAAAAGGTCAGCACACTCTCAACCACATGTAGTTAAGATGTTAGTGGGAAGTGATGCTTGTTTAAGCTTCCTCAGAAAGCGCAATCTCTGCTGGGCCCATTTCACAATCCCAGTGGTGTTCCTGGAATCAGAGAGTCAGCACCTGCTTCTTGTACCAGTGAATAAAAATGAACTACAGCTTTAACTTGACTGTTTATAAAGCCAATTTAAAAGCTGTAGATTCACTTCCTCAATCAATATGCTTTCAAAGGAAGTCAATCACTAAATTTAGCCCTAACTATACTGAAATGACTCTTTCATTCTGGTTAGTGACTCATCCACATCCTCCCTTTGTGCAGATGTTTTGTTAGAGCCAGCAAGCTAATCTCAAGTATGGTCCCATAAGGTGGGTCTGTTTCTGCGTTGTAGGGAACAGGCACCAAGAGTCAGTAACGTGAATAACATCGATAACATGACACATGGATGTTACTTGCTGTCTCTCCCTATCCAAACAGACCAAGTGGCAACTGGAAAGCCCTTTAAGTTGATGAAGTCCCTGAACATAATTGCCTTGTTAGAACACCAACTGCTACTTTCCTGATTAAAAGATTAAAGGTTTTCTTTATCTGTCACATGTACATCGAAACATTGAAACATACAGTGAAATGCATTGTTTGTGTCAACGACCGACACTGTCACGGAGGAAAGACAGACTCTGATATAGGGATGGCGACGAGAGTTTATTCATAATTATTCCAAAAGAACATCAGTAGCTCGGCCAAGTGACACCGAGAGAAGTAACATTCTCAAAACTAGGACCCAGCGATCAGTGCGAATTGGGCATCCACTTAAATAATGTAAGTGTCAGGGTCCGGTCTGGTCCAGAATCCACGTTCCGGGTCTCAATCCGGTCCAAAGGCTCCGGACTCCGGGTCCTGCCATTGTCCCTCCCGTCACCCGTGATCTAGTTAGGACCCTCCTGGCTCAAGGAGACACACCTGTAACTCATTGAACTGCCCATGTTTATAAGGGGCCGTGGGACTGGGACCAGGCAGGTGGTTGTTTTGTTGTTTCCCTGCCGGCTCTGAACTCTTCTCTGCATTCTGTTATCCTGCTCGGGCTCAGATCTACTCCTCATCATGCTTCTCTGCCTCGTGCCAGTACTGCCAGGTTGGTCCTCTCCCCCACCTTTCTTCCCATGCGCTGGTCCCGCTTCTCCGCTCGTTTGTTTTGTTCGTGCGGTCACGCTGTCTGCTGGCCATTCCCGGTTTTCCCGCTACCGTGGCTGTTGTGTTGGTCACCCTGAATCTATGCCCATTCCTACCCCTTGCCTCCATCGGGCAGGTCCGACTGACCTGCTGCTGCCTGGCGGTGGTTCTGCCCATTCCTACCCCTTGCCTCCGTTGGGCAGACCCAATTGGTCTGCCACTGCCCGGCAGGGGTTCTGCCCCGTCCTCCTCTTCCGCCCGAACCCTGGGATTGTGCCCCACACCCGCCTAGGGGTCCGCATCGTGCCCAGGCCTCCAGAGTTTCCGCCTGAGAGGCGGCCCTACCCAGGATATATGCAGCCCAGTACTCATTACAAACACAGTTCAAGAAAGTGCTGGTGACAATCAGCAAATCAAGACACTTAGATGTCAGAAGGTCAGCAAGAGCTGAGTTGGAACGTTCAGATACTGTTGACATTCAGTAGAGTACTACTGCTTCTAAACTGAACTCTGTGTACATGAAAGAAAGAAAGAAATGAACCACTAGAAGGATTTCTACAAAACATCTGATTTGAGTTATCTGCCCAGTCTCTGGAAGGGTTCATTCCCTGAGCTCCAGTGCTGTGTAGAATTAGTTGAAAGATAAGCTACATCGGCCAACATGTTGTAGAAGTATCTGCTGGAGTTGATCTTGTCAACTAATGCTACAATGGATAATGCAACATCCAACAAACAAATGGGATCAATAGGTAATTTAAAAGGAAGCTGCCTTTAGATGCATTTATAATTCCCTAGAAATGTGTATATATTAACCACTTGGATGATCACCTGAAATTCAGCTCAATCTCAGAAACATGTTAAAGCTAATTAACTTCATGCTTGTGCCTTTGCTTAGGAACTAAAGTGAGAACTACTGTATTTCTGAACCACTTCTGATGGTGAAGCATACTCATTTACTACACATAAATAGGTTAATTCGGAATGTGTAGCGGTTAGCTCAGGGTATCAGAGTTTGGAGTTCAATTCCATTCTCTTCTGTAAGAAAGTTTGTATGTTCTTCCCGTGTACATGTGGGTTTCTTCCAGGTGCTCCAATTTCCTCCCACAGTCCAAAAACGTACTGGTTAGTAGGTTAATTGACCATTGTAAATTTTCCTGTGATTGGGCTAGGGTTAAATTGATGGGTTGCTGGATGGCATTGAATCTCTGGTATTCTGAAATAAAAGTATCGATATAATTGCTAAAATTAAACTATTCCTCGTGTGGTTTTCTTTAGCCCCACATCCCCATTCCACAGTACACCTCACTTCCAAAAGATGCAAATTAATTCAGATCCTGCCCAGCCTCCTTGGAAGAAGATAAATGATTAGCTTTTTTTTGTCACGTGTACATCGAAACATACAGTGAAATGCACTGTTTTGTGTCGGGTCAAATCAGCGAAAGTTTGCTGGGTAGCCTGAAAGTGCCACCATGCTTCCAGTGCCAACAGAGCATACCCACGACTTACTAACCCTAAACATTTTTTGGAATGTGGGAGGAAACTGGAGCACCTGAAGGAAACCCACATGGTCACAGGGAGAACATACAAACTCCTTACAGACTGCTGTAGGAATTGAACCCCAAACTTACAACTGACACTGTAATAGAGTTATGCTAACCACTACACTACTGTGCCCCCACCTTCCAAAAGCCATTTTTTATACTTGCAAGCATAAAATTCCCCCCTCTACAATACTCTTCGGTATTCACTAAGGAGAAGGATATTGAATTGTGTAAGTTGTGGGAAACAAGTAAGGAAGTTATGGAACCTATGACAATTAAAGAGGTGGAAGTACCGGCGCTTTTAAGAAATTTAAAAGTGGATAAATCTCCGGGTCCTGACAGGACATTCCCCAGGACCTTGAGGGAAGTTTGTGTAGAGATAGCAGGAGCTCTGACGGAGATTTTTCAGATGTCATTAGAAATGGGGATTGTGCCGGAGGATTGGCATATTGCTCATGTGGTTCCATTATTTAAAAAGGGTTCTAGAAGTAAGCCTAGCAATTATAGACCTGTCAGTTTGACATCAGCAGTGGGTAAATTAATGGAAAGTATTCTTAGAGATAGTATTTATAATTATCTGGATAGACAGGATCTGATTAGGAGTAGCCAGCATGGATTTGTGCGTGGAAGGTCATGTTTGACAAACCTTATTGAATTTTTTGAAGAAGTTACGAGGGATGTTGACGAGGGTAAGGCAGTGGATGTAGTCTATATGGACTTCAGCAAGGCCTTTGACAAAGTTCCACATGGAAGGTTAGTTAAGAAGGTTCAGTCGTTAGGTATTAATGCTGGAGTGATAAAATGGATTCAACAGTGGCTAGATGGGAGATGCCAGAGAGTAGTGGTGGATAATTGTTTATGAGGATGGAGGCCGGTGACTAGCGGGGTGCCTCAGGGATTTGTTTTGGGCCCAATGTTGTTTGTAATATACATAAATGATCTGGATGATGGGGTGGTAAATTGGATTAGTAAGTATGCCGATGATACTAAGGTAGGAGGTGTTGTGGATAATGAGGTGGGTTTTCAAAGCTTGCAGGGAGATTTATGCCGGTTAGAAGAATGGGCTGAACGTTGGCAGATGGAGTTTAATGCTGAGAAGTGTGAGGTTCTACATTTTGGCAGAAATAATCCAAATAGAACATACAGGGTAAGTGGTAGGGCATTGAGGAATGCAGTGGAACAGAGAGATCTAGGAATAACAGTGCATAGTTCCCTGAAGGTGGAGTCTCATGTAGATAGGGTGGTGAAGAAGGCTTTTGGAACGCTGGCCTTTGTAAATCAGAGCATTGAGTACAGAAGTTGGGATGTAATGTTAAAATTGTACAAGGCATTGGTAAGGCCAAATTTGGAATATTGTGTACAGTTCTGGTCACCGAATTATAGGAAAGATATCAATAAATTAGAGAGAGTGCAGAGACGATTTACTAGGATGTTACCTGGGTTTCAGCACTTAAGGGACAGAGAAAGGTTGAACAAGTTAGGTCTCTATTCATTGGAGCGTAGAAGGTTGAGGGGGGATTTGATCGAGGTATTTAAAATTTTGAGAGGGATAGATAGAGTTGACGTGAATAGGCTGTTTCCATTGAGAGTAGGGGAGATTCAAATGAGAGGACATGATTTGAGAGTTAGGGGGCAGAAGTTTAAGGGAAACACAAGGGGGTATTTCTTTACTCAGAAAGTGATAGCTGTGTGGAATGAGCTTCCTGTAGAAGTAGTAGAGGCCAGTTCAGTTGTGTCATTTAAGGTAAAATTGGATAGGTATATGGACAGGAAAGGAGTGGAGGGTTATGGGCTGAGTGCGGGTAGGTGGGACTAGGTGAGATTAAGAGTTCGGCACGGACTAGGAGGGCCGAGATGGCCTGTTTCTGTGCTGTGATTGTTATATGTTATATGGTTATATGATTATTCTTCAGGTTTAACTGTTCAACAATTTACATAATAATTTTAATGTGTGTCACGAGAAGAGTGATTGCTCACAATCTTTTGACTGGATCTTTCCAGTGACTCATATTCCTTTCCAGGACCTCTGCCTCAATCATAGGTCCCTGAATGGCAATTATATAACTCTGAGTGGCCTCTTATGTTTTGTAACCTCAAAACATCAAATGAATTCCAAGGAAGACACTGGAGTCGAAAATCTGAGTCAAACTTCGAGTTTACTTTAAGCGAGGTGCACACGTATCACATGGTAGCGTGAAGACTTATGCGATTCATGTATTTATACATATAACCTGTAATTAATTATCTAAAAGAACAAGAATGCTTAATATGGGCTAGACAAGAGCATTAAAGTCTAGACTGGTGGTTACCATGATCAGCACAGACGAGTTGGGCCAAAAGGTCTGTTTTCATTCCACTTGACTCCATGACCCTGACTCTTTTATCTTCTAACTCTGAAACCTCAAGAGTAATCTTTGGTATCATGCCACCACTTTATACAGGCTTGTAGATTTGCTGTTTGCCAATGATCACTTGCTACTCCAAATGTCCGTCTGCAGGGATGGATGTAGAACTTCTTGCACCCATAGACAACTGCCATGTGTTGTTTTTTTTTGCTGTAAATCTTGTTTCTGTGATGTGAGTGCTTCGGCTGCATGAGTTACCGTGGTGAAAAATTGTTGTGTTGTATAGATTTATAACTTTATCACACTATGATCTATTTTCTTAGCTTGTTGATATTCTAGATAATTATATATAATAAACAGTCAGATAAAACTTCTAAGGATATTTTCATCAATGAAAGCAGGATTCAGCACTCCATGTGACCATATGCAATTCCGATCAGAAGTATATACTACCAAACTTAAATGAGAGTTCAACTCAGAAAAACGAAGATATCATCACTATTGAAGAAAATGCTAACCAATGGAAGAGCGTGACCCTTTATGGAAGACATCTCCACAATCTGAGCAGTTTAGATGTTGACAATGAAGCGTCAAATGCCTGGCTTAGAGTTGGAGACCTCTTCCCAGAAACAGAGAGGTTTCTTTGTGGCAATTCAGGAACAGGTGGTTTACAAAAAATTATCAAAAATACCTATTAAAAGACCAACAAGTTCAAGATGATAAATGCAGAAAATGCCAAGAAAAACCAGAAACAATCCAACAAGTTTAACTCAATCTGATCACTTTCACAGGCACAATTAAGTGGAAAACACCATTCACCCAAATCTTGCTTTGAAATACAAATCAATAAAAGAAATCATACCTTACTATAAGTACAAGTCTGCATTAGAGTCAGAGGTCAGAGTCCTATAAATTATATTACGACCATTCCATCGTTACAGATAGAACAATCCATAATAATCGTATGGACATAATAATGCAGGATAAACAAGCGAGAACAACTTATTTAACAGATATACACCACTAAATGTAAATGAAAGCACAACCCAGAAAAATAAAGACAATATCACTATAGAAGAAAAAGTTAACCGGTGGAAGAACATGACCCTCCTTGGCATATATTCCCATGATCTGAGCAAAAAATACCGACTGTTTATTCCTCTCCATAGATGTTGCCTGACTTACTGAGTTCCTCCAGCATTTTGTGTGGATTACTGTAGTATACAAATAGGAGGGAGCCCTAGACATTGACTGTAGAGTGCAATACTTAATTTAAAAATTACAATAAGAAATATATATATTATATAAATTAGATAAATACTGCAAAAAGAGAGCAAAACATGGTGAGATGGTGTACATGGATTCATTGTCCATTCAGAAATCTGATGGGGTAGAGTAAGAAGGTGTTCCTGAAACACTGAGTGTGTGTCTTCAGGCTCCTATACCTCCCCCTTGATGGTAGCAATGAGAAGAGGAACATGTCTTGGGTGATGGGGTCCTTAATGATGAATGGAGCTGGTTGAGTTTGCAACTGCCTGCAGCTTTTCCCGATCCTGTGCAGTGGCCCCTCCATAATAGTCGGCAATACAACCAGCTAGAATGCTCTCCACAGTAGATATCTGCTCAAGTCTTTGGCAACGTACCAAATCAGAAACTCCGAATGAAATATAGCTGCTGCCGTGTCTTCTTTGTAACTGCATCAATATGTTGGGTCCAGGATAGATCCTCAGAGATGTCAACACCCAGGAACCTGAAACTGTTCACCTGCTTCACTGCTGACCCCTCGATGAGGAATGGTGTCTGTTCCCTCGACTTCCCCTTCCCCTTACTGGGTGGGGGACTTAATTACCCTTGGTGATGTCAGCACAAGAGTGACTGAACTGGTCATAGCTGCTAGGCTGGGTCTGTGGCAAATGGTGAGCAAACCAATGCTGCTGGATGTTCTCAGCAGGTCAGAGAGCATCCATGGAGGGAGAAGAGTAATATCACCTGAACTGCCAGAATGATAGAGCTGGATGCTTGGACAAAAAAAATGTGTTGTACGAATTCACAGACTACTGGGGTATTTCATGGATTTGACTGAACCTAGGCTAAAGAATATATGTTTTCATCAATTACACACAATTAATGGGGCATTTAATTCAACAGTTGCAGAATAACAAATCAAGATCTTGGTATTGGTTCGTTACAGGGGTCAACAGGCTTTGGCAAGAACAGGCAGAGGCAATAATTAAGTTTCAAGTTTAAAAAATTCTCTCTTTCTTTGCTTAATAGTGCATAGCCAATGCATTGAGAATGGATCCAGGGTTAGAGTTCTTCGTGTGAGATGTGGGAACTCTAAGAGACCTTTAATATCCCTGATAACTACTGTACATATGCATGAAGTGCATTGAGCTGCAGCTTGATTACCTTAGGCTCATATGGACAATGAGGAGGTGATAGATAGGAGCTACAAAGTTTCCCCCGCTATCCGAAGGGAGAGCGTTCCTATGAAACGGTTCGTAAGCCGGAATGTTGTCAAGTGAAGAAGCAATTACCATTTATTTATATGGGAAAAATTTGTGAGCGTTCGCAGACCCAAAAAAAACCTACTAAATCATGCCAAATAACACATGAAACCTAAAATAACAGTAACATGTAGTAAAAGCAGGAATGATCTGATAAATACACGGCCTATATAATGCAGGAATACTCTTCTGCAATTATTGCAGCGAAAATCTCACGCAAGTGCTCTCAGCAGCACTCACGGCAAAAATGCACAGTGCAAGCGCTCTTGGCAGAAACACTCTTCCCAGTAACCTTTAAGCTATGAAGCTGCCAAATCATACCAAATAACATGTAAAAATACACAGCCTATATCAAGTAGAAATAATGTATGCCCAGTGTAGTTTCACTTACTGGAATCGGGAAGACAGCGAGCACACTGATGATGGTGTGTTAGGCTGAGTCGTTGGAGGTTGGGGTGGTGGGAGGTAGAGGAGATTGGGGTGTCATCTCATCGTCGTCTGTTTCCATCAGGGCAGGCAGGTCACCACCTTCTGTCTGCCTGCCTCGATGTCGCAGGTCGAGTTTCGTCGTCTGCTGTGGAAAGGCTTGAAAAACGACAGTATGCTTGACTGCTTAGCCTCGCGCATTTTTCTATCATACGGTTCTTTGTAAGCACTCAAACCATCCTGCAAATATGCCCTAAACCTACGTACCCTTTCAAAATTAAAGTCATACTTTTCTGCAATCATCGCAGCGTTGTCAATCGCAGCGAATATCTCACGCAGTTGCTTCACGTTCAGTTCATGGACGACTTCACTTTCGGACCATTCGCTACTGCGTTCGGCTTCAATTATTATCCTTTCCTCTTCATCAGCTCTTCATCTGTCAGTTCTTGGTCATGGGATGCCAAAACCTCTTCAACATCATCTTCGTCAACTTCCACAAACCCTCAGCCAAACTCTCTATATCCTTACTTCATTCACCACGATCGAAACGCTTTATTATGTCTAGTTTTACGCTAAGTGTAACACCCTTACGCGCTCTTTTAGGCTTTTCCGATACCTTGGAACTCATCACTAATGCTCACAGGCACGTGATTGAGCAATGCCGGCTAGAATGCAGTTCCGGGGGAGGAGCTTGGCTGCTCGGCGCGTGCGCTGACCTTTTTCATAACAGTGAAAACACCTTCTGTTA
This sequence comes from Hypanus sabinus, assembly GCF_030144855.1. Classification (NCBI taxonomy): domain Eukaryota; kingdom Metazoa; phylum Chordata; class Chondrichthyes; order Myliobatiformes; family Dasyatidae; genus Hypanus; species Hypanus sabinus. The sequence continues at coordinate 39,471,031 of NC_082738.1, read as the reverse complement.
GTGAAAACAGGTAACTAATGTAGGACTTTTGTAACAGCGAGTTTATGTAAAGCGAACATTCAAAAAACGGGGGACACCGTACATGGAGGTAGTCACGCTTAAATTGCAGGAGCCAGGTAGCTGGGTGGTTGTCAGGAAAAAGAAAGGAAAATGGCAGCCAGTGTAGAGTACCCCTGTGCTTGATGCCCTCAATAATATGTATACCACTTTGGATATTGTTGGGGAGGATGGGAATAACCCACTGGGGGGGAGCCACAGTGATCGGGCCTCTGGCACTGAATCTGGTGCTGTGGCTCAGAAGAGGGGAGAAGAGGAGTGCAGTAGTGATAGGCAATTCCAAGTAGACACGGACTCTGTGAACGTGATAGAGACAACCAGTTGGTATGTTGCCTCCCAGGTGCCAGGGTCAGGGATGTCTCAGATCAGGTCCACAGCATTCTAAAGGGGGGGGGGGGCGTGCACAGCCAGAAGTCGTGGTATATAACGGTACCGATGACAAAGGTAGGAAAAGTGAGGTCCTGAAGAGAGAATATAGGGAGTTAGGTAGGAAGCTGAAAAGCAGGACCTCTAAGGTAGTAATCTCTGGACTGCTGCCAGTGTCACGTGCCAGTGAGGACAAGAGTAGGAGCATTTGGCAGATGAATGTGTGGTTGAAGAATTGGTGCAAAGAGGCAGGAGTTCAGATTTCTGGATCATTGAGATCTCTTCTGGGGAAGGTATAATGGGTGCAAAAGAGAAGGATTACACCTGAACTCCAGCGGCACCAATATCCTTGTGAGCAGGTTTTCTCGAGCTGTTGGGGAGGGTTAAAACTAATTTGGCAGGGGAATGGAAGCTGGAGTGAATAGGCTGAGACTGTGAGGAAGGACAGGCAGATGATGGGGCAAAATTGCAGTCAGTGGGATGAGATGAAGTGCAACAGGGGGCCAAAATCAAAGAAGGGTGATGAATACATGACTGAAGCTGTTATATTTGAATGCCCACAATATGCAGAATAAAGTAGATGATTTTGTAGCACAGTTAGAGATTGGCAGGTATCACATTATGAGCATCAGTGAGTCATAGCTGAAAGAAGATGATAGTTGGGAGCTTAACACCCAAGGATACACATTGTATCAAAAAGGACAGACAGGTAGTCAGAGGGGATGGCGTGGCTCTGCTGGTTAAAAATGAAATCAAATTATTAGAAAGAGGTGACATAGGATCGGAAGATGTAGAATCCTTGAGGGCAGAGTTAAGAATCTACAAGAGTAAAAAGACTCCGATGGCTGTTATATACAGGCTTCTGAACAGTAGCCAGGATATGGGCTACAAATCACAATGGGAGATAGAAAGAGCATGTAAAGGGGGCAATGTTAAGATAGACTTGGGGATTTTCAATATGCAAGTAGATTGGAAAAATCAGGTTGGTGCTGGATCCCAAGAGAGAGGATTTGTAGAATGCATATAAGATGGCTTTTGAGAACAGCTTGTGATTGAGCCAGGGAAAAGGCAATTCTGGACCGAGTGTTGCATAATGAACTGGATTTAATTAGGGAGCTTAAGGTAAAGGAACCTGTTATAAGGCTCACCCCTTGTAATAATTATCAGGGTGACACAGAGAGAATCTATATTTACTGACAAGTAACCTTTATTGTCTCAACTAAAAAGCATGTGGGTTCACAAACTAGCTACCTGTGTGCACCCCACTAGAAATCCCTGACCCTCCGTGAAGAGAAAAGGCATTGCCCAGGAAAGGAGTCTACGCTGACCAGGCATTCCTCGTGGTCCCGATCTCCATGTGTCGGTGGGGACCTCCTAATCTGTGATGGTTATTCTCTGGTTGCTGTATTTGGAGCTCCTGACTCTTAGAGTGTTCCTCGTCCGTTGAACTGATGGATTTCCATCCCATTGGCTCAAAGTCACCTGACCTATCTGGGTCACTTTCTTGCTGGCTCTAGTCCAGGGCTACAACCAACGTTGTTCTATGGTTTTGACCCCACCCTAGCCTTTCATCTCTGATTGGTTCAAACTAGTTAAACCTAGGTGACCTAGATTCTGAGACTAATGAGATTACAGATCACTTCTCTGGTAAGTCTGCCACTTTACGTAATGAATAGCTACTCATCTGAGGCTACGTCCACACTAGACCAGATAAGTCCATAACCAAAGCTTTTTCTCTTCGTTTTGACCCTCCGTCCACACTGAAACGGGGTTTTCTTCCCCCAAAAATGGAGCTTTTCTAAAACGCCCTCCAGAGTGTGTAAATTTGAAAACGCCGATCGGACAGAGCAGTGTGGACGGGGTAACCGGAGATGTCTAAGAACGCTGTCATGACGTGCTGGAACAGATGGTGGCAGCAGCACGGCATTTCATTGTTTTCTTGAAAGTACTTCTCTGACGATAGATGTATAACAGTCTAATGTAACGTTGTATGGAAATACAAGATAACACTGATGCAGACATGTTTTATACATTTAACAAGGGGCTTTATTAATGCAACAGAGTTAGTCAGTTTTTCAATGTTCGTCATCAGCCGGGTCAATCTGTCCATGAACTCCCTGTCAGTTGCCTCCATATGCTCCAGTATTTGTTTTTTTTTTTAGTTTTAAGTTCTCCTACGCAAGAGCCAACAGCTGTCTGTCGTTTGGCAATTTCCTTTTAAATTTTTCTAGTTTGTAACTGCACAAGCACGCACTTTCACAGCAAGATTCAACACCAAACATGTCACTTGTTTTCTGTAGAGGTGTCCTGCGCATGTGCAGTAGTAGGAGATTCGCCCAAATACCCTTTTTAATGTGGATGAAGTTATTTTCAAAAGCGCTTGGTGTGGATGCCTATCGTTTTTACATGAAACCGGCCTAGTGCGGACTTAGCCTGAGAATGGTCTTAGGTTTAGCAGGTCATTAGCTGAAGCTGAAGTCCACATTAAGTTGCTCTGATTAGATCATTCCAGAGCAAGAATCAGTTCAGAGTCCACAAAATGGGGGAGGAAACAAAGACAATTGGTTTGTTTGCTTCCCCTGTCCTTGATTAATCCGAAACCACTAATTTGTAGACTGTAGTTCTTTTTGTCTATTTCCACTGTCCTTGATTCATTCAAATTCACTAATTTGTAGAATGCAGTCTCTTCTGGCCACAAAACCCTTAGGAGGCAGTGATCCAAATCCTAAGGACTTTCTACAGGGGCACAATTAAGAGCATCCTAACTGGCTGCATCACTGCCTGGTATGGGAACTGTACTTCCCTCAATCGCAGGACTCTGCAGAGAGTGGAGCGGACAGCCCAGCCCATCTGTAGATGTGAACTTCCCACTATCCAGGACATCTACAAAGACAGGGGTGTAAAAAGGGCCCGTAAGATCATTGGGGACCTGAGTCACCCCAACCACAAACTGTTCCAGCTGCTACCATCCAGGAAATGGTACTGCAGCATAAAAGCCAGGACCAACAGGCTCCAGGGCTGATACAATTGTATTTCTATGTTATATTGACTGTCCTGTTGTACATACTATTTATTGCAAATTACTATAAATTGCACATTGCACATTTTGACAGAGATTTAATGTGAAGATTTTTACTCCTCTTGTATAGGAAGGATGTAGTAAGTAATAAAGTCAACTGAATTCAATTCAATCATAATATAATAGAATTCACTCTGCAGTTTGGGAGGGAGAAGATAAAGCCAGATGTATCAGTATTACAGTTGGAGTAAAGGGAATTACAGAGGCATGAGAGAAGAAATGACCAAAGTGGATTGAAAGGGGACTGCAGGGGTAATGGCACAATGGCAATGGCTGGAGTTTCTGGGAGCAATTCGGAAGGTGTGGAATAGATACATCCCAATGAAGAAGTACTCAAAAGGTAAAATGAGGCAACGTGACTGACAATGGAAGTCAAAGACATCATAAAAGCAAAAGAGATGGCATATAATGATAGAAAAATAGTGAGAAGTTAGAGCTTTGAAAAACTAACAGAAGGCAACTAAAAAGACATAAGGAGAGAAATGATGAAATATGAAGGAAAGTTAGCCCATAATAAGAAAGAGGATGCAATTTTTTTCATAGATATATAAAGAATAAAAGAGAGGCAAGAATGGATATTGGACTGCTGGACAGAAACGCTGGAGATGTAATAATGAGGGACAAAGAAATGGCAGACAAACTTATTAAGTATTTTGCATCAGTCGTCACTGGGGAAGACACTAGCAGTGTGCCAAAATTTCAACAGTGTCAGGGGCAGGAGTAGTTGCTATAACTAAGGAGAAGGTGCTTGGGAAGCTGAAAGGTCTGAAGGTAGGTAAGTCATCTGGACCAGATGGACTACACACCAGGGTTCGGAAAGAGGCAGCCAAATGGGCAAAGAAGTGGCAGATGGAATATAGTGTCAGGAAGTGTATGGTCATGCACTTTGGTAGAAGGAATAGAGGGGAAGACTATTTCTTAAACAGGGAGAAAATTCAGAAGTTCAGAGGTGCAAAGGGACTTGTGCAGGATTCCCTAAAGGTTAACTTATAGGTTCAGTTGGTGGTAGGGAAGGCAAATGCACTGTTAGAGCTCATTTTGAGAGGACTAGAATATAAGAGAAAGGATGTGATGCTGAGGCTTTATAAGGCATTGGTAAGTCTGCACTTGGAGTACTGTATTATGTAAAGATGTTTTGGCATTGAAAAGGGTCCAAAACAGGTTCACAACAATGATTCTAGAAATGAAAGGACTAACATACAGTATGAGGAGCATTTGATGGGCCTGGGCCTGTATTCACTGGAGATATGCAATCTGCTGAGAGTCAGATCAAAGGCATTCAAGTCTGGAGACCAAGAAAGTCCCAAGAGATACAGATACAATTGCAGACTAAACTTAGATCAATGAAGGATGCTTGACAGCTGTGGCAGGGCCTGAATGCTACCACCACCTACAAAGTGAAAGCGGCACAGGTGACATCAGGGCTTGGCTTCAAGATGAGCTCAATGCCAACTATGCTTGTTTTGACCGTCAAAACATGGAGGAACATCATGAACTCCCAAAGCCCCCAATGATCCTGTGAGTTCAGTCTCTGAGGCCAATGTGAGAGCATCCTTCAGGAGGGTGAGCCCACGGAAAGCATCTGGCCTGGATGACATACTTGGCCAGGTACTGATGACCTGTGCTAATCATCTGGCTCTTTAACCTCTCGCTTTGATAGTTTGAAGTTCCCACTTGCTTCAAACAGGCTTCAATTATACCAGTGCCCAAGAAAAACATGGTAACCTCTCTCAATGAATATCATCCAGTAGCACTTGCATCCAGAGTGATGAAGTGTTTTGAGTGGTTAGAGATGAAACATATCAACTCCTTTCTGAGAAGTGACTTGGATCCACTCCAATTTGCTTACAGGCACCACAGATCTGAAGCAGATGCCACTTCATAGGCTCTTCACTTAACCCTGGAGCATCTGGACAGCAAAGATGCATATATCAGGATGCTCTATATCAACTACAGCTCAACATTCAATACTATCATCCGCTCAGAGCTAATCAATAGGCTTCAGGATCTTGGCCTCAACAACTCCTTGTGTAATTGTATCCTCAATTCCCTCACTTGCAGAGCCCAGTCAGTTCAGATTGGTAATAACATCTCCTCCACAATTTCCATTAGCACAGGTGCACCAAAGGACTGTGCTTAGCCCCCGCTCTACTCACTTTACACTTATGACTGTGTAGCTAAGCACAGCTGCAATGCCATATTTAAGCTTGCTAACAACCCCATTGTCATAGGACGAATCAACATACAGTAGGGAGAATGAAAAATATGGCTGAGTGGTGCCACAACAAGCCCAAGGCGATGATTATTGACTTCAGGAGGAGGAAACCAGAGGTCCATGAGCCGTTCCTCATCAAGGGATCAAAGGTGGAGAGGATCACCAACTTTAAATACCTCGGTGTTATCGGTGCAATTACGAAAATAACATAACAGCACCTGTGCTTCCTTAGAAGCTAACGAAGATTCGGCATGTCATCTAAAACTTTGATGAACTTCTATAGATGTGTGGTGGAGAGTATATTGACTGGCTGCATCACAGCTTGGTATGGGAACACCAACGATCTTGAATGGAAATCCAACAAAAAGTAGTGGATACTGCCTCGTGTATCACACTACTTTTTAAAAAAGGATGTAGGCAAAAGATGGACAACTATAGGCCAGTTAGCTTAACATCTGTAGTCAGGAAAATGCTTGAAGTTGTCATTAAGAAAGAAACAGCGAAACATTTAGAAGGGAGTGGTTCCATTAGACAGATGCAGCATGGATTCAGAAAGGGCAGGCCCTGTTTGACAAACTTACTGGAGTTCTTTGAGGACATAATAAGTGCAGTGGACAGAAGGGGAACAGGTGGATGTCGTATACTTGGATTTCGAGAAGGCATTTGATAAGGTACCACACAAGAGACTTACAAATAAGATACAGATGCATGGAGTCGGAGGAAGTGTATTGGCATGGATAGTGGATTGGTTAACCAGTAGAAGGCAGAGAGTTGGTATAAGTGGGTGTTTCTCTGATTGGCAGTCTGTGGTGAGTGAGGTGCCGCAGGGGTCGGTACTGAGTCCGCAGCTGTTTACCATTTACATTGATGATTTGAAAGAGGGGACTGAGTGTAGCATAGCAAAATTTACTGATAACACTAAACTGAGTGGAAAAGTAAATTGTACAGAGGATGTGGAGAGTCTGCAGAGGGATATAGATAGGTTAAGTGAGTGGGCCAGGGTCTGGCAGATGGAATGCAACATTGGTAAATGTGAGATCATCCACTTTGGAAGAAATAATAGAAGAGCAGATTATTATTTAAATGGTGAAAGATTGCAGCATGCTGTTGTGCAGAGGGACTTGGGAGTGCTTGTTCATGAATTGCAAAAAGTTGGCTTGCAGGTGCAACAGGTTATTAAGAAGACAAACAGAATGTTGGCCTTCATTGCTAGAGGGACTGAATTCAAGAACAGGGAGGTCATGCTGCAACTATACAGGGTACTGGTGAGGCCGCACCTGGAGTACTGTGTGCAGTTCTGGTCTCCATACTTAAGAAAGGATATACTGGCTTTGGAGGCAGTGCAGAGAAGGTTCACGAGGTTGATTCCAGGGATGAAGAGGTTAACTTATGAGGAGAGATTGAGTCGCCTGGGACTATACTCTGTAGAATTCAGAAGAATGAGAGGGGATCTTATAGAAACGTGCAAAATTTTGAAAGAGATAGATAAAATAGAAGTAGGAAAATTATTTCCATTGGTAGGTGAGACTAGAACTAGGGAACATTGCCTCAAGATTCAGAAGAGAAGATATAGGATGGAGATGGGGAGAAACTGTTTTTCCCAGAGAGTGGTGAAGCTGTGGAATTCTCTGCCCAGGGAAGCAGTTGAGGCTTCTTCACTAAATATATTTAAGATATAGTTAGATAGGTTTTTACATAGTAGGGGCATTAAGGGTTATGGGGAAAAGGCAGGTAGATGGAGTTGAGTTTACGGACAGATCAGCCATGATCTTATTGAATGGCGGGGCAGGCTTGATGGGCCAGATGGCCTCTCCTGCTCCTGTTTCTTATGTTCTTATGTAGTCGATCACGGGTAAAGCCCTCCCCACCTTTGAGCACATCTACACAGAGCATTGTCACAGGAAAGCAGTATCCATCACAAAGGAACCTCACCACCCTGGCCATGCTCTATTCTCGCTGCTGCCATCAGCAAGAAGGTACAGGAGCCTCAGGACACTCACTTTCAGGTTCAGGAACAATAATTACCCCATCAGGCTCTTGAACCAGAGGGGATAACTTCACTTGTCCCATTGCTGAATTGTTCCCACAACTTATGGACTCACTTTCAAGGACTCATTATCTCATGCTCTTGATATTTATTGTTTTCTTAATTAATTAATTTATTATCTTTTTCCTTTCTTTTTGTATTTGCACAGTTTATTGTCTTTTGCACACTGGTTGTCTGCCCTGTTGAAACGGTCTTTCACTGATTCTATTACTATTATTAGACTTAATGAGTATACTTGCAAGAAAATGAATCTCAGGGTTATATACGAGGGGTGATTGATAAGTTTGTGGCCTAAGGTAGAAGGAGATAAGTTATTAACTTCAAACTTTCTTCATTTTCACTCAAAGAATGAACTGCATGTGCATGTAACGAGAGCTGTATAACTTATCTCCTTCTAACTAGGCCACAAACTTATCAATAACCCCTCATATGTGACATATATGTACTTTGGTAATAAATTTAATTTGAACTTTGAGTTTGGAAGAATGAGCTGGAATTTCATTGAATAGTGAAAGCCTTAGGTAGAGTGGACATGAACAGGGTATTTCCTGTAGTGGATGAGTCTAGGACTAGAGAGCACAGCTTCAAAATAGAGGGACATTCATTCAGAACAGAGATGAGGAGGAATTTCTATAGCCAGACGGTGGTGAATTTGGAATTCATTGTCACAGGTGGCTGTGGAGGCCAAGTCATTAGATATATTTAAAGTAGAGGTTGATGGGTTCTTGATTAGTCAGGACATCAAAGGTTTCAGGGAGAAGGTAGGAGAATGGGGTTGAGAGATCTAATAAATCAGCCATGATCAAATGGCGGAGCAGATGTGATGGGCCGAATGGCTTAATTCTACACCTATGATTTATGATCTATTATTGTCACTTGTACTGTGATACAGTAAAAAGCTTTTGTTTTGCAGACCATCTAGACAGATCATGCCATACACAATTACATGGTGGTACAGAAAACAATGCAGAATAGTGGTGCAGTGGAGAAGACAATCGGAGTGCAAAGTCTATGATGCGTTAGGTTTAGAGCTCAACACTACATCTTCTAGCATATGGGAAGTCCATTTAAGAGTCTGAAAGCAGTGGGATAGAAGCTGCAAACACATCTCTTTGTATGCAATGCATAAAGTCAATTTGGAAAGTTCTTCCTGTCCATTTATATAATAGCACTTAAAACCCCCACCTAAATCTCAACAGGCTGCAGAAGGTACCCACCATTGAGAGCATTTTCAAAAATAGGTGCCTCAAAAATGCAGCATCAATCATTAAGGACCCCATTTCCAGGCCATGCCTTCTTATTGCTACCATCAAGGAGGAGATACAGGAGCCTGAAACTACACACTCAACTATTCTGGATCAGCTTCTTCCCCTCTGCCATTAATTTCCAAATGGGCAATGAACCCATTAACACTACCTCAGCATTTCCCCTTTCTTTTTGCACTACTGTACTTATTTCATTTTTTATATATTTTTATTGTAATTTATATTTTAATTATCATTGTACTGCTTTATTATTGTATTGCAATGTTCTGCTGCTGCAAAACAAATTCGAGCAGAATGCCAGTGATATTACTTTTTCCTCTCTGCTATGATATTTCTGAACAATTCATGAATAATGTCATTACTTTTCATTTGTAGTTATTTATTTTTGTAATTTATTGTAATTTTGTCTTTGCACTGTACTACTGAAGTAAAACAACTTCATAAAACAGTAATAATAAACCTGATTCTGACAGCTGAATTCCCCGACTGCAAGCTAAACTTTATATAGCAATAAAATATAAATAAAACTATTATAATTCTCAACAACAAATTATTTTATCGCTATCGTCTTCGCTTTTATGTATTTCTGCAGCAGACCTGCTTGTTACAAATACTCCAGAAGACTCCCGCCAAACAGCCAATAACTATGTCCCAACCACCAATCAGAGCAAGAGAGGCGGGATGATGACGGGATGATCCAATCAAGACGGCGTTGGGCCGGCTGGCGCCAAATCCTGAAGTTACTTTTTCGCGGCAATCTGAGCCTGTGTGGAGAGCCGGCTAGAGTTTCTGTTCGTGTGGTGAATTCAGCGGTTATCGAGGGTAGACGGCGTTCATCATCTCGGCACCGGGTCATTTCCAACATCCAGTCTAGGCAGAAGCAGCATCGAGTACCTTCCCGAACGGAGCAACAGCCGGTGAGTGGCGGAGGGTGCAGACCGGGCCGGCTGCTATGGCGGTGCGGGGTAACAGCCGGTGAGTGGCGGAGGGTGCAGACCGGGCCGGCTGCTATGGCAGTGCGGGGTAACAGCCGGTGAGTGGCGGAGGGTGCAGACCGGGCCGGCTGCTATGGCAGTGCGGGGTAACAGCCGGTGAGTGGCGGAGGGTGCAGACCGGGCCGGCTGCTATGGCGGTGCGGGGTAACAGCCGGTGAGTGGCGGAGGGTGCAGACCGGGCCGGCTGCTATGGCAGTGCGGGGTAACAGCCGGTGAGTGGCGGAGGGTGCAGACCGGGCCGGCTGCTATGGCGGTGCGGGGTAACAGCCGGTGAGTGGCGGAGGGTGCAGACCGGGCTGGCTATTGCTGTGGAGGCCTTGAACGAAACAGTAACCGCTGGGGAGCAGCTTACTCTTTGATTATTTGAGGCTTGATCGTGTTAAGGGGTTACGTACAGGTTTCGAAGGGCCAAATCGTCTTCGGCACATGTTTTCAATGATGACTGTTCGTCTCGCAGATTGTACCCAGTAGCTATCGCCAGCATGCCCACCACCAATGCCCGCTTTCAAACTACCATCAATTTCCCGAGAAAGAAATGGCATCGCAGTTGCAAAGCGACTCCGGATATTAACAAGGAGCTACCTCCACCCAGAGAGCTGCCTCTCAGCCCCCGCAAGCGCCTAGGTAATCTTTTATTTCGGTCTAATATTTGTCCTGTGTGTAGAACTTTATGGGGGGGACGGGGACGATTTGTCTTTGCCTACTTAGTTATTTTTAGTTTTAATATTTGTTGCTTTATTTTGTTTACTGAACGTTTTCGGTAGCTTTTAGTTCTTTAACTTCAGTCAAAAATAGCCTATCAATATCTTACCACTCATTGCTGTGTTAAGTACCTTCCCATGGCCTCTATTAGTAGTCTGCTAAGTTTAAGAATATTTTCCATGATAACGAGAACTGTGAAACCCTTTTTTTTTAAATAATTTGTTAGTCTGATTTCCAGGTAAGAAAGGTCTATTCGGTGCAATGTTAGCATTGGTTTGGAGAGGGCTAGATGTAATGCTGAGGATTTATGAGGATTGGTCAGATCACATTTGAAGTTTTGCCAAAGGTTTTGGGCTCCATAGATAGGATGTGCTGGCAATGGGGAGAGTAGGGTGGAAGTTTGAGAATGGAAGGGTTAATGTAGAAGCACTGTTTGATGGCTGTGGGCCTGTACCAACTGGAGCTTCGAGGAATGTTGGGAGGGGGGGAAATCTGGTTGACACCTATGGAATATTGAAAGGCCTTGATAGAGTAACATAGTTGGCGAGGAACTTCTTGGGCCAGGGTGGTGAATCTGGCCTTCAATGCCACAGATGGCTGTCAATGGCTATTTTAAAGCAGAGGTTAGTAGGTTGTTGATTAGAAGGTGGTCAAACGTTAAGGGGTGAAGGCAGGGGAATGAGATTGATGGAGATAGTAAATCCGCAATGGTGGAATGGCCAGCCGTCTCATGGGACCAAGTGGCCTAATTCTGCTCCGATACCTTGTGGTTGGCGAGAGAACAACACAAATTTGCTGTGGCATCCTGCCTGCTCGAATATGGCAATGGAGAAGGAAGCCTCTGCACTCTACAAGTTTAAAACTGTATGAAAGTCTGAATTCATGTTGGGAGTACAGCATTTGTGCGATTAAATAATGATATTTATGGGGAGAGTCTTAAATATTGAAGAAACTAGTCCGTACAAAGGCAATGAGTGATCGATCAATAGGTTCTGACAGCTAGTGATGTAAACCACTGTAAAAAAAAATGAAAGTAATGATTTTGACGGGATTCTGAGTCATGTATTTGGTGGAATTGTTGATCAGAGATTCCTTTTTACATCAAGGTTCAAAGAATATTGCTTTTAATGAAGTGTCTTTAACTTTAGGTGGTGAAAACCTGTGTAACATTCCTCAGTCTCTGCAATGCTCTCCCTCAAAGCAGAAGAAGGAAAATCAGCCTGTTACTCCTTCAACACCTAGGGGTCGGAAGTTGGAGTTTAGTAATAGTCCATTAAAACACTCTCCAAGAAAGCTTGAACTATCTGCTGAGAAATCACCAGAGCGGCCATTGTGTCTCCCCCAGAAAGGAGATGAGACCCCTTGTTCAACGGTGCACTCCTGGCGGATGGTGAAAAGTCCTTCTGTGGAGCTTTTTAAAAAGAAAGGTGTGTTCAATATTCTGTTTGCCATTGTTTTTCCTTTTTCTTAGCTTTCCTCAATTGTCAAGTCATGGAATGATGGGTTTTAATAACACTGGTATTGTTTTAGGGAGGTACTGGAGTTTTGTTTACTTGGTTTGAGACCAAATCGTGCGATGTAGGAGAAGAGAAGGGTTATTTGACCCATCAGTCTGTCCTGCCATTTGATTTAATGTCCCTCTCCTGCCTTCTCCCTGTAGTCTTTGCTGCTCTATAATCAAGAACCTATCAACCTCCGCTTTAAATGTTCATGCCTTGCATTGAATTAGCAGAAAGTATAATGTGAGACCTGTTAGTTTAATAAATTAGATAATGTCACGTAAATTTTGATACGATATCTGCTTGAGCCAGTTGATTTAGCGGTGTGCAGCAGGCTGGAGGTATTGAAGAGGATGCCTGCCATCTTGGGCCATTCCAGTTTCTCTTCCTTTTGGGAGAAACACAGGAGTTTGAAAGCGCAGACACTACAGCTTCTGCACCCCTATAAAACCTCTGAAACAATCACCTTGCACCCCTTCCCATCAGTGATCACATGTTCTTGTATTCTTGTAAATTGTTCTGTGATCTTGGGGTTAAATCGGTGGGCTGCTGGCAGTTCGAAGGGCCTGAGCTGATTCTAAATAAATAGTTTGTCTTGGTTATTCTATTACTGGCACTAGCACTTTTGTATTAAATCAGGTTGCACTACAATCTGGCTGTTTGACATTTGTGTGCTTATTGTATTACTGTATATACTATTTAATCTGTTTCTTGTGAACAAAATTTAATTGGACCTCAAGTATATGACAACAAACTATCTACTCTGTATTACAATCAATCGTATAGGTTTTGTGAAATGGAGTGCAAATCATAGTTGGCATCTTTAACACCAGTCCAGTGTGCAATGTTGTGATTCAGCAAAGACCAATGGAACTTCAACTAATCACTTTTTAAACAATTATTTCAGATCTATGTTACCAACAGACCAAGCAGGTTTTAAACACTGCCATTCCTGAGCGTATTCTGGCACGTGAAGATGAGACCAAAGCCATTACCCAGTTTCTGCTGAACCATGTCTGTGAGGAGGAGCCAGGCAGTCTGTATATTTCTGGAGCACCTGGTACAGGAAAGACAGCTTGTCTGAACCGAATTCTCGCAGACCTGCAGGTATTACTGTCTGGAACCTGAAAGTGGTTGGTTTGAGTTTCCTTAATGCCTTGGCTGCGTAAACTTGAGTAAATACATCAGGGGTGTGGTTCTCAGATTGAACTAAATTTTTATGTCTTAGTCAACACTTAGCCCGAGATGGGTAGTGGTTAAATTTTATGACAGTAACCACGGCTTGCAGAGATGGGATTGGCTTTATGCCTTATCCTAAGACACTTGACACAATCCAAGGTTACTTGTTATACAATTAGTATCCAAGACTGCAAAGGATTGCGAGGTGATATTGCATTGTGCACATTGTTCCAGAGGAACATTCATGCATGTGCAAATGGTTTTGATCAATTATTTGCCAAGTTACAGCATGTGAGGTTGCTAAAGCAGTCTATGCTAATTCCATGCTGCATGAGGTAATTCCACCAAGAATAGGCCCTGAAAATTCCTAGAAAATCAGGTTGAGACCTGTTTGGTTATTGGATGGATTAATCAAGTGGGTGTAATTGGGCTAGAAAGGATTGTTCCTGTGCTGTGTATCTTTTTTAAATGCTAGAAGTGCTTGCCTTGTTAACTAACATCTGCAGAAAGAATTGGTGTTCGAGTTAAAGTCATTGATGAAGTATATTTACACTTTCCAGTGCTGGATGGCTTCCTAGACTGAATAGCTTGCTGACTTGTGTTTAACAGTTCATCTATCAAGAGCTGTTTGGGTTATGGTAGGAGGTATGATGAAGACGTGACAATAAAATCTACTGTGATTTCTATGCAATCTAATTTTTAACTTTATTGCAGGAGAAACTTGGTGCCTCTACACAAATTTTCATTAACTGCATGTCACTGAGGAGCTCGCAAGACATTTTTTGTACTGTCGCAGACAAACTATTTGGAAAAGGCAAGCTGAAATGTGCAGGAAAAGATTTTCCAAAGAGACTGGCAAAAAAGTTAACCAGCGAGGGCCCGATGGTGTGAGTTGTGCCTACTGAGACGGGCAATTATTTTCTTTTTCCATCGGGTGTGGGGCAATTCATTAGAGACTTGTGAGTAATGTGGGATTTTGATTATAGAGAAGATTAGGTTCTCTAAGTAAGGTTGGTCTGAGGTTGATGACTGAGGAACGTTGGACTTGGTAACTCGTGTGCTCTGCCTGAAAAGGCAAAGCAGATTTGACAAAGTCTCAAGATTAGGCGTTAACTCTGGGAAAGGGCAATGGATGGGGATTAATGTAGCTCAGTATTAAATTATTCTGCTGCGTAATTTTGTACATCAAAGGGAATTCACTGGGGTATGAAATAGAGTTAGTAGAAACTGAGTAAAATTGCTCTGTATTAACATCAAGTCACTGCTTTTTTTTATTAAATGTTTGAGTGAAATGTTGATGTAGTTATTTATTGTTAGCAGCTCAAATATCTGTATACTGAGAGCACAGTTGAAAGTGTGCATGAATAGTGGTATAAATTTTAACAGTAAAATATCATCAAGCTTATTTGAAAGAATCACCTGCCACTGCCACTACCACCAATGGAAAAGACTCACTTCTACTCTTCCAATGAAGGGTCTCTGCCTGAAAAATAACTGTTTTATGTTTTCCATTAATGCTGTCTGCTCCAGCATCTTGTGTGTGACTGCTCTGTCCTATTTATTTGTGGTATGCAGCTGTGATGTAAATATTAATGTGATCTTGAATGTATAAATTTAAATTTAGTTGTATATTGTGAGGATGTTTTTAAAAACGTCTCTTGAATGGAAATTTTCTACTGGGGAAAATAACGGATTTTGGTGACTACTAATAAAAATGTAATTAAGTACCCCTGTGCTGAATAAGAATAAATTCTAGTTCCAGGTAGGAAGTATACTGAACACCTGTTAGTAACCCAAAGCTATTGTTCATTAAAAATAGTGGCCAATAAGGGGGAAAAACACTTTTTCCACCCACCTGAGTAGCTTGTTTATAGAACAAGGAAAGTAGCCTCAAAACCTTAATTGGGTGGTACACAAGTCTGTTAGTAAGATAGTAGAATGTGACTTCTTTTGAGCATAAGCATTGAATTGATTAAGCCAAGTGGATTTTCACAGATATATATACCAGGAATATTTGATTTGTCTATCAAACTCCACTACTGTTTACTGTTTTTTTTAATGGTCAATTTTCTTGCAGCCTTTTGGTGTTGGATGAGATGGACCAGCTGGATAGCAAGGGTCAAAGTGTCCTCTACACAATATTTGAGTGGCCACATTTAAATAACTCAAGGCTGGTTCTAATCGGTAAGTTTGTAGTGTGCCCTGCGGTGTTGATGCTTTCTGGACCAGTAAAAATCAGTGCGAGCAATATTAAAGAATGGTGGTGTCCTGGTTTTGTAAACATTTAATTCAAGCTATCAATTGAATGATATTAGGCACAAGAGTAATGTCAGAAAATAGCAATCATACAACACTTTGTCAGCTACTAAATGTCATTTAAGCAGAAATGGCAGCAGGATTAGGTCATTTAACCCCTCGAGCCTACTCTACCATTCAATGCAATTGGCTGATTCTCAATGTCAGTACCATATTCTTATCTCCCCATACTTTTGTCTGGAAGAATTATTTCCTTACAATTTATTTAGTGACAATTCCCCCAGACTTCCAGGGTAGAAAATTCCATAAGCCAGACACCCTCTAAATAAAGAAATTTCATTCCCTGGTCCTGAGACTGTGCCCCCTAGACAATGACTTGGGTTGGGAGGCACCCTCTGTTCCCAGTTTGTCAGGACCTCATACACTAGTGAGATGTCCTCTTCTTCTGAACTCTATATAAGAGTATGAACCTTGTCAATCCAATTGCACAGATAGATCTGCCATCCTGGGAATTTCTGCACACTTATGACAAGTGTATCTTTTCCAAGGTAATGAGAGGAAAATTGCATACTGTTTAAGGTGTAGTGTCACCTAGGCCCTGTACAACGTAAGAGGAAATCCTTACTCTTCAATGGTTTATATATCAGTTGCCTTTTTAACCTAAGGTTCAGAGTATGGGAGCAACATTTTCTGTGCAACTACAGTATGTGATCAGAGCTTGTAAATTCTCTGAGGTGGACCATTGCCATTCAGAAACCAATCATCTCTACAGAAAAAATGGCTTTCGTGTTCTTTCAAAACTGTTTCTGTTAAAGCCACTGTTCAGTCAACCTCTTGGCCAACATCAGCCATTTAATGGTGACACAGGTGGCAGAATCAATGTGAACTTCTCTAGTACTTGCAAATGGTTCTACAGATTGAGATGGTGCAAATTTATTTCTCAGGAATTGCAAATGCTCTGGATCTCACGGATCGAATCCTGCCTCGACTGCAAGCACGCCCCATGTGCAAACCTCAGCTGCTGAATTTTGCTCCGTACACGAGGGACCAGATTGTGACCATTGTACAAGACCGGCTGAATCAGGTACAAAACTTGAGGGTGGTGGCCAAATCTGTAAATCCCATACAATGCAGAGTTGGGTGTAAAGCAGCTTCAAGTCTTCGATTACCCCTCCTAAACAGACTACAGTTTGGAAGCTGTATAATGTTGGCGTGATGTTTTGAAACAAACAACCCCTCAAGATTTGTGGACTGCAGTGGTACCCAGATGCAGTGGAAAGCCTGTCTTGCATGCTGTTCATACAACTCAGTGCATTGAGCTAGAATAAGCTAAAACAATAACAATGTAGAATAGTGTAGAAGCTTCTGAGGGGAAAGATATGGTAAATGATAAACTGCAAAATGATGATGTGGAGTTTGAGGCCACAAGTCTATCATATACAAGAGGTCCATGCAAGATTTAGATGGGATAGTTGTTCTTGAGCCAGGTGGTACATGCTTTCAGCCTGTTTTGTCTTCTGCCCAATGGGAAGGTGGGAAGAGGGAATATCCGACTGAGATCTCCTGCCCTCCTCCCCTACATCGACTGCTGGGTTCCATGTTGCCTGCTACTCTTCAGCCACAAAGGTCCTAACTGCCCATGAAGACAGAAGGTCCGGAATCGAAGCATGGATGTTATGCATGTTAACTTTTGCTCTCCATAACTTGCAAGAGGAGTTTTTTTAAGCTGTGTTGTTGACAATGGTTAGGATTGAGAGTACAGCCTATCATTCTGGATCTCCAGCTTCAGAGGTTTCTGTTAGGTGTGGAGACAGACAAGTGCAGGATTGATAAGTTGCACCATTTGTGCAGAGTTGATATGTACATGACTGATGACCACATATATCTGGTATCCTGTGACCTTTGATACGTGCCATAAACTGCTGATTGAGATCCAAAATGTCCTTAATACTGTCTTCTCTATTCATGAGAAATTAGTTCTAGCCATGCTCAAACTTGAGGAATTAACAAGTTGCACCCTGGCAGGTACGTGGAGTGAGTGGTGCAAGTATAGGACTAATCGCATGTCAGTTTATCTCAATTTTGTATTAACACTGTGGGATGAAAATCTGTCTGATGTTAGAGACCAAAATCAATTAAGCTCAATCAGCCTGCCCTGTTCTACCCCCACCTTCTGATTCTATGCACTGGGCTCTGAGATTTTGATGAGTTTCTCTACTAAATTAAGGTACCAGGTGAGAGGGTCTTGGATGCTGCTGCCATTCAATTCTGCGCACGGAAGGTTTCATCTGTATCTGGTGATGCTCGAAAAGCCTTGGATATGTGCAGGTAGGACATGGAAATTGAAACTAACGGTACATATGTTAACATAGATTACTTAGCGATTCTTTTTTAAACAGGAAAATAAGAAATAAAATATAATTTTACAAAAAACTATTCATAAACAGACAAAACTGACAAACTTGTCCATTTGTTTCCTGATCTTGAATTGGTGGGGAGTTGAAGTAGAGGAGAATGAGTTGAGCATTGATGCAGGGTACTGTTGTGGCATTAAGGTTTTCTGGAGGCCCTGACAAACGAGCCAGAGGCTAGAATTCCAACCTCACTGGCAGGTCTGGAATTTAATTTCTATAGATCTTGTAACTACTTGATAACCAGAAAAGTTACTGCATTGTCAAAACAAATAATGTCAATCTTTAACCTCTGAGGCACCATTCTTTAAAAGCAATGCAATCCATAGGTTGTCCCTTGTACTTAACAACAAAAATTCCCTGAAATGCCTTAATGGGCAGTTGGTGGTTACCTTTTTCTCAAGGAAAAAGTTGGGGGTGGTTACCGTTGACCATAGACATAGGAGCCTTTCAGCTACTGCTCTGTTCGATCATGACCAATTTATTATCCATCTGGACCTCATTGTCCTACCTTCTCCCTGTAACTATTGTGTCAATCTATATACAAGAACTTGTATAAACTCTGCTTTAAATATACCCAGTGACTTAGCCTCCTCAGCCATCTGTAACGATGAATTCCTCAGATTTACTGCTCTCTGGCTAAAGAAATTCCTCCAGATCTCTGCTCCAAAGGGCTGTCCTTCAATACTGAAGCTGTGCCTCTGGTCCTAGACCCCCCCCTCTATAGGAAACAGCCCCTCCAGATCCACTCTATTCAGGCCTTTCAGTATTCCATAGGTTTCAATGAGATCTCCCTTGATTCTTTGAAACTCCAGTGAGTGGAGACCCAGAGCCATGAAAAGGTGCTCGTATGTTAACCCTTTCATTTATGGGATTATTCTTGTAAGCCTCTGGGGTCCTCTAAATGGCTGTTCTTTACCCTACCTTTTATTGGCTGAGTTGTCATGCACTTATTTATTTTTTTATATATAAAGTTCTCCCTTCTACTCTGACTACTACAAATGGTGGAATAATTATTGCCCAGGTCTGAGGCAATTAAATTATTTCACATTTCAAATTCATCAAACTCCCATTGCAAGGGGTGAAGAGCAAAGCAAGACCCCAGTGAGGATGCAGATCTTAATATACCTCTTTTCAGTATTATATTCGGTTCATATGATGTAAATAATTGAGTGGACTTGGGCTTGGAGTGACCACGTGGGTTTCCTCATATTTCAAAGCTATATTGGTTAGTAGATTAATTAGTCACATGGGTGCAATTGGATGGTGCAGGCTTGTTGGGCTAGAAAGACCTGTTACTGTGCTGTATCTAAATAAAATTTTTAAATCACTGCTCTTTTTGGGTAGACTCATGAACTATTTTTTAATTGCATTTATGCATTCTGTTGCTAAACCTGCAGGCGAGCAGTGGAGATTGTGGAATCAGGCGTTCGAAATCAGGCAGTCATGGAATGTAAGTTACTTTTGGAAGTATTAGCTGTGTATCATGCTAGTATCAACATTAAAAGAATATAAAAACTTTATGTAAGGTACCTTCAAGCTCCAGGGAAACTTGCTGTCAGTTTTAGACACAACAGTGGGATTAAGGGGCAAGGGTTAATAGTTAAGGAAACTCGGGACAGACTGGAGAACTCGTCCAGTGAAGCATTATGGGTGGAACTCTGGAATAAAAAGGGTTAATGGGTCTGCATTAGAGACCACCCACCAGTCCTAGGAATTTAGTGGAACAAATCTGTAGAGAGATCAGACTGCTGCAAGAAACACAAGTTTGTTATAATGGGTGATTTTAACTTCCCACGTATTGACTGGGACTCCCATATTGTAAAAGGACCAAATGAGATAGTTTGTCAAGTGTGTTCAGGAAAGTTTCCTTAATCAGTATATAGAACTCACAACAGGAGTGTGCAATACTTGATCTGCTATGGGGGAATGAGACCAGGCAGGTGACAGAAGCTTGTGTAGGAGAACACTTTGCGCCTAATGGTCATAATGCCATTAGTTTCAAGAGATTTTGAGGCCCTGGTTAGGAAAAAGGTGCATAGCAGGTATAGGCAGGTAGGAACAAATGAGTTACTTGTGGAGTATAAGAAGTGCAAGAGAATACTTAAGAAAGAAATCAGGAGGGTTAAAATAAAGCATGAGGTTGCCCAAGCAGACAAGATGAAGAACAAAGGGATTGCAAAAGACAAAATTAGTCTTCTGGAAGATCGGGATGCTAATCCATGTGTGGAGCCAAAAGAGATGGGGGAGAATCTTAAATGGAATGGTTTGCATCTGTATTTCCTCAGGAGATGGACACTGAGTCTATAGAAATGGGGCAAAGCAGCAGTGACGTCATGGACTCTATACAGTTTAGAGGAGGTGTTTGCTGCCTTGAGGCAAAGTAGGGTGGATAAATCTTTCGTGTCTGACAAGGTGTTCCCATGGATCCTGTGTGAGGCAAGTGCAGAAATGTTTAAATCATCCTTAGTGACGGATGAGGAACTGGAGGAATGGAGGATAGCTAATGTTTCACTGTTTAAGAAAGGTTCTAAAATAAATCAGGAATTTATAGGCCAGTGAGCCTGACATCAGTTGTGGGAAAGTTAATGGAAGGTATTCTAAGGGTCCGGATATGAGTATTTGGATAGACAGGGACGGATTAGAGATAGTCAGGATGGCCTTGTGCATGGTAGGTCATGTCTAACCAATCTTATAGAGTACTGGATCAGTAAATTTGCGGATGACCCCACGAATGGAGATGTAGAGGACAGCGAGGAAGGCTATCATGGCTTGCAGCTGGAAAAAAATGGGCTGAAAGATGGTACTTAATCCATACAAGTACAAGGTGTTGTGCTAACCAGGGTAGGTCTCACACAGTGAACAATAGGGTACTGAGGAGTGTGGTAGAGCAAAGGGGTCTGGGAATACAGGTCTGTAATTCATTGGAAGTGGTGTCCCTGGTAGAGTTGTAAAGAAAGCTTTTGGCACATGGGCATAAGACATTGGTGAGGCCTAATTTGGAGTATTGTGTGCAATTTTGGTCACCTACTCACAGGAAAGATTGAAGTAAGTTTGAAGGAGTACAAAGAAAATTTACAAGGATGTTGCTGGGACCAGTGGACCTGTGATATAGGGAAAGATTGAATAGGTTAGACTTCATTCCTTGGAATGTGGAAGATTAAGGTGAGATTTGATATTTAAGTACAGATAGCGTAAATGCAAGCAGACTTTTTTCCATTGAGGTTGGGTGGAACTACAACTAGAGGTCATGGGTTAAGGGTGACAGATGAAAAGATTAAGGGGAACATGGGAAACCACTCAGTGAATTGTGAGTGTGGAACCTGCTGCCAGTGCAAGTGGTGCATGTGAACTCAATTTCAAAGTTTAAGAGAAGGTTGGATAAGTACACGGATAGTAGGGGTATGGAGGGCTATGGTCCTAGTGCAGGTTGATGGGAGTAGGCAGTTTAAATGGTTTGGCACAGACTGGGCCGAATGGCCTGTTTGTACTTCATGGCTCTTGGGTTATTTAACGTGCTTGTATGTGGACACAATCTAGTAAATCTGTAAGGGCATTGTAAAGCTGTCCTAAAAAAGTATTCTGCCAAGAGGGGGCCATACAACACTGGTTTTTATCTTGTTTCATGTTACCATGCTGAAGTCCAATCCAGGGAAACTATTGGTTTCCTGCCCAGTTTTAGAATGCTTTGTTCCTCAGAACAAATCCAAACCTTCCAGTCCAGGAATGTAATGGGGCCAATCCTGGTCTTGATGGGGATTGCTGCCAAGAAGTGGGAATGCTGCTATTACTGGTACAGTCCACAACAAATTGACCAAGTTTCTAATCACCCATCTTTCCCTAACAATGCACATAATATATGGTGGCTATGCATTGGCAAATGGTGGCTATGGTGGTATCTCAGTTTGGGGTTAGATATTAATAGAATGTGAGGTAGGAATTCTATATGGAGAATTGTTCACAAATGCAATGAACCAAAATCTTTTGCATCATATCCATGCCCATGAATGGAAAATGTGTGGTTTCAGACCCATGTCAGGTGTAGTACAGGAAGTTGCAAAATAGATATTAACAATAATTCATGCTTCTAAAACTGCATAGATACCAGAATTGTTATGTCAGGTCTTATAATTCTGGCTGGTTATATTCATGCCAAACTTTTTGCCTATTTACACTGATCTTATTTACCTGTATTGGGATCATATCCTTCTATGCCTACCCATTTTTAGGTATCTAAATGTCTCAAATGTAATGATTGTATCTGGCTCCACCTCCAGTACATGTAGTGCATTTCAGGTATCAACCACTTTCATTTTTAAATGGAGGGGCTTCCCCCTCAGATCTTTAAATATCTTCCTTCACGTTAAATTTATGCAATATTATTTCTCTCTTGGACTCAACTTCCTTATCCCTTGATCTTAAATAGTAGAATAATTTAAATTGCTGGAACTAAAAGCTACTACCGGTGATCAGGGCATTCCTTGTCTGCTCTAACCCATAAGTGACTTTAGGCTTGACTGTTAATTTCAGCCTCAAATGAAATGGGGAAGGAATATAAAAGCCCTTGGGCAAAAATGAGTCTTGAAGATTAGAAGGTTGCATTTTATGGTACTACCATTTGGATTTTTCCCCCCCAAAGCTAAATCTCCGGTCAAGACTCCTCGTAATCCAGGCCTAAAAAAGGTTGGGTTGCCGCACATTTCCCAAGTAATCTCCGAAGTGTATGGCGACCGGATGACACCCAGCTCTGGGTCAGAGTGCTTTCCTCTGCAGCAGAAACTCCTGGTCTGTTCACTGCTTCTCCTGACCAGGCGGTCCAAAGTGAAAGAAGTTGGTCTTGGAAAGGTAAGCAAATCAAATTGTTGAGAGCTTAATCTTCAAAGAAGAATTCTATTTGTTATGCAACTTCTCATTCTCCTGGATGAGATGTTAAAATAAATCCATCTGGACTTTTGGGGATCTCTTTTAAATGGACATTCCCACCTGAACTTTGAAGAGCTGTAGAGTTGTTTTAGATTTGTTTTCGGATCCAGGAATTAATTGACCTGGCCAATATTTAACTTTGTTTGCAAGTTAGTGGCATTTTAAAATGGTAACAAAACCAAAAATGCTGACAAGATGGATGTTAAGTTTTACTTTTAATTGGGTAAATTGTAATATGTAGTTTTGCTAACTTTAAATTAAAATGTGCGTGAGTGGGCGGGGAATAGTAAATGCAAGTCGGCACAGAAACGTGATGTAAAGTGTTTTAAAGTGATTGTACTGAAAGAAGACGGTGTCTCCTAAATGCCAAGGTTTGAGAATTTCACAGCTATTGCATCAGTACAACAAAGATCAATGACTATTGCTATTTTAGTTTAATTTTATAATGACAGGGTTTGAGTAATATTTATTATTCCTTTTATGTGCACTGAAAACCTAGTTAAGTTGTACTTTTCATCACCACTACTCCAACCCCTTGTTTATCAATGAGCAAATAATGTGTATCATCAGTTTTACATTGTTGCTAGGCAGGGAAAAGCCTGGGGTGACACAAAACATTTCCCACTGGGGTAGAGATGCTTTCCAGTTCACTAACTATTTTGTAAGGTGAAAACTGTCAAATTAGCCTGGCTAAGTAAATGTGAGGGCGTGGCTTTGATTGACCTAACACCAACGGGGTACAGGGACCCAAGTGGCAGCCTCTAACAACTAGTGTGATGTAAGCAAAGCAAAAGATTAGAGGTTAAAGAAATTCAGATGTGAGGAAGAGGTTCAATGTACAACTACGTTGACAGTGCACAGAAATGGATAATAAAATGTGATCAGAGATTAGACTGAGTCAAGTTTGTTTTTCCCCTGTTGATGTGTTGAAATGGTAATCCTGCTTAGTGTGAAGGGGGCTAAGTGCAGACTTTGCCTGATAATCTGCAGTGGAATGTAACCACTAGGATAGTTGGACAGCAGAGTTACTTTAGATTCTCCTGTGCGGTTGTGCTACTTAAGACCTGCAGCTCCAGTTTGGCGCATTAACCTCATATCTAATGGCTTCATGACCAGGCAGTTAGTGAACCGAAGCATGGAATTGCTCAGTGGTTTCTATGTGAAACTGGTATTTTGTGATCCAGTCAGAATGAGGCCTAATAAATGGCAGTGAGCAACAGTTTTAAGTGTTAACGAGAACAAGGGAGAGCCAAGACCAAGTTGTGGTCATCCTCCACAAAATTCTAGTGATGAGAATTGGTCTATAAATAGCCAGATTCAGTATTTGACACCTGCTACAGAAAATCTAAGTAATTTCTAGAACAATCCAGAGGCAACCGTACTGCATTTACTGGAAAATTCACTGAACAGTTAAAAATAATTGATGTGGATCCTGAAGAAATTAATACCATCCACAAACCCACAAGGATGCTCAAGTAACAGCTTATGTGGGTTAAAGGTGACCTGGGACTCAGATTCCCTCTAAACCAAATGAGATGCACGGTGGAAATCTGCATCAAAGAGGACAGGAGTGGTATCCGTTTGGGTTACCTGGAGAAATTGGTGGTAGGAGGAATGACTTCAGGACAAAACTACCATGCTGTGCCAATGGCTTGCAAGAGGGATTGGCCACAAAAGTCTCGCTGCAAATTTAGGGAACAGTGAGACCATATCTGGAGTAACAAGCAAAGCTTTGCTCTAATTTTTTTTAAAAAAAGGTAATATTGCAGAGAGTTCAATTCCTGGGCTGAATAATGATTAGCCCTGTACTCCCAATTTTCAGAAATAAAATGGAAATGTACAAAATTCTCAGGGATTTGATCAGTGTCATTGCTGGGTGCTGGTGTGTCTTCTGTCTTTCTTTTCTCCCGCATCTCTTCCCCCTCTCTCCCCCCCCCCCCCCCCCCCCATTGACTTTAATGAAGGAATTTTTATTTTTTGTGGGCTGCTAATTTTTGGACCTGGCAGAAGTTATTTTGCTTTGAACTTTTCCCATTTGCTGCCCATTATAGGCCAGGAGCAATTTAGTTATATTTTCATTGAATGGCAAAAGGGCCACAAGGGTTTCCATGGGCTCATTGGTGTTCTATGTTTCAGCTCCATGACACCTACAGCAAAGTTTGCAGAAGCCACCAGGTGACTGGGGTTGACCAGTCGGAATGCTTGTCACTCTGCAGCCTTTTGGAGTCGAGGGGAATCGTGTGGCTCAAGCAATCAAAGGAAGCTCGGCTCTCAAAAGTAAGATGGCTGAGTTTAGATTGTATTTAGAAATATCCTGATTCAATTTTTCAAGTTCGGAGAGGGCCAACAGGGTCAGTAGAGAAACTCTTCGCTGATTGGAAACTGGGGCTGAGGGAAGAGTTTTAAATTAAACATGTTGTTAAACTTGTGTAAATAGAAATTTATATTTCCCACAAGCTAACATTGATCCTTATTTCATTTTAACCAGTTTGGTTAACAAACTTAAGATGTGGGTCAAAGGTGAGAGTATTCGGATTTTTCCAGATTTATTTATCACACTTAGTAAAACACATCGTTTGCATTAACAAACACATCTGAGGATGTGCTGGGGGCAGTCTGCAAGTGTTGCCACACATTCCAGCACCAACTGCATGCCCACAATGCTCAGATCACAGCAAAACAGAACGTGGTAAAACAACAGAACAAGCCCCATTCTTCTCTCCCGATCACCCATGCACATACAGTTTGCTGACATTAGGCCTTTAACTTCCCCAACGCATTGCGGTCTAATTTACTGCAGAATATGCCAAAGGGTTTTCCAAGGTTTTTCCTGTTCCTAAGTAATGTATGACATTCTATTGCGTGGTAGTTCTGCAATTCCCTCCCCAACTCACTTGACATTTTCCTCCAAGATTTTAAAATTTCTCTCTGGATCAGTGCAGTATTTCAACCTGCTGAGTTCTTCCAACAAGTTGTTTGTGCTCCAGGTTATGGCATTTGTAAACTCGTACCTCCTTAAAATGTTCCTTAGACCAAGCCTATGATCACTGACCCAATATTTAATTTAGGATCACATAAAATGTCATTTAGCATTGCCAGTGAATGGTATTTCTCTGGTATAGATGGGGAACTGCTTTGTTAAGCATCTTCGCTCTGTCCACCACAAAAGGTGAGATTTCCCAGTGGTCACCCATTTTAGTTCAACTTGCCATTCCTATTCCAACATGTCAGCCCATGGCCTCCACTGCTGCCACAATGAGGGCACACTTGAGTAAGAGGAGCAACACATTTTGTATGGGTGGCCTCCAACCTGCAGGCATGAACTTTGATTTTCTCAAATTTCCAGTAACTGTTTTTTTTTCCCCACCCCATTTCTCACCCCCCCCCCCCCCCCCATGCCCAGTCTGGTTCCCCTTCTCACCTGCCCAACACTTCCCTTTGGTTCTGTTCCTCTTTCCTTTTCCATAGTCCACTCCTATTAAATCCCTTCTCTTTCCGCTTTTTACTTCTATCTATTCCTCCCCCTGCAGCTTCTTACTTTGCTCCTCTTCTCCCCCCCCCCCACCCACTTTTCCCCATCACCTGGTCTCATCCATCATCTGCAGGCTTGTATTCCTTTCTCCTACCCCTACCTTATTCTGGGTTCTGCCCCTTTCCTTTCCGGTCCTGATGACAGATCTGAGCCCAATGCGTCAACTGTTTATTCCCCTTAGGCGCTGACTGATTTGCTGGGTTACTCCAGCATTTTGTGCCTGTTGCTCAAGATCCATACAGAATCTCCTCTTTGTGAATTGTATTTATGGCCAAGTGTCACCACTAGATGGGGCTTTGGAACTACTGTTTATTCCAACTGCAAAGATGTGCGCGCTTTCCTGTGTCCATGGCGGAGACTTGTGCCTCCAGCATGCAGTCCTTCCTAAGTGGAACTCCTGATCTGTATGAACTAGCTAACCACTTGGTCTGATTGCACCCAAAAACTTTTCATTTGTATCACACTGAGAGGTAGCACTGCAACCTTGTTCATCTCCTGGCTGGGCTGCAGAGGCTGGATCTACCACAGAAAATGCCCTATAATCATTGTCCAAGTGGAGATGCATACTCATTCATTTATCATGTGCATCAAGACATACAGTGAAATGCATTGTTTGTGCTAACAGCCAACATGGGGGCATCCTGCTAAGAACATAAGAGATAGGAGCAGGAGTAGGCCAATCGGCCCCTCAAGCCTGCTCCGCCATTCAACAAGATCATGGCTGATCCAATCTTAACTCTAGTTATCACCGAATCCCACAAGGCAACAGTGCCAACCAACAGGGCACCATGCCGCCCATTTTATTTTATTATTCATCCCGCCCAAACCCATGTGATCACCCGGGGGGGGGGGGGGAACGATTTGCCAATTGAGGAGAAAAAATCTGGAAAATTCCTCTCCGACCCATCCAGGCTATCGAAAACTGGTCCAGGAGATCACATGGCTGATCTAAACCTGGCCTCATGTCCACTTACCTGCTCGCTCACCGTATCCCCAATGCCATTTTTATCCAGGAAAATGTCTATCTCCGTTTTGAATTTATTGAGTGTAGTAGCTTCCACAGCTTTCTGGGGCAGTAAATTCCACAGCCCCACCACCCTCTGAGTGAAGAAATTTCTCCTCATCTCAGTCCTGGAACGGCATCCCCTTATTTTAAGATTATGCCCCCTAGTCCTAGTTTCACCCATCATTGGGAACATTCTCCCCGCATCCACCTGATCAAGCCCCTTCACAATCTTATATGTTTCAATAAGATCGCCTCTCATTCTTTGGAACTCCAATGAGTAGAGTCCCAATCTACTCAACCTCTCATCATACATCAACCCACCCATCCCCAGAATTAACCTAGTGAAACTTCTCTGCACTGCCTCGAGAGCCAGTATGTCCTTTCTTAAATGTGGACACCAGAACTGCATGCAGTACTCCAGGTGTGGTCTCATCAATACCCGGTGCAACTGCAGTAAGACCTCCCTGTTCTTATACTCCATCCCCCTAGCAATAAAAGCCAGCATTCCATTGGCCTTCTTGACCACCTGCTGCATTTGCATACTAACTTTTTGTGTTTCCTGCACCAGGACCCCCAGATCCCTTTGCACAGAAGCACTTTCCAGTTTCTCTCCGTTTAGATAATAACTTGCTCTATTATTTTTCCTGCCAAAGTGCAAGACCTCACACTTGTCAGTATTATATTTCATCTGCCAAATGTCTGCCCAATCACTCAGCCTATCTATGTTCCCCTGCAGGGTTTCAATGTCCTCCGCACTCATTACACTCCCTCCCATCTTTGTGTCATCAGCAAATTTCGATACGTTGCACTTAGTCCCTTTCTCCAAATCATTAATATAGATTGTAAAGAGTTGGGGTCCCAACACCGACCCCTGCGGAACACCACTAGTCACCAACTGCCAGTCTGAGAATAAACCATTTATCCCAACTCTGTTTTCTGTTAGAAAGCCAATCCTCCACCCATGCCAGAATATTATCCCCAATCCCATGATTTTTTACTTTAAGTAATAATCTTTGGTGTGGCACCTTGTCAAATGCCTTTTTGAAGTCCAAATACACCACATCCACTGGTTCCCCTTTATCTACCCTATATGTTATGTCCTCAAAAAACTCCAACAAATTTATCAAACATGACTTCCCTTTTGTAAAGTCATGCTGACTTTGTCCTATTAAGCTATGTTTATCCAAATGCCCTGTTACTGTTTCCTTAATTATCGATTCCAACATTTTGCCAACCACAGATGTTAGGCTAACTGGCCTATAATTCCCAGCCTTCTGTCTATTGCCCTTTTTAAATAAAGGAGTTACATTAGTATTTTTCCAATCTGCCGGGACCATTGCCGAGTCCAGCGAGTTTTGAAAATTATCACTAATGCATCCACAATCCCGACCGCCACTTCCCTTAAGACCCTAGGATGCAAGCCATCTGGTCCAGGGGATTTATCCACCTTCAGTCCCATTAATTTATCAAGTACCATTTCCTTGGTGATTTGAATCGTAGTTGGCTTCTCTCCCACTAGAGCCCCCTGTTTATCCAGTGTTGGGATATTTTGAGTGTCCTCTACTGTAAAAACTGATACAAAATATTCAGCGTTTCCGCCATCTCCATGTCCCCTACCATTAATTTCTCTGTCTCATCTTCTAGGGGACCAACATTTACTTTAGCCACCCTTTTTCTTTTTATGTAACTATAAAAACTCTTACTATCTGCTTTTGTTTTTCGCCAATTTACTTTCATAATCTATCTTCCCCTTCTTAATCAATCTTTTTATTTGCTGCTGATCTTTAAAAGCTTCTCGATCTTCAATCTTCCCACTAGATCTAGCTACCTTATATAACTTCCTTTTTAGTCTTATACTTTGCTTTATTTCTTTACTTGGCCACGGATAACTATTTTTTCTTTTACACCCTTTTTTCTTCAGTGGAATATATTTTTCTTGATAGTTGTAAAATAACTCCTTAAATATACACCACTAATCAAGTACCGATCTACCCTTTAATCTATTTTCCCAATCCATCTTAAGCAATTCCGCTCTCATACCATCATAGTCTCCTTTATTTAAGCTCAGTATGCTTGTTTGAGATCCAACCCTCTCATCCTCTAATTGAATATGGAATTTGACCATGTTATGGTCACTCATTCCAAGGGGATCCTTTACTAGGACATTTTTTATTAGTCCTGTCTCATTACACAGGACCAGATCTAAGACTGCTTGCCCCCTTGTCGGCTCAGTAACGTATTGTTCAAGGAACCCATCCCGAATACACTCAATAAACTTCTTCAAGGCTGCTGTGTCTGACTTGATTAGTCCAGTCAATATGAAAGTTAAAATCCCCCATAATTATAGTTGTTCCCTTATTACAAGCCCCAACTATTTCCTGATTTATGCTCTGACCAACTGAGTTACAGCTGTTTTTTCCTGTATGTTGCTGTATTTTCCTGTGCCAACATTGCTTGCCCACAATGTTCAGCAGAACAACAGCAAAAACAAGCCCCTTTCCTCCCATCCACTCACATGCCAACCAACCTCCAGTGGACTCGCAGAGATCCTTTGCACCACCGGTTTGTTTGTATTCTTACAGAGCCAGCTGGGTGAACACTGACTAGTTTCCTCAGGACGAGAAGTGTAACCTTGGACTCGTGCCACAGATGTTGGTTCCCTTTTCCCATTGTGTTGTCGACCTTGTCCATGCTCTGAGCTTTGAGAGATTGGGGATGAGTAACACTCTTGATTTGACTGCAAGACTGTTTTAATGTCTGAATGCTCACCAAACGCGTGGAACTACTACTGGTGTTGAAAGCGCTGGATCATGGGGAAACTCATTGTGTGTATCAAAGCACAAAGGGTGATACCGTGGGTGACACATAAAACAGCTGTGCCTTGCCTGGTTTCTAAAGCATTCAACACAGGAGAACTCCAGGTCAGGCAGTGTCTGAGCTTCATTGGGACCTTGGTCGGAAACATCAACTGTTATTCCTCTACTCTCTAACCCCCCCCCCCGCCAATAGATGCTGCCTCACTCACTTGCTAAGTCCCTCAGCACTTGTGTTTTGCTCAGATTTCCAGCATCTTGTGTCCTAAAGCAATCAAACCATTGTTTCCAAATGGCTGGGTCAAGAGAACTGTTTTTCTTTTCCCCAAAGGGTGTAACATGATCTTTCATTTGTGGGAAGAGGAGAAGCAATAGGTGGTAACCATGATTGTTCTGATGGAGATGCTGTATTTTAACAGGTGGATACCTGTTCTAATTGCCCAACTCTCTCCTTAGGTTGGCCTGAAGATTGAAGAGGAGGATGTTGAACATGCTCTGAATGACAAAGCCCTGACAGGGAGCATTTTACAAAGAGGACTGGAATATTTTTTAAACTGATTGTTTTTAATAATTCCCATCACCTTGGTTCTGTCAGTAAAGCAACAGTGTCACAAACATGCTTTCAGAAAAGTATTGTTGCATCTATTCGATAATTTGTCATTTTCTGAGCTGCTGCTGGGTTTCAGTGCTGAACCTTGTTTTGTACACTATTTCAAGTACTTGGGGAGTGATGAATTCCAGTGCCCATCAGGTGTATACAGCACAGTTGATAAAAGCATTGGCCAGCTTAATGAGCTGCCAGAAATCAGCAGTGTGGAAGAGACCAGCTGGAATATTTACCAACAAAAGCTGGGGCTTTTAAAATTGGTACTTACAGCAGCACAGTTTTAGAATACTGCTGATGGAGGTGTACATTAGCTAAGTGGCCTCATGTTGCTATCCTTATTTTGTGAAAGATTGTACGAGATGGGTTTCTTGTGTAATTCTTAATGACATCCCTTTGGGAGGTTGGTGTTTTTAAATATATTTATAAAAATGACTTTGCTTTTGAGTAATCTCTACAAAGCAATAGCTTGTTTATGTTGCAAGCTAGTGGATTCTTAACTGAACTAAGGCTTATCTAGTCCTATTTTTAAAATCCAAAGGGAGAGATCCTCTTGTTTAAGCTTTTGTTTTGAGGCACAGGGCAAGAGATTGATAAATATTTTGGCTGCATAGCATTAAACTTTGTTTCAATTTCCATCAAGACTATCAGTGTGAAGATAAAGCCTGCAACTTGAATTTTGACATCTATAGATTGTTCCATGCATCTGGTGAACAACTGAAAGAATGTTTAACATGGGAATATTTATTTTTGTCAATCAGTTTAACTTGTTCCCTTGTATTGCAGAAACTTGGAAAATAAAGAACCTTTTATGTCATGCTATAGTGTGGCTCTCATTTTTTCTATTTCCCTGTTCTGATGTTCCTTTTATTTATTTCTCCCTCCCTCATGCAGATCAATTGTTTATCAAATGTCCCAATCTCCTGATCTTTGCCCTATTACAGATGTTCTATAAATCCTCCAATCTCGTACCCCTTCTTTCAGTTAGCGTCCAGATATATTTTACTTTTGGTCTTTAATGTACTCACCAAGTACTCCACAGGTTACTCAGGTAGTTCCACAATTTTGCTAAAATCCATCCCGAATGATTGGTATCTTTGATAGACTACTCCAAGGACCTTAACCTGTGGAAAGCCTTCTGAGCCACTTAGTGCTTTGCTCCTGGTAGGGTCATCCATGGCAGTAAGGTCAAGTGAGTAGTAATGATCCAACAAAGACCTCAGTGGTGGATGGTGACACAATGGCAGGGGAAGGTCTATAACCTTTTGTTCCACACTACTGGGGCTGGTCTGTCAAGGATCAAGTGATGGATGCCCACGCATCATCCTCCCCACATTACAACAATCAAGCAGAGGCACTGAGGGAATCCACTCTAACAACTCCTTCGATGAACATCATGTGTGACTCAAATGCACAATGCCTACTAGAATCAGAAAACTACAGTGCGGAAACAGGCCCTTTGTCCTATTTAGTCTGCTGAACTTTCCCTTCCTAGTTCCATTGTCCTGCAAGAACCTGGACCATAGCCCTCCATACCCCTCCCATCCAAATGTCTCAAATATTGAAATCAAACCCATATCCACTTGAACTAGCAGCTTGTTCCACACTCTGACCATGTTGTAAATGAAGCTTCTACTAATGTTCTGCTTAGACATTTCACCTTTCAACCCTAACCAGTTCTTGTCTCATCCAACCCCAGTCGAATGAGCTTGCTTGCATTTACTGTCTATGCAAGTCATAATTTTATATACCACTGTCAAATCTCCCCATATTCTATGCTTGAGGGAGTTAAGTTGTTAAGCCCTCTTAGCATATGTTTTAATGGAGTCAGCGATCAATTTCCCAGTATTAAGGAGTGAAATTTGAGAAAGAAGCAAAAGGAAAGTTCAGAAAAGGGTTGAACATTAATAGCAAAATTGTTACTGGTTAATGACCCTTTAAAGTGGTGGTTATGGTCCAGTTATCAATTCAAAGTTGAATTGGAAATTTTTTGATGTTAATAAACCTTGTTGTGTGCTTTAGTAACCACAAAGTGGCAGCAAAGAGCCAGGAAGCATTGGTACCAATTCATTTGGTGGAGAAGAGCGAAAGATCACTTGTCTGGTTTCCCCCACTTTCATGGAAATGTCTACACACATTTTCAACTCATATTTTAAAAGATTTTTAAAATCTTTGTTTTAAGGTTCTGTTCAACTGAATAAAAAGGAAACTGTCAAAAAGACAGTTGTATGGATACATGGATTAGAAAGGTTTAGAAGGTAAACCAAGTGATGGCAAATGGGACTAGCTTGAATGAAGCATCTTGATTGCCATTGACCATTGGACTGAATGGATATTTCAGTTCAGTAAAATGCATTGACTTCACAGAAACTGGCAATCTAACCCTTGTACATAATTCAGATGAGATTTCTCATTCTAGTTACCCCTACTTGCCCCCTGTATATACTGGATGTGTAAATTTTGACTGGAAAATGACTAATTGATTA
This sequence comes from Hypanus sabinus, assembly GCF_030144855.1. Classification (NCBI taxonomy): domain Eukaryota; kingdom Metazoa; phylum Chordata; class Chondrichthyes; order Myliobatiformes; family Dasyatidae; genus Hypanus; species Hypanus sabinus. The sequence continues at coordinate 39,437,596 of NC_082738.1, read as the reverse complement.
AAGCTACAGCAGGAAGTAGACTTTGTACTTGTCTTTGGCAAAGATTGAAGGAGAAAGGTCTAAGGAATAATAGGAAGTTGCATTGATTTGTGAGGTTCTGAAGGGATGTGTTGGGGTTGTATTCAGAATGGTGAATTTTGATTTGACAATGGATGAGAAAACTTTTTTAGTTGGTGTCCTGACCAAGACCTATTGTTCAGCTATACAGGCAGTCCCTGGGTTACAAACGAGTTCCGTTCCTGAGTCCATCTTTAAGTCAGATTTGTACATAAATAGGAACAAGTACATCCGGTATTATTTAGCGTCAGTTAGTCAAACATTTGTCTCAGTATATAGTATATATTTTACCTTTCTGTGCATATAAAACACTTAAACATATGTATTTCGATAATTAAACCACTGTGTTGCTTAGTAATAATTGTAGCAATCATCAGGGCAGGCCTTTCACATGCTCCATTATTCTCTCTTTATCTGTTAGCCTTTAAAATTGTTCCAATCGTTGACCGACTAGCCTGCTTTTCCAACGACCGATGGTGTTTCACCTCTTTCCAAACGCTTTATTATTTCCACTTTATTTTCAATCGCGATTGCTTCCCATCAGTGGAACAGAAACACAGAGCAGCAGATCCCGAGCTGTGCCGGCTCCCGAGGTCCGCTGGGTCCTAAGGACCACCACACTGAATTCCCCGGGTCCGAAAGCACATCGCACTGAAACAGGCTAAATGGGACAAGTGGGGGCTGTGCTGGGTTTGGGTATTTGATCCTCCACAATATTCTGCATGGGAATTTAAACTAGAGGTGGCAGCGTTTTTTTTACGAGGTCGAGTTGCGAGCTCGACATCAACCCAGCATGCATGGTACGGGAATCACTGGATCGACATCAACCTGGTACGGGAGTGGTCTGTCACTGGATTGAACTTGGGAACCTTCGTTCTCCAGCCTGGCGCTGATCTCACTGTGCCACCAGCCAACTGGAACGAGGTAAGGGTGAATCTTACTAAGAAAAATTTAAGCCAAGTACAAAGTTAACACTCAACACAGTGTCAACGTCAACGGCTTAAAATGGCGGACGGCGTTCTTCCTCGGTTCATAAGTATGAGGTGTCTGTAAGTCGGATGTTCATAACTTGGGGACTACCTGTATGTCCTAAAACATTTGGTCATTTATTTTTGAAAATTGATTTCTCTAACCTTGGTAATTCAGAAGCAGGATTATTATCGGCATGTGTCGTGAATTTGTTAACTTAGCAGCAGCAGTTCAATACAATACATAATATAGAAGAAAAATAAGTAAATTGCAGTACATGTATATTGAATAGATCAAAAATTGTGCAAAAACGTATTTTTTTTAAAAGTGAGGTAGTGTTCAAGGGTTCAATGTCCATTTAGGAATTAGATGGCAGAGGGGAAGAAGCTGTTCCTGAATTGCTGAGTGTGTGCCTTCAGGCTTCTGTACCTCCTACCTGATGATAGCAATAAGAACAAAGCATGTCCTGGATGCTGGAGGTCCTTAATAATGGCCGCTGCCTTTCTGAGACACTGCTCCCTGAAGATGTCCTGGGAACTTTGTAGGCTAGTACCCAAGATGGAGCCGACTAAATTTATAGCCCTCTGCAGTTTCTTTCGGTCCTGTGCAGTAGCCCCTCCATACCAGACAGTGATGCAGCCTGTCAGAATGCTCTCCATGGTTCACCTATAGAAGTTTTTGTTGACCTACCAAATCTCTTCAAACTTCTAATGAAGTATAGTTGCTGTCTTGACTTCTTTATAGCTGAATTGATATGTTGGAACCTGGTTAGATCCTCAGAGATCTTGACACCCAAGAACTTGAAACTGCTCACTCTCTCCACTTCTGAACCCTCAATGAGGATTGGTACGTGTTCCTTCGTCTAGCTCTTCCTGAAGTTGGCAATCAGCTCTTTTGTCTTACTGACGTTGAGTGCCAGGTTGTTGCTACAGCACCACTCCACTAGTTGGCATATCTCACTCCTGTACGCCCTCTCGTCACCACCTGAGATTCTACCAACAACGGTTGTATCATCAGCAAATTTATAGATGGTATTTGAGCTATGCCTAACCACACAGTCGTGTATACAGAGAGTAGAGCAGTGGACTAAGCACACACCCCTGAGGTGCATCAGTGTTGATCATCAGCAAGGAGGATATGTTATCACCAATCTGCACAGATTGTGGTCTTCCGGTTAGAAAATCGAGGATCCAATTACAAAGGGAGGTACAGAGGCCCAGGTTCTGCAACTTCTCAATCAGGATTGTGGGAATGATGGTATTAAATGCTGAGCTACAGTCGATGAACAGCATCCTGAACAGCATAGGTGTTTGTGTTGTCCAGGTGGTCTTAAGCCACGTGGAGAGCCATTGAGATTGCATCTGCTGTTGACCTATTGTAGTGATAGACAAATTGCAATGGGTCCAGGTCCTTGTTAAGGCAGGAGTTCAGTCTAGTCATGACCAACCTCTCAAAGCATTTCAGCACTGTAGATGTGAGTGCTACTGGATGAAATACTCATTAAGGCAGCTCACGTTATTCTCCTTAGGCTCTGGTATAATTGCTGCCTATTTGAAGCAAGTGGAAACTTCCGCCCATAGCAGTGAGAGGTTGAAAATGTCCTTGAATACTCCCGCCAGTCGGTTGGCACAAGTTTTCAGAGCCTTACCAGGTACTCCATCGGGATCTTCTGTCTTGCTAGGGTTCACCCTCTTTAAAGACAGCCTAACATCGGCCTCTGAGACGGAGGTCACAGGGTGCAGCAGGGATCTTCACAGCTGTGGGCATATTCTCCCTTTCAAAGCGGGCACGCAGTTTTTAATGAAGTTGGTAGCAACAGCAGCATGTTCATCCAGAGTCGAAGATGAATCCCTGAATACAGTCCAGTCCACCGATTCAAAGCAGTCCTGTAGGTGCTCCTGTGCTTCCTTTGTCCATACCATGGTCCTCACTGCTTGTGCTGCAGTCTTCCTATACTCGGAGTAGAAGTACAGCCAGGTGGTCAGGCTTCCCGAAGTGAGGGCATGGAATAGCACGGTAGGCATCCTTGATGGTGGTATAACAATGGTCAAGTGTGTTGTTTCCTCTGGTATTGCAAGTGATCTGTTGATGGTAATTGCTTAGCGACTTTTTTTCAGACTGGCCTGGTTAAAATCCCCCAATACGATGGTGAAGGTGTTAGGATTCACTGTTTCGTGCATGTTGATCGTATTGGTCAGATCATCTAAAGCCTGATTGACATTCGCCTGAGGTGGAATGTACACTCCTTACAAAATGATCACGGAAATCTCCCATAGCGGGGAAAATGGATCCCCCCCTTTTCTTCTTTTTCATTCCCTGTTCTAGCTCCCCTCTTAACCCTTCTCTTCTCACCTGCCTATCACCACCTTCTGGTGCCCCTCTTCCTTCCCTTTCCCCCATTGTCCACGGTCCTTTCCTACTGATTCCTTCTTCAACCCTTTACCTCTTCCACCTAACACCTCCCAGCTTCTTATTTCATCTCACTCACCCACCTACCCCCTCACCTGTCACTTGCCAGATTGTACTCCTTCCCCTCCCCTACCTTCCTGTTTTGGCTTCTTCTCCCTTCTTTTCCAGCCCTGATGAAGGGTCTCGGCCCGAAGCATCAACTGTTTATTCCCCTCCGTAGCCGCTGCCTGACCGGCTGAGTTCCACCAGTATTTTGTGTGCGTTGATCAAGGTTTCCAGCATCTGCGGTATCTCGTGTGTTTACTGAGGCATACAAAAATGCACAGAAAGTAACTCCTCCCAGCTAGTGTCTATTGCTGACATACAGCTAGCTCAGTATATATGAAAAAGTACAGGCCCGATACTGAATGAACCTTCACTATATCATATGAGATTAAATAACATGTATTCAATGAACAATTTGGATTGAATTTGCTACCTTTCCTACATAATGCCATAAATGAGAACTTCCTCCCTCGGCATTTCTGTCTCTCTATCTCTCTTTAAAGAGGGTTGTAGTCATCTTTTTTGACATTGCCTTGTGGGTCTGAGTGCTGTGTTGTGTTTAAAACCCCTGTGAAATACCATGCTATATAACTGTTGTTAAACTGACTGAAATATTCCCTGCTGATGTTGCCTGACTTGTTACTGCCTAGCAGTCACCATAATGATGTGTCTGTGAAGTGACTACACTTTTTTCGAGCTGTATAATGTGACCTGAATGACGGAAAAGAACTGGGGCTTAAGGGGATAAACATTTTGATTGTGATTATTGGGTTTGCCTCTGGGCTCCACTTCAGAGTTAAGAAGTTTTACATGAGCTGTCTGGAAACGGGAATGGATTCTAGTTTATGTGTTCTACAGAATGGTCACACGGGAGCAGTACTGAAATTCTGCCAGGGCCAGTATTTAATCTTAAACACCTAGAGTTAATAAACTACAAAGTTAATCAATAAAAGTGAGACTGGCATTAAAGGGACACATTAAATAGAAAGCAGGTAACTAATACACTCTTTCATGTGTTACTTTTTAATTTTGAAGCAAATGTTTTAAACTTATCGTCATGTCGCCTTTCTACTGAGCAATTTCAATCAGTTAAACATCTGTACAGGATAGTGAAGCCTTGACTATGTTTTAAGGTCATTATGTCTCATCTGGGATTGTTAAATTTTAAGCAGTTTTGTCTCTTGTTACTTCTGTGCTTTATCCTTCATACCACCTGCAAACTTCAGAATATCTACCCTTGAACTTTTCTGTTGGGGTGCGACGTAGAGTGCAATGGGGTCAAGAGATGGATGCGAGTTGGATGGAAATATTACCTATAATATACAAATGTAGGATCATAGAATGGTTATGGTAATTCAGTTATCAAGTCCGCCAGCTCCTAGTAGAACAATAATAATGATAGATTAGCTTTATTTGTTACGCATACATCAAAACATACAGTGAAATACGTTGTTTGCAACAACACAGTCCGAAGATGAGCTGGTGGCAGTCTGCAAGTGTTGCCTTGCTTCCAGCACCAACATCACATACCCACCATTTACTAACCCTAAACTATATGTCTTTGGAATGTAGGAAGAAACCTATGCGATTACAGAGAGAACTTGCAAACTCCTTACAGCAGTGGGAATTGAACCCTGATTGCTGCCACTAACCGCAACGCTACTGTTAAATGTATTAAAATGCTGGAAACCCTCACCAGGTGCTACCTGACCCTCTGAGTGTTTTCAGCATTTTGTTTTTATTTTAGACTTCCAACACTGCAAATTTGTTCATGAATTTCCTAACCCCATCATTCCCATTTTACCCTATATAATTCACTTCTGGGAACAACGGCTAATTTCATTTTCACAAGTCCACACAAGCAGTGAATTCAAAATCATAACTTAAAAGGTTTATGATATCAAGTTTATGATTTATATCATAAAAAGTTTCTTTCTTTGTAGCAATAAGTTTCTTCCTTTGTACACACTCACTCATTCCATTCATCTCACACACACACGTACGTATGTATATGGGTGTGTGTGTGTGTGTGTACCCTTAACTCCTGATGGAGTCGTCGAGGCGCCGTCATGACAAGCTTTTTGCACTGAATTTTTTGGTGTCCTCATCGTACGGAGTGTCTTGGGTGTCTGAAACCTGGCGGAGCCCATCCCTCTCCAGGTTTTTTTACGAGGTCGAGTTGCTAGCTTGGTACTCAACCCAGGCACGGATGGAGAGCGTGCAAGGGAGCCGGCCGTATTCGAACTCAGGACCTCTCGCCCCGAAGTCCAGTGCTGATGCCACTACAGCACCAGCCGGCCTATGTATTTTTTCACCACCTATAGATGCCTCCCTGGGTCACATGCCACCCTAACTTTGGCTTTATAAGGTATTGGTCAGACTGCACTTGTAGTATTATCTTAGAAAGGATCTGCTGACATTGGGGAGGGTTCAGAGGATGTTCATGAGAATGATCCTGGGAATGAAAGGGTTAATGTACAGTATGAGGAGAATTTGATGGCTCTGGGCCGCTACTCACTGTAATTAAGAAGAATAGAAGGCGGGTCAGATAGAAGATTGGCTGGCCAACAGGAGACTGTGGACATACATAGATCATTTTAATTTGGCATGATGTAATGGAAGGTGTGCTAAGTTGTGGTCAGATCACTAAGTGCCCTTTCACACTCATCTTACACTAATCACTAATGCCATTTTACAGTCACCACAGGCCCTTCATCTCTCCCCCCCCCCCCCCTCACCCACACACTTGGGAAAATGAGCAGTTAACCTATCAGCCCACATATCTTTGGAACGTGAAAGGAAGCCAGAAAACATGTGCAGTCTCAGGGAGAGTGTGCAAATTCTACAAAGATAAGTGGCAGTGGTTAGCATAACACTATTACAGCACCAGTGACCTGAGTTCAATTCACTGTCTATAGCAAGTTTGTATTTTCCAAAGGTGAATGGATTAACAGGTTAATTTGTTGTTCATGTGGATGTAATTGGGGGGGGGGGGGCGCAGGCTTGTTGGCCAGAAAGGTCTGTTACCATGCTGTAGTTCTAAATACACACTATTGTTTCCTTATTTGAGGAAAATTGTTAACATATTTGAAGCAGTTAAGAAAATAGTTTCTGGACTAATGCCTGGAAAGTGTGGGTTGTCTCATGAGGAAAGGTTGGACAAGTTAGATTAGTTATTGAATTTTATTACGAGAGTAAAAAGATGATTTGATTGCAACATGTAAGATCTTGAAGGACAGAGATGTTATGGATAGGTATTTCCCGTTGTGGGAGAAACTAGAATTAAAAGTTAGTATTTAATCATTTCAACCATTATCTTCTTAAGTAGTTGGGCAGCCTGAAGGGATGGAGTAATGTATCATACTCCGCCTCCAAATTTTCTTATTTATGTGTGATCTTATCAAAGCCAGCCAGTGGCATCTGCACTAGACTTTGAGGCAAGTGGTCCCAGGTTCGAATCTGGCTGGCTCTTCGCTCACTTTCCATCCGTGCTGGGTTCAGCATCCAGCTAGCAACTTGGCCTTGTGAGAAAACAGACAAGTGCTAAAAGAAACAGCAAGATTGCCATCTGATGCGCCACAAGGAGAGGAGAGGACCAACAACAATTTTATCAAAGTGAATATTGCAATCTTCCATTTTTGATGGGATGATTGGTTACACAGAGTATAGAAAAAGATGATTTTGTTTCTCCTCCTATATTTTTCTCTTTTCTAAGATGAAAGTCGTATCTTATATTTTGATTGTAACATACAAGATCCCGAAGGGCAGGGTCATCCTGAAGATATTTCCTGTTGTGGGAAACAACAAGCTTCGACACAGCAAGTTGAATCAGAATGTGAACTCGAAAGACATCATTTGTTGAGAAGTCCGTTCCAAGAAAGGGTGGGATTGACTGGATGAGTTTGTTGATCATCATTAGTGAATGAGGTTAAATCAGAACACAATTTTTAAGAAAAAAATCAATTTTCTGTAAAGAAAAATGATACTGCTTTCATTGGGGAAAATGTTGCAGTGTCTCCAGTTTTTCTTACCTCCTTTCTTTTCTGAGTAAATTGACTTTGATAACTGCACAATCAACCCATTGCTTTGAGCCAAACATATACCCCACCCTATCTCCAACTTATTTGCCAAAACAATAGTGTCAAAAGTGAATCAGATCAAACACTGCCACACAAGGAATACAACAGAACCCTTTGTTTTTATGTTTGTCATTTATATAAAGTTGTTCCATTTCTTTCTTCAAATACTACAAGAGCAGGCAGTATATAACTTAAAGATTAGTAAGTTTACATAAAATGATGTTTCTGTTTCCTGGAATATCGAAGGAAGTTGAGTTTTTACTTTATTCTGAAAGCTACTTTCTCCCAATGGTGGCGATACAGAATAACATTAATAACTTGCTAATGTAAAATTCTGTGTATGCAGGAAATCTGAACTAAAAGACAGAAAATGTTTTAAAATCATATTGTCAGGCAGCATAATGACAGAAAAAGTTAAGATTTCAGATTTATTGTTAAGGGGATTGAATGCAAAGGAGAGAGAGCTTCAATTCTATAGGGAATTGATGAGACCACATCTGGAGCACGGTGAACAGTATTGTTCTCCTTATTAAAGGAGGATGCTGGTTTATTTGAAGCAGCTTGAGAAATTTTACTGGACTAATCACTAGAAGGGTTGGATTTTCTTAGAAAGAAAAGTTGGTTGTGTGGGAATTTAGAAGAGTGAGATTTGATTGAAAGATATAAGACCTTGAGTGTTCTTGATAGACTGATGTGGAGAGATGTTTCCTGTTGTGGGAGAATCTAAATTTAAGGGTGACCTAGTAAAAGGAAGGGATGACCCACTGTATATAGGACTGAGAATATTCAGCAGGACAGCACAAGCAATGAGCCCCTTTCATTCCTCCCACCCATCCACTTGCACATGGAGAGTGTTCTCCAACCACAGGACAGGCTACCACTGGGCCTCCAGTGGACTCGCAGACTCATAGACCCAGTACTTTGGCCATCAGACCTCAATTTCCAGACTTCCAATCGACCTTTGGGCTTCAGTCTTCAGTATTGATCCTAGGACTTGCCGATGACAGGAGCCCAAATTCCAGATTCAACAATTCGTGTACCTGGCGGTGGGGGGCAGGGGGGTCATCATCCTTGTGCCTTCTGCCTACATGGACCTCTGATCCCAGGACCTGCTGACCTGGGATACCACCAACCCACCAACCCTTGTCCTATTTGGTCTTCATACATAGGAGTAATTTTCACAAAGGTAATTATTTTAAAATGGGCAATTTGCTAGAAAGTGGGAAGGAAAAAGGAATGAATCTAGTTGGAATGTTTTGTCAATGAGCTAGCACCAATTAATGGCCTGAATACTCCCCATTCAGGTGATTGCTGACACTTAACAAGATATTCAAACTAGGTTTGAAGTGTACTCTAATAATGCCTGATGCCATCGTTAATTAGCTGCAATGACTCAGTGGCAGCTCTTTCAAGTCTGAGTGCCTGTCAGGAAACTGAGGAGATCAGTCACTTTTGCAATGTGTTCAATGATAGATTCTATTTAAGTCAATGAAGAGTATTCAATCATTAGTTTCCTGTTTGGTAAGTTAAGTTAATATGACTTATGCTAAATACTAAAACTTGACATTATTCCAATATTATTATCTGGAGAGAAGGAACAGAAAGCTTATAAAAGCCACTAGCTATTGGTTGAATGTTTTCATCTTTTTTTGGTTCTTTATTACAGAACGGAACTTTCTTTGTTCCCATAGCCAATAATAGTCACTTCTGTTTGGTGTGTGTAACTGTAACTTGAGACAATGTTACATCTGTTGTGATAACTTGCATCCTGAAAGGAACATTACAGCTTCTAAGAAAATCTCAGCCAGGGTTAATTCTGGAACAAAGAAGTGAGATGATGAAAATCACATCAGGCGGCAGATGATATTGAATCAATCTGTTCAAATCAAAGGTTACACCTCAAATGTCAATTTATCAGGGGTGCTGACTGACATGGGAAATATCTGCAGCATTATCTGTCTTGTTTCTGACATCTCTGGTCACCTGTTCATCTCTGAGGCTGAGGTACGCAGATGTTTCCAACAAGTGGACAGTTGCAAAGCTGCGGGACCGGACAGCATCCCAGGACGGGTATTCAGGATGTGCACGGCACAAATGGCAGGTGTGTTTGCTGACGTTTTAAATCTCTCCCTCTCCCAGTGTATAGTGCCCTCCTGCTTCAAATTATCCACCATTGTCCCTGTACCAAAAAAGATCAAGGTAACATGTCTGAACGACTGGTGTCCTGTCACATTCACCTCAATAATAAGCAAATGGTTTGAGAGGCTGGTCAAGAACTACATCTGCAGCTTGCTACCATCCAAACTGGACCCCCTACAATTCGCCTACTGACACAACTGATCAACAGACGACACAATAGTCACTACTCTGCACAGTCGTTACACATCTGGAGAAGAAGGATGCTTATGTGAGAATGGTGTTCTTGGACTACAGTTCAGCATTCAACACCATAGTTCCCTGCAGGCTCGACAAGAAGCTCAGAGACCTCGGCCTTCACCCTGCCTTGTACAACCGGATCCTGGACTTCTTGTCAGATTTCTGGCAAGTGGTAAGAGTGGGCTCCCTCACCTCTACCCCTCTGATCCTCAAAACAGGAGCCCCTCAGGGACTGTGTACTAAGTCCCCTCCTTTACTCCCTATATACCCAAGGCTGTGTCGCCACCCACAGCTCTAATTTGCTAATTAAATTTGCCAAAAACACTACATTAATCAGTCTAATCTCAAACAATAACGAGGTGGCCTACAGGGAAGAAGTCACCTCTCTGACACAGTGGTGTCAGAAAACAACCTCTCCGTTAATGTAGCGAAAACAAAGGAGCTGGTTGTGGATTACAGGAGGATTGGAGATGGGCTAACACCTATAGACATCAATGGATCTGGGGTTGAGAGGGTAAACAACTTTAAATTCCTTGGCATACACATGACCTCATGTGGTCTGTACACACCAGCTGTGTAGTGAAAAAGGCACAACAGCGCTTCTTTCACCTCAGACGGTTGAGGAAGTTCGGTATGGGCCCCCAAATCCTAAGAACTTTCTACAGAGGCACAATTGAGAGCATCCTGACTGGCTGTATCACTGCCTAGTATGGGAACTGTACCGCCCTTAGTCGCAGGACCCTGTAGAGAGTGGTGTGGACAGCCCAGTGCATCTGTAGATGTGAACTTCCCATGATTCAGACATTTACAAAGACAGGTGTGTAAAGGGCCTGAAGAATCATTGGGGACCCGAGTCACCCCAACCTCAAGCTGTTCCAGCTGCTACCATCCAGGAAACGGTACTGCAGCATAAAAGTCAGGCCCAACAGGCTCCGGGACAGCTTCTTCCACCAGGCCATCAGACTGATTAACTTACGCTGATTTGAGTGTATTTCTATGTTACATTGACTGTTCTATTTATTATAAATTACAACGATTGCACATTTAGACAGAGACATAGTGTAAAGATTTTTACTCCTCATGTATGTGAAGGAATAAAGTCAATTTAATTTGCAATTTTTTTTGTTGTGATTCTGTTTCTAGATGAAATGATAGAGTTGAGAGGGTGGTGGTCTGGGGAGTGGTCCTCTCAATCCAGAATACTTGATAGTTTCTATTGCACTTATTGAATCAAATAAGTATAAAGAGAGATTAGGGTTATTTGTCAAATGTATACTGTATTGCAACAATGAAACACAGTGAAATGTGTCATTTTGCATCAACAATCAACACAGTCTGAGGATGTGCTAGGGACAGCCCACAAGTGTCAACATGCATCTTGGCACCAACATCGCATGTTCACAACTTACTGACTCTGACCTGTGTGTCTTTGGAATGTGGGAGATTGCATGAACCTGAATTAGCATTATAACATTTTTCCAACAAGTTCAAGTACATTAGGCAAGGTTTTTGTTCAACCTTGAACAAAAGATAATGCACGGGAAACAATAATTAGATCCTACCTTTGAGTTTTACTCCATTATAGCTGTTCCACCATAATTATCATAGAGACAATTACACTCAGTGGCTACTTTATTAGGCACACCTGCTCATTAATGCAAATATCTAATCATCCAATCATGTGCAGCAACTCAATGCATAAAAGCTCACAGACATAGTCAAGCAGTTCATTTGTTGTTCAGACCAAACATCAGAATGGGGAAGAAGTCCTGATTCGGTTTCAACCCGAATCGTCAACTGTTTACTCTTTTCTATAGATCCTGTCTGGCCAGCTGAGTTCCTCCAGTATGTTGTGTCTGTTCATTAGAATGGGGAAGAAATGTGATCTGAGTGACTTTAACCATGGAATGAATGTTGGTGCCAGATGGGGTGGTTTGAGTATCTCAGAAACTGTCAATCTCCTGGGATTTTCACGCAAAACAGCCTCTAGAGTTTACGGAGAATGATGGGAAAAAAAACAAAAAAATACAGTGAGTGGCATTTCTGTGGTCAAAAATACTGATTAAATAAAGAGGTCAGAGGATAATGGCTAGACTGGTTCAAGCTGACAGAAAAGCAACAGTAACTCAAATAACCATGTGTTACAACAGTGCTGTGTAGAAGAGCATCTCTGAATACACAACACATTGAACCTTGAAGTGGGTGGGCTACATGGCAGAGATGCCAGGGGTTTGGAAAGTGACAAAGACTCATAGAGTAAAATAGCATACAAGACCACACTGGCTTCCACTTCAGTACCTAATAAAGCGGCCACTAAGTGTATATTGATTTCCGATATCTAATATAGTCAAAGTGCTTCCTCAGGCCCATTAATTAAAATGAAACAGAAAATTTAACATTGAATTCTCTTCTTTCTATAAACTGCTTGCTGGCCTTGTGTCATTCCAAGGTGTAATTCAATGATTCTATGAGTGGCTGTCAGATGTAATATGTAAAAGAACTATTGCTTCTAGTATTCATTTGTAAACTCAGCCAACTCCATCATGGGCACTAGCATTGAGGACAAAGATGATGCCTCAAAAAGGCAGCATGCTTCATTAAGGACCCCTATCACCTAGGATGCTGTTTATTACTACCATCAGAGAGGAGATACAGGAACCTGAAGATACATACCTCAACATTTTAAAACAGCTTCTTCCCTTCTGCCATCAGACTTCTGAACAGACTATGTACCAATCCATGAACACCCCCTCTCTATTTTTGCTCTCTTTTTGAGATTCAAAGATACAAATGTTCAAGATTTTTAAATGTCATTTCCTGTACACAAGTGTAAGGAGAATGAGATTAGTGGGTGGAGGCGTTGATCACCCTCACTGCTTGGGGAAAGTAACTGTTTTTGAGTCCGGTGGTTCAGGTGTGGATGCTACATAACCTCTTCCCTGATGGGAGTGGGACAAACAATCCATGAGCAGGGTGGGGGGGGGGGGGGTCCTTCATGGTCCTCGTGTGGATGCTACATAACCTCGCAGGAAAAAGAAGATCCTAGTGGAAGGAGTGTGTGGACAAAGGGAAAGAAATAGGGTGTTGGGGGGGGGGCAAGTGGGTGTTAGAGTAGAAAAGGGATGGGAGGAGCAGTTTACTTGAAATTGGATCCCCTTTGTCCCTTTTCTCTCTCCTAATCTACCCTGTTCCTCCTACACCCATAAGATGTGGCATGGGACCAACAAGAGATAAAAGTGATCCTTCAAAGAGGCCCATAGTCTTGTCATGGTTTGGAGGCTTACATACCTCAATGACTTGGAGAGCTATGTTGGCTGGAGTCAGGGCTTTATGCTTTGTCTCTTGGTAGGGTCACCCATGCCAAACAGATCAAAGGGTAGAGGCCAGACTAAGATTGGTCCACCAGATCTCCTGGATCAGGGGTTCAGCTCAGGGCTAACAATCCTGACTGGTAAAACAAAATTGTTATGGAAACAGCAATGAAGAATCCTTCTACATCTGAGTGTGACGGTGTTCCTGAGTCTCCACCTGGAACTTGCATGACTGACAGTAGTGAAAGCTACTAGAAGAAGCCACTGACATGATGAAGGAAGTGCTGACCAATGGCAGAAATGGAGGACCTTCATTGCTGCCCTAAATATTAATCAAAATAAAGGCAGTGGTAATAAATGGAGTGAAATTGATATACAGGATGTGCTGGAAAAGCTGGTTAACTGTAGAGATGATACTTCATTAGGTTTGAATGGCTTGCATTTGAGGTTGCTAAGAGAAGCAGAGAGTTCGCAATAATATTCGGTCTTCCCTAGACATGGCAGAGGTGCCAGCGGTTTGGAAAGTGACAAAGACCCATTGAGTAATACAGCACAGAAACAAGATGTTCGGCCCAATTTTCCATACTGACCATGATAACCATCAAAGTTGGTTCCATTCGTCCCATTTCTCTCTAAACTTTTCCTATCCATGTACCTGCCTCAACCTCTTCCCCTGGCAATTTGTTCCATACTTGCATGATCCTCAGTGGGAAGAAGTTGTCCCTCAGGTCCCATTTCAGTCTTTCCTCTCTCTCCTTAAATGTGGCAACTGTTTTCAAAAAAATGGCAATTGGACATTTCTCATACCGACAGGATGGTCTGATTATTACCATTGGTGGATGAAGTTTCAGAAATACTAATGAGGGAAAATCTGACAGGAACTTAAGAGTTGATTGAGCTAATAAAAGTGAACTGGTATAGATTTGTAAAAGCAGATTAGATTTGACTAATGATTGAATTTTTGTAGCAATTTGGTTAAGGAATGTAGTAGATGTTGTAAAAATGGATAAACAGTTGTATTTAACAAAGTACCACATGAAAGGCTGTTTAACAAAATTAAGATGAGACCCAGCTTGAAAAATAAATGACTTAAGGACAAAAAACAGATAAACAAAGTAAAAGATTAGGCCATAAGACATAGTAGCAGAATTAGGCCATTCGGCTCATTGAGTCTGCTCCACCATTCCATGGCTAATTTATTTTCCCTCTCAACCCTGCCTCCTCCACATTACCTTTGACATCCTTACTAATTAAGAACCTAATAACCTCCACTTTAAATATACCCAATGACTTGGCCTCCAATGCTGTCTGTGGCAACAAATCCTACAGATTTACCACCCGCTGGCTAAAGAAATTCTTCCTCATCTCTGGTCTAAAGAGGTGCCCTTCTATTCTGAGGCTGTACCCTCTGGTGCTAGACTCACCCGCCATTGGAAACATCATCTCCACATCCACTCTATCTAGGTCTTACAATATTCAGTAGGTTCCAATGAGATCCCCCCTTGTTCTTCTGAACTCCAGTGAGTACAGGACCAGAGCCATCAAACACTCCAGATTGTTTTACTATCTGGAGGATCGAAAAGAGTGGTGTGTCCCAAGTGATAGGACCCTTTAGTACATATAAGTGTCCTGGAAAGTGGAATGCAGATAAAATTTCAACATGTTTTTATGATATTAAGGTTGAGGGTGAACTTGATGGCAATAGACTGCAACATGATATCAATAGGTTAAATGGAATGGGCAGAGAAATAGTGACTGAAATTTTTTTTACAGAGGAACGTGGTGTGATTTTTTTGGCAACTAGGGTGTGGTGAATCAACATAAGCTTATTGGCACAGTTCTTAAGAGCATACAGGAGCAGAATACCATGTCAATAGATCTTTTCATTTTATGTCAATAGATCTTCGAAGATAGTAAGACAGAGTGAGAGAATAGTAAGTTAAAACATGTGAGACCAAGGCCTTCATAGAAGTATAAAATTCAGAAGCAGGAAAGTAATACCAAACTTCATTTATCACTGGTTAGGTCACAACTATAGTTTGCACCAATTTCCAGTCCAATATAATATTGGATGTGAAGATCTGTGAGAAGTTGTAAATGAGATTTCTCAGAATGTTTTTGGAGTTGATAAATTTTAGCTACAAATTGAGGCTGGAAAAATCAAGCTTGTTCTCCTTGGACCAAAGGAAAGTTGCTTTGGTTATGACGCATAAAGCAAATCCTATTGCACTGATGCAATGACACAAGAAGTCAAGTTTAAAATTTTGGACACACTGGACAAGTGGGTTGTGATGAGGAAATTTCTGTATACTGTGAGGCAGTAATGACCTGGAACTCTATAAGAGTGGTGACAGTAGAAATAATCAATGACTTCAGGAGGAATTTGGGTAAGTTCTTGAGGAAAATAAAAAATGGGATAATGCATTGATTGAGAGCTGGGCTAAGTGGCTTCCTTTTGTGTTGTAGGACAATAGGATGTTTATTCAGATTGTATTATGTTGGTGGGGTTAAACCAGAATTGTTGATTTCAACCTAAAGGGCACAAAATAATGACATTTGGTAAAGGTGAACATTTGGACTTACCACATCCAGATAATTAGAAACAAGCATCCTATAATCAACTGATAGAGAGGTAAATCAAAAGATGAGCAAAAGGAGCAAGGTGAAAGAAATGTTGCAGTGAAAATGAGATTAGGCATTTGATAAGGTACCCCATGCAAGGCTTATTGAGAAAGTAAGGAGGCATGGGATCCAAGGGGACCTTGCTTTGTGGATCCAGAATTGGCTTGCTCACAGAAGGCAAACAGTGGTTGTAGACGGGTCATATTTTGCATGGAGGTTGGTGACCAGTGGTGTGCCTCAGGGATCTGTTCTGGGACACTTACTCTTCATGATTTTTGTAAATGACCTGGATGAGGAACTGAAGGGATGGGTTAGTAAATTTGCTGAAGACACAGAGGTTGGAGGTGTTGTTGATAGTGTGGATGGCTGTCCAAGGTTATAGCAGGACATTGATAGGATGCAAAACTGGGCTGAGAAGGGGCAGATGGAGTTCAACCCAGATAAATGTGATGTGGTTCATTTTGGTAGGTCAAATAGGATGGCAGAATATAGTATTAATGGTAAGACTCTTGACAGTGTGGAGGATAAGAGGGATCTTGGGGTCTGAGTCCATAGGACACTCAAAGCAGCTGCGCAGGTTAACTCTGTGGTTAAGAAGGCATACATCAATAGTGGGATTGAGTTTAAGAGCCGAGAGGTAATGTTGCAGCTATATAGGATCCTGGTCAAACCCCACTTGGAGTACTGTGCTCAGTTCTGGTCACCTCACTACGGAAGGATGTGGAAACCATAGAAAGGATGCAAAGGGTGCAGAGGAGATTTACAAGAATGTTGCCTGGACTGGGGAGCATGCCTTATAAGTTGAGTGAACTTGGCCTTTTCTCCTTGAAGTGACGGAGGATGAGAGGTGACCTGACAGAGGTGTACAAGATAATGAGAGGCATTGATCGTTTGGATAGTCAGAGGCTTTTCCCCATGGCTAAAATGGCTAGCAGAAGAGGGCACAGTTTTAAGGTGCTTGGAAGTAGGTACAGAGATGTCAGGGGCAAGTTTTTTATGCAGAGTGGTGAGTGCGTGGAATGGACTGCAGGTGACAGATACGATAGGGTCGTTTAAGAGACTCCTGGATAGGTAAATGCAGCTTAGAAAAATAGAGGGCTATGGGTAACCCTAGGTAATTTCTAAGGTAGGGACATGTTTGGCACAGCTTTGTGGGCCAAAGGGCCTGTACTGTGCTGTAGGTTTTCTATGTTTCTAAAATCAAGTGTTGATGGCAAACCTCTGCACCCGAAAATGTGGGTTCCTTTAAAAATTAAAAAAAGGGGTAAGCACATAGCACGGCACATGGACAGGCCCTTCAGTTCGTGATGACAATGAAAAACTTAAACTAATTCTGTCGTCCTCCATTCCCTTCATGTTCATATGCCTGGCCCCAATGTCTTATACTAGCGTTTCTGCTTCCGTCACTTTCCCCAGCAGCCCATTCCAGGCACCTACCATTCTCTGGAAAAAAACTTGTCCCGCACATCTCCCTTAAACTTTCGCCCCTCTCACTTTAAAGTTACGCCTTCTAGTATGTTAAATTTCTAACCTGGGAAAGAGACTGTGACTAATTTCGGAGTTAGGACCGTTAATCCAGGCGGGCATGGGGACAAGCAGCCGAATACAACCTCGTGGGTACTACGAACAAACAGCAGCCGTTGGAAATCTAGGTGGGCTTTAGGACCTAGCAGCCGCTGATAACATCGCAGGTGCCCGAACCGAGCGGTGATTGTAACACGGTCGGCGCTAAGACCCAGCAGCCCGCGGTAATCTCACGG
Source organism: Hypanus sabinus (assembly GCF_030144855.1). Lineage (NCBI taxonomy): Eukaryota > Metazoa > Chordata > Chondrichthyes > Myliobatiformes > Dasyatidae > Hypanus > Hypanus sabinus. Next base: position 39,419,968 of record NC_082738.1, on the reverse strand, counting down.
GCGCCAAGACCCAGCAGCCTATGGTAATCTCGCGGGCGCCAGCACTGAATAGCCGGTCAATGACCTCGCGAGCGACAGGACCAAGCAGTTGACGGTGGTGACCCGGGCAGGCGCTTGGGATCAACCCCCACCACCTCCATCAACAGCTGGTGGTAATACGGCGGGTATCAGGACCTGGCGGTGCTCCCGCCTAGAGGCAGTCAAGTCCCCCTCAGAAGCGCCGAACTGTGTGCGAGGATCTGGCTGCGTCGGAGCCACCGTTGGCCGTTTGAAGGTGGTAAGTACCAGCGCCCCGGGCCCGCTTGGAACTGCACGGTCTGATTCCTCTCCCTGCAACCCGAGAATGCCCACACAGCCTGGTTCCGGCCCGGCTTCAAACGCTGCGCCAGGCCAGGCGAGACCCACCGAGTGGCAGGGAAGAGGCAAATCGAGAGGCGGGGCTGCAGGGAGCCTCAGGCGGGGCCTATGAGCTCCATGGGGAGGGATTTAAAGGTAACCAGGCAAAGTTTTACTGGATCGTCCCAGCAAAACTACTCCCAGTTGGGCTGAAGCCATGATACCCACCCTTGTGAAAGTCAATCTGATCGTCATTCAGCCCTGGACCGCTCCATGATGCTGTTCAGTTCACACTCCGTGTATTTGTCACTGTTTGTTGCAAAAGGCTGTTTACCCATTAGTTAATTTATTAGTCTTCATGATGTTTTGAGATGAACATCATTAGCGTGGGTAGTCTTTGAAACTTCGTTTATTTTGAGAGTCGCGAATCCTGTTTTTATAGTGAAACAGAATCTAATGTTGGACAAGGACATAGTTCCTAGGGTAGTAGTTCTTACTATGGACTTGAGTACAAAAATCCAGGCTGGATAGAAAGGATGGAGGCTGCCTATCAGTTTAGATGTTAAACGGAAACTCTATGCCATAGAGGGCTTATTTTCACTTGGATATTTTTCCTCATACTTTTCACATGGATGCAAAATACATTTTGTTAATGTTGCAAGATGGTATGGAACTTGAGAAAGTCTAGGCTGTATGGAGTTGAGCCACTGAATGATGGATTAGGCACAGAGCTAAGTAACTGTTTTGAAGAAGAGCTGTGTTATATCTATTGTTCTGGTTGCTGTTATACTTTAAGCATAGACACGAGATTTTGCAGACGCTGGATAATGTTATACAGTACATTAATCAATTGCTTGGGTTGGCTAAAGGTATTGTTTGTATGAGTATATTGTGGACAAATTGTCAGCTTTGCAACAATAGGTACACTTGGATGCCTTGAGGTTGTGAAAGCAGGCCTGTCTCTTAGTGGCTGGAGTCTCATTCATGGATGGCAGCCACTCTCCAGTGTTCTATGGAAGTGGTTCATTTGTAGAAACAAGAGACTTCAGATGCTGGAATCTGGAGTAACTCAGTGAGTCAGGCAGCATCTATGGAGGGAAATTGCCAAATGAAGGATCTTGACCCAAAATGTCAACAATACATTTGCCCTAATAGATGCTGCCTGACCTGATGAATTTCTCCTGTTCTCACATCATTAATGTTATTAGCTAAAAGTCAGGACTAAGAACTTGGTTTGTTTAATAGAGTGAACACAGAACATGGATCATGGAAAATTCAGGTGAAATATTGAAGGTTTTAATCCTGTCCTTGGAAACTAAGATGATAGTGTGGAGTCACGAAGAATGCAGATTCTGGAATCAGTAAATGTACGACAAAGGAAATCTGTGGATGAATGTTTGGCTAGCAAGTGCTGTGGACAAAGACCAATGAGGACGAGGGCTGGTAGTGAGTTCCTCCAGGTTTGTGGATCCCGGAGTCAGGTCCGTGCTGGCAGGAGGCACGGAGAGCTGGTGATTCCCGAGGTATGCAAGTCAGCGAGTCTGGAGTTCAGGATCCTATCATCTACAAATCCTGGAGTCGATACTGAAAGTTGATTCGACGTCTAGAAGTTGAGGCCCAACGGCCAAAGTCCTGGTTCTGGGTGCCCACTGAGGAAGTCAGAGGCCCAGCGTTCACGAGTCTGCTGGAGGTCTGGAGGTGGCCTATCCTGGGGTTGGAGGACTCTGTGTGAGAGGGTGGGAGGGAGGAACGGTGCTTGTTTTGCTGTAATTTTTTTGTTGTTATTTGCGTTGATCTGCTGAACATCTGGAATGTGTGGCAACACTTGCTGACTGTCCTCAGTACATCCTTGGGTTATATTAGTTGTTAACATAAATGGCGCATTTCTCTATATGTTTTAATGTACATGTGATATATAAATTAATCTGATTCAAGAACAACACAACAGGTGCTAGAGGAAGTTGGTGGGTCCTAGTCCTTATTCCTCCATAGATGCTGCCTGACCCCAAGATGATTTATGCTGAGTTATTTGGTTGAGGGGATGGTGGAGGAGAGCTGGACCATTAATAACGATGACCACTGCTGGAAGTGCAAATATGTGAATTTTGAATATACACTAAACGAGATTTGGTATGATATCCTCCAGGGTTGAACGGCCCATCAGTGATGGCTCTTTGGATTGGCATGTTGAATGTTCCTTGAGTGAAATAATAGATGGCAGAACTCTTACAAAAGTCTGTTCTTGATAAAAGATCCCTGGTGCTAACAGTTCTGAACCAAGATTAACCACGTTAGTTTATCATTGATTATGATGCTCTTAAAATTATTAAAATCATTACTGTCACATCTTCTAGCACCATCTGAGTTCTATGGAATTTAGTTCCTCATACTGAGTCTGAGGTAGTCTGTTCTTCTCTGCACTAATTGCATTGGTGATAAAATTTCTGTAATAGAATTATTTTCCCAATCAACTTTTAGAAAGCAACGTAGTAGTTATTTAAGCGTCAGCTGAACATATATATCTTATCAGTTATAGGCATTGTTATGGTTGGAGAAAATGAACTATTTATGTGAAATCTATGTTGTATCCGGTGGACAAGGATTCTGTTAATTTAGTTAAAATTCTGATTAGTGGACATTCATTTTATTTTTGCATTTATCTACCTAACTTGTATTTAGGCTTATTTAAGTAAAAACATGAACACAAAACAGTTTCTGAGAATTAATGTGTTGAGGAGTACCTTCCTTTTATTGTCTTAGAACAATAATATCTAAGATTGAGTTTCATCTTTGTAATTGCTTTCAAATTTTCATCAAAGACATGCTCAAAATAAAGTAATTGCAGTTTGATTTTTGAAGCAACTATTGATATATTCGTCCCTTTACCAAATTCTTTCACCTGTTCTGGCATTTACATCTTGGTGCCTTTGATCCCATCACTGAGCTCTTAAATTCTCACCCCCCCCCCCCCCCACCTGCTTTCTCTGTATCTTCATCCCCTAACTTTTTCCAATTCTGATGAAAGGTGTTTCTCTACAGAGACTGAACATTTCCAAGTTTCTGCTTCATTTCAGGTTTCCTACATCTGCTTTGGAATGTTTCCCAAAAATGTTTTTGAAGGTGCAACTCTTGGTGTGCTGAAACAAAAGATCAAATTTATATTTTGATCAAAGTCTTTTCTGTGGCAGGTCGCATCTGCAGTGTTGTAGTCTGAGCTAATGTTTTCAATGCAGCATTGAAGGAATGTTACATTTTTAATGATTTTGTCTTTTGGAGACAGCATTAATCTATGCCCCTGTTGGATGGATGTCACAGGGTTCATGAAACACAAATAGTATTAGAAGGTCCTTAGTGTTCCTAGCTAAAGTTTTTTTTGGCAAACTAACACCATTCAAGTAGATTGTGTAATAATTTAATTAAGTGCGTTTTGTGGAAACTTTGTGCAAATTGTCTATGAGCCTTGGGACACAGGATAAGAAGTTTCATATTCACTTTTTCTAAGGCAGAGTGATGGAAGTACAGTGGATTCACTTTAATTGGGACACATCGGGACCAGTATATTTTGGTCCTATTAAGTAGCTGCCTTGATTAGCTGAAGTTTCCTGGAAATAATAAAAAGGCAGAAATAAAACAAACTCCTGTTTAACTGAGTAACAAATTATGTATTTAAATGAAATATATATAAAATACTTAAAATTCTTCATAGTTCCTAACCTGAAGTAGTGAAATCATTTCATTTTCACTCATGGCTGTTTCTGGTATCTCTAAACCTGAATGCTTGAAACCACAGTGAGCAAAACAGTTCTGAATTACTGCTTATTTCTTGCTAACTATCAGTGACAAAAATCACTGCTTTTTGAACACAAGCACACACAAATGACTGCTCTAAGTGTGGTGTAGTGTCTAACGGCCACATGAGTGCACGCAACTGGCGCTTGTTAGAAACTGTAGCAGGATACAATATACCTCAACATCATTTTGTTGTTTTCTCTAGTGTCATTATGTTTGCATAGTTGTTCATTACAGTTAATGGGGCTTCCAGCGAATTGCAAAACAGGTAATTTTATTCTTCATCAATGTTTTGCTTAGAAAATTTTATTTTTCATGTTATGCTACTGTGGGAAATTTGATACTTTTAATGACACAATTAAGTTAATATTTTCAATTTTCTACATTATGCAGCGTATACTTGATTGGTAGTAGTGTGATCACTCAAGCCGAGTATGATGTTCTCCAAACAGTTTGTCTATTGGTGGTTCCTCCGGTAGAGGCTGTAGAGGCCAATCTGGGATCCACATAACCGGGATGTTTGGGTGGGTTCCCTTAATGGAAAATGCCTGTGCATTATTTTGTTTAACATGGGGAGGCTGATGCACAGGCAGCTACTGCACTATCCTTGACAGATTGGGGTCAGGGTCCAGTGATGTGAAATGCAATACGACTGGGGACCCTTTACTGCTGCATTGTTCCTCCATCTTCACTGCAGTTGTGATGTGTCATTATCTCTACCATTGAGGTCTTGGTTGGATTGCTGTTTGTCTGGAAGAGCTCAAGTCCTGGTACCAGGCAAAAAAACATTTTCCTTAATGTCAACAAGACAAAGGAGATGTTTATTGACTTCAGGAGAACTTGCACCCGTCACACCTGCTTTACCCCTTGGCGGCACAGCAGTGGAAATCAAGCAGTTTCAAATTCCTGGAAGTGCACATCTCGCACAACCTCTCATGGTCCCAGAGCACGTTCCACACAGTCAGGAAAGCTCACTAACGCCTCTACTTTCTGAGGAGGCTGAAGAGAGTTAGACAATGTATATCTATACTCACATCTTACTACAGATGTGCAGTAGGGAACATCCTAACAAACTGCATCACTTTACAGTATGGAAACTGCACTGCAGCAGACAGGAAGGCTCTACAACATATCCTCCGTGGATTGTCACCTTGTGGTGACTCAGCAATTTTTACCATTTACAAAAGGAAAGGCGATCAATCTGAATGCGGAAACTATCGTGGAATTTCCCTGTTAGCAACAGCAGGAAAGATCTTCACCCGCATCATGAACAACTGGCTCAAGCCTTTAGCTGAGAAGATCCTTCCGGAGATACAAGCTGGTTTTAGACCATCATGTGGAGCAATCGACATGATCTTCGCAATGCGACAACTACAAGAAAAATGTTGTGAACAACTTCAACCTTTGTACATGGTATTCATTGACCTCACCAAAGTATCAAGGGAACTCCTATGGGATGTCCTGTCCACCTATGGATGCCCTGAAAAGTACATTTGAATCCTGAGACGACTCCACGATGGCATGCTTGTGACAGTCATGGTCAGCAATAGTAACTGTGAGCCTTTTCAAGTCAGATCAGGAGTAAAACAGAGATGTGTGATTGCCTCAACTTTGTTCACCATCTTCATTGTGACAATCATCCACATCATCAAGGACAACCTACCCCCAGGAATCGAAATTGTCTACAGAACAGATGGCAGACTTTTCAATCTTGCCCGTCTCAAGTCCAAAAACAAGACATCCATGAGTTCCCTCATCCAGGTCCAATATGCAGATAACAACAGTGTTGCAGCTCTTTCAGAAAACCACCTACAACAGATTCTGACTGCCTTCAACCGTGCATACACGAAACTTGGACTTATCATCAATTCCAAGGATACTCAGATCATCTACCAACTGTCATCAACTGAGACAAATTGGATAGAACCATCAATTCAACTTGGTGAAATAACTCTGGAAAACGTGGAACACTTTCCGTATCTTGGAAGTCACCTCTCCTCCAATGTCAACCTTAATGACGAGATCCAACATCGTCTTAAATGTACTGGAACAGCTTTTGGATGTCTCCGAACAAGTCTTTCGTGATCATGACATCTGAACAGACACCAAAATGTTAGTGTACAAAGCAATGGTGATTCCAACGCTCCTGTATGCATCAGAAACCTGGACAATGTACCGACGACATCTGAAGGCACTTGAAAAGTTCCATCAACACTGTCTTTGAAACATCTTAAATATCAACAGGGAAGATAGAAGAACTAACATTAGTCTGCTAAATGAAGCAAGAACAACAAGCCTTGAAGCCTACGTCATCAAGAACCAACTAAGATGGAGCGGTCATGTTGTTCGGATGAAAGACGAATGTCTGCCGAAACAAATCTTCTTCTCCCAGCTTAAAGAAGGTAAACGTAAAAGAGGCAGACACCAGAAGAGATTCAAAGACATCTTAAAAGCCAACATGAAGAAATGTAACATCGACATCAACAATTGGGAAACTAATGCTAAGGATAGGAAACTCGGCAAGCCATCATCCGAGAAGGAACAGCAACTTTCGAAGCCAACAGATGTGCAGAATTAGAAGAAAATGGAAAGAGAGACAGCAACAACCAAAGCCCGATCTGCCATCTGGAACTACTTGTCCTGAATGCGGAAGAATTTTCAAAACCAAGATTGGATTCAAGCCACTTGAGAGCCCATAAATAGATCAACGGAATGAAGACCATCATCCTTGACCTCGAGGGATAGCCACGATGACAACCACATCGCATCACTGGCACCAGCCTACCTGCTATCAAGGACATGTATACAGAAAGGTATTGGAAAAATGAAGGATCCCACACACCTTGCTCATGGACTATTTATCCCACTCCCACCAGACTCAGAAACAGTTACTTTCCCTGAGCAGGAAGGCTGATCAACATGTCCACCCACTAACCCACCCCTAACATGCTCTCCACCACTGTTACTTTATCATTTCTTGTAAGAGTAGTTATGTATTTATATTTATTGTGTTTTTTAATTATTGTTTTCTTTATGTTCTTGTGCTGAATCAGATCCGGAATAACAATTATTTCATTCTCCTTTATACATGTACTGGAAATGACATTAAACAATCTTGAATTTTGAACCTTACCCTTGACCATACTGCTGTGGGTGACCCTACCAGGGTCTAAGCTCCAGATGGCATCACTCTTGGGACCTCAGAAACTCACAAGCCTCTTCACCCATGACAAGGTGATGATCCTCAGAGAAGAACTTGAGTGATTAAAATGCAGTTCACATGACCAAGAGCTCAGCGATTAGATTACTGTGTTGAAACTACTTGTACGTATCCATTGTTCCTTACAATGTTCTGTCTGAATAGAATAGATTTCGGTGAGGATGGTTATGATGTGCAGTGGCAAACAACAAACCAACATGTTGATGTCCTCATCCTTAAAATCAGGATTTAAGAAGATTTAAATATCACAATTTGAAAACATTTGGTTTGCTCATAAATGTGTTAGTACTTTTGTTTTACAATTTGCTAACGTTTAAGAATCGTGGAGTGAACATAGTGCAGAACTACAATCTGAGTCTGCACTGACTGTCATGCAGGTGTTTACACTAATCCTGAATTAATCTCAATTTTTATTCTTAGCAGCTCCATCCAGGTTGTACCACTTATTCTGGACACTGCAGGGACAATTTACACTGACAAATTAACCTGCCAACCTGCACACCTTCAGGATGTGGGAGGAAACCAGAACATCCAGAAGTAACTCATTGGGTAAAAGGGAAATATTCAAGCTCCATGTAGGTAGCACCCAAGGTCATGATTGAATCCTAGTCTCTGTGGCTGCAAGGCAGCAGCTCTATAAGGTACACCACTGGGTCGCAGAGTTCACTGTTTTTATTTGTAAATAATGAATACGGGTGTCACATTATCTCAGCACAGATATGCTTTGTCCATTTATCATCATGTGGTGCTTTCAGTTTGTTGTTTTCCTTAATGAAAGTGCATGATTCGGTTCCAGCTTGGTAAATTGGCAATATTCACGCAGTGGCCACTTTATTGGGTATAGCTGTACATCTCATTAATGCAAATATCTAATCAGACAATCATGTGACAGCAACTTAATGCATAAAAACATGTAGGTGTGCCAAGAGGTGTGGTCAGTTGTTGTTCAGAACAAACATCAGAATGGGGGGAAAATGTGATGACCATGGAATGGGTTTTGGTGCCACAAAGGGTGATAGGAGTATCTCAGAAGCTACTGATCTCTCAAGATTATCACACACGACAGTCTGTAGAGTTTATATGGGAATGGTGTCATAAGCAAAAAAAACATCCAGTGAGTGGCAGTTCTGTGGGCAAAAATGCCTTGTTAATGAGAGGGCAGAGGAGAATGGCCAGTCTGATTCAAGCTGACAGAAAGGGGTTGCCAATGTAAATGACCATGTGTTACAACAATGGAGTGCATAAGAGCATCTCTGAGTGCACAGTATGTTGTACCTTGAAGTGGATGGGCTAAAGCAGCAGAAGACCACCCTGGGTTCTACTCCTGTACCTAATAAAGTGACCACTGAGTGTATACAGACTAATATGAGGTTCCTGTAGTGCATGTGCAAATCCATTCAACTTTAAATGTAACTTTACAATCTAGAAGTTGATATATTATTCCTTAGCACCGGTTGTTGACATCATTATGCATACTGTCTTAGAAACTATGTTATGGATATTGTATATCAGAAACCTGATCTTAGTTCTAATATCCTTTTTTTTCTGTTTCTAGGACTTTGCTGTGCTTGTTTGCTGCTACATTTGTACATATTACAACAGTGAATAGAATTCTGAAACAAAATTCATTAGCTGTGAGGTTGTAAACAGTGCTATGTATATGGTTTGGGGGCTCAGCTGTTGCTGTGTGCGTGAGAGGTGATGTCTGAAAATGAAAAATGATCTTTGACACATTTTGACTTGGAAAAGCCGTTGAAGTACCTATTCATGAAATCAGTCCCTTCCTTTCTGATTTGAGAATCTGGTCTCACTGAGGAGAAAGTAACCTAGCTTGATTTATAAATGTAATTAACAATCTAGTAATGAAATTGTAAATTTCAAAGCCAAGTAACATTTTGGCACCTTATTTCAAATATTCGTTCTTAATGTGTGAACTTCTTTCTTGAACTCACCATCAGAATTGGAGGACTCTGCGCAAATTTTGATCTAGCCTTGACTCCACTATCATTCACCTGAAGCTTGTGGTGTTTCCAATGAGAATGTTAGCCTTGATCAAATGTGTAGTCAGTTTAACCGTGAGGGCACTGAGATCAATTGTTCCACCCTTCCCAGTTACAGCAACTAATTTTACAGAGCATGATTGAAGCAGAGAATTTTCTGGTCTGTTTCAGCTGTGCCTTGTGTCACTCACCACCTAACTGCAGATCAGAGGGTAGAGGATTTCTGATTATTTTTTAATCAGCAGAGGTAAAGGGTTGTTTAAAAATGTGCTTGGTTACAGCAGGAGGGATTTTTTTTCATATAAGGTTTAAAACAAAGACTGAAGGAATACATTTGTTGAGGGTACTCTGTCAACAGTTCTGTCTGACCTCCATCATGTACTATTCCAATAATTCCTGATAGGTTGCCTGTGGTGAGAGAATGTCTGGATTGTACACTAGTCAGCAGAAAACTCTTAACTTAAAAAAAATATGCAGTTGAGTTATTTTGGCTTCTGAAACTGGTGCTTCCATGAAGCATAATGCAATATCAGTATTAGACTTTGAAGTGTATTGTTAACAGTTTTTTCTCTTATCTTCCCCCTTTGCCTGAATTTATGTGGGGCTTCTAAATCAGAGGAAATGTGACTTGAACTCCTAATCTGGACTGGCATTCCAGAGAACAATCCTAAGAAAGCATCTGATCACCAAATCCAAGCTCCAACACAATATTCAAGTTTGCTGATGATATCACTGTTATGGGCCATATCAAAAGTGGTGATGAATCAGCATATAGGAGGGAGATTGAAAACTTGGCTGAGTGGTGTGATAATATCAACCTCTCATTCAATATCAGCAAAACTAAGGAACTGATTGTAGACTTTAGGAGAGGGAAATCAGAGGCCGTTGAGCCACCTCCATCAGAGGTGGAGAGTATCAGTAACTTTAAATGTCTGGGTGTTACTATCTCCGAAGACCTGTCCTGGGCCCATCATATAAATATAATTGCAAAGAAAGCACAAGAGCGCCTCTACTTCCTCAGGAGTCTGCAGAGATTCAGCATGTCATCAAAAACCTTGACAAGCTTCTAGATACGTGGTGGAAAGTGTTCCGATTGGCTGCATTATGGCTTTTTATGGGACAGCAATGCCTTTGAATGGAAAATCCAACAAATTTGGCACAGTAAGTCATGGGTAAATCCCTCCCAATCATTGAGTGCATCTACATGAAACTTACTGTAGAAAAGCAACATCCATCATCAAAGATCCTCACTACCCAGGCCATGCTCTTTTTTCGCTGCTGCCATTAGGTAGAAGGTACAAGAGCCTCAGGACTTGCACAACCAGGTTCAAGATCAGTTACTACCCCTCAACCATCAAGCTCTTGTTCAGGAGTGGATAACTACATTCATTCTACTTCTGGGGTTCCCACAATCGATTGTCTCAATTTAAGGACTCTTTATCTTGTTATTTCATGCTCGTTATTTATTGCTATTTTATCTATGTTTCCATTTGCACAGTTTCTTGTCCATTGATTCTGTTTACAGTTACTGGTCTATGGATTTGCTGAGCATGCCCGCAGAAAAAGAATCTTGGGGTTGTATGTGATGATGTGTATGTATTCTGATAATAAATTTTACTTTGAACTTTGATCTGCAGTCTTTCGGATAAGTTGTTAAACTAAGAAACTGGCACCCTTGGCTGGGTAGTGCAAGGTCACTTGTGGCTAACTTTTTACTTTGAATTAGCTTATTTAGTGCTTGACGTTTTAGATCTTCCTGGATTTAAGTATGCCTTGATACTATACAGAGTAGTTCTTATCTGAAAGTTTTTAACTACGTTAATATCTTTTAGTAGATAAGTCATATTCATGTGCATTTATTTTCTGTAATATGGATTGTAAAATCAAATCACATGTTTTTTGTTGTATCTGCTAATCTTTTGAACTGAAAAAATTGACAGTTTGACATTGGGGTGGCTTTATACAATAGATTTCCATGATCTGGGGATTAAGTTCATGTGACTTAAAATGATTGAAAATTAACGAACACTTTAATCTTACTGATCTGTCCTAGTTTCTGAGATAAATGATGAGACACTACTGTTCTTAGGGCGACTTTACAGAGCACCCATTCATTTTGGGCTTCATATTATGTTTGGTGCTTCAGTAGGATATTTTGGTGAAGTGTACCTTTTAGCTCTAAAGCTTTCTGTACTAATACAACTGCAGATGTTTGTTGAATTGTTTTTTTTGCTGAAAGAGTTGTATCTTTTTTGGGCTGATGGAATGTTCATTTTTACCATTGACAATGCTGAGTGTATTTAAAGGTGCTGAATAGAGCGATCCATGTGGCTGACAAAAGGAGTTACGGACTGCATAAAAGCCAAGGAAAGGGCATATAAGGTAGCAAAAGTTGATGATTGGGAAGCTTTTAAAATCCAACAAAAGGCAACTAAAAAGCTATAAAAAGGGATGAGGGCAGACTAGTCAATAATATAAAGCAATATTATTATATTATAATAATAAAAACCAAAAGTTTTTTCAGTTATATGAAGAATAAAAGGGAAGTAAGAGTTGTTATTGGACTACTGGAAAATAATGCTGGTGAGGTAGTAATGGGCAGATGAACTTAATGGGTACTTTGCATCTGTCTTCACTGTGGAGACACTAGCAGTGTGCCAGAGGTCCGTGAGTGTCAGGGAGCAGGAGTGAGTGCCGTTGCTATTACAAAGGAAAAAGTGCCAGGCAAACTCAAAGATCTTAAGGTGGATAAGGCACCTGGGCCAGGTGGACTACATTCCAGAGTTCTGAGAGAGGTTGCTGAAGAGATAACAGATGCATTGGGCATGATCTTTCAAGAATCACTTGATTCTGGCATGGTCCTGGAGGACTGGAAGATTGCAAATATCACTCCAGCCTTTAAGAAGAAAGGAAAGCAAAAGAAAGGAAATTATAGGCCAGTTAGCCTAACCTCAGTGGTTGGGAAAGTGTTGGAGTCTATTGTTAAGGATGAAGTTTTGAGGTATTTGGAGATTAATGATAAAATAAGTCAAAGTCAGCATGGTTTCTGTCAAGGGAAATCTTGCCTGACAGATCTGTTGGGGTTCTTTGAGGAAGTAACAAGCAAGGTGGACAAAGGAGAGGACGTGGATGTCATTTACTTAGATTTTCAGAAAGCGTTTGGTAAGGTGCCACACATGAGGCAACTTAACAAGATAAAATCCTATGGCATTACAGGAAAGAAACTGGCATGGATAGCGAACTGGCTGACTGGCAGGAGGGCAGCAAGTGGGAATAAAAGGAGTTTTTTTCTGGTTGGCTGCTAGTGACTAGCGGTGTTCCTCAGGGGTCAATATTGGGACCACTACTTTTCACATTGTCAATGATTTAGATGTTGGAATTGATGGCTTTGTGGCAAAGTTTGTGGATGATAAGTGGAGGGGTAGGTGGTGCTGAGGAAGCAACGCGATTACAGCAGGACTTAGACAAATTGGATGAATGGACAAAAAAGTGGCAGATGGAATACAGTGTTGGGAAATGTATAATAATGCATTTTGGTGAAATGAACAGTAGTATGGACTATTATCCAAATAGGGAGAAGGTTCAAACATCAGAGGTGCAGATGGACTTAGGAGTCCTCATGCAAGGTTCCCAGAAGGTTAATTTACAGGCTGAGTCTGTGGTATAGAAGGCAAATGTAATGTCGGCATTTATTTCAAGGGGAATAGAATATAAAAGCAAGGAGATAATGCTGAGCCTTTACAAGACACTAGTCAGGTTGCATGGAGTATTGGGCCCCATATATTAGAAAGGATGTGTTGTCATTGGAGAGAGTCCAGAGGAGGTTCACGAGGATGATTCCGGGATTGAAGCGGTTATCATATGAGGAGCATTTGGCAGCTTTGGGCCTGTACTCACTGGAGTTTAGAAGAATGTGGGGGGCTGTCATTGAAACCTACCGAATGTTGAAAGGACTAGATAAGGTGAATGTGGAGAGGATGTTTCCTGTGGTGAGGGTATCCAGTACTAGAAGGCACAGCATCAAAATTGAGGGGTGACCCTTTGGAACAGAGGTAAGGAGGAGTTATTTTCACCAGAGTAGTAAGTATGTGGAATGCTCTGCCACAGACTGTGTTGGAGGCGAAGTCCATGATAATATTTAAGGCAGAAGTTGATAGTTTCCTGATCAGTTAGGGCGTCAAAGGATATGGCGAGAAAGCAGGCGTATGGGATTGAGTAGGATCTGGAATCAGCCGTGATGGAATGGCGGATCAGACACAATGGGCTAAATGGCCTAATTCTGCTTCAATCTCTTATGGTCTTATGCAGATCATGCACAAGATGTCAAAGTATATTGAGTTAAGTACAATTTTATTTTGGTATGGCTGCAGTGCTAAGTGAATTTTAAAGAAAATACTTTTAGACATGGGAATGGTGTTATGGTAGAACATCTGATACTCCTGACATTAAATTACACTCCGTGCCAAAAATTCACTATAAAACATCTCATCCAGGTAGTCTGAGCTGTAGCAAGTATGATTCAGTGGTTGTTTTATTTTAATCATTTGCTGCCTACTTCATGTCCTTTTCCAGACAAATTTCAGAATACCTAAAGTAATTTGTCCTCCTTTGCACAAAAATGTTCCTCAAATTTCACTGGAATTTTTCTCAGTGTTGTGATTGTTAATTTTGTACTATCACATTCACAGGTTTGTAATGATGAAACTGGGACTACTTTTGCTTTGCATTTTAATGTGATTTGTGCTACTTCTGTTGCTGGATTTTCACTGTGAATCATATTTGCATTGACGCATTGGTTGTTCAGCTGGTGGAAAACCATCATTTCAGTAGGGTTCCCAGGTGTTTGATAATGTGCCTGTTATACTTGATATAAAATCTCTTAGAGGGGAGAAACCTTTTTTTTAATAAATCTTAAAATTGTGGTCTGAATCTCCTTGATTACTGAAGTGAATCAAAGATGCATCTTGAAAGATATTCTTGTTATTTAGCTCTGGAGCCCATCTGAGCAACAATTTTAATGTTTGGGGAAATAAACGTTTTAGGAACAGTTTCTTTTTTCTTTTCTTATCGTGTATTGCTGCTGCAAAACAACACCGGGGCACTTATCTGTTTTCATGTGGATGTTTGTGAAGTAAAAGAATTTCAGGATGTGCCTATTGAACCTATTGATTTCACAATATATGTCAGTGATATTAAACCTGATTCTGATTTTTGAAATGTTCTGTATGCATTTAACATAAAGGACTTTTAACCACGCCGCAGGTTTATTCTTGGTTTAAAAATCTTTGTTTTCAACAGTAGAATTTTCTGAAATGTCAAATGTTGGGTAAATTGATGAATTGGGGAGAAAACATTTCGCAGATGGAATAAGGGAAAAGTAGGACATTTTCTCCAAAGGAAGAAAGTTCTGTTGTGGTTTTTTAATTAATTTCTGAGAAAAAACATTTCTGGTTGGTAGAAATTAATAGCACTGTTGTTGCTTCAGCGGAGATAGAAATATCTTGCCAAAGACTAATTATTATAGAACTTCCCACTGCTACTCTACATAAACATCTGCTCATTCCAAACTTCGCTGCCTGCGTTTTGTTCACCGATTATGCCTGTGTTTGCGAACTCGTACCAGATTCAAATCTGAATACATTTCAAATATGATATCTTCATTATCTTTGTTTTCAAGTTTCCCAATCACTTCTCTTTCTACCCACTTCCATCCTTGCAACACCTTCCAGTCCTCTAAATCTTGTAGGTTCCTATCCTCTGGTTTTGGAGGTGGGTTCTTCTGTTATTAATTGCCCTATTGATGGCTGTTGGTTTCAGCTCTGGAAATATCTCCCCCTTTTCTTTCTTCTCCTCCTTTATCTTAAAAAATCATTCTTCCTTTAGAGGCTTTGATGATCTGCCCTGATATTGCTCTCTGACTTGATCTTAAAGGTTTGTCTGATACTATTAACAGGAAGTCATGGTTGCACCCTTGTTTAATATAGTGGCTAAATGAGGCAGAAGTTGCTATTTTGGAGTTTGTGTTAGACCGTTCATACATTGTAGCTGGTTTGGATTAATCAAATTATAGATGGATTTATCTTCCTCATTCACAGATATCAAGTCTCGGATAACTGTTTGGTTTTCTGGAAGTGTTTCCACTTTTTATGATACTCCATACTTTCTTGATTTCAGTCCCTTTGTTGCATAACATTGTATTCTGCTGTTGTGAGCAATGCCATGGGAAGTAGGCTGATATATTTTTTAAAAAAAACTAGTCTTGTTTCTGACAGGTACTTTTTATAAATGTCACACATGCTTCCTGACATACTTTCCCTTCACACTTTGATGATGACATGCTATTGCCTGACTCACCACCAGCAATAACAGACTATAAAAGAAAACAGCTGCAGTGATCAGCTGGGGGCTTTTAGATGATGGTTATAAACCACAGGAACAGTTTGAGATTATTGCCTTGTAAAATCATTGGAGTGTAACACTCCAATGTATCTTTTTATTCTCTTTCTAGCCTTGTACAGGATCATTTTACAGTAATTTTTCATGAATATCTTTGAACAAAGACCGTAGAATTGAAGTATCAGTCTGAGAAATGTAGTTAATAAAACCAGCTATAAAGTATTTGCACCTATGTAATTTGACATTTGCTAGAAAAAAACATATTTAAGGAATAGATAATAAAGTATTTTGTGTAGAGGCCACTGTATCAATGGACCTGTTTGTCTTTGTCATGCATGAATCTCTTTTTCTCTTGTATGTGTACTTTACACCTGTTCTCTTATGTCAGTTTTTTTTTGCCCATGTGCTCTACCCCTTTCTTCCGTTTGGTGTGTGTCTGTCTAAATGAATGACATGGTTTTGAAGGTGAACAGGGCACTATTTATCCCTTTTTCTCCTCTTTGGGAATCCCTAGGGCTCAATGATGACTTACTTCCACTCCAAGTCACTGATGAGGCCAAAATGGGACCAGCAGACGCTACCACACGTGGGGCAGGTGCTGCCTGATATGATGGGTGGATAGATTGTGAGCTGGTTCCCTCTGCAGACAGTTACTTTTAGCTCCTACATGTATTTATCCCTCAGTCAGCAGTACTGAAATACAGCAGTACCTTTCATTATGTCATCGCGACTCATTGGAACATATCTGCAAATTCATGACCATCTTTTCCATGTGACAACAGTGACCACACTTCAGATAAATGCAAATAAAATACTTTAGGTTAATCTTGAGGTTGTGAATGTAGTTTTTAAGAACTGTATGTCTTTGCTTTGAACTTTGGAATTTTTTTTTTTGTTTCTGTTTTTCTTGTGCCAAAAACAGAGACTGTGGAAAAAAAAGTGTTACTGACTATTCAGGATGCCAGAGGGTGCATATATACTTATTCAGTGGGCAAGGGATTAGGTGTAATGTGGCTATCAAGAAAACTTGGGTAGTGTGGGAGAGACTGTTTGGGACACCAGAGGGTGTGTGTATATTAATTTAGGGAATTCTTTGTGTGTGTCTATGTGTGGGAAAACCTGAGAATCAAAGCCTCAGATAGGCAAATGTGCAGAAGTATTTAAATTTCTACATAAAAGGGATACAGCAACATCATGGAGTCAACTGCGAAGGGGGGAGAACTCACAGAGCATATGCTCCATAAACTTGAGAAGGTTGAACCTTGAGTGAACGGAGCCTGGTGGGTTAAGACCTGGAGCCCAGAGGAACATTGGTAGTGCTGGAAAAACTAATCAAAGAGGAAGGGAGATAAAGCAGCAGTTGTTCTGTGCCATGTATATTTGCAAGAGAGAACTAAGTGTCTGGAATAACATAGCATACACATAGTAGAGCTACAGAGGAAATACAGGGAACAGTGAACTGGACAGATTGAAGGAACAGTTAGAACATTTATGGAGAGGGAGCTGTTGGTGAAAAACAGGCTGAACAATTAGAACAGTACAAGAATGAATTAGTCAGGGATCTGAGCAGAATGTGATGCCTAGCAGGTGACCACTCCAATCATCAGGGACTGGAGCCAAAATGGTGTATATGAGTTACTTGTCACTAGTTCCAAAATATGTGGGCCAGACACAAGCAAAAAAATGTGGTCAGGTGAAGATAAACCCAGTTAAAATAGAGGGGGATCTGCATAAACCCCATAAGCATTATCCTATGAAATCTGATGCACTGACAGCTGTCCAAATTATAGTGAAGATACTAAAACACCAGAGGATATTACAAGAGACCTCGTTGACCACTAACTTCCCTAAATGGCCAGTAAAGAAACCCGATGGATCATCTCAGTTAACAATAGACTATACCATCCTCAATAAAATCACACTGAGATGGCATCCCATTGCGGCCAACCCTGCCACAATCCTAAGTAGCCTGTCTCCAGAGCACAAAATTTTCGGTCTTGGACATTAATAGATTTTGGGGGCTCCCACTAGCACTCGAGTCCCAAGACCAATTGCCTTCAGTGTGAGTGAACAGCACTATATGTGGATCAGACTTGCCCAGGGTTCCACAATAGCCCAGGCATTTTTCATAAGGTTATGGCACAGACTTTGGTTCTCAGTTTAACACCTAACTGCTCAACCATCTTACAATATGTAGATGATCTACTAATTGCCTCGGAAGATGAAGCAGGAAACTTGGGGGCGATAGCCAGTGTTTTAGAAATAATGTGGGATGAAGGGTTTAAAGCTAGCCTACACAAGGCTCAGATAGGGAAACAAACTGTACAGTACCTAGGATACATCTTTTTGCAGGAAAGAAAGGACATGTCAGATGACAGACATTCTGTAATCAGTTCCATGCCCTGGCCAGTCAATGTAGGTAGGGGAGTGAGGAAGATGATGGGTCTATTCAATTACTGCCGTAACTCCACTAGTGGCTCCAATACAGATCTTAATCAAAGGAGGGAAGCCCCCTCTGGAGTAAAGTGGGATCCAGGTGAGGACAATGTTTTTACAGATAATCAATGAGAGGACACAGTCTTAAGGTGCTTGGAAGTAGGTACAGAGGAGATGTCGGGTAAGTTTTTTACGCAGAGAGTGGTGAGTGCGTGGATGGGCTGCTGGCGATGGTGGTGGAGGCGGAAACAATAGGGTCTTTTAAGAGTCTCCTGAATGGGTACCTGGAGCTTAGAAAAATAGAGGGCTATGGGTAACACTAGGTAATTTCTAAAGTAAGTATATGTTAGGCACAGCATTGTGGGCCAAAGGGCCTGTATTGTGCTGTAGGTTTTCTGTGTTTCTATAAAGAAAGCCCTGGTCTCTGAACCTGCGCTAAGGTTACCCGATGTGGCTCGCCCCTTTCACCTTTACTGCAGCAATGAGGGAGGGTATGTCAACGCAGTGGTGGTGCAGGCCCACAGAGACACAAGAAGACTGGTGGCATATAATTCAACAAAGCAGGCACCTGTTGTAGCCACTGTGTAGCAGTGTTAGACTGTTGCAGCGTGGGCAGTGCAAGAATGTGAACCTGTTGTGATGATGGGTCAACTTGTATTGCGCACTCCCGATACCATTATAGAGCTCCTAAACACATGGAGGCTGAGAGCAGTCACCAACAGCAGAAGGGCTGCTTGGGAGGCAGTTCTCATCCCCAATAAATCAGTGACAATAGTAGTAAAGGACACTGGAGTGGACCCCACAAGCACCATCCTAACAGAGGTGGAGACACACGAGTGCCAAATAGAAGTAGCAGGAAGAAGATATCGGTGTGACGGAAACACTTCTGGAAGGGGAAGCAGAGGAAATTTTTATAGATGGGTTTCAGAGGTACATAGATGGAAAGTCACAGACTGAATGGGCCAAGGTGAAAGAACCAGGTGAGGAATTAGATGCAGGAGCACTGCCAGGAGGTTGCTCAGCTCGGGTGGTGGAACTGGTGTCCCTGATAGACGCACTGCACTACAGTAAGGGTAGATGAGCAAATATATGTACAGGCAGCCGGTATGCCTTCTGGGTGGTGCATGATTATCTGATGGTTTGGGCATGACGAGGATTTGTAACCTCAACATGAGCAGATATACAACATGGATATCTATGACAACAACTGCTGGAAGCCTGGGGTTGCCAGCAGAGGTGGCAGCGTTTAAAGTAAAGGCTCACCAGAAGGGAAATGAGTGGACAGATATCAGGGCAAAAAGGGCAGCAAAAGGACAAGAAGCAACTGAAATTGCAAATGTGCAGGAAAAAACTACTGCAGCCAGCTTAGTAAAATTGTATGAAGGGGTGGAGGCAGAAGAGAAGGAGAAATGGAGGAGAGAGGAAGCAGATGGGAGCTGGACTCAATGGGAGGCAGGAGTCGTGGTAGCCCCACCATGTATTAAGCAAATACTGTACTACTGAAGTTATATCTTGGGGTAATGCATCATGGAAGACACAGCATGATTGTGACCCTCCAGGTGGCCAGGGTTGGGCAGAGATGTTGAGAAATTCTGCCACTGTTGTATCATTTGTGCCCAGGAAAACCCCGATATGGGCATAAATGTGCAGTTGGCAAATCAGCCACGGCCAAGGGCACCCTGGGAAAACATCCAGATAGACTTCATGGGACTCCTGCTAAAAAGCAGGGGGAGAAAGCTATTGTCTGGATCACTTCACCCGGTGGATAAAGGTTTTCCCAGTGAGATTGCACTGCCAGCACAGTGGCACGGATTTTAGCTCAGGAAGTTATCCCCAGGTGGGGAACCCCAGTCCAGGTGGATTCAGATCAAGGAGCATATTTCACAGAGAAAGTGATGAAGGAAATGTGCTGACCGTAAGTGGTTTAGTAATTCCACATACCCGACCATCCTCAGAGTTCAGGAATGGTAGAAAGGATGAACCGAAGAATTAAAACTGCCTTTGCTAAAGTTATAACAGAGACGAGAAGGGCATGGGTTGATGTGTTGCCAGGAATCCTGATGAGATTGCAAGCAACCCCAAACAGCACGCTGAGTCTCAGCCCCTATGAATCACTGATGGGCGAGCAATACAACTCCCTTATGGGGTGATTATGGGTTGTGGTGAACCTGGAATGTGAAGGGATAAAATGACCCAGTAAGTAAAGGACCTGTGTAACCAATTTAGTGTTGAGGGACCGAGCAAGATAACAGCAATGCATTGTTTATTAGAGAGTTAGAGGGAGAAAAGACAATCCTCCCTCAGCTGGGAGACCAAGTCTTGATAAGGGAGCTACCTGAAAAGGCAGGGTTTGCTCCCAGGTGGACAGGGCCACAGGTGATGCTTCTGATACCTGACACTTGTGTTTGTGTACAGACCCAGCGAGGCAGCCAGTAGAAATGCTGGACTCGGATTAAACCGTATGACTCACCTTTTTATCGGCCCAACAGACAGAACAAGGGATCAAGTCCACTCATTAACGGTCATTACAAAGAAGCTAAGTGATGAACACCAGCCTGCTGTATCATGTCTGACCATACCTGATAGAAGTAGATCTGCAGATGAACGAGAATGGAAATATTAGTACTGGACGGAGTGGGAGAGTGTCAGTGAACTGTGAATAAAGTTTAAAGGACAATGGTAACTATACTTCATAATGCACAGTGGTTCTTGGATGTAGATGATTAGTTGTAAGGATTAGAATAGAAGGATATTGGAGGGAAAATAGATGGGAAGGGATCAGAGTTAAGGCAGAGATGTCAAATTCCACAACCTCAATGGCAGAGCAGACTGAGAAAGAGAAGAAATCGCACACAATGTCAAAATGGAGTGACACAAATAAGCTGAGCTCTTTCAGTGGTTGGGCCAGCGATTGAAAGGACAATCCAGGAGGAGGTGCCACCAGTTCAAGGTCCTTGCAACTATTCAAGTAGAGACCACCCTAAACCTTCTTAAAGATCAATTAAAAAGACTGTCAGGATCTCATTCTGATAATTTTTTTGTCATGGCATGGAATGTGAGCTGTTGCCTGTAAACATGAAACAAAGTTACCCTCCTATGACCCTGCCCACTGAGTAACTACTGACAGCTATAAGAGATTGAAGGGGCGAAGATAATGTGATCAAATTTCTTGAGTATTTTTTTCTAAAAAAAAATGGAACGCTTCACGAATTTGCATGTCATCCTTGCGCAGGGGCCATGCTAATCTTCTCTGTATCGTTCCAATTTTTTAGTATATGTGCTGCTGAAGCGAGCACTGGAGTATTTTATTGCTATCTTTATGCAGTGTTGCGGATAGCCATTTAAGGGTGTTAGACAGTGTAGATGTAGGTACACATAGGTTAGTAATTGGGGAAGGGATTTAAAGTGAAGAGCATTTTCACTGCCCCACTTAATTAGATCCTGCTAAAAGTTTGGCCTTCGTGGGACAGATTTCTGTTCAGGGGCCAAGAGGAGAGCATGTTGGGGAGTAATCTAGAGTTGTGTGAATATAGCAGACATCAATTCAAACAAGAACCAGGCTTCAGTTCTTATTGTAAATGTAAGTAAGTTCAGGAAGCTTGCAATTAGCCTTCTGTTTTTTTTTGTAAATTGCAAGCAGTAAATTGAAGGTAAAAGCACAGACTTCCCCATAGACCAAGAGATTGCATATGTAAGAGCCAAACATTAAAACAGTTGAGATTGTGTAAATTGGTTTGCATCAAACCAGGCAAAATGGCTAAATTTATTTGCTCCACTGTGACCTGAGTTCAAGCTGGCAGACCAGGGTGATGTTGTCACTTAGCATATCAAACATGGCCACAGGTATAGGCAATCAATGGTTTTTGTGTACTTACCATATTTGTGTACTCTGACAGCCCTTACAACATTAATTTTGGGTGCCTGTCTCTCTTGTCAAAAGACTTTAGAATATTTGTGTTAATTAGTTGCTCCCAAAGGTGTTTGGACCTTCAGAGGTGTCTTATCAATTACAATGTGCTTCCACTATGTACCTCAAAGGAGCCATTTGTCAACCCAAAGGATTGAAGTAAACAAACTGTTTTGTTGTGAAACCATACTCAATTATCTACTTTTCATCACAAATATGGGAAACAGGAAGAACAGCATAACTAATTATTTTTCCCTCTCAATTGCATTATTCTTATAAGATCAGTTGCAGTCAACTCCAAAAGTAACTTCATTCAGATTTTTCAGCTTTTATTTTAATGCTTATTTCAAATGTCAAGTTAAAATTGACTTGGAATGCCATAGATTCTGTCGGATGTCATATGGTATATAGTGTTTGCTTTTTAGTTATGGACTTTGGTCTTTCAACATTTTTTAAAAGACCGGCAGTGGGATCATATAGTCTTTCTTGCTTAAAACTATTAAATCATATACCAGAATTGTTATTTTAGATATGGTACCATTTAAAATGTTGTCCATCTTGGAAGCATGTGCCAATGGTTGACCTGTGGTCAAAAGCTTGTTACTTTTTCTCTGCCAAGGGAGGCAAGCATGATGGTTGTTATGTGTTTGGTGAAACACTAAAATTTTATGTATCTATACCTCTTAAGGGAAAGGCACTCGAGTTGTTGTCCTTTGCACACTGGTTGAACATCCAAGTTGATGCGGTCATTCATTGATTCTATTATGGAGTATGCCTGCAAGAAAATGAATCTCAGGGTTGTATATGATGACATATATGTACTTTGATAATTGATTTTGAACTTTGAATATATTCAGAGTCAGAAAAACAGAAGCTAGTGCCACAGGCTCGGGATGGTAACACAGTGATATCTTGGAATCCTAAAGGAACAAATTTTGATACAATATTCAAAAATTTCTTCGAATGTTTATGAAAATGTTGGCAGTTGAAACTAATTATATTCAACAGAATTGCTGTTCACTAGGTAATTCTATCCAAAGTAATCCCAGATGGGAGACTGAATTTTGGTGTATGGATGAAGAGGTTCTGAAACATCCTTTAACTTCATATCAGTTTTAACTTGATAAATTGCTTCATTTTCTGTTTTGTCTTTAAAGGCATAGATGGAGTCCTGCCAATGTGAACGGATTTTTAAACAAATTGAACAATATGTCAATGTCAATGGAAGATAGACATTTCAATTAACATTCTAGTAGGGAACAAAGCTCTCCAGATGCACAGACTGTCAATGCAGTAATAAAACTAGACTTTTATTGGAGTAGATGATCCCATTTTCTTTAGCTAAATGCCATCTTACCTTATCTATAAAGCATACTTTGTGTGCATTGATACCTCACCAATATTAACTCCTCAGTTGGTATCTTAAACCTAGTGTTGAATATCAGAATGTTGCACATGGTAATATGAAAGAATATAATTTGAGTTCATAACAAATGTGCTGGGCTAAGGGCAGAATTCTTTAATCATTCTTCCTTTGACGGGCATAAGAATGTAAGATTTGTGCTCAAAGCTGGAGAAGTGTTTGAGTCTATAGAACTTTAGGTTCTACTCATGAGTCAACTAACTCATGTACTGTTGTGTTTAACATAGAATAGTACAGCACATTACAGACCCTCAAACCCTGCCTCCCATATAACCCCTCATCTTAAATTCCTCCATATACCTGTCTAGTAGTCTCTTAAACTTCACTAATGTATCTGCTTCCACCACTGACTCAGGCAGTGCATTCCATGCACCAACTACTCTCTGAGTGAAAAATCTTCCTCTAATATCCCCCTTGAACTTCCCTTACCTTAAAGCCATGTCCTCTTGTACTGAGCAGTGGTGCCCTGGGGAAGAGGCACTGGCTGTCCACTTTGTCTGTTCTTCTTAATATCTTGTACACCTCTATCATGTCTCCTCTCATCCTCCTTCTCTCCAGAGAGCAGAGCCCTAGCTCCCTTAATCTCTGATCATAATCCATACTCTCTAAACCAGGCAGCATCCTGGTAAATCTCCTCTGTACTCTTTCCAATGCTTCCACATCCTTCCTATACTGAGGTGACCAGAACTGGACACAGTACTCCAAGTGTGGCCTAACTAGAGTTTTATAGAGCTGCATCATTATGTCGAGTCTCTTAAACTCTCTCCCTTGACTTATGAAAGCTAAAACCCCATAAGCTTTCTTAACTACCCTATCTACCTGTGAGGCAACTTTCAGGGATCAAGACATGTACCCCCAGATCCCTCTGCTTCTCCACACTACCAAGTATCCTGCCATTTACTTTGTACTCTGCCTTGGAGTTTGTCCTTCCAAAGTGTACCACCTCGCACTTCTCCGGGTTGAACTCCATCTGCCACTTCTCAGCCCACTTCTGCATCCTAAAGAGGCAAATTAAGTATATTGTTAGAGACAAGTGTATTCATTTATTCATTCCCCGCTGTTGTTGTTAAAGAGTTAAAGTCTGCCCTGAGCCTTATAGGCTCATCATATTTCCATGGCATGAAGCGACTAAGAGTACGGAGTACGAGACTGCTCTCTCTCCACCCCCCCCCCCCCCCCCCAGATAGGACCCCTTTTGCTGGTACCCATTTTTAGCTGGGTGGACTGGAGCAATGTGTGGTTAAGTGCCTTGTTCAAGGACACAACACGCTGCCTCGGCTGGGGCTTGAACTCACGACCTTCAGATCGCTAGTCCAACGCCTTAACTACTTGGCCACGTGCCATGCTGTTGTTGCTATCCTTGTAATATTTGTCCTTCAGCATTGTAGCAGAGTAGAAGAATAATCCTTAAAAACTTGGAACTCCCTTCTAAAATTGAGCAGCTTTGAATTTTTGTCTTTTTATATTACAGGATGTGATGTTGCCCCTAAGGGCCAACACTTATTCCTTTATGCCCTTGACAAGGTGGTGAAGAGCTGCTGCCTTCAGTGGCTGTAGTTCTTATGATGAAGATGCTCCCATTATGTATTTGAATACTCAAGCTCATTACTCATGAGGTAAAATGGGATGAGCATTCCACAGATGAGGGAAAAAAATGGGCCTGCCATTCAGGCTGAATTGACTTATTTACAGCAGTAAACTCCAGCAAATTTCAGCTTGTCCAAACCTGCTGAACCATGCAAGCCTTCTGGACCCCAGATCTTACTGCAATCCCAGATGCGCTCCAGACCCCAGTGTTTCTGACCTTGACCTTAGGTTGGCTGTACAGTGACTACTGTTAATTAAATACCTGACACAAGACATCAAATAGAATCTAAAATATGGAAAACAGGATTTGCTGACATTTGCAGTAATACATAACTGATCTTGTGATGATGAAAATCTGTGAATAATAGTAAGTCAAGATATAATGACTAATTTAGGGAGTTATGAGTCTTAATTCTTTTAACAATGAAGGAATGATAAAATATTTTCAAGGTGGGATTGTTGTGAATTGGAGCATCATTGTTCCTATGAGCAAGGACAGAAGGTGTTTCTTGCTGGTGGAGTTCACTGGCTTGAAAGGTGGTATTGGAGTGGTCCAGGTGAGTTGTGCTACATTTCTGTAGATGGTACCAACTGTAGCCAAAAATCATGGAGGGTGTATTGCTTGGGATAGGGATGAGATGCCTGGATGATGTAATGCTCTTTATTGGATTGTTGTTGTAATTGAACTGATTCAATTCCAGTTTTGAACAATGGGAGCAGCCTAGGATGCTGATAGCAAGGAATTCAGGGATTGTAGTACCATTGAATGTCAACGATATCTTGTTGCCAAACCCTAGCTCATTGTGGGCACTAGCCACCCCAGCATCCATGACATCTTCAAGGAGCAATGCCTCAAAAAGGCGGCACCCATCATTAGGGAATCCCCATCATTCTGGACATGCCCTCTTCTCATTGCTGCCATCAGGGAGGAGGTACAGGAGCCTGGAGAGTCTTCAGGCAGGAATATCTTCTTCCCCTCTACCATCAGATTTCTGAATGTGCATTGAACTCATGAACACTACATCAGTACTGGAAACAGTGAGGTCATGCGTGGAAAGATGAACAGTGGTTCAGGTCAAACTTTAAATGCTTCATTTTCTTTAATGAAACGTATGGCATCTAATTATATTCTCAGCACCAGGTTGTCCAAGAGCCATTGTTTTTAGTGTTTCATTTGTAGCTTATTGATTATGGCAAACTGACACACTCCTAGTATTTACACTTGTCTATCAAATTCCAGCTTTTGAAGAGGATGTTAGCTGATTCTTTTCATCTGTACTTAGATAAAGTAGCCAAAGTGTGTTCCATGCTCAGTGGAACTTATTAACATACTGAAGAAGACCCACTAACTCTTCATGGTTTTGGCATTTAAACTTCAGAGTTAAAATAATATAGGAGGATATGAATAATAGTACTGTAGGATAGCTTTAAATCTTGTCAATATAGAATTTTAGAGAGATCAGGGGTTGCCCTATAATTGTGCAGTATTATAACATTCGCTTAATTAGCAGATGTCCAGTTCCTGTTCTGTTTTAATGTGCAACTTGGGGCCTTTAGACTCTGTAATTATTCTTAACTGTACTTACTTCCCTTGCAGCTTGACTATTATGCCAGGACTTATTAGTAAGAAGCTAAAGATAGCTTGTGTTTGGTATGATATAACTAAGTTGTCATTATTGTTTTTTCTTCCCCTCTTGGTAGGAAACCTCAGCTAGTGGCTTAGAGTACAACTGACAAAAATGATCTCACGCATAGAAAATCCAGCTGTAAATACAGCCTGCCACAGATGTCGAAATTGCTGTGTTTCTGTAATTGCTTCATATCTAGCATATCATCAAGGGAATATAAATAAGCCAAGTTGTGTGAATTAGGATGGGGGATTTTTGATAAC
Organism: Hypanus sabinus; assembly: GCF_030144855.1. Taxonomy (NCBI): domain Eukaryota; kingdom Metazoa; phylum Chordata; class Chondrichthyes; order Myliobatiformes; family Dasyatidae; genus Hypanus; species Hypanus sabinus. Next base: position 39,392,983 of record NC_082738.1, on the reverse strand, counting down.
AACACTGTGTGCATTCTTTCAAATTCCACTTTTCAAGATTCCAAATTTTTTAATGTCATTTCCTGTACACAACTATAAAGGAGAACACAGTAATTGTTACTCCAGATCTGATGCAGTACAAAAAGCATAGAAGATAAAGAACATGTTAATAATAAAAAACAATAAATGTAAATACATAAGAAAGCTTATACACAGAGATCGATTGTATGTCTAAAATTGACACTAGGTTATACATAAGGTGACTGAAAGGGAATAATAAAGTGGTGGTGTTGGAGTTAGTGGGTGGAGATGTTGATCAAACTTACTGCTTGGGGAAAGTAACTGTCTTTTGAGTCTGGTGGTCCTGGCATGGTTGCTATGTAGCCTTCTCCCTGATGGGAGTGGAGCAGTTTGCGAGCAGGGTGTATGGGAATCTTCATGATGTTACTGGCACTTTTCTGTATACATGTCCTTGATGGTGGGTAGGCTGGTGCCAGTGATGTGTTGGGCAGCTTTGGTTACCGGTTGTAGAGCCTTCCTGTCTGTTGCAGTGCAGTTTTTCGTACCATGCAGTGATGCAGCTGGTTAGGATGCTCTCCACTGCGCATCTGTAGAATGATGTGAGTATGGATGTGCAAAGTTCATAATATAATTAATATAATTGCTTTATTAGAAATTGACTTATAACATCATAATTATTCCTGGAGTTCAGCTAATGTTTGTTTAAGGAAATGAAGCCTGGAACCTGATCAAATTGTTGAATATTTTCACAGAAGCCATTGGAAATGGGAATGAACCTTTGATCCACCATGTCTGCACTGACCATCAGTCACCCAGTTTCTTAATCCTGTTCTTTAAATCTACATTACATATTCCCCTTCCTACCCCAACTCTTGTGTCACTCCCTTTCCCCAGGGGCAGTTTAAAATAGCTAATTAGACCAGCATTTCTTGGCATGTAGAATGAAACTGGAGCATTCCGTGGAAAGGCATGCAGTCATAGGGAAAATGAAGACCACACAATGTCTCTCTGGTTATGAGGATTAACAGTGCTAACCTGTGCTAAACTAACTAGTTTGAGAATACTAGCTGATTGTTTGGTAAAGTGATTATAAAAAAAATTACGGTATAAATTTAGGCTCTTATTTCAAATCTTTTAAATACTTCAAGAGAGAAAATGAATGCTATTGTGATGTTTTGTTCACGAAAATTCAAGTCTGCAAAATCCAGTCTTGTTCACTCCTATTGGTAATTTGCAGATGAGGTTTGATACAGAAACCTTTAACACACTTCCTGAGTATCAGCTTGAAGCCCTGAACAGGGAGCGTCAACATGAATGTAATTTGATCTACTGATTAAGCACTTGAGTTATCTGCAGAAATGCACTTTAATGTAACTAGAAAGAACAATTTAATATAATTGACTGGAGAAGGTTTAAATTTTAGAAATAAATGTAATACCAATAAATTGTAGAATCCTGTTTTATTCACAATTTATTTTTTTATATATGGGTAAAGCATATAATTTTGTGGCTTTTAAGATTTCTGAATTTATTTTCTGAAGTCTTTCAGAATGTATTAAGCTGAAGATGCATTTACTCCCAGAAAAAGCATGGTTTGGACATTCCACACAAGAAATGAGGATAGAACAGGTGCTGAAGTTCATGTAGTGCTAAAGTTCTGTGCCTGGGTGGTGCTAGTGTGCTTTATAATGAACTCCCAATGCTATTGTTAACCTCTGGTACAGAAAAGCTAGCGTTAAAACTGAATATTTAATAAAAACCAATATCATTATGAATGAAATATTCCTTTTTATCTACCCAGACTAAATTCATGTAGTTCTAACTATAATTCTGTAACTGTGCTTAGATTTGCAGTGCTATTTTTAAAACTAATATCTTTTTGCCTTTGACAAAGTACACCGGAATAAACTTGCATAATACTGTTTATGGCATGGCAGGTGCAGTCATGTAGAAATATTGGCATTTGCTTTTCTAAGAAAAGGTTAATGAATGCTCCCATTTAGTGGACCCCTTTGGAAGCCTGTTATTCATACATTTCATGCAGCACTGAGGAAAAATAATATTTTATTTTATTTAGTGATACGGCAGGGAGTAGGCTCTTCTGGCCTTTTAAGCCATGCCGCCCCACAACCCCAATTAACCTTAACCTAATCATGAGACAATTTACAATGACCAGTTAACCTATCTGATGCATCATTAGACTGTGAGTGGAAACCAGAGGACTCAGGAAAAACACACACATTCCACAGGGAGGACGTACAGAGACTCCTTACAGATGGCGTTGGAATTGAACTCTGTAATGCCTCAAGCTGTAATAGTGTCCTGCTAACTGCTACACTCCTGTGGTATAATGTAGTAATAATAAATTAACAGGTGAAAGTTACCAGGTTGGCTCTCCTGAGGACTACAACAGTAAAGGTGAACCTGAAACTAGATTAAATTAGCTTTATTTGTCACATATACATTGAAATATACAGTGAAATGTATCATTTGGCATCAAATTAAATTAGCGAGGATGGACTAGGGCAGCCTGCAAGTGTTACCATGCTTTTGGCATCACATAGCATGCCCATAGCTCTCTAACCCTAACCATATGTCTTTGGAGTGTGGAGGAAACTGCAGCACCTGGAGGAAACCTATGCAGTCACATAGAGAACATATAAATTCCTTACAGCCAGTGGTGGGAATTGAATACCAATCAGTGACCGCTGGCGCTGTAAAGCGATGCGCTACCTGCTACTCTACCATGCTGCACCACCAGCTACTGATTTTTTTTTCATTAACACTCATTTCATGGAAAGACTTTTCCTGTTTTACCTGTTCTGAGGTTAAGTACCACCAGATCCAGAGCAATGTGGTTTACTCATCTGCTCACTGAACTGGCCTAGTTAGGTGAAAAGACCATAAGACATAGGAACAGAATTAGGCCATTTGGCCCATTGAGTCTGCTCCACAAACCAGTTACAAGTATTAAAAGCTATCCAGCTACCCAGTCATTTAAAACTGTTTTGATCACCTATTATGTGTTTATAGCTCTGGTAATTTTCGCTCAACATTTGGAATGTTTCACTGCATTGAAAGTATTATGTAAATGCAGACTTTGCTGTGTATTTGCTATTGTGTTTGTGTACATCATTTTTTGATATGTGACCTCCAGGGAAAGTTGGAGTAGGCACTTAACACTGTTCTGCTCCATTCCTCCATTGATAATTGGACCCTGTCGTACTTTGTTTAATTTGACAGTTTGAGGAGCGAATGGGGACAGGGAATTCTCCTGCAGAACCATTTAGTGGAAAATAACATTTTCAAAACAGTGATGCATTGCACTTTTCGTTAACAGTAATTGTTGATTTTGAGGATTTCCTTGCTTTCTGGAGTCTGGAGAGTAGTTGTTGAGATTTATGGATTAGATGTGACCACTTCTAAATTGATGACAGCAGTCAATATAAAGTAAGTTAATGTACTAGCTGGTAGTGGATTTGTGCACTCACCTGTCTGTTGTGGAGTTTGATTGATTACAATTGCAATTGATGTAATTGTGCAAGAAATTTAGGCATTTTCTCAAAATTAATTTTTTGTATTTAAGTTCTTTGAGGTACGAAGCAAATCATTTCATGGGTAGTAAATGTACTTATGTCTGTTGCTGAGCATCCAGTAGTCCATTGATAGGTATCGAGCAGTTCAATCGAGATTTTGGCTCTTAAAGGTTGATATAGCTGGAGGACATAGTGGGGAAAAGCTCCCGCTATCTGTTAAATGCTCCCAATGGCATGTGTTTCAAATAGCCTCTGACAACCAAGTCCAGTTCCTGGTCTTCACATGTGGCTTAGCTACTAAGCCCAACAGAACCATTTCTACTGACAGGAGAAGGGGCAAAGGCAGGATACTGATGCCTTAAAACCATTTGCTTCGGGCAGATGGGGCTCATCAGCCATAGTTTGCAGCTCATCTAGGAGAAGGAAAATTTGAGCTTCAAACCTCCTCTGCCTTGCAGCTACATCCACTCATAGGGAAGGCTTCAGGAGTAAACTCTGAGGAAAAACTCCAGAGCTGGAGACCCTAAGGCAGTCCTACATTGAGTTCAATGTTGACTGACAACTCGTGTGACACCACTGGTGCCCGCTCCTTTGGATTCATCAGCTGCGTGGAGGGAGGAGCCTGCTACATGGGAAACAGCTTGCTCTCCATATCATACTGTCCTGCCATGTGCACTGGCTTGCATATCATGTAGACAGCTGGGGCGCAACATCCATCTTCAATCTCGACCAACAGAGGGCCTCAATCTGGTATTTAAGTTTTGGCAAGCATGTCATTAATCATATCAGTGCCCATGCATAATTCTCTGTCTATGATATGTGCTAAATAATTCTTTTAAGAAATTATTCAGGGATGCAGCATAGTAAAAGGCCCTTGTGGCCCAATGAGCCCTTTCTACCCAGTTACACTATGTGACCAATTAACCTGCTAGCCTTAAATGTCTTTGGAACATGGTAGGAAACCAAAGCACCAGGAGGAAACCCACATGGTCAGGAGAGAATGTACAAACTTCATACAGACAGCTACAGTAATTGAACCCAGGTTGTTGGTGCTGTAATAGTGTTACACAAACCACTATGCTACCTTGTTGCTCAAAAACATCTCAAAAGATGTTTTTGTTTTGATTACTATAACATAATTAAGATATGCATACTTTGGTTTAAAAATCCCTCAATTATGGTGTAGTTATCTATTTGGCCATGTAATTTCAAGGAAGACAAAAGGACTTATTCTGTTGATTTAAAAAGTCTTGGGCCTTGAGGAGAAATAAAAATAATTAGTGTTTGATTTGTTAGTAGCTTTGTTTAGCTCAAAAGTCACATTTGGAAAATGAGGAACTGCATCATGTCTGACTTTATATCAGGGTGTTGGCTTTGGTACAGTGATAATAGTTTTGCCTCAAATATCTTGTTTTCAAGTCTCAGCCTATTATGTGTTTTTTTTAAACAAGGCTAATGCATCATTGCTGTACTGAGGGAGTGCTGCACTGTCTCAAATTCTATTATTTTGTTGGTTTGATTGGCTCAGTTTGCACATTTCTTCAAAGTGATGTTATGTTGAGTGAACTGACTTTGGTTGATTTATTTCAGTATGAAGCTAACCCTTACAAAAATATCAACTTTCCCACTATTGCCTAATCTGCATTAACAATGCTGTGAAGTATATTTTATGGACAGTGATGAATTCATATATAATGGAATGGAGAAATGCACCCATGTCTGGACTTGCATATGAAGGACAGCTATAGAAGTAAGATATTAAAGTCATATGGAGTTATGTCTGAGAACATCAAGAAAGAAATATGGTTTTAGCTCTAACCAGGAATGAAACATACTTCCTCTGGACAAACTTGTTTACTGTTCCATGATCATTTCTGTAAAGTGTATGTAGATATTAAATCAGGACATTTTTGATAAAAATAGAAGAAACTGCAGATGCTGCAACAAATAAGGCCTTCTGTTGGTAGGGGTCAACCATGAATATTGCATTCGAGTTGTCTACGTGGTAGACAAACCAGGGCAGTACAATATGGAGTATTAGCTGTTGCCCATGCAGCAGGCTGCCCTTCTCCGCAACTCCAAAGGAAGAGACCAATACAATTTGGCATCAGTGGCGTTACAGGAGTTACCAGTCAGCCTTGAACTCAATGTAAGACTGCCTTATGGACTCTAGCTCTGAATTTTTCCTTGGGGTTTGCTCCTGAAGCTTGTCCGATTAAGGCAATGGAGGTTTGAGATGTGAATTTTCCTTCTCCTAGACAAGCTGCCAACCACACCTAATGAGCCACATCTGTCCGAAGTAACTGTTTTAAAGCACCTTTGCCCCTTCTGTCATTAGAAACTGTTCAGTCAGGTTTAGTAGCTAAGCCACATGTGAAAGCCAGGGGCTGTACTTGGTTGTCAGAGGCTATTTGAGACCCACACTATTGGGAGCATTTAATAGGTAGTTGGAGTTTATCCCCACCTACCACCCGGGCTATGACAATCTAAAGGAACAAGCAAACAACAAACTGTTGGAGGGACTCAGCAGGTCAGGTGGCATCTGTGGGGGCAAAAGGAATTGTCAACATTTTGGATTGACTAAGTGCGGAGAGCCTGATGCAGGGCCTCAGTCTAAAACTTTGGCAATTATTTTTCCTGCAAGAATGCTGTACAACTTCAAGAGCCTCCACCAGTTTGCTCTTTTTTTTATTTGCTGAGGGCAGTTGTGTGTTTAACTGTATTTTTATTTTTGGCTTTGCTTTTGGTCTATTTACACTTGGTCAAACTACTACAGAGCTGGTGATAACTATGGTTCTGTAGTTCAGTAAAAGATGGTAACAATGGCAGGACTGAAGAAAATTCAAATATAAATGACTTAAATTTATCATCCTTGAACAGAGAAATTTAAAAGCTAATGAATATTGGCTTTCCTGGTTTTATCTTGTGGATTATGCTGGTATGAGCCAGTGACTTTGTTCTGGAATGAGGTGTCTGTGTCTGTCTACAATGAACATGCTTCATCCTGAAACAAACTAAATGGTCTCTTCAATTGCACTTTAATGTAAGCACTGTAGTAGAGCTGCTTTTGTTCTTTAATGCATCCATTCCTTTAATATGCTCAGATAAATAAGGAGGACCTTTGTGGGACTGCATTTACTTAAAGTTTGTTCTCAATGGATTTGGTTTACTTTTAATGTTTGTGGGGGAGTTAAATGATTGAAGTCAAATCAATACCCATCACATTCACTTAGCCATAGTCCAAATTAAATGTATGGGTTTTATGGCTTTTCACTCTGAGTTGATGCCTGATCTTTCACCTTGCAGAGGTGGTGAGCAAGAAAAAATGGAGTAAGGATTCAATTGACTTTAAATTCAAAGATTTTGCACAAGTGTATTAACTGTTTCAACATCAGTGTATTCTGCACATTAAAAATAATCATCAGGATTTGGGCTTTATATTTTTTTTAACAGACCATCGTATTTTGAAAATCGTTGAAGGAATATTTTATCTTTTGTAAAATGGTCTTTTTTCCAATTTTTTTTTGATTTCTTGAAGGCATATTATTCTTCAGATAGCAATTGCTGTGATGGGAAGAGCTGTTGGGATATTTGGCCACAATGTATAATAGTCCTTATTCACGTATTATCATAGCCATTGATCATGATCAACATACATGCATGATCAACAACATACCCAGACATGTTCAAGGGTAGCCAACTGGCCTGAAAATAGATTATGCAAAACAGACTGGGTATCAAATATAAGTGATAGTATAAACTATATTAGTCAGCACCCCAAAGTAAGAAACTTGCTGAGTGACACAGATTAGGTAAACTTGTTTCATTAGTGTTACTGTAATTTTATGCATGTGTTGAGGCATGCAACACAACAGTGGCTACAAAGTTATGCTGCTCCCAATTGAGCAGCCATTGTCTGTAACAGCAGCAGACATGAGGACTGCAGAGTCAACTCCCCAAGGACGGCCAGACAACATCCCAGGCTGAGTACTCATAGAGCATACACATCAGCTCACTAACATCTTCACAGATATCTTCAACACTTCACTCATCCAGGCTGCTGTCCCCACATGCTTCAAATCAGCCACCATCACCTCTGTACCAAAGAACCCTGCACCTTCAGAACTAAATGATTACCGCCCAATGGCATTGATGCCAGTCATCATGAAGTGCTTTGAATGGCTGGTAATAGCACACATTCCTGCCATGTTGGACACTCACCAATGTGCTTACTGACAGAATCGCTCTCCGACAGATGCCATAGCATCTGTCATGCACCTAGCCTAGACACGTGGAGGAAACAAGGACACTTACATCAGAATGCTCTTTCTGGATTTCAGGTCAGCATTCAACACTGTTGTCTCACAGAGGTTAGCGAACAAACTCCTGCTCCTCGGATGAAATACACCACCGTGTAACTGGGTGTTGAACTTCCTAACCAACGGACCTCAGATAGTCAGAATGCACAACCGCTCCTCCCTCCTCACGATCCTCAGCATGGGTGCCTCCTGCCCCAGGACTGTGTGCTGAGCTCATTGCTGTACACTCTGCTCACACGTGACTACACGGCCAAACAGCAAAGAGATCACATCGTCAAGTTTGCTGATGACACGACAGTGGTGGGGCTCATCACCAATAACAGAGATGGCCTACAGAGAGGAGGGGGAAAAGTTTGAGGCCTTGTGCCAGGCAAATAACCTTTGTCAACAAGACACAGGAGATGCTTATCAACTTCAGGAGAACGCGCAGCAGTCTCACCCTTCTGTGCATCAGCAACACAGCAGTGGAAACTGCGAGCAGTTTCAAACTCTTGGGAGTGTACACATCTCGCACAACCTCTCATGGTTCCAGAACACATTCCACAGAATCAGGAAAGCTCACCAACACCTCTACTTTCTGAGGAAGCTGAAGGGAACTGGACGATGCAGATCTATACTCATGTCTTACTACGATGTGCAGTAGGGAGCATCCTAACAAACTGCATCACTGTGTGGTATGGAGACTGCACTGCGTGGATAGGAAGGCTCCACAACAGGAAGTCAAAACTACCCAACACATCACTGGCACAAGCTGACACGCCATCAAGGACCTGTATATGGAAAGGTGCCAGAAAAGGGCCAGTATCATGAAGGATTTCACCCATCCTGCTCATGGACTGTTGGTCCCAACACATTGGATAGAAGGCTATGTAGCATCCATGCCAGGACCACCAGACTCAATAACGGTTACTTTACCCCAGCAGTAAGGCCAATCAATACCTCCACCTACTAACCCACCCCTCCACACTTCCAGCCTCCATTACTTTATAATTTCTTGTCAGCAACCTTGTATATACAGATACTGCTGTGCCTAGTGTCACTTTATGGACATGCAATCAGTCTATGTAAACTATCTTATGTATTTATGTTTGTTATGTTTTTATTCTTGTGTTCTTTAGCTGATTGTGTCTTTTGTGCAGCATCGGTTCTGGAGTAATAATTATTTTGTTCTCGTTTACACTTGTGTACTGGAAATGACATTAAACAATCTTAAATAACTTGTATTGGACATTTAAGACTCATTGAAGTGGTGGTGAGCCATCCTAAACTGCTTTAATTCACCTGGATCAGTGTTGTTGTACAGAGAGTTCTGGGTTTCAGATGTTGTGATAATAACAGTACATTTCAAAATAGTGAATAAGTAGGAAGCAATTTTGCGGGGTTGGTCTTTCCTTGTACCTACTGACCTTATCAATAGTGATAAAAATCATGGTTTTAGGAATCTGCTGAAAAGCATTGACAAATAACTAGAAAGCTGTTGATGTACTATTAATATTCAGTATCTCTAGCATGTTTCATTGTATTATGACTCATTCTTCTGAGCTGGAATGTGTTTAAGTCTAACCAGCCCAATTCAATAGCACCATTATATCTTAGTAGATTAAGAAAAAAACCAGATAAAGGAGTAACATTTCAAATGCAGAATGATCTCATAACAGTTTATGAAATGCAAATTGGCTATTTGGCACTTCCAGTTTGCTACAATATTCATTAAGATTTTCGCTGATTTATATCATCCTGGGTGAGTGACTGCATTCTCCTACATGCTCTCCCTAAACCTTGACTCTCCTGTAGACTAAAAATCTATCAATATCAGCCTTGAATATGTATTCAATGATTCAATCATCACAGCTGTCTTGGGAATAGGATTCCAAAGATTCATGAGATGAGATCTCCTGATCAATATGTTAAATGGATGATCCCCTATTTTGAAGCTACACTTCTTGTAGATTAAGAGGAAACGTGTCAAGCTCCATCAGAATCTTCTGTTTCATTGGATCACCTCTCATTCTTTTGAACAAGGATGTATACAAGCATAATCAGCTCAACTCTCCTTTGTAAGGTAATACCAATATGTCCTATAATAATGAACCTCTTGGAACTTATTGCAGAGAAAGTGTATCTCCTTAAGTAAGTAGATTAAAACTATGCTGTACAAGAGTGTTCCTCACTTTTGTATTCTACCTCCTTTGCAAGAAAGGACAATATTCCACGTCTTACAATTAGTACTGTACCTAGTACGGACAACCTGTGTTTCATGTACAAGAGTCTCCAATGCACCACTCTACCAGAACATTCTGTAATCACCCTCTAGTTAAACAGTATCTTTTTCTGACTAAAGGGAATAACCTCACATTTTGCAATGCTATATTCCATCTGCAGAACTTTTGCGTACTGTCTTAATTTATCTGTTTTTGCAGACTGTCTTCAACCTTCTTGCAATATGCTTTCCCACCTATCTTTCTATCAAGAGCAAGTTTGACACAATATACTCCGTCCGTTCATCTCGATCATTAATATTGTTTGTAAATCGTTGAGGCCCCATGCTGATCTCCACTATTTTCAGCTTGCCAACTTGAAAATGGCCTCTTTATCCTGACTCCTGTTCTTCTAGGAGTAGCTGTATATGTTCAAAGCTCAAAGTAAATTTATTTATTGTCAAAGTATGTATATGTTTCCATAGCCTACATTGAAATTCATTTTCTTACAGAAAAAAGAAATGCAAAAGAATTTTATGAAAAGCTATGCATAAACAGACAAAAATTGACAAGCAAGTAATGTGCAAAAAAAGACAAAGTGTGTAAATAAAAAAAAAATACTGAGCACATGAGTTGTAATGAGTCCTTCAAAGTGTAGTCCTTCAAAGAGTCCTTCTGTAGATCGTAGAATCAGTTCAGAGTAGTAGTGATTGAAGTTATCCATATCGGCTCAAGAGCCTGAATAGAGGGTAATATTGTAGCGGTGTGCTACATGCAGCGCTAAAATTACGACACGGAGTCGGTAACTGCAGTCGAAGGAAAAACTTTATTCGAAATCTTCAGCCTCACTTTTAAGCCTCCCTCAACCTGCCCCCCGTGGCGCAGAGGCTCCAAAGCTCTGTGCTCGCAAACCCCCGTAGGCTATCTAATTGTGAGCCGGTTCGGATGTGCCAGGAAATGGGTTGCCACATAACCCCCCCCCCTCCCAAGAACCGGCGATACATCCCCCAATGTCCACAGTCTGGGCCGGAACCTGCTTGGGAGGTCGGCCTCTGCGCCGAGGTGCCGGAAACTCGGCCGGTTGCGCCAGGTCCACATGGGCCGGTTTGAGGCGGTCCACCGTGAAAACCTCCTCTTTCCCCCCAACGTCCAGCACGAACATGGACCCGTTGTTCCGGAGCACCATAAACGGCCCCTCGTATGGCCGCTGCAGCAGTGGCCGATGCCCGCCCCTTCGTACAAACACAAACTTACAGTTCTGCAGGTCTTTGGGTACGCAGGTCGGGTTCCGCCCGTGCTGTGAAGTGGGTATGGGGGCCAGGTTACCGAGCTTCTCGCGAAGTCTGCCCAGGACTGCTGCGGGATCTTCCTCTTGCCCCCGTGGGGCTGGTAGGAACACCCCGGGGACGACCAGGGGCGCGCCGTATACCAACTCGGCCAATGAGGCGTGCAGGTCGTCCTTGGGCGCTGTGCGGATGCCGAGTAGGACCCAGGGAAGCTCGTCTGCCCAGTTGGCTCCTCGCAGGCGGGCCATGAGGGCCGACTTCAGGTGACGGTGGAAACGCTCCACTAGCCCGTTCGACTGTGGGTGGTAGGCAGTTGTGTGGTGCAGCTGAGTCCCCAAAAGGCTGGCCATAGCTGACCACAGGCTGGAGGTGAACTGGGCGCCTCTGTCGGAGGTAATGTGGGCCGGTACACCAAAGCGAGATATCCAGGTGGCGATCAGGGCTTGGGCGCAAGATTCGGAGGTGGTGTCGGTGAGCGGGACCGCCTCTGGCCATCTTGTGAACCGGTCCACGATAGTCAGGAGGTGCCGCGCTCTGCGCGACACTGGCAGGGGGCCCATGATATCCACATGAATGTGGTCGAAACGCCGGTGGGCGGGATGGAACTGCTGCGGTGGGGCTTTGGTGTGCTGCTGCACCTTGGCCGTCTGGCAGTGCATGCACGTTTTGGCCCATTCACTGACCTGTTTGCGGAGTCCGTGCCAAACGAACCTGCTGAAAACCATCTGGACAGTCGTCCGGATGGAGGGATGCGCCAAGTTATGAATGGAGTCGAAAACATGGCGCCGCCAGGCTGTCGGGACGACGGGACGGGGCTGGCCGGTGGCGACGTCACAGAGTAGGGTCCTCTCACCTGGGCCCACGGGGAGGTCCTGGAGCTGCAAACCGGAGACTGCGGTTCTGTAACTCGGAATCTCCTCATCTGCCTGCTGTGCCTCTGCCAGTGCCTCAAAGTCTACCCCTTGGGAAAGGGCATGAACGGTAGGGCGATAGAGTGCATCAGCCACGACATTGTCCTTACCTGAGACGTGCCGGACATCCGTCGTGTATTCAGAGATGTAGGACAGGTGGCGTTGCTGGCAGGACGACCAGGGGTCGGACGCTTTTGTAAACGCAAAGGTAAGCGGTTTGTGGTCCGTGAACGTGGTGAAGTGCCGACCTTCTAGGAAGTACCTGAAATGCCGGATTGCCAGGTAGAGCGCCAACAGTTCCCGGTCGAAAGCACTGTACTTGAGCTCGGGTGGCCGCAGGTGTTTGCTGAAAAATGCCAGGGGTTGCCAGCAACCTGTGATGAGTTGCTTCAGCACCCCACCGACTGCCGTGTTAGATGCGTCCACTGTGTGGGCGGTAGGGGCGTCCATTCTGGGATGTACTAGCATTGCGGCGTTCGCCGAAGCTTCCTTCGTTTGAATGAAAGCGGTGGCGGACTCCTCGTCCCAGGTAATGTACTTGCTCGGACCCGACATCAGGGTGAACAGGGGGCGCATGATCCGGGCAGCTGAAGGGAGGAAGCGGTGGTAGAAATTGACCATACCTACGAATTCCTGAAGGCCTTTGATCGTGGTGGGTCGGGGGAAGTGGCGGACCGCATCTACCTTAGCGGGCAGAGGGGTTGCTCCGTCTTTAGTAATCCTGTGGCCCAGGAAGTCAATGGTATCGAGTCCGAACTGGCATTTGGCGGGGTTGATTGTAAGACCATACTCACTCAGTCGGGCGCAGAGTTGACGGAGGTGGGACAGATGCTCCTGACGACTGCTGCTGGCTATGAGGATGTCATCCAAATAGATGAACGCGAAGACAAGGTCCCGTCCCACCGCGTCCATTAGCCGCTGGAACGTCTGTGCGGCATTCTTCAGGCCAAACGGCATGCGGAGGAACTCAAAGGCCAAACGGGGTGATGAGAGCCGTTTTGGGGACGTCGTCAGGATGCATCGGGATTTGATGGTACCCTCGGACGAGGTCTACCTTGCAGAAGATCCGTGCGCCGTGCAGGTTTGCTGCAAAGTCCTGAATGTGCGGCACAGGGTAGCGGTCCGGTGTGGTAGCCTCGTTCAGCCTGCGGTAGTCGCCGCACGGTCTCCAGCCTCCCGTCGCTTTGGGCACCATGTGCAAAGTCCGCCCGGGCTGCCACCTTCCGGGGGTCACTGAAATCCACGTCGGACAGCAGTAGGCGTATGTCCTCGGGCAGCTGCTCCAGGAATGCCTGCTCAAACATGAGGGAGGGCTTGTGTCCTCCGGCCAGAGACAACATCTCATTCATTAAAGCTGATGGAGGTCTGTCTCCCAAGCCATCCAGGTGCAGTAAACGGGCAGCCCGCTCGCGCCGTGAGAGTCCGAAAGTCCTGAGGAGCAGGGCTTTGAATTCCGTGTACTTGCCGTCTACCGGGGGCGACTGTACGAACTCCGCGACCTGGGCCGCTGTGTCCTGGTCGAGGGAGCTCACCACGTAGTAGTAGCGGGTGTCTTCTGAGGTGATCTGGCGAACGTGGAATTGGGCTTCGGCTTGCTGGAACCATAGGTTCGGTCGCTGTGTCCAGAAACCTAGCAGTTTCAACGAAACCGCACGAACAGAGGCGGTGTCGGTCATTTCTGGTCCAAAAATCGTTTGGACCGTTGGGGTCACCAATTGTAGCGGTGTGCTACATGCAGCGCTAAAATTACAACACGGAGTCGGTAACTTCAGTCGAAGGAAAAACTTTATTCGAAATCTTCAGCCTCACTTTTAAGCCTCCCTCAACCTGCCCCCCATGGCGCAGAGGCTCCAAAGCTCTGTGCTCGCAAACCCCCGTAGGCTATCTAATTGTGAGCCGGTTCGGATGTGCCAGGAAATGGGTCGCCACAATATTACTGTTCCCGAACCTTTTCTATGATGGACTTGGCTGTATCCACCAATTTCTGTAGCCTTTTCTGTACCTGGGCATTGGTTTTTCCCATTCCAGGCCATGATGCAGCTCGTCAGGATACTTTCCACCGTCTATCTGCAGAAGTTTGTCAAAGATTTTAGTGACATGCCAAATTAATGCAAATTTCTAAAAAGCAGAGCTGCTGTTGTTTCTTCTTTGTGATGACACTTACATGCTGCTCCCAAGAAAGATCCTCTGATATGTGAACTCCAAGGAATTTAAAACTAATGACCATCTCCACCGCTGTTCCCCTAATAAGAACTGGCTCATGGAATTTCATTTTCTTCCTCCCATAGTCAGTAATTGAGAGGTGGTTGTTGTGGCACCACTCAGCCAGATTTTCAGTCTCCTTCCTGTATGTTGATTCATCACCACCTTTGATTACGCAACAACAATGGTGCTGTCAGCAAACTTAAAAGTGGCATTGGAGCTGTACTTGGCCTCGTAGTCATAAGTATAAAGCGAGTAGTGTAGTGGGCTAAGCACACGGCCTTGTGGTGCACATGTGCTGATAGTAATGATGTAGTGTGGTGACCAGACTGCATGCGAGACTGCAAGTGTGGTCTCACCAATGTTTTGTGCAGTTGTAACTTGGCATTCTAACTCTTTGTACTCAGTGGCTTGGTTGATTAAGACAGGAATACCATACGTAAACTCAGTGGTCATTTTATTAGGTGCAGGAGTGGAACCCAGTATGATTTTTCTGTTGTAGCCCATATACTTCAAGGTTCATTCAGAGATGCTCTTCTGCATATCTCTGTAGTAACGTGTGGCAGGAACCTCACCCTTTCCTCCAGTAACCTTAAAACTATGTCCTCTTATATTTGCTTTTTCATCACCGGAAAAAGGTGCTGGCTGTCCACTCAGTTTATTATCATTTTGTACACCTCTATGAAGTCACGTCTTATCTTCCTATACTTCAAGGAGAGAAGCCCTAGCTTGACAACCTTTCACTATAAGACATGCTCTCTAATCTGGGCAGCAACCTGGTAAAACTCCTCTGCATCCTCTCTAAAGCTTCCATATTTTTTCAATAAAGAAGCAACCAGAAGTGAACATAATACAAATTTGAAATGTGGTTTGACCAGAGTTTTATAGAGTTGCAACATTATCTCATGGCTCTTGAATTCAACCCCCCAACATATGAAGACCTATACACCACCCTATCAACTTGTGCAATACCTTTGAGATATCTGTGGGCATAGACCTAAAGAAACCTCTGTTCCTCCACACTGCTAAAAATCCTGCTTTTAACGCTATATTCTGACTTCAAGTTCGACCTTACAAAATGTATCACTTCAGTTATCTGATTGCACTCTGACACTCCCCAGACCATTTCTGCATCCTTTCAATGTCCCGTTGTAACCTACAACAACCTTCTACACTATCCGCAACACCATTCACCTTCATATCTTCTGCAAATGTACTAACCCATCCTTCCACTTCATCAGCCAAGTAAGTTATAAAATTCACAAAAGTAGAGGCCCCAGAACAGAAGTCCCTGCCGAACACCACTGGTCGCCGACCCCCAGGCAGAATATGTTCCATTTACTACCACCCTCTGCCTTCTGTCTTTTTTTTACAAAGTTGACTATTTTAAATTTGGAGTTATTGGGAAATTAGGAAATTGGGAGTTATAACTGGTTGTGAAGGTCACTGAACATAATGCTAGGGGATGATTGGGGCAAAATAAAGGTCACATAGTTTTTAAGATGGTAGATTAATTTTATATTTGTGAAGTTTTTTTTACAGTGAGAATAACTGGAATCTATTCAAAAAATTCTCAAGGTTGTTTGTCATTTTATTTTATCAAATGATTTATACAACAAAATATATATTTAAGTATTGCCGTGTAGAATGACGTCAAACGAACACACAAAGCTCCTTTCTATTAATAGGCCACTCACATAAACATAATAGCTTCAGACATGTTCAAAATCCTCCTCTAGACCTTACAAGATTTACCAAACATTGCAAATGAACCAGTGGGAAAAAACATAACCTTGAATGGAAGTGAAAGTAATATGTAGCTCCTAAGTTTAATATTAAACTGAAAAAAATAGACCTTGATTTTACTGGACCTGATAAGTTTTGAGATTAAAGGACTTTTACAAACATCCCAGACTGGCTGAGGTCTACAGGCTGTTTCTGGCTGAAGTAAAGCTACTTGTGCTGAGAGCCTGTAGCAGATATGGGATCTGCAAGCCCATTTATTTGAATAATGATTGTGTGTCATGTGGAAGATAAAGGAAAATGAGTAATATGCCTTTAAACATCTGTGCTTTGTTTTAATATCCTTAATTATTTAAAAGCATTTTACAGGTTTTAGTTGATTTATTTTCTTAATTTAATAGCGCAAGAACTTTCAATTATTTATTTCAATTTTAAGCAATCTGAAATGGTTTTGAATGTCAGAAACATTGTAGAACCTTAATAGTCAGACTGCCACCTACAGTGGGTGGGGTCTCCATTAGCTGTCAAGGTTTGCAGAAAAGTTCTAGGGGTGGGGTGTGTTTGGTCCTGGCCATGTCACTTAATGGCATTGTTTGAGACCCCGCCACTGTGTAAACTTGTGCTTGCCCTCAACGCTGTAGATAGGGTACAATTACAGAGTGGTTAGCTTAGTATTTTACATTCTGGAGACAAAAACCACCTCAGCGATGTTTTTGGTTCCCTACCGAGGGGCTACTGTGAGTCTCCACGTCCTCTCTACCATACAGTAAGATTGTGACTGATCTCTCACCTCAGAAGCCATTTTCCAGTACTAGCTAAATATCCCTTTAATTTCCTTAATACATTAAAATGTATCAAAGTCCACCTTGAATACTGTATACTTGATGCCTGAGCCTCCACAGTCCTCTTGAGTAAGTGTGCCATCCATCAGCTCAAGAATGCATTTCTCATCAAAGCTGAGTTTATTATCATATGCACAAGTACTATACAGGTAGGTAGATAGATAGATAGATACTTTATTCATCCCCAAGGGGAAATTCAACATTTTTCCAGTGTCCCATACACTTATTGTAGCAAAACTAGTTACATACAGTATTTAACTCAGTATAAATATGATATGCATCTAAAATCACCCTCCCAAAAAGCATTAATAAATAGCTTTTAAAAAGTTCTTAAATAGTTTACTAAAGTGCATTGAGTGGTAACTTAAGCTCAATCCTAACCCTGGCACTTAACATGTCTTGCCCCTGGTGGTTGAATTGTAGAGCCGAATGGCGTTGGGGAGTAAAGATCTCTTCATCCTGTCTGAGGAGCATTGCATTGACAGCAACCTGCCGCTGAAGCTGCTTCTCTGTCTCTGGATGGTGCTGTGCAGAGGATGTTCAGGGTTTTCCATGATTGACCGTAGCCTACTCAGCGCCCTCCGCTCTGCCACCGATGTCATACTCTCCAGTTCTGTCCCCACAACAGAGCCCACCTTCCTTACCAGCTTATTAAGACGTGAGGCGTCCCTCTTCTTAATGCTGCCTCCCCAGCACGCCACCACAAAGAAGAGGGCGCTCTCCACAACTGACCGATAGAACATCTTCAGCATCTCACTACAAACATTGAATGACGCCAGCATTCTGAGGAAGTACAGTCGACTCTGTGCTTTCCTGCACAGGGCATCTGTGTTGGCAGTCCGGTCTAGCTTCTCGTCTAACTGCACTCCCAGATACTTGTAGGTCTTAACCTGCTCCACACATTCTCCATTAATGATCACTGGCTCCATATGAGGCCTAGGTCTCCTAAAGTCCACCACCATCTCCTTGGTCTTGGTGATACTGAGACGCAGGTAGTTTGAGTTGCACCATATCACAAAGTCCTGTATCAGTTTCCTATACTCTTCCTCCTGACCATTCCTGACACACCCCACTATGGGTGTGTCATCAGCAAACTTCTGCACATGGCAGGACTCCGAGTTATATTGGAAGTCTGATGTGTACAGGGTGAACAGGGAGAGCACGGTCCCCTGCGGCGCTCCTGTGCTGCTGACCACCGTGTCAGACCTACAGCCTCCCAACCGCACATACTGAGGTCTGTCTGTCTGTATGTTCAGGTGGAACGAAAAACTTAATTGTAGCAGCATCACAGGCACATGACATCAGATAAGCACATTCACGATAAAAATATAAATGATATACCATTTTTCAAGAAAGAACACAATTAGAACAAACAAATCCATTGTAATGCAAAATGGTCATAGAGTTCCTATTCCAAGGTTGTGCAGGTTGGTTCAAGAATTGAACAGCTGAGGGGAAGTAGCTGTACTTGAAGCTGTTGGTTTGGGCACTCGGGCTTCTGTACCTCTTGCCCAATTGTAGCTGTAAGAAGATGGGATGACCGAGTTGGTGGAGATCTTTGAAGATGGATGTTGCTTACTTGAGGAAATGCCTCCAGTAGATACGACCGATGGTGGGAAAGGATGTACGTGTGATGTATTGGGCAGATTCTCCTACTCGCTGACATTCCTGTACATTCAAATTGCCATACCAGATCGGCCCTGAATTGTCTTATTTTGAGACTGTGACTCCAACATCTGGGCACACTAAGCCAGAGGAAACATCCTTATCACATCAATTTTCTCAAGTCATGTAAGAATTATGTTTCAACAAGAATGTTGCCTGTACTTCCAAACTCAAAACAGAAAAGACATAGTCTGTTTGATCTTCACATGTATAACCTGCCATCTCAGGAATCAATCTGGTGGATCTTCATTGTACTCTCTCTATCGAAAATACACTCAATGGCCTAATGTTTCCTTAGCACATCACTTCAAGGTTTGACATGCTGTGCATTCAGTGATGCCATTTTGCATACCGCTGTTGTGAGCCAAGATTATTTGAGTTACTGTCACCTTCCTGTCAGCTTGAGCTATTCTGGCCATTCTCCTCTGGCCTCTCTCATTAACAAGATGTTTTCACCAACAGAACTGTCGTACACTGGAGGTTTTTTAGTTCTGTTTTTCACAACATTCTCTATAAATTCTAGACTTTTGTGCGTGAAAATCCCAGATCAGCAGTTTCTGAGATACTCAAATCACCCCATCTGGCAGCAACATTCAGTCCTGATGAAGGGTCTTTCCTCCAGCATTTTGTGTGCATTGCTTGGATTTGAAGCATCTGCAGATTTTCTCGTGTTTGTGATTCCATGGTCAAAGTCCCTTGGATCACATTTCTTCCCCATTCTGATGTTTGGTCTGAGCAACAACTGAACCTCTTGACCATATCCACATGCTTTTATGTATTGAGTTGCTACCATGTGATTGGCTGATTAGATATTTGTATTAACGGGCAGGTGTACAGATGTACCTAATAAAGTGGCCACTGAGTGTACAGTTCTCTTTGCATAAGGAGGTCAGACTTGTGCACAATATTTCAGATGCAGTCTCTATATAATTGGAGTTCTTGTGCTCAAATCCTCTTGTACAAAAGGCACACATGTCAGTTCTGCATCTGCATGTTAATTTACATGCACACCTCTCATCAGTTAAAAGATACTTCACATTCATCCTTCTGTTAAAGAAGCTATGTACAGGAATACAGAAAATCTAGGAATACAAGAAAGCTGCAACACCTCAGCAACTCCAGTTTCTCAGGAGGTTAAAGAAAGTTAGCATGTCCTCTTTGACCTTTGCCAATTTTATTGATGCACCATGAAAAACATCCAATCTGGATACAGCACAGCTGAGAAGGATTGTCTGCTGAGCCAGTGTGGGTGGAAGTCAGAAACAGGAGGGTAGCAATCACACTATTGCAAGTATGCTATTTGCCTACACCCCCCCCCCCATTCCCCAATAGCATCAGGGACACTGAGGAGCAGATGGGTAGGCAGATTTTGGAACGGTGCAAAAATAACAAGGTTGTTGTCATGGGTGACATCATCTTCCCTAGTATTGATTAGCCAGCCTCTCCTTGGTGCAAGAGGTTTAGATGGGGCAGAATTGATTAGGTGTGTCCAAGAAGAAAGGTGATAGGGATGAGCCTGGGAATTATAGACCAGTAAATCTTACGTTAATGGTGGGCAAATATTGGACAGTATTCTTAAAGACAGGATTTATGAGCATTTGGAGAAGTACAGTCTGATGAGGGATAGTCAGCATGGTTTTGTGAGGGGCAGGTCATGATGAGCCTGATTGACTTTTTCAAGGAAGTGACAAACAGATTGATGAAGGTAGAGCAGTAGATGTGGTGTATATGGATTTTAGTAAGGCGCTCAACAAGGTTCTCCATGGAGGCATGAGATTCAGGGAAATTTGTCTGTGTGGATTCACAATTGGCTTGCCCGCAGAAGGAAGTAGGTGGTAGTAGATGGAGAATATTCTGCCTGGAGTACCAGTGGTGTTCCACAGGGAACTGTTCTGGGACGTCTGCTCTTTGTGATTGTTATAAATGACTTGGATGAGTAAGAGGAGGGATGGGTTAGTAAGTTTGCAGTTGACATGAAAGTTGGTGGTGTTGTGGATAGTGTGGAAGGTTGTTGTAGGTTACAGCAGGACATTGAAAGGATGCAGAAATGGGCTGAGAAGTGGCAGATTGAGTGCAATTGGAAGACTGAAGTGATACGTTTTGGAATGCCAAACTTGAAGTCAGAGTGCAGGTTGAATAGCCAAAAACTTAGCAGTGTGGAGGAGCAGAGTTGCATAGATCCCTCAACGTTGACTAATTGGGGGATTGAATTCAAGAATCATGAGATAATGTTGCAACTTTATTAACCTCTGGTTAGACCACATTTCAAATACATATTGTGTTCAGTTATGGACACATCATTATAGGAAATATGTGGAAGCTTTAGAGAGAGTGCAGAGGAGATTTACCAGGTTGCTGCCTGGATTAGAGAGCATGTCTTGTGAGGAAAGGTTGTCAAGCTATGGCTTTTCTCTTTGAAGTGAAAAAGGATGAGAGGTGACTTGTAGAGGTGTACAGGATCATAAGATGCATAGATAGAGAGGACAGCCAGTACCTTTTTCCCCAGAGTGGCAGTGTCTAATACGAGAGGACTTACTTTTAAGTATAGCAGGATATCAGAGGCAGGCTTTTATTTTTACACAGAGTGGTAAGTGCATGAAACACATTGCCAGGGATGGTGGTAGAGGCAGGTACATTAGGGAGATTGTGGAGACTCTTGGATAGACACACGGATGAAAGAAAAATGGGGGGCTATTTGGGAGGAAAGCACTGTATTTATCTTGGAATAGGTTTAAGAAGTCGGCACAACATTGTGGACTGAAGGGCCTGTGCTATGTTCTATGTTCTCATCCAATTTGCTGGTTAATTATCTTAAACACGGATTTGAGTTTTGGCCTTGGATATACTGATTGACTGAGCATCCACAGTTCTGATCAACATAAAGAAATCTCTAATGAACATATTCCTAAATAACTGACTTGTTGTCCTGACTCTGTTTTTGATGTTTTAGACTATCTAGCCTGAGGGAAAATGTCTCTCAGGATCTACACTGCCACTCCCTCTCAGAATCTTCTGTTTCAAAACATAATCCTCCTTTTGAAGGTTGGCCTAAAATAAACAAGCTTTCACTTTCTTTGAGTTACCTTTAAATTTGGCCCATAACTCATTGTTGCAATTTGTCAGATATTGTGTATGTAATAAATAAAAGTATCTTTCTGCTTTTGCTCATCTCTACCATTTTTCGATCAATATTTTTAAAAAATCATCCAATCTGCATATCAACTGGAAATGGCAATTTAGTTTTTGTTTGGAAAAATCTGTCAATATCTTTGTGCTCTTGTCTTTCAGCAATGTCTGTGAAAAGATGTTTTTGGATCAGTGGGCATTTAATGGCACTCAGTGAGCATGAAGAGTACATGAAACATTTAGATGTGTATTCCTTCTGGAGCTTGGCATAGAATTTAGTATGATGCTCCAGCTTTGGCTTAATTTTATCCATAAATGAAATGAAAATAGCATTTAAGTTTTGTTCAAAGGTAGACTTTCAGCAGAACTTGAGACACTCTAATTTTGAGGTAAATATGAACCTGATTTTATTATTCTCTAAGCACCAAGAATTTGAGTGCTGTAAATTGTTATTGATTGAATTAATAAAATTGCACCCATGGGTGCACCATTTTCTTTTCAAATGCATCAGACTTAGCAATGTGTTAGGACGATGTTCCCAAAGAGAATGAAAGCTGAGGAGTTGTCAAGGATGAGATAGTTTGCCTATTTTATGAACCATTTGGCTCTAGTTCTGAATTGCAGGACGTTGTTAGACAATATTGCTTCACTTTTCTACAGGATAATAGATTTTCAATTTATGAGAAATAGAAATCCTGAAGCATTGAAATTTATTGTTATCTA
Source organism: Hypanus sabinus (assembly GCF_030144855.1). Classification (NCBI taxonomy): domain Eukaryota; kingdom Metazoa; phylum Chordata; class Chondrichthyes; order Myliobatiformes; family Dasyatidae; genus Hypanus; species Hypanus sabinus. The sequence continues at coordinate 39,370,432 of NC_082738.1, read as the reverse complement.
CACAAAATATATTGCAGCAGTTGCTGACCTGTTATTTTATCTTAATATATAAAATTAATTTTAAAGTTTATTAATTTTTTTTTCTAGAAGTGAAAATCTCAAAGTAGGGTTTGAGATCAGTTCCAGTTCTTTGAACATGGTTAATAATCATCAAATAAATATATCAATTTGCTTATTTTTAGTTCCCACAGAACTAGTGCTTAAAACCCAGTGCAACACTTAGGCCATTTAGCTCAAAGCTAAGGATCGGATTCATAGTATATGATGATTTAGCTGAATCCAGTTGGGGGCTATGATCAGGAAGATGTCAGGCACATTCTTGCTCTCCTTTCTCTTGCATTTGCTATGCTACAAAGCTCTTAATGTCAATTATTGGACATGAATAGAGAAATTATTAACAAGTGATCAAAACTGAGACTTGTCCAATATAGGAACACTTTTTCGAACTGCAGCTGTAAAACAGCATCTGTGCCTTTTTTAAAAACAAATCATTCTCAAGATGTCAATGTTGATGGCAAGACTAATATTTATTGCCCTTCTTTAATTGCTTTTGAACACTTGAGTCTGTTTGGGTAAGAATGACAGATTTCTTAAAGGGCATTTAATGAACCAAATAGTTTGATAGCTTTCTGCTCACTGTTGCTAGTTCCAGCTTTTGATTTTCAGGCTGCTGCAATCGGATGTTTTTACCAAGTCTGTGGATTGATGAGCTATTGAAGGATATGAGGATCAGTGTTGGAGGAGTTGAGGTACACATTAACCATGATCAAATGAATTGGTGCAAAATAACTTGGAGCTGAATTACAGATAAATATGTTAATATCTGGTTGAAAGTACAGGCAGTCCCCGAGTTACGAACGTCCGACTTACGGACAACTCGTACTTACAAATGGCCTGCCATAAAGCCCATTACATTGAAAATCCAAGTTACTGTAAATACAGTACAATGGTTTGTAGTAACGAATGCACGCACTATGTTGTGACGCTCATGAAAACATTGCGCGGCTTCAGCAGTTCGTCGCCTCGTGGAAAGCTGTCCCGCCATTTTAAGTTGGATCATGTTGCCGTTGACACTGTGCTGGGTGTGTGACTTTGTATTTGGCTTAAATTTTTCTCGTAATTACCCTTGTAACCATGTCTTCAAAGCGTAAATCCAATGCAATTGTTGGTGATGCATCAAAGAAAAGGAAAACAATCACAATTGGGGGAAAAAAAAGTGGAAATAATAAAGCAATCGGAAAGAGGTGAGACGCCATCGGTCATTGGAAAAGCATTAGGCTACGGTCGGTCAACTATCGGAACAATTGTAAAGGATAATATGAGGATAATGGAGCATGTGAAAGGCCCTACCCCGATGAATGCTACAATTATTACTAAGCAACGCAGTGGTTTGATTATTGAAATGGAAAGACTATTGTTAATTTGGTTAGACGATCAAAATCCGTGTAATATTCCTATAACCTTACTTTACTGCAAGAAGAGGCTTGAAGCCTTTTCCATGATTTAAAAGCTGCACGTCCAGCAAGTGAAGGTGCTAGTGATGAAGAATTTGTTGCGAGTAGGGGTTGGTTCATTCGTTTCAAAATGAAGGCAAATTTACATAATATTGAAGTGCAAGGTGAAACAGTGAGTGCCGATGTAAGTGCTGCAAGTGATTTTCCTGAAATGTTAAAAAAAAATTATTGAGGAGGAAGTTTTATTTGCCAGACCAAATATTGAATGTAGACGAGACTGGCTTATTTTGGGGAAAAAAATGCCTGAAACCTACGTTTCGAAAGAGGAAAAAAGTGCACCAGGGCATAAGGCATCGAAGGATAGACTAACGTTATTGCTTGGGGGTAATGCATCCGGGGATTTCAAGCTCAAGCCTTTGCTTGTGTATTGCTCCCTAAATCCGAGGGCACTTCGCCATATCATTAAGGCATCTCTTCCCGTTAATTGGAAGGCAAATTCAAAGACTTGGGTCGCAATTGCCGTCTTTGAAGATTGGTTCTTGAACCATTTTGTTCCTGCTGTTGAACGTTATTACTTGGCCAAGAAAATTCCTTTCAAGATTCTCATTGTGCTTGACAACACACCTGGACATCCGAGCACTTTAGATGACCTTCACCCCAATGTAAAAGTCATATTTTTACCCCCCAACACCACATCGCTACTTCATCCCATGCATCAGGGAGTCATAGCCTCCCTGAAGGCAGATTATTTATGGCGAACCTTCTCACAAGCAGTCAGGGCTACCCAAGATGATGTGATGAGCTTAAGGGAGTTCTGGAGGGATTATAACATCTATGATGCCATCAGAAACATTGCTGATTCTTGGGATGAAGTGAAACAGTCAAATATGAAAGGATTGTGGTTTAAATTGTGCCCCCAGTTTGCGAATGCTTCTCAGGGACTTACAGCTGACGACATCGCCAAAGCCAGGCAAGCTGTGGTTGATATTGGTAATGAACTGCAGTTAGACATCAGTGAAAATGATGTTGTAGAGTTGCTTGACTCCCATGCCGAAGAACTGACCAATGAAGACCTTATGAAACTAGAGCAGCAGATGATAACGTTTGAGAAAAAAGACTGTGACCTAGGAACACCGGAACCGAAAGTTTGCGACGAAGAAGTTAGCTGAAGCCTTTTGTCTCATTGAAGCAGGGATGGCAAAGTTAGAGGAGCAAGATCCTAATACAGAGAGGTTCACCAAAGTTTACCATGCATTTACCGAGAATCTCAGCTCCTACAAGGCCATTTATGATGAAAAAAAGTAAAGCTCTGTACAAACCTCCCTTGATGTCTACTTCAAGAAATTGACTCCAGTAGTAAACCTGCCCTCTCCAGCAGCAGAATTAAAACCTGAGTCTCCAGCACCTGGTCCATCATAATGTTACCTCACGAATGCCCCTTCCAGTATGCAAGACATCGATGCAACCGTATGTAGTTACTTTTATTATTATAGTAGTAGTAGTATTATTATGTACAGTACTGTATTATGTTTAAGATGTTTTAGTATACGTATTTGGGTCAGCACCGCCCCCACTTGTCCCATTTAACCTGTCGCAGTACGGTGGATTTTCAGACCCGGGGCAGTTCAGGTCGCGTCACCCACGGTGTACAGTACAGTATGTACTGTTCTGTATCTGTTCCATTGATGGAAAACGATCATGATTGAAAATACGGTAAGGTGGAAATATTGATGCGATTGGAAAGAGGTGAGACGCATTCCGTCATTGGAAAAGCGTTAGGCTGCAGTCGGTCACCGATCAGAACAATTTTAAAGGGTAAAGTGAGAATAATGGAGTATGGGAAAGGCCCTGCCCCAATGAAAGCTACAATTATTACTAAGCAACGTAGTGGTTTAATTATTGAAATACATACTGTGCGTTTCTTATTTACTTATCTATCTATTAATTAAATTTTAGGAAAAATACAAGAATAAAAGAGATGATGAAATAGTGAGAAAAATAATATTAACCCTCCCCCCCCCAACCCTTATCTAAAGAAAGAAAAAAAAGAAGAGAAAGATTGCCTGGATATCAGAGGATCCCCACATGCTCCATGGAGTTCAAAATAATTTTAATATTTATTTTTACTTTCCCCAATTACTTTATAATTTTATCTTCAAAGGACCTATGTATTTAATCCTAACTTTTGTAAGTATGGGAGGCAAATTTTCAAAAATATATCATATTCATTTCTTAGATTGTATGTAATTTTTTCAAGTGGAATACAACTATGTATTTCATTATTCCAACAATCCATAATTAAATATAAATCAGATTTCCAAGTAACTGCGATAACTTTTTTGGCTACTGCCAATGCAATTTTTATAAATTTTTTCTGATACTTATTCTATTTAAGTTTTGGTATTGTCCCTTCAATGTCTCCTAATAAAAATAATACTGGGCTATGTGGGAGTTGTACTCCAGTAATTTGTTCCAATAAAAGTCTTAGATTTATCCAAAACAGTTGAATTTTAAAACAAGACCAAGTAGAATGTAAAAAAGTACCAATTTCTTGATTACATCGAAAACATTGGTCAGACATATTTGAATTTAATCTATTTATTTTCTGTGGTGTTATGTATAATTGATGTAAAAAAATTATATTGTATTAATCTAAGTTGAACATTTATTGTATTTTTCATACTATCAGAACATAATCTTGACCAGTTTTTTCCATCAATTTTAACATTCAAATCAGATTCCCATTTTTGTTTTGATTTATGAATTCCTGATTTAATTGTCTGTTTTTGAATCAAATTATACATACAAGATGTAAATTTTTTAATTTTTCCATTTGGAATTAATATTTCTATTTCACTAGGTTTTGGCATCAACATTGTTTGTCCCAGCTTTTCTCGTAAATAAGCCTTTAATTGAAAATAACAGAAAAGAGTGTTATTTGATATTTTATATTTATTTTTTAATTGATCAAATGACATCAATATACCTCCAAAACAATCACCTATATATTTAATCCCTTTTTGGAACCAATTATGTAAAAGTTTATTATCCATTGTAAAAGGAATAAGTCTATTTTGAATTAAAGTTCTTTTTGCTAATAAAGATTTCTTTATCTCATCATCCATATTTACCTTATTCCATAAATCAGTCAAGTGTCTTAATATAGGAGATTTTTTTTTCCCGTATCCATTTGGATTCCCATTTATATATAGAATCTTCTGGTATGTTTTCTCCTATCTTATCTAATTCTATTCTAATCCATGCCGGTTTTTCTTCATCAAAAAAAGACGCAATAAATCTAAGTTGATTTGCTTTATAATAATTCTTAAAATTTGGAAGTTGTAACCCTTCTAAATGAAATTTACATGTCAATTTTTCCAATGATATTCTTGACATCTTTCCTTTCCAAAGAAATTTTCTTACATATTTATTCAGTTCTTGAAAAAACTTCTGAGGTAATTGTATTGGTAAAGTTTGGAATAAATATTGCAATCTAGGAAATATATTAATTTTTACAGCATTAACTCTACCTATTAATGTTATTGGTAACATTATCCATTTATCAAGATCCTCTTTTATTTTTAATAATGACAAATAATTTTGTTATATAAATTTTTTACATCATTATCAACTCTAATACCTAAATATTTTATCCCATTTATTGACCATCGACATTGATTATAATTTCCTTTGGTAAGGGGTAAAATTTCACTTTTATCCCAATTTACTTTATACCCTGACACTTTCCCATATTCTTCCAATCTAAAAGATAATCTTTGCAAAGATTGCAATGGGTTTGTTAAATAAATCAAAACATCATCAGCAAATAAATTAATCTTATATTCTTCTTGATTAACTCTAAAGCCCCCAATGTCTGAATCTGTTCTAATTAATTCAGCTAATGGATCTATTGCCAATACAAATAAAGCAGGTGATAATGGGCAGCCTTGTCTGGTTGACCTCGTTAAGCAAAATGGTGTTGAAATCTGACCATTTGTAACTACTTTAGCTTGAGGATTAGTATTTAAGGTTTTAATCCATTGTATAAAAGATTTTCCTAACTCATTTTTCCAATACCTTAAATAAAAAATCCCATTCTAATCTATCAAATGCTTTTTCTGCATCCAAAGCAACTGCCACACTCATTTCCTCTCTTTTTTGTGCCAAATGAATTATACTAAGTAACTGGGTTATATTATCCATTGATTGTCTGTTTTTAATAAAAACCTGTTTGATCCATATGTATTAATTTTGGTAAATATTTAGATATTCTATTAGATAAAATTTTTGCTATTATTTTATAATCTGTATTCAACAAAGAAATAGGCCTATATGATGTTGGTTTTAAAGGATCTCTATCTTTTTTTGGCAATACAGTTATGATCACTGTTAAAAAAGATTGTGGGAGTTTATGCATTCTTTCCACTTGGTATATTAATTCCATAAAAGGAGGAATTAATAAATCTTTAAATTTTTTATAAAATTCAGGAGGAAAACCATCTTCTCCTGGGGATTTATTACCCTGAAGTGATCCTAAAGCTTCTTCAACCTTTTTTAATATAAAGGGCATATCTAATCCTTTCTGTTCTTCCAAATTTAATTTTGGAAGGGTTATTTGTGATAAAAATTTATCTATCTCAGCAATCTTATTTTGTGATTCTGATTGCTATAGTTCAGTATAAAAAATTTTAAAGTTTCATTAATTTCTAAAGGTTTATAAGTAACCTTATTTACTCTTGTTCTAATTGCATTTATTGTTTTAGAAGCCTGTTCTGTTTTCAACTGCCCAGCAAGAATTTTATGTGATCTTTCACCTAATTCGTAGTATTTCTGTTTAGTTCTCATAATTACTTTTTCTGTACGATATGTCTGGAGTGTATTATATTGTAGTTTTTTTATTAACAAGTTGTCTTCGTTTTTCTTATGTCGTATATCTTTGAGATTCTTTTTCTAACTTTATGATATCTTTTTCCAATTGATCTATTTCTGCCATGTATTCCTTCTTAATTTTAGATGTATAACTTATAATCTGACCCCTTAAATATGCTTTCATCGCTTCCCATAATACAATTTTATCCTCAACTGAATGTAAATTTGTATCCAAAAAAAATTGAATCATTTTTTCATAAAATCACAAAAATCTTGACGTTTTAATAAAATTGAATTAAATCTCCATCTATAAATCGATTCCTCCTTATCCATCATTATCATTGTCATTATCAAGAGGGAATGATCTGACAGTATTCTTGCTTTATATTCCATACTTTTCACTCTATCTTGAATATTTTTTGATAATAAAAAAAATCAATCCTTGAGTAAGTTTTATGTCTATTTGAATAAAATGAATAATCTCTTTCTCTTGGATTAATTTTTCTCCATATATCAATCAGGTTTAAGTCTTTCATTAATGATTAAATTAGTTCTATTACTTTTGATTTTGTAGCAACTTCAGTTGACCTATCCAAAACTGGATCTAAACAAAAATTAAAATCTCCACCTATTAATATTTTATCATGTGCATCAACCAAGTTCAAAAAAACTTCTTGTATGAATTTTGCATCATTTTCATTTGGTGCATAAATGTTCATAGAAGTCCATAATTCTGAAAAAAATTGACAATGTATAATCACATATCTCCCCACAGAATCAATTATTGCATTTTGTATTTTAATTGGTAAAGATTTATTAACCAAAATTGCAACTCCTCTCGATTTTGAATTAAATGAAGCTGCAATGACATTTCCAACCCAATCCCTCTTTAATTTCTTATGTTCTGTTTCTGTTAAATGTGTTTCTTGTAAAAAAGCTATATCTCCTTTCATTTTTTTTTAATATATGTTAAAACTCTTTTTCTTTTCACAGGTCCATTAATTCCATTAACATTAAGACTTAAAAAATTAAGTAAATTAATCATTCATAATACCTTGGGAACTCTTTAAAATTCTCCATGTTGCTATGAGTTTCTCCCCAACCATCCAGGCAAAATAGAAGAAAAATAGAATAAGGATAACTAATATATAAGAAAAAAAAACAAAGTACCCCCCACTAATGTTGCGAATAAAAAAAACATAACATTACCCCCCCCACCCCATTTTATGGGTCATGGCAATCGCCATGATTGTACACGTGAAACTCGCAGCCATCGATCAGGAGCTCCTCCAGCTCCCCCGCAAAAAAAAGAAAATATATTAGTGAAGAAAAGAAAGAAAATAATTAATGTCTCTACTCCCAATTAATACTCCTCAACTATTTTTTTATATAAATGTCCGTCAAGTCCAACCTTATTTCAGTCTTCATCATTAGTCCATTTCATTTCTATAATTCTTTACTTCTCTTCGTGGACATCAGGTAATTCTTGTACAAATTTCTCCGCTTTCCGGTAGTCAACAAAAAATCTTCTTTCTTCGTTATCCAGGAAAATTATCAATTTTGCTGGGTAGCTCAATAAAAATTTATAGCCCTTTTCCCATAAAGATTTTTTCACTGGATTAAATTCCTTCCGCCTCTTCAGAAGATCATAACTTATGTCTGGATAAAAAAAAATCTCTTTTCCCTTCTATTGTCAATGGCCCATTTCTCTTTTTAGCACCTTGAGTAGCTGCCTTCAAGATCATTTCATTATCTTGGTACCTTAAGCATTTTATCAAAATTGATCTTGGATTTTGATCTTGTTGAGGTCTTGGTCTTAAAGCTCTGTGTGCTCTTTCAATTTCAATTCCTTGGCTTCCTTCTTTCATTTCCAAAATTTTTGGAATCCATTCTTGAAAGAATTTTATTGGATTTTCTCCCTCTGTACCTTCCATGAGACCAACAATTTTGATATTATTTCGTCTACTTGAGTTTTCAAGCGCATCTATTTTTTCCAACATCTGTTTTCTTTCTATTGTCCAGACAAGATTATTGTCTTCTATCTTATCTATTCTTTCAGTATTTTCTTCCACTTTTACTTCCATCTCTTTAATTTTATTATCCATCTTCTTTTGTTTTTCCACCACATTATCGAGTGTAATCTGCATCCTTCTTATAGCTTTTAATTCATTCATAATATATATCAGGATATCTTTTATGTCTCCTTTAATCTCCTCTTTCTTTTCCTCTTCTTCTTCCTCTGAATTTCCCAAAGAGTCTGACTCCACTTCCGATTTACTTCCAGTTTCACTTCTAGCCGTAGTTGGGATTTGTAGTTTTATTACTTTTGTTAATATCTGTTCATGCATACTTGTTTCTTCACGCATGCGTTGTTCTTGCCGTTTCTTCTGAGAGACCGCCGACATTGCTGCAACTTCCTGTCCCGCATCATCAGAAGTGCCATGCACTTCGCCGGGAGGAGATCCAACTTGAGTCCGAGGCTTTGCCGAGACGGTTAGGCCTTTTTCCCTGCTGATTTGCGCAGTCTTTGAAGTAGTAGCTTTCTTCTGTTTCGGTTTAGGAGCCATATCAAAAGATAATCCTGAGTTACTTATAAATAGTTTCTAGTAGATATTTGTTAACTCTTCTTCATTTAAACCCTATTTCATTACTTGTTACGAGGGAGCTGGATTCCCAACGTCTCGACCCTACGTCATCACGTGACGTCCCCCTCTGTGCATTTCTTATGTGTTTTATATGCATAGAAAGGTAAAATATATACTATATACCAAGACAAACATTTGACTAACTGACTCTAAATAATACCGGATGTACCTGTTCTGACTTACGTACAAATCCGACTTAAAGACGGACTCAGGAACAGAACTCATACGTAACCCAGGGACTGCCTGTACAACTGTTTTGGTCAGAGGTGAGAGCATAGAATAATGTAGCATGGAAACAGGCCTTTCAGCCCAACTTGGCCATGTTGACCAAGATGCCTATCTGATCTAGTCCTATTTTCCCACATATGGCCCATATTCCTTTAAATCCTCCTGATCCATGTACCTGTCCAAATATCTTTTAAATATTGTTATATGTTTGCCTGAACATGATAGAGTTTAATACTGGGAGCCTTCAGAGTGTGAAGAAAGCCAGCCATATAGCACATGAAACCAGAGTGACTTTTGACAAATTTCTGCAATGTTTCTAGAACAACATTGAGTAATATTTTGGTTTATTTATTCCAGGAAGGCAAACAGTGGCACAGGGGGTGGGGATAGGAGAAGTTGGTAGAAATAGATATCTTAAACAGTTTATGTAATTTCATATATTGTCCTGAATATCAATGAAAGAACTGTGCAACAGTTCCAAGCTACTCCGTTGTTCATAAAATCAGCATTTCTATATGGTCATTAATTCCTCATCTGCTAGATGTTCAGTGTTGAACCATTACAGATGACTTGATGACTTCTTGCTCTCACGCAGAACCAGAAAATTTCATTATCTTTGTCAGTTTCCACGGTCCATATGCATTCAACACCAGTACCTTCTGAAGAGTTCTTCCCTTTTTCATAACTGTGGCTTTCCCCAATAGTTCTTAACCATGTTGTTCGTATTTCTGCCTTCACTTTTTCCTCTGCTTCAGAGCAAGGATGGAGTTTCCCTTGCCTTCTCACCCCACTGATCTCCATTTTGAATTGATTGAGTTCCCATAGTTTCCATCACCTTCAACAGGATTTCATCACTGGACACCTCCTCCTCTTCCCTCTTAACATTCTGAAAAGACTGTTCTCTCTTCACCTCTTTGGTTTGTGTTTTCATCTCAACAAGCCACTTCGCTCCCTTTCCCTTTTCCTACACCATAATTCCACAACCATAGCAGTTTTCCAGCTTATGCAGGGAATCAGTTGCATTTCTAATTTATGGTATTGCATTCAACACTTATGAGCTAGTCTCCTGTACATTGAAGAAACCAAACACAGATTGAAGGACCACTTTGCAGAACATTTCCATTTCCATTCCCTAAGGACAGCCTTGCACTTGTAGTCACCTGCCACTTTGATTGTCTGGCTGCTCTGAACTCCCTACATTGCTCTGATGATGTCCAATATAAACTTGAGGAATGGCACTTCATCTTTTCTGTTGGCATGTTCTAAGGTTTGGGGCCTTCTGATGAACTTAACAATTCTGAATACAGGTATCCCCCGCTTTACGAAAGTTCACTTTATGCCACTTTGCTTTTACGAAAGATCTACATTAGTACCTATTTTTGCTAACTGAAAGAGATCCGAAGCGGATTTTCAATTTTACAAAAAAAGGCAAAAATAGCGTTCAGAGTTTGTTTTGCAGCGAGTCATTAGAGGCAGCGTGCACCCCGAGCAGCACCGCCAAGCTCCTTCCTCGGGAACTACCCTCAGCATCAAGCCGCCACAGCTTAGAAACGTGTCTGTGAGCATCTGTGCTTTATCTCGATGTATTTTGTGCATCAGTTAGCAAGATGTGTCCTAAGGTATCAGAAAAGCCTAAAGGTGTTACGCTTAACGTTAAACTGGATGTAATTAAGCATTTCGATCGTGGTGAGCGAAATCGGCCACAGCAGATGACGAACCTTGACCTTCGACATCGAGGCAGGCAGACATAGAAGAAGGTGTAGATGTTAGTGACCTCCCTGTCCTGGTGGATTTAGAAGACGATGAGATGTTAATAGATGACCCTCTTGCTCTCCCTCCTACACCCCAGTCTCCTGTACTTCCCACCACCCCAACCTCCTCTGACTCAGCCTAACACACCATCATCAGTGTGCTCGCTGTCTTCCCAATTCTGGTAAGTGAAATTACACCATACATACATTATTTCTACTTTATATAGGCTGTGTATTTATTATATCATTCCTGCTTTTACTATACGTTAGTGTTATTTTAGGTTTTATGTGTTATTTGGTATGATTTGGTAGGTTATTTTTTGGGTCTGGGAACGCTCAAAAAATTTTCCCATATAAATTAATGGTAATTGCTTCTTCGCTTTATGATATTTCGGCTTACGAAAGGTTTCATAGGAACGCTCTACTTTCAGATAGCAGGGGAAACCTGTACCACCCCTTTTCATTGAATGTGCTGTGCTTTTATTTCAATGCATTTTCCTTTTTTTTGAATCTAATTTCTTTTTTTAAAGTTATTACTTTGCCAAATTTGGCCCATTCTCCGTTTTCCCTTTTTTCATCCCACCCCTACCCCCAAAATTTAAAATATGCTTGTCTTTTTTTTTGTCCAGTCTTTGACCTGAAGAATTAAATCTTGCTTTTTTCCTCATGGTTGCTGCCTGACCTCCAGTGTACTTCCAGCATTTTGTTTTGATAGAATAGTGGGTGGTGTTGACAGAATTCATTATAATTTCCTATCTTTATTCAATGGATTTTGCAAGAAAATATGTGCAATTGGATAAGAATTAGCACTACAGATGAAGAGTGTAACTAGGCAGAGCTCAAATGCCATTCATAAATTTGCTGCTGATACAACTATTGTTGGCAGAATTTCAGATGGTGATGAGAGGGCATAGGAGAGCGAGATAGATGACCAGAAAGCTCAATTTTGGTTTCATCAGACCATAGAACCTTCTTCCAGTTGATTTCAGAGTCTCCCACATTCCTTCTGGCAAACTTTAACCGAGATTTCATGTGAGTTTTTTCCATCAGTGGCTTTCTCTTTGCCACTCTCCCATAAAGCTGTGACTGGTGAAGCACCCAGGCAACAGTTGTATGCACAGTCTCTCCCATTACAGCCACTGAGGCTTGTAACTCCTTCAGAGTTTCATAGGTCTCTTGATGGCCTCCCTCACTATTTCCCCTTCTTGCATGTTCATTCACTTTCTGAGGACTGCCTGCTTTAGGCAGATTTACAGCTGTGCCATATTCTTTCCATTTCTTGATGATTGACTTGACTGTACTCCAAATGATATTCAGTGACTTTTTTATGCATCTCCTGACTTCTGCTTTTCAGTAACCTTTTCGTGGAGTTGCTTGGAGTGTTCTTTTGTCTTCATGGTGTAGTTTTTGCCAGGAAACTGATTTACCAGCAGTTTGATCTTCTGGATACAGGTGTACCTTTACTGCAGTTAATTGAAGCACCTTGACTGCACACAGGTCTTCAAAATCAGATCTAATTATGTGACTTCTAAAACCATTTGGCTGCACTGGTGATGATTTGCTGTGTCATATTAAAGGGGGGGGGGAGGTAAACACTTATGCAATCAATTATTTTGTGCTTTATATTTGTAATTAATTTAGATCACTTTGTAGGGATCTGTTTTCACTTTTTTTTGTTGATCTGTGTCAAAAGAGCCAAATTAAATCCACTGTGATTTAATGTTGTAAAACAATAAAACATGGAAACTTCCAAGGGTGATGAATATTTTTATAGGCACTGTATATCATGTGTTCAGCCGATGGCGTTAGTCTAGGGGAAGACAGTCTCTGGCTCCGCCATACTTGAGAAATCTCGGCTGTGTGGATGCTGCGTGATGTTTTCCCCTGTTACAAATCAGTACCATGAAATAACAAACAGTACGCCATATGCAATTAAGCAATTGAGCTTCATAATTCTTACTTCAACTATAGGGTTAGTAAAGAAAACAAAAAGAAAAAGGGCCTATTTTAATGAAACAGTCTAATGCGCGTGTTGGAGCTCATGATTTTCCCATTCGTTCTTCATCGATTTCCCCAGGCATTGTTGACTCCCGACCCCATTCCAAGTCCACTCCGTCCTGTAGTCTATGACTTCTCCATTCTGGCATCTTCTCTCTCCATCTCCTGCTGAACAAAAGCCCGCGAATACCCCACTCTTGGGCACACAAGAAAGAAAAACATCCCCTCAGTGAATGCCGCACATTCCAAAGCCCCCAATTTCTCTAGTCATAACCCAAACACTGCTGCTACAGAGAAACCATTATATTAGCAGTGAAGTCTTTCCCAGGGCGTTACATGTGCATGTATATAATATATATAAATATACTGTCGGCCCTCCTTATCTGTGGGGGATTGGTTCTGAGACCCCCCCGCGGATACCAAAAATCACGGATGCTCAAGTCCCTTATTTAACCTGAATCAGTGCAGTGGTCTTCAGGACCCAGTGGAACCCCGGACTTTATTTAACATGTTCAGAGCAGTGGGCATTAGGACCTGGTGTAGCTCTGAATCCGCGGTGTTTCTGTTCACGAAAATAATCATGATTGCGATTGAAAATAAGGTGGAAGTAATAAAGTGATCGGAAAGAGGTGAAACGCCATCGGTCATTGGAAAAGTGTTAGGCTACAGTTGGTCAACGATCAGAACAATTTTAGTGGAGCATGTGAAAGGCCCTGCCCCGATGAAAGCTACGATTATTACTAAGCAACGCAGTGGTTTAATTATTGGGTTTTGGGGTTTCAGGTTTTTGATCGTCCACATCAACCTGGCATGGTGGAGAGTGTACTTGGGAGCAATCTGTCCCGAGTCCCGAGAACTTTCGTTCCTGAGCCCAGCGCTGAAACATACATCCTTAAGTGTTTTATATGCACAGAAAGGTAAAATGTATACTATATACGAATGCAAACGTTTGACTAACTGACGCTAAATAATACCGGATGTACCTGTTCCGATTTATTCAGTAAGAGAACTTGCGATTTTTTTCGATCCCGATCCACGATAACCTATGCACATTCTCCCGTATACTTTAAATGATCTCTAGATTACTTATAACAGCTAATACAATATAAATGCTATGTAAAAATAGTTGTTATACTGCATTGTTTAGGGAATAATGACAAGAAAAAGAAGTCTGTACATGCTCAAACAACAAGTGCTGTAAGAGCACTGATGGGTTTTCTCGATTCGCGGTTGCGGAATTCGAGGATGCAGAGGGCCGACTGTATATATTGTGTGTGTGTGTGTGTGTGTGTGTGTGTGTGTGTGTGTGTGTGTATACACATACATATATATACACACACACACACACACACACACACACACACTTACTATATATAGTGCTTATAAAATATTCATATCTATATCTCATGTAAATTCATGTTTTTTAATTTATTATGATGTATTGCATTGTAATGCTACCGCAAAGACAACAAATTTCACAATGTATTTCGGTGATATTAAACCTGATTCTGATGCCATGCCAGACAGAATAGGTGCAGATAGGATCTATGTAATATTGGAAATAAGGGAATAGCTTAATCAGAAATAAATGTGTTTCTTAACAGTTGAGTAGTACTAAGCTGCTTGTACCTCAATCACCTTAGGATGTAGATACGTTGTTGTTGTGATTATTTGCTTAGTGCCAGGAAGCTTGAATTCAATTGGCTTCAAAAAAATCTCTGCGTTTGATGGAAATTGAGCTTGTTTAGCTTGCAGTTTTAAAAATGCAACTTTTCTTCCCATGCATTCATATGGATATCATGAATGAGTTCTCTCTTAAGCTGCTCTGCAGTATAGCTATTTTCAGGTGGCATTTCGCCACAGAAGGCACTGCAGTTTGCCAAGGTGGTGATTGCTTACTGAGAAAGCAAACGCTATGCCCTGTGGCAAACACCTGCCCATTAGATTGTTCCAACAGAAGGGATTGGGATTCTACAGATCCCAGTCAACACCCCACAGCTGTTCAGTGTACATGCAGAGAGATTGTATATTCATGATTTGTAATGCATCATTTTATTGTAATTGAAAAGCCTTACCAAGAAACTATGTTGCCTTTTGATAACTGGCCAAGGGCAAGTACCTGCACTTTGAATTTTTGAGGAGTCCCTTTATCCCATGTACAAAAAAATGATAGTTTAATTTCTAATTAATTTTAGAAAATAAGTTCTCTGTTCCAGCTCATTCTGTTGTTCAGTGGAAGTCTTGAGGTTTGAAGTAACTATCAAGGAAAGATGTAGCCATGAATCTTGCCTAAATAAGATCACTGGAATGGTTTATGAAAGAAAACCTCTAACCTGTTTTTGTAGTTTATAGTATTTGTGTGAACTAATCCAATTTAGTTCTTGGACACTAGCCACCATTAATTGCAACTGGAGCACAATTATAACTGCCTGCAAAGTCCCTTGTTAAAACTGAATAACTGTCTGCCAGGGGAGTAAGACTATTTGCATAATTAGCACATTTCTCAAAGCAGGTTTTGGGGTGAAAAAGGTCAGGGCAGGAATTATTAAGATTAGAAAATGAGTTATAATATTCACTGAAGGATCTAATGATGACAGAGCTTTTAATAAAGTGAATTAGTCAAATGATTCATAAAAATAAAATAACTTCTCAGATATCCCAAGGTAATAAAGATATTATTCTTTTATTGTTGAATTCATGCCTGGCTAACTGTAATTCATTTTTTTCTCCTTTATAACTTAAGTAATAGTTTTCCCCAGTTAATCACAGAGCTGATGATTAAGTAAATTATTTGAAGTACTTACTAATTGGTTGTTGAATACTGCAATACACCTAGATAGAGGTTAAGTACTGTTTTTCAAGTTTATGTTGGGCATCACCGAAAAATAAAGGAAGCCTGTTATTTTACAACTAGACCATAGCCATAGGAGCAGAACTATGCCATTCGGCCCATCCAGTTTTCTCTGCCATTCCATCAAGGCTGATTTATTATCTCTTTCAACCCAATTCTCCTGCCTTCCCTCTGTAACTTTTGACACCCTTACTAATCAAGAGCATCTGCTTTTAAGTATACCCAATGACGTGGCCTCCTCTGCTGTCTGAAGCAATGAATTTCACAGACTCAGCACCCTCTGGCTAAAGAATTTCCTCCTCATCTCAGTTCTAAATGGATGTCCCTCTATTCTGAGGCTGTACCCTCTGGTCCTAGACTCCTCCTCTACAGGAAAAAATCTTCTCCACATCCACTCTTCCTAGGCCTTTCAGTATTCAATAGGTTTCAGTGAGATCTCCTCACCCTATTCTTCTAAATTCCAGCAAGTACAGGTCCATAACCATCAAACAATCCTCATACATTAGCACTTTCATTTCCAGAATAATTCTTATGAACCTCCTCTGGACCCTCTCCAATGCCAGTACCTCCTTACTTAGATAAGGGGCCACACTGTTCACAGTATTCCAAATGTGGTCTGACCAATGCTTTATAAAGCCTCAGCATCACATCCTTGCTCTTATTTTCTAGTCCTGCAGAAATGAATGTCAACATCGTATTGGCTTTCCTTACCACCAACTCAACCTGCCAAGTTAACCTTTAGGGAATCCTGCACAAGAACTTTCAAGTCTCTTGGCAACATTAAACTGCAACATTAACAGTCAGTTTTCCCTTTCCAAAATCTATTATTTTGTCATTAATCATTCAGGTTATCACAGCTTGGGGGTGGGGTAGTGAAGATAAGTTCCCACTATCTATTAAATGCTCCCAGTGGCATGTGTCTCAAGTAGCCTCTGACAACAAAGTCCAGCTCCTGGTTTTCATGTGGGGCTTAGCTACTAAACCTGGCAGAACAGTTTCTACTGACAGGAGAAGGGGCAAAAGTGGATTACTGGCACCTTTATACCAATTGCTTCGGGCAAATGGGGTTCATCAGCATAGCTGGCAGTTCATCCTGGAGAAGGAAAGCTATGTTTTCAAACCTTTGCTCCCTTGTGGCTATACCCACTCATGAGGAAGGCTTTGGGAGTAAACCCTGAGGAAAAATCAGGAGCAGAGCTCCTACAATGAGTTCAACGGTGACTAGCAACTCTACTGGTGCCAAATTGTATCAGTCTCTGTGTGGAGAAGGGATCCTGCTGCATGGCCAACAGTTTGCTCTCCATATTGTACTGCTCTGGCTTGTGTATTGAACATAGACAGCTAAGACGTGACATCCATAGTCGATCCCGACCACAGAAGGCCTCCAATATGGAAAATAAATCGTATTTACAGGACAGGGAGTATTTTGCATCGATTGGTAGCTGCATATCTGACCGAACAAAAGTGATGTGAAGAGTGCCTCAACAGTCTATACTAGGGCCTCTTCTGTTTAACATATACATGCTCCCTCTAGCTCAAGTCATGGTAAGCAACAAAACAGGTGGCTATAATTATGCAGATGACACTCAGATTTATTTAACAGTGTGATCAAGTGACTATGGTCCATACAGTCACTAAAAGAACTGTATTGAACAAATCACTGATTGGATGAGCTGGAATTTCTTCCAGTTAAACAAAGAGAAAACAGAAATAATTGTTCTTGGTGCCAAAAAAGAACGATTAAAAATCAGTGGCAACACGAGTGACGCAGTAGTGAATTCAAAGGCAACACAAATGACGCAGTAGTGAATTCAAAATCAGTGCTCTCTTCGAATCCCTGTGTTACAGACCACAAACCAAGCCAGAAACCTTGATGTTGTGATAGACTTAAATTTAATTTCGAACTGCCACATTAAGACAATTACAAAGTTAGCCAACTACCATTTAAAAAATAGCGAGAGTTAAAGGGTTTCTGTCTCAGCATGATCTAGAAAAACTCATCCATTCATTTATTTTTAAGTAGGCTTGACTACTCTAATGGCATTTTCACAGGTCTCTGTAAAAAAAAATCCTTCAGACAGCTGTAACTCATTCAGAACGCTGCTGCTGGAGTCCTCACGAAGACCAAGAAAGTAGAAAACATCACTCCAGTTCTCAGATTGCTACACTGGCTTCTTGTCCATCAGAGGATTGACTTTAAAATACTGCTACTGGTTTATAAAGCACTGGATGATCTACGGCCAAAATACATCTCCGATCTATTGCTGCATTATGAACCTTCCCAAGCTCTCCAGTCATTTGGGGTGGGTTTGCTTACCAACCCCAGGGTCAAAACTGAACATGGTGAAGCAGCTTTTAGTTACTATGCTCCACATACCTGGGAATAACCTTCTAGAGGATCTGAAGTCTGCCCCAACTTTAAGCTCTTTTAAATCGAGGCTTAAAACTTATCGCTGCAGCTTTTAATTAGAATCTCCTGCTCTGGAATTTATATTTATCATCAATGTTTTTGTAATTTTATTTTTTGTATATTGTCTGAAATTTGATGTTTGATTTATGTCTTGTTCTATGTCAGGCATGGGCAAACTACGGCCCGCGGGCCATATGCGGCCCGTTAAGCTTTTTAATCCGGCCCGCAGAACTTGATGAAATTATATTAATAAACCTTGTTAACGTTTTTTCCCCACAATTCTGGTGTTTTCCCAATAGATGATGCACTCTATATACATTGACCTTTGTTGAGGTGCAGCGTATTACTCCACATTTGCGCTTTACTTTGTGACCTTGTGGCGACCCATTTCCTGGCACATCCAAACCGGCTCACAATTAGCCAGCATTCTGGCTAAGGGAGATAGCCTGCGGGGATTTGTGAGCACAGAGCTCCGCATACTAGCGCGCTCTCACTGTTCTGTCATTGTGCGGGTCGTTGTTGAGTTTTGGCACAGGGGACAATTGAATAAGAAGGAGCAGGACAAGTAGACCTGCATCTCCTACCGTTTTTGAAATAAAGACAGTCAGGAGGAGAGTGATGATGATAATATCTTGAAGGATAACAGAATTTTCAGTGCTTTAAAATAATGACTGTTACTATTAAAAAAAGCTGCATTTTATTCATTTAATTTTCAGTGTTTTAAAAGACATTTCAATAAATAGCTAAATACCATGGGACTTCAAAGACAGATATTTTGTTGTAATGCATTTGTTCATTTTCAATTGAAATTAAAGCACATGTTTTCTACATATCCCATGATATTTTATTTTCTCTTATGAGGTGTATTACCAAAACACTCCGTCCATCTGCTCCTGGTCCGGCCCCCCTGTCAAATTTTAGAACCCTTCGTGGCCCTCAAGTCAAAAAGTTTGCCCACCCCTGTTCTATGTAAAGCACTTGGAACTACCTTGTGTTTGAAAAGTGCTATACAAATAAACTTGCTTGCTTGAAAGGGAATGAAGTCAGCCCTGGCTAGGGGAGGAGCTGCTGCTGAACACAAATAATTCAAAAGTAGAAGGGGTGGGGGGAAGAGGGGGAAAGATACAAAGGGTTGAAGATAAGGAAATAATTTGGTATTATTACTTGTAAATTGGCAGGGTGTTGTAACTTGGTCAAATACCATAGTGATGTGCTGTGAAGTTAAAACAGCCTGTTCTTCAGCTTTGACCTAAAGGCTCAAGTTGTTTAGTTTTCTTATCTCATTTAGGAAGTATTTATATTTGCAGGAATCATATGCAGTTGAAGTGATTCCAGCCCCACAAAATCCTCTTCCAGAAGCTAAATTCCACAGTTCAGTGATTTCTCCACAGGAATGGCCCTATCTGCATTTACTTTATGGGTTAAGGTGGTGGTGGTGGTCTGTCATATCTAATGATGACAGGAAGCCTGTGCGGCAGAGCTTTTAAAGTGGAAAACCCATTGTACAGGGGCAGATCCACTCTCTCGACCTCAAAAGTCTGGGTGCAGTGGTATGAATAGTCATCACAACTGGGGTCTTCCTTGGTTGCAGTGGATGACCATAACTACTTCTGTGCCTCGTCAGCTGAAAGTTCGGTGAATGAGCTGCCCCTTTACCAGAGGTGGTACCCCTTCCTGGACACCCCATACACCCCATGCATTAAGGTAGCAAGCTTAAAAACTGATAGCTGTAAAACTGAAAATACATTCAGTGGCCATCTCTGAACACACAACCTGTCAAACCTTGAAGCAGATGGCCTACAGCAGCAGAAGACCATGAGCACACTCGGTGGCCGCTTTATTAGGTACAGTATCTACCAAATAAACTGGCCATTGAGTGTATATAGATTGCATTCAGCATCAAAATATTTAGGTTCAAATATGAAATTGATATTGAACTATTTATAATGAAATCTTACTTGAAAGATTAGCTCCAAAATCATTATACACTATGTGGTGGTTTAGCATCTGTGTGTCAGTTTAGACATCAGGCACACACATCCTCACAGAAGGACATTGTAGTATTAAGGAGTTAAAAGGCTCATTAGACAAGGAACTGCCAAGCTGTATTAATTAATAGTGCCGCTCCATTCTCCTGTGAAGAGAAACAGCCTTTTGTTTTCTTGATCGTAATTTTGAAACAAATCATTGTCACAAGCCACATTGCTTGAGGGCCACATTACTGTGTTTACCCAGAGATAAATCTGGCTGAGATGAACAAAAAATTAACACAAAGGGGGAATGCACAGCTGCAATTTCTTCTACTGCCTTACAATTTAGGCTGCAAAATATTGTTAGGCTCAATCTTTTCTGTGTCAGTTATTCGTTTTCTATTATTTGCTATGTACATAGAACAATAGAAATGAACAATTATGTGTGGAGTTTTATGGATAAGTGGGAATGATTCCAATGTAATAACCTCATTGGAGTTCAGATCATTCTTTGTATCTGTCATTTGAATCTTGAAATAAGGTTATAATAATTATTCCATGGAGCTTTATAGCAGTGTTAATGTTGTATTTTTTGAGTCACTGTTATTACCACCTTGATGATTCTTACCTGTCAATATATGTTGTGCCAAATAGTATCCATAGTAAAGACTACTAATTACAATGAAGTGATTAGCATTTCATTTTCAGGAAATGGTCATAATTTTAAATTATCTAACGATTTCACCTGAATTTTTATTTATCAACAGAGCTACAACCCGAACATCAAGGTTATTAACACCTGTATGCAATCAGATAATGTTAAGTGTATTCATGAGTCTTTGATTATTTAGCATGTGTTGAAATTGAACACAACAAAAAATAATAACATAAAAAGAGTATTTTGCAATATTATTGCTTGTAATTTTAATGCCAGTAAATTTTCAAATAAATACCTCAGGTTTTATAAAGTACATAAAAATGTGAGTTTTTTTTGTTAAACTTGTATTGTTTCTTTTATGTAATGTTAATGCACATACTAGAAGTAGGACTTCAATGTATGTTGACTCAGATCAGAATATATTGACCCATTGCAGGATCTTTTTCTAATAGCTGCACATTGGATACAACTGGAGAACTGCTGGGGAGACCATAATGATGCCTCCTGATGCTGTTAATATTGAAAGTTCCAGTATATTATAAGAAATTAAATTCTAATAATTTGGGGAATGAAATAAATGTAGTTTATGATGTAGGATCTTTAACGTTACTCTTAAAACATTGATAATCATTGTTTATGTCTGTAATTATAAATACAGCATCTGTCACATTGAATATACTAGAGGATATTTGAAGACTACATAGCAGTGCAAAGTCGTTAGAACAGAGTTGAATCAGGAGGTTTAAAAAAGTGTTTAAATCATGCATTTAACATAAAGAGACAGTCCAAATCACTTGATGTAGGTGTAATTGGACAGTAAGTAAAAGGTAAGTTGTTAGGCACAATCATACATCATAAATGCATTTTAATGAGGACTTCAAACAGTAGCAAGACGAACAGGTAGCAGCAGGTGTTTAATGAGATGGCTACAAATGAATAGTTGGAGGGGGTGTTACCCAGGAGTCCAGACTTTGGGCGGATTGAATGCTGTTGCTGATTAGATTGGGAAGGTTATGAAGAGATTTTAACGCAAATGGTTTGGGTGGAATTTGGGTAATTGTGTGCTTTTTGGTGGGTGCAGAGCCAGAAGGCTGAAGGGCCTCTTTCTCTGCTCTCTGTTCTTATTACTCTATGACCAAGTTGTGAACGTTGAATGTGAAGATTTGAGTAGACATGAAGCCACAAAGACAATGTGTGGATAGGACAACTGACAGTGTATGGAGCATGGAAACTAGATAGCCTGCCAGTAAGACTAAGGGTTGGTGATATTTGTTAATGATTATACTATTCCATTTACAACTCTTCAGATACAGCAAGACCTGGCATCAGAAAGGCATGAGGCAAAAAGGCAGATATCAACTTGTAGCTTTGGGAAGGAGGTTCCAAGTACAGACAAATAAAATTGAATGAGGCAAATAATACTAGAGTAAGCAATAGATGCTTCAAACTTGGTAAATAAGCTTGGTGAGCTCCAGGTACTAATCACTATATTTGATTGTTCAAAGTACATTTATTATCAAAGTATGTGTGCAGTATACAACCCTGAGATTCGTCTTCTGCACAGGTAGCCATGAAACAAAGAAAACCATGGAACCCATTCAAAGGAAACCATCAAACTCTCCCCATGTCCTCTTTCCCCCCCCCCATCCCCCACATGCTAGAAAAAAACTGATTGGCAGCAAAATAAATGAGCAAAAACATAGAATATAAAACACAAAATCAAAAGTAATATTTCAGTTCAGATCTGTGTTCATTATCTGCAGGCTGGCTTGATTCAAAAAATCTCCCAAAAATAGCAACAAAAAATGAGCAACCAGAAACTAGAACACATCATAATATGAATTAGAGTCCAGCCTACAAACCCCGTTGATTTTACCTTGCTCCGGTACCATCCTCCAACAGCATCCAAGGAGAGAGCGAAAGATAATTTGAACGCGAGGACCGTGCTTCCTGAGCAGTAATAGCGAATTAATTTGGAAGAGCAAATTTGCAGTAAACTTTTGGGATTTGGGGGTTATTATCTTGTTTGATACCTGTTATCCATCCTTTCTTGTCTGAGAAGAAGTTGGTGAGCCATTGGGAGGCTTGCAAAGATGATCTGAAATGTGGAATGAAAAGAAGGAGTGCTCTTGTCTTAACCATATTAAGAGGACTGAGTATACCCTGTAATCCCAGCAGGTTTATTTGTATGTTGTAAGCATTGTAACTTGCAAGTACTGTGTAGGTGAGGGGTAGAATCAAGAGGGAATTGGTGGGAATAAATTGTGTAAATGGTTTCTTGATGGCTGCTGTGGACTCGGTATGTACCAAAGAGCTTATCTCCATAGTATATGACTGACTCTGTTCTGAATTTTAGCTGGTGCTTGAGCTGCAGGTCACAAGTCAAAGTGGAGGTTGGAGACTCATCAGGTCAGTTGAAAAGTCCTCTGTGCATTCAGGGAAGAAGGCAATGCTTCTTTAAGATCTGTAAGAAAAATTGTAGCCTCCTCTACTCCAGACTTCCTTCAGTATTCCTCCTGATAGGCCATTAAGGGAATGGATGGCATTTTAATATTTAATATATGACAGAATTTAAGAAGTGTTTAGATGAGCACTTGAATTGTTTCAGCATTGAAGGCTGTGGGCCAAGTTCTGGGAAATAGAAGGGTGCCCACTGGATGGTGTGCTGACAAATGGGCTCTTTTCTATCGTGTATGATGACCCTATTGTACAACTCCCAGAGCTCCTTCTGGTTGACCAACATAAGTTCCTTCTCTATTAATAGAAGTATAGTGCATGATCAGCTGAGAGATCTGAAAAGAAAATGTGCAGCCATCTCCTTTTGCAGCATCATACCAAGATCTTAAAAAAGCAAGAAATTTCCCTTTGTCCATTAACCTTTCTACTGCCAATAACCTTCTAAGATGCATTCTTCTTTTGTTTAATGGTGCTTATGAAAGGTTAGCAGCACAGGTAAAGCCACAAGAAGTAATTATTTATGAAATTTTGCTGACTACCATTGCAAGTTCAGTAGTATTCACAATGTCAAACTGAGATTTCCATCAGTATTATTCCGCTTCTTGAGATGACACTGTTTAGTGACAAAAGGACTGAAATCTGGCATCTTAAAAGCTTGTGCTGTAATGGTGGTAGTCAGAAGCTCAATACATTCATTTAAAGCTCAATTTTTGGCTATTTTACAAGAGGAATTAACCCAATAATTTATTTTAAATGGTTGAACATCTGTGCTGAAATAACAGAGAGCATACTGAATGCATTAGGCAGTCGTAGTCTATTGACCTGTACTATTTGAACACCAGAGAATTGTTTGATAGTTTGTTGTGTACAAACCTTCTTTCTCAACCATCCAGTTCCATTGTAAAAGGAGATCATTGACATAGCATCAGCTGTTTTTAATGGGATCTTTTTTCTATGTTTCTGACACACTGCAGGGGAGAAAATTCTTCTGATCTTGTGCCTTGCTTGAGGCTTGTCAATTTTGTTAACATATTCTCTGGTTTTGCAATCACTGTTTAATGTAGACTACTTACATCCACATTAAATGCAATTTTGGAATCTGCAATGGCCGAGTGCCATTTGTAAGAAAATATTTAACAAAATAAGGAGAAGCAAATAGGCATATTAAAATTATATCATTTTCACTTTTAGAATTAGAAGTAAATGTGGCCATTGAGTTTACCTCTGGGCCATACTCTTTCCATATTTTCACCATCCATTGGTTGTACATGAAGTCAGCCTTCCCACAAAAATAGCTCTTGTAAGTCACTGCTGATAATGTTGCAATATCTGCTTGCCCATGCTATGAGTTTAGTTGAAGCTGCAGTGATTGTTGTGCAAGAAAAGAT
Source organism: Hypanus sabinus (assembly GCF_030144855.1). Classification (NCBI taxonomy): domain Eukaryota; kingdom Metazoa; phylum Chordata; class Chondrichthyes; order Myliobatiformes; family Dasyatidae; genus Hypanus; species Hypanus sabinus. The sequence continues at coordinate 39,345,753 of NC_082738.1, read as the reverse complement.
TAAAAAAGATGAGATGGAGACCTAAGTTTTCTTCCACTGAGTTACTTCCCACCATGGTAATGACATTGGCTATGCTGGTGAGTGTTACCAATGGTGTGGTTGCATATACTGGCTCTCTTGCCGCTTGCTATTCTAGGCAAAATACATCGGAACATTGAGGGATGTCGCTACTGTAGGACTTGCATAATTTTCACTGAACACTTTAAGTTTAGGAATTTTGTGAACCTTGTTGGCTCATATTGGGTTGCCTGTTTTCATGGATCAGAGCCACTTCCACATCACATTGCTCATTGGCTAATGCAATACCAGTTCATTTGAAGGATAAAAAGACGAAAAGGTTTAAAACAAATATGGTTTTATGGACCACCTCTGAGCCGCTCATAACTTGATGTTTACCATTCCGTGGGTTAGAAATGAAAGTATTTCCTCACTTTCAGATTATGCAATCTGGAATTAAAGTCAGAAATCCTGGACCCCAAAATCAAAGTTATTTTTTTCAAAATCCAGAAATATTGCTCAGTTTAAAAATCTTCAGTCTTTTGCACAGCCTGCTGTTGGGACTGGCTGCATATATGCAGGGTTGGTTGTGCTAGTTGCAGTTGGGAATGAGGAAAAAAAAACCCAGCAAAAAAAAAATAGAAGAACATTGAAGTACCTTTACCCATGAAAATTAAATGAACAGTTTAATTGCATTTAACAGGAAATATCAGTTGTTATGCTTGTGATATAAATACTTAATGGATAAAATTTGAAATTTGCTATTTCCATTTAGAAAGGGCTCTGCTCATCTTCATTTAAGCCTCTCTTCCAATTATTCATTGTTTAAATGTGTTCCCTGGAGGAATGTTTGGTGTCTCAACCTTGCAGGGTGTATTATTATTTTTTTATGTAGACAAGCAGTTGGACTAAAGTCCAGTTATGCTGTCTAAATGCTTTCATTGTGAACTAAATATTTGCTGCATGTATCTTGGTTTCTATTTTGCGAAGTGATGTCTGGAAAAGCTGGTCCCTCTGGCAGCCATATCATTCGTGGCATGAAGAATTTGAGAGAGGACTCTTCCTGAATTGTAATTGTGATCCATTTTTGTTAATTTAAAAAAAAATTAAGTGTTTACTTATGGCCAGAATGTCACGCATTTTGCAGCTGACATTCTGAACATTGCTTTTGCTATTTTTTTGCTATTTAGTCAGCAACAACAATCATACTTTCCCCTCATTTTCCCCCCTACACAAGCCTCTTACTCCACACTGGATAATTAGCTTGTTCCCAGGAATCATTTTGGGATTTGTGCAGGAATAATAAATCTGTCTAGTTTTTTTTGCTCTTTTTCTGAAGGGGAATGCCAACAATTATGCGTGTTCACACAATTTAATTCCATGCTTTAATTAAATTCCAGGTGACTTAATTAAATTCATGTAGAATGCCTCACTGAAATTAGTGCTGAAATAGAACTCCCACTGGTGTTTCTATCACTAGCTGTGTCATAGGTTTGCATGACAATTAAGTCAACAGTCAACTCCTGCAAGGCAAAGGTTCTCTATCAACCTGTTGCCATTCTCTGACAATAAAGATTGCTGGATAAATGTAAACTGCTTTTCATGTCCTGGAGCTACCTCTCATTGGTGGTCAAATTTGCCATTACCTCAGTGCACCAGCACATCCTTTGGTTGATAGAGGGAAAATGACTTTAAAGATGAAGACTTCAGACATCACAAAACTCATCATCCACCAAGTGGTGATCACTGCTCTCATGTTTCTGAGTCCTGGAATCCCAAAAAGAGGCATTTCCAGAATGATACCACCAATGCACCTCCTCAAGATTCTTCAAATCCTTGGTAAGGATAAGTGAACGTTGGCTTCCTCTACCTGGCCAATATTCCCTTCATTAAAGCCCTAATTACACTATCAGCTCTGTTGACGTCTTTCATGACACCAGACTCTTAAACCAAGGCTCTATTCTAAGCTCTGTCACTGAATAGGTTATCAGTTTAACTGAAGAAGAGATTCAAGAATGTTCTCAACATGTCCCTGAGTAATTGTAGCATTGCTGCTGACAGTTTAGGATTTTAAGTTCTCGACTGCTCACAAGGGAAGAGGAGCAGTTGAGGCAGTATCAAAAACCTGAAGTTCGTGTATCAAAAACACACAAAAGACAAATGTTCATGACGGAAGGAATGAACTACCCCTCAAACCACCCACCTGTTCTGTTGGGCACCTCGTGACCCATCTGTGGAAGTGTCTGTGGTTTCCAATTCGTCAGTCCTCTCAGAACCCAGAACTGGAAGGAAAGCAAGAAATCCTTAATCCTGTAGACCTGCCTCAGAAAAAAACTGTCAGCACAAAATGTTTCTAAATTTTGTCCCACTCTCCATTTCACCATTTAATTGGATCTTCAGTGACTAATTTGTTCACTTCCACTCATGTATCCAAGAGTCTATTTTGTAAAGTGATAATTTTTTTAAAATATCTGTTATTTACATATAGTTACTTTGAGTAGTATGTAGCACAGTGTTGTTGTACAATGCTACGTAATACGTATGTGGATCCTTTACCAGGTAGGAACTTGACATTACAGTGTGCCTTCTCTCTACATCCTTTTCCTCCCCCCCCCCCCCCCCACCCTCAAGCCACAACAGCTGAGCTAGGCGGAGCCAGGAGCTCTGTACAGATTTGCTCACACAGAAAGTTGATGCATTTGACACTATTCATTTTTTTGCTTATAAACTATTCAGTTATGAGCAGCTTTTAGGAACTGAGCCATGTTGTAACCTGGGAAAGATCTGCATCCCATTTCGTAGGAAAACTAATTGAATTATAAAGCATACCACCAGGATTAAGTGTTTAGACAAGCTCTTCGCCTCACCATACTTCTGGAGTGATAATTATAATTCTGTTTTAGTCAAAACACAGCATGGTAGTGTAGTGGTCAGCACAATGCTTTACAGTACAGGTGACCTGGGTTCATTTCCCACTGCTGTCTGTAAGGAGTTTGCCCATTTTCCCTGTGACCACCTGGGTTTCCTCTCACAGTCCAAAGACCTACCAGTTAGTAGGTTAATTGATCATTGTAAATTGTCCCGTGATTAGGCTAGAATTAAATCGGAGGCGGTATGGCTCGAAGGGCCGAAGGGCCTATTCTATGCTGCATCTCAATAAATAAAAATATTCTCACCAGATTTTGTAGAAGAAATTAAGTCCGGTAAAATAATGCAAGGTTTGAAGAAGTGAATATTCCTTTGTGTTAAATGTGAATGCAGATAATGTTGGTCTGTACAGAGGAGGGTGTTGAAAAGTAGTTTCACTGTGAATGAAGTTGATCAAAATACTTTATAATAACAATATCAAAACACAAAATTCTGACAATACACCATAACAGTATCAAGGCAGGAGTGTTGGCATTGATAAAGACAGCTGTAGTTAAGTTCAGTTGATAATGTAATTAAACCTATTTTTGGGATCTGTTGTTGGCAAAATTAAAACAGGTTAAAATTGCAACTAAAATACAATATTGCAAACCCAATTTATTGCAAGTGATTACAAGTCCAATGGAGTGAAGTTTTGCTAGAAAAAGATCAAAGTGGTGTATTTTGCCATGGGATTGGTCTGTGAAGCTGTGGAAGTGTTTCATTCATGACCAAAAGGAAAGGTTCAATGAAAGACTGAATGTAGTATTTTATATTGGCGTGTGCAGGCTTAATATTTTCTGCTGACATGGGGATACATCACGGAGAATTAAAGGATGTAAGATTGTTGTTTTAAATTTTTCTCTACTAAACATTGAAAAGCCACCAGCAATACAACCTCTGATTATATCTGCCGTTCTTCAGTTACAAATGACAGATTTAGTGACACCTGCACAAATGAGCAAGCTCCTTATAATACTACTTATTCAGAAGTCTGATGTACACACATAGGTTCATTCCAATGAATGGCAAATCTAGTTGTCTCTCTCTTCGTAGTTGTTCTTTCTTTTCAGTCTTGTGTTTTTGATGCCATTCATTACAATACTACGGAGATATAACTATAAGATCATAAGACATAAGAACAGAATTAGGCCATTTGGCCCATTGAGTCTGCTGTGCTGTTCCATCATTTCCTCTCAACCCTATTTACCTATCTTCTCCCCGTTACATTTGACACCCTTACTAATCAAGAACCTCTGCTTTAAATGTACCCAATGACTTAACCTCCACAACTGTAGCAATGTATTTCACACATTCACCACCCTCTGGCTAAAGAAATTCCTCTTCTTCCGTTCTAAAAGGTTGTCCTCTTCTGAGGCCATGTCCTCTGGTCCTAGACCAGGGGTTGGCAACCCTTACCACTGAAAGAGCCATTTGGACCCATTTCCCACAGAAAAGAAAACACTGGGAGCCACAAAACCCGTTTGACATTTAAAATGAAATAACACTGCATACAACGTTTTTTTTTGCCTTTATGCTATGTATAAACAAACTATAATGTGTTGCATTTGTGAAATCGATGAACTCCTTCAGAGAAAACGAAATTACATTTCTGCATGCAACAAAAACATTTTGAACTCCGAAAAAAAGACGTTGGGTTGAAGGTTACTTTTAAGTAAAATACTCAATGTCTATTTGAATCCTTCTTGTATTTATGAAAAACACCGAACTTAAATTGTCCGCCAGCAGCAAACCAAAAATAACGTCAGCCAGCTGTCAGCCTGAAAAATAAAAGGACTATTTCACTGAACAATGAAAAAATATGAATATACGTAAAATAATAGGCAATTAAAATATTTATCATACTTGGTTAATGGGATTTCTGCTCCTGGACCTCAGCGCTCAGTGTCTGCACATCAGGGCTGTATGACGTCACCTTCATCTTTACACAGGATCGCAAGCTGTCATCTGTGAGGCGTGCGCGATGTTTGTTTTTAATAAAGTTCATGTTGGAGAACACCTGCTCACATACATATGTGGATCCAACGATCGACAGGACTGCAAGCGCATACGTTTTAATGTTTACATAAATGTCGGGGATAGCATTCCATGTTTCGAACACACGTTTGTCCGGTTTGAGGAGGTTTTCAATATTACTCCATTTGTGATTCTGAGCAAGAACGGCCTTCTGACGGGCAACATCTTCAAGGTCTGCTGTTAAGCGTCTAAACTTGGACACCCATATGTCTTTGTCGGCTATGTCGGCCAGTTCCATCTCAAGATCAGGTTGACTCACACCTGCCAATGCAGTCGTATTCAGTAGGGATGGATCGATGTTTAGGGGAGTGACCGGGAAGGATAATGTGTTTTTTACCTCTCTGAAATCACAGAAGCGTTTCCCAAACGATGTTTGCATTGCGATGATTGCAGAATGTAAATACTCTGAATTTATCATGTCGTGAGCTTGTTTGAACTCTCTCAAATTGGGGAAGTGAGACAATGTGCCTTTCTGTAAATCTCTGGCAAGCACTGTCAACTTGCGCTCGAATGCCAAAACATCCTCCAACATGTGCAGGGCTGTGCGTCCTTTCCCCTGAAGAGCTGTGTTCAGCGTGTTCAGGTGTGCTGTCATGTCTACCATGAAGTGTAGCTTTTCCAGCCACTCTGGCTGTTCCAGCTCAGGAAAGGTGAGACCTTTGCTGCCCAGGAAAGTTTTCACTTCTTCCAGACACGCAACAAAGCGGTTCAGCACCTCCCCTCTTGACAGCCACCGGATTTTGTTGTGCAGCAGGAGATCAGAATATGCGCTTTCCGAGCTCGTCCAGTAACGAACGGAATTGACAGTGATTTAAACTTTTTGCCATTATTTTATTGACAATCTGAATGACAACATCCATTACTTCTGTGCATTCCGGAGGAAATGTTTGAGCGCACAGTGCCTCTTGGTGCAAGATGCAGTGAAAAGTCAGCAGCTTTCTGTCCAGCGACTTCTGCAGTAAAGCCACAAATCCCTTGTGCACTCCTGTCATACTTGGTGCCCCATCAGTAGCTGCTGACACCAGATGGGTGGTCTTTATTCCTTTGGCTCTTAAACAATTCAAGACAGCCTCACAGATGTCCTCCCCCCGTGTTTGGCCTTTTAGAGATATCAACTCAATCATTTCTTCCTGTGGCCCGGCAGAGTTTACATACCGGCGGAACAGCGCTAATTGTTCAATATCACCTTTGTGTTTAGAATCGTCACAGGCAATCGAGTAGGCCACAGCTTAATTGATGTCTTTAATTTACTGTCTTGTGATGTCTTCTGCCATTTTTATGGTTCTGTCTTTGACAGTCTTTGCAGAGAGGGGCATATCCCTGATTTTCTGCACAATTTCACTCTTGTTTTTAAAGTCCGTGAATAGATGTCCTGAAATCTTAATGAAAGAACCTTTTATATATTCACCATCTGTAAACTGCTACCCGTGCCTGACTATTTCCTGAGTGGCAACAAAACTAGCATACGTAGTTGATTTTACAGACTTCATCCACTTCTTGAAATGATTTTTGCTCAAATCAACCTTCCGCATCAGTTCCGAAACGGCTTTTTTCCTCTCATCTCCATCCGGATATTTTTGAGCAAAGGCTGCGTGTTTATTCTGGAAATGTCTTGCGACTTTTGACTTTTTGTTGTTTGCTAGTTTCTCATTGCATATTAAGCATACCGGTAAACCAGTCTCGTCAGCAATGAAAGCAAATGAATCTGCCCATGTATCGTTAAACGTTCTGTTTTCTTCAGTCACTTTTCTCTTTTTAGAATTATCCATAGTTAGCTGACCTTGGATCGAAAAATTAAAGAAATCGCACACTGGCGGGTGTCAGGCATTGGCAGTGGTGACATATATTAATAGCGACAAAAAACACATTTTATTTAGATTGTACAAGATCACCATAATCTTCAAATTTAGAATTACATTTCAAAAACTAACAAACTAACATAAAATACATTTTAATTAAATACTCATAATTTATTTTCCAAAGCCACAGGGAGCCGCAGCACAGAGATGAAAAAGTCGCATGCGGCTCTGGAGCCGTGGGTTGCCGACCCCTGTCCTAGACTCTCCCACTATTGGGAACTTCATATGGTTGCCATGTTGAGTGATTTTTTTTTGTGTGTATTTTCCGACTTGAGGTTGAAATCAACTTAAGGATGTCCGTATAAAAATAATCAATTCATTTCCTGAAGATGCTCTGTAATAAGAAAAGAGAAAGAAAACGCAATGGAAACAAATGGAGCATCACTTTATCATGCTGATGTAGGGAGATTAGGAAGAAAGGGATGGATGGTTCTTTTCATTGTTTGGGAATAATGATTGCAGGAAATGTGGGTATGGCATGGATAGCAAAGAGATAGAAACATAGAAAATCTACAGCACAATACAGGCCCTTCAGCCCACAATGTTGTTCCGAACATGTACTTACTTTAGAAATTACATAGGGTTATCCATAGCCTTATATTTTTTTAAGCCCCATGAAACTATCCAGGAGTCTCTTAAAAGACCCTATTGTATCTGCCTTCACCACTGTTTCTGGCAGCCCATTCCACTCTCTGCTTTTTAAAAAAAAAAACAACTTACCCCTGATATCTCCTCTGTACCTACTTCCAAGCACCTTAAAACTGTGCCCTCTCATGTTAGCCATTTCAGCCCTGGGAAAAAGCCTCTGACTATCCACATGATCAATGCCTCTCATCATCTTATACACCTCTATCAGGTCACCTCTCATCCTTCATCGCTCCAAGGAGAAAAGGCCGAGTTCACTCAACCTATTCTCATAAGGCATGCTCTCCAATCCAGGCAACATCCTTCTAAATCTCCTCTGCTCCCTTTCTATGGTTTCCATATCTTTCCTGTAGTGAGGTGACCAGAACTGAGCACAGTACTCCAAGTGGGGTGTGACCAAGGTCCTGTATGCTGTAACATTACCTCTCAGCTCTTGAATGCAGCCCCACAGTTGATGAAGGCCAATGCACCGTATGCCTTCTTAACCACAGAGTCAACATGCGCAGCAGTTTTGAGTGACCTATGGACTCAGACCCCAAGATCCCTCTGATCCTCCACACTGCCAAGAGTCTTGCCATTAATACTATATTCTGCCACCATATTTGACCTACCAAAATGAACCACCTCACATTTATGAGTTGAACTCCATCTGCCATTTCTCAGCCCAGTTTTGCATCCTATCGATGTCCCACTGTAACCTCTGACAGCCCTGCACACTATCCACAACACCCCCAACCTTTGTGTCATCTTGGGAAGAATGACTTCCTGATTTGTCAATCTATTTAAATTAAAGAATGGTGGGAGACATTGTGTTAGATTTGATATGGCTTTATAAATCTTCAGTTTTCTCTGTGTAAATGTCTCCCTGATAATGAAGAAAACATGTGACATTCTAACCTTCTTGGGTTGGGACATTGAATACAAGTGTAAGAAAGTCGCACTGCAGCTATAGAAAACTTTGCTTAGGCTACACTTAAGAGTATTGTGCAGAATTCTGGTCGACCTGAAAGGATGTGAAGTCTTTGGAATGGGTGCAGAAGTAGTTTACCAGGATGGAGAATATGAGCTATAAGGAGAGGCTGGACAAACTTGGGTTGTTTTCTCTGGAGAGTCTGATACTGAGGGGAGATTTGAAAGAAGTTTATACAATTATGAGCTAGGGTAGACAGTCAGAATATTTGTCAGGACAGAGATGTCAAATGTTAGAGAACATGCATTTAAAGTGAGAGAAGAAAAGTTTAACGAAGATGTGTGGGGCAAGTTTTTTTTTTGCACAGAAAATGGTAGGTGCCTGGAATGGACTGCTATGAATCGTGGTGGAAGCAGATGTGATAGTGGTATTTAAAAAGTATTGGACACATGAATATACAGGAAATGGAGGAATATGAATCGCATAGAGGCAGAAGTTTAATTAGGCATCATGTTCAGCACAGACATCATCGGCTGAAGGTCCTGTTACTGTTCTGCACTGCTCTATGTTCTGGATTTTCCTGGATTCTCTGCAGCCAGATGCATGCCAGAAAAAAATCAGTTTGAGATGCAATCAGGAAATTAAGTATTCTAATGTATGGACTTTGTAAAGGAGATAAATTGGGACACTGATTCTAATATTTGTATATTTGTTAGAATCAAATATATTGTTCAGGAATGATGGCAAAATACTTGCAGGTCAGACAGCAACTGTGCAAGGAGAAACCATTAATGCTTTGGGTTGTTAGCCAGTTCTGATGAAAGATGTTATATATTTGAGGTTGGACAGTGAACTGCACTGAGCACATTAGTAAGCTTGAACTGTATTAAGTGTAGAAGACGAGCTTTGAAACTGGTTTATATTCTGGACTGACAACAAGTGGCTTTCTCATCTTATGCCCACATAACATATTTACATCTTATACAAATACACTACAGAAGGTAAAATATTCGCTGCTACTCCATCCACAGATGCTACTTGGCCTGAAAGTTTTCAATTATTGAAAAGCAATTGAAGTTTCAGCATTTTCTATTTTTATTACCTTTCATTTGGAATGGGTAATAGGGTTTCAGTGAAATGAGTTTTTGTAGTGTTAGAGTTGTAAAGAAAAGCACACTGTACAGTTATTGGTCCTTTACCTTTGTTATTAGAAGGATTAGTTCAGGCTGTACAGCAAGTAGATGAGGGTTACACTTTGGTAGTTGCAGTACTTGGGGGAAATTATGGACCTTTTATGTGTGGCCTTTTGTGTGCAGTAGTCTCTTTTCCCATGTTGTAGTGGTGTTGGTAGGCTAAATATTTGTAAAAGTTAAGTTTTTATTGTTTTGAAAGTTTACTTGAAGCTGTTTTTCAATTTCTGCCACAAATTGTTTCCGAAAATGATGCCGACCAGTAGGTTTCATTTTGTTGCAGGAACTGAGACTTGTGTTACTCTATTCATCCCATGAACTACCTCACAGAAAGTTGCAAAAACATAAATGTATTTCAATAAATAGTCAGGGGACTAGCTTAAATTCTTAGCTCATGACTCTTTTTGACACTGAAATTTATATGAACATACATTTTCAATTTTGAGATTTTAGCATGGAGCTGAAATGGAAGTTTGTTTTTTTCCCTAGATGGTAAGTCAACATGCAGCTATAGCTGAAATACTATATTATAATTATAGGGTGTATAATATTGAGTCATATTTAGTAATCTTAAGCTAGTCATTGTTAAACTATTAAAACTATCAGCTTGTCTGAGAACTTTATTGCTTCAAGAACTTGGAGGTATTAAAATGTCCTCCATGTTAGTAATAAATCAGGCTAGGAGCTCCCCTGATGCTTAACCTGAATAATAGTGGCTGCTGTAGAACTGTACCTAGCAAGTCTGAATATACCTCCCTTGTTGAATTACCTTATTTGGACCAGGCTGGAAACAAGAGTTCTGCAATCCATTTAAACTAGGTAGATTGGAAAATATTTCAGCCAGGATTCCCACTTCTGATGGTTGCCCAATAAGTCCTGTGAGTAAAGTAAGCAATGCAAGGATTGGGTCTGCTGTGAGGTCCCCTGCAATGGATTAACATGCCAGCTCTCTTGTGTGGGCTGTTTCTTAACAGTTCTCCAAGTGTATTTGCATGCAAGGTAGAGTGATTATATTCATTATTTTAATAATGGTGGATCTGGTTTTGTTTTGTTGACTAACTATTGCTTCAGAGCCCAAGGTTTTGTTTCTTTCAGCTGCTGCCCATAGTATTTTTGCAGCCTATTTTTAAACTTGCAGTTTATTGGCAGGTTAATAGACTACTGTACGTGCAGGCTGACATGTGCAGTTGATTCAATATACAGGACTGGATTTTGTGAGAGCTTTGAACTCAGTTAAAGTTACTTTCAAGGGTTGTTGAACTCCTTGGTGAATCGGGACTGGCGTGCTTTAAATTGGCAGGAATTTTGTATATTTTGGCTTGGAAGTGGATTTCACAATGTCTAGGAGAAACACACTGTTCCTCTGTTGAATCTGTAGGGAACATAAACAATAAAACAAACAGACAGAGAGGGGCCCAGCTCATTGAGATATACTCACCAGCTCAATATTTGTCTATATTTTAATTTTCATTTATGGCTGGTACTTATTATGTGTGAAAGTAGGATGCCTATACTGTGGTCATGCAGCATTTCATGTTTTGAGCCTTCGTTCTATGAAACCCAAAAGATTGGGGAGCTGGTCCATTTTCTTGTCTGTCTTGTGCCCTCTATGTAAATTACACTGGAGAAAATATAAGGAATATATTAAACAAAAATATTAATTAGGACAGGTGTATTTTTATAGAGATATGGAAACATTTACTTTAATATGTGGAGAACAGAGGTCCCACAACACCTACTATTCTCCATCTTAATAACAACATTGAGCTAAAATTATTTGGTTTTTATGATCCACTGTTAGGGCTATACTTCTTTGCTCTGTTGAACCCTACCCTAGTTTGAAAACCTAGCGTTTATAATCTTTTATGTTTGCCTAAACACTTTTCTTAGAAGTCTTGGATACACCAGAATGTCAATTTGCTTGAAGAAACATTGCTGTTGTAATAATGCCCATAAGTATAGGCATTATTATCTGTTTGGGGTGTTGATGTGGTAGATAAGGCAATGATGTAATTTTTTTTATTGTCACATGTACCAAGAGACATTGAAAAGGTTTTGTTTGCATGCCATTCAGAAAGATCATACCATACAAAAGTGCATTGAGATAGCACAAAGTGGGGGGAGGGGAGCTAGAGTGAGTGCAGTCCAGGTAGGGTAAGTGCCAGGACCATGACAAGGTAGATTGAGAAACCAAGAGTTAATTGTTAGTGTATGAGAGATCTGTTCAGGGGTCTTACAACAGCATGTTAAAAGCTATCCTTGAGCCTAGAGGTACATGTCCTCAAGCTTTTCTATCTTCTGCCTGATGGGATGGGGGTGGAGAAGAGAGAATGATCAGTGTGGGAAAGGTCCTTGATCAAAACTGGTGGTGATGATTTTTCTTTTGTAGATTAAACATGTCGGGGATTTGAGTTTAGTGTAGGACAGGGGTCGGCAACGTTTACCACTGAAAGAGCCAATATGGACCCATTTCCCACAGAAAAGAAAACACTGGGAGCCACAAAACCTGTTTGACATTTAAAATGAAATAACACTGCATACAACGGTTTTTTTTGCCTTTATGCTATGTATAAACAAACTATAATGTGTTGCATTTATGAAATTGATGAACTCCTGCAGAGAAAACGAAATTACATTTCTGCATGCAACAAAAACATTTTGAACTCCGAAAAAAAGACATTGGGTTGAAGGTTACTCCATAGTTAGCCTACCTTGGATCGAAGAATTAAAAGAAAACGCGCACTGGCGGGTGTCAGGCATTGGCAGTGGTGATGTATATTAATAGCGATAAAAAACACGTTGTAGCGGTGTAGCGCTACACGCAGCGCTAAAATAAAGACACTGCAGTCAGAGTTAACTTTATTTGAACTAAGCAGCCTTGCTTTAAAGCCTCCCTCAACTCGTCCCCGTGGGCGCAGATGCTCCAAAAGACACGTACTCACAAACCCCGGTAGGCTATCTCCCTTAGCTGGAACGGTGGCTAATTGTGAGCCGGTTCGGATGTGCCAGGAAATGGGGTCTCCACAACGTTTTTAGATTGTACAAGATCACCATAATCTTCAAATTTCGAATTACATTTCAAAAACTAACAAACCACGGGGAGCCGCAGCACAGAGATGAAAGAGTCGCATGCGGCTCCGGAGCCGCGGGTTGCCGACCCCTGGTGTAGGAAAATGATGCTGAGGTGTAACATCAGCCAGAAACATTAATTGGCAGAGCAGGTTGAATGGCCTACTTGTACTTCAGTTACTCATTTTCCCAGCTTGCCCCTCTGGTGCCCCAACCCAGGACGTCCTCCACCTGGTGAAAACATGCCCTCTCACCAAGGTCCAAGACAGCTTTACCAAAGTCCATCGATGCAGCCACAACTGGAGGTGTGGCTTGACAAAAAAACAAAAGTGTGAAGAGGAAAACACCTGCCATACGAAACAACAACAAACTCTTGTTTCTTGCACCTCACTCCATTCATTCCACCAACCACTGGCAGCAGTGACTTTAGATGTTGAGACCCTAAATCTGCAATTCCTTTGTTTTATGGAGTAGCCCACTCCACAGTCAGGCAGTCACCTGTTCCTAATTAATCTCTGCCTTTAAGGCTGTTACTATGTGCAACCACTAAATGATCCCAGGAACAAAAGGGTTAGCATATGAGGAGTGTTTGATAGCTCTGGCCCTGTACTCGCTGGTGTTTAGAACAATGGGAGTGGGTGGCAGTTGAAACCTACCAAATATTGATAGGTCTAGATAGAGTGGACTTGGAGAGAATGTGTCCAACATTGGGAAAGTGTAGGACCAGAGGGCACAGTCTTAGAATGCAAGGATGTCCCTTTAGAACAGAAAGGAGGAGAAATTTCTTTCGCCAGACGGTGGTAATTGCCACAAGATGGCTGTGGAGACCAACATATTTGGTATATTTAAAGCAGAGGTTGATAGTTTCTTGATTAGTAAAGGCATTAAAGGTCAAGGGAAGAAGACAGGAGAATGAGATTGAAAGGGAAATTAAATCAGCCATGTTCAAGTGGCACAGCAGACACGGTGGGCCAAATGGCCTAATTATATGATCTCACCACATTTGTTTGATAACTTATTCAGCATTCATTTTGGATCCTTGGGGCATGTTGTTGTATAAATGCAACTGTAAATTTCTAATATTTTTGACAAAAAAGATTCTATGGTGGGTGTGACAGGATGTGTGAACAAGTGGTGTTTGCAATGGTTCATTTTTTTTTGTTTTCTTTCTGTGTAGCATTTTGCAGTGTGTGTTTCACTTGAAACAAGGCTTGAGAAACTCTTGATAACTCCTTCATCTGTGCTGCTGCTTCACATCTGGTTTGAGTGTTCACCTACTCAGGTAAGCAAGCACAAGTTATTGTTGTATTTGTTACGGTAGCTGCAATAAAACACAACCTCAAGGGATAGCCACGATGGCAACAAAACATAGAAGCCAATCTGAAAATCCTAAAAATAAACCTGAAGTAAAAATAGGAATTGCTGGAAGTGTTCAGCAGGTCAGGCAGAAGAAATGGTGTTAATGTTTTAGGTTGAAAACCCTTTGCTTTTGCTTTTGACCTAAAATGGTAAATGCCTCTGTTTCCACAGAGTGCTCCCTGCCTAGTTGAGTGTTTCCAGAAATTTCTGAAGTGTAGCATGAAATTGTTTTAAAATGTTTGAATTTTTGTTGGTACTAAATAATATTACACATTGAGGAATCTATCTGTGGACCTGTCTGATTTATAGTTATTTAACTCTGGTTTGTCATCTTTAGTAGTCCTTTGGTGTGGAGGATGACTTTCTTCTGCTCACAATTCCGAGAGTTCTCAAAGCTGAAGAAGCACATGCAGTTTCTGTTGTAGGTGAGGGAAGAGATGCTTGTCTGGATGGTTGCATAGGTTGGTTGTTTGAGAGGTTCTGTGCCTTCTAGTCTCACCTGGCCTGTATGTACGCCATCTGTCAAAGAAACACAATGTTTTCTCAGATCCTATATTTCCATGAGTAGCCAGGGATTTCCCTGAATTGAAGAGGACGAAGGGAAGTTTTAAAAACTTCACTGAAGCAGGTTCTCTGTATTCCTGGAAATCTCTTATTATAATGGAACTTGATTTGTATTTGGGAATGGGGTTGGCATGAGAATGACGTAAGTATAGAAAAGAGGATCGTCAAGCTGAATGAACTTACCCCATGTAGCCGAGAGTGAAAAATGTATGTCATTGACTCATTTTCTAGCAACACTCTTGAAAGAGATACCAGAGAAATGAAGAAATGTGAGGGAAAAAATGGTGGTTAATTTGGGTATAATATGGGGAAGGCTCCCAAAGAGATTATGGCTGCCCATGCCTCATAGCACAGTTGATTAGCAAATCACATAACTTCATGAAAAGTGTTTTTGAGAGTGCTATTGAGTAGCATTTGCTTGCCAATGCCTGGTTTGGATTTTGACACAGTGCCCCCACTCTAGACGTGATCACAGCTTAGTTGAGGTAGGAGATAAATTGTGGTGTGAGCAACAGTCCTTGGGCAAGCATTTAAATAAATGCAGTGTCAAGGAGCTCTACTTAAATTGAAATTGAAATACTTAACTTGAAATAAGTGAGCTTTGAGAGGAAAACACACGAATGGTTGGGGTCATTCCTTGCACAAAGAAAGATGCTTGTGGTCATTGGATGTCAGTTGTCCCACTTCCAGCACTTGACTGCAGTATTTCCACAATATGTCCTGGGTGCAGCAATCTTCATATGCTTTTATCACTGACCTTCACTCCATAATAAGTTCAGAAGTAGGGTTCTTTTCTGATGGTGAAACAATATATAATTTCAAAGTAGTTTATTATCAAAGAACATGTATGTCACATATGCAACCCGAGAGTTGTTTTCTTGCAGGCATATACAGTAAATTCTAGAACTAGTTGAATCAATGAAAGACTGCGCCCAACAGGATGGTCAAACAACCAGTGTGCAAAAGACAGCAAACTGTACAAATACAAAAGAAAAAATAATAAATAAGCAATAACTGTCAAGAACATGAGAAGAAGAGTCCATGAAAGTTGGTCCATAAGTTGTTGGCACAGTTCAGTGATGGGGCGAGTGAAGTTGAGTGAAGTTATCCCCTATAGTTCAAGAGCTTGATGGTTGAGGGGTAATAATTGTTCCTGAACCTGGTGGTGTGGGTCGTTGGGCTCCTTTACCACTTTCCTGATGGCAGCAGCGAGAAGAGAACTTGGCTGGGTAGTGAGGGTCCTTGATGATGGGTGCTGCTTTCGTGTGACTGCACTCAGTGCAGATGTCGTCAATGCTATGGAGGGCTTTACCTATGAAGGGCTGGGCCACATCCACTACTTTTCGTAGGATTTTCCGAACAAGGACAATGGTGTCTCCATACCAGGCTGTGATGCAACCATTCAATATGCTTTCCACTACATATTTATAGAAGTTCAATAGTTCCTTTTAATAACAGAGAATGTATACAATATACAACTCGAAATTCTTGTTCTTTGCAGACATCCATGAAAACAGAAGAGTGCCTAAGGAATGAGTGACAGTAAAAATGTTAGAACCCCCCCCCCCCCACTTCCTGACCACATACAAGCAGCAGCAAACAACAACCCTCCCCCTCCTCACTTACTTTAGCCAAAAATGTTTCAGCACCCTCCATCCACCAAGCAGGTAACAGCAAAGCCCTCAAGAAAGACCATGATGTGCAGTACAACAAAAACTATTCATTTACTCGACAATTTGACATACCACAGGCTCTGTCTCTCAACTTAATAGGTGCCCCCCATTCACAGTGAGAGGGGAGAGCAAAAAGGCAGACAGCTCGCTGATTTCCGGTGCTAAAGTCTGCTGCATCGCTTTTTCCAAGTTCTCTGACTCGAGAATCAGCCACAAACGTAACCCCCACCAGCAAGAGAAAGAGAGAGCAAGTGATTTGCTGAGTACAGGGCGCCCAACAGCTGACCCGCTATTTTATTTTCTCCCATGATGTTTCAGTCAGTAGCACTGGCATAGAATCAGTTTGTTCCCAAAGCCTTGGAACCCCGAAGGAGTGCTTGTCTTCTAGGCCACGTCCTTGGGATATCGAAAAATGGCTGGTTGATGAGCCCTGGGAGCAAGTCCCACCACTGCAAAGACCTAAAGTTTGAGTGTAGCTCTAGGTCAGGGTCTTCTACAGAACCCCATCCACCTTGAAAAGGAAAACGAGAGACATTAAAGGTAGAAATTAAGCTGTTTCCGCAGATGAACTTGAAGAAGTCGCTGTCAAACACCAATGTAGCTCCGCTGTTGTCAGAGTTTTAGATGTCATGCCAAATATTTGCAAATCTCTGCAAACAAAGCTGTCTTAAGACCTGCATGCAGAATGATCAAGTCAATTTTCAGTCCTGCTGAAGGTTCTCGGCCTGAAACGTCAACTGTACTCTTTTCCATCTGCTGCTTGGTCTGCTGAGCTCCTCCAGCATTTTGTGTGTGAACCTTACTACAATATTCTTGCAACATGAGTATGCTTTTCAAAATCACTTTCTTCTTCCCCTCATCTACTTTGTAGTATAGGGTGGACACACATCTCTTCTCAAGCCACCCGGTTACTTTTTCTCAATGTTCCATATAAATATATCAATCTAATTTATTTCACATCGAATTGATTTCTAGTTGGAATAGAGATTGTTAGTCCAGCATTATCATTTGGTCATAATGCCATTTGCACAGACCAGGTACCTGTAACCTTCAAACCCATGTTTCTCCCCCAATAGTGAGACTTGTTTTTACAATTGGATCCTGCTTATTCTGTATTCCTTTTACTACTGGCTCTCAGACTAGATTTAGTTCTGCAAGAAAGTGATGATCAAGTTCAGTTTTCCAATAGGAGAGAGGTGCAACTTCTTTAAAGCAAATGAATAATTCTGCTTTGATATTATCATTTTGGACATAATCCAGGAACTTCTCCGTGGATTGTCACCTTGTTGTGGTGGAGAGGCTTGTGTGGTCCTGAGATCCCGAGAGCGATGCCGTCTGGAGCTATGCTCCTGGTAGGGTCACCCATGGTGATAAGGTTGAGGGTGAGGTCCCTGACAAAGAACAATCCAACCAAGACCTCAACGGTGGAACAGGCGGACGAAGTTACTTCGAACTCAATGGCTGTGGAGGTAGATGAAGGCTGGAACAAATCCATCAGCTCCAATCGTTGTGGTTTCCATGCCATTGGAATCAGTTGGTTGATTTGTGAAGTATCGTGTGCTTCTTGGAGTGCAACATCAAGTACACGTTAAACAAATACACGCATAGGCGTCTTCGCGCTGTGGGCCACATCTTCAACTGATCAACAGAACGAAAACCATCATCCTCAACCTTGGGATAGCCATGTCGACGAATCTAGGAAGTATTTTATTCAAATTAGAATGAAATTTTCAAGGAAACTGGAAATCCAAACTGCTTTGTAGGGAAGAAGTTATAAATTGCAAAGAGATTTTTGGCAGTGTTATTATGGGGTTATGTATGGTTTTCTTTAAAAATCAAAGTTTGAGTACCATGAAGTATCTGGGGTGTATTGTAGGTCTTGTCTGTATTAGAAAGGTGTGTGTATGAAGTAATTAAATCAGCCATTCAGTGGTGCTAGCGATAGCTTCACTAATGTTGATGGATAAACTTCATTTGATAGTTCTGGCAAGTTGCCTGTGTATTGCTGATAGTAATGATCAGTTTGTCGATTTGTGAGAGTGGGAATTGTGATGGTGCAGCCACAGATGGTGTTATGGGAGAGAGAAAAGAATTTATGTTGGAATTTGGTAAAGCTTAAGCCATAAAACTGCCAAAGAACTGAAATTATTCCGATTGCGAGACTCATTTGAAGTGATCCTGGTTTTGTCTGTTCCAATTGAGTATAGAGGGCTGTGGAAACAAGATCATTTTTATCAGCTGCCGCTTCCATTATTTGTTAATTGGATACAACTGCATTTTGAGATTTTCCTTCTCTATTTCTGCACCGTTGCAACAGAAAGCCTTGTTAATGAATGCAGAATACATCTGTACAGAAACTAATCACTGGGGACATTATTATCTCTTGAATATAACATGACTGAGGGGCTACTGTCAGATAATTGACTATCCAGAAAAAGAGTTTAATTCCATTTGATTATGTGTTTTTTTTTTATAGCCTTAGATCCTACCTGGGCCAAATGTGATCCAATGTTACACCATTTCCTTATCATGTACTTCTTCAGTGAAGTATAATATTTCATGGCATTGGCAAACAACTTGTGCATTTATCCAGCTGTACAATACACTTGTTAGCAAAGGTAGTTGGAACTTACTGAATGATTCTTTCTTTTTAAAAAAGGTTCCTTTTGGAACAACACACGCAAAATTGCTGCAGGAACTCAGCAGGTCAGACAGCATCTATGGAGAGGAATAAACAGTTAATGTTTTGAGCTGAGGCCCTTCAATAATGGCTAACTACTTTTGTAAGAAAATATTACTTTTTAGAATTAAAATGTTAAAAGTAAAGTAAAGGGGCTTTTTGATTAACAGGATATTGATTTTTGATGATAAGATGATGTTATTACATGTAACTTATTTCCATGAATGTATTCCTCTCTTGCATATGGTTAAAAGGCTGGGTGGTCTTGTTATCTAAGATGCTGCTCCAAAATTAATGAAAACTGTAGGCTTCTTTGCTGGTTACAAAAATGTCTGAATTTAGAGTTAATGGAAGATAGATGTAAGTTTATTTAAAAAGAAATCTATGTTTATTTCCAGTTGCACAACTCAGCTTCCAAACTGAAGATCAGGTAAAAGACCAGTGTATCCACTATTGGTGAATCATTGAAAGCAATAACAGATATGACATTTGGGGAAAAATTAATCCATTGACAGAAATATTATTGTACAAGTCTGCACCTCAACAACACAGACTGAGTGGCATGAACTTGAAAATGAATGAGTTTTCAAAGAGCAAGAACGACTGAACATATGAATTTCCCTTGTTATAATATTGCAAACTTTGTATTTGCCGAAAAATATAATTAGTTGTAGTTTCAAGCAGAAATACTCTCATGTGGAATAGAATACCGATGTAAACAAAGGTTTCAGGTTTGATTTTTCACTTTGGCTGGGTAACTGATTTTACTTCATTGTCAGAGTCTGAAGCCTATGATTCCACTCCAGATATCTGAACGCATAAGTCCAGGGCTGGCATTTCAGAGGGAGTGCTTCATTGTTGGATGTGTCTCCTTTCAGGTGAGGCCCATATTTTCTATCAAATTAATGTAAAAGAACCCATTGCAATATTCCAAATAGGTAAGTTATCACAGGATTCTTGCCCAGTCTATTCTCCCCTCCTCAGTCATCTTCTAACATCCCAGGAGTTAATCTGGAGAATATTCTCCCAATCACAAGTATTTCCTTTATTCGGTGGGGAGATCACAGGGTCCTAAATAGCAATAGGAATAATAGCAATAACTCAAATTCTCCTGGGCAAATGTACTGTTTTCTTTCCTAGTTGCTGTGCATATGAACCATGTACAAGGACATCCAAGTTCTTTTGAACACAGACCTTTCCAGTCTCTTGCTGGTTATATTTTTTTTAAAAAGCCTCTGCTTGTTTGTTTTTCTATTTCTGCTACCATATTTTTCCACATTATGTTCCATCTACCAGGCCCTTGCACATTCACCCAGATTATGCCCCTTGAAACCTGTCTACACTATCCTCACAACTAACTCTGCTGCCTTAGTCTGTATCAGTAATCTTAGATAAATTATGCTTGGTCTCATTCAAATCGTTGATTATAAATCAGAACAGCACCAGTCTCCAAGTCACAGCCTTCAAACGCAAGGTGAGCCATCCACTGTTCTCTGTTCATTAATAACTAACTCTGGGGTTCCGGTGACGTCATAGTCGAGAATGGCAGCTTAAGGCACGAGCTGCTCCAGAAAAATGCGTATTAAGCCCTGTTAACCCATCAAATAATAATATTTTTCGAAAAATATTTGAACTGAAAAGAGGGGCAATAATGGGGAAAAGGAATGGAAATTAAAAAAAAGCGACGCTGTGGAGCCTGCGGCTGAAAGGAGTGCAGCGGGCGGCTCTCCTACCCGACCGCGTGCTAGCGAGGTGGACACTGGGCCTCATTCAGGTGAAGCGGCGAATGTGATCGAAATCCTGAAAGAAATAATGGAGGTCCAGAAAGATATAAAGCAGCAGCTCCGTGATATTAAGTCAGAGCTCACCAGCGTCAATCAAAAAATAGCGGTGGCAGAGACTCGAATTGAGAAGGTGGAAGATTGAGTTCAAAATGTGGAATGGATACTGAGTAAGTCGATAAAAATATTAAATCACCAAGAAGGTAAACTGCTTGACCTGGAGGGAAGATCACAGCGGAAAAATATCAGAATCTACAACGTTCCCGAAGGAGCAGAGGGCTCATCTATGACGGAATTTGTTGGAAAGTTACTGCGGGACACGCTGGATCTGCCCCCAGCTATGAAGCTGGAAGTTGAAAGAGCCCACCGCGCGTTAGTCCCAAAACCTACCCAGGATAGAAAGCCACGCTCAATAATAATTAAATTCCTTCGGGACAGCACCAAGGCGGAGATTCTACGAAGAGTTTGGAGTAAGAAGAGAGTGTTTTTAGAGGATAAATTAATATTTCGACCAAGATTCCCCCCCCCCCCCCCGCGGTCCTCCAGAAATGCGAAGAATACTCCGAAGTAAAACGAGTACTAAAGCAAAATAAGATCAGATTTCAAACTCCATACCCTGCTAAACTTCGAGTGTTTTATGACAACAGGACGCGGTTGTACCAGACAGTGGAAGAGGCATCTACAGACATGAAGGCCAGAGGGTTGCCCGTCAGCATGACCAAAACGAAGGAAAGCCTGGCTGAGGAATTATCCCGCTCTGCTTGGGAAATAGTGCGAGAAACGAGAAGGCAGGAGACGGGAGGAGGCCGAGAGAAGTATATCAGGAAGAGACCGGGAGTTTCCCAAAGACAGTCCTCACCCCCTTCAGAAGAGCCATAAGGTTTGGTTAACTTTAAAAATGTTGAGAAGCTAAACGGAAGCAAAAATACACGGTGATATACCTATTTCGAGAAATACTTATTATAATATGGATTTTATATTCTTTATTCGCTCACTTACTCCTTTTTCCCCACCAAAGTGAGAATATATATGTGTGCATATATGTGTATGTATGTAATGTGTGTGTGTGTGTGTGTGTGTGTGCGTGCGTGCATATATGTGTATATATAGGTGGAGTACACAGGGAAATCTTTTCTGTGTAATGGATTTGTTCACTGACTTTTATGAATACTGCAATGGGGGCCCTCAACTCACAAGTAAGAGGGGTTATCCCCCACAGCTAGACATTTCCTCCAGCCCAATGCAGGGTCATCTACTAGAGACCTCAGCCTTGGAATCACACGTTCGTTGCCATTTTTGTTATTATTTGCGTTTCTTGGTTCTTATTTGTTCAGGGAGTAGATCCATTAAGTTTTATTCTGCTAATTTCAATGATACATTGACTGATAAATACTGATGGCTAAGGACAAGGTAAAATTCATTTCTTTTAATGTCAATGGACTATTAAATCCAATCAAACGTAATAGAATTTTATCCAAAATGAAAAAAGAACAAGCCCATGTAGTATATTTACAGGAAACTCATTTAAGTGATAATGAGCATAGAAAACTAAAGAGAATGGGCTTCACTAATCTGCTTTTTCTCCTCATATACATCAGGACATAGGAGAGGAGTTGCTATTCTTATCTCAAGTAAGCTAACTTTTGAAAAAGTATTCGAAGTGGGAGATAGAGAGGGCAGATATATTCTGGTAAGGGGGAATATAGACGGCAATTCAGTTACTCTATTGAATATATATGCACCTCCGGGAAGTGATATTTGTTTCTTCAAGAAAATTGCTGATATTATGGTAACGGAAACAGAAGGTCTCCTGATATATGGGGGAGACTTAAATTTACAATTACAACCAAACTTAGATCTCCAATAGAAAAACCTATGAAACAAAATCCTTACATAAGAAAGTTAATACACTTTTTGAGGATGTTGGTTTAATTGATATATGGAGGGACCTTTTCCCTGACAGAAGGGATTACACTCATTATTCTGCTCCCCATTCTGTATATACAAGAATAGACTATTTCATAACATTTGGAAAAGACAAAGACAAAGTAAACACCTGTGGAATTGGGACAATAGATGTAAGTGACCATACACCTATATATTTATCTGTTGATTTTGACCTACAACCAAAGAATACTATTTGGAAACTAAATTCAAGTCTACTCAATGATCCGTACTTTAAGGAACAAATTAAAAAAGAAATTGGTCTCTACTTAGAATTTAATGATATTAGAAAGGTGTCACTTCCCATTTTATGGGATATTCTGAAGGCGGTCTTAAGAGGGAAAATTATAGCAATATCTTCATATAAGGAAAAAAATGGAATAAAACATTAGAGGAATTACAAAATAGGCTGAAGGAACTAGAGAAAAAACAAATTGAATTTGGCACAGGATACATTAGGGGAAATTAAAAGAATTAGGAATGAAATAAATAATTTGGCTACGCAAATCAGGAAAAACTTAATGTTTCTGAAACAGAGACATTATGAAAGTGGATTGAAATCTATGAAAATACTGGCGTGGAAACTGAAAAAAAAGATAGCAGAAAATACAATTCATAGAATTAGGGACCCAAGAACAAAAATGATAAAAAAAAAAATAAGCTAAGTGAAATTTAAGAAGCTTTTGAAGTGTTTTACAAAACTCTATATTCCAAAGTTCCAGGGGAAGCATAACCCAAACTGACACCTTCTTGAATTCTCTGGAGTTACCCACTTTAAGCGAAGAACAAAATAGAACGATGACTGCTGATATAACTGAAGTTGAATTAAAAGCTGCAATTAGTAGGCTTAAATTAAGCAAGTCACCAGGATCAGATGGGTATATGGCAGAGTGGTACAAAGAATTTAAAAATGAGTTAATTCCTGTTTTGCTCCCCACACTGAACTGGGCTCTAAAAAAGGCACAAATGCCACCCAGTTGGAAGGAAGCGATAATCTCAGCTATACCGAAAGAAGGCAAGGATAAAATGGAATGCGGGTCATTTAGACTAATATCTGTTCTTAATGTAGATTATAGATTATTTACCTCCATCATGGCCAAACAATTAAAGTAGTTTCTACCCATACTGATACATAACGATCAGACAGGTTTTATACGACAACGCCAGACACAAGACAATATACGAAGGACACTTCACATTATAGATCATATACAAAAAAATAAAATTGAAGCAATAGTGATAAGCGTGGACAGTGAAAAAGAATTTGATTCGGTTAATTGGAATTTTCTTTACAGAGTTTTACATAGATTTGGTTTCCAA
Organism: Hypanus sabinus; assembly: GCF_030144855.1. Taxonomy (NCBI): domain Eukaryota; kingdom Metazoa; phylum Chordata; class Chondrichthyes; order Myliobatiformes; family Dasyatidae; genus Hypanus; species Hypanus sabinus. The sequence continues at coordinate 39,321,818 of NC_082738.1, read as the reverse complement.
GACATAATTATTAAAACTATACAGATACTATATGACAATCCTACTGCTAGGATTAAAATCAATGGATATTTATCAAATAGTCTTACCCTAGAAAGGGGCACAAGACAGGGTTGTGCATGGTCACCATTACTCCTCGCGTTATATCTGCAACCATTAGCTCAATACATCAGACAAAATGAAGATATCAGGGGAATTACTATTAAAGGGACAGAGCATAAATTGGCTTGTTATGCAGATGACATTTTGATCTATCTAGGGCAACCAACATACTCTTTACCTAAATTGATGCAATCAACATGGTCAATTATCAGGATACAAGATCAACATAGATAAAACTCAATTACTTTCATATTACCATAGCCCACGAAGAGAAATTGAAAGTAGTTATCCCTGGGCATGGCACACAAAGTCTTTCAAATATTTGGGCATCATTATGCCAAAAGGTTTGGCAAAATTATCAGAATGTAATTATCAGCCTTTATATAAAAAAATTAAGGAAGATGTGGCAAGATGGAACCTGATTCCTCTTTTCAGTCTCAGTTCAAAGATTGAGTCTATTAAAATGAATATACCGCCCAGACTGTTACATCTCTTTCAGACCCTGCCAATAGAGATTAATCAAAATCAATTCAATGAATGGAATATGATGCTATCAAGGTATATTTGGCAGGGTAAAAGGCCTAGAGTTCGTCTCAAAACTTTGCAATTAGCAAAGGAAAAGGGGGATGGGGCTTACCTTCTCTTAGAGATTATTATTTTGCAGCACAGTTGAGAGCTGTGATATGTTGGTGCAACCCATCATACGGCGCTCAATGGTAAAACATTGAGGAGCGGGTACTTCCCATCCCCATACAAGCAATTTTGGCTGATAACAACCTGCAAAGGTACATAAATACTATTGATAACCCATGGGTGAAATTGACTCTTAAAATATGGAAAACCACTATAAAAGAATATAATCTAGAGGGAGATATTGCAATTCTTAAATGGTGTTCATATGATTCAGATTTTACACCAAATAAATTGGATGCTAGATTTAAGGACTGGACAGCTAAAGGAATAACAGTTCTTTGCAACATAATGAAAGAAGGAACACTGTTCAGTTTTGAAATGCTTAAAGAGAAACACTTATTAGAAAAATGGGATTTTTATCAGTATTTATAGATGCGACAATATGTTAATAAGATGCTTAAAAATGTAACTAAAGCAAATACATGCTTGATAGAGCTCTTTAGAAAAGCACATAATTCAGATAATGGTAGTAGAATCATTTCAAGCATGTATAAGGGGTTGTCAAATCTTAAAACTCATTTAACTTCATACGTTAAAACAAAATGGGAGAAGGAAGGAGGGATAATTATATCTGTGGAAGAATGGAGATATCAATAAAAGTGTACCAGTTCACAGAAATGGAGGGAGTTTGGATGGAAAAACTTGATAAGATATTTTATTACACCCTCTCAGAAGTCCCATTATGATAGTAACCTCCCTGTTTGCTGGAGAAATTGTGGAAATCAAAATGCAAATCATTATCATTTTTTGGGACTGCCCTGTTATCAAAAACTATTGGAGGGGGATACACAATGCCCTACAAGACATCTTTAAAAGTGAAATACCCTTGGAGAGTAAGACCATATATTTTGGATATATACCTCAAGAATGGTTGAAAAGAGATAAATATTTAATGAATATCCTGTTGGTGGCTGGTAAAAAGACTCTTACTAGGAAATGGTTATCACAGGAGAGCCCAACTTTAAGTACATGGATGGAAATTACAATGGACATTTACAAAATGGAGAAGATAACAGCATCTGTTAATCATAAGCTGGAACAATTTGATTCATACTGGGAAAAATGGTTCAACTGCATAATGCCTCATAGGCCTGATTTTATTCTCACAAATCAATGAAACTGTTGTGGGGGAAAAAAGATCACTCACTACTTGTACATAGTTCTTTCCTTTTGCTTGTTTTTTCTTTCCACTCTTTTCTATAAATGTATACCCCAGATAAAGACTTTGTGGAGATTTTGTGATATATATGAAATACATCTTATGGAAATGTTTTTTTAAAAAAAACTAATTCTGGTGCGTTGTCCCCCAATTCCATGTGCGTTGCTTTCTAGTGCACACCATTATTATAAATCTTTTGAAAGTCCAAATATACCCCATTCCCCTGACACAAACAAGAGAAAATCTGCAGATGCTGGAAATCCGAGCAACACACACAAAATGCTGGAGCAACTCAGCAGGTCAGGCAGCGTCTATGGGCCGAAACTATTCGACAGGAGGGTCAGCCGTTTCAATGTTTTGGTCTGAAACATGGACAGTACTCTTTTCCATAAATGCTGCCTGGCCTGCTGAGTTCCTCAAGCATTTTGTGTGTATGTTGCTCCATTCCCCTGTCACCCTCCTCTATTCTGTTTCTTAAACCCCAAAACTGAAACAGTCTTTCAGTGGAGACAGAAGAAACTGTAGATGCTGGAATATGGAGCAACAAACAACTACTGAAACATCAGCAATACTTTTCTCCCAGAGATGCTGTTTGACCTTCTGAGCACTTCAACAGATTGCTTGTTGTAGACGATTTTTCAAACTTAATTCCCCTTTCATGAATCCCTGTTAACTCTTCCCAGTACTATTATTATTTTCTAATTGGTTACAACTTAATACATTTTATTTTATTATTTAATTTTATTTAGAGGTACAGTACGGTTGCAGGCCCTTCCAGCCAAATGAGTCAGCGCCACCTAATTACACCCTTGTGACCAATTAACCTACTAACCTGTACATCTTTGCAATGTGGGAGGAAACCCACGCGGTCGTGGGGAGAACGTACAAACTTCTTACAGACAGCAGTGGAATTTGAACCCAGGTCGCTGGGTATATTGTTATCCTAACTGCTACACTACTGTAACTTTCTGTTTTCACTCCTTTATTTAAAGAGTGGGGTTACATTTGTTGCCTTCTAATCTCTTGGAATCTGTCTGTAATGTATGACAGTAGTGCATCAGCTATCTTCACAACCATCTCTTACAAAATCTTGAGATATAGTTCATCAGACCTGGGGAATTTAAGAACTTCCTGGTTGATAAAAAGCTAGATTTTTACTATTATGATTTTTTTCAGATCCTTGTACACTCTTAAGTTTTTTCTTCATTATTTCCAAGAAGTTTTGAGTGTCATTTTCTATGAAGATGGCTTCAAAGTATTTGACTAATTTCTTTGCTGCTTCCATATTTTTCAACATAAATTCAGACTGTAAAGGATTCCTGTTATTTTTTGCCATTATTTTCCTTTTAACTTATTTACAAAAGCTTTGACCATCTGTTTTTATGTTTTGCATTACTCTTGCATTCTCCTTTCTGTATCATTATCAAAGTCTTAGTCCTCCTTTGAACTCTTAAGTTTTGAAATCTAAAGGAATTTTGGTCCTTTTGGTGGCATTTGGCCTTTTTTCTTTGTTCTCAATTTTTTTTTAACTTGTTAGCCCCAGCTGAACTACATCTCCTGCTACTTTTTGCTTTAAAGTGAAATACATTTTGCAAGCTGTTTAAGTGTTTTAATGCACATTTGTTGTCATATCTTTTTAATGTAGCTTCCTAATCTATCAGAGCTAACTCATGCCTCATGTATGAGGTGCTTTGTTTGAATCGAAGATACTGAAATTCAAATCACTTTTATTCTTTCAGATGTTGTCCTTTGATGAACACAGTTCTATTAGGGTCCCTTAGCAATCAGATACATAATTTGTATTGTATATTAAGGCAGAGTTAGATCTAAAAGATCTGTTCCTTGTTTCCACAAAATACTTATCTAGAAAACTATTGTTTAGACTTCATGAATTCGTCCCCCACAGTATTACTGTTAATTTGGTTTCCCCTATGTCTTTTTGGATTAAAGTCCCCCAGGATTCTTTCATTATGTTTGTAGGAACCTCTAGTTCACTAATCAGTATTTTACCATACATTATCCTACTGTTTGGAAGCCTATAGATAACTTCCAATAAGATATCTGCACCTTTCCATTTCTTTATTCTTTTTTACCTCTCCAATATTAATATTTTTCTTGATACTTTGATCAAATATTAATTTTCTCCAGTGTCTTTATCGCCCCTTTTGTAATAAAGACAGCCCTTCACATTTTCTGTTTTGCTTGACTCCTTTAAGAATTAAGTTTTCTGGAATGTTTTCTGGATATCAGACCACTGGAAAATGATGATGAAGAGGTAGTAATGGGGAACTTAAGCACTGTATGTTGTGGAAGACACCAGCCGTATGCCAGAAACTCGAGTGTCGGGGGCAGAAGTGAGTATTGTTGCTATTATTAAGGAGAAAGTGCTTAGGAAGCTGAAAGACCAGATGGACTGCACCCTGGGGTTCTGAAAGGCAGCTGAAGAGATTTTGGAGACATTAGAATTATCTTTCAAGTATCACTAGATTCTGGAATGGTTCCAGAGGACTGAAGAATTTGCAAATGTCACTTGACTCTTTAGGAATGGAGGTAGGCAGAAGAAAGGAAATTCTAAACCAGTTAGCCTTACTTCAGTGATTGGGAAGATGTTGGAGTCCATCACTAAGGATGAGTTTTCGGGGTACTTGGAGCCACATGATAAAATAGGCCAAAGTCAATTTGGGTTCTTTCAGGGGAAACTTGCCTGAAAAATCTGTTTAGCCTCTCACACCCCTTTTACATTGGTGACACAACAGTGGAAACTGCGAGCAGTCTCAAACTCCTGAGAGTGCACATCACACTCAACCTCTCATGGCCCCAGAACGAATCCTACACAGTCAAGAAAGCTCACCAATGCCTCTACTTTCTGAGGAGGCTGAAGAGAGCTAGACTTCGCATCCATACTCACATCATTCTACAGATGTGCAGTAGAGAACATCCTACAACTTACATCACTGTATGGTATGAAAAACTGCACTGCAGCAGACAGGAAGGCTTTACAACCGGGTAGTCAAAACTGCCCAACACATCACTGACACCAGCCTACCCGCCATCAAGGACATGTATACAGAACGGTGCCGGCAAAGGGCCAATAATGCCATCCAGGGTCCCACACACCCTGCTCATGGACTGTTTGTTCCACTCCCATCAGGGAGGAGGCTTTGAAGCATTCACACCAGGACCACCAGACTCAAGAACAGCTACTTTCCCAAAGCAGTAAGGAAATGTTCAGTCAGGCACTTTGGTAGGAGGAAGTCCTCTGGTGCTCCCCTCCCCCTTTCTTTCTTCTAAGGCCTTCCATCCTATGATACTCTCCCTTCTTCAGCCTTGTATCCCTTTTGCCAATCAACTTCCCAGCTCTTAGTTTCATCCCTCCCCCTCCTGTCTTCTCCTATCATTTCGTGTCTCCCCCTCCCAGTTTCAAATTTCTTACTATCTTTTTTCTGTTAGTCCTGACGAAAGTTCTCGACCCGAAACGTCAACTGTACTTCTTCCTTAGATGCTGCCTGGCCTGCTGCATTCCACCAGATGAAATTAGAATTGGGTTTATTATCACCGGCATGTGTCGTGAAGTTTGTTAACTTAGCTGCAGCAGTTGAATGCAATACATGATATAGAAGAAAAATAAATAAATAGATCAATTACAGTATACATATATTGAATAAAAATCATGCAAAACCCCCCCAGAAATAATTTATATTAAAAAAGTGAGGTAGTGTCTAAGGGTTCAATATCCATTCAGGAATCAAATGGCAGAGGAGAAGAAGCTGATCCTGGTTTCTGTACCCTGGGTGCAAGAGGTCCTCAATAATGGATGCTGCCTTTCTGAGACACCGCTCCTTGAGGATGTCTGGGTACTTTATAGGCTAATACCCGAGATGGAGCAAACTAAATTTACAGCCCTCTGCAGCTTCTTATGGTCCTGTGCAGTAGCCCCCCCCCCCCCCACCCCCTTACCAGACAGTGATGCAGCCTGTCAGAATGCTCTCCACGGTACATCTACAAAAGTTTTTGAGTATTTTAGTTCACATACCAAATCTCTTCAAACTCCTAATGAAGTATAGTCGCTGTCTTGCTGCCTTTATAATTGCATCAATATATTGGGACCAGGTTAGGTCCTCAGAGATCTTGACACCCAGGAACTTGAAACTGCTCACTCTCTCCACTTCTGATCCCTCTATGAGGATTGGTATGTGTTCCTTCATCTTACCATTCCTGAAGTCCGCAATCAGCTCTTTTGTCTTACTGACGTTGAGTGCCAGATTGTTGCTGCAACACCACTCCTCTAGTCACCATTCCTTTACGCCCTCTCATCACCATCTGAAATTCTACCAACAATGGTTGTATCATCAGCAAATTTATAGATGGTATTTGAGCTATGCCTAACCACACAGTCATGGGTATAGAGAGAGTAGAGCAGTGAGCTAAGCACACACACCTGAGGTTTTTGTGTTGTCCAGGTGGTCTAAAGTCGTGTGAAGAGCCTTTGAGATTGCATCTGCCGTTGACCTATTGTGATGATAGGCAAATTGCAATGGATTCAGGTCTTTGCTGAGGCAGGAGTTCAGTCTAGTCATGACCAACCTCTCAAAGCATTTCATCACTGTTGATGTGAGTGCTACCGGGCGATAGTCATTAAAGCAGCTCACATTATTCTTCTCAGGCGCTGGCATAATTGTTGCCTTTTTGCAAATGGAAACTTCCACCCGTAGCAATGAGAGGTTGAAAATACTCCCGCCAGTTGGTTGGCACAAGTTTTTAGAGCCTTACCAGGTACTCCATCAGGATCTTCCGTCTTGCGAGGGTTCACTCTCCTTAAAGACAGCCTCACATCGGTTTCTGAGACAGAGATCATAGGGTTATAGGTGCTGCAGGGATCTTCACAGCTGTACTTATATTCTCCCTTTCAAAGCGGGCATAGAAGGCGTTGAGTTCATCTGGTTGTGAAGCATCACAGCCATTCATGCTATTGGGTTTTGCTTTGTAGGAAGTAATATATTTCAAACCTTGTCAGAGTTGTCGTACATCTGATGTTGCCTCCAACCTCATTCAAAATTGTCTTTTCACCCTTGAAATAGCCCTCCGAAAATCATACCTGGTTTTCTGGTACAGGCTGGATCGCCAGACTTGAATGTCACAGACCTAGCTTTCAGCAGGCGGCATACCTCCTGGCTCATCCACAGCTTTTGGTTTGGGAATGTACAGTAAGTCTTTGTTAGGCAAACACTCATCCACACAGATCTTAATGAAGTTGGCACAACTGCAGCATACTTATCCAGGTTAAAAGATGAATCCTTGAATGCAGTCCAGTCCACCCATTCAAAGCAGTCATGTAAGCACTCCTGTGTTTCCCTTGTCCATACCTTCTTGATCCTCACTACTGGTGCTGCAGTCTTCAGTCTCTGCCGATACTCAGGGAGTAGAATTACAGCTAGGTGATCAGACTTCCCAAAGTGAGGGTGTGGAATGATGGTGGTGTAACAATGGTCCTGTGTGTTGTTTCCTTTGATATTGCAAGTGATCTGTTGATGGTAATTGCTTAGTGATTTTTTTTTTCCAGACTGGCCTGGTTAAAATCCCCAAAACGTTAGGGTATGCTGTTTTGTGCATGTTGATCCCATTGCTCAGATCATTTAAAGCCTGGTTTACATTGGCTTGAGGTGGAATGTACACTGCTATCAAAATGATCCCGGAAATCTACCGCGGTAGGTAAAAAGGAAGGCACTTAACTGCTAGATATTCCAGGTCTGGTAAGCAAAATTGGGACAGCACTGATATATTTGTGCACCAAGAAGAGTTGATCATGAGTCTCTGCTTTTTAGAGACTCTATAAGATCTACCCTGACAGTGTATAGTAAACCCATTGATCTGAATCGTTGCATCTGGTACAGAAGGGGTTAACCAGGATTCTGAAAGAAAGGACACATGTGGTTCTAATGTCCCTCTGATTCAGCACCCTAGCTCTGATATTATCGATTTTATTCACCAGAGACTGCACATTTGCCAGCAAAGTAGTTGGTATTGGGAGTTTAAAACCCCATTTCCTTAAACGTACTTGTATCCCTGACCTGCAGCCCCCTTTCCTGTGAGGATGAATCCGTCCCCAGTTGGCATTGTTTCTGTCAGTTTTAAGCAGCGATAGTTTGTTTAAAAGCATTATGACATCTTTGATGACTGTACTAACCCTGGAAGCAGTTGTGTTTTTTGGCTGTATCATGCTGAAATGAGAATATTTAATTGTTCATTGAGAGTTCTGCTACATGAGTTGCCCTGGAAGTGGGGGAAAAAACTGAAGAAAGAAATGAAGAGATCTTGAAAAAGAGTCCATAGTTTATGGGAACAGTTCAGTGATGGAGCGAGTGAAGTTATCCCCGCTGATTCTAGAGCCTGATGGTTGTGGGGTAATAACTGTTCCTGAACCTGGTGGTGTGAGTCTTGAGGTTCCTGTACTTTCTTCCTGATGGTAGCAGCGAGAAGAGAACGTGTCCTGGGTAGTGGGGATCCCTGATGATGGAGGCTGCTTTCCTGTGACAACGCTCCATGTAGGTGTGCTCAGTGGTGGTGAAGGACTTATCCGTGGTAGACTGGGCTGTATCTCCTACTTTTTGAAGGATTTTCCATTCAAAGGCAATGGTTTTCTTATACCAGGCTGTGATGCAGCCAGTCACTATACTCTGCACTACACGTCCATAGAAGTTAGTCAAAGTTTTAGCTGACATGCAGAATCTTCACAAACTCCTCAGGAAGTAGAGGTACTGCTGTGATTTCTTTGTGATTGCACTTACTTGCTGGGCCCAGGACAGGTCCTCCAAAATAATAACACCAAGGAATTTAAATTTGCTGACCCTCTCCACCTCTGATCCTCCAATGAGACTGACTCATGCACCTCTGGTTTCCTCCTGAAGTCAATAATTATCTCCTTGGTCTTGCTGACTTTGAATAAGAGGTTGCTGTGAAGGCACCATTCAGTTAGATTTTTAATCTTCCTATATGTTGATTCATCACCATCTTTGATTTGGCTTGTAATATTGGCTGAGTCAGTGTTAAGGAAGGCAAATGGAATGTCAGCATTCATTTCAAGAGGACTAGATTATAAGAGCAAGGATGAGGCTTTATAAGGCCTTGGTCAGACCACACTTGCAGTTTTGCTTCCCTTATCTAAGAAAAGATGTGCTGGCTTTGGAGAGAGTCGGAAGGGTTTTTGCGAGAATGATTCCAGGAATAGAGGTGTTAATGTATGAAGAGTGTTTGATGCCTCTGGCTCTGTACTTGTTGGAGTTCAGAAGAATGGTGGTGGTGGGGAGAAACTCATTGAAACCCATTGAATATTGAATGGCCTAGATAGAGTGGATGTGGAGAGGATGTTTTCTATAGTGGTTGGGTCTAGAACCAGAAGGCACAGGCTCAGAATAGAAGGATGTCCCTTTAGAACAGAGATGAGGGAGAATCTGTGGAATTCATTGCCACAGACAACTGTGGAGGCCAAGTCATCGGGTATATTTAAAGTAGAGGTTGATAGGTTCTTGATTAGTTGCAGCTTCAAAGGTTATGGGGAAAAGGCAGGAGAAAGAGGTTGAGAAGGGTAGTAAATGGCCTAATCCTGTCTTATGATCTTGTGGTCATATTCTATTCCTGATAGTACAGTACAGCAGAAGAACAGGCCTTTCATCCCATGATGTCTGTGCTGATGGTGATGCCAAATTAATCTCATTTTGCCTTGCATTTCAGTAATGGCAATTAAATCATGTCTACCTCCTTCTAAAGTGTGTTATTAATTTTTCCATATAATTTATGTGGCATCATTGGTAGCATAGTGGTTCGTGCAATACTATTATAGCATGGGGCATGGGAGTTCTGTGTTCAACTCCAATGTCTCCTGTAATGAGTTTGTACTTCCTGTGATCGCATGGGCTTCATCAGGGTACTCCAGTTTCCTTCCAGCGTAAAGACATACTGGTTAGTGGGTTAGTTGGTCATTGTAAATTGTCTTGTGATTAGGCTAGTGTTAAATATCTGGGTTACTGGGTGGCACGACTCATTGGGCCAGAAGGGCTGTATTGCTAGATAAAATAAATAAATAAATCTTATGCTGTATGCTTTCAGATACAGTGTCTTTAATTTTGACTTTTTAATAGTTTACTCTAATTTGACTCTAATTGAAAGTATACTATTACGTTTATGTGCTTTGTGTCCCTTTTTGACAGGTTTGGTTAGCATTGTCCATTTTGCTGACCTTCACTACTGCATTGCCTTTTTCTTCAGCTTGCTTGTTTACTGGTCTCAGCATGCTTCAAGTGAAGTCTGTACCAAAGAAAGAGCTCCCTTTTTCTCTTCATAAATGTTAATACTCCATGAATTGAAACCCATTTCTACCTTGCTAATCTTTAGGCCACACATTCCTTTCTGAATTTCCTAAAACTATATTAATTCACATGTTACTCAGGTACTTTTGCAGTAGTTATTACTTTTGTGGTGTGCCTTTTAATTAGGACCTTCACTACATTTAATATTTCAGCAGAACCTTGGTGTTTTTACAGTTTCCTATGAGGTGAATGTTGTTTGCTGATTATTCTTTGCTCTACTTGGGGTTTTTTTGTCTATGGATCTATTTTTGAATGAGTGATTTGGGTTTTACTTTAACACACTGCCCATCTATTACAACATTTAACCTTTACAAACTGACATTTTTAATTGAGATTGCTATGGCCAATGGGACCCTGCATAAATAAAATGTTTTGATTATGTCTAAACAAAAAGAATAGAAGGATCTTGGGGTCAACATTCATACATCCCTTAGATTTGTTGCACAAGGTCATTGGGTAGTTAAGATGGCATATGGAGTGTTGGCCTTCATTAGGCATGGAATTTAAGTTCAAGAATCATGAGGTAATGTTGCAGCTCTATAAAACTCTGGTTATGTCTGGTTGCATCGTTACAAAAAAGATGTGGAATCTTTAGAGAGGACATTTACCAGGATGCTGCCTGGATTAGAGAAGATATCCTGTGAGGATAAGTTCAGTGAGCTCGGGCTTTTCTCTTTGGAGTGAAGGAGGAAGAGAGGTAACTTGATGGAGGTGTGCAAGATGTGAAGAGGCATAGATCAAGTGGATAGCCATAGAATTTTTCCCAGGGCAGAAATGTCTAATACAAAGGGCATAATTTTAAGGTGATTGGAGGAAAGTATGGGGAGTGGGTGTCAGAAGTAGGTTTTCTCAAACAGAGTGTGGCTGGTGTATGAGTGTGCAGCCAGGGATGGTGGAGTGCACGTGCTTGGCGAAGCGGTCTCCCAATCTACGTCGCACCTCACCGATACACAGAAGGCCACATCAGGAGCACTGGATATAGCAGATGACCCCAACAGACTCACAGGTGAAGTGTTGCCTCACCTGGAAGAACTGTTTGGGATCCTGAATGGTTGTGAAGGAGGAGGTGTAGAGGCAGATGTAGTACTTGTTCCACTTGCAAGGATAAGTGCCGGGAGGGACAAGTGTGCTTGGGAGTTGCGTAGGGAGCCATCCCTGTGGAAATCAGAAAGTGAGGTGGGGGGGGGGGGGGGAGAGTTGTGCTTGGTTAGAGATGGCAGAAGTTACGATGAATTATGTGTTAGATATGGAGGCTGGTAGGGTGGTAGATGAGGATAAGAGGAACCCTATCTCTGGTGGGGTGGCGGGAGAATGGGATGAGAGCAGACCTGTGTGAAATAGAAGAGGTGTGGTTGAGGGCAGCATTGATGGTGGAAGAAGGGAAGCCTCTTTCTTTGAAGAAGCAGAACATCTCCTTAGTTCTTGAAGGAAATGCTTCATCCGGAGGGCAGATGCGGCAGAGATATCGGTGCATATCGGTGAGACCTGAAGCAGATGTGGAGACTGCTTCACCGAGCACTTATGCTCTGCCCGCCAGAAAAAGCGGTATCTCCCAGTGGCCACCCATTTTAATTCCACTTCACATTTCCATTCTGACATATCATTTTATGGCCTCCTCTACTTTTGCCATGAGGCCACATTCAGGTTGGAGGAACAACTTTTAATGCCCCCCACCCCCTTAAGCATTTCCCATTCACATTTCCTTCTTTCATCTTATCATCTCTCTCTGGTGGTGTTCCTCCCACTTTTCTTTCTTTCCTGGTCTTCAGTCCTCTCCTATCAGATTCCTCCTTCTCCAGCCATGTATCTCTTTCACCGATCAGCTTTGCAACTCAACTTCACCCCTACCCCCCCCCCCACAGCGGTTTCACCTGTCACCTTGTGTTTCTTCCTCCTCTCCCCCCCACTTTCTTTCTGATTCCTCATCTTTTTTTTTCCAGTCCTGACAAAGGGTCTCTACCTGAAACGTCGACTGTACTCTTTTCCATAGATCTTGCCTGGCCTGCTGAGTTCCTCCAGCTTTTTCCGTGCATTGTTTTGATTTCCAGCACCTGCAGATTTTGTCTTGTTTTATGATTGATCTATCATTCTCTGCCTTAAATATACCCAATGACCTGGTTTCCATAGGTATCTGTGGCAATGAATTCCACAGATTCACTGTCCTTTGGCCAAGGTTCTTCCTCATCTCCATTCTAAATTAACGTCCCTCTATTCTGAGGTTCTAGTCCCACCATAGGAAACATAATATTTAAGTTTATAAATTTAAAATAATACTGACAGGTGTTTGGTAGGAGAGCCTTCAAAAATATTTCAAACCAGCAGGACTTAGAAAATAGACAACCCAGCTCATTGATAGTTGTAGTGGTTAACCAATATAACAGCAGTGGTTGAAAGATGTACAGTGGCATGCAAAAGTTTGGGCACCCTGGTCAAAATTTCTGTTACTGTGAATAGTTAAGTGAGTAGAGGATGAACTGATCTCCAAAAGTCATAAAGTTAAAGATGAAACATTCAGCATTTTAAGGGAGATTAGGTATTATTTTTGTTTTGTACAATTTTAGAGTGAGAAAAGGAAACGAGCATTATGCAAAAGTTTGGGCACCGCAAGAGATTTGAGCTCTCAGATAACTTTCTCAGACCTTAATTAGCTTGTTAGGGCTGTGGCTTCTTCACAGTCATCGTTAGGAAAGGCCAGGTGATGCAAATTTCAAAGCTTTATAAATACCCTGACTCCTCAAACCTTGTCTCAACAGTCAGCAGCTATGGGCTCCTCTAAGCAGCTGCGGAGCTCTCTGAAAATTAAAAGAAATGATGCCCACAAAGCAGGAGAAAGCTATAAGAAGATAGCAAAATGTTTTCAGGTAGCAGTTTCTTCAGTTCGTAATGTAATTAAGAAATGGCAGTTAACAGAAACGGTGGAGGTTAAGTTGTGGTCTGGAAAACCAAGAAAACTTTCCAAGTGAACTGCTCGTAGGATTACTAGAAAGGCAAATCAAAGCCACCGTTTGACTGCAAAAGACCTTCAGTAAGATTTAGCAGACTCTGGAGAGGTGGTGCACTGTTCTACTGTGCAGCAACACCTGCACAAATATGACCTTCATGGAAGAGTCATCAGAAGAAAACCTCACCACAATATTCAGTGTCAGAAGTTTGCAAAGGAACATTTAAACAAGCCTGATGCAGTTTGGAAACAGGTCCTGTGGACTGATGAAGTTAAAATAGAATTTTTGGCCGCCATGAGCAAAGGTATTTTTGGAGCAAAAAGGGTGCAGAATTTCATGAAAAGAACACCTCTCCAACTGTTAAGCACGGGGGTGGATCGGTCATGCTTTGGGCTTGTGTTGCAGCCAGTGGCACGGGGAACATTTCACTGGTAGAGGGAAGAATGAATTCAATTAAATACCAGCAAATTCTGGAAGCAAACATCACACCATCTGTAAAAAAAAAAAGCTGAAGATGAAATGAGGATGGCTTCTACAACAGGATAATGATCCTAAGCACACCTCAAACTCCACAATGGACTATCTCAAGAGGTGCAAACTGAAGGTTGTGCCATGGCCCTCACAGTGCCCCGACCTAAACATCCTCGAAAATCTGTGGATAGACCTCAATAGAGCAGTGCTTGCAAGATGGCCTAAGAATCTCACGGAACTAGAAGCCTTTTGCGAGGAAGAATGGGCGAAAATCCCCCAAACAAGAATTGAAAGACTCTTAGCTGGCTACAGAAAGCCAAGGGGGTGTTACTAAGTACTGACCATGCAGGGTGCCCAAACTTTTGCTTCAGGCCCTTTTCCTTTTTTGTTATTTTGAAACTGTAAAAGATGGAAATAAAAATGTAATCTTGCTGAAAATATTAAAGAAATGTGTCATCTCTAACTTTATGCCTTTTGGAAATCAGGTCATCTTTTACTCGCTTAGCTATTCACAGTATGTAACAGAAATTTTGACTGGGTGTGTCCAAACTTTTGCATGCCACTGTATTTTGATCGTGCTGATACCAGTCAGGTAATAGTAGAAACTGAACACCATGTAACCTGTGATTTGATACCTTGTGCTTTGTGCAACATCATATTGCTGCTATGAGCATGGCATACAAAATCTAATGGCATGAGGTTTGCGTAGTTATGGAACTGATGCATTGAGCTTTAAGCTCTGAATATTAGTGTTGCTGTTTAAGAAGCAGTCAGTACCATGGTGTGAAAATATCATTAAATAAAATTTTTAAAAATCAGTTTCTCTGTGTGTAATGTCATCAGAATTAAACAGGCACTTATGTCAATTGAAAAAATAGAGAAGAGGCCGAGAGAATCAATAAATGCATTCATCACTTTGGAAGAGTAAGTGGCAAATCTCATGAACAGCAAGCTACAGATTTGAGCGTTTTGGTTCAGTTCTTGGTATAGTTAAATCTAATTTTATTTTATCCAATACTGGAATTTAACAACTAGCTAGAAGCTGTAGTGACTAAGTAATTGAGTACTAGATTTCTGATGTTGAAGTGCCTTCAATATTTGTCATGTAAAACTTCACTCTCAATTTGAAAGAATTATTGGAGCAAGCATGTTTCATTTTCTGGAGTTTGTATGTTCAATGTTTTTCTTTGCTTTGAATATCTAGTACTTCATTTCAACTTTTGTTTAATTAGGGCAGGGGTCAGCAACCTTTACCACTGAAAGAGCCACTTGGACCCGTTTCCCACAGAAAAGAAAACACTGGGAGCCGCAAAACCCGTTTGACATTTAAAATGAAATAACACTGCATACAACGTTTTGTTTTGCCTTTATGCTATGTATAAACAAACTATAATGTGTTGCATTTATGAAATTGATGAACTCCTGCAGAGAAAACAAAATTACATTTCTGCATGCAACAAAAACATTTTGAACTCAGAAAAAAAGACGTTGGGTTGAAGGTTACTTTTAAGTAAAATACTCAACGTCTATTTGAGTCCTCCTTGTATTTATGAAAAACGCCAAACTTAAATTTGCCGCCAGCAGCAAAAATAACATCAGCCAGCTGTCAACCTGAAAAATAAAAGGACTATTTCACTGAACAATGAAAACATATTCATATACGTAAAATAATAGGCAATTAAAATATTTATCATACTTGGTCAGGTTGACTCACACCTGACAATGCAGTCGTATTCAGTAGGGATGGATCGATGCTTAGGGGAGTGACCGGGAAGGATAATGTGTTTTTTTCCTCTCTGAACTCACAGAAGCGTTTCCCAAACGATGTTTGCATTGCGATGATTGCAGAATGTAAATACTCCGAATTTATCATGTCGTGACCTTGTTTGAACTCTCTCAAATTGGGGAAGTGAGACAATGTGCTTTTCTGTAAATCTCTGGCAAGCAACGTCAAGTTGCGCTTGAATGCCAAAACATCCTCCAACATGTGCAGGGCTGTACGTCCTTACCCCGTTGAAGAGCTGTGTTCAGCGTGTTCAGGTGCGCTGTCATGTCTACCATGAAGTGTAGCTTTTCCAGCCACTCTGGCTGTTCCAGCTCAGGAAAGGTGAGCCCTTTGCTGCCCAGGAAAGTTTTCACTTCTTCCAGACACGCGACAAAGCGTTTCAGCACCTCCCCTCTGGACAGCCAGCGATAAAAACACGTTGTAGCGGTGTGCTACACGCAGTCAGTAAACTGCAGTCAAAGATAGCTTTATTCGAACTAAACAGCCTTGCTTTTAAGCCTCCCTCAACCCGCCCCCCCATGGGCGCGGATGCTGCAAAAGACACGTACTCACAAACCCCCGTAGGCTATCTCCCTTAGCCTGAACGCTGGCTAATTGTGAGCCGGTTCGGATGTGTCAGGAAATGGGTCGCCACAACGTCTTATTTAGATTGTACAAGATCACCATAATCTTCAAATTTAGATTTACATTTCAAAAACTAACAAACTAACATAAAATACATTTTAATTAAATACTGACCATGTAGCGGTGTGCTACACGCAGCGCTAAAATTACGACACGGAGTCGGTAACTGCAGTCGAAGGAAAAAACTTTATTCGAAATCTTCAGCCTCACTTTTAAGCCTCCCTCAACCTGCCCCCCGTGGCGCAGAGGCTCCAAAGCTCTGTGCTCGCAAACCCCCGTAGGCTATCTAATTTGTGAGTCGGTTCGGATGTGCCAGGAAAAGGGTCGCCACAACCAATTATTTCCCAAAGCAACAGGGAGCCGCAGCACAGACGTAAAAGAGCCACATGTGGCTCTGGAGCCGCGGGTTGCTGACCCCCGAATTAGGGGATGTTAAATAAGTATATCTGAAAATGTTAATTTCGGTATTTCTAATGTTTGATATATACTTAGTCCAGTTTGCTAACTGAAATGCAAATGGATGTAATTAAAATTTGTTATTCTGCTGATTTGCTTCTCCAACTTGCTGAACAGGATGCCACAGGTAAGAAGTCTGCTGTTTCGGTCTCCCTTGTGCTATTTCCATGGGCGAAATATTTATTTTTGGGGAAAAAAATAGCAAATTACATTGCATACTCTACCACCCCCCTCCTCTCTCCCCCCCCCCCCACCCCGTACACCAACAGGACTTAACTACAGCAGGGTATAATTTAATTGCAAAATACTGGAAAAGAATTCTTTGGTACCCGTAAAGCCACCTGGAGTTCCATGGGGACAAGAGCTGTCAAGGAGTAAAATCAGGACACTGATACTCTGCTTGATTTATTTATTTGGAGCAGTGGAGAGAGCAGACTGAAATCCAAGTTATGCATTTGAACATAAATGAATTAAGCTGCTTGTCAGGTGGAAGGGAACTGAATAGACAGACCAGATGTAATGCTGGAGGCAAGAATTGCAGCACTGCACCATGTTGTAAATATGTAACAACAACATTAAGAGAGATGTACGTGTGATATAAAATTTGCACTTGTGTATATATGTTTTCAGCCTTTTACTTTATCAACATATACTGATTTACTATAAGTAAACAGGATAATTTATTATAATTAGCAGTTTTAATCACCTACTTTTCTGCTTGAGTTCTTTTTGCAACAGGATTAGCATTTTATTTTGTTGGAAGTGCATGTCACAGGCAATGATGGCATTTATTTCCTACTTCTGTTGCCCTTGTGAAGGTGGCATGAGCTGTCTGCATTGCTACAGACCCCATACAAAAGTTTCTCCTGCAGCACTTGAATGTAGGAGATTCCAAGATTTTGACCCAGCAGTGATGAAAGAAAGACATAGATATGAACTTGGAGCTGATGGTTTGGCCTTTAGCTTTGAACAAAGCTTGTAGGCTTGAGAAGCCATGTTGCAGAGCATTGGTAAGTTGCTGCAGTGGGTTTAATGGATGTTGCAATGATGAAAGAAGTGAATATTTGGGGTGATGGCTAGGATGCTAATTTATCTGGACTGCTTTGCTTTGAATGGTATTGGGGTTCTTGAGTGATGTTGGAACTGACTCATTGAAGTGGTGAGTTTTCCACCATGATCCTGAGTTGTGTCTTGTTAATGGTGGAAATGTTTTAGGAAGTCAGAAAACTTGTCACTTAGCCTTAAAATTCAAGTAGCTGCCCCAGTTATGTTTCTGGTCAATTGTTAATCAAAGTATGTTGGCGTTAGAGCATTTAGCAACAATGAATATGGACTAGTGGTCAGTCTCAGTTCATTTTTGGATAGCTATACTGTGTCTTTTGCATGCTCCTTCTGATTGATGACATGCATGTGCCACTATTTGGCTTCACTAAATTGGCATCTCTTTTTTTTTTAAAAGTAAGTTGGGCGCCACTTATGGCATGGTTTTCTTTGTTCCTCATTGAACCAGGTATTTTGCTTTTGCTAGAGTGAGAGGTATGCCTGGCTATACGTTTATAGTTTTGGTCAGTACGATTCTGTTCTTTCTGCTGATGGTCTCCGGCGCAATTTTAAATTGCAAGATTAAATTAAGCACTATAGCCAAATGCTGTAAATCATAGCTAGAAGAATAAAACTAGAAAGAGTTGCAAATACTCAAGTCAGATAGCATCCTTGAAGAAAATAACCTTTCAGTAAGGAAACTGTGTTCCAGATGATGTTGGGACTTTATGTCTACTACGCAATTGTAGGCACCACCAGTCTGGTACTACTGAGCCATTCTTGCTGATGGACATTGAAGACTACCAGCAGAGGTTCCTTCTACGAAGTCATGGTTTTCTGTGTTTCCAAGTGGCATTCAGATGGAAGAATCTACAGTTCTGAAGCTGTTGTATGCTTGTGTGTGAATATGTAGTGATGATCTTTTACCAGACAGTTAAAGAGAGAAATAAAGAGTTGACGTTTCGGGCCAAGACCCTTCATCAGGACTTGATGAAATATCTCTGCCTGAAACATTGACTCTTTATTCCTTTCCGTCGACGCTACCTGACCTGCTGAGTTCCTTCGCCGTTTTGTGTGTGTTACTCTGGATTGATAGCATCTGCAGAATCTCTTGTGTGTATGTTAAAGAGAGAGCTGCTCAGCATCATTTTATGAAGCAAAGATATTATGTCTGAATATTGAATGTTTGTGTTCTGTGACAAGTTCTTTGTGAGCTGTGGTACAAAACATCTATTTTTAATAAGCTGAGGCCACAATGAAATCATTTGTTTAAAAATGTGTTGTTACATTTAATCCTTTGTAATACTTCTGGTTCCAAAATACCTCCCCTTAATTTCAGATAGCACCTGTAGAGAATGATCCACAGAACTCCATTGAGTTTCTTTTTTCTTGAATTCTCTGTCCCTTGGGGAGCAATGTTTGAAACTAGGCCACAACTGATGTGCTTGAGAGAGGCAGCCATTTACTTGTTTCGTTCTTGAAGCCACCTAGGGTAGTTGCTGTGTGTTGCTGGGACTGTCTGCACACCAGGTAGAGGACTGCCAAAATCAAGATTTTATATTCGTACATGATTGGCTGGGTCAAAATGGCTTTTGAGGCAGTTGGTTGAAAGTGGGGCAAGGTGGTGGACTTAACTACATATTCTCAATTGGTTGAGGCCACATTGAAATAATTTGTTTTAAAACTTGTTGCATTTAATCCTCTGGTTCTTTTACTAGTCCTGATGCAAAGTCAATTCATTGACAGTTCCTCCTCACCACTGCTCCCCTGGCCCCACAGATAATACTCAACCTGCTGAGTTCCTCTAGCAGTTTGATTCCAGCATCTTGTGTTGCTATCATTATCAGTTTATCCTAATCTAGAATGAGTTACCATTTTGAAGGGGTTGTAGAATTCCATTATAGGTAGAAAATAGCAGCAAATTTAGCACAATTGATCTTGTGCAGTTCTCTTAACTTTGTGGTGAAAACAGTAATAGTAGTGCTGGTAGTTAGCATGTCAAAATATAGAACTGAGATTTTGGCTGCTGGCATGATAGCATTGTAGCTAGTGTAATACTTTACAACGCCAGTGATCAAGGTATAATTCCTGCTGCCATCTGGAAGGAGTTTATATGTCCTGCCTGTGGCCCTGTGGGTGTCCTGGTTTCCTCCCACATTCCAAAGACATACAGGTTAGGGTTGACAAGTTGTGGACATGGTCTGTTGGCGCCAGAAGCATGTCAACACTTGCCCCCAGCACATCCTTAGATTGTGTTGGTCATTGACATAAATGATGCATTTCACTATATGTTCTGATGTACATATGACAAATAATTTAATCTTTCTTTCTAGTTGAAATTGATGGGTTCTTTTCCTGTGAATTTAGCACTCAATTCCGTTTTGTGGAAGGATCTATAGTTTTATTGTCATTATGATGTATATAGATTTAAGAGTTTTGATTTAGTCTGTGTCTGGGGGGGCAGATATTTTACTTCATGGGCTTCTCAAAAATCTTTCTCCTCTTAACTAACAGTTTTCATAGCACTAAGAAACATAGTGAAGAGAAAGTAAATGATGAATATTTTCTAAAACCCCTTGCTCTCATCTTTACTGAGATGGTACAATATGAGTTTCATCTTGGCTGACAGCCATAGTCACTAAAGCATGCACAGATTCTGCCAAACACTATTAGGCAGAGTCACCCTGAAGGCAGCTTCCATTTCAGGATTCAGCTAACCAGTGATATTTTATGTTTTCTCTAAATTCCATTAAAATATATTTAAAATGTAGGTATCGTAAGAGTGGTCAATAATACATTTCTGCTCATCCTATATGTTGGATTTTTGCTCTTGCTCAAGTTGGGTCTGTTCAGCCAGGAGATTGAACTACAGCACAGAAATAGACCAGTGGGTCTATTGCTCCTGTCCTAACATCCAAAGAGATAGTCATTTAATCCATACTCCTGCCTTCCTCCTATAGCCATGCAAGTGTCTGATGCTCATAACTTGTCACTTGAAAGATTTTATTGAATCTGGGTTTGCTTCTTATCTGGTGTGAAAAATGCGGGAAACTATCATTATTCTGTACATTTCCATGTTGTGAATCTCCTGCGAGGATGAATCATTTGTCATCCTGGGTTTTGATCCTGAATGGGGCAGAAATAGTAAAAGAAGGATCAAACAGAAAACCAGGCTTTAATACTTTGAACCCAATGATGGCTATTTCTTTTTGCCTCTGGGTGTTCAGATGAGCAACAGTAACATCTGGTATTCACTTAGGCACTTCTCATGTTACATCTGGTGGATTAAAATAAAAATAGAAAAAGGTGGGCATTGTCTGCTGATGCCATGATAAGATAAAAGACTATTGTATAAAATAATAAATTAAAAATGACAATCTGCCCAAAGATCTTTGACCCGAAATGTTACCTCTGTTTCTATTTCCATAGATGCTGCCTGACCAGCTGAATGTTTACAGCATTTTCTGTTTTTATCAAATGACTATTGAAGAATCTGATCTTCAGCTAAAACAATTTATATTTTTTTACAGCTCTAACCTTTTGTGTGTTCATTTTCTGATTCTCAGCATTTTATAGCTTTAATCAGAGACTCTTAGTGTAGCAGTTAGTTTAACACCTTAAAGCGTCAGTGAACCAGGTCCATTTCCCACTGTTGTCTGTAAGGAGTTTGTATGTTATTTTTGTGACCATGCGGGTTTCCTCTGGATGCTCTGTTTTTTTTTCCCCCCCATATTCCAAAGATGTACAGGTTAGTAGATTAATTGGTCATTTGGGTGTAAATGGGTGGTGAGGGCTCATTAGGCCAGAAGGGCCTGTTACAGTGCTGGATCTCTTTTTTTTAAAAGAAAATCTTTATGAGAATAATGCAACACACACAAAATGTTGGAGGAATACAGCAGGCCAGGCAGCATCTATGGAAAAGAGTAAACAGGACTGATGAAGTGTCTCTGTTCAGAATGTCAACTGTTTACTCCTTTCTATAGATACTGCCTGGCCTGCTGTTGTGCTTTTGAATTTCCAGCATCTGCAGATTTTCTTGGGTTTGTGAGAATAATGGTCGATCAGGAGTAATGGTAGCACACTTGCCCTGCTTCATTTCCCATTCCTGTTGAAATGACTATGCTAATTTACTATAACAATAAACTCATTGAAAATGTCCTTCGCCTATGAAGAACATGAATCAGGTATAGTGAGTACATTGTGCGACAACATTCGGAGCATATTCTAATTGTTGAACTTGTTCCTGAAGGCCAGAAAACAAACCAGTTTAAAATTAATATCTGAACACTTCATTAAACATCCCATCTATTCTTTCTGATGTAATATTCTAAAGCATTTTCTAGGTGAGCAAAAGAGTTTTAATGTCCTCATCAACATTTATTTCTCTATTAACACTCAATGATTTGATTCTTTATCTGTTTGAGTCACCTTAATGTACTTATATGGTTCCATGTGCTACATTATGTCACTTTGGAGCATCCAGAGGTGGCAAAAGATGCTATCTAAATTGACAATCCCTATTTCTTTCACTCTTTGAGAAGATCACAAGACTGAGGATTATGCAATTAGGGCTTTCAAAAGGTAGATTGGTTCATGATGAAAGGTTATGTAAAATGGGAAGGGAAGGGGATAATTGAATTGTTTAAAAAAATTCTGTGCACTTGAGCTGAATGGTCTCTTGACATTATGATTTTTTAAGGCTTTCTCATGGTGCAGCCAACACTTATTTCTCAAATAATAACAAAAAATTATCTCACTTGCATATAATGCATGTCCCAAATGGAAGGAGCTTTTGACTGCAAAGCTAGTGATCACAATTTAGAGTTACGTAATTAATTGGTTGCAGGGTACAATACATCAAATGTTTCAACAACAGGTGCTGTATAAATGCAAGTTTTAAAAGAAGAGAAAATTAGTTAGATTGTGAACTGATTTCTGTTGTTGCCAGGACTTGAGAAACTGAATTACAGAAAAAGGTTGAATAGGTTAGGACTTTATTCCCTGCAGCGTAGGAGAATGAGGTGTATAAAATTATGATGGATATAGATAGAGTGAAATCAAGCAGGCTTTTTCCACTGAGGCCAGGGGAGAAAAAAAAACAGAGGTCTTGGGTTAAGGGTGAAGGGGGAGAAGTTTAAAGGGAACATGGGGGGGGGAGCTTCTTCACACAGAGAGTGGTGGGAGTGTGGAATGAGCTGCCAGATGAAGTGGTGAATGCGGGCTCACTTTTGACATTTAAGAAAAACTTGGACAAGTATATGGGTGAGAGGAGTTTGGAGGGATATGGCCCAGGTGCAGGTCAGTGGGACTAGGCAGAAAAATGGTTCGGCACAGCCAAGAAGGGCCAAAAGACCTGTTTCTGTGCTGTAATGTTCTATGGTTCTACAAATTGCTATTTGTAAAAGATTCCATCACCACCTTGCTATCTGGTGTTGTCCACCACCTTTAATCCACTGGGAGACTTTAACTTGCATGTTAATAAATTTACTTGAAGATTAATGCATTGAGTTGTGTGGCTATATGGCAAAATGTGGCTCCAATCATTTTGTTTTCTAGTGTTTTTCTATCTGAGGAAAATAAATGCTTTTTTTTGTAGAAGTATATGCTGCAGTTAATTTCTTCTTTCCACAAATGTATCAATTAAACAGTCTTTATGAATATTAGTGTTCTCCCTGTGATCATTACTGGCATAAGCAATGGGAGGAAGCAAACTTCTATCTGTTGCAGTCATTATGCTCCAGCTGTACATAGGATTATACAATGTTTGCAACAACTGAATGGTCCTTTTGGCTCAAGTGACCATTGCTGTTGTTTATGCTGCACACAAGCTTCCTCTCCTGCTCTCTCTTCATCATCATATCAGCACTTCCTGTCCTTTTGTATTTATTTAGTTTGTCCTAAAATGCATCTACATTATTTGCTGTCTTGTGGAAAATTCTCCTACTTGTTGGTGACTGTTTTATACCATGATCTTCGGTCTGAGTCTCCCACGACAAATTTGCAGGATCTTTTCTGACTACCCTGTCAATCCTTTATCAATTTTAAAGACCTCTGTTAAGTCACCTGTACTAAAGAGCTGTGGTTTGTTGCTTTAAGCTGTCAGTTTTGGTTTTATCCTTCTCCGGTGTATGGGACCTTGAGCCTTGTATGGTCCTCTGACTTGTGTTTTAACAAACTATAGGCAAAACACCCTTCTCCTTTTTTGAATCGCATCAATGCACAAATAAGCCCTGGCATTTTGCTATTTATGTGCATTGCTCCCTTTTAAATTAGATGCTGTGATCTAATCCACTAAATAAATGCCTGTGTGTACGGTGCATTATTAGATCTGTTCATCCCAGTAAGGAATAACTGAGAACTTGTTAATATGATATCAGGCTGGGCTAGACCATTTTGAAGTTTAATTATCAAATGACCTGTAACTTTCTCACTTCTGAAACCCCTTGCAAAAATGTTAATGAATTATTAACATCATCAATAAGCTTTGCTCAAAATAATTTATTTTAGTAAAATGTTATGAGTACAGATGGAAACATGGCACTTCAGCTTTTTACTGATCACTTGTTATGGGTATTAACAATATTGCAATATAACCCTTTTCAGTTCATCTGCTTAGTTTTCCCAGATCAGAAACCATAAAGGTTTGTTAGAATGCAGCGGAGCTTGGCTTGAAATTAACAAGATTCTGAGCACTAATTGCTTCCTGTTCAGAAGTGATAGTTTTGTTCCCATTATATTAGGTCATAAAAATACTAGAGTGATTTTTTTCTCTGTTTTCTGCAATCGTACAAAGAACTAAAGCCTTTTTCCATTCTTAATGAGGGGAACTAAATAGACTATGCTGAGCTTCCATCAAAATATCTGAATTTAAGGATTGAAAGATAATGAATATTAGTATGTTGGAATCACTGAACAGTTTCTGTGAACATAAAAGAGCAGATTTCAGAATGAGCTCTTTGAACTGTTCTATTGTCTGTGAAAACAGTGTAACAGTGACAAGAACCTTAAAAGTGGAATCAAATCCATTGCTTTCTATGCCTTGATTCTTATTTGCTAGCACTGGATGGCTTTCCATTATATCAAAGCGTGTATTATTTCATAGGTGAGGCTATGTAGTGTGTGTAATTGAAAATCAAAAATACTGTAGATGCTGGAAATCTAAAATGAAATACAGAATTCTCAGGTCAGGCTGCATCTATGGAAAGAGTAACAGAGCTAATGCTTTGGCTCGGGTGCACTTGTCAGACCCTCTTCTTTCCACATAACCACTTGAAAAGTTATTTTTCTTTCCACAGATGCTGCTTGAACTACTGAGTATTTACAGCATTCTCTGCTTTTATTATAGTGAGTATAATTGTGCTTCTGGTCAACTGAATAGTACAAGTTGTTAATTGGCACATAAAATTAAACCTAATGTACCATCAATAGGTTGATCATTGTCTCATGTAAGCATGTCTTTTGTATTTAATCATTTTATTTATTTATTTGATTTTGTGTATGGGTGGGTGGGGGTTCACTGGGGAATCTTCATAAGTTGTTACATAATGTTTTTCCCCCACTTCTAATACCCAGGTCACATACAATACACTCAGTGGCCACTTAATTAGCAACCTCCTGTTTATGTGTATGTTTATGGTCTTCTGCTGCTGTAGCCCATCCACTTCAAGGTTCGATGTATGGTGCATTTAGAAATGCTTTTCTGCATGCCACTATTGTAATACATGTTTATTTGAGTTACTGTTGCCTTCCTGTCATCTTGAGCCAGTCTGGCCATTTTCCTCTGACCTCTCTCATTAACGAAGCATTTTCACCCACAGAACCACTGCTCACTGGGTGTTCTTTTTTTCTTTTTCACACCATTCTCTGTAAACTTGTGCATGAAAATTCCAGGAGATCAGCAGTTTCTGAGATACTCAAACCACCCGTCTGGCGCCAAATATCATTCCATGGTCAAAGTCACTTTGATCACATTTCTTTCCCCAGATTTTCGGTCTGAACAACAACTGAACTTCTTGACCATGACTACATGCTTTTACGGATTGAGTTGCTGCCACATGATTGGCTGATATTTGCATTAACAAGCAGGTGTACCTAATAAAGTGGCCACTGTGTGTTTATCCAGAAACATTAATAATTGTCCAAGGATCAATCTCGATCTCCTCAGTATGAAGTAGTACCAAACTGTCCGATACATTTACCTACTAAATAGATGCACTGATCTGGATGAATCATGCTAAATTAGCTCGGTTATGATTTGCTTCGCATGCATTTAAATTGCATCTTATTTGACAGTTGCCTAATGCTTCATTCACCAAAAGCACATTGGTGTGGTATGCTGCTGTGCCAATCAGAAAGACCACACAATCAATACTTGCAACAGTCCCTGATTTAGGAAAGAACCTAAACCTGAACCTGATAGCTATTGAACACATACCATTGATGTGGTTGAGGTAATGCACAGGAAGAATTAGGCTCAGTTGAAATACTTTCCAAAGTTGACTGGCTTTCTGATTCGTGCTGCCTTCAAAGCAGTTGCTGTTTTGGTAGGTTACAAGAGAGCATTGCTCTTTGGTAACGTGAATCCATCTGTAGTTCATTTGTGGAAATATTATTCCTACTACCTTGTTTAATTCTGGAAAAATAACATTATAGGACATAAATGTAAGAAATTCACACATGGAAGTTTTCATCAGGTCAGTCGGCATCTATGGAGGGAATAAACAGTCGACATTTAGGGCCAGAATCCTAATGAAGGGTCTCAGCCTGAAACATTTGTGAATTGAAATTCTTGTAACTTAGCTTAAACTAAATTTTCTTCACTGGTCCCATGGTCGTGACTCCTCACTAACCTGTGCTGTTCTAGACAAGGAAAAATGGCCATAGTTGCACCTGACTGAAATTCCATCAATGGGAGAAAACCTTGATGAAATGGTGTTGAGAAATGGGAGCAGTAGGTTGCAAAACACCTAATCTGTCTGTGTCATTCTTTCACAACTGATCGTCAAGTTCCATAGAGATTCTGCAGATGCTGGAAGTCTTGAGCAACACACATAATGCACAGTAAGTTGGTTATCATCTATGGAGGGGAATAGACACTAGACATTTTGGGCCAGGACCCTTCATCTGCCCTCTAGTTCAAATTGCCTGTCACACTGATCCCCATATTACTTGATTCAGTTTGAGTTCAGAAATCCATTAAGAGCAACAATGGTGAATTTTAACCTCACTGGTGCCTTGAGATTCTTGCAAGCTGGAATAATATTTTCACTCCAACTAGAATGATTCCATTTGCATCCCAGCCTTGCCTGATAGCTGGTATTGAAGCTATACATCTCTGTCAGCTTATGAGTAATAGCAATTTCAAGTTATGACTTGTATTACTCAAGCATATCTTCCAGCAGGTGAACCAGAAGGCACATACAGTATTTTGAAATAGAATGGGCAGGATTGTCATCAATCTGGACCAGTATGCACTTTGTTTTGCTTTTCCTGCAGCTTCACTTTTTGTGCTAATGTGAGACTGATTACCCTGAGGCCTGACTGCTGTGGCCATCCCATGTGGTGGAGTGAGTTACAAGTAGTGACTAGGGCTTGGGCAGCATATCTAAGGCCATGCCCTGAATTTTCTTGATCGCTTTTTTAAAGTTTAAAATTCAAAGTTAATTTATTCTCAAAGTACATATATTACTATACACAACCCTGAGAATTATTTTCTTGTGGGCATTCACAGTAAATACAAGTGTGTTCCACAGTGAAGACAGATGCAATATACTTACTCACTTCGTCCCCCATTATTACCCCTCCAGCTTCATTTTCCCGCGGCTTGATGTCTATTCTCACTTCTATTTTACACCTTATGTATCTGAAGAAACTTTTGATATCTTCTTTGATATTATTGGCTAGCTTACATTCATTTTTCAGCTTCCCCCCCCCCCCAATGGCTTTTTTAGTTGCCTCCTGTTGGTTTTACAAGCTTCCGAATCCTCTAATTTCCCACTATTTTTTCCTCTAATATATACCCTCTCTTTTGCTTTTATGTTGTTTTTGACTTCCCTTGTCAGCCACGGTTGCGTCATCCTGCCTTTAGAATACTACTACTTCTTTGGGTTATATCTGTTCTGCACCTTCAAAATTGCTCCCAGAAACTCCAGCCGTTGCTTTTTTGCCATCATCCCTGCTAGTGTCTCCTTCCAATCAGCTTTGGCCAGCTCCTTTCTCATGCCTCTATAATTCCCTTTATTCCACTATAATACTGATATGTTTGACATTAGCTTCTCTCAAATTGCAGGGTGAAGACTATCATGTTATGATCACTGCCTCTTTTAGGGTTCCTTTACTTTAAGCCCTGTGATCAAACCTAGTTCATTACACAGCCCTATCCAGAATTGCCTTTCCCCTAGTTGGCTCAAGCAGGAGCTGCTCTAAGAAGCCATCTTGTAGGCATTATTCAAATTTTCTCTCTTGGGATCCAGTACCAACCTGATTTTCCCAATCTATCTGCATATTGAAATCCCCCATGACTATCATAACATTGCCCTTCTTACATGCTGTTTCTATCTCCTGTTGAAATTTATATCCCACGTCCTGGCCACTGTTCGGAAGCCTGTACGTCAGGGTCTTTTTACCCTTGCGGTTTCTTAACTCTACCCACAAGGATTCTACATCCTCTAATCCTATGTCACCTCTTTCTAATGATTTGATTTCATTTTTTACCAATAGAGCCAACCCGCCCTCTCTGCCTACCTGTCTGTTCTTTTGATACAATATGTATCCTTGGATGTTAAGCTCGCAACTATGATCTTCTTTCAGCCACAACTCACTGATACCCACAACGTCATACCCATCAATCTTTAACTGCAGCACAAGATTATCTACCTTATTCCATATACTGTGTGCATTCAAATATAACACCTTCAGTCTTATATTTGTCACCCTTTTCTATTTTGTCCCTATGTTGCACTGCAACTCATCCCACTGACTGCAATTTTGCCCTGTAATCTCTCTGTCCTTCCTCACAGTCTCACTGCACATTGCATCTTGTTGTATACCATGTTAATAATGTCATTTTTTTTAGTGTGCATGTGTAAGTGTGCTTTTCACATCAAATTGAATGTATTCTGGATTTTTATAATCTGTTTAAATATTGCAACAACAGCACTACTCACAGCATTGGATTTCATGTATTGATCTTGCAATGGTTTCCATATCTGTGTCTTGCATATCCCAACAGATTTATTTTTGGGAGTCAGATTCACCAGTGAGACATTAGTTGTATGAAAGCAACCATAACTTTTCTATTGAACCAAAATGTCAGATATCATGGAAATCCTGAAATAAAACCTGAAAAATACAGAAGCATTGAGCTGGTCAGACGGCATCCATGGAGGGACAAGCAGTCCACATTTCCATTCAATGTGCTGTGTAATTTTGATATTTTTTCAGTGCTTCTTCAGTTCTGAAAATTAACTTCCTGTGTTTGTGATTGTTCTGTGGCACTTCTCCATCCTTGGTTACCGAGAAGTGTACTTCATTATCTGATTGAAATAAGCCAGTTTGATAGATCCATGCAATAAGACCAAACATGGTAGATTTTAACTGTACATGTAAGGAACTTAAAATGAATATTTTCTTAGGTGATTGTGTTCCCCCGATGATGTTAAATAACCATAGATGCATACTACATATCACATGGGGAATAGAAGATCTCCTAAAAGCATTTTGGTTGTTTTATTTTCCTGTGAATTGTGCACAAAATTAATTGCAAGTACTGTGTGTGTGTGTGTGTGTGTGTGTGTGTGTGTGTTTGTTTACGCACACACATATACTTAAGTGTGATGTTCGTCTACTAGGTTCTGCAGCAATGTCTAGAAAATGAGAATGTCAACCTGTTGTGTGTGATGGTTTTGTTTCTATGTGAAAGCACACACCATGAACTTCTAACTGAGGTTTTACTGGAAGTCAACTTTTGTAATATTTCACCCACAGTTCTACTTCAGGTTTATCATAGGTTCATGACATTGCTTCATTTTTTTATAATTTTTAACTGTGATCATCATATATCATTTACAGCTGGAATAATAACATTCAAGAATCTTTGAGGTTATTAGTTAAAACCTTCATTTAAAGCAGCAATCTCTCTACTTAATTTTCATTGCAACTGACAATGGCTGCAGTGTTTCAATTATTTTAACAACTGTAACAGTTCTTTTCTATTATCATTTATGGTTGAATTTAGTAGCTACAATTATGGAAATATGAATTACTTAGCCATGATATATTTCTGTGCTTGAGTACTTCCTGATTATAGGTTGTAAATCTTTTTAGTTTGATGCTTTCCTTAAATATCCCTAATGTGCATGCTGTAATCACACATCCTATTGCAGATTAGAACTTCAGAGAATTGTAGAATGGTTAGAGCATACAAAGTAAGAAATAGTGTGTTGCAAAATATGTGAAGTGAGGACACAATTGAGATTGGTTGTGATGCCTCATGTTGATTTGTACTGTATTTGCTTGAATGTGCTGTGATGCCAAATTAATATACTTAACATAGCTTCAACATACTTAAGTCTTGTTCACCAGTCAGCTTCCAGGACCAGATTTCTAGCGATTGCTGCCACTGTCTGTAAGGAGTTTGTATGTTCTCCCTGTGACCTCATGGGTTTCTTCCATGTGCTCCAGTTTCCTGTCACATTCCAAAAATGTACAGTTAGGGCTAATGAGTTGTTGGCACCAGAATTGTGGTGACACTTGCAGGCTGCTTCCAGCACAATACTTGCTGATTTAGTTTGATGCAAATTGTGCATTTTAATGTATGTTTTGGTGTTGCAATGTACATATGACAAATCAAGCTAACTTTTAATCAAACTGGAAGTAGTGTATTGCAGGTCAAGGCAATACAGCTAAACCTTGTGACAATGAATCAAGGCATAAAGAGGCATGAGGCAACTTTTGTTATACCAAAACTGTTCATGTTATTGAGGTCCTCCTTGACTTAAGTATAAAGTTAAACCTCACTGCATTTCCTTTCTGTGTAACTGTAGGTTTTAAGTTCAATTCCGATTAGTTCATTGTTATATACACCAGGATGCAATAAAATCTCATGCTGAGTGGTGTTGGTGGTTGGTTCCCCACAGTTTGAACCAGATTAAGTATGTCCAGTTTTGAGGTTGTTGGCTCAATCTTTTTTTTATCTGGCATACCAATCACCTTGTATTTTTGATACCTGTGTATTATATCCACAGGAAAATTTGCTCCATCTTGTACTGCCTGGACTAAAGATCCTCCTAAGGAAGCATCAACCTGGGTATTTGGAAATTTAAAGCCAGAGGGTGAATAAGCTTCCTTTAAATGCACATTTACTATTTCTTCTTGCAGTTTCACTCAAGAAGAAAATAGATATTATGGCTTAAGATGAAATATGAAATCTATTTATTTTCCTCAGCATTTTGCACTTGCCTATGACGAATAGGCACTTTTTTTTCTGGTCAAATCTGGCAGTTTGCACTTTCTAAGCACTTTCAGAACTTTAGTTGAAATTTCATGAAGGACAAGTATTGGAGAAATGGTATGAATTGCATATATTGCAATATATTGCATTTTACTTTGTTGCATCTCTGGTTGTCTTTTTTGTGGTCCTTTTTTCTCAAAGGCTCCATACTCTTGTGTGCTTGTATTGGTAAGCTTATAAAGGTAATTTTTATTTGGCATTATGCTCTGGTTTGTTGCCATAAACTATGAGAATTAAAAAGAAAGTCTGAAAAGAGCACTCTAAGATCATGAAGCATAAAAATTCCATAGAGTCATGATGTCTGAACCACTGAACCCTCTTTATGTTTACTTGATGGGTTTTCAAGATTCTTTTGAGTGAATACTGCTAATATTTTTCAGGCATCAAAGTTCAATAAATGCTCCATATAGCTTATATATAAATAACAAAATTATGAAATAAGTTGGATCTAAGAGTTCATACTTTAAAAAATTTGTCTTAGTAAGAAGGGTGGTGAAATAATTCATTGAGTATCATGGTTTAAATCTTCAAAAATGTACCTTTAATGTTTTATTGATAGTTCCAATTTATGCCCTTGTATTTAGGAAGTGAATCATGTTGGGGTCCGAGTATCATATGAATCCCCTAAGACCCCATAGACTACAGTGTAGAGCTTCATTTACTTGATGGTTTTTCATATGGAACCCGAGTTAATAAGCAAGAGGTTTCTGTAGCAATGAGTACTGGTGTAAATACTCATAGGATTTTTGGCAGGGGACATTAAATGGCAGAGAAAGACCTTTTTTCCCTCCCCTGTTCTTGACTGGTTATGATTGGGCCAATTGTAGTATTCATACTAAAACTCTTATTCATTATCTGTAAAATCAATACAGATTAATTCCAAACTTTGTAACATCATGCAGTATTTTTACTTCATTTGCCATCTTTGAAGCTGCTGCCAAAAAATTCATATTGCTAATGTTAACAGATGAACACTTGGTCCTTTGTATGATATTGTTTTGGTGTTGGAAAGGAAGAGTTTCCATACTAATTTAAAATGAGCCTGCACTGAAATTACCACATGTAATTTATCATTTCAATAGAAAACGTTTATCTTGGTTAAACTTGAGCTGTTCAAATTTTTTTAATCTATACCCCCCTTTCCCTCCATGTAGAATCCTAATATAATGAACACAGAGCATAGAGCAGGGACAATAGAAGTTTTTTTTAGGTATTTGTAACGGTACAGTATGACTGTATAATTTGTTAGGACTTTGCAACAGTTTGTTTTGCTGGAAGTAAAAAGTTTTCTGATTCTCTTTGTCTGGGGATGCCAGGTATTTAATTTGAATTGTAGTAGAAAAACAGGCCAAACTAAGGAGAATAATGTGGTTAAAATTGAACTGTTCATGTTACTTTCATCTTTGAATTGTTTGTCCATATTCAACCTTGAGTCAAATGAGAATTAAAGGGTAATTTGATTTGCAGGCTTCTTGCTGAACAAAAGGATGAAAATTACCATCAAGGAATGATAATGATTTGATGTGGGTACCAGAACAATATAAAGTTTAGAGCAGTTAAGTTAATGGTGTGGCACACTCAGTTCATATCCCTGGTTGATTCCACAGCAAAGACTACCTGTGTATGACCATCAGTGCTTTACTGCAGATCCACGTATACTTTCTGGGCAAAAATCTATATTTGAGGGGAAAAAGAGTAATTCCCTGGAGCGCTGTTGGAATAAAAGAGTAGACTTTCAGTTCAGAGCATGAAGAAAAACCAATTTTAGTTTTGAGGAGCAATATTCCATGACTGATTAGAGTTGGAATGCTTAGAGTGTGGATATACATGTCCAAGTAGGTTTAAGCATACAGCATTGAGGGCTATAAAGGTACCTTTTATTCTGGACATAACAGATTCTACAAATGCTGTAAATCTTGAGCAGTATATATGTACAAAGTGCTGGGGAAAGTCAGCAGGTGGAAAGGGAGGGGTAGAAGCCAGAATAAAAAGGTGGAGGGAGAGGGAGCAGTACAGGCTGGCAAGTGAAACCAAGTGAAGGGGACAGTGGGTGGGTGGGGGAGGGGAGTATGAAGTAAGAAGCTAGGAAGGGAGGTGGAAGAGGGCTGAGAAAGAAGGAAATAAGTTGCAGTAATTGATGCAGATAATATGGCTGTGTCATGTGCTACAATATTCAAAGAAAATCTGCTCCTCTTGTTCACGGATTTTATTGAGTTTGGAAGCTGTATCTTACAAATAAGAAAAGTTCCAGATACAATTAATGTCTTATTTTAAATCAGTGGACCCCAAGAGAAAAGCATCCTCATGGTTGAAGCATTTCCATTGGTTATAGCCATGTGATAATGGACCATGGCACTCTGGATTGACTGGAAACTTGAATTAATTGAGAATGATCTTTTCTTGAATTTCTATTGACATCCTTTTTCAGGGTGTAATGGATTTTGTTCCAGTGTGCATTTCTGTTAGTTCTCCTCTAGGTGTCATTATGAACCAATTGGTAGAGTTGTTCAAAGTACATTTATTATCAAAGTACGTACATGTCACCATATACAACCCTGAGATATATTTTCTTGAGGGCATACTCAATAATAACCATAATAGAATCAGTGAAAGACAGCACCAACTTAGGCGTTCAACCAGTGTGCAAAAGGCAACAAACTGTGCAAATACAAAAACAGAATAATAATAAGTAAGCAACAAATACGAAGAACATAAGATGAAGAGGCCTTGAAGTAGTCAATTGGTTGTGGGAACATTTCAATGATGGGGCAAGTGAAGTTAAGTGAAGTTACCCCCTCTGATTCAAGAGCCTGGTGGTATGAGAACTGAGGCTGCTGTACCACCTTCCAGATGACAGCAGCAAGAAGAAAGCGTGACCTGGGTGGTGGGGGGGTCCCTGATGATAGATATTTTTCTGTGACAGTGCTTCATGTAGATGTGTTCAGTGCTGGGGAGTACTTGTAAAAACAAGAGATTCTGCAAATGCTAGAAACCTAAAGCAATGCACAAAATCCTGGATGAATTCAGCAGGTCAAGCAGCATCTATGGAAGGGAATAAATGGTCAACATTTATTTCGACTAAGAGTTTTGTCCCGAAATGTCGACTATATTCCCCTCCATAGATGTTGGCTGACCTGCTGAGTTCCTCCAGCACTGTGTGTAGAGTTGATTAACTGGAGGTGTCTAACTGTTGGACATGTAGACTCGCAAGAGACTTCAAATGCTGGAATCTGATGCAACACATAGGAGCTGGAAGGGCTCAGTGGGTCAAGGCAGTGTCATGTGTGTTGGAATGTCTGCTGGTTTCCTTTGAATTGACTTTGCCTGTGATTATTATGACATTGACAATTTGGGAAATTCTTGTCCTTGTAGATCAAAAAATTGAGTCGTTGACGATTGGCATGGACATGGTGGGCAGAGGGCTGGACTCTATAACCAGGATGGTAGTGACTGAAACATGGTGTGCTTTGTTCAAAAGCATTCCATTTAAAAAAGCAGAACAGCAGTGGTTGATG
This sequence comes from Hypanus sabinus, assembly GCF_030144855.1. NCBI lineage: Eukaryota > Metazoa > Chordata > Chondrichthyes > Myliobatiformes > Dasyatidae > Hypanus > Hypanus sabinus. The sequence continues at coordinate 39,287,159 of NC_082738.1, read as the reverse complement.
CAATATTGTGATTTAAAAAAATTAAAGCAATGTCACCTGTAACTCATGAAAACAAGTTCTGTTTTGGAATGAAATGGGTATACTCAAGTGGCTTGATATTGCATTTTCCTTAGTTGTATTTAGTACATTTTTCACTGAGTAGTCACCATTTCTTAACCAGCCAGGACTGTTTTGCTCCATCTTTGATACAAACATTGATCACAGGGCTGAATTTCACAAAAAAAGGTGAGTGTGTCTCTCTTTGACATTAGAAAGGCATCTGAACTACTTTGGCTTGGAGAAGCCTTGGTAGAGCTGGAATCAAGGGAATAGAGGTTGAAGTTAGACCTCACGTAAAGGAAGATGCCTGCAGTTGTTGGAAGCCAATTATCCTAGCTCCAGGGCATGCATCACTGTGGGAGATCCTTAGGGCAGTGTTTCAGGCCCAATCATCTTCAGCTGCTTCATCAGTGACTTCCCTTCAATCATGAGGTCAGAGTGGGGTTATTTGCTGGCAAAAGCACAATCTTTATTTCCATTTAAAATGTTGCGACAAACGAAGCTCATATCTGCTTGCAGCAAGATCTGAACAGCACAGGCTAATCACTGCCAAGTAATATCGGTGTCCAAACAAGTTGCATCTCAAACAAGAAAGACAGCTATCTACCCTCGATATTCACTGGAATAGCCATTGCCAGTCCCCAACTATCATGGAAATGGTGTTCACCATTGACCATAAACTTAATGGACCAGCCATGTGACTATCAGAGCATGTCAGAAGCTGGGCATCCTGTGGTGACTAACTCACCAAGTAACACCCAAAATCCTTTCCAAGATATTCTCCAGATCTCATCTAAGTCTTGATCCAAACATGACAAGCGAGCTGAATTCAGGATGAGAGTGACTGCCTTGATGTCTAAGAGCCAGTGAAGTCAATGGGCATCAGAGTAAAAACACTTAAGTTGCTGGAGTTCTACCTTATTCCCACCCCAATGTACCACTGTAAGGATTCCTCAGGACACAGTTGTAGTCCAGGTGTCATCAGCAGCTTCCTCAATTACTTCCCTTCTGTTATAAAATAGGATGTTTATTGATCATTAGGGTCTTCAGTTCTGTGGCAGTTTCTCAATAGATGATCTTGATAATGTTAAAGTATGGGCTGAAAAGTGAGAGGAGACATTAACCATCCCTAACAAGCAGCAGTCTGACCACCTTCAGTTAACACGTAGTCATGTTACCTTCACAGAGTCTTCCCCTGTCATCATCCTTGGGTCACATTGACCATAGATTCAACTGGTCCTCTTTCATAAATTCCCTATAGGTTGGACAGAGGCAGCTTATCAGGAGGTAAATGACTCACCACCTGACACCGCAAAGCCTTCCCGTGGGCACAAGTCAGAAGTAGGTGCTCTCCACCTGCCTGGATCGGTGCAATTTTAATTTTCCAGAAGTTTGACACCATTTTGGCAACCTGTTTAATTGGCATCCCATTAAACATCTTGACTGTTCATACCCTTCACTATTGATACACCATGGCTATAGTGTATGCTATTTTTTTTTTGTAAGATTAGCTTTATATGTCATATGTGCATTGAAACATAGAGTGAAATGCATTATTTGAATCAACGACCAGCACAGCCAGAGGATTGTGCTGGGGGCAGCCTGCAAGTGTTACCATGCTTCCAGCTCTAATGTAGCATGCCCACACTCACTAATCCTAACCCATATGTCTTTGGAATGTGGAAAGAAGCTGGAGCACCTGGAAGAAACTCACGTGACCTCCCCGAGAAAATGTACAAGCTCCTTTGTACAAAATGTACAACTCTACCACCAAGAAAGACAAGAGCAGCAAGTGAATGGGAATTCTGGATTTCCCTCCGAATTGCATGGTATGGTGACCTTCAAATACGTTGATTATGAGTACCATTATCAGAAGAATTACAGCAGTTCAACAAGGCAGTTTACCACTACCTTCTTGAGGAAATTAGGTATGGACAAAAAATGGTGGCCTTTTGTTTGTGGTGCCCAGATCCCAAAAATATGAATAATTGTATTTCACCTGGGACAATTATATTGTTGCTCCTGGCCATGATTCAAATTTACAGTGCCTTACTGATGTAGTCAGGTTGGTGTGGAGTGGATGTGGGGCAAAAGCCGGATTTGGTCATGATCTGCTTCCCAGCACTATGTAAACCAGCAAGGTACTTTGAGAGCCATTAGTACCTAGATTAAGCATTTTAAGGAGAAAAATTGGGTGTTGAAAAACAAACAAGTCTTACTGACAAAAACATTCAGCTTCTCTTCCTGTTCTGTAGCAGCTGGGGGGGAAATTGCTTCAGATGGTTCCCATTGACTCATCATATCTGGCAGTAACAAAACTAAGGGTGACTTGTTAAATGAGATGTTATCCAGTAATTTCTTGTGAAATTGTATCATGATTACGGTAATTGTGAAGGGTAAAAAAACTAGGTATTTCTTTGTAAATGCAATCATCATATCATCTGACATTTCAATGCAACATTTTAATAGTGAATATTGAATATAATCCATGTTGTCATAATTTAGTGTTTTGTATGGTGAATGTTGAATTTGTTGCACTATTTAATGGTTTGTAATATTGTGCTGCAATTATCTTAAGCAAAGCCCCTAACTTCCCATTACTTTGGTAGGAATATGTGGAATGTGGATTATTCTAGAGAGCTACAGCACAAAAACAGGCTCTTCACCCATCTAGTCCATGACAAACTCTTAATCTGCCAAAGTGCCTTTGACCGGCATCTAGATCATATCCCTCCATACCCCTCCCATCCATGTAGTTATCCAAACTTCTCTTAAATGTTGCAGTTAAACCAGTATCCACTACTTCTGCTGGAAGGTCGTTCCACACTTCCACCACCTTCTGAGTGTGAAGCATCATGTGAAGTAGTCAGTGCCTGCAAAAAACAGTGAATTGATAGGTGAACATAACAATTGATATTGAGCTATTGTAGATTAATGGTTTTGTTTATTTTCAACATACAATATAACTGCGGCTTGAAATAACAGAAACAAGCGCTTTGGTTACACCATCAAGCGGCCATTTAAAAAAAAGTCTAAGTTCACCAGCGAGGCTAGTCTTGCTCAACACTCAGATTTCTCTGTAACATGTAGTCTTGGGTAATAATGACTGGAGAAAAAAAAAACGGAAATGCACATTCCAATGATAAACATTGTGTGAAAAATGAATATTTAATATAAATATAGCCAGGCTGCGATGAGAATTGACAAAGTGACTCTGGAAGCCAGTTTATTGCAAATGGTGGTATGGGACATAGTTGCTAAGTGGTTCCCTGGAATGGAATAGAAATGGGGCTGAGTAAGCCTGGAGGCTTTAGCTGTCAGAGTATGTAGAAACCTGAGTCCTGACGAAGGGTCTCGACCTGAAACGTTGACTGCTTCTTTCAACGGATGCTGCCCGACCTGCTGGGTTCATCCAGCTTTTTTGTATGTCTTGATTTGACCACAGCATCTGCAGTGTACTTAGTGTGTAGAAATCTTTGTTAGCTGGGGCATAGAATATAAGAACAAGGTGACTATAGTACATCATTGTAAAACACTGGGTAGGGCACAGCTGGTATACTGTACATACTTTATCGCACGTGGTCTCCCTGCTGGAGGGATAGGTTGGTGCTTGGTTCAGTCATCAATGTCCCTCTTGGGCTGATGGGTCCACTAGTTCTAGACACTAAATGTGATTTTCTTGCAGAGCATGCAGAGGAAGTCACCAATATGTTGGAAAACACCAGTACCCTGCTTGGGATGGAGTGTTGCAGTTTTAACAAGAGTCTGAATAGGCAGGATTTGTTTCCCTTGAGCAGAAGAGAGTGAGGGAGTCTCGATCACGGTATAAAAACAATGAGGGTCACAGATGGGGTAGAAACATTTTCCCATAGCAGGAGGTATAAAATCAAAGGGGGCATCCTTTTAAGGTACAGATAGAAAGTTTAGAGGGGATCTGAGGAAGATTTTTTTCACCAAGAATGCACTGGTGGAGGCAAGAGACTACCATAACCTTTAGAAAGTATCTATATGCTAAGGCATGGAAGGCTATGAGCCAAGTGCTGGAAAATGGAATGAGCATAGATACTCCATGGTCAGCATGGATATGGTGGGCCAAAGTGCTGTATGACTTTACCTATGCCTCTTAAAATAAATGCTTAATTACATTTTGGGCACTGGAAGTTTTCACGGAGATATTTCAGTCTTGTGATGGCAATTGACTGCAGTGTATTAACGGTACCCATGGGGGTCACTATTACTTCGATTGTAATTCTGCAAGCATATTTGGAGCAGTTCTATGCATCGTTCCACTGAGGTAACCTTGATCTGATTTCAGAAGAAGTGTTTTTTTTCAGAACTAGAGGTATATTAAAATCTCAACAATGAAAATGATATGTGTAGTTTGGAGGAGCCCCATGGTCAAATTTGTATTGCCATAACTTTTTATGAATGGTGTATGAGCTTACAGTTGTCTGCAGTTTGGGTCTGCCATTTTCAGAATCAGGTTTATTGTCACGAACATAAGTCGTGAAATTTGAGTTTTGTGGCAGCAGTATAATGCAGGCATAACAAATTACTATAAGCTACAATAAAAAAATACTAGAGAAGTTCCGAAAACATTGAATGTGAGCCTTCAAGCTCCTGTACTTCCTGTCTGATGGTAGTAATGAGAAGAGGGCATGTCCCAGATGTTTTGGGTCCTCCATTATGGATGCTGCTTTCTTAAGGCACCACCTTCTGAAGATGGTGTGGAGGCTTGTGTCTGTGATAGAGCTGACTAAGTCCACAACCCTCTGAAGCATCTTCTGATCCTGTACATTGGTGCCTCCATACCAGGTGATAATGCAACCATTCAAAGATTCAGAAGTACATTTATAGCAAAGTATGTATAACTTATGCAACCTTGAAATTTGTCTGCTTACAGGAAGAAAGCCCCAATTAAAAAAAAATACGACCAACACCCTAATGCGCAGAGTAAGCCAAAAACCACAAGTCATACAAAGAATAGAAGCACGTAACAGCATTCCAAACCAAATTGCATCCTTAGATCTGAATCCCTGGTGCAACCGGAGTAGGCCCAAAGCCTTAGTCTCAGTTCATCTTATTTGCAGGGCAAATTGCTATGAAGCTTGCAGACACGAAACATAACAGCCGGGACTGTCTCACAGCCTCAGTGTGAATCGGTCTGACTCTCGCCTCCTGTCCTGATATCCTTCCTCTCCAGTCTATCTGGGCTGGCATTTAAATTGACTAAACAGTGGATCATGCCTCTCATTAGGACCGGGCTCTGCCACAGTGATGCGCTCTGGGCCCAGACCTTGCTGCCCAGCCCAAAACCGTTCTTGACCTCTCCAAATCGGCTCAGCGTTTAAGCAATCCAACCTCACACCTGGATTAGTTCGACGGCCACGAAACTCCTCCACCTCACCGACTCCTCTCCGAATCGCTCACTGCAACTCCATCTGCGACACCATTTCAAACACATTACGCTTCAGCTTTGCAGCGCACCAGCATGGCTCAACCCTCTAATCAGCTTCACCTTTGATCATCTCTTCATTGTTTGTGGTGATAGTTTATTACAATTTACTTCCGAAAAGATGTGATTAATAATGTTTTTAGACAAATTTCTTGCCTTTCGAACTACCGGTCTTTCGCTCGCCTTCAGTAGCACCATCTTAAACTGGAAGTTAAGGTGATCGTACAAAACTTCAGAATGCTGTCCAAAGTACATCTGTAAAAACTTGCCAGAGTCTTTGGTAATATATTATATCCTCTCAAACTTTGGTATGTGGTGGTAGTTGTCTCAATAATACAAGTGCATGTAGCAGGATATCTCCTGAATGATCACCTTTGGAGGATTTGGCAGCTTTATGTATTTAGTCACAGTTGAAATACACACTTTGAAGGGTTGCACATGAAGTGCATCCAGCTGGAGGACCATGGAAATGTACTGTTGTCTGTCAGTTCTTGAAAGGAAAAAAATGCTCTAAATACAAAACAATATACTTTAAATGTCATTTCTGTTTTTTCTTTCATTAAAAGCTCTGAATTTACCTCTTTGTAACTGTGAAAATTATAAATTCACCTTAAAATCCATTTAAAAGATAGTTTTGTGAGAAGGAATCCATTTAATTGCCCACCACACCAATCTATGGAGCAACAATCCAGTTAATTCTGTTCTTCGTCTCTTCTGCCACAGTTTTGCAAATTCTTCCATCTCAAGTAGTCACTCAGTTCTCTTCTGAACATTGCATTTGAGTCTATCTCCACCACAGTGCATTTGCAACTCCAGCCATTGGCTGTGTCATGTCACTTTAATTTCTTTTGCCAATTCTGTACCCTCTCATTCTTAATTCCTTCATCAAAGTGATCAGCTTCTCTCGATCTGCACTGTCTGTACCATAACTTAAAATACCTCTACCATACCTTATTTGTTTTGAGAAGAACCACCCAAGCCCTTCTCCACTCTATCCACATAACTGAAGTCCCTAATCCCTGGAAAATCTCTTCTGCATCCCGCTAAAACCCTTCACAGCTTTTCTGGAGAATGGTGACCAGAACTGGAAATAATACTCTCTCCATGGCAGAACCAGTAATTTATTATGGTTCATAGTAGTAGTGTGATCACTCTAGTCGAGTATGATGTTCACTAAAGGTCTATTGGTGGGTCCATGGGTGGCTGAAGAGGATGATCCAGGATTCTCTTTACTGGGATGTTAGGGTGGATTCCCTTAATGGAGAATTCTTGTGCATGACTTTGTTCAATGTGGGGAGGCTGATGCACGTGCAGCCACCACATGGTCCTTGACAGATTAGGTAAGGATCCAGTGGTATAGAGTGCTTGACGACTGGGGACCTTTTACTGCTGCAGCCTTCCACTACCTTCATTGCCATTCTGATATGTCATTATCTTCTGCCAGCTCCACCTTTGAGGTCTTGATAGCTCTTTGTCCAGAACCTCCCCTTGTCCTTACTGCTGCAGGTGACCCTACCAGGAGCTAAGCTCCAGATGGCATCTCAGGACTTCACAAGCCTCTCCATCATGACAAAGTGACGATCATTGTAGTTGTGGTCAAGTTTACATGCACAAGTATGTGTATGCTTGGGTGAAATGGAAGGCTTACTTGCAGCAACATCCTTCCTAGCTCTTGTACTTTTCACCTTTTTGATAAAGCCCAAAGTACAGCATGACTACTTTGCAAATTTGCTCCGCCACTTTCAATTAACGATGCTCACGTACCCTAATCTGTGTTAATTCAAAATTATGCCCTTTTTCAATCTTACTTTCAGAATTTACCATTTCATGTACCTTGGATTAAATTTTATCTGCTATCTATCCACTCTGCAAACCTATTGATATCTCTCTTCATTTCAATATGCTACCATATTTTGTGTTACCTATAAGGATAACATCTCAGAAAATATTGTTCATCATACATTGATTTGAGTGAATCAATTACAGTGGGAGAAGATAATATAATGTCAATGGCAAAATTGTAAATGTAAATTTAATAAATTGCATTAAGTGATTTTGTTAGACTTAGTGCAGCTGTCTTTGTACTTCTACTTCAAGTATAAGTTTATTGTCATTCAACCGTACACATGTATACAGCCAAACGAACCAATGATCCTCAAGGACCAAGGTGCAAAACACGGTACATGTATCACATACAGCACATAAGATAGTATTAACATAAAAAAGAGAAAAGAAATTCTGTAGAAGTTAACATCTAGCAACTTAGGCAGCGATTTTTAGATTTGGGGTATTAAAACAACCCCTTCAAAATTGAGCAATTAGGAAGACTTATGTTTTTGATAAAATAATATCTGCCCTCCATGGCCTGCAGCAGTGAGCAAAGTAGAAGATGGTGAGAGAACAATAATATGGAATAAATTTAATTTCAAGCAATGCTGCCATTTCATTGGAATATTCCATTGGGGAATATTGTACAAGTGGGATTTTTAGAAATTCTGATCCGACTATGTTGTAAATGATTTTCTAATTATCAAGTAAATTATTTGCTTGAGGGTTAATACAAGTTATTTTAGTTGTGCAACACTGGTTTTCACTTCCTTGGTGACTTCTGTCATCTAGGGGTCAATGCCTTACCACCACAGCCCTTGATTAATTTCAAGCATGTGAATGTTCTGTTTATGGCACAACCAGTCCAAGAGCTCTTTAGTTAACAAAAGCAGTTCCTCAGAGATTGGAATCTCTCTCTCTCTGTTTTAGCTTTTTGGGGATATCAATTCACGTGGAGTTGATTTCTTCTTTTCCAAGTTAACTCTTTGCAAGCCAGTAGTTTCATAATTTAACTTGCAGTTCTATTAACCATTGTAGATATTTGACAACATTAATAAGTATCAATATCTACATATTCCAACCTTTGAAGAACTGAAATATTTTTCTATATTTAAAATATGTGGAGAAATAAAATTTGTAATGAGATTGATGTTGTAATTGAAGATGGGCATCAAATAATTTACAGCTAAGATCATTAAATGTGATATGTCCAGCTACTGTTTCAGTAATGATAAGGAGGAAACCAGTTAAACTCCTTCTGTTCCTTTGAAGGGTGCATTAAGATCTTTTATGTTTGTCTTAAGTAGGTCCTTGGTTTAATTCTGCATCCAAAAAGTTTTATAATTGTGAATGTTGCACTGAACTGCTCATGGGCCATAGAGATGGAGACAACCCCTAAACTTTTGGAGGTGAAAAGGCTTGCACTGATCCAACTGTTGTAGTAGTATAAACATCCAGGCCATGCTCTCTTCTCACTGCTGCCATCAGGAAGAAGGCTCAGGGGTCTCAGGACCCATACCACCAGGTTCAGGAGCAGTAATTACCCTTCAACCATCAGGCTTCTGAACCAGAGGGGGTAACTTCACTCAATTTCATTCTCTCCATCACTGAACTGATCCCACAACCTATGGACTCACTTTCAAGGACTCATCATCTCGTGTTCTTGATATTTATTGCTGATTTATTTATTTATTATTATGAAAAACATTTTTTTCTCAGCTCAAGCTGGTAAAACCTGAGGTGCGGGCATAGCCAAGCACACTCATTTTTCAGTTGCTGGGAACGTTCGGATTATTCTAGTTGTGTTTAATATTTTGGATTTCTGAAAATGTACATGGATATTGCTGTGTAGTCCAGATTGTTTAATGCTATTGTGTAGTGACTTTGTGATGATACCAGTTGTAGATATTACTATCGGACAATGTACACCCTGTTCACATTCCAGAGTCTTTCAATTTCCTCTTTTAATTCGGCATATATCTGGTGTTTTTCACTTATTGATTTCTGTATGTTGTGTGTTTGGAATGAATATATCTATTAAGTAAGTTGTTATTGCTTGTTTATCCTGTAATATTATATCAGGATGGTTATTGTGGATTGTCCAATCTGTAATAACAGATTGGTTGTTATATAGTTTGTGATATTCTGACTTTAAAACTGGATCAAGATTGTATTTATATTAAATGTGGTTTCTTCTATGGATTTTTTTTTCTTTTTGTATTTGCACAGTCAATTGTGTTTTGCACATTGGTTGGTTGCTTAGTCCTGTTGAGAGTGGTCTTTCATTGATTCTTTTGAGTTTCTGGTCCTTACTGTGAATTACTGCAAGAAAATGAATCTCAAGGAACTTTGATGATAAATTTACTTTGAACTTTGAAGCAACAATTCTAAGACTTGTGTATATTGTTAATGTATGTTGCAAATTATAACTTGAGATGGAAAAGGCATTTAAAAAGGGCCCACTAGGGGAACAGGAATTCTAGATTGGGTGATACATAATGGCCCAGATTTGATTAGGTGGTTAAGATAAAAGAACCTTTAGGAGTTGATCATATGATAGAATTCACCTTGCAGTTTGAGAAGGAAAAGCTAAAATCAGATGCATCAGTATTACAGTGGAGTAAAGGAAATTACAGAGGCATTAGCGAGAAGCTGGCTGAAGTTGATTGGAAGGGGACACCGGAAGGGATGATGGCAGAAAAGCAATGGCTGGAGTTTCTGGGGGATATTTTGAAAGATGCAGAAAATAAACATTCCAAAGAAGTATTCTAAAGGGAGTATGAGGCAACCATGGCTGACAAGGGAAGTCAAGTCAGCATAAAAGCAAAAGAGAGGCTATAGAATATTGCAAAAAATGAGTGTGAAGGTAGAGGTATCACGAACATGAGAAAATCTGCAGATTGCTGAAAATCCAAAGCAACACACACAAAATGCTGAAGGAAATCAGTAGGCCAGGCAGCATCTATGGAAAAGAGTAAATAGTTGATGTTTCGGGCTAAGACCCTTCATTAGGACTGGGAAGGAAGAGGAGAAGTCAGAGTAAGGAGATTGGGGAGGGGAGGAAGAAGTATAAGGTGGATTGGAAAACTTTAAAAAAAAACAGAAAGCAACTTAAAAAAGCCATAAAAAGAAAAAAGATGAAATATGAAGGTAAGTGAGCTAATAATATAAAAGAGGATACAAAAAGTTCTTAAAGATGTTTGTAGAGTAAAAGAGATGAGAGTGGATATTGGACTGTTGGAAAATGATGGTGGAAAGGTAGTAATGGGGACAAAGAAATGGCAGACAAACTTAAGTATTTTGCATCAGTTTTCACTGTAGAAGGTGCTAGGAAAACGGCAGAAATGCAAGAATGTCAGGGGGCTGAAGTGAGTGTTGTTGCTATTGCTAAGAAGGTGCTTGGGAAGTTGAAAGGTCTGAGATAGGTAAGTGACCTGGATTAAATGGACTACACTCCAGGGTTCTGAATTGAATTGACTTCATTTCTTACATCCTTCACATACATGAGGAGTAAAAATCTTTACATTACGTCTCTATCTAAATAAGCAATCATAGTAATTTATAATTATAGAAGTACACTCAAATCAGCATGAGTTAATCAGTCTGATGGCATAGTAGAAGAAGCTGTCCCAGAGCCTGTTGGTCCTGACTTTTATGCTACGGTACCATTTCCTGGATGGTAGTAGCTGGAATAGACCATGGTTGGGGTGACTCAGGTCCCCAATGATCCTTTGGGCCCTTTCTTCACACCTGTCTTTGCAAATGTCCTGGATTATGGGAAGTTCACAACTACAGATGTGTTGGGCTGTCCGCACCACTCTCTACGGAACCCTGCAATTGAGGGAAGTACAGTTCCCATACCAGGCAGTGATGCAGCCAGTCAGGATGCTCGTAATTCTGCCTCTATAGAAAGTTCTTAGGATTTGGGGACCCATACCAAACTTCCTCAACCACTGGAGGGAAAAAAGGCCTTTTTCACCACACAGCTGGTGTGTACAGACCACATGAGATCCTCGGTCATGTGGATGCCGAGGAACTTAAAGCTATTTACCCTCTCAACCCCAGATCCATTGATGTCAGTAGGGGTTAGCCCATCGCCAATCCTCCTGTAATCCACAACCAGCTCCTTGTTTTTGCAACATTGAGGGAGAGGTTGCTTTCTTGACACCGCTGTGTCAGAGAGTTGACTTCTTCCCTGTAGGCCACCTCATTATTATTTGAGATTAAGCCAATCAGTATAGTGTAATCGGCAAATTTAATTAGCAGATTGGATCTGTGGGTGGCGATACAGTCATGGGTATACAGGGAGTAAAGGAGGGGGCTCAATACACAGCCCTGAGGGGCTCCTGTGTTGAGAGTCAAGAGAGGTCTAGGTGAGGGAGCCCACTCTCATCACCTGCTGGCGATCTGATAGGAAGTCCAGGATCCAGCTGCACAAGGCAGAGTGAAGGCTGAGGTCTCTGAGTTTCTTGTCGAGCCTGGAGGGAATTAGGGTGTTGAATGTTGAACTGTAGTCCAAGAACACCATTCTCACATAAGCATCCTTCTTCTCCAGAAGTGTAAGTGTAAGGACAGTATGTAGAGCAGTGGCTATTGCATCATCTGTCGATCGGTTGTGTTGGTAGGTGAATTGTAGGGGGAAAAGGTAGCTGAAGAGATTGCAGGGGCATTAGTAATGATCTTTCAGCAAGAATCACTAGATTCTGGAATGGTTCTGGAGGACAGGAAAATTGCAAATGTCCCTCCACTCTTCAAGAAGGGAGGGAGGCAGAAGAAAGAAAATTATAGACCAGTTAGTCTGACCGCAGAGGTTGGAAAGATGTTGGAGTTAATTGTTAAGGATGAGGTTTCAAGGTACTTGAAAGCACATGATAAAATAGGCCAAAGTCCGCATAGTTTTCTCAAGGAGAAATTTTGCCTGACAAATCTGTTGGAATTCTTTGAGGAAATAACAGGTGTGGTAGACAAAGGAAAGTCTGTGGATGTTGTTTACTTAGATCTTCAGAAGCCCTTTGACAAATTGCCGCACAAAAGGCTGCTTAACAAGTTTAAGAACCCATGGTATTACAGGGAAAGTGCCAGCATGGATAAATGATTGGCTCACTGGCAGGAGGCAAAGAGTGAGAATAAAGGGGGCCTTTTCTGGTTGGCTGCTGGTGGCTAGTGGTGTTCTGCAGATTCTGTGTCGGGACCACTTCTTTTCCCGTCATATGGCAATGATTTGGACAAGTTTGTGGATGATATGAAAATGGGTGGAAGAGCAAGTAATGTTGAGGAAAGAGGGTGTCTACAAAGGACTTCAACAGAATGGGGAAATAGACGAAGATTGGTAGATAGAATATAGTGAAGGCAGAAGAAATAAAGGTGTGGACTATTTTCTAAACGGGCAGAAAATTCAAAAAGCAGAGGTGCAAAGGGACTTGGGAGTCCTCGGGTTGGATTCCCTGAAGGTTAAGTCGATGCTAAGGAAGGAAAATGCAATGTTAGCATTGATTTCAAGAGGACCAGAATACTGTGTTGGCATTGGAGAGGATCCATAGGAGGTTCATGAGACTGGGTTAACATATGAGAAGCATTTGATGGCTCTGGGCCTGTACTCACTGGAGTATAAAAGAGTTGGGGGGGGGGGGGGGGAGGCACGCGAGATCGCGAGATCTCATTGAAACCAATCAAATATTGAAAGGCTGAGAAAGAGTGGATATGGAGAGGATGTTTCCTACAGTGGGGGAGTCTAGGATCAGAGGACACACCCTCAGAATTGAGCGATGTCCATTTAGAATACAGATGAGGAAAAATTTCTTTAGCCAGAGGGTGGTGAATCATCGCCACAGGCAGCTTTGCAGGTCAGTTCATTGGGTATATTTAAGGCGGAGGTTGATCAGGGCGACAAATGTTACGGGGAGAAGGCAAGAAAATAGGGTTGAGATGGGTAATAAATCAGCTGTGATGGAATGGTGGAGTAGACTTGTTGGGATGAATGGGCTTATTCTCCTTCTATCTCTTATGGTCTTGTGTCAGAGATCCACACATTCAATAAGTATAACAATCATTTCCTTTGCCATTTTTCAGTATTTATTTTACTTTTACCACATGGCCATTCTCCAGATGTGACCTGTGAGTACCCTACTAAGATTACCACAACTCACCTCAATCTTTTTTTTAAATTTGATGTTAATGTTTGCACCTTGATGATTAGTGGTCTTTAACTGGAACATTGTCCTGGGGTAAAGAAACTATATATAACACCGAGAACTAAAAAGAAATCTAATGCAGGGCCTTTCTGGTTTATAACTTCTTACTAATTAACTGGACCCATGGTGGTGCTTCTGAAGACCATCTGTATGTCAATCCCTATTAACACCTTTTAATAATTAAGTACGCAGTAAATAAAGAATTTTAAATATTTATTCATGTTTATTTTGCCTCTATCTACTCAATTGACTTTCCATTTGATTTGCTGAGTTAAGCCATTACTCAAGACATAACTGTAAAGCACCAGAGAATGGTACAGCACAGCACAGGCCCTTTAGTCCTAGTTTGTGCCGACCCTTTAACATACTACAAGATAACCTAATGCTTTCCTTCCCAATAGCTCTCCATTTTTCTTTCATCCACGTGCCTATCTATAAGACTCTTAAATGTCTTTAATGTATCTGCCTTTGCCGCCACCCCAGGCAGTGTGCTCCACTCATCTACCATTCTCTGAGTACAAAAAAAAACTACCTTTGATATCCCGTAATGCATTCCTTCAATCATCTTAAAATTATGCTAGCCTTTTCTGCCTTGGGGTGGGGGGGGGGGGGAAATGTGCTGACTGTGCATTCTATCTACGTAGGCCTCTTATCATCTTGTACACCTCTATCAAGTCACCTTTCATTCTCCTTAGCTCCAAAGAGAAAAGCCCTAACTCAATCAACCTTTCCTCACAGAACATAATCTCCTCTGCACCCTCTTAAATCTCCTCTACAGCCTCTCTAAAGCTGCCTTATCTTTCCTAAAGATATCCTGTCTGTGTGAGTTTACTTACAGTTGTAGCAATAGTTGTTTGAAAAAAATGTTTAAACATCTCTCGGATAGAACAAGCAAAGGGAGATTTTTGATGTCTTACCAAATCACATTGCTTCATAACTTGTAAGACGCAAAGAATCTGTAGGTTATTCATGCACCTGTACACATAAACTGGGCTGTCTGAAAAGCAATCAGGAAAGGGATTATTGGTGGATGTTTGAAACTAGAGTAGAGATATACAACACATTTTCACTGGTCTATCTAAATTAAATACATTACATACATTGTGTATGATTTTGAATGTGTTACAGGCCTGAAATAGTTAAAACTAATCTCCAGCTATTTTAACAGCAATAATGTTTTATTATTTTTGGATTCAATCATTATGTCTGTAGACTGAAAGTTGCAGCCAAATAAACCCCTCTCGCATATTAATTTTAATAGGTCCAGTTCCTGAGATACTGGTTACACCCTTTGTTTTGATCCTGTCTGTTATATAATTTCCCTGCAAAGTCATGCAAACTGGTTTTCTTCAACAGACAATGGTTACCAAGTGTTTTAGTTTTTTAGACAGGGCTGTGATTCCTGAATTTGATACTGAAGGGGAATACAGAAATTAGATCCTGTATTTGTGTGACAATGCTGCTCTTTGCTATCATGTTCCATATACCACAAGCTGAGATGCAAATAGAAATCAGCTGCCCATGGTAGAACTGTGCTATGTAAACCAGGAAGGCCCTGGCTTGTATCAGCTGTGTGTATGGGGTTAGCTAATCTTGGCTCATTGTATTTTTCTGCAAAAGGGAACAGGATAGATTCTGGGATTCTTGCTGGAAATGGGAAGATTGGAGATTGGACTTGGTTGTGAAAGCACACAAAACTGAATAATGAAGGAATGTTAATTATCTTAGCTCTTGCCAAAAATCATAACTTGAACAAGGTTCCAGGAAGGCTGGCACACTGTAATACTGGATTGTCAAGACACAATCTAATTTTATTGCTGTATTTTCTTCTTTTAATGTTCTTTACACATGTCTACTTCCAATGTTTTCTGATGCTTACTATCCCCGGGTCTGGTGTCTGAGAGAAACCTTTTAATTAATTCTGATTAGCATTTGGTGGTCTCTGATGGGACTGAGAGGGATGAAAATGAAAAATTGATAAATTTTGACAAAACTGATACCTATAATGAACTTCTGAGTTGCTTGTTTAAAACTTTGATCATTAAGCCTAGTCCAGGGGTCGGCAACGTTTACCACTAAAAGAGCCAATATGGACCCATTTCCCACAGAAAAGAAAACACTGGGAGCCACAAAACGAAATAACACTGCATACAACGGGTTTTTTTTGCCTTTATGCTATGTATAAACAAACTATAATGTGTTGCATTTTTGAAATTGATGAACTCCTGCAGAGAAAACGAAATTACATTTCTGCATGCAACAAAAACATTTTGAACTCCGAAAAAAAGACGTTGGGTTGAAGGTTACTACATAGGTAGCCTACCTTGGATCGAAGAATTAAAAGAAAGCGCGCACTGGCGGGTGTCAGGCATTGGCAGTTGTGATGTATATTAATAGCGATAAAAAACACGTTGTAGCGATGTAGCGCTACACGCAGCGCTAAAATAAAGACTGCAGTCAAAGGTAACTTTATTCGAACAGCCTTGCTTTAAAGCCTCCCTCAACCCGTCCCCATGGGCGCGGATGCTCCAAAAGACACGTACTCACAAACCCCCGTAGGCTATCTCCCTTAGTCGGAACGGTGGCTAATTGTTCGGATGTGCCAGGAAACGGTGTCTCCGCAAAGTACAAGATCACCATAATCTTCAAATTTCGAATTACATTTCAAAAGCTAACAAACCACGGGGAGCCGCATCACAGAGATCAAAGAGCCGCATGTGGCTCTGGAGCCGCAGGTTGCCGACCTCTGGCCTAGTCCATCATAGGCTAGTCTGCAGTAATCTAGGCCGGAAAGCTAGATCACATTTGCTCGCCAGTTGCATACAAAATTGGCTTGGTGGTAGTGAAGGGGTGTTTTACAGATCTTCGACCAGTAGTGTGCCACAGGGATTGGTGCTATGTCTACTATTGTTTGATATGTATATTAAAAATGTATTTGGCATGATTAGTAAATTTGCAGATAACACCAAAATTGATGGCATGTGGGACAATGAAGAAGATTGTCTAAAGGTTACAACAGGATTGAGATCAACTTGGAAATTGGGCCAAAGAACGGCAGGTAGAGTTTAACTTGGATTGGCAGCAGGGGAGTGGGGTGGTGGTGGTGAGGAGTGTGAAGTGATGCATTTTGTGAAGTTAAACGAGGGCAGCACTTCCACAGTAAATGGCACGGCAAAGTGATCTACAAGTATAAGAATGTGGGTGCCACGGTTGTCTAGTGGTTAGCGTGACACTATTATACCTCAGGGCATCAGAGTTCAATTCCAGCGTCATCTGTAAGGAGTATGTATGCGCTCCCTGTGGAATCTCCAGGTCCTCCAGTTTCCTCCCACAGTCCAAAGATGTACCAGTAAATAGGTTAATTTTTCATTGTAAATTGTCCCATGATTAGGCTAAGATTACATCAGGGGATTGCTGGGCAGATTAGGCTCAAAGGGCCTATCCCATGCTGTATTTCAATCAATCAATAAATAAATAACTAAATGTAGTGCCCTGAAAGTGGCAACAGCATTAAATCAGGTGGTGAGGAAGGTGCCTTCATCAGATATGGCACTGAGTGCAAGGGTTGGGACATTGTGTTACAGCTGTATGAGACTGCACCTGGAATATTTTCTGACGTTCTGGTCATGATACCACAGGAAGGATGTGATTATGCTGGAGGGAGTGCAGAAAAGATTCACAAGCAAGTTGCTGGGACTAGAAAGCTTAAAATTATTTAAAAAAACAAGATCTGGATGGGCTGTGACTTTTTTCCTGGAGTGAAGGAGGCTCTGCGGTGACATTATAGAGATTTACAAAATCATAGGGGTGGCATGGTAATATAGCAGTTAGCATTGCACTATTACAGCACCGGCAACCTGGGTTAATTTCTGCCACTGTCTGTAAGGAGTTTGTAAGTCGTCCCCATCACACCCAACCCCATGACTGCTTGGGTTTCCTCCGGGTGCTCTGGTTTCCTCCCACGAAGATATATGGGTTAGTAGCTTAATTGGTCACATTGATGTTATTTTGTTTGGCACGGGCTTGTTAGGCTAGAAGGGCCTGTTTCTGTTTTTAATACAAAACAGAATTTTAAAATAAAATTAATTTTAAACAATTTTTTAAAAAATTGTCAGTTTCTTTTTTTCCCACAGTAGGTAGGGGAGACTAAAACTAGAAGGTATAGATTTAAGTTGAGAGTGGAAGATCTAAGTGAGACCAGAAAGACAAGTTTTTCCACAGAGAGTGGTGGGTATATGGAACGAGCTGCCAGAGGAATCTGTAGAGATGGGTACAATTACAGTGTTTAAAAGACATTTGGACAGATACATCAAATACGAATGACATATCCCTCCCATCCATCCAGCAATCTTTTTAACTCCCTACCATCAGGCAGGAAGTACTGCAACTTCAGGGCAAGGACTGTTCGGATGGGAAACAGCTTCTTCCCCAGGCAGGAGACTACTGAACTTCTTGCCACCACCCAGGTCTCATCGCATATGAAGTGCCAGTAGCATACACTATTCATTTTTTAAAGTTGTGCCCTGAATGCACCTTATTATTTATTGACTTATTGTGTTGGGTGCATAGAATGCATGGCCAGCAAAGGTGGTGGAGGCTGATACAATAGGGTCTTTTAACAGACTCTTAGATAGGTACATGGAGCTTAGAAAAATAGAGGGCTATGTGGTAGGGAGATTCTAGGCAGTCTCTAGAGTAGGTTACATGGTCGGCACAATATTGTGGGCTGAAGGCCCTGTAATGTGCCGTAGATTTTCTATGTTATAAGACATAGGAGCAGAATTAGACCATGCAGCCCATCGCTTCTGCTCTGCTATTCCATCATGGATTACTTAATATCCCTCTCAACTCCATTCTCCTGCTTTCTCCCTTCTCCCCATAACATTTGACACCCTGACTAATCAAGAACCTATCGACCTCCACTTTAAATCTACCCAATGACTTGGTCTCCACGGCCATTGTGTGAGTTATATGTATTATGTTGTTCACCTTGGTCCATAGGAACATTGTTTTGTTTGGCGGTATACATGTCTCTGGTTAAATGGCAATAAACCTGAACTTGATTTGGAGGGCTGGGCCAAATGCAACAAATTGGACTAGCTCATGAAGACACTTTTATCGGCATGACAATTTTGGCTGAAAGGCCTGTTTTAGTGCTGTATAACACTTGGACTCTTTGACTTTATTTTGGGGAACATAACATTTTTGCTCATTATGTACAAAGTTTGTAGATTGCAGAGGTAACCAGGGAAAACCTAGCCTTAATTGTCCTATTAAATGAATGTTGAAGATGGAGAAAGATTTGTGAAACTGGATCATGGTAACTCAGTGGGTTTCAAGTTAGTATCTGATGCAACAAACGCTCTTCGGGGAGCGAATAATCTGATGTAAAATAATTTTAACTGGCAAATTTCCCTTTACCAGGAAATGGAGTATGGAGTGAAGAATATTGAATCATAAGACTGGGTAAGTACAACCTTTCACTTGGTTAAAACATATTTGAAAGCTCAATGGTGGCAGAATTCTGCAGGAAATAAAACAGTTTGGCAAGATTGTAATTTCAATTTTTAAAAATATTTCTCAAATGTAACATCAATGAAACAAACATCTGGAATTAACATTTATTAAAAGGATGTAACTGTCAAAATCAGTGAAGTAGAACTCATAACCGTTTTCAAAATGCACTTAAATTAGTAATTTGTTTTGAAAATTTAGCCAAACTTGGCCCATGGTTAAGAGTTTAGGAACATTGCAATCTAGTAACAGTTTAGTTTATAGTATTTATGCTGTGGATTCCCTGAAGTTTGTGATTTAACAATAGTTAGGCTTTTGTTCTTGCCTTGTTTCTCACTGCATTTTGTTAAATGGCATGTTTTCTGTGATGATTACAGCATGTGATACATTTGTCAAGTGATAAATAATCACATGGAAAGGTGGTGTGTGTTGTTTTTTTCTTGGAATGGTTAGTTTTTACATCGTTTTTCATCAAGGGGAGTCCTTACCATACACAAGGACAAAGGAGGTATTAATTGGATACAAAATTGGGATATTGGTTTGATTTGTTAACCTTGTATTTTGTACACGGAATAGAAATTAGAAGATTAGAAATTTAGGCTGGATTATGCTGAAAGCATTCCTGTTTGTGCTAATAGAACACATAGAAACATAGAAAACCTACAGCACAATATGGGCCCTTCGGCCCATAAAGTTGTGCTGAACATGTCCCTACCTTAGAAATTACTAGGCTTCCCCATAACCCTCTATTTTACTAAGCTCCATGTACCTATCCAAAAGTCTCTTAAAAGACCCTATCATATCCGCCTCCACCACCGTTGCTGGCAGCCCATTCCAAGCACTCACCACTCTCTGAGTAAAAAACTTACCCCTGACATCTCCTCTGTACCTACTCCCCAGCACCTTAAAAGTGTGTCCTCTTGTGGCAACCATTTCAGCCCTGGGAAGAAGCCTCTGACTATCCACACGATCAATGCCTCTCATTGTCTTATACACCTCTATCAGGTCACCTCTTATCCTCCGTCACTCCAAGGAGAAAAGGCTGAGATCACTCAACCTGTTTTCATAGGGCATGCTCCTCTGCACCCTTTCTATGGCTTCCACATCCTTCCTGCAGTGAGGTGGCCAGAACTGAGCACAGTACTCCAAGTGGGGTCTGACCAGGGTCCTATATAGCTGCCACATTACCTCTCGGCTTCTAAATTCAATTCCACGATTAATGAAGGCCAACACACCGTATGCCCTCTTAACCACAGAGTTAACCTGGTGCAGCTGCTTTGAGTGTCCTATGGACTCTGACCCCAAGATCCCTCTGATCCTTCACTCTGCCAAGAGCCTTAGCATTAGTAATGTATTCTGCCTTATTTGACCTACCAAAATGAAGTACTTCACACTTATCTGGGTTGAACTCCATCTGCCACTTCTCAGCCCAGTTTTGCATCTTATCAATGTCCTGTTGTAACCTCTGACAGCCCTCCATACTATCCACAACACCTCCAACCTTTGTGTCATCAGCAAACCATCCCTCCACTTCCTCATCCAGGTCATTTATAAAACTTACAAAGAGTAAGGGTACTAGAACAGAACCCTGAGGTACACCACTGGTGACTGAACTCCATGTGAATATGACCCGTCTACAATCACTCTTTGCCTTCTGTGGGCAAACCAGTTTTGGATTCACAAAGCAATGTCCCCTTGGATCCTATGCCTCCTTACTTTCTCAATAATGGGGAAATGCCCGCAATATCGGGCAGCATCAATGGAGAGAGTTTTAATAGATGGCCTTTCATTACGTTGTTCTTTGCACTGCATCTATTTCAAATGTTAGCACTTCATGCAAGTAGTGCAAGATTATTTCATTTAAGGTATGCAGCTTTTTAAATCCTAAGTATGTAAAGTACTGCCGTGTAAGTAACTTTAATTGAGTATATTTTCCTTTTTCATGAACATTTGCAAAAGTGAATGCAGTCCTAAAGCAGTAAAATTTGATCTGTGCTCAGGTATCCTTCCTACTATTGTTTAGAAGCATGTGCCCAACATTGCCAGAAATAGGACAGCAGTGAGTTGTTAGCTATTTTGCACTCAATTATGCCTAAATCATGTTTTTTTGCAGCCGACCTTGAGGTGTTCAGTTTTCCCACAAAGGTCCTTTTCACTTTTACAGCTTAGGTGTGAAATCGCAAGAGTACAGTGGTTTACCGAGCTTTGTCCACCACTGAGAGTTGAACCTTTAACCACAGGAGAGCAAAGTAACGCATAATTAAAGTTTTTGAATCTCTATGTATGAAGTTTTAACTGAATATGCAGTTTTCTGGTACTTGTGCTCTTCTATTTACAGTCGGCCCTCCGTATCCGCGGGTTCTACATCCGCAGGTTCAACCAACTACGGATCAAAAATATTCGAAAAAAAATTCCTGAAAGTTCCAAAAAGCAAAACTTGAATTTGTCGTGCGCTGAGCACTACACTGAATCCACGCAAATGAAGTGATGTGTAGGCATACCCTGCTGTAGCTTCTCGCCATTTCACAGATCCTCAGTTTCTCTCCAGCACTGTTTGAGCATTGTTCGCCTCGCATCTCGTTCATTCGCTCCTTGTTTTGTGAGCGAGAGGAAGGAGTTTAAGGCTAGTAAGGGATGTCTGGCTAGTTATGTAAAGCGCTACAGCCTCAAGAACTTAAAGATCACAGGAGAATCAGGATTGGCTGACGCCGAGGCGACATCAGCGTTCCCAGAAGAGCTACGATGGTTGCGTCCGTACTGAACATGTACAGACCTTTTTTTTGTCATTATTCCCTAAACAATACAGTATAACAACTATTTACACCGTATTTACATTGTATTAGGTATTATAAGTAATCTAGAGATGATTTAAAGTATACGGGAGGATGTGCGTAGGTTATATGCAAGTACTACGGCATTTTATATAAGGGACTTGGGTATCCGCGGGGGTTCCTGGAACCAATCCCCCGCAGATACTGAAGGATGACTGTATTTACTAACACAGAAACACGAGCAACATGCACAGAATTTCAGAGTTCGGAGTTCAGTTCTGACACAGTCTGTTAATAAAAAAAAGTTTGTATGAACTTCCTGTGGGCATGTGGGATTCCTCTGGGTGCTCTGGTATCTTCTCACATTCCAAAGATGTACCAGTTAATAGGTTAATTGGTCATTGTAAATTGTCCTGTGATTAGTCCAGAGTTAAATAAGTGGGTTGCTGGGTGGTGTGACTTGTTGAGCTGGAAGGACCTGTTCCGCCCTGTATCCCTAAATAATAAATAAATAAATAGATAAATAAATAAATAAAGTTTACTAGGCCGTGCAGCATCTATGGAGGGGAATAAACGGTCAGTGTTTTATATTTTAATTTTTAAATTGTCAAGCCATGCCACCCAGCAATCCTCGATTTAATCCTAGCCGAATCATAGGTCAGTTTCTAATGACCAATTAACCTCCCAATTGGTAAGTCTGTGGGAGGAAACCAGAGCACCTGGAGAAAACCCATGTAGTCACAGGAAGAACATATGAACTCCTTACAGGCTGTGGCAGCAATTGAGCCCAGGTTGCCTGGACTGTAAAGCATTGAGCTAACCACTATGCTACTGTGCTGCCCTAGTTTTGGGCTGAGACCCTTCATTGGGACCAGAAAAGAAGGGGGGTGGAAACCAGAATAAGGAGGGGAGAGGGAAAGGAGTACAAGCTGGCAGGTGGTAGGTGAGACCAGGTGAGGGAGAAGGTGGTTGGTTGGGGGAAGTGTCTCAGTCCGAAATATCGGCTGTTTATTCCCCTCCATGGATGCTGCCTGCCTTGCTATTTATTTACTGCTTGTTTAAAAATTAAATTCTGTTGACATCAATGTGATTTGAAGCTTCACAAACAGACTGCTAAGTATGCTTGAGTACTTTTGACCACACTCCAGAATGAGAATAGCCCAGCTACAGAAGTCTGTAGTGTTCATGTGATGCTTCCGTTTGCCACATTCTGAAGCCAAGCACCAGGACAGTGTCAACTCATGCATTGAAGCAAAAGAGAAAATGGGCCTTCCAGTTAATACCCCCAAGATAAAGGTCCTCTACCAGTCTGCCCAGCTGCACCATAGTGCACAGTAAAAATGAAGGTTCCTGCATTGAAATGTTGAGGTTTTCTTAGTTTAGGTTGTTATCAGTGATTAAATTCACCATCCTCTTCAGTGCTCCAAGGTTGTAATCAATCCATTGTTTCTGGTGCCACAAGCAGCAAGTATATAGGAATAACAGGATATGTCACATAAATGTGTGGCTAAAGGAATGGCACAGGAGAATGGCCTTCAGGTTCATGGATCATTGGGAGTGATTTTAAGGAAGATGTGACCTGTCTAAGCAGGTTGTACCTTAACCAAAGTGGGATTAACGTCCTTGCTGGGAGGTGTGAGTGCACTGTTAGAGAAAATTTAAACTAAGTTGGCAAGAGAAAGGGCCTTGGTAGATGGAGAGGTACAGTCACCTAGAGGAGAAATAGTTAATAAGTCCAGTAGGCAGAATAACCAAGTAAGGGAATTCAAAGTTAAATTGCATCTATTTTAATGCAAGTAGAACTAGTAAAGTAGATGACTTCAGAAGTTTTTATTTATACGGAGGGGTATGATATCATGGTCATATCTGAGACATAGAACAAAGTACAGGGACAGGCACTTTGGCCCATAATATTGTGCTGAACTAATTAAATTAATGATCAAGTGCCCAACTAACCTAAACCCCTCTGCCTACACAATATCCATATACTTCCATTTCATGCACACATCTGTGTCTATGCAATAAATGCCTCTATTGTATTTGCCTCCACTACCACCCCAGGCAGTGCATTCCAGGCATCCATCACTCTGTTTTTTAAAAAAAAGTAAGAAAATTACTCTGCACATCTCCTTTGAACTTCCCCTCTCACCTTAAATGCATACCCTCTGGTATTAGATATTTCAACCCTGAGAAAAAGATACTGTCTGTCAACTCTGTCTATGCCTCTCATAAATCTTATAAACCTCTATCAGATCTCCCCTCAGTCTCCACTGTTCAAAAGAACAACCCTGGTTTGTCCAACCTCTCCTTATAACATGTCCTCTAATCCAGAGAGCATCCTGTTAAACAACTTCTGCACCCTTTTCAAAGCCACCCTCCCTTAAGTGGGGCAACCCTTTATATTGTTGGCTCTTTGATAGACATGGTCGAAGGATGGGTATTACTGGCAACTCAGTAACCCAGGGTGTAGAATTTTCAGCAAGATAACAGAAGAGGGAGTATTAATTACACTGTGTAAGTAGAGATTAGAAACAATTAAGGTGTTGTCACTTTGGAGTGTATTACAAATCTTCCAACAGTTAAAAGGAGAAGGAGGAACAGATAGGTAGGCAAATATCAGAGGCACAATAAAAATAGGGTTATTGTACTAGGGATTTCAACTTATCAAGTATCAGCTGGGATTGCCTCAGCATTAAAGCCTTGGGGGTGGGGGAGAGAATTTTTGAGGTGTGTTCTTGAGAAATGCAGCTGGTCAAGTGGAGGGGAGTATCAGTAAGCGATTATTTTGGAGATGGTTATAATTCTGTATATTTTAAATTGGTTACAGAAAAGGGTAGGGATGTATCAATAATAAAGGTCTTAAATTTGGGTAAAGCCAATTTCATTAACATAAAGTTGGACCTGGCAAAGGTGGATTGGGAACATCTATGTCTGCACAACAGGATGTATTCAAAAGAGAAATAACAAAATTTCAAGTCGAACACATTCCTGTAAGGGCAAAAGCCAGGGATAACAAGTATCAGGAACCCCAGATATTGAAGACTGTATAAAGAGATAAAAGGAAGCATATGGTAGATATAGGGAGCTAATGACTGAGGAGGCCTGTTAACAGTGTAATAAAAAAAGGAAACTTGGGGAGGTTGAGATTGGTCAGAGGAACTCATGGTCAGATAAGATTTAGGTAAATATGACGGTGTTCAATAAGATTGAAGTATATAAAAATAATGAGGGGTATAGATTAGAGAGACTGCAGGAAACTGTTTCACCCCCCTCTTCTCTTTTTCCATTCCCCTTTCTGGTTACCGTCTTATCCCTTCTCCAACATGTTCATCACCTCCTCATTCCCTTTCTCCCATGTTCTATTGGCCTCTCCCATCAGGTTCTACCTTCTTCAGCCCTTTAATTCTTCCACCTGTCACCTCTTATTATTTCAACATTCCACCCATCCACCCACCCAACTTCCCAATTACCTGGTTTCACCTCTCTTTTGCCAGTTTGTACACCTCTCCCGCCTTCTTATTTTGGCTTCTACCGCTTCCTTTTCAGTCCTGATGAAGGAACTTGGCCTGAAACTTAACTTAGTTCCCCTCCAAGAAACACTTGCTGTGTTTCTCCAACAGTTTGTGCGTGATGCTCAAGATTTCCAGCATCTGTAGAATCTCTTCTGTTTAATTTCAGTAGAAGAGTTTGAAGGTGCCTTGTAGGCCTGATCAGTCATCTCAGAACCCATAAAAGCACAATGAAAACAAGTTATCCTGGAACCCAAAGGTCTGTTTAAGAAGACAGACTAATTATTCCTTTGAATACGATGTTGTAAGTTGTAACACATAAAAACAGAACTCAAAATGTTACTTGACAAAATTTTAAATTAATTTTTGATTTTTTTTTGGTGCTGCCATGTCACAATGAAGTATTTGAATAGATCAATTGTAATAAAAAATATTCTTTAAATGAATTTCCACAATTGAAATATCTATGTTTACACTAAAACAGTGGTGAACTTTGTGCATACACACAGCTGTTGTTTAACAAACAGCTTTGGGGAGGGGAAAATGCGAAATGATAGGAGAAGACCGGAGGGGGTGGGGTGAAGCTGAGAGCCGGAAAGGTGATTGGCAAAAGGGATACAGAGCTGGAAAAGGGAAAGGATCATGGGAGAGGAGGCCTCGGGGGAAAGAAGGGGGGAGGGGAGCACCAGAGGGAGATGGAGAGCAGGCAGAGTGATGGGCAGAAAGAGAGAGAGAAAAAAGAGGGGGAGGAAAAAGGAGGGAGGAGCTTCCAGTAGAAGTGGTAGAGGCAGGTTCGGTATGGAGGGTTATGGGCTGAGTGTGGGTCAGTGGGACGAGGTGAGAGTAAGCATTCGGCACGGACTAGAAGGGCCAAGATGGCCTGTTTCCATGCTGTAATTGTTATATGGTTATATAGCTACATGCATTCTGGAGTTGTTGCCCAGTGTGTTTTAATTCTAATTGAGGAGGGCTTGGTTAACACTTGCTGATGTTCTTGCAAAGCCTATTCCTTATGTGCTAGCCATTGGAGCAAGAACTGAGGTCCAACACTTGAACATTTTTTTCAGCTCATATTTTAGTGTTTTTTTTCTCTGCCTCTACCTTCACTCCTTTCCTGAATGTAATAATTCTTGCTGTGTTGACACATTTTTCAACTATTGTGGTACTGCAGTTAGAAGGTCTCTTCTTGATGCATCGCATGTGCACTTTGTACAGCTATCACATTGAAACAGACTTTGTTGTTTTAGATACTGTTTGATCCCTTCAGCGTCCATGTTTGAAGCAACCTTACTGCACAGGCATCATTATTTGTGAGCAGGGAAGGCAACCAGATTTTTGCTTGATTCTTTTAATATTTGGGCTGAAGAAGCTTCCGTGGGGCAGTGGGCCAATGGAACTGATGCAAGTTGGGGGAATTTCAATGTAGGATGGGGTAAGGGATTAAGGGCATGATAATATACACAAGGACAATGAACTCTGTTAAATTGCAGAATCAGAATCATTATCACTGACAGAGGTCATGAAATTTGTCACTTTATGGCAGTAGACATAAAAATATAAAGTTTAAGCTAAATAAATAAGGCAAAAAGTGAATAACGAGGAAGTGTTCATGGACTATTCAGAAATCTGATAGTGGAGGGGAAGAAGCTGTTCTTTAAATGTTCTTCAGGTTCCTGTTACACCTCCTTCATGGTTATTCCTTAAGGAGGTTATGTCCCAGATGGTGAAAATTTTTAATGATGGATGCCACCTTCTGGAGGCACTGCTTCTTGAAGATGGCCTTGACAATGGGGAGAGTTGTATCTGTGGTGGAGCTGGCTGAGTCTACACCTCTCTGCAATCTCTTATAAATCTGTGCATTGTTCCATCAGAAACTAGGCAGAGTGCTCTGCACTATTCTTTGTGATTACAAGATATGAAGATTGTGATTGTAAGATGCAGAAGTGCTTGATCTTGAAGTTGAGGATGTCTCTCAATTACTTTACTTTAATATTGATACTGTATGATCTTGCCAGGCAACTCTTGGGCAAGAAGCCCTCTTGGTTCCTTCGCATCCAGTATGTTAGTACTTGTTGAGAGAGAAGAGCAGTTGTCTTCTATTCAGTTATTGTTAAATTCAAGCTGTTCCATTTTTTGTGAATTCAGCATAATTTTGACTGGCTGTGGCAGGATGTTTATATGAAAAATGTAATTCCCTAAAGATCTTTATCAGAATTGGCTAATTTTGTAAAGCAAATAAACCTAAGCATAACTTCATTTTTGAAGTCAGGATCATATTAAAAGCATTTCCGCAAGCACACTTATGTCACTGAGACCATTTCCTTTTGACTCTTAGTGGCTTAACCAGAGAGGAGGTGTCAGAGTTTGCATGGATAGATGAAAAAAATGAAGCTAGATTTGGTAACAGGCTTGCTTTAGCTCCTGTTGAAAAATGTACAATTGTCATTGTAATCTGTTTCCACGGCGATTTGTTTGTTCAGTTTCCAAAGATACCTTATCTGCAGTACTTAATCACTTGCTGGTAATATAATCTGGTTCCTTCTGAACAATTAAACTGGTCATAGAGCACTGGTCCATTTGTAACGGAATTAAGGAACCATTTAAGAGCTACAAAAATACTGTTGTTCAAGGAAACTTTAGTCATGGATGGCAGATAGATGACCATTAACCATTAAAGCTGATACAGAGTAGGGTCAGGCAGATCACTGAAGTTTCTTTCCTGGTTAATTCCCAGGCCATTAACTACAGTGGCAAAGCAATTGGAATGAGCAACTCTAAATGAAAATACCAACATTTAGCAGTGGTGACTTCTTCCATGATTATCTGTTGGATTGTGTATTCTTCTGGATGTTGCATACATAGTTTGATTGAATCTGTGTTATGATGTCCATATAAATAGGCAGCATGTTTTATGCTGCTGAATACATGTTAATGCTACATTATTGGAAACAGACATGAAGATTGTCTAATTTGGACAAGGTTAACAATTGGCACCTTTCCATAATAAAAGAATTGTGTTTCCTATTATATTCATTACCAGAGACATTTCTAGTTTGATAAGTGACATTGTAAGACACTTTCATACATCTGTAAAATTGTTACTTTGATGGAAATATTCTTGCTAGTACTGAAGTTTAATTTCCAAATGACTATGTATCCCTGCTAATAAGTAAACAGATTTCAACTGTAGTATTTGAAGATTTCAGAGCCAGCACAAAAATAATTGGCCAACAGCCTGTTATGCTTGTGATTTTATGATGTTCTCCCTAATATGTCTAATGTGTGGACGCTGTGCTTCAAGATGCCATACTTTGTTGCAAATAAAACTTTTTTTAAATGGCACTTGCTCCTGACTGGCAGGTAAGAATCAAATGATGGGCACCAAGTGTTCTCTGACAAAGCACTTTGCTAACTTTGAACTTTGTCTTATTGAATAAACATTAAGCATTGGCCTGGGAGAAGCAATGCATCTTAATAATTGAACTCCAGAATCCAGGAATTGCTGGGTGAGGCATCTCCTTGGACAACTGAGATCATCAATACCGTGCACTCCTCTTGTCTGCAACTGAAGCGATAGCCTTGTTGGTCAAGACCATTCTGGAGCAGAGTTGGCCGGGGCCTTGAATAATATAATTTGATGATAAGGATAACTCTGACAATGTCCACTTCAAAGTTCCTATGAAGAACTGGCGACAAAGTCCTGCCTCCAGTTTTTCTTTTTACCAAAGCTGTCAGAAAACTAAAAGAATTACAGTAATTGCATAATTTATATATATATATATATATATATATATATATAAAAAGGAATTTGTGCTTTCATTTCTTCCTCACAGCTACACAATTTCGGTTGTTAAATATGGGCTTGTAGATCAACCTTTTGCGAATTCTGGAGCAGGTCATTGTGTAGATGCCAGGGAATTCCAGCAAATTCTTGCTCTCTGCGAAGATCTGAGTGTTATAGCACAGCCTGGAAGTCATTGGCAGCACATGCAGGGCTTTTGTGTTTGAATGAGAGTTCAGAGGTTGATAACAGCTATGAGGATAAATGCCAGTAGTTCCTTATGGAGCCGCTGGATGAACACTAAAATCCAGGCTAGTTGGACATTTTTACTAAGTCAGCTATGGTTATTACAGTGGCACAACTCTGGCCTCACAATGCCAGAGAGATCAGTTGCCTCACAGAGGCCATAGACCTGGCCTCTTTTCTAACTTGGGTGCTGTCTGCCTGCATTTACAAGGTTCTGGCTAATTCTGCTCTGGTTTCCTCCCGCAACCCATGAGTTGTTAGGTTATTTGGCCACAGTAAATTTTCTCTAGGGTTTAGGTAGATGTTGGAATCTATTTCTTGTAAATAAATTCTTGTAAACATAATTTATGTTTAAAATATACTTTTCTTGTGAACACTGCTTATCTGATGCTGTGTGCCCGTGATGTTGCTGCAAGTAAATTTTCATTGCACCTGTGTAGATATGTACTTGTGCATATGATAATAAACTCAACTTTGACTATGAGAATATAGAGAGAACAAATATGGATGATGGTCAGCTTAGACTCAGTGGGCTGAATGACCTATCTCCTGCTATTTGTCTCTATGACGACAGCAACATTTCATCCATTAGTAATATTTTAAAGGTCAATGTATTGGGGTACATTTGGCAACTGTTATAGTGCACCTTGTTTGCCAAAAGAGGTTACTTTATCTATTTGTATAGGGTTCAAGATAGATGTGAATAAAAGAGCAACAAATGAAGAATTTATAATGAGCAAAATTATGCCAGTGAAATTGCAGAAAATAAAAAAGATGATGAAAATGTTCAGTAAAATTTGTCTGGCAATTTTTCTTCATGAATTTTAGCTCATGAAAATAAGGTGTTTAGTGTATTAAAATCCAAGAAAATGACCCATTTAACAATTTTGACTGGAAAATTCTCTTTAATCTCTCTTGATATCTTTTTGGAGATGACCATTTTCACTGGCTAATTGCATTTTGAGATGAAGATGAATAACAGATGCCTTTGCCTGTATTTCCAATGTTATGTGTACTGGAATCTTCCAGCATTTATGGATTTTATCTACAGCCACTTGATGCATGTTTTTCCTGACAGTTACACAACCTTTACTCTTCCAAATTGACACAAAATTTGCATGGTATAAACTGTTGAAATGTTTTTGAAATAACTTTTCACAGGAAAACAATGTTAAAATATTATCAAGAGAGAAAAGTTGGCTGAGAGAGGAAAAATGATGGATAGAGGCCAGTAATTCCAGGACATACTTTTTAATTGTTTAAAGTAGAAACTCTAAAGATTGGTCATGTTGGATTAATTTATTTTCCTCACTTAAAAATGTTATTTTTTTCCTTAAGCAATAATAGTAATTGAGTTTGCTTTTCCCAACCAGCTGTTGCATGAATTTAGGCTAATTTTTCATTTTGGAGAGAGTAGCTAACTTTTATTTGTATGTAGAGCCCATTGTTGGATAACATCATGTTGAGGTCCTCTGGTATTGTACTAGGGGTTGATCTAATGAGACACAACCTAATTGATTTCAATGGAGATTTTGTAGGTCATTGCATGGGATGGCAAAGGGGGAAAGCAAGTTACTTCAGAATTACTTTGCTTTGTATTAATGTTTTTGTGATTTGAGTAT
The DNA here is from genome assembly GCF_030144855.1 of Hypanus sabinus. Lineage (NCBI taxonomy): Eukaryota > Metazoa > Chordata > Chondrichthyes > Myliobatiformes > Dasyatidae > Hypanus > Hypanus sabinus. Next base: position 39,256,204 of record NC_082738.1, on the reverse strand, counting down.
TTTTAATCAATTTTTATTTCCAGTTTTAATCATTTTTAAATGTCCTTAATTTCCAAAGTGAGAAATACAGTGATAACTTTCATAGCTGGCAAGGCAGCTCTCCCAGCTGTGCTGGCTTTTTATAATAAAGATTACCTTTCCATGTCAAATGTACATCAAAACATTGAAATATACAGTGAAATGCATTGTTTGCTTCAACGATCAGCACAGTCCAAGGATGTGCTGGGAGCAGCCTGGCACCAACATAGCATGTCCACAACTTACTAACCCATACATCTTAGGAATGTGGGTGGAAGCTAGAGCACCCAGAGGAAACCCATGCACTCATGGGGAGAAGATACAAATTCTTTACAGAAAGTGGTGAGAAGTGAACACCAATCACTGGCACTGTGAAGTGTCAGGGTTTAGAAAAGAGCAAAATAAGCATAGACCTAATTTTTATTATAGGTTTCACAATCAGTTCAGTTGTTCGTCTGTCACACAGCCTCTTGTATTTTTTTCCTCTCTGGACATGCGGATTATTGTTCCAGACATTTGTACACTGAGCTAGCATGCACACTTACAGTTATGCAATCAATGTATAACTTAATGAACACTTCTGTACTATCCTCCAATCTGCATCAGTCTTGGTAGCCGCCAACCTGATGGCATGAACATCGATTTCTCCAACCACTCCCCTCTGTAGCCCACTCCCTTGCTGCCGGCAGTTTTCTCTCATCTCTGTGGCCTTGTTACCCTTTCTCTTTCCCCTACCCCATGACCTGCCCATCATCTTTACTTTACTCCCTCTGGCACCTACCTCCTTTCCTGGTGTACTGTTTTTCCCTATCCAGGTTCCTTTTTCTTCAGCCCTTTGCCTTTTCCACCTATCACTCCCAGCTTCACACATTGATCCCCCTCTCCCCCCCCACTCTTATTCTGCCCTCTTTTCCAGTCCTGATGAAGGGTTTAGCCTGACATTTGCCTGTTCATTTTCCTCTCCAGATGCTGCCTGACCCACTGAGTTCCTCCAGCATTTTGTGCTTTTTTGAAAAAAATATCGTTAGGCAGTAGAATAATCCTGCTACACTGCAAATTGTTCCTGTGGTTGGAATAAACAATTCTTCTGAACCTTTCTGTAAGCATTTTTGTGGGTGATTTTCCAGTTCATGTAAAAGCAACAAATAATCTTGCAGCTGAAGGAAATAAAACTCTAGACTATTGTGCTAAAACATACCAATGTGAAACTGAATTGTCCTTCTGGTACATTAAAAATGTAGAGGAATTTAATTTTAATTATGATTAAGAGAAGTAAGTATAATGTGATAAAATGTATAGTTAGTTATTGAAGATATACAAGATCCAATGCATTTTGCATTTTAAAATTAAGAGTATAATTTGAGATTACTTTATTGGCATTAAGATTGCCATTGTTCTTTCTGCAAGCTGTTTGGGTGTATTTGGGTTAGATCCACCTTTGGTAAGGAGATAGGTGTGCCCGGCATTACGAAGATGACTGGTGCAGAACTTCTGTTGGCTTTAAGCAATGAGTGTAGTTGATTTAAGTGCATTCTGTCCAATGGGATTTGCTTCATCTTTGTTTTTTTCTCCCTCTGAGTACTTTCAATTTGACCCTCTATTTGAATTGCTATTAACTGTACTCAAAAATTACAGTTTTGATTAAAAACTTTTCCTTTCTCTATTCTCAGTATCTTAATCTCTTTTGTTTTGATGACTCTATTTTTCACCGATACCTTTTTTCATCATGGCCAAAGTTTCTCTCTCTCTCTCTGAGTAACCATTTTCCTCCAGTTTCTTAGACCAAGTGTTGCATGACCACCATGACAGTGTAGTGCTTAGCACGATACCAGTGCAGCTCAGGGTGTCAGGGCACCGGAGTTCAATCCTGACATTCTCTGTAAGGAACCTGTCCTGTGGAATGCTTGTACTTTCCCTGGTTTCTCCAGTTTTCTCCCTCCAAAGACATGCTGGGTAGGTTAATTGGTCATTGTAAATTATCCCACAATTTAGGGTTAAATCAGGGTTGTTGAGGTTTATTAGGTAGTGTGGCTCAAAGGGACAGAAGGGCTTATTTTGCATTGTATCTCTGAATAAAATAAATGGAACTTCGCCTGATTGTTTGAATCCATATTGTCTTCCATGGCTTAATCATTTTCATATTATAGGACACCCTTTAAATTACTAAAACATTTCAAGGTGGTCAGTAGGAGTGTTTTGAATCAAAAATTTGACACTGAGCCGAGATACTAATTCAGATGATCAAAGAAGCAGGATTTATTGAGCCTCAAATAAGGGGGATCAAGCAATTGAAAGTGCAGCTGTTAATGGCTGGACAGTTACAATTAGGCAATGTAGGAGGCTAAAGTTGGAGAATTACAGAAAATTGGAAAATTGTAAGCTACGAAGAGTGATGAGGAGGGAGAGGCCATGTGGGGTTATGAATCTTAAGGAAAAGTTAAAACCTGTACACTGAGCTTGAGTCAGTATGCTTAGTGAATAAAGGGGGTGATGGGTGAACGGTGAATTAATTTGTAGGTAGTAGATTCAATTTGACTATTTTCCCTTCTTTGCTCTTTATACTTTCAATTGCTTCTCTTGTAGTTTCTCTGCAACACAATTTGCTCATCAGTTCACCTGATTATTTCACCTTACAAATCAAGACATTTGCATGGATAAAAATATTTTACATTTAAAGTAACTTCATTGTATGCATTTTAACACTTCACTGTGCAGTGTGTTGGGAAAAGTTCTTTGAAGGGCCATTGTGTCCGTCCTGTTGCTCCATCAGTACTCTTTCATCACAAGGTAATTGCTAATCAGGACACTTGTCTTATCTGATCCAAAGTGAGCACAGACTCTTTTTCCCTCTTCTCTCCCCCCCCCCCCCCAAAACAAACTTGCAATAAGCTCCCTAATTATTTCTCATTTAACTCCAAGGTTGTAACAGTGACTAATCTGCCAAGAAGTTGATTGCATTTATTGGTCATTTACTATGTGCCTGACAAAAGGCTAAATCTCCCCTTTGCTAATTTAAATCTTCTATGCTTAGGATTTAATTTAGTTCGGATTTTTAATTGACTGTTTTGATTGCATTACCTTGATCCACTTATGGTCATTGGATTCGGATATTAGGCATAACGTGTTAATTCAAGTTCTTTGTATTACCTATGTTATAAGTAACTTGTAATCATGCCTTTTTCATCCTACCCCCACCATTGCCATTCTGTCTCTTCTTCTATGTAAGTATGCTGTTTGACTGAGTTGTTCACAATTGCTAATGAAAATGCCCTGAGAGAAGTTTAGCTGAAAGTATGCACCTTATCTTTCAGTTGGAATTACGGCATGATGATGGATGAAGTCCAGTGAAATTACTGTTTTTCTTAATTCTCTTAATGAGAAAGCCTGTCAACAGTGATTTATTTGATACTGGCTGTAAACTGTGTTTCGTTTGATCCCATTATCTGTGCTCTCAAACTATCTCTTTGCCTTGCAGCTCACATTGTGCAAGGAGGCTAGTTGATATATGGCTTTTTTTTTGGCGGGGAGAATGTTGCTTCAAAATTAGCGGAACAGGTTGCTGGGATGGACTGGTTATAGGGCACAGTATTTTTTGTTTCTTCCTGTTATCTTCGGTGAGGCATTGCCAAAGATCGGGATCTGACAGTCCTCTTTTTATGAGACCTATCAGTAACTGTATAGATAGATCTCATTCTCAGCTTTTAAATTAAGAGTAATGGCCCATTAATCAGAGCTGCTCCCATTGTCTGGTCAATGTGGTGTGGAAGATTTACACAGCTTTGGTCAGAGGCTGCAGACACTGACATATTTTTCTCCTCAATGCTCCAAGCTGGTCATTTAGAAAAGACTTGGAAACTGCTGAAGGCTCATCTTTGTCTCTTTGGTGAAATGCCGTCATCTAAAGAAGCAATTACGGTTGTTTGATAAAGTGACTTTTGTAACTTTCATAAATGACTTGAAAATGTGCAAATACTTACTTTAATTGAATCCCTTCAGATGGATGGACATGTATGACCAGGAGAATCTCTTCCACTGAAAAAGGTTGTGCTTTGAATTAATAAATGAGGACATCAAAGACTTTGTGATATGCTTTGCTGAAATCACATTGTAATGTGCTCTTCCTGTACAGTAACTATTATTGGATAGATCATAATTCATTGTCACCATGAGTATTGGGTATAATGGACATTGCTTAAGGCTGTCTAATTTATAACATACAATATGTATAGCAAAGTGGCTTTGTACTCATTCTCTGCTATGGTTGGCTCCCAGTGCTCTGAAATGGCCCTATTTATAATCCATGATTGTGTACTTACAATAATTTAAAATTTTGTTTGTTAGTATTTAAAACTACAGCTTTAGATTTCTGTTTGATCGTTCGCTAATATCAGCATGAATCAGTGGTATGAAAATGCAGATTGCTGGTAAAAAAGGACAGTGGGAGTGGGCATGTCAGAGGGGCAGCTTAATATAAATTGGCTGCCATGGGAACTTTGCTTTAAGAAGTCGGCATTGAAAACAGCTTCTAATGTAAAAACATGTCAGCTTCCAAGTACTGCAGTGTTTTGATTTTCAGTTGTATTTAGTATTTCCAGTGGAATGTATTCCAAGTTGTTAGCATCAAGCAGGTGCATTGATAATAATACAATATAAGTTAGGATAAAGGAGGGAACAAGATTTTAGGAAATAAAAAGCACAACTGTACATTAAATTGTACCTATCAGAATGTGCCGGAGAGTATTGAAAGTGTAGTTATTGTAGTTATATTGGAACATGACAGCCGATTTGTTCACAGGAAGTTTCCACGGACAATTACAAAGCAATTTGTTTTGGAGTTAATTGATTGAGAGATGAACACTGACCAGAGCAGTGGGAAAGGGGTGAGAGACAGTAAGTGGTGTCTTTTCTCTGACATAATCATCTTTTTGAAGAAACTAAAAGGTCAGATGATGTCTCAGTTTTAACTTCTCACCTGAAGGGGAGCATCTCCTCAGTATTGTTTGCTTAGGACCATTGCAATGAGAAAGCATTTCAGTTCATAGGCATTATGTGAGAAATTACAGGTGAATGGTTGTCAATATCATTTGCAAAAGTGGAAGGCAAAGGCTAAAGCTCTCAATTGTCAACCGGCACCATGATATTTTCTGCACAGTGTGTTGTTTCAGAAGGTCCAAACATTTAGAAGAGGGTTGTTAATCTATTCTTTGCTGTCATGTATTTATGATAGAAAATGGAAATTTGAAGCTTGGAAAAAGCAAAAGCAATTGCCCAGAGGCAGTGTGAAAACACCTGTCACTGACCACGTAGAAACATGTCTGAGTATCGATTTCCCTTTCTTGGACATCTGTTGGAAGCAGGAGCCACCTTTGGGGCACCTGTGGCATCCAGCAACAATGATATAGTGAAACTGGCTGACTAACCAATCAGACTGAATAATTCTAACACTATGAACCACCAAGCAAAAAGCTCCCATTTCTAAATACTTTTAAAATATTTTACAGAAATTAAAACAAGGCTTGGGACACAGACATATTTAAGATAGAAAAATAAAACTTCACAAACTAGGTTAATTTTTCTGAAGCACACAGAATTTTTCATTTGTTTCATTCAACATGCATGTTATTTGCTTTTCAAGACCTGAGCAGCTGTTGAGTAACAAAGGCCAAACATTCATCATAAAATTAGGTACACCTCATCTGTGAGGCTGTAATTATTGAAGTGATTATATGCATTTGTGTAATTTCATTGATTCTGAACAGATTGCTTGGTGCAGGCTACAATAATGCATTCAGGAAGCAATAAATCAATAATTGCAATAACGGTGTATTATGATGCATGTAAATAATCTAGACATTGCTGTTGGATCTCTTTCTCTTCACATCAATTCTTATTACAAATTGCAGACATTACAAATTTTATTACAAATTCTTATTACAAATTTTCCAGTTCTCTGGAAAAATGTTTTTGTAAATACTGCTTGGAAAATAATCTGCTTTGAAGGTGTATTTTTTGACCTACATTTTGTAGTGCTGCTTCATGTTTCCCTCCCTTAGGGTACATTTATTTTCTTCCTTTTGCTGTTGCCCTCGCTGTCCAATGGAACTCACTCAGATAAAGGTAACCTTTTTTTCTGAACTTAGTAGAGAACCATCAGGGTTTTGTTGCAATCCTTCCTAAGTCTGCACTGTTGAGGCGTATCATTCAGTATGTAGAAAAATTCAAACACTCATTTATTCTCACTTTTGACACACTGAATGGCTGTTCCCAATCTATTTATTATTACTAACTCTACTTGTATCATTGTTTCACATATTTAACATATGCTAATTAAAGCTGATTTTATAAAAATGATTTGGGACTTGCTCATCTTCATTAAAAGTACCAATTATAAATATTCTAACTGGTTGTGAAGTAGCCTAGCCTTTATATGGGAAGAGAGTTGGTATTAAAAATAGTTCAGGATTTTAAAGCTGTAGAGAAATCAAGTGGATCAACAAACTGAGATAAAGCCAGTATTATATTTCCCCTTAAGACCAGATCAAAATCAATTTGGAAAATTTCCTAGGAATTTTAGAACAAAATTAAATTCATGTCCCTAGGTTGAAAGGCTTAAGTCAAACCCACTCCACTGCACTGGCCAATTTTTGTGATCTGTTGTACTTTTAATTGTTCGCTCTTCTGTCCAAATGCATGGTTTGCATTTGGTATAGCCATATGATCTTTGGCAGCGTGAAGCACCTGATCTTTGCAATGTGCTAATGATTTGACATTCTGTATTATCTGATTAGTCTAGCATGACAATGAGGCATGTAATTATTAGACAAAAAAGACTGCTGATGTGGATTCTGGAACATGAAACAGGAGGTTGGAAGATCGTGGATCAAGTAGCATCCATGAAAGCCAAACATGCAACTTGATATTTCAGGTTGAGACCCTGCTTTACTTTACTTTAGTCTTGACCTGAAAATTTGACTTGCACCTTTTGCCTCCATTGATGCTGCTTCACACTTTTGAATTCTTCCACCTTTCTATTTTTTTTGTTCCAGAATTAGCATCTACAATCCCTTTTGTCCTTCTGAAGTTATTAACACTATAAAATACAATTCAAAGCATTACTCTACCTGACTGACTCACTACTCCCCCTCCCGCTGACCATTAACTTTATTGAAGGCCTGTTTGTGCCGGATGTGTTTTATTCCATTATCAATACTTATAATTTAACATGTTTGAGGATATACCAAGCTTTACAATTTTATATTTTAGTTATATATTTGAAGCTTTTCTTACTGCTAAATGCAGAGGTAAACTTGGAACAGCATTGTGCAGATTTGAAAGAGCTTAAGCTGTTAAAGACAAATCAGTCTTGTTCTTTTAAAAGAACTAATATGCTATGAAGTGACCTATGTGAGATAATGGAAAGATTAATGCATCTTGTGGAAAAATAAGACCCCAGATCAGATGCAAGAGAAGGAGGAAGAACACCCAAATTCTTCCTCCCAGACTGGACAACAAAGGTTTTGCTTCCTAGATAATTTTAGATGTATCTGATGGATTTTGGGCTGCTGATCATAAAAATCACATGAAATATTGCTATCACACACCATTTTTTTGAAGTCGCCTATATTTGTTATTTCAATTCATAATTCAAGTCAGTATAACTGATGCCAAGATTAAGGCAGGCTTTTTATTGGTCCACAAATCCAACAGGTCATCAATGGCAAGCAATTTGAAGAACTTCTAGTGGGACTGGAGAAAATTGCATGGGAGGCATTCAAGGATGTTGAAAATTTTCTTGTAACTACAGAGCACCAAACTACATGCAGCTGGTTGACAACATGCTTGAAGCATACAAAACCATGAAGTGCACCATGTCACTAAAGATTCATTTTCTGCGTTTTCATTTGGATTTCTTCCCTGCAAATCTTGGCGCTGTCAGTGACGAGCATGGTGAAAGGTTTCAGCAGGAAATTGCAGTCATAGAGAAACGGTATCAGGGCAACTGGAAGCCATCAGTGCTGGCTGATTATGGTTGGACACTTACAGTGGCATGCAAACGTTTGGGCACCTCTGGTCAAAATTCTGTTACTGTGAATAGCTAAGCGAGTAAAAGATGACATATTTCTTTAACGTTTTCAGCAAGATTACTTTTTTATTTCCATCTTTTACTGTTTCAAAATAACAAAAAAGGAAAAGGGCCGGAAGCAAAAGTTTGGGCACCCTGCATGGTCAGTACTTAGTAACACCCCCTTTGGCAAGTATCACAGTTTGTAAATGCTTTCTGTAGCCACCTAAGAGTCTTCCAATTTTTGTTTGGGGGATTTTCGCCCATTCTTCCTTGCAAAAGGCTTCTAGTTCTGTGAGATTCTTGAGCCGTCTTGCATGCACTGCTCTTTTGAGGTCTATCCACAGATTTTCGATGATGTTTAGGTCAGGGGACTGTGAGGGCCATGGCAAAACCTTCAGTTTGCACCTCTTGAGGTAGTCCATTGTGGATTTTCAGGTGTGCTTAGGATCATTATCCTGTTGTAGAAGCCATCCTCTTTTCAACTTCATCTTTTTTACAGACAGTGTGATGTTTCCTTCGAGAATTTGCTGGTATTTAATTTAATTCATTCTTCCCTCTACCAGTGAAATGTTCCCCGTGCCACTGGCTGCAACACAAGCCCAAAGCATGATAGATCCACCCCTGTGCTTAACATTTGGAGAGGTGTTCTTTGCATGAAATTCTGCACCCTTTTTTCTCCAAACATACCTTTGCTCATTGCGGCCAAAAAGTTCTATTTTAACTTCATCAGTCCATGGGACTTATTTCCAAACTGCATCAGGCTTGTTTAGAGGTTCCTTTGCAAACTTCTGACGCTGAATTTCATGGTGAGGATGCAGGAAAGGTTTTCTTCTGATGACTCTTCCATGAAGGTCATATTTGTGCAGGTGTCGCTGCACAACAGAACAGTGCACCACCACTCCAGAGTCTGCTAAATCTTCCTGAAAGTCTTTTGCAGTCAAACGGGGGTTTTGATTTGCCTTTCTAGTAATCCTACGAGCAGTTCTCTCAGAAAATTTTCTTGGTCTTCCAGACCTCAACTTGACTTCCACTGTTCCTCTTAACTGCCATTTCTTAATTACATTACGAACTGAAGAAACGGCTACCTGAAAACCCTTTGCTATCTTCTTATAGCCTTCTCCTGCTTTGTGGGCATCATTTCTTTTAATTTTCAGAGTGCTAGGCAGCTGCTTAGAGGAGCCCATAGCTGCTGACTGTTGAGACAAGGTTTGAGGAGTCAGGGTATTTATAAAGCTTTGAAATTTGCATCACCTGGCCTTTCCTAACGATGACTGTGAACAAGCCATAACCCTAACAAGCTAATTAAGGTCTGAGACCTTGGTAAAAGTTATCTGAGAGCTCAAATCTCTTGGGGTGCCCAAACTTTTGCATGGTGCTCCTTTCCTTTTTTTCTCTCTGAAGTTGTACCAAACAAAAAAATACACTCATCTTGCTTAAAATGTTGAAAAGAATGTCTCATCTATAACTTTATGACTTTTGGAGATCAGTTCATCTTCTACTTACTTAACTATTAACAGTAACAGAAATTTTGACCGGGGTGCCCAAACGTTTGCATGCCACTTGTAAGTGAGAAGCCTCAGACATGGAGTACAAATGAAAATCATCAACAAAACATTTTTGGCTTAGTTGAACTACTGCAAAGCGTCAGCACCGTTATCCAATTAAACATGTTATATTCACAACAGTTAATTTCTTGCTTCTGCAAATTCCCATGTTACAAGTAGTCTGAAATTATGTGTTTTCAGCTTCAAGCAGTCTATAATAAGCAAAAAAAAATTCTGAGGAAACAACATTTTTGAAAAAAATTGTTGGCTAGTGCTATTGGCTATTGAGTGACCTAATGGAGCCGGCTAGTGCTATTGGCTATTGAGTGACCTAATGGAGCCTTACTTCTTACAGGGAGCCAGTAGTCCATGGAATTTTCAAAATGGAGTAAGACCAGATGGAATGGCATTTGAAACCTCAGAGCCATGCCTGGGGAGTGCTGACACCAAGTTAGTGGCAAAAGGAGTACACTACCTCACAAACTGCCTGCATGTCCTATAGGGTATATCCTGTTCCAGCTGTTGAAAAGTCTGAAGTTGCTGGTTCTTCTGTTTATGCCGGGTTTATGTGTGTTCCTGATTCTAATGTATTTAGTTCTCATATCATCCCAGCTACTCCTCCACTTTCAAAGATTGTTGGTCAAGGATTCCATGAGTCATTGGGGATGCTGCAATTTCTTTCAAGGAAATGTTATGAACATCTGGAAGTCTTGGGAATGAAAGTTATATAGTTTGATGGCTCTGGGTTTGCATACGTTGCACTTTAAAAGAATGAGGTGGGATCTCATTGAAGCCTACTGAATATTGAAAGGACTAGAGGATGTGAACCAGAGCATTAGGTCGGAACGTGAAGGTTGGAGAGGAAGGTAGATGTAAGGGCTAGTAAAATCAGGCAGGAGCAAAGTAATAGATACAATAGGACATATAGTTGAAAGTGTGTATATTTTAATGCCAGGAGTCTTATGGGTAAAGGTGATGAACAGAGCATGGATCAGTCTCACGTCAGTGGTAGCAAGGTTACTGTAGAGAAAAATAGGATTTATGAGCACTTGGAAAACTATGGCCTAATTAGGGACAGGCAGCATGACTTTGTACAGAGCAAGTTGTGTCTTACTAACTTGATTATTTTTTTGATGAGGTGACAGGGTGATTGATGAAGGTAGAGATATGGATGCTGTCGACATGGATTTTAGTAAGATGTTTGACAAAGTCCCTCATGGGAATCTCATCTAGATGATTAAGATACATGGGATCCATAGTGAATTGGTTGTTTGAATTCAGAAATGGCTCGCCCATTGAGGACGAGGTAGTGGTTGAAGATTTATTCTAGCCAGAGGTCTGTGATTAGTGGTGTTCCACAGGGATCTGTACTGGGATCTCTGCTGTTTGTGATGTACATAAATGACCTAGATGAAAATGTAGGTGGATAGGTTAGTAAGTTTGCAGATGATACAAAGATCAGTGATATTGTGGATAGTGTAGAAAGAAGACTGGCTAAGAATGCAGGGGGATATAGATCAGTTGCAGATATGGGCAGAGAAATGGCAGATGGATTTTAATCTGGCCAAATGTGAAGTTTTGCACCTTGGTAGGTCAAGTGTAAAGAGACAGTACACTGTTAAGGGAAAGACGCTTAAAAGTGTTGATAAACAGAGTGATATTGGGGTCCAAGGTTATGGCTCCCTGAAAGTGGCTACATGGGTTGATAGGGTGGTTAAGAAGGATATCCTTTATTAGTTGAGGCATTGAATTCAAAAGTCAGGAAGTTATTCTGCAGCTTTATAAAACTCTAGCTCGGCTGCAGCTTAGGTATTGCATACAGTTCTGGTTGCCCCATTATAGGAAGGATGTCATGGCTTTGGAGAGGATGCAGAAAAGGTTTGCCAGGATTTTGTCTGGATTAGAAGGCATATGTTATAACATGCCCTCTAAACTATGTGTTGGACAAAATCTAGGTGTTTTCTTTGGAGCTGCAGAGGCTGAGGGGAGATCTCAAAGAACTTTATAATATTATGAGAGGCCTAGATAGAGTAGACAGCATCTTTTTCTCAGAATTGAAAGGTCTAATACCAGAGAGCATGCATTTAAGGTGAGAGAGGGTATTTTCAAAGGAGTTTTGAGAGGCAAGTTTTTTTTTTAAACACGCAGAGTGATGGGTGCCTGGAATGCGTTAACTGGGATGGTAGTAGAGGTGGAAACTTTAGGAACCTTTAAGAGAAGTTTAGATAGGCACATGAATGTGAGGGAAATGGAAGGATATGAACAACTTATGTCAGCGGAAGAGATTAGTTTATTTAGCCATTTAGCTTGTTTTGGCTGTAGGTCGTGTTCCTTTGCTGTGCTGTTATATGTTCTGGATAGAGAGGACAATGTTGCATATTTTTACATGTTTCTAGTAGTGGGCGAGTCTAGGACCGGAGAGCACAGCCTCAAAAGAGAAGGACGTTGCTTTAGAACAGAGATGAGGAGGAAGGTGGTGAATCTGTACGATTGATTGCCACCACTGGCTTGCAGACCAAAACATTGGGTATTTTAAAGTAGAATTGATAGGTTCTTGATTAGTAAGTGTGTCAACGGTTACAGGGAGAAGTTAGGAGAATGGGTTTAGGAGGGACTATAAATCAGCTATGATTGAATGGTGGAGTAAACTCTGGGCCAAGTGGCCCAATTCATCTCCTATATCTTATGGTTTTGTGTTGACAACATCTGTCCACTTGCTAATCTTTTCCTATGGTAGAGCTTGGAATAATGTCCTTTTTTGTGGATTTGTTTTTGGACGTATGATCAATATGGTTTATTGAATGGAGCTGATTAAGGTTAATTGGTAAAAGATGTTAATATTGAGTCTCATATTTTGCAAGTGGATTTGGAGTATTTTGCAGAGAAAATGATAGTACTTTCATTGTTTGCAGAACCCTGCAGCAGGTTTCAGGAAAGTTCAGGAGGATGGTGTTCATTGTTGGCCAGTGGAGGACATGTTTTCTGCTAGGTTGGAGGTATTGATATTCAGATATTCTGTTCCTCAATTAACCAAAGGCTAGCTGGCACATCAAAGACAATGGTGAATTTCATTATTGCTATCTGTACTATCACAAATGTTGTATTGATCAACTGAATCTTCATATCTCTGAAATGGCTTGTCTTCTACTGCAAGCTATTTGCAAACAAATTATTTCAGAAGCAATATTCTTTAGAGATTTTTGAGTTGACATTTTTTCCCTCTCTCCCAGCACTTTACAAAGTGTAGTGCGCTCAGGAAGCACTCTTTTGACTAAATTTCCTTTTGGATCTCATAGCTGTGGACGAGATGAAAGTTGAGCATTGCATGGAGATGCTTAATAGTAGGAGAAGAAATATCATGATGGACTAAATCTTTGAGTTAGTCAAAGAGTCATGGGAGAACTAGAATTGATTTCTGCAGAATTTATTTCTGCATTCCTCTGAGTGCCTTTGTAGTAAGGTTAATTTATGGTTGTTTGAAATGGTAATTTCTCTTTCCAGCTGTTCCCCATAACATTAGATTCTCCACCACACAAGAAGCTGCCTACCTCAGCCTTGAATGGATTCAATGATTCAACCTCCATGGCTGTCTGGGGTAAGGAATTCCAAATATTCACAAGCCTCTGATAGCAACATTCCAAGTGGCAGTCAGAACACAGTTTATGAAAGGATGATGCCATCTGCTAAACACAAGATTCTGCAGATGCTGGAAATCCAGAGTAACACACACACAAACCTGGAGGAATTCAGCAGGTCAAGCAGCATCTATGGAAATAAATAAGCAGTCAAAGTTTACAGATACCATGTGATCCCACATGGTATCTGTAAACCATACCATATGTTATATGGAGGAAGGAGTTGTGAAGAATGAAGATGCAAGAGTAAAAGGATCCTGAATATTGTTGATTCAACTTAATGTCATTGATCATTAGCATCCAGTTTGTTATCTTTGTTTATTCATGTACTGGGCATATATCTACAAAATAATTAAGCTTTTATTTGAAAAGTGGTCAATTACTTAATATGTTACTTTCTTTAACAAAATACAAAAATTTCTCTAACATTTAAATTTTTTTGGAAAATAAATATATGGAAGTCTAAAGTTTGCTCTTTTCTATTGACACAGTAATGAAATGCAGAAGACAAAAAAAATCTAAAACAAAATTTATATGAAAACTCTAGGATGTCTAAGATTTTTGCAGAGTACTGTATATATTGGGACATTTGGGCGAGGTTCCTCCTGTGACTGTTGGAGGGGGGGGGGGGAGGAGATAAGTTAGGCAGCTAGTGCAGAGTAACCCTTGTGGCATTTCACCTAAATAACAGATATACTGCTTTAGGTACCATTGGGCAGTTGGGAAGGGAAGGAGTGACCGAACAGAGTAAAGCCAGAGTGATCAGGTGTGGCTCAGAAAGGAAGGGGGAGATTGGGCGAGCCATAGTAATAGGGAATTCATTGGTTAGGTAATAGACTGTGGATGAAAACGAGATTCCTAGATGGTATATAGCCTCCTGGGTTCCAGGGTTAGGGTTATCTCGGATTGAGTTCTCAGCATTCTTAAGTGGGAGGGTGAACAGCCAGAGGTTGTGGCCCATGGTTGCACCAATGACATAGGTAGTAAGGGTGACGATGTCTTGTAACACGAGTTCAGGGAGATGGCTGCTGTGTTAAAGGTCAGGATCTCCAGGGTTGTGATCTCAAGATTACTACCCTTGCCTCGTGCTGATGAGGCCAGAAGTAGGAAGATCATACAGTTTAATACGTGGCTAAGTGGAAGGTGCAGGAGGGAGGGCTTCAGATTTTTGGATCATTGACCTCTCTTCCAGGGAAGGTGGGACCTGTACAGAAGAGACAGATTACACCTGAACTGGAGGGAGACTAATGTCCTTGCAAGAAGGTTTGCTAGAGTTGCAGGGAATGGGAACTTGAGTGCCAGGGCAGATAGTGGAGTGGTTGTGGGGAAAGATGTTATTAAGCCTACATACGAAGTCAGCAATCAACAGGTTGAGCATGGTGGGGCTAATGTTCTGAGTTGTGTATATTTCAATGTAAGGAGTATTGTCAGAAAGGCAGATGAGCGTAGGGCATGGATCAGCACCTGGAATTATAATATTGTAACTACTGTATTAATGAGACTTGGTTGTGGGAGTGGCAGGACTATCAGCTCAAGGTTCTGGGATTTATTGTTTTAGATATGATAGAGCAGGAGGGATTAAAGGGGGAGGGGTGGCATTACTAATCAGGGAAGCAGCACAGCTGTACTCAGACAGGACAAGCTAGGGAGCTTGTCTACTGAGGGTGTATGGGGTGGAACTGAGGAAGAGAGGGATGGCCACATTAATGGGATTGTATTATAGACCACCTAATAGTCAGCGAGATTTAAAGGAGCAAATTTGTAGAGAGATCGCAGACTTTTGCAAGAAATATAAGATTTTTATAGGTGATTTTAATGTTTCACATATTGACTGAGTCTCCTATACTATAAAAGTGCTGGATGGAATAGATATTGTCAAATGTATTTAAAAAAAATGTTCTTAATTAGTGCGTAGAAGTCCCAATGAGAGAGTGTGCGATACTTGATCTTATACTAGGGAAAGAAACAAGGCAGGTGACAGAAGTCTGTGTAGTGGCACACTTTGCATCTAGTGGTCATAATGCCATTTGTTTCACGATAAGTATAAGAAAGATAGGTCTGGTCCTTAGATTGAGATTGAAGAAAGGCCAATTTTGATGGTATTAGAAAGATCTGGCAAGTGTGGGTTGGGACAGGTTGTTTTCTGGCAAAGGTGTACTTGGTAAGTGAAAGGCCCTCAAAAGTGAAATTTTGAGAATACAGTGTTTGTATGTTCCTGTCAGAACAAAAGGCAAGGATATCAGGTTTAAGGAGCCTTGGTTTTTGAGAGATATTGAGGGCCTGGTTAAGAGGAAGGAGGATGTGCATCGCAGGTAGAGGCAGGAAGAAACAAATGAGATACTTAAGTACAAGAAATGCAAGAGAACACTTAAGGAAATTTCAAAGGGATAAAAGAAGGTATGAGTTTGCTCTAGTAGATGAGGTGAAGGAGAATCCCAAGGGCTTCTACAGATATATTGAGAGCAAAAGGATAGCAAGTGACAAAATTGGTCCTCTGGAAGATCAGAGTGGTCATCTATGCATAGAGCTGAAAGAGGTGGGGGAGACTTTAAATGGAATTTTTTCCTGTATTGTCTTGGGAGATGGACACAATCTATAGAAGTAAGGCAAAGCAGTAGCAAGGTCATGGACCCTGTACAGATTATGGAGGAAGTCTTTGCTGTCTTGAGGCAAATTAAGGTGGGGAAAATTCCCAGGGCTTGACAGGATGTTCCCTTGGATCCTGTGGGAGGCTGTAGTGTAGAAATTGTAAGGGACAGCGGAGATATTTAAAACACCCTTAGCCACAGGTGAGGTGCTGGAGGATTGGAGGATAGCTAACATTGTTCTGTTTTTTTTAAAAAAGGGCTATATGAATAAACTGGGAGATTATAGGTTGGTGTGTCTGACATTAGTAGTCGGTAAGTTATTGGAAAGTATTCTAGGTATTCTAAGCAATTGGGTATAATAAGTATTTGGATAGATAGGAACTGATTAGGGATAGTTAGCATGGCTTTGTGCATGGCAGGTTGTGTCCAAGTCAAAATGTCTTTGTACATGGTAAGTTGTGCCTAACCACTGAAATAGTTCTTCAAGGAAGTTACCAGGAAAGTTGATGAAGGTCAGACAATTGAAGTTTGAACTGATAGGGAAACAAGGGATCCTGAACCCATATCTGGCTGTCCTGACGAAGGGTCTCGGCCTGAAATGTCAACAGAGCCTCTCCCAATAGATGCTGCATGGCCTGCTGCGTTCCACCAGCATGTTTTCCACATGGACTTTAGTAAGGCCTTTGACAACATCCTGCAAGGGAGGTTGGTCAAGAGAGTTCAGTTGCTTGGCATTCAGAATGAGGTAGTAAACTGGATTCGATATTGGCTTTGTGAGAGAAGCCAGGGAGCGGTAGTCGATGGTTGTGCCTCTGACTGGAGGCCTGTGGCTAGTGGTGTGCCACAGGGATCGGTGCTGGGTCAGTTGTTGTTTGTCATCTATATCAATGGTCTGGATGATGACGTGGTAAACTGAATCAGCAAATTTGTGGGTGACACCAGGATTGCAGGCATAGTGGGCAGCAAGGAAGACTATCAAAGCTTGCTTACTGAACCAGTTGGAAAAATAAGCTGAAAAATGGCAGATAGAATTTAATGCAAATAACTGAGCCATTGCACTTTGGGAAGACAAACCAGAATAAGACTTGCACAGTGAGCAGTAGAGCACTGAGGAGTGCGGTAGAACAAAGGGATCTGGAAATACAGATCCATTGTTCCTTGAAAGCAACATCGTAGGTAGATAAGGTCATAACTAAAGCATTTGGCACATTAGCCTATTACCCTTCATAAATCAAGGTATTGAGTATAGGAGTTGGGATGTTATGTTGAAGTTGTATAAGACATTGGTGAGGCCTGACGTGGAGTATTCTGTGCAGTTCTGGTCACCTACCTACAGGAAAGATGTCAATAAGATTGAAAGAGTGCAGAGAAAATTTACAAGGATGTTGCCAGGACTTGAGGACCTGGGTTGTAAGGAAAAATTGAATAGATTTGGACTTTGTTCCTTAGAGCGTAGGAGAATGAGGGGAGATTTGATAGAATTATACAAAATTATGAAGAGTATGGATAGGGTGATTGCAAGCAGTTTTT
The DNA here is from genome assembly GCF_030144855.1 of Hypanus sabinus. Taxonomy (NCBI): domain Eukaryota; kingdom Metazoa; phylum Chordata; class Chondrichthyes; order Myliobatiformes; family Dasyatidae; genus Hypanus; species Hypanus sabinus. The sequence continues at coordinate 39,238,824 of NC_082738.1, read as the reverse complement.
TTTCCACTGAGGTTGGGTGAGACTAGAACTAGAGGTCATGGGTTCAGAGTGAAAGGTGAAATGTTTAAGGGGAGCATGAGGGGGGAACATCTTCACTCAGAGGATGGTGCGTGTGTGGAACAAGTCGCCAGCACAGGTAGCGGATGCGGGTTTGATTTCAATATTTAAAGGAAATTTGGATAGAAGAGGTATGGAGAGTCTTGGGTGCAGGTCGGTGGGATTGGGCAGACTAATAGTTTGGCACAAATTACATGGGTTGAAAGGCCTGTTTCTGTGCTATAGTGTTCAATAATTGTTGAGATAGATGTTTGTGGCTCCAGATGACTGAATTGCAGTTGTTAAATGGTTTGGGCTTTGCTCTCTTCGACATTGATTAGATCAGCCATATTGAGATGGTGAAAGTGTGCTATGAGTGTCCATTAACTATTGCAACATGTCAACATTATCTCATATTCACAAGAGCAGTTCGAACATCAATATTTATCTTTATACACCTTTTCCAATTGAAAATCCTATTTTAATTTCTGAAATTTGGCTTAAAGAAATGTATATTGAGGAATAGCTATATTGTACCTTTTTTCTTCATATGGGAGAAAGGCAGTGCAAAATTACCTTTTTTTTTAATTAGTTTTTCCAAAACATTTTACAAATTAAAAACCCCAAATCCCAATGAGGAACATTAAAACAGTGCAAAATTAAGCATACAATAACAATATGCTACAAAGGAAGAGAATTTAGCAAAAAAAAAGCACCTAAATTAAAGACAAGTAAGCTTAGTGTCCTCCCCAAGCCCCACAACACAAGAAAAAACAACAGCAACTCCAGACCAACCACAACACAATATAGAGAGAATAAGTCAGGACAGCCAAGCTCCCAGACTGTGAATACACTCAGCAACAGAGGATAATAATGCCTTCTACCAGAAAAAAAAAGGAGCTGAAAGCAAGGGACCAAAAAGAAAAAAAAAACCCTAGTCAAGAGGAAGGTTATGAAAGTACTCGATAAAAGGTCCCCAGACCTTATGGAACTTTAGATCTGAATTGAGAACTGAATAATGAATTTTTTCGAGGTCCAAACAGGCCATGATGTCGTTAAGCCATTGAGCATGAGTGGGCGGGGCAGCATATTCTCCATCTGAGGAGGATCAAGCGTCTAGCCAGGAGAGAGGCAAAGACATAACACCCAGCCATAAATCTGTCTCGCCCCAAAAACCCGAACAGAGCAATTAAGGGGTTTGGTTCTAGGTGCTGATTCAGAATACACGATAACATAGTGAAGACATCTTTCCAGAATTTCTCCAAGCTAGGACAGAACCAGTACATATGGATGAGAGAGGCCACGCCCCTCTTGCATTTATCACAGAGCAGACTAACGCTAGGGTAGAATCGAGATTGTTCATAGAGCCCATATGTCTAAATCTAAACTATCTTAAACTGTAAAAGGCAGTGGCGAGCACAAAGAGAGGTTGAGTTAACCGATTTGAGAACTGAATCCCAGCTCTTCTCAGATAAGGAGATATTTAAATCCTGCTCCCAGGCCATTTTGATTTTATCCATGGGGGCCCATCGTAAGGCTGCTAGTTTATCTCGGATGATTGATATTAAGCCTTTACCTAGTGGATTCATGGAAAGAAGTAGGTCCATAGCATTTTTTGCAGGCATTTCAGGGAAATTAGGAATTAAAGGAGCAATAAAGTGTCGGATTTGGAGATATCTGAAAAAATGAGCATTGGGCAGATTGAACTTAACAGAGAGCTGCTGAAAAGAAGAGAAGCGATTATCAATGAAAAGATCTAATATGACCGACCAAAGACATAGATAGAGGTGACCATTGTACCAGACTCTGTTTTATAGCATATGAAAGGTTGGCAAAGTTTTCACAAAAGAGATCTTTAAACTTCCTTGTGACTGTAATTCCAAGATAAGTAAATTGATTATGGACTACTTTAAAAGGGAGATCATGAAATGTTAGTTCTTGTGCTTCTTTATTAATTGGGAGAAGTTCACTCTTATGTAAATTAAGTTTATAGCCAGAGATTTGGCTAAACTGGTCAAGAAGTGAAAACATTAGAGGTAAGGATGTAGACGGATTTGAGAGAAAGAGTAATAAGTCATCAGCATAGAGAGAAACTTTATGCTCAACACCCCCTCTCCAAATCCCAGTCAATTCAGGACAGTTTCGAAATGCTATCGCCAGAGGTTCCATAGCCAAATCAAAGAGAAAGGGACTTAAGGAGCATCCCTGGCGGGTGCCACGTTTGAGATTAAATACTTGGGATTTCTGAAAATTGGTTAAAACAGAGGCAGTAGGACACAGGTACAGCAATTGGATCCAAGAGATGAAACTTTGACCAAGGTCAAATTTTTCTAAAACTGCAAAAAGGTAGTTCCACTCTATACAATCAAATGCTTTCTCTGCATCGAGGGAAATAACACATTCAGGAATCCCAGTTGGAGGTGAGTATAAGATATTAAATAAACGCCAAATGTTAAAAGAAGGGAAACGGTTTTTAATAAATCCTGTTTGGTCATCAGAGATAATGGAGGGAATGACAGTTTCTAATCTATGAGCCAAAACTTTAGCTAAGATCTTTACATCAACATTGAGCTGAGAGATCGGCCTATACGAGGAACACTCTGTTGGGTCTTTGCCCTTTTTTAAAAGAAGAATAATAGATGCCTCACTGAAAGAGGGTGGCAATTTGCCGTAATTAAACGAGTCAGATAATACTGAAAGTAACTGAGGAGAAAGAAGAGAAGAGAATGATTTATAAAATTCTACAGGGAACCCATCAGGTCCAGGAGATTTCCCTGAGGAAAGTGCAGAAATTGCAGTAGATATTTCTTCTAATGACATAGGCGCATTGAGTTTGGCTTTGAAATCAGATGAAAGTGAGGGGATATTCAGATTCTGTAAAAATTGATCAACAGAGATATTGTCATTCAGAGATTCAGAGGAATAAAGCCGAGAATAAAAAATTTTTAAATGCGTCATTAATTTCTAAATGATCCGATGTAAAGTCTCCGTTCTCCTTCCGGATCTTTGTAATATGTTGTTTGGCTTTGGAACGCCTCAGCTGATTGGCTAGGAATTTACCAGACTTATCCCCATGAATGTAAAAGCGACTCTTGCTTTCGAGAAGTTGGCGTTCGACAGGTTGAGTGGACAGAAGGTTAAATTTAGTTTGGAGTTCAACACACTTCTTGTATAATTCAGGGTTCTTAGTTTGGGCATATATTTGATCCAATTCTTTAATCTGGTTAATGAGGTCTAATCGATCTGCACGGGATCTTCTGTTGAGATTTGCTGTGTAAGAGATTATTTGCCCCCTCAGATATGCTTTCATGGCATCCCAGACAATCTGGGATGGCACTTCAGGTGATGTATTAGTGTTAAAATAAAAGGTTATCTGATCCTTAATAAATTTTAAAAAATCATCATCCGATAGTAAGATTGAATCAAACCGCCAGTGTTTATTCCTCTGAGGGAGACCAGGCAAATTCAGAGAGAGAGTAATTGGGGCATGGTCAGAGATCAGTATACTCTGATAGTCACAAGAGTGGGCAAATGGAATAAGTTGGTTATTGAGTAAGAAATAATCAATTCTAGTGAAGGTATGGTGAACATGTGAGAAAAAAGAATAATCTCTCTCCGTAGGATGGAGGAAACGCCATATATCAGAGATACCATAATTAGAGAGAAACGATTGGATAGCTAAGGCAGATTTAGTAGGTGGTCTAGTAACAGAGGACGATCGATCCAAATTGGGATCTAACCAACAATTAAAGTCACCACCCAGTATAAGAGAGTATGAGTTTAAGTCTGGTAGTGAGGGAAAAAAACCGTTCAAAAAAATTAACATCATCAAAGTTGGGGGGCATACAGGTTTGCTAGTGCAACTTTAGTGTTATATAGTTTGCCAGAAACAATAATAAAATGGCCATTTATATCAGATATTTTATTATGGAGTTCAAAAGGAATATTGGAGTTAATAAGAATGGAGACTCCCCTAGCTTTAGCGGTAAAGGATGAATGAAAATGTTGACCTGCCCACCTTGACAAAAGCCGGGAGTTATCAGAACAACGAATATGAGTTTCTTGAAGGAAAGCAATGTCAGCTTTGAGTTGTTTGATATGTGAGAATACCTTCCTCCTTTTAACAGGGTGATTCAATCCCTTTACATTTCAGCTCACGAATTTAAGTGCACTAGCCATTATCGATTACTAATGCATAAAAGGCAGAAGGCATATAAAAAGTCAAGTAGTACAATAGCAGTCTGGGAGCAGAGATATAAACATTGATTCGTAAAATCAAAACATATACATGTCCTGAGCAATAAAGAGATATAATATATACAGTGAGTGATGTTGGAACTAGAAAACCCACCCCACCCACACAACCCAAAACTAGACGGCTACCAAAACAAGTAGCTAGCTCTACCAAAAAAATTAACCCAAATACAACTTCCAGATCTGCGTCATTAACAGCAGTTCCGTGTAAATACTATAATAAATAGTAACTAGTTTATGCACTAAAAAACATAACTACAGATTAGAACACCTTCTGCAGGAATATAAAACTTAATACAGAGAAAATCGGAAGAGGACCAAAACTAACCTGCCAGCGAAAAAATTATAGAAGAAAAAAGAGAAAGGAAAAAAAAGGATAAAAAAAAGGAGAGGAAGGGGAAAATTATAAATTCAAGACGAGTATTTATCAACCATTTACAGAGAACAGAGAAAAAAATACAGAAATTAGAAAAAAGGGGGTGAAGAAAAGAAAAAAAGTATAATAAAATAAATAAATATAAAAAGAAGGAAAAATAGATTGGCAACAAACCAACAAACAGGAAGGCCTTCACTGAAGACTTCAAACCTCCAAAACAAGTTAAAGTCAGTTGTAGAACTCTGTAGATAAAGTTGTACAACAATAAAAGATAGATTACACACACACCAATTCCAGGGAGAGATTGTCAACAGCCCTTAAAGTTTCGATGAATAATGTCTGAATGATTCAAGTAAAGTCTGAGTCCAGAAAAAGTAATTTTACTACGAGAAGTACTTATCCACCATTTTAGGAGGTCTGATCGGGTTCCGAAGATGACTGGATAGCCGGAAGACTTGCCACAAATGCTTCAGCTTCCTTGGCTGACTTAAACCATTTGTATTTCCCAGTGTTAAGTTTGATCCGTAGATTAGCAGGGGAATGAAGCGAAGGTTTAAAACCACGATTAAAAAGCACTTTCATTGCGCCTTTAAACTCAGCGCGCATCTTTAAGGTCTGGGGTGCAAAATCTTCCACAAAGCGAATGGTTGTATCCTGGAAAATAAAAGAACCTGTGCGACGTGCCTCTATAATCAGACGGTGTGTTACCTGGTATTGATGGAAGCACAAGATTACTGGTCGCGGGCGGTTGCCCAGAATTCCGGCGGGAACATGGACCCGGTATGCCCGTTCGAGCTCAGGCGGGTTCGGAAGCAAATTTTCTCCCGGATTTAGAGCTCTTGCTAGACATTGTAAGTTAGAGGTGTTCACAGGCAAGTAAGAGGTACTGAAAAAGTTCCCGACTAAGGTTTAAAAAATGGAGACATTTAGTGCAAAGATAGTGACAGTAACGGAACAAAAGTTCGGAGCAGCTAAGCAATCGCCATCTTACCGGAAATCCCGCAGAATTACCTTTTATGTTTTTCAGGAAGAAAGGAAAATGAGTAAATGGGGGGAAATAACAGGGCTTTTGGTCAACTGAGTCAGTGCTGACCTTCAAATACAATTTCTTCCACATTCCCATCAACTTCCTCAAGAACCTACCACTGATGGAGACAGTAGGGGCAATTTTCTTTAGTCCTATTTTTGCCTGCATACCTTTGGAATTTGAGTGCAAACAGGAATACTCTTGTGAGAAACCCAGGTTATAACATGAACAATATGCAAACTCCACACAGTACCAGTCATAATCATGGACCAGAGCAAACAAGAGAAAATCTGCAGATGCTGGAAATCCAAGTAACACACAAAATGCTGGAGGAACTCAGCAGGCCAGACAGCATCTATGGAAAGGAGTAGACAGTCGATGTTCCGTGCCCAAAACATCGACTGTACTCTTTTTCATAGATACTCCCTGGCCTGCTGAGTTCCTCCAGCATTTTGTGTGTGTTGCATGAACTAGAGCAGGCTGTTTGACTATTTGAGCCCATCTCTATAGCATTTCTACTTTCCAAGCCAAACAATCAATTACATTCTCAATCACCATGGGTCTCTAACTGCAAGACTGGTTTGAGTTCAGAAGTAAGCTAGGTGGCCACTTTATCATTAATGTAAATATCTGATCAGCTAATCATGTGACAGTATTTCAATGCACAAAAGCACACACACGGTCAAGAGGTTCAGTGTTGTTTAGGCCAAACATCAGAATGGGGGAAAAATGTGATCAAAGTGACTTTGACTGTTGGTGCCAGACAGGATGGTTTGAGTATCTCAGAAACTGCTAATCTCCTGGGATTTTCATGCACAACTGTCTCTAGAGTTTACAGAGAATGATGTGAAATTTTTTTTTTAAAAAACATCCAATGAGTGGCAGCCTTGATAATGAGAAAGGTCAGAGGAGAATGGCCAGAATTGTTCAAGCTGACAACAAAGTGACAGTAACTCAAATAATCATGCATTACAGCAGGTGTGTGCAGAAGAGCGTCTCTGAATGCATGCCACATTGAACCTTGAATTGGATGAGCTACAGCAGCAGAAGATGCAAACACACTCAGTGGCCACTTTATTAGGTACAGGAGGTACCTAACAAAGTGGTCACTGAGGGTATGTGAGGAATGGGTTTCATGGATGGTAAAACCCAATATTACTTGTCCTGTCACTGTGGTGAACTACATATACCTGTCTGGACATGCCCCTCCGCTGACTGCTCCTGTGGCTCCTCCCACTGACCCCGGTATAAAGGCGATTGGAGCCTGGGCCCTGCCCTCAGTCTCCAGGATGTAGCATGGTGGTCAATTGCTGCTTGTTCTTTCTTCCAGCCAATAAAAGCCTATATCTCGCCTCACGTCTCGGAGAGTTATTGATGGTGCATCAATTTTATTGGCTGGAAGTTTAAAACATGGACAGCATTTTACATCCGGAAAAATTAGATCTTGATCCTCAAGACTCTGAAGCAGCTCTTGCCTTTGAACTCTGGCTTGCATGCTCCAATCATACTTGGAACAGATTCCAGTGACTGAGCCTGCCACAAAGCACAAAATATTACTATCTAGAGTAAGTCCGAAAGTATTCTCCCTTATCGGGGACCTACCGACCTACCAAGGGGCACTGGACACCCTCAAAAGACAGTACCTGCGGCTGGTGAACACCGTCTATGCAAGACATCGCTTAGCGACCTGGTGAGTCGAGCGCTGTGTTTCTCCGAGCCCTACAGACACTTGCGAACTTGCGACTGCAAAGGTCTGACGGCGGAACAACATGCGGAGCTGCTAGTACGAGACGCCTTCGTTACGGGGATCAGGTCAGTGTACGTGCGCCAGCGGCTGCTGGAAAATGACGATCTTACCTTATGCTCGGCTATCGAGACAGCCAACACGCTGGAGGCTGCTCTGCACAACGCTGATGCTGTCCAGCTGCGCCATCCCCCGCCGGTTCCATGGACACTGCAGACCCCGCCACCCACCGCTGCCAGTCGCGAGTCCACGAACTCCCTGAACCCAACCACAGCTGCTGCCAGTCGCAAGTCTGCACAGCGTTACTTCTGCGGACTCGAAAAGCACCTCCGAAAACGCTGCCTGGCCCGAGATGTGGGAAGAAGGGCCATTTCGCCAAGGTCTGTCATTCTGAACCACGAGCGGGGTCGGGCAGCGCTGCGTGTGAGGCATAGGGGACGCCATCTTGCCTGCCCGCCTCATGCGAGACATGAAGGCGGCCATCTTTGTCGGCGCCACCTCACCCCGCCCCCAACCCACCGGTGCTTACTGGGCACCAAGACGGCAGTTCAACTCTGGCCTCCGTAACCCTCGACCAAAGCGCCCCACACTAGCTTGCAAGGTCAATGATGGACATCCTGGTGGAGGGGCACAGGACTAGCTGCCTGTTTGACATGGGCAGCACTGAGAGTTTTATTGGCCCAGACACGGTGCAACGCTGTGGACTTGTGACACGGCCGGTAGGCCAGTAGCATTCTTTTCTCGTACCCTTCCAAGGCCCTGAAATTCGGCACTCCACATTGGAGAAAGAAGCCCAGGCCATAGTGGAAGCTATTAGGCACTGGAGGCACTATCTCGCCGGCAAAAGGTTCACCTTGCTGACTGACCAGCGCTTAGTTGCGTTCATGTTCAGCAACCAACAGCGGGGCAAAATCAAAAATGATAAAATTTTGCGCTGGAGAATAGAACTCTCCACATACAACTATGATATCCTGTACTGGCCTGGCAGACTCAATGAGCCCCCTGATGCCCTATCCCGGGGAGCATGTGCCAGCGCACAGCTCGACCAGCTATACGCCCTCCATGCACATCATGGACAATGACCTTGAGGACATCAGGATGATGACCAGGGACTGCCAAGTCTGCGCTGAGTGCAAACCGCACTTCTACCGTCCTGAAAAGGCACAACTTATCAAGGCCACCCGCCCCTTTGAGCGACTGAGTGTTGACTTTAAGGGCCCCCTTCCCTCCACCGACTGCAGTGTCTACTTTCTCAACATTATCGACAAGTACTCATGGTTCCCCTTTGCCATCCCCTGCCCCGACACCACTGCCACATCCATCGTAAAAGCCCTGCACCAGCTCTTCACTCTGTTCGGATATCCCTGCTATATCCACAGTGATAGAGGGTCCTCCTTTATGAGTGACGAGCTGTGCCAATACCTGCTGGCTAGGGGTATTGCTACTGGTAGGACTACGAGCTATAATCCCCGGGGAAATGGACAGATGGAGAGGGAGAATGCCACAGTGTGGAAGGCCACACTTTTAGCCCTTAAGTCAAAAGGGTTGCCGATCTCTCGATGGCAGGAGGCACTCCACTCTATCCGCTCCCTGTTATGTACGTCCACCAATGCCACCCCTCACGAGCGCCTATTCTCTTTTCCCAGGAAGTCTGCCACTGGGACCACCCTACCGGCTTGGCTGACATCCCCAGGGCCAATGCTGCTCCGGAAACACGTGAGGAGCAATAAATACTCCCCGCTGGTTGAGAGGGTTCACCTTCTACATGCGAACCCCCAGTATGCCTACGTGGTCTTACCTGATGGGGGGAGAACACGGTCTCTGTCCGTGACCTGGCGCCCGCAGGTGCAGCAGACCACTACCCCAAACACTCCACGGTAACTATGAACCCTGTACCTGAGGTGACACTGTGCACACCAAGCCCTACACAGACTCCTCACGACACTCCTATACCGGGTGCCTCGCACGCGCATGAGGGATCACTGGCACCTAGTGGGCTGACACCTCCAGTTAGGCCAGAACCAGCACAACCACCGTCTCCGGTGCAATCACCACCGGCACCTGTGCAATCACAGCCGGTGCTACGTAGATCGCAGCGACAGATTCAACCACCTGATAGACATAACCTGTAAATATACTTGTAAGAAACTTCGCCTCATGGGGACTCTCTTTTAAAACAAAGTGGGGGGGGGGGTGAATGTGGTGAACTACATATACCTGTCTAGACACGCCCCCCCCCACCCCGCTGACTGCTCCTGTGGCTCCTCCCACAGACCCCGGTATAAAGGCGATTGGAGCCTGGGCCTTGCCCTCAGTCTCCAGGATGTAGTGTGGTGGTCAATTGCTGCTTGTTCTTTCTTTCAGCCAATAAAAGCCTACATCTCACCTCACGTCTTGGAGAGTTATTGATGGTGCGTCAGTCACATGCTGTAACACAGAAGGACTAGGTGCCTAGGGAAATCAATAAACAGCTGAAGGTGTAAAGTACAGGAGAGCAATATTTATGTGCATGTAGTGCCATTGATGGTCCTAGAACAACCCAGAGCACTATACATCCAGTGTAACACTTTTGAACTGTAAGAAGAGGAATTCCAAGTTGCAAGTTGTTTATTAAAAGCCAAAAGTGAGGAGCAACTGGGAAGATAAAACTTAAATCCACAAGTTTTGCAGGGAGAAATACAAGACCCTGAGATATTTTAGTAACTGAATAGAATTAAATTGACTCATTTTTTAAAAAAAGGAGCAGTTTAAAGTAAAGGAAGTTGTGTAGCCTAAACAAAAGAAAGGCAGAGGAAATGGAGAAGATTAACAAAAATGTTCAAAATGTTATAATGGCAATGAATGGAGTATGGGGAAGTTAAGCAGAGGAACTGGAACCAATTACTGTACTGGAAAATCGAGACAATGTCATCACATCAATAAAATGAAAAAATGCATCTACAGAAATATGACTGCAAACTGGGAAAGAATGGAAAATAAGCAGATTGGGGCCAAATATATTTCAGAGGAAAAAGAAAACATGAGTGGGGACAAAGTGGAGACATTAATAGAAGGAGGAATACAAGTAATTAATAGTGACCAGGAAGGAGTAAAACCAAGTATGTTTGGAATTCATTATGTTTTTATACATAATGCAACTGCATTGAAAATAGAAAATTAAATAGGAAATTTGCAGTAAGATTAAGGAGGAATAACAAAATTAGTGTTTGAGATTTTAATTTAGTCACTTATGGCAAAGGTATTGTTGGATAAGATTATGAAGAGTTCAGTAAACTTTGAGAAGAATTTACATGGTATGAACCTCTTGGGAGCTGCAGCCACATAATGTTCAGAGTTATGCCTGAACTAGAAAATGAAGAGTTCACTATGTAAGCCAAGGTGAGTAAATAAGGCTGCTTTAGAGAATAAAATCAATGACATACTATGTATTATCATAAGAGATAAAGTATAGTCAAGAGGTAATGTGCTTTGTATTTTAAAGCTATGCAAAAACTTAATTACTGTATGTATCCTTGGGTGCCTTGCTTTACTGAAGATTAACTGTAAATAATTCTGAATATTTCAGGTTTTCGTCTTTTGTTACAAGATAGGACGAGGCTCTTTATCTCCTGGAACCTGTTTTCAGGACAATCTCACCTATTTCTTTGTAACTTATCCTTTCTCATGTCTATCTTCAACAATCTGACGGAGAGAACATTCATTTCTCTAACTTTGGTAATTTCTCCTCCCTCCCCTTCGCTCTTTCCATTCCCCATTCTAGTGACCCCTTCACCCTTTCTCCTCATCTACCCATCACCTTCTTTCATGGTTCACTCTCCTCTCCCATCAGATTCCTTCTCCTTTGGCTCGTTACCTCTTCCACCCATCACCTCCCAGCTTCTTTCTTCATCATCCTCACTTGCTCTCACCTATCGCCTGCCAACGTGTACATCTTCCCCCCCACCCACCTTATTCTGGCTTCTGCTCCCTTCCTTTCCAGCCCTGATGAAGGATCTCAGCCCGAAACATTGACTGGTCATTCCCCTCCATACGTGCTGCCTAACTTGTTGAGTTCCTCCAGCATTTTGTATGTGTTGCTCCAGATTTGCAGAATCTCTTGTTTTCCTGATTCACCTTGCTCCCCTCCATCCTGGGGGTAATTGGCAGTAAGCAATCAACCTCCCAATCAGAAACATAGATCCTACTGTACTTTATGCATGTTAACACTACCTTACTTTTCCCCTTTTGCACTATTTATGGCATGTCTTTGGCAATGGAAGAAAACCAGTGCCCTGTAAAGCATTTTCTTCACAATGCTGAAATATAAATATGGAACTATAGCACCCTTAAGAAATGAAGTGATCAAAGAGAAATCATGCAAATTCTGTGCAGACAGCACAGGTCGTCAGGATTGAACTGGGGTTTCTGGAGGTGTGAAGTAGCAGGACTAGCTGCTGTACCATCATGATGTATTCATTATCTCCATTAATTAAAGGGTCTGAATGAGGGACCATTAATGGAAGATTCCATTTATTAAGTTGAGAGTATCAAGAATAAATTTGACAGTGCGTTGCAGCATAGTCTTCCTTTTCTGTATTGAAATGAAAGGAATTAAAGAATATTGGAACTGGGCAAGGACTGCATGTGTGGTCACAACTGTTCGGTCAACATTCTAAATGGCTGCATCATAGCCTGGTATGTAGGCTTCAATGCACAGGATCAAAAGAGGCTGCAGGTGTTTGTAGACAGCCAGTTCCATCAGGGGCACAACCCTCACCACCATTGAGGACTCTTCAAAAGGTGGTGCCTCAGGGAGTTGGCATCCATTATTATGGACCTTCACTATCCAGGACATGCTGTCTTCTCATTACTACCATCAGGGAAGAAGTACAGGAGCCTGAAGACCTACACTCAATGTTTTAGGAACAGCTTCTTCCCCTCTGCCATCAGACTTCTACATGTTCCATGAACTTGCTTTTTCCCTTTTGCACTATTTATTATTTATAATTTATTTTAGTATAATTTTATTGCACTGTACTGCCACAAAACAACAAATTTCTCTACACGTATCAGTGATGATAAATCTGATTCTGACATGAAGAGTAAATAGTTACATGGAACACAGAAATTGTTACCATTTTCTGTGGTATAAATTTGTTTTCCTAGAGATGTTTTGTGTACTTTAAAATTATCAATTTAAAGAATGATTATTGATCAAATGACTCGAGAACAGCTTCTTCCCCACAGCTATTCAACTAGCCACCAATTTTGCACTAATCTGAATCTGATAAATTATAAAAACTATTTTTCATTTTAAAATACTTGTGTATAAGATGTCCTTTTGCAAGTGAACATGCTTTCTAAGGTTGTTGGTTTCCTGTATTCTCAAGTTCTTAATGAATGGAATGGAAGCAATCTGGTGGGTTAATTGTCAGAAAATTTCCAAAGGTAAAAGAAATTAATCACTTTTTTTCTAGTAATTTTTGGATTTGTGAGCTTTACTAGTCAGTCCTAAACAAATGTGCTTTTTCTGTTGATGCATTATTCTTCTAATATGAAAGTGTTAATAAAACCATTGAAACCTTTGAAGTGGAATAAAATTCCTTAATTATTTTTTTAAGGTAAAGTGCAGTCAGTGAACCTCTTGGAGAATGCCCTATGTAATGCGTTGTGATCATCTGTTTTTTTTAAAACTCTGAGCATTCTTAGAACAAATACACATTCTTTACATTTCTCTCAAGCATCAACACGTAGAGACAGTGACTAAATAATGTGTATTTATTGGGTGTGGGGATGGGCGAAGTGCAGGGGAAAATAATAAAGACAGGAAAGATAGGGTGAGGTGCAATGGAAAATGATCTGAGAATATGCTATAAAATGGTTCAGGGAGGCAAAAAACAATTTTGTCATACCTAGTATGCCCAGCAACATAGATTTATTGAAGTGAGATTAGCTGTGACCACTGTGAAGATCCTTGCTACACCTGATGATCCTGTGATCTCTGTCTCAGAGGCTGATGTTAGGCTGTCTTTTAAGTGAGTGAACCTTCACAAGGTGGAAGATCCAGAACCTGGTAAGGTTCTGAAAACCTGTGCCAACCAACTAGCCCAAGTATTCAAGGACATTTTCAACCTCTCACTGCTACAGGCAGAAGTTCTCTCTTGCTTCAAAAAGGCAACAATTGTACCAGTACCTATGAAGAATAATATGAGCTGCCTTAATGACTATCGCCTGTTAGCGCTCATCTACAATAATGAAATGCTTTGAGAGATTGGTCATGACTAGACTGAACTCCTGCCTCAGCAAGGACCTGGACCCATTGCAATTTGCCTATCGCCACAATAGGTCAACAGCAGACGCAATCTCAATGGCTCTCCACGCGGCTTTAGACCACCTCGATAACACAAACACCTATGTCAGGATGCTGTTCATTGACTGTAGCTCAGCATTTAATACCATCATTCCCACATTCCTGATTGAGAAATTGCTGAACCTGGGCCTCTGTACCTCCCTTTGCAATTGGATCTTTGACTTCCTAACCAGAAGACCATAGTCTGTGTGGATTGGTGATGACATGTCCTCCTCACTGACTATCAACATTGGCGCACCTCAAGGGTGTATGCTCAGCCCATTGCTCTACTCTCTATATACACATTGACTGTGTGGCTAGATATAGCTCAAATACCATCTATAAATTTGCTGACAAAACAACCATTGTTGGTAGAATCTCAGGTAATGACAAGAGGGCGTACAGGAGTGAGATATGCCAACTAGTGGAGTGTTGTCGCAGCAACAACCTGGCACTCAACGTCAGTAAGACGAAAGAGCTGATTGTGGACTTCAGGAAGGATAAGATGAAGGAACACATACCAATCCTCAGAGGGATCAGAAATGGAGAGAGTGAGTAGTTTCAAGTTCCTGGGTGTCAAGATCTCTGAGGATCTAACCCGGTCCCAACATATTGATGCAGTTATAAAGGCAAGACAGCAGCTATACTTTATTAGGAATTTGAAGAGATTTCTCATGTCAACAAATACACTCAAAAACTTCTATAGATGTACCATGGAGAGCATTCTGATGACTGCATCTCTGTCTGGTATGGGGGGGGGGGGGGGAGTGGGGGTGGCTACTGCACAGGACCAAAAGAAGCTGCAGAGGGTTGTAAATCTAGTCAGCTCCATCTTGGGTACTGGCCTACAAAATTTCCAGGACATCTTCAGGGAGTGGTGTCTCAGAAAGGCAGTGTCCATTATTAAGGACCTCCAGCACCCAGGGCATGCCCTTTTCTCACTGTTACCATCAGGTAGGAGGTACAGAAGCCTGAAGGCACACACTCGGAGACTCAGGAACAGCTTCTTCCCCTCTACCATCCAATTCCTAAATGGACATTGGACCCTTGAACACTACCACACTTTTTGTAATATACAGTATTTCTGTTTTTGCACTATGTTTTAATCTATTCAATATAAGTATACTGTAATTGATTTATAATTTGTTTGTTTTATTTTTTTCTTCTATTTTATGTACAGTCAGCCCTTCTTATCAGCGAATTCCACATGTGCGAATTCAACCAACCACGAATCACGAAAACCCAGAAGTGCTCTTCCAACACTTGTTCGAGCATGTACAGACTTTTTTTTCTTGTCATTATTCCCTAAACAGTGCAGTATAACAACTATTTTACATAGCATTTACATTGTATTAGGTATTAAGTAATCTAGAGATCATTTAAAGTATACAGGAGAATGTGCATGTGTTATCATGGATCGGGATTAAAAAAAAATCAGAAGTTCTCTTACTAAGTAAGTTGGAACAGGTACATCCGGTATTATTTAGCATCAGTTAGTCAAACGTTTGTCTTAGTATATAGTATATATTTTACCTTTCTATGCATATAAAACACTTAAGAACGTATGTTTCAGCGCCGGGCTCGGGAATAGAATTTCCTGAGTGCAATTCAGTGACAGACCACTTCCGAGCACACTCTCCACTGTGCCGGGTTGATGTGGAGGATCAAAACCCCAAAACCCAATAATTAAACCACTGCGTTGCTTAGTAATAATTGTAGCTTTCATCGGGGCAGAGCCTTTCTCACTTTATCCTTTAAAATTGTTCCGATCATTGACCAACGTAGCCTTACGCTTTTCCAATCACTGATGGCGTTTCACCTCTTTTCGATCGTTTTATTATTTCCACTTTATTTTCAATCGTGATTATTTTCGTGAACAGGAACACTGCGGATTCAGATCTTTACCGTCGGGTCCTAATTTCCACTGCACTGAGACAGGTTAAATAAGGTCTGGGGTTCCGCTGGGTCCTAAGGTCCACCACTTTGAGACAGGTTGAATAAGGGACTTGAACATTCACGAGGGGTCCCAGAACCCATCCCTTGCGGATAAGGAGGGCTGACTATATTGCATTGAACTGCTGCTGCTAAGTTAACAAATTTCACAACTCATGTTGGTGATAATAAACCTGATTCTGATTCTATTCTGAGAGAACAATGAGTACATTTCTTCTGGGTATATTTAAAGCAGAGATTGATAGGGTGTCAAAGATTATAGGGCAAGGACTGGAAAATGGGGTTGAGGGGGAAAATAAATCAACCATGATTGGTGGAGCAGACTTGATGGGCTGAATAGCCTTATTTGGTTTCTATATCTTATGATCTTATGGAACAGATCTAAAATTAAGATCACTATTTAATTTACAGACTATATATTGTGAATGAAACATCTCAAGAGTCAAAATGACATCAACTTTCCTGAGAAGTAAAATTTTTAAAATGTACAGCACAAAGCTTATGTAATTAACAATTAAATGGGAAAATACTTAATATATTTTTATATATCAATTGCAACAACATGGTAGCTCAGTCCTGCATAGAACCGTCAAATACTTTAATACCTTTCAAGCTGATTCCTCGACATTAACACTTTCCAGGACTGATAATCAAAACACATTCCTGCCTGATTAACTGGAGCTGGAGTAACTCATTGGATCTAGATAATCCGCAGCATTGGAAAAACACCCAACCAACCAGCAAAGATTCATTAAATTTGGGGGGAAAAAAACCTTGTTTTCTGTGGACTAAAATAGTTTGTACATCAACTGAAATGATTCCTATCCAACGACTGTGGGGATTCCAAATGCAAGATATTTCACAAGGTTTCAACCTAAAGTAATTTGATTGCACAACAGATAAATACTAACTTTGGAACATGTGGTGAACTACATATACCTGTCTGGACAGCACCCCTGCTGACTGCTCCTGTGGCTCCTCCCACAGACCCTGGTATAAAGGCGATTGGAGACACCGCCCCGGCCTCAGTCTCCAGGATGTAGTGTGGTGGTCATTTGCTGCTTGTTCTTTCTTCCAGCCAATAAAAGCCTATATCTCGCCTCACGTCTCCGAGAGCTATTGATGGTGCATCAGAACATGTCCAATCAGCCTTACATAGACGGAACAATTGATAAATTGGAGACTATGCTGAGGACAGTCACGTGCATTTTGCATGCCTTGCAGGGCTATGTACATGTAAAATGTACAAACTGATGTGAAGAATTTAGATTGTAAAACATCTTAATAAAAGAACTAAGGAAATTGTAAATTAATGCAAAGACATTTCCATTTATATAACATCTTTAACATGGCAAAAGATGTGCATATTACCTGAACAATAATATTTATACAATAAATAATTAAGAAACATTGATCAATTTAGAAGCCTCAATTTCAGAGTTGCTTTTTGCTTGGAATACAGGTTGTCCCTAGGCAATGAATTGGTTCTGTTCTTACAGGTGTCCTTAAGTCCATTTCCTCCACAAGTTGAAAAATACACTCAAATCTCTCAATATGTTAACCAAACTTCCATAGTATTATAATAAATGACATCAAAAACTGACAAGACTGATGAGAAAGAACAATTTCCAGATAGATAGAGAACTAATTAACTAATTTTGGCTCATTCATATGCAGGGATGGCCATAAATCAGGTGTTTTGTAAATTGGAGTCAGTGCTCCAACTAAATTATAAAATCTACATTCATACAGTTATCCTACATTGGTGAAATCAAATATTAATGGCGATTGTCTTCATTTAATTACCAAACATGCTCCTTACATGGTAACAAAATTAATGTTAATCAATGAGAATAGGATTTTTTTCAACCCATTTCCTCAAGTGCCATTACTAATTAAATGTTTGATCAAATGGTGTATAATAACCAATTGCTTTTGGTGGATCCGTTGTTCTGATGAATAATTTTTAGGTTATGTTCTTTGCTAGTATGAAAATACAGTGACTTTCAAATTGTTGGTTCTGATTCATACTAATCTCCCTGCAGCTTGTTAATATTCCCTTCTGAATGACAGAAAAAAAAAGAACAATTACTTTTTAGTCTTAGTTATACCAAAATCAGGTTTACTTAATTGAATCCAGTTGTATTGGCTTCAGGGAAAGTGTTTCAGAACATAAAGCATCATATAGCAGAATGATGCCAATTGTGTCATTGTGTGATGCATTTTGGGGTGCAGAATCCTGTATTGGAACAGGCTTGTAATTGTGCCCACAGCCGATGCTTGACAAAAAGCTCACTGTATTGGTCTTGTTTGTTCTGGCTAACATGGAATGAAGCTGCAGGTCTTGTAATACACATCAGGGACTAATTTTTGTCATGCTGTGGAGCTCTCCCAACTTTCAAATTACAGTGTGCTCTTGGTATTAAGTAGTATTGGTGGAGTCTCTAAGGCTGAGTATTGAAATGTTTAAAATTTAACATTTTTATACCGTGAAATAAAGCAAGCATGTGGCTCTGAAATCAAAGTACAAGCTTTGCAAAGGTAAGAGAGAGATAATGGAGCTAGTGGTTAGTATATAGTAAAAGTACGGGCTCACCCCACTATATAATGTAATACTAAACTATATGGACTAGAGGTTCCCATGTTTTATTTTGGACCTGTACTGAGTTGACCTCAGACATAATAGTAACTGGAGAATTGGGATTAAGATTTAGCATTAGGAAGGGAAGATTAAACTAGGGTTTCCAGTCCCAATTAGTACTTCCATTTGGAAGACAGTTCGATCAATGAGGCTTTTCCTTGTTGAAGTACATGCCACACTTGAGCTGATTCTAACTCTATGAAGACTGATCGTTTGGAAAAGCTTTTGCGTGGTAAGCTGGTCCAGAAGGTTAAGGCACATTGGATCCAAGATGAGCCAGCAAATTAGATCCAAAACTGGCTTGGTGAAAGAAGGCAGTGGGTCATGATGGAAGAATGATTTTTTGATAGGGAGTCTGTGAAAAGTAGTGTGTTGCAGGGATCAGTAGTTGTTTGTGATTTTCACTCAGTGAACACTTCATTAGGTACACCGGTACGCCTACTCGTTAATGCAAATA
This sequence comes from Hypanus sabinus, assembly GCF_030144855.1. Classification (NCBI taxonomy): domain Eukaryota; kingdom Metazoa; phylum Chordata; class Chondrichthyes; order Myliobatiformes; family Dasyatidae; genus Hypanus; species Hypanus sabinus. The sequence goes on along the minus strand of NC_082738.1, from coordinate 39,220,008 downwards.
TCTAATCAGCCAATCATGTGGCAGTAACTTAATGCATAAAAGCATACAGGCAGGATCAAGTGGTTCAGTTATTGTTCAGACCAAACATCCGCGTGGGGAAGAAATGTGATCTAAATAAGTTTGGCCACAGAGTGATTTTAGGTGATTTGAGAATCTTAGAAACTGCAGATCTGCTGGGATTTTGATGAACATCAGTCTCTAGAGTTTACAGAGAATGGTGCGAGAAACAATATAAACATCCATTGAGCGGCAGTCTGTGGGCAAAAATGCTTAGTTAATGAGAGAGGTGAGAGGAGAATGGCCAGTGTGATTCAAGCTGACAGGAAGGCAACAGTGACATAAATAATGACACACTGCAACAGTGGTGTGCAGAAGCATCTCTGAACGTGCAACATGTTGAACCTTGAAGAGGATGGGCTACAGCAGCATAAGACCATGAACAAACACTCTGGCTACTTTATTAGGTACTTAATAAAATGGCCACTGAGTATATGCAACAACTTGGAATGTAAATGTGGGAGGTATGGTTAGTAAATTTGTGGACATTGGTGTTGTGGATAGTGAGGTACATTGTCTTAGGCTAGAGAAGGATATAGATTAGATACAAAGTTGGGAAGATGGAATTTAATCCCAGTGACTGCAAGGTGATGCATTTTGGGAAGTTATGCAGGGAAGGTCACTAAGGAATGTTGATGAACTAAAAGACATAGGAGTCCAAGTCCATAGTTCCCTGAAAATGGCAACACTGGTTGATAAGGTATTGAAGAAGGCATATGACATGCTTGTTTCAAAGCTTAGGATATAGAATATAAGAGTTGAGATATTATGTTACAACTTCACAAAAAGCTGGTTAGGCCACACATGAGCAATTGTGTGCAGTTCTGGTCACCACAGTACAAGAAGAATCTGATTACTCTGGAAAGAGTACAGAGTACCATGATCTTGCTCAGACTGGAGGACTTTATTTACAGGGAGAGATTGGATACACTGGTCTTGCTTTTGCTGGAGTGAAGGAAGCTGAGGTGTAACCTAGTGGAAGTGTGTGAGATCATGAGAGTCATAGAAAGGTAGATAGTCAAAATCTTTTTTCCCCCCCTGATAGAGCTATCAAAAACAAGAGGGCATAGGTCTAAAGTGAGAGGAAGGAGTGCACCTCTATTTGAAGATATGCCCATTTCAATAAATTAAGTGAGAAAAGCAAAAAATACTTTACTTTATTGTCACCAAGCAATTGATACTGGAGCATATAATCATCACAGCGATATTTGATTCTGCACTTCGCGCTCCCTGAAGTACAAATCAAAATTAATATAATTTAAAAAATTAAATTATAAATCATAATTAGAAAACAGAAAAGGGAAAGTAAGGTAGTGCAAGTCAGGCCTGGATATTTGGAAGGTACGGCCCAGATCCGGGTCAGGATCCATTCAGCAGCCTTATCACAGTTGGAAAGAAGCTGTTCCCAAGTCTGGCCGTACGAATCTTCAATACCACGGATATTGAAATCTAAAATAAAACAGCTAATGCTGGAAGCACTCAGTAAGTCCAGCAGTCTCTGTTTCAGATTGGACCTTTCAACGTGATCAAGAAGTTTTAACACTTAGATTTTATAAACTTGAACTGATTATAGTTGCAATGAACGAGACAGTTGTTAGTATAAGCTGAAATTCTAAGGTGTGTCTTCCATTGAGATTTCTGATTGATTTTTGAAAGTGTTGAAGATTATTGTTCTATTATCTGTTTGGAAAGATCATCTTCCCCTTGTCAAAGCCTGTGCCAGTTATTTTCAGTGCTACAGCTGAGTTAATTATTTTCAAATCATTACTAATTTTCCATACTTTTGTTGGATGAGATTTTAACTGGCTCTTTTCCCAGATGAAACATTAAGCTTTTTCATTTCTAACTTGTATCTGGATGCAGACTGACAAATATATCGACGTTGTAAATCCCAATTAAAATTATCATCTCAAAACTGTATTTAAGGCAAAAAAAGAGCAAGAGAAATTTACACTTCTGCTTCATGATGCTAATAGATTTAAAAAAATATTTTGGCCAAAAAGCTTGTCCACGGATTTAAATGGATATCTGACAGTTAGGGGGAGGGGTCATGGGCTCATGGGCACAGCTAGTAGCACTACTTCCTCACAACTCCAGCAGCCTGGAGTCAATCCTGATCTCAATGACTATCATCTAGTACCATTTACATCCACAGTGATGAAGTGTTTTGAGAGGCTGGTGATAAAACATATCAATTCCTGGCTGAGAAGTGATTTAGATCCACTCCAAATTGCCTACCGGAACAACAGGTCCATCGCAGATGCCATCTCTTTGGCTGTTCAGATAGTGTAAGATGAGGGAACACAAACCAATCCTGAAAGAGGGATCAGAAGTGGAGAGGGTGAGCAATTTCAAGTTCCTGGGTGTCAATATCTCTGAGGATCTAACCTGGTCCCAACGTATAGATCCAGCTATAAAATGGGCAAGACTGGCATTCGAGGAGGTGGCATTCACAGGAGTTTGAGGAGATTTGGTTTGTCACCGAAAACACACTTCTACAAATGTACAATGGAGAGCATTCCGACTGGCTGCAGCACTGTTTGGTATATGGGGGTGGGAAGAAGCTACTGCACAGAATCAAAGTCAGCTGCAGAAAGTTGTCACATTAGTCAGCTCCTTCATTGGTACTGGCCTCCAAAGTATCCAAGACATCTTCAAGGAGCATTGCCTCAAATTTGGCGTCCATCATCAAGGACCCCCACCACCCAGGACATGTCCTCTTCTCATTGTTACCCTCAGGACAGAGATACAGAAGCTGAAGGCACACACTCAGTGATTCAGGAACAGCTTCTTCCCCCCCCCCCCACCCCACTATCAGATTTCTGAATAGATATTGAACCCATGAACACTACCTCACTTTTTCAATTTTTGTTTTTGCACGGTTTATCTTAATATAACTATTTAATATACATAAATGTACTTAATTCAGTTTTTTTCTATTGTACTGTTGCCACAAAGTTAACAAATTTCGAGACATATTGCAGAGATGTTAAAACTAATTCTGATTCAGATTCTTCACTCAACCCTGGAACAGTTGGACAGCAAAGATGCATACATCAGGATGCTCTTTATCAGCTACAGCTCATCACCTCAACACTGATCAATATGCTCCAAGACCTTAGCTTCAATACCTCCTTTAGCAATTAGATCCTCAATTTCCTCTCTTGCAGACCCTAGTCAGTTCAGATTGGCAACAACATCTCCTCCATGATCTCCATCTAGACAGGTGCACCACACGGCTGTATGCTTAGTCCCCTGCTGTGCTCACTTTGCGCTTATAATTGTATGGCTAAGCACAGTTCCATTCAAATTTGCTGATACCGATAGTGTGGGCTGGTTCAAAATTAGTGATGAATCAGCATATAGGAGGGAGATTGAATATCTGGCTGAGTGATGTCATGACAACACCCTCTCACTCAATGTCAGCAAGACTTCAGGAGAAGGAAACAGAGGTCTATGAGCCAGTCCTCATCGAAAGAGCAGAGGTGGAGAGGGTGAGCAACTTTAAATTCCTCTGCTATTAGTTTGGAGGATCTGTCCTGGGCCCAGCACATAAGTGAAATTATGAAGACGGCACGGCAGTGCCTCTTCTTTTTTAGGAGTTGACAGAGATTTGGCGTGACATCTAATCTTTGTAAAACTTCTATAGATGTGTACTGGAGAGTATATTGGCTGGCTGCATCACAGCCTGACATGGGAACACCAAATACCCTTGAATGGAAAATCCTATGAAAAGTAGTGGATACAGCCCAGTCCATCACAGGTAAAGCCCTCCCAACGTGAAACGCTGTCGGAGGACAGCAGCATCCATCCTCAGAGAGCCCCACCATCCAGGGCACGTTCTCTTCTCGCTGCTGCCATCAGAAAGAAGGTACAAGAGCCTCAGGACTCACACCATCAGCTTCAGCAGCAGTTATTACCCCTCAGACAGCAGGCTCTTGAACCAAAGGGAATAACTTAATTCAGCTTCACTTGCTCCATCATTGAAATGTTCCCACGACCAATAGACTAATTTTCAAGAACTCTTCTTCTCATTTTCTTGATATTTATTGCTTATTTATTATTATTATTATTATTAATTTTTGTTTTTGCACAATTTGTCATCTTTTGCACTCTGGTTGAACATCCTAGTTGGGTGGTCTTTCATTGATTCTGTTATGGTTATTATTAGTTATTAAACATGCCCACAAGAAAATGAATCTCAGGGATGTATGTGGTGGCGAATATGAACTTTGATAATAAAGTTAACTTTGAACTTTGGCGCTGACTGTGTGGAGTTTACATTTTCTCCTTGTAACTATGTGGATTAACCTGAATACTCTGGTTTCTTCTTGTATCCCAAAGGTTTGTGTTTTAGTTGGTTAATTAACCACTAAGTTGCTCCTTGTATGCAGGTGAGCAGTAGAACTGAATAATGTGAATGTGAAAAGAATAAAATAGGATTAGTTCAGGATTAGTGTAAGTAGTTGCTTGATGGCTGGTATGGACATGGCAGACTGAAGTGCCTGCTTTGACATAGCATGACTGACTCTAAAACTGGGGCTACTGATATGATATGGAGCACCACAGGTTGGGACATGCAGTAATGTTTTTTTTCCCCCAGACAGTAGTAGTTTCCTCCATGGTGTTCTTCCATGAGCACCATTCTTGTTCAGCGTTTTTCTTATAGTGGACACATGAACAGATTTAGCAAGTTCCAGAGACTTTTACAGGTCTTTTGCTGTTACCTTTGGGTTCTTTTTCATCTTCTTCAGCATTGCATGTTGTGCTCTTGGTATGATCTTTGCAGGATGCCCACTCCTAGGGAGAGTAGCAACACTACTCCTCAAAGCCACCTAGTTCTTGATTTCCCCCCATGAGAGGAAGCATTTTTCAATACCTACCTTGTCACACCCCCTGCTTAGAATTTAAGGTCTCTCTCTGGAATTCAGAAGAACAATGACAAAGCTCTATCAGTATAATGGTGTTTCTAATTTTTTAAATATATTTCAAAAATATGCTTCATTAATAAATGCAGGAAATATAATTGGTATGTGCCTTTCTTCACTTTCATTGCACCATCAAATCAATACAATACAAAGCATCAGTGTCACTGATGTACTTAAGCACATCCTGAATGCATATTTGGACCCAATCCTTCAGTTTCCACCAGTGGCAGGCCCCCAGACTGTAGTCCTTTCCCACTGTTGTGATGGAAAATAACTGGTTCTTTGAGTCTCAACAGTAGAGGCCTGGACACACACAGTTTTAATAAAAAGGAATTAATTTACAAGGGGAAGTCAGGTCAACACAAGCAACTACAATACACAGAAAGCGGTGTGGGGACAGGGTACAGTTACACAAACAAAGAACAAGGGAAAAGCACTACGACATCTATCCCCCTTGACCTTGGATAGCTGTGGCTCCCTTACCAGGACAAACAATAAACCTTCCCAAACATAAATCAATGCACTTACCTTCAATAAGGTGGTCTATAAGAGTGGGCCAGGCACATGTCCCACCTTTTATAGCATGGGGCTGGGCGAGATAATCCAATTAAGGTGACCAATAATTTAGCTGTGCATTGATTAGTTGGGAGTGACCAAATGTTGATTGGCGTGTGGTGTGTCCTCCGACCAGCCAGGTGGCAGTGCATCTATCACGTGGCCGGTATCTCTGGATACACCCACAGAACCTTTGGTGTGGCTGTACCAAGCCTCAGTGCATTTCTCAGCATGTACTCCTGCATCCTGGAAAGTGTCAGCTGGCAGCATTTGTTTTCAGGCATCTCTGAATTGGTACCAGTTCAAGTGTATCCTTTCTCAAGTGAAGACCAACGCTATATGCAGTACCCCAGGTGTAGTTCACCAACACCCAATACAGTTATGGTTACAGTTGTAAATCATCTCTTATAAGCCATCTCCTTTATATAAAGGCTTGTACTTGCTGTACTTGCATTTTAACTTTATTTCCTTTATGAAGACATTTCTCTTTCAAATACATAGATCTAAAGTGATTACCTGGCTTAAATCTTTTTTTCTTTTAGTCTCTCCCCCCACCCCCCCGTTTCAGTTTTCTGCTTCGTAAAAACTTTATCAGCACTTTGTTTCCCTCTCATCTTTCATGTGTTTGCATGTATGGCACTATTTTCCTCTCTAGTCTTGAGTAGGACACCCACATAATCTATCGCTGAAACAGCTTCCAAGAATCCCATTTTCTCCCTCGTTTCCTCTTAAAGAGGCATGTTTTACGAGTGTGTGCTTCATTCGAAACACCCAGTTGTTAAACTGCAGACATTGTTAATTGTGCATCCATTTGAGTGGAAATTTGACTCTTTAATGGGGTTTTGCACAGGAGTTTAAATGTGACCACCTCCTGATGAATGCATGAAAAATACATAATCTCATGTGAGTCAATGCTTACTCGTTTGGAGAGTTTATACTCTTACTTGCCTCTCTAGATATGCCTGTCCACCCACCAAAATTGCCCCAGATTCCTATTATGGATGGAGATCCAACAAACTCCAGTTTCACATCCTTTATATTCTTTTTTGTGTGCCATGCTCTGCCAGAGCCTTGGCAACCACTTTTTTTTCAAGTTGCTGTCTTGGAGGAAAGATTCTGTGATTGGTCCCCCACGTCCTTCTCACAGTGTAGTTGTTTTTTTTTATGAGGCTGAGTTGCGAACTCGACACTCAACCCGGCACAGATGGAAAGCATGTCCGGGAGCAGCCCGACTGGATTCGAACTCCGGAACCTTCGCTCTGGAGTCTGGCACTGATGTCACTACTGTTAGGCTTGTTTTAAAATGTTCTCATTGACCCTCAAAATAAGGGTATTTATTCCTTACTGGGTATGCTGTGTCAGGGTTGTACATTTAAATTTTGTATTATGAAATTATGATATTCGTGCAAAGTTCTAGTTAATGTTTCTGATGTTCTATTCAGTTACAAGTACAGATTTAGTTATCCCAAGGCAGTAACCTCCAAATAACATATTCCTATGTTTATTATGGTAAACAGTGTACTTAGTGTTTGCTTCAGTGGTTTGTTTCTAAAAGGACTGTTTCTCAGTTTCATTGGCCTAAGTACACCAACAATGTGTTCTTATTATTTGGGCTTTTCAAAAAATGGATGAAGTGAAAAATTGATCATACTCACAATATTAGGTCAGATTAAATCATGAGAGTTAAGTTTAGTGTTATGTACCCCGTAACGGGGTGTCTTACCAGCAAAGATAGAAGTGTCCGTTGGAGTCTGGTGATGCTATTTTCAACAATATTTATTTGTAAAAATATACAAAACAATATCAATGCAAATATACAGATAATATACATTAGCAATACTAAACCTAAAAGTGTGGGTATAATAATAATCAATAATAAAACGAGCTCTATCGTTGTCTAGGGGATAATGAATTGTCAGATGGAAATATAAAGTTCAGTTCAGTTCATGCAGGCTGTGGTAGTTGTCGGTCAATGTGTTGCAATTGTTGGAAAGAGAGAGAGACGAGAGAAAGGGAGTGCACAAACAGTAACAGCTATGGTCTTTGCCAACCTTCATTTACAATTTCGATCTGTCGATGTGTCGTCGTTGTGGCCATTCAAGTGTGACCCCTCCGTCCTTTAGCTAGACCGTTCTTCCATGGTGGACTCGTCACCCAGGCAAGGGTGGACACACACACAATCCCCCACCGGTCTCGCTATAAACACTGTGAGTTAAAATCTACCTACCCTTCGTTCGGTCTCCGATGTCCCACACTGTCTCGTGGGTTTCTGCTGCTCACTAGCATTTCTCCTGGTGCGTCTGAGGGGTGTCACCCCAGACCTCAATTTTATCCCCACTCACGGGGTCTCAGGTGTCAATCAGGTTTGAATGACTTAACCCATCAAACCAGCCCACTCTGGCTGTCCACTGAGGGATTTCAATGAATAGAACAGTACCAAGTAAACAATCCTTCTCCAAAAGACAATAGCAGTAAATCTCCTCTTTTGTCAGTAGGAGACGTTCCACCTTGTGTACCTCTTAGCTGTGTCTCTCATTCTCTTTCATGAGCTGTTATCAATAACAACTGCCCTGGCAGATTTCCTTTTGACTCTCTTACTTCCTTGTTAGCAGCATCAAAATAGTAGCGATTTGCGATTCTCCAAAAAGGGGGGGGGGGGGGGGGGTGCATGAGCCACTCTGCACCCTTCTGCCCATCAGAGTTATTCATCCTTCGTAATATTAGCATAATTCATTGAAATATACATATATTTGGTTTTGAATAATTGGAGAATTGGTTTAGAGCAATTCTTTTGGTGATTCAAAGAAATTGCATGATTTACTTTGAAATCCAGGTAACAATATAAAGCCAACCATTTGTTTTATTGCTCAATCAAGTGATGCACTAAAATTTGTCATTTTTCTTTTAAATTATTTCTTTCTAATTGCATTCTATTATATTGTGTAAAATTTATATTTCACCTAAAACTGCACAATTTGTATATTGCCTAAAGGCCATTGTGAACTGCACGATCGACAACAAATCTGAGGTATTTAGATTAATCTATTTTTTAACTTACTTAATGATACAGCATGGATTAGGCCCTTCTTTCCTTTCAAGCCACTCCACCCCAGCGATACCCGACAATCCCAATTAACCCTAAACTAATCACAGGGCAATTTACAATGACCAATGCACCTACTTTGTACGCCTTTGGACTCTGGGAGGAAACCAGAGAATCCAGAGAAAACCCACACATTCTACGGGGAGGATGTTCAGAAACTCCTTACAAGACGGCACCAGAATTGAATTCCAGAACTTTCTGAGTTGTAGTAGTGTCATGGTAACCACTACGCTACTGTGGCGCCCAAAGTACTTATGTCTTTTTTTTTATTTTAATGTTCTTTCCTTAAATTTTGTGCCATATAAGGCATATAAACTGATATAAGCATAAGGGGTATAAGTTTACATGAAGTATCTGTCCAAGTACACTACTGCAAGTTTCACGTCAATAGCCAGTATGATAAATAATTCAAGCTTAACCAATGCTCTAACAAATGCATTTATATTTAATTGACAGGGCTGTTTTCTAATTTGATGAAATAAGTTATTTAGAATCCAGAAAATTATGTTAACATTTTACTGGAATGTAAAATGACTGATTCTAACTGTAAGGTATGGTGTGATTCTGGGGAAGAGGGATGAGGTTGAGGACTGGTAGCTGTGGGACCTGGAATTCCAGGGAACTTGGGCGTTTGGAGTACATTAGAAGTATTTTATGGTAGCCCATTACCTACCTCCACATCTTGTACCAAAGCCTTATAATTTTACTGAATTCTTGTTTTGCGCTTGGACATTGATCATTTTGATGGACTTAGACCATAAGATAAAGGAGCAGAAGTCAGCCATTCAGCCCATCGAGTCTGCTCCGCCATTTCATCATGAGATGATCCAATCTCCCCTTTAGTCCCATTCCCCTGCCTTCTCACCATAACCTTTGATGCCCTGACTACTCAGATACCTATCAATCTCTGCCTTAAATACACCCAATACTTGTCAGTTTGTTGGTGAGAAAATCCCCAGCGAATTGCAAAACGTTGATCACTGCAGGAAGCTGGGAGTGATTGTCAGACAGAATGAAGGATAGGATAAGGCTAGTCATCAGGCGACAGGGATACCCAGAGAAGATATGGAGGTAGGTATTGGACTACTGTAAAATACTCCTAATGTAGGTGGGTGGCAGAAGAATTGGGAAGAGCAGATAGATAACTTGGAGATAAGCAGGGGAATGGTATTAATGTTGTTATTCTGATAGCCAGCATTGATGCAATGGTCAGATTGGTCTTTTAATATGGTGTAATGAAACGTGAGAATATGAGATCTTCAGATAAATAGGGTTGGACAAATAATTGGGAAAATGGGGTTCTAGACATTGGAGTGGGACAGAAAATCAGCCACTTAGGCAGGCAAATAGTAAGGGAGCTATGAGATGCTTAGTTATGTTTATATGCTGAATAAAGCCACACTGCCCGATTACACCCATGTGACCAATTGACTTACTAACCTGTACATCTTCGGAATGTGGGTCGAAATGTGAGCTGCTGGAAGAAACCTGCGCAGCCACGGATGGGAAGAATATACAACTCCATCCAGATTTCCCATCCCACTCTGATGTCTGGAATTGAACATGGGTTGCTGATGCTGTAATAACATAATGCTAACCACTGCACTAATTCTCCCTTTATTCTCTGTTGACCATTAGGTGCTTTTGCCTATGTACATCAATATGAAGTCCAATGCCCTTCTAATGCCTTATGACCATTCTTAATTCAGTTAGGAAATTAATGTTTTAGCATTTGGAACTAAGCCTTGTCCTTGCCCACTCTCCACAAGCACTTTTAGCCTATGTCAGGAGGCACAAGCTGGGAGAACTGAAATGAATGGAAATGCCCCTACCAGTGGACACACTCGGTCAGCATTGAATTGGAATTTAAGATTGAAACTATTTGGTTTTTATTATTCCATAATTCCCTTATAAACTTACTGCACTGGGTGCAGCAGATTCATGTTTTATGCATTCTGCAAACAGAAAACATTCAGAAGGCCTGTTATAGGCCATTTCTATTCTACTCGCGGTGTAGACCATAACTTACAAATGAATTACCAGTTCTGCCCATTTGTGTGGTATAAATCCTATCCTCTGAATGTTGAAAATGGATACTCTATAAAAGTGCAATAGCAATATCACTCCTGGCCAATCCAAAGTGACATTTTATTGCATCATTCAGCCAAATCATCTGCCTAGGATATATTAATTTCCATGAAATATTTTCAGTGTTGGTTTTACAGTAAGTGAGGAAAGTCCCTAATTTAATCTATTGGCCATATTGAAAGACTTTATTTTCATCAAAAAATCATTTGTTTTATGGACAGTTTTATTTTCTGTCTGGATATAAAGGTTAACAATTACTTTGATTTGGCTCTTTGAAGAGTGAAAGTTCTTAAGATAAATGAATATGTATAAAATTTCTTACAGAGCTTTATTTACAAATAGAAGAGAAATCTAGTTTCAAAATTAAGTTCAGTGCTTGAGGTAATTCAGTAGAAAGACTACAGCGAGCTGTATCTAGTGATAAATGTCGAGAATACAAAGTGAATTTGTGTGATTGGGAACCATCTGGCAGATATTGGCCCTGAAATAATATCCAGCAGTCGGACGCCCACACTTGCCTCTAATCCACTGGAGTCTGCACTTCTCTGTGGTGGATGTTTCAGCATCATCTTCTGTTTCCAAGACAGTGTGATCTTCAGCACAGGAGCTCACAACACTGTCTTGATGAATACTATCATGTCATAGAGATAAGGATTCCAGGAGCAGTGATGCGCATGAAAAAGTTGACAGGCTAAGCCATGCCCCAGTTTAGTCAGCTGTCAAATCTGCCATAAACTTAGGAAGTTTCTCTGTCTTGATGTTCAGAGAGACTCATAAACATTATAAACAAATGTTAAAATTGTAAACTTTCTGGAAAAAATAAGTTTTAAAAGATAATTTTAAAATGTCAAATATGCCTAAAACAGAATAGAAGTTTTAAAATAGTCTGAAGGAATTACAGAATATGTTAATCACAGTTGCCATTATCAATGGAAGTGTTTTACTACTTTAGGGCCCAATCTATCAGACAGTCAGGCTAATTCCTGCATAAATAGTAGGAAATTGCTGCAATTTCACACTACCTGCTGAATTCCAAAAAGAGCCCAAGTCAGGCTGTATTGTTATAAAAGACTACAAACAGCTGATATTAACTTAAGAACTACTGCATTTGTGAGAAAATCCCAAAGTTGCTATCATTTACTCGGAGTAATATTGGCAGTTTGCTGGGTAACCGCTGAGATTGTGCCGCAAAATTTGCACTACTAATTATTGTCGTACCACTGCCAATAAAGCATATTGGGAAAAGGCACCTTTGAATATGTTGGAAAATGTTCTAAATGAGCTAAATGCTCTATCTGTGTCACATATTAATGTTTAATGTAAAGCCCCGATTGTGGTTTGGAATTCCACTTCATTTAAGCAGGCCGTTTGCTGTTTATGATCTAAGTACGCGTGACCTCCATTAAGCACAACCTTCCCTATGCCATTTGTTAATTAAATGCAGGCCTCTTGACATCTTTAAGAGGTAATCAATTTTTATGGTTTGCATTAATGTACCTATTTAATAATTGATGCTAATTTCAATGCTGAATGAGGTGAGGCAAGCTAATTTTACACTGAGGTGTAGATTATGAAGGAGAAAATATAGGGCTGAAATGAGCTTTGTTTAGTTTGATGTGTTGTGGGTCTGTAGGTGCAAAATGAAATTTTCAGCCGGTGAAATATTGGCTTTCATGTTATGATTGGTGGTAGAGGTTCAAAATTATTGCTTTAAGGACTGAAGAAAAATTATTTGTAACATTTTTTTCCATTTTGTCTTCATGTTAGTTCTTGCACTGGATGCATTTCTATGGTGTTCCAGGTTGATCCAGGAAAAAACATGCCTGACTGGGAATGAAAATAGATGCTGCCTTATCAGTTTCCTATAACAGTGACCTTTATAAGAATGAAGGTTACACTGTGTCTGGGACATTAGTTTCAGATATGAGCTGCTGTATCACGTTTGTTTGCATTTTAATGAGTTTTCACTCTTCGGTTTCTACCACTCATTTTTCCTCCAATGACCACCCTCACCCCCAATCCACAAAATTTAAAATCCATTACTGCTATTTTGTTCTTGAATACAGGTCCAAAGATGCTTGGGTTCCTCTAGTTTATTCCATTTGGTACTTTTTCTGCTTGAATGTGGCTGTGTATGTAGGCTGGCTACTCAGCTGTGCATTCCACATTTAAAAGGCTTGAGCGCCTCTTATGAAATTACCATAAGTAGAGAAGTGCAGGGATAACTAGATGTCAACAAACTAATCCTGCTCTCAACTCTCTCATCCAGGAAACTCAAACTAACCAAAATGCCCTACTAAAATCATCTGCCATGAAGTAAATCTGGATCTACTTTTGATAAGAGTCTTTTCGTGGTGTTTTTCTATGGAACAGTCATTCAATAGGCCAACATTTTAACCCATATATCATTGATCAATTGACCCAGTAATATACCAATGGCCCTATAACTGGGGTACAGCTGTCTTTGTTGTGGCATAGCAGCTTCATCATCATTGTAATGGTCCATGTCAGTTGAAAGCAATTCCATATTACAGTGGTAGCCCCAGGGACAGGAACTTAATTCCTTTGGTTTATGATTATCGCTGCAGAGAAGAAAAAATGATAGGGATATTATAGGTTTAACACAGTACTGCTATAAATCAGGATATTGGTAATGCTGTGATATCAATTTTTAATAAACCTTTTGCCTGAGCCATTTTTCAGTTCAGTTTCCATTGTTCTCAGAATATGCATTCTGTTTAACAGTCCTACTTCACTGCAAAAGCTCAAATTTAAAAGCCCTCTTTGAAGGAACAATGTTATCTAGTAAACTGTACATATTGAGTCTTTTTAATGGGATAAATGGGGGGGGGGAAATCATCCATCTGTGTCTGTACCTATATTGTGACTATTGAGGAATTTTGTGATGACCAATTGTGTTGTGAATTGCAAAGTAATTAGAGGCAAATTAATTCTTGGGTATTACATAGAGCAGTAGAAATTGCTTATGTGCTAAGCACATGGGTGGAAGGAGAGGCTTTTAAAACAAAAATACTCTCTTTGAAAATATTTAATTTCAATTATACTATTTTGTGTTCTAAAAGCATTGTATGAACTATTAAGTACTCCCACAGTACTGAATTTATGGATTCTCCATGGACAGTGTAGGCATCTAGGCGAGGTAGGTTTTTTCAGTGTTCCTTATATTCCCTTGCTGTTAAATTTGTTTTTGCACTGATGGGTATATTTGGTGGCATGAAATTTATTCAGTCGCTTCTAAGTCTTTTGTATGCACAGATGCAGTGCCTTTAAAAAAGTATTCAGCTCCCACAATTATTTTTGCATTTTACTGTTCCATTTTCTAAATTTAAAATATATTGAAATAGTATTTTGAGCTTATCTACAAAACATTGTGTATCATGTCAGATTGAAAGAAAAATTTCAAAAACTGTCAACAACGTACTAAAAATTATAAACCAAAATTGTGAGGCTAAAGAAGTATTATCATCCCCTTTGTAATTACTACCTTAACTTTCCTCGGGTCCAATACTGTATATTACCTTACCAACTCACCCAATTTGTGAGTGCAGAAAATTGGAGAATCACCTGAATAAATACCCCCTCTCAGTATGGTAGATTTTCAACAGACCAGGCCAAAGTGAAAACAAAAGAGCATTCAAGACAAGTCAAGGAAATGTTAATTGAGAAGCACAGATCTGTGGGAGGGTACAAGACCATCTCAAGAGCACATGGAGCTCAGTGCAATTTGTTATGTAAAAGTGGAAAAAAATATGAAACTACAGCCACACTACCTAGGTCAGGCCACCCTTTTAAACTTATTCACTGGAGAAGAATGGCACATGTAAGAGAGGCTACTCTGATACCAACAGACACTCTGAGTGAGCTACGGAAGTCAGTGACTGCAACTGGAGATGGAGTTCACAGCTCCAGAATCTCTTAAGGCCTTGCACAAAAAGGATATTTATGGAAAAGTGGCAAGGAAGAAAGTTCTGGCTTAAAAAAAAACATATCCTTGCACTTAAAGACTTTGCAAAGCATCATATTAAAGATACTGTATGGATGTAGAAGAAAGTCTTCTGGTCAGATGAGACTAAAGTGGAACTTTTTGGCCTCAACACAAAGTGGTGCCTGTAGCGCATCAGCTAGGTAATACCATCCATACTGTAAAGTATGGTGGAGGTAGTTTCACGCTGTGGGGGTGCTTTTCTGCAGAGGGAATGGAAATCTGGTCAGGATTGATGGGAAGATTAATGCTGCTAAATACGGAGAGATCCTGGATAAAAACCTGCTAGCCTCTACCAGAAAGCTTAAGTTGGGGAGGAAGTTTGTCTTTCAGCAGGACAGCAAACCAAAGCACACTGCCAGAGCAACTGTGACTGGCTTCAAATGAAGAAAATTGATGTCCTTGAGTGGCCCAGTCAGAGTCCCGACCTTAACCCGATCGAACATCTCGGCAAGACTTCAAGGTTACTGCACTGCTGTTCCCCAACTAACATGACACAGCTTGAGCAATTTATCAAGGAGGAATGGGCAAATCTTGCTTCATCACATTGTGCAAAGCTAATAGAGACTTATCCAAAAAGACTACTGGCTGTAATAGCTTCACAAATAAAAATCCTCTGTTAGATTGATCAAAATCCCTTGGTTGTAATATTTATGTGAACAAAGGGTTGAGGGCTGAATACTTGTACAAGGCACTCTATGGAGAGTTTGCATTTGTAATGGTATTAATTCTGCTAGCTCATTATCCAAGGTTGGGTGAAGGTTTATCATAGGACTTCTTATTGTGGTGTGTGTTCACTACTAGCACTACTACTGCTACTACTGATGTTCCTTGGGATTAAGACTGACTTTCTTCCACTCAGGCACAGGAGGTGTCTGACAGGACAGCCAGGTGGGTAGTGAGGTGGTCTTTGCGTTCCTTCTGCTGCTTATGGAGGGTGACTGCATGCTCTCATTGTATATCTCAGAGATTCTCAATACTATACTGAACGCCTTCTCAATTGGGGTAGCTGATTTGTTCCGTCTGCCTCAGTTTCCTAACACTTTTTTTTTCATTGCTTTAAATATTCAAAGACAACAAGAGCCTGGATAATAAATTATTTCAGTTATTTTTCTGCCATCTCTTCCACAGGCTCTTAGCCTAAAAAGAGATAGTAGTATGGTAGAGTCCTATTGTTTGTTAATTTGGCTTATTTAGCAATATCCAGAATCAAACCAAAGAAGAGGGCAAGAACAAGATTTTTGGAAAGCCATTACAGCAGGTTCTTGCTTAACGTCGTATTTGCATTCCTAAGAACTGTGACTTGAAGCAAAGCAGCAATAAATGGATCTTTTCCTAGGCTGAGGACTTGATCAGTATATGGTTAGCTGCTGGACGGGAGAGTGCAGAGGTCTGAGTGTCAGAGGACATTATCTCTTAATTCATCAATCATCTTGAATTTCCTTTATCTGTGATAATGTGAGCCTGCCTGTGCTATTCTCAGTTTGCCAGGTTGCAAAGTTAATGTCTACAGGCATGCTATTGCATGGAAAGCTTTTCTTGCCTTTATAGATTTCTTGCTTTGAAGGATTTCTATCAGATGGCAAGACAGATTAGACTGCTTGCTGTTACAAGACAACACTCTGTGTGTCTGTAATAAAAAAGTAAATCAGATGAATAGAAATCTAGTCTCACTTTCACATGTGGACTGTTGATTTCCACTATAGCTGCCAGGTGAATGCAGATAAACTAATTTTAATGTTAGTTCTGTTAATTCTGTGGTGGCGGTTATTACTGGAAAGACTTGAATTATTGGGCACTCCCAGCTGCGCTGACATGGCAGGAGGACCTGCCTTTTGGGATAGTTGTAAACAGATGAACAATTTTTAAATCGGGGAAAAGATTTTTCGAGGCCAAGGGGCATTAATAGCACACTGGTTCTACAGGTAATGAAGCTGTATTGCAACTCCAACAACTTAGTTTTGCTTCTAATTTTGGGTGATACCTGTGTAGACTTTACACATTCTCCATTGTGGGTTTAACCTGGGTCTCGGGTTTCCTCTGCATCCTGTGATGTGTTGGCCAAAGGCTGCTTTCAGCCTGTTCATTTGGCCTGCTTGTTAGGTCAGTTGTAAATTATCCTGGTGCAGGTGAGTTGTGGGAGAATTGAGGAGTGCAATGGTTAATGGGCATGTGTGGATATAAGTAGTACTATAAAGAAATATGAAAATATCCTTGTAAAATATACAATTAAAAAAATTCAGGGATATGGAGCCAAGTAGGATGGAGATTGAGCTCGGGTACAGGTTGCTTATAATCTGGTGTAAACTTCAGGAGCTAATTGGCTTATGCTTTCTTCCTATGTTCTATTTTTTTTTCCAAAGTCATTAGCAGACCAGTGTGATTTATCATATTTTTACTTCCAGAAAATACATTAAAATTGTTTAGCAGTGTGTGCTAATAAAGGATGGTTCCGTTTTCTGAGAACAATTTAAAGGGCGGTAAAGTAAACTCAGCTGGGTGGCTCTTGTGTAAAGTTGATACAGTCTCAACTGGCCAAAAGCCACCCTCTGTGCTATTCCATAACTATTTTATGGAAACATGAACAATTTCTCTTAAGTTCCTAAAGGAAACTTGAAGTATTTGTTTGAATATTCTATTTTTATATTTTCTTCAATGTTATGACAGCACAAATATGTTACTGTGATGCTAAAATATGTAATTAAATTTAAATTGCTCATCAAGCACTCATTCCTTTCCTTTTTGAATGTCACATTGACTATTCAAGCTTGATCTTTCTTTATGAAGCTGCTGACTATCAAAAGCAACAATATGAAATGAAAATAATGATGACAGTGCCACTAGAGGCAGCAGGATGCACCATGAGGTGAAGGTTTTGACAAGTAACTGCAACCTTTATATGCTAATAGGGATAAACATAAGCAGTGATCAGCTGTGGCGACAATATTAAGCCTGTCATTTTATAGTGTATGCCATAGACAGCTTTTAGACTGTTTAGGTAGGCCAACAATTGAATTTTTTTATATTGCTGCTTTGCTTGGGCTTTGTTGAATGAGAGCATCTAAGCTTGTGCCAGTCTTGCTTATGCCTAGTTATCCATTATCGCTAAATCTCTCAGGAGTTTAAACAAGACAGACCTGTCTTGAGGCCGACTGCTTTACATGCTTCAGGTTACTTTGCTTAATCCCTTGTGTAATTAGGTTCCTCCTATATTTTTGTACTTTTTTAATGTAATAACATTGGGTGATTTGGTAGTCCTGCTGGGTATGAAGAGACGTAGTTGGAATCTCTTCTTGCACGTATTCATTTGTTGGGACTTTTACGGGTTGAATGTCATTTGCTAATGATCAGTCCAAGACTGAATATTGACTTTCTACATATGGGTGTGACTTTGTGGACTTAAGGAGATACGAATGTACATGATATAATTTTCCTTCCCACTTTATAATGAAGGGAAGAACCTTGATGAAGCAGCTGAAGTGATTGAGCATGGGAAGGTTTCCTAAGAAACTCTTATCATAATAATAATTTTGAATTGAGGTAATTTACCTCATTATATTGCAAACATCATCCTCTGCACTAGTAGTCATTCCAGCCAATTTTTTTCCCCTCAATTCCATTATTTACATTTTATTTGTGACTACTTTCTGTCAGATTAGCCAATGTTCTACATGATTATGTTTGGGTCTAGTATGCCATGAAGTGTGAACCACATAATCTGGATGGAATTTATAATGACTATCAGTGAGAAAATCAGTTAACTAACATTATCAATGAGACCTATAATTATAATTATGATGATTAAGAGTAAGCTAAAGGTGCAGTAATAGGCCAAGTTGGATACATTTTGAGTCTTGTGGGGTGGGCTAGGTTAAGTGATTTTCCACATACTTGGTTGATTACAACGCAATACTTGTCCTTGCATATTCTGGCAAGAGGCATAACCAGTTCTCATGCATGAATCTTTGTCACTGAAGCCAGAACATTGCTGTATCCAATAATCTTTATTCTAATCATTCCATTCATCTGCTGATGTCACATGGAGTGACTCAAATTGCTTGAAGTCCGTCTACTTTGCTAACAGTGACCTTGCAAGTGGGCTGAGATGTATTCCGTTGGTGTTTCTTGCTGAAAGTTGCTAATGCTTTAACCTGATCGTTTGCAGTTGGGCTGGGATTGGTCTTCATTGGGGAAAGGGATATTAAGAAATTTTATCCCACTTTTTATTAATTGTCCATCATCATTGGATGCACCAGGAGGTGAAGGCTTTCTCTGATCTAATAACTGGGAATTATGTCAATTAGTTCTTTTTTTCACAGAACTGCTTTTGCCATTACAATATGGTGCTTAAAATGGGTCACAGCTTGTGGCAGTGCATTTGTGACAATGATAGGTGTTGATTGATGTATTGGAGATTTTCCCCCCTGTGTTATTTCTCTCAATACCTGTTAGAGACCAAGATTGACAGCTGTGCCCTTTAGATATCTACCAACGTGGTTACTGATTTTTCCAATGAACTATTCTTGATGGAGATCATCACACATTCTTCATTCTGTGATTGCAGAAGTACATTGACATGAAAAACAGCTGTATTACTTGAGGTGTCCGGTTTTGATTTTAAATCCAAAGAAAGTAAGGCGAAATGTCTCCATTTCAAAGTCTGCCTCAATTACTTTGGTACACTTCATTAACAGCTTGATTTCAGTCTGATGCAGAGATATCCAAACATCGTGTTAGTTTGTCTCCGTTTTAAGGAACTTTTGAGAACTTAAAATAATATGGGAACATTTTTAATGTTCTGTAAAATTGGAGTTCCTATTGGTTGCAAGGGAGCAAGTTGTTGGCTGCTGACAACCTGGTTTTGGATTCGTAAGTACAATATGCCTGAAGCATATTTCAGAATAATTCATAACAGTAGTAGAGTTAGATTTAAAGGATGCAGAAAATATTACGTGCACAATGGAATTGTAACCATATCTTTTATACTAAATTTTTCAGTCTAGTCATTGTAAGAGAGAAAGCACATCTGGGCAGGAAGAAAAACTAGAGTGAGAGAGTGAGATAGTGATCTGAATGCAGAGTATAAACAATTGCACAAAATCAAAACAGATCAAGACACAGCATGTGTAAGTTCAGAGAATATGGCGCCAAGAAGATGAGAGGATAAACCCAAGAGAAAGGGGGAAAATAGAAAATTTTGCATATGTAACTAAAGCTGACATCAGAAGCTCTAACTTGAGTGCAAAGGCCTTGCATTTTCTAAATGTACTCAAATGTAAAGCTTTGGTAGGAATAAGACACATGAAGAGTCTCGGCCTGAAACATTGACTGTTTACTCTTTTCCCAGATGCTGCCTGGCCTGCTGTATGCCTCCAGCATTTTGTGTGTGCTGTTTGGATTTCCAGTATCTGCAGATTTTCTTGTCATAAGACACAGAATGGCTTTGCGTAATAGTTGAAGGCTTGTATCCCAATATTGAGAGTTTTTTTGGTTTATTTTCATTTTTTAAAATAAATTAATCTTTAGCTGATGATCATTTCCTCTTTAGATGGTTCCTTGGAGGTGAGGATCACTTGCTTCCACTCTGGTTCTGTAGTGGGTGGTATGGAACTTGGGATCTTTGCCACAGCTGGTGCACATGGTTCTTGATGAGCTGTTAAACCTGGATTTGTGTCTGCTCCCAATGAATGGAATCTAGGTTCTCAATGCTTTCCCAATGTTACTTCTCAGTTCTGAGAGGTCACAGGCCATGGATCAGTAGTAAAGTTACACTTTGTAAAGAGTAAAATCCTTGAATCAATTGCTGTGTAGCATAAACACGAGGAAATCTGCAGATGCTGGGACTCCAAGCAACACACAAAATGCTGGAGGAACTCATCAGACCAGGAGGCATTAATGTTTTGGGGAGAGACCCTTCATCAGGACTGGGGAAAAAAGATGAGTGCAGAGCAAGAAGATGGGGGAAGGGGAGAAGGAAGTATAAGGTGGTAGGTGATGGGTGGAACTGAGAGGGGTGAAGTAAAGAGCTTGGAATTTGATTGGTGAAAGAGATAAAGGGCTGGAGAAAGGGGAATCTGATAGGAGAGGACTGAAGACCATGGAAGAAAGGGAAGAGGGAGATGATGGGCAAGTAAGGAAATAAGGCGAGAGAGGGAAACAGGAAAGAGGGAATAGTGAAGGCAGGGTGGCAGGGAGGGGTGGAATTACCGGACATTCAAGAAATCGATGTTCATGCCATTAGGTTGGAGGTTACCCAGATGGAATGTAAGGTGTTGCTCCTTCCATCTGAGTGTGGTCGTATTGCAGCTGTAGAGGAGGCCATGTTTCCCTCTCTCACCTTATCTCCTTACCTGCCTATCACCTCCCTCTGGTTCTCCTCCCCCTTCCTTTTCCTCCATGTTCTTCCACCCTTTCCTATCAGATTCCCACTTCTTCAGCCCCTTATCTTTCTCACCAGTCAACTTCCCAGCTCTTTACTTCACCCCTCCCTCCCCTCCCAGTTTCACCAATCACCTACCACCTTGCACTACTTCATCTCCTCCCCTACCCTCTTGCTCTGACTTCTCATCCTTTTCCTCCAGTCCTGATGAAGAGTCTCGGCGCAACATATTGGCTGTTTACTCTTTTGCACAGATACTGCCTGGCCTGCTGAGTTCCTCCAGCATTTTATGTGTGTTGCCATGTAGCACATTTGTTTTTGGAGACTGACCATTCAAATGACATTGCTTACCCACCAGAGCTAACTGAGTGCAATTTTGGTGTGTTACTAGGCATGTTGGTTTGGGTTAGAACATTGACATGGGTTTGCTTTCCTCCAGTGGTTTGGAGAATTTTGCAAAGATAACATTAATAGAGACAAACTCGAGATTCTGCAGATGCTGGAAATCTTGAAGAACATACAGAAAATGCTGGAGGAAGTGAGGAAGTATCCATGATGGTGAGTAAACCGTCAACATTCTGGGCCTAGATCTTTAATCAAGTACTGGTTGAAAGGTCTGAGCCTAAATTGTCAATTGTTTACTTCTCTCCATAGATACTGTTTGACTTGCATCAGTGTTGTCTATCCTGTTTATTCAGTTCACTGCTGTAATGGAAGGCAACATTTCAGAAATGTAGAGGAGGGTAGTGATCACTGCTGAGTGGTAGTTAACGAACTTAGTACCAGGCTTAAGGAACTGATCTTTATTCTTTTTCAGAGATGGCCAAAGGCCGGTCTAGTGCACTGAAGGTGATGGTGAATTTCATCATTGATGTCTGCTTTCTTGAAGGTCGACTGCTGAGATGGAACAGAGAACATAGAACAGTACAGCACAGGAACAGGCCCTTTGGCCCACAATATTGTGCTGAATCAATTAAATTAATAATCAAATGGTCAACTAAACTAATTTTCTGGGCCTATCTGAATGTCTCTTAAAAGTCCATACTGTTTCTGCCTCTATCAGCACTCAGACAACATGTTCCAGGCACCCATCACACTCTGTGGAGGGGGGGGGGACCCACAAACAAACAAATATGCCCCTTACATCTCCTTCGAATTTACCTTAAATGCATGCCTGCTGATATTAGATATTTCAACCCTGGAAAGAAGATACTGTCTGTCTACTCTATCTATGCCTCTCATAAACCTTATCAGATCTCCCCTCAGTCTCTTTTGCTCCAGTGAAAACAACCCAAGTTTGTCCAACTCTCATTATAGCATATACCATCTGCTCCAGGCAGCATCCTACTAAACCTTTTATGCACCTTTTCCAAAGGCTTAACATCCTTCCTGTAATGGAAGACCAGAACTGTGTGTAATTCTCCAGACGCTGTTGTTGGATTCTGATGTTCTTGGTTCAAAGTTCTTTCATAAGTCAGGAAAGAGGCACAAAGTTTGTTGCTTCACAATCATTTTATGAAGAGTTGATAGAATAAAGGAACATTGAACAGACAGTTATAGAAGTCTAATAAAGAGAGAAACAACTTGGCCTATCTAGAGTTTTATAAAGCTGCAACGTAACTTCCTGACTTTTGAACTCAGTGCCTCAAAGAACAAAGCCAAGTATGCCATATGCTTCTCAGCCACCCTATCAATGTGTGTAGCCACTTTTAGGGAGCTATGAACTTCTGGATCCCAAGGTCCCTCTGCTCATCAACACTGTTCAGGGTCTTGCCCTTAAAAGTGAACTGTGTCTGTACATTTGACCTACCAAGGTACAATGCTTCACATTTGGCCGTGTCATCAATCTGCCCATGTCTGTAACTGATCTATATCCCGCCGTATTCTTTTCCAGTCATCGACACTATCCTCAACACCAACGATCTTTGTATCATCTTCAAACTTGCCAACCTACCCATCTACATTTTCATCTGGGTAATTTATGTACATCACAAGTAGCAGAGGTCTCAGTACAGATCATTTCAGAACACCACTAATCAGACATCCAGTTAGAATAAGTCCCTTCAACCACTACCCCGTCTTCCATGGCAAGTCAGTTCTGAATCCAAATGGCTAATTCACCATTGATCCCATACATCATAATCTGCTAGATGAGCCTCCCATGAGGATCCTTGTCAAAGTCCTGAATAAAATCCATGTTGATAACATCCACAGCTCTACCTTCATCAATCACCCTCATCTCCTTGTCAAAAAAACTCAATCTTGTTAGTAAGACATGACTTGCTCCACTCAAAATCATGCTGGCTTTCCCTAATTAGACCATGGTTTTCTAAATGCTCATAATTCCTATCCCTAAGAGTTCTCGCCTGATATAGGAAGTAGGCTGGCACTTTTGATTGCTCTCCTGTGGACCTTTATTGAGTTGTATATCGGGAGCAGGCTGCTTGAGGACCTTCCCTTGAGGATTATAAGTGTAAGGCCTATTCTCTTGAATGCTGCAGTGAATGAATTGAAGCTTGGCCTACAGATGTATGTATGAAAAGTCTGGGAGGAAGTGGCTTACCTGGATGTTTTGCTTCAAGAGGCATCACACCCCTTGGATTAAATATTTTACTGTTGAATGTAGTTGGGGACAGGAGGATTTGACTGTAAACAAGAGAAGGACAGGGATTCAGAAGACAAGAGCCTCTATGCTTGTAGCTGTTTATCCTGCTCTTGAAGGCATATGTGGTGCTATGGGGAAGACAGGCATACTGACTGCCACTATGTAGTGCAGAAAGCTGATCAAATGAAGAGAGTAAAACAAAAAGTGGTTGTGGCAGGAGTCCGTGTGGTTCTCTTCATCCTAAAACACAAAAGCTATGATGTCTACATCGTGCCAGGGTATGGAACATCTTCACGCTAGGAAGGAACCTGAAGTGCGAGTTGAGAGGATTCATGTATTATGATCTATGTAGGTAACAGTGCTATAGATAGGACTGAGAGTTGAAATCTAGGGTCTAAGGTGAAATCTAGAACCCCAAAGCTTGTACCCTTTAGATCCCTACCTTGAGGCATAAACGAACTGTGAGTAACAAGATGAATGTGTGACAAATGAAAAATGCAGGTGAAGCAGGTTTTCACTTGTCGGGCAATGAGGTCAGTATTGGGGAAAGAAAGAGCTTAATGTCTTTTGTATCACAAAATCTGTCTATCTCTTTTGTGAGTATAGTATATTCAATAACTTGGCTGCCACAATCTTTTGAGGTCTGACTACATCTGAACCATGATAGGACCAGAGAGAGAAAGTTCTTCACTCTCTGTGGTTCCTCTGTTGAGTTGGTGGCTTCAGAAGGTTGTGGCATCTAAGTCATTGAATATACTTAAGATGGAGGTGGATTAAGAGACACTAAAGGCATCAAGAATCTTGGAAACAGAGCAGGAATGTGGTTTTGAGGTGGTGGATCAGCCATAAAGTATGAATTCTTATTCCTTTTTCTGTGTATTTTACTAGTGTCTGTGTGCTGTAGGATGACCTTTGAAGTTGAGTGACCTTGGTTCTGGCACGGAGGTTACATAGATTGAATGTTTTCTCATTTTTTTGCAAATTAGCTTTACTCCATGGGGAAGCTTGTAGGAGATGAGAATGTCTGGAAAACAAGTATTGGGGAGATGGTTCAGCGATACTTCACAACAGTTTACACAGAGATTAGGTCTGTTGTGAGCCAATTAAGATCTCAGTTTGGATGCCATTATTTTGTATGTCTCAAGATGAATTTCTGTGGGTGGCCTAATTTGAGAGGTGCTCCACAGTAGCTGCTAACTAAATAACCATTATTATTTATCAAAATCTGTACAGATGCTGTGTATGTCCAGTCATTTCCTTTGACTCAAGATGGTTTCTAAACTTAGAGACACAGATTTTTTTTTTAGGTTCTTATCAGATTTTTGTAATTTCAGTAGCACTTTATTTAATCTTTGACTATTGTAGAGTTGGGTTTGCCAGAATGATAAGCTATTTAACTGTGTCTTGCTTTATCATTCCATGTTCCAGATGATATTCAGTTGCCTCCATTTTTGTTTTTCAAACCTTATTTTTTTCTATTTATTCATAACCTGTGCCTCCTTGGTTAATCTTGTCTCTGCTCTCTGAACTTGTTCAAAACACTCATCCAACAGTGGGGGGTGGGGGGGTAGATGACCTGTCTGGGGGAAGCAACAGTGGCTGTGCCTCTGACACTGAGTCTGGCCCTGTGGCTCAGAAGGGTAGGGAATGAAAGATGAGGGCAGCGGTAATAGGGGACTCTATATTTAGGGGGACAGATACGTGATTATATGGACGCGAAAAAGAAACAAGGATGGTAGTCTCCCAGGTCTCAGGGTTCATGATGTTTCTGAACGCGTCCACAATATTCTGAAATGGGAGGGTGAGGAGCCAGAGGTCGTGATACATATTGCTACCAACGACATAGGTAGAAAAAGGGTGGAGGTCCTGAAAGCAGAATACAGGGAGTTAGGAAGGAAGCTGAGAAGCAGGACCTCAAAGGTAGTAATCTCAGGATTATTGCCTGTGCCATGCGACAGTGAGTATAGGAATAGAATGAGATGGAGGATAAATGCGTGGCTGAAGGATTGGAGCAGGGGGCAGGGATTCAGATTTTTGGATCATTAGGACCTCTTCTGGGGCAGGTGTGACCTGTACAAAAAGGATGGGTTGCACTTAAGTCTGAGGGAGAGCAATATCCTGGCGGGGAGGTTTGTTAATGCTGTTGGGGAGGATTTAAACAAGATTTGCAGAGGGGTGGGAACCGAAGTGAAGAGGGAGAGGATGCGGAGGTTGGAGCACAAGTAGAGACGGCTTGTAGGGAATTTGTGAGGAAGGATAGGCAGATGTTAGAACAAAGATGCACTCAGCCTGATGGTTTGAGGTGTGTCTATTTTAATGCAAGAAGTTTCATAAACAAGGCGGATGAACTTAGATCGTGGATCAATTTGTGGAACTGTGATGTTGTGGCCATTGTAGAGACTTGGATGTCTCAGGAGCAGGAATGGCTGCTGAGTGTGCCAGGCTTTTGAAGAACAGAGAGAGAGGCAAAAGAGGTGGGGGCGTGGTATTCCTAATTAGGGATAGTGTCACGGCTGCAGAAAAGGAGGAAGTCATGGTGGGTTGGTCTACTGAGTCAGTATGGATGGAAGTCAGAAACAGGAAAGGGGCAATAACTCTCCTGAGTGTTTTTTAGACCCCCCCCCCCCCAAAAGTAACAGGGATATCGAGGAGCAGATAGGGAGGCAGATTCTGGAACAGTGCAATAATAATAGGGTTGTTGTGACAGGAGATTTTAACTTTACTAATATTGATTGGCATCTCCTTAGCGCAAGGGGTTTAGATGGGGTGGAGTTTATTAGGTGTGTTCAGGAAGGTTTCCTGTCACAATATGTAGATAAGCCAACGAGAGGAGAGGTTGTACTTGATCTGGTATTGGAAAATGAACCTGGTCAGGTGTCAGGTCTGTCAGTGGGAGAGCATTTTGGAGGTAGTGATCACAACTCTATCTCCTTCACCATAGCGATAGGAGCAAATAATTTAGGAAAACATTTAATTGGGGTAGGGGGAAATATGCTATTAGACAAGAACTTGGGAGCTTAAGTTGGGAGCAGATGTTCTCAAGGAAATGCACAGCAGAAATGTGGCAGATGTTTAGGGAATATTTGCACGGAGTTCTGCATAGGTATATTCCATTGACACAGGGAAAGGATGGTAGAGTTAAAGAACTATGGTGTACAAAGTATGTAGAAAATCTAGTTAAGAAAAGAAAAGGTTACGAAGGGTTCAAGAAACTAGGTACTGTTAGAGCTCTAGAAAATTACAAGGTTGCTAGGAAGGAGCTTAATAATGGAATTAGGAGAGCCAGAAGGGGCAATGAGAAGGCCTTGGTGAGCAGGATTAAGGAAAACTCCAAGGCATTCTACAAGTATGTGAAGAGCAAGAGAATGAACCGTGTGAGAACAGGACCAGTCAGGTGTGATAGTGGAAACGTGTGCATGGAGTCAGAGAAGGTAGCGGAGGTACTGAATGAATACTTTGCTTCAGTATTCACCAGGGAAAAAGACCTTGGCAATTGTGGGGATTAATTACAGTGGGCTGTAACACTTAAGCATATAGACATTAAGAAAGAGGATATCCTGGAGCTTTTGAAAAGCATAAAGTTGGATAAGTCACTGTGACCGGATGAGATATACCCCAGGTGACTGTGGGAAGTGAGGGAGGAGATTGCTAAGCTCTTGCAATGATCTTTACGTCAATAGGGACGGGAGAAGTACTAGAGGATTGGAGGGTTGCAAATGTTTCCTTGTTCAATAAAGAGAGTAGAGATAACCCATGAAATTATAGACCAGTGAGTCTGACTTCAGTGGTGGGCAAGTTGTTGGAGAAAAGGCAGGATTTATGAGCATTTGGAGAGACATAATCTGATTAGGGATAGTCAATGTGGCTTTGTCAAGGGCAGGTTGTGCCTTACGAGCCTGATTGAATTTTTTGAGGATGTGGTTAAACACATTGATGAAGGGAGAGCAGGAGATGTAGTGTATATGGATTTCAGCAAGGTATTTGATAAGGTACCCCATGGAAGCCTTACTGAGAAAGTAAGGAGTCATGGGATTCAAGGGGACATTGCTTTGTGGATCCAGAACTGGCTTGTCCACAGAAGGCAAAGAGTGGTTGTAGATGGGTCATATTCTGCATGCGGGTCGGTGACCAGTGGAGTGTCTCAGGGATCTGTTCTGTGACCCCTCCTCTTTGTGATTTTTATAAATGACCTGGATGAGGAAGTGGAGGGATGGGTCAGTAAGTTTGCTGATGACACAAAGGTTGGGGGTGTTGTGGATAGTCTGGAGGGTTGTCAGAGGTTACAGCAGGATATCGATAGGATGCAGAACTGGGCTAGGAAGTGGTAGATGGACTTCAGCCCAGGTAAGTGTGAAGTGGTTCATTTTGGTAGGTCCAGTTTGAAGACAGAATATAATATAAATGGTAATACTCTTGGCAGAGTGGAGGATCTGAAAAATCTTGGGGTCCATGTCAAGAGGAGACTAAAAGCAGCTGTGCATGTTGATAGTGTTGTTAAGAAGGCATATGGTGTGTTGGCATTCATCAACCATGGGACTGAATTCAAAACCTGTGAGATAATGTTACAGCTATATAAGACTTTGGTCAGAACCCATTTGGAGTACTGTGTTCAGTTCTGGTCACCTCACTACAAGAAGGATGTGGATACTACAGAGAGAGTGCAGAGGAGATTTAGAAGGATGTTGCCTGGATCGGGGAGCATGCCTTATGAGAATAGGTTGAGTGAACTCGTCCTTTTCTCCTTGGAGCAGCGGAGGATGAGAGGTGATCTGATAGAGGTGTATAAGATGATGAGAGGCATTGATCGTGTGGATAGTCAGAGGCTGTTTCCCAGGGCTGAAATGGCTAACACGAGTGGGCACAGCTTTAAGTTGCTTGGAAATAGCTACTGAGGGTGCTGCCCGACCTGCTGAGTTCATCCAGCTTTTTTGTACGTACCGAGGGGATGTCAGAGTAAGTTTTTCACACAGTGAGTGGTGAGTGCGTGGAATGCACTGCTGGTGGCAGCAGTGAAAGAGGATAAAATACGGTATTTTACAAGCTTAGATAGGTACATGGAGCTTAGAAAAATAGAGGGCTATGTGCTAGAGTAATTCTAGGTAGTCTCTAGAGTAGGTTACATGGTCGGCTCAACATTGTGGACCCAAGGACCTGTAATGTGCTGTAAATTTCTATGTTCTATGAAACTTTGACTGTCCATTTCCTTCCACAGGTGCTGCCTGTCCCACTAAGCTGCTCCACCATCTGCAGCTTCTTATGTCTCTACTGATGTTCATTATGCAGTTCAGATTCGCTCCACCGGACGACAGCTATTTGGTAGCAGTGCAGTTCCATTGTCAGTAACCATACAATACTGTGCCTGAAGCACCTCAGATTGGTTGTTATCTATTCTGATCATGTTGCTTCATCCATAAGTCTTTGGAAAGCTATTAAGTCCACAGATCCTCTTTATTGTAATGTAGAATGAAGAAATAAAAGAGTGACTATTGTGCTCTAGCTCATTTAATAATAATAGCTGCATTCTCTTTCCCTTCACTGAGCACTTTAATTCATTTTTATGCATTGTTGTGTCTATAGATACTTTCTGCTGATACTTGTTAAGGCAAATGGCAGAGGCAGAGCTATTGAGTGAAATCCTTATTGAAGGCAGAAGACTCTTAACCAAACAGTAAGACGAGCAATAACAATAAATCAAAGTTGTAATACTTGGCACAGCATGTTCTTTAGATGCCTCACACTGCATGCACTGTATACCCTTAACCTATCATCAATTTAAAGAGCTTTTAATGAGATTGAATGAAAACAGCATCCATTTGGCTAAAATGCAAAGAGTTTTTTTTTGACAGATCCCAAGCTCCCAAATATTTGCATTTTTTTCTTGCACACTCCTACTGTAACTGGAGTATTTCTGCTTTGGGCTTTGGAGATCTGGATTGGTCAGGTTGAGACAGACCTTTCTAACCTGTACAAAGCTGTTGCCATTAGGAAGGATTGTTGCTTCCTTTCCATTCCTCATAGGACACTACTAAAAATATTGGTGGCTTTCTTAATTAGGTTGGGTAGACTGATGTGATCCAGGATAAAAGGATAATTAAATTGCTTGCCCAGACTAATGTGACCTGGGCACCAGGCAAATTCCACTTTGCATACTGTATTTTTAAAAGCAGCCTACTTGCAAGTATATTGTATGGGGGTGTGCTGTAGAGAACATAATCTGCATCTTACCTTTTCCACAGTCTCTAAGCTTCTGATCAAACAAGGTTTCTGAAATGTATAATGGTAGCATGGATCACTCTAGCTAGTATCCAGAACAGAGAACGCTTTCCAAAGGTACATTTAATGTCAGAGAAATGTATATAATATACATCCTGAAATGCTTTTTCTTTGCAACCATTTTGAGAATTTTGGTGCAATTAATGGTGGTGTCATGCCCATTGGCTGCATCTCAATTCTGATGCAGAGGCTCCTCCCTGCAGAAGAGATCAGGGAGATGTTCTGAATGATGCAGTGTGATTACGTAGTACATGGAGAACATTTGGAACTCTGCTTTAGCTGTAGTACCAAGGAGCACTAATATGCAACTTCAAAGTAAAGCAGAGATCACATTTAGCAAAAGGTGCAGAGGACACGTAATATCCTTTCCCCATTATATTGTTCCTTCTAGAGATTTGCAAGTGCTTAAAGACATTCACTAATATCAACAGTACTGTTCAGATATTCAGCATTTTGTTTGTTTTGTCATTGTCATTGCTGCCTCACTATGATTGGATATATCAATTTCATATTTTGATATTTCAATGCCACATACAGTGCTAATCTCTTAAGAAAATAAGTACAAAAATGTGTTAACCATGAAGATGAGAGCTGCCCCGTACCCCAACTCATGCACCCAAAAGGAAATAGCTGTTCAAAAGAGTTTCTCTGATTACTCTTGATACCAGCAGAAGCAGGAAGAATTGATGGTCTTACGATTTTTACAGAACAAGCATGCAACACGTGCTCTGTCTGATTTGGCTGCATTCTTTTGTGTTAGAAACTTAATATTCAGAGTAGATTTTAAAAATGTGTGATGTCAATATGCTGCTGGTTAAAGCTGTGAATTTTATTAAAATAAACTTTAGAAACTAGTCCCATATGTTCGGCCTTTCAGAAGCCCTACCCAGTATAATGAGTTTCGACTCCAGATATTTAAAAGGAAGGGGAAATGACAGCACGCGCAGGCTAGTTTTCAGAAGCAGAAAAGAAAATCTGATCAATATAAAGATGCAGTCATTTACGACAGATATCACACCTGGAACAAGTTTAGAGGTCAGAGGTGAAGCTGTGCGAATTGTTAAATGATTTCTTTTGGTTTGTGTTTGCTCACAACCCCCTCTCCTTGCTCTATGCACCCTACTCCTCCCACGCATCCACTAATGATTATAATAAACGTACTGTCGTGGCTGTGCTCCTGGAGTAGGCTACTTGAGAAATGATTCAGTTGTACCTCGTGGTTTAATCAGTAGGGTTGTTCCCTTCCTGCAGCACTAAACACGTTACAATATTGCTATTGCTCAGTCAGAAATAGAGTAGAGCAAGTCGATATAAATACCAGGAACAGAAGTCAAACAGTGACTGATTTATGTCAATGAAAGCATAGTACCCTTCACTTGTATTTACAGTTGTGTTCAGATATCTCTATCTCTCGCTGCCCCCCTCTCTACTCCCCCCTCTCTCCACTCCCCCCTCTCCACTGCCCCTTCCACTCCCCCTCGCCACTCTCCCCCTCTCCACTCTCCCCCCTTCGCCACTCTCCCCCTCACCACTCTCCCCCTCGCTACTCCCCCCTCTCTCCACTCCCCCCTCTCTCCACTCTCCCCCCTCGCCACTCTCCCCCCTCACCACTCCCCTCCCTGCCTCTCTTCTCCAGAACCCTCCTCTATTCTGTAAATGTCAAACCCGCTTAAACAGTGTGACTGTGACTCAAGCTGACATTGTGATTTACGGCTGAATGCACGCCACACTAGAACCACTGGCACACAGACAAGACTCTGCTGCTACTGGCACCCATGCGCACTGCAGGTTTGGGTCTCATGACTTCTGCTGTCCTTAGGAAGCAGAGGTGGAGCATAATACAGGATGTGCAGATTAATGGCAGATTCTGAAGAGTTGGTGAAGCAGATTTCCTTCTCCAGCCTGTGTTGGTCTGACAGCTGTACTTTTCTTTGGCTTTTTTAAAATATAGTGATTTAGGTGTGAATGTTTCAGCTTGATCACATATCTTTATTCAGTAAGTCTCTAAGGCCTGTGAAGGTATGTAGCTCACTGGGTAGTAGCATTTTTGTGGGGAGGTTGGGGGGGTGGAGGTTGCAAATTTGTATCGAAGTGCATTACTCAGTTCCAATGATTTAGGTCTCACTATCTTCCAGTTCTTTTTCTTAAGTTTGCTAGAGTTGGCTAATGAAAATAAATTTTTGTCCTGTGAAATGAACGAGTGTTATATTTATTAGATTATCAGCTATAGGACTGTCACATTTTACTTGTTGGTTGCATTTAATTTTTGAAGTTTTTGTGTATTAGCATTGAAGCTTCAGCAACTTTCTTCAGAAATACTTTGTCAAAGTCTGTGAACTCCATTAATAGATGTGTAGTACTTTTAGTCATAGATTAGAGTTTGAACAGTGTTGTTGAAGAAAATGTGTAAACTTGATACTTTGCCGTATTGCTGTATTTCTGGGCATGTGAATGAGTTTTTAGAGGTTGAAAGGATACTTAATTCAGATTCATCATTTTATTTCATTGGGAGCATTTGTTGATATGCCTCATTGAAAATGGTAACTTGGGGTCTACTGTAGGCAGTTCTCAAAGTGTTGTTCATTACAGTAAATCCACTATATTCCCACTGGGAAGGATACTCGGGTGCTAGTTGGAAATGAGGTAAGGGAATGTTTATCAAACCTGCAAGACTGTCCAATAAAATTGGTGAATTTATCCTGTAATGATTTCTATTGTTATTAAGTTTTTAAAATAGTATATTAACTTTTAGTAATGTAACTTGGACTGAACTGTTTGATGCAGGGTGTTTACCTCAGGCATCAACAATATTCCCCCCCACCCCCCGGCCCGGTCTCAGATGCTGCTGGACCGGCTAAGTTCCTCTCACAGTTTGTTTGTTGCGATAGATTCCAGCATTTGCAGTCTCTTGTGTTTTGCTGATTATCAATCTCTTGCTGTGTTAAGTCACTGAGAGGGTGGTGAGAGTGTGGAACGAGCTAACAAGGCAAGTGGTAGATGTGGGTTCGATTTCAACATTTAAGAGAAATATGGATAGGTACATGGTTGGGAGGTTATGGAAGGCTATGATCTGGCTGTAGGTCGATGGGAGTAGGCAGATAAATGGTCCAGCACAGATTAGATGGGCCAAAGGGCCTGTTTGTGTGCCGCAGTGTTCTATGATTCTATTTTCTTCTTTAACGTCCTGTCCTATAGCCCTCTGCTATTGGGTGCAGCTTCTCGCTATCCATAGGCCGTACCTGTCAGATGGGAAAATTATTGGCATTGGTTCTTAAAGGGCTGTTTGACATTCGTTTAGAAATTCACATAAGTTGCACATGGATTTGTTAACATCCTATAATGCAAAAATTTTAATTTATCTAAGAACACAAGAAGTGGTCAGAATTTTCTGACATCTCCTTGATTTCAGAAAGGCTTTTGAGAAGGTCTCATGTGGTAGGCCAGTCCAAAATTTTAAACCCCAAAGGATTTATGGGGAAGTGGCAAATTGGATCCATGGCCTCATTCAAAGGAAGCAATGTGTAGTAATTATCAAAATCAAAGACTGTTTTATTACTGGAGCTTTATTAGGTTAGATAGAGGTACAAAGGAATTGTGGAGTACATGTCCACAGAGATGTAGAGATGGTCACGTGGGTCAGAAGGGTGGTTAAAACATATATGCAGTGTTCTGTTTTATTAGGTGAGGCTTGCAGAGTAGGATTTGGGTGAATTACTGTATAGATGACACTTCATTAGTCAACTATTTTTGGGTGCACGGTTCCAATCACCTCATTACAGGAAAGATGCAATTGCATGGGCTAGGATGCAGGGGAGATCAATGAAGATGTTACCATGAGTGTAAAAGTACAGCGGAGGAATGATTGGATAAGCTAAACTTTCCTCTGCAACTGATGTCACTTAAATCAGTGGTCCCCAACCACTAGGCTGCAAAGCATGTGCTGCCGGGCCACGAGGAAACAATATGCAGCTGACTCATTTCACTTCATACCACCAAATCATATCGTTTCCTCGCGGCCTGGTAGCACATGCTTTGCGGCCTGGTGGTTGGGAACTACTGACTTAAATAATATGAATTATGGAGGGTTAGATAGTTCTGAAGACTGTAAGACATAGGAGCAGAATTAGGCCATTTGGCCCATCAAGTCTGTTCTACCATTCCATCATGGCTGATTTATTATACTTCTCAACTCTCATTCTCTTGCCTTCTCCCTGTAATCTTTGACACCCTGACTAATCAAGTACCAATCAACCTCTGCTTTAAGTATACCCAATGACTTGGCCTCCACAGCATCTGTGGCAAAGAATTCCACAGATTCACTACCCTCTGGATAAAGAAATTACTCCTTATATCTGATCTAAAGGGGTGCCCTTCTATTCTGAGACTGTGCCATCTGGTCCTAGACTTCCCCTCTATTGGAAACATCCACTCCACATCCATTCTATCTAGGTCTTTCAATATTCAAGAGGTTTCAATGAGATCTCTTCCCTCCCCCTATTCTTCTGAACTCCAGCAAATACAAGCCTAGAGCCATCAGATACTCCTCATACATTCCTTTCCCTCAAGTAGCTCTTTGTCCATAGTCCTGATGAGCCAAGTGGCCTTCCACATTGAGAATTTTCTACAATTTGATTGTTATAATACTTCAGCTGGAATATTGGGAGGGTAAGTTACTTGTGCATTCTTCCTGCGCTTGCAATAATGCAGCAAGTTTTCATTGAAAATCAGTATAATGTAGTACACTCATTCTGCAAGTTTTGTAATATTTTAGCAATTTGCATGCAGTATGCTAAAGTCACTACAGAGAAAATCTTTTTTAATGTGTGATATTTCGCTGTTGTATAAATGTAACAACCAAAATGTGTTGCTACTGGAATGGCAAATCCCACTATAATCAGGAGGCCACTAAAAACCTGATTTTCTTGGCTGTACGTCTTAAGAACCTGGCAAGTTGTTCATAGCTTTGTTGCCAGCAACATTTGACTGTCACAGGAGTTGGAGGCTGGCAACCAAAATAAAAGATCAAAACCTACTTAATGTTTTACTCATCTATTCAGTTAACTGTTTCAGCACATCAGCATCAGTTTTCTAAAATAGTAAATCTTTAAAATTGTTTTCAAAATAGAAAGTATTGAATTATGTCTTGGGTTTTGCCTGTAGTGTAGTATTTCAGACAGAAGTGAAATAAAGTTGGATTGGACTTTACCGAAACAAAAACTTACCATATTACAGTATATTGGGTTAAATTACAGTCTTGATGCTCACTCAACAGGTCACATCAGGCAATTGAATGCAGTGGTCGGTCACACGATTTTCTGCTTTCCTAATTTTTAAAAAAATCAATAATATAAATAACCCTAAAATTGAAAGGACGCCACATGAGCCAAACTGGCTTCCACTCCCAGTTGCCTTATCTATCAACTGGTCCAGTGAAGCTGTTGAGAGCCTTATCTACTCTCTAATATTTATACCACACATTGCTACCAGATGAAAGCAGTGAATAAAATATTTTTTTCCCTTGATAAGGCGATGAACTGAACCATCCAAAGTTGGTAAGTGCAAAGTTCAGTTATTGACCCATGTTAAGTGTACTGATACTTAGAGTGAGCAAAGGCACAGGGGCTTCTATTGTTAGTGTTTGCATTCCTAGATTTGAAATCTGTTGTGATTACAATTTTGGATGATATTCATCGACTCTCATTGAAATGTTAGCTTGGACTTTTAATGGGAACTATTTCTAGCATTGCCGTGGTCGTTAATGTTACATCATTTGTTAGCTTGTTAGTAAAGATGCTACAGGGCACTTGTCTGTAGAATTTGTGTTTCTGTTTATAGAAAAATGGGTGGAGGTAGAGAAAACCGGGGTAGATGGAGAATTTCTGTGCAGGACAATCTGTTTTCACATTTTATATTGGCTGTATGTGTGCATGTTCTTATTGCATCTACACAGCAAAACTGACAATTGTGGACCTGTATTTTTCTGTGCTGTGCCAATGCAGTCCATCTACCCTGAACAAAAGTGGCCAACACACATTTTCCTTGTTGTTATGATTATAGAAAAATGTACTCCAAAGGAAATTGACTTGTGGCCTGTCAAGCCTGAAAAAGTTTACCCGATTTTTATTGTTATTATCTCCTGTTCAGCTGGGCTATATTTACAAAATTTTTAAATGATGTTTGATAGTGCCTTTTTGAAAAAGAAAATCAACCTTTAAAATCCATTTTCTGAAGATTTTTGAATAGAAGTCAATATTCTTAGTTGTTTTACCATTGCTCACAATGAGGTTTTTCCCAAAAATGTTGCCCTGATTTAATTCTCACTGTCTCTTAATATGTCTGCATCCTGTGGCATGTAGGACTTTGTAACTCAGTGACAAATTGATTTCATCGCACCAAGGGGAGGGGCATGATAGAAAACAGAATTTAGAGAAAGAAAGTTTTGTCTGATTATTGTAACCAGTCTTGTGTATTGTAAAATTAGCCAAAACATGGCCTAGTTCCTTTCATTGTCTGTTGTATATTTATGTAAGGCAAATGATGTATTGGTTTGGTCATACAGAAACTTTCTTTGGAAGTCATCAGCTACTGTTGGAATATGAAGCTCAGGGGTCTTGGCTGTCTTTGCTGAAACTTGCGTTTAGAATTT
Organism: Hypanus sabinus; assembly: GCF_030144855.1. NCBI lineage: Eukaryota > Metazoa > Chordata > Chondrichthyes > Myliobatiformes > Dasyatidae > Hypanus > Hypanus sabinus. Next base: position 39,183,371 of record NC_082738.1, on the reverse strand, counting down.
TATTACTTGCTGATTAACTGATACAATTTAACAGTGCCGATATGTGATTTACACAAGTGCTTCCTGGGGAGAACAAAAATCACTTTTTCTATTTGTCATCCTGATACCATGATTTTTTATGCTACTGCTTCATACTGTCACTAATCTAAAAGATCTTTGTTGTACTCAGTTGTTTCCTGTATCCACTTTCATGATGCTCATTCCACTGCCAGCACAAATGTGCTAGTCATAATTTGAGGATTGATGTTGGCTTATTATTCTTTCAAATACCTGTGTAGTTACACACGATACAGAAACTGCACTGTGGCGGACAAGAAGGCCCTACAACGGGCAGCCAAAACAAAACTGCCCACCACATCACCGGCACCAGCCTACCACCAAGGACATATATACAGAAAGGTGCCAGTAAAAGGCCAGCAAAATCATGAAGGGTCCTACCCATCCTGCTCATGGACTGTTTGTTCCACTCCCATCAGGGAGAACGCTATGTAGCATCTAAACCAGGACCACCAGACTCAAAAACAGTCACTTTCCCCAAATAAGGCTGATCAACACCTCCACCCTTCACACCCCCACCACCACTAATTTATCATTTCCTGTCAACTCCTGCATCCTATTTCATTGTGTTTTTGCTAGTCTTTCTTACTTATGAGCTCTCCTATCTGATTATTCAGCTTTTACTAAAGCTAAGGTAGGGCTTTTTTCAAAACTATTGATTTCTTTTCCTTTCTCTTCTCCCTATTCTATGTATTTCCTTTCCTATTCTTCACAGCTGTCCTCTTTAAGCCTTTCTCTTGCTTCCGTTCTATTTATATAACTTTTTTTTGTTGTCCTTGGCCCTGGTATACAGGATTCAGCTAGTCACTGGGTCTACTTATTGAACCGTTGAGGGAATTTGTATCTCAAACTTAACAAGGGACAAAAGACTATTTGTATAATTAACTATCCACTTAATACCAAAAATTTAAAAGTGAGCTAAAAATAATTACCACCCCTAACACCTGCCACCTTGTACTCCTTTCCTCTTCCCCTCCCCCACCCCACCTTTGGCTTCTCCCCTCTTCCTTTCCAGTCTTGACGAAGTTCTTTGGCCCAAAATGTCTCCATATATGGTGTTTGACCTGCTGAGTTGTGTGTGTTTTGTGTGTGTTGCCCTGGATTTTCATCATTTGCAGAATCCCATGTATTTAAAAATAGATATACCAGATGGAACCAGGCTCTTTGGTCTACCATGTCTACAGCAACCACTGACCACCCATTTTCCAGTCAATTCCCCCCCTCCATTCTCCTGCCACCCTCCTACATCAGTAAGTTACCAACTAGCTATTTTGTTGGCACATTGGAAGAAACCAACATGCAGGGTTAATCCACATGGTCACAGAGAGAATGTCCAGATTCAATATAACACCCAGCCTGAGATTTTCCAGAGCAACACTAATCGCTCTGCCACTGTACTGTTCCTTTTTATTCATCTTAATTATTCCAACTTCTGTTTCGTTAGGATTGAGAACATAAGTTTTTAAAAAATAGTACATTTTAATTTTGGATTTCATCCACCATCTCAAAATTGTTAAATAAGACATTATGAATTTTTGTTCCTTACTACTTTCTTCAAGGGTAAATGGATACCAATTAATTGACCAGACTTTTGAAACTACACCAGCTTGGATTAATACCTCTTGTGATTTTTTTTTCATATCATGTCTGATATCATGTTCTAGCATTGAATTTTTTATTTGTCTTACAAGTTATGGTTCTCATGTGTAAGCATCTAGAATGGGCTTAGGAATTTAGATGTAACTGTGGAGTGTTTCTATTATAATTTTGTATTTGATTGCTTTGGGAGAAGTTTAACTTTTCCCTTCCACTCCCCCCCCCCCCATGTGTTCACTAAATCCACTTTCCCCCAGTCCCTTACTGGATTGTACACTTATGGATGTGTAGCAAAAATAAGTTGGGACTTGGTTGTGATGTTTCACGTTGTTATAGTTACTGGCCTTTGTTTAAGCTTAGCTATGAGGGAGAACCACTTGAGAAAGATGTTGAAGGCTACGGCACCATGGCATAATTTTTAGAATAGTTTGTGAGGAGTGAATACTTTGTATCAGGAGGAAACCAAAGGTCCACGGGCCAGTCCTCATTGGGGGATCAGAGATGCAGAGTGTCAGCAGCTTTAACTTCCTCAGTCTTATCATTTCAGAGGATCTGTCCTGAAAGTGTCATTATGAAGAAAGCATGGCAGTGCCTCTACTTCCTTAGAAGTTTGCGAAAATTTGGCATGATATCTAACACTTTGATAAACTTCTGCAGATGTGTGGTGGAGAGTATATTGACTGGTTGCATCACAGTCTGGAAACACCAATACACTTGAACGGAAAATCATACAAAAAATAGTGGATGCGGCCCAGTCCATCACAGGCAAAGCCCTCCTTACCATTGAGTACATCTACACAGAGTGTTATTGCAGGAAAGTAGCATGTATTATCAAGAACCCCACCACCCAGACATTGCTCTCTTCTTGCTGCTGCTATCAGGAAGGAGGTACAGGACCCTCAGGACCCACACCACCAGGTTCAGGAACAGTTACTATCCCTCAACCATCAGGCTCCTGAACCAGGAGGATAACTTCACTCAACTTCACTTGCCCCATCACTGAACGGTTCCCACAACCTTTGGACTCATTTTCAAGGAGTCTTAATCTCATGTTCTTGATGTTTATTTCTTATCTATCTATCTATTTATTTAGTATTTGCACAGTTGTTTTTTGCACATTGGTTGTCCCCATGTTGGTTGCAGTCTTTCATTGATTCTATTGTGTTTCTTGGATTTATTGAACATGCTCGTAAGAAAATGAATCTCAGGGTTGTATATGGTGACATACAGTATATGTACTTCAATAATACATTTACTTTAAACTTACTGTGTAGTGCATCATCTCGGTCAAAGAGGTGTTAGATAAAGGCAAAGGCTTTTCATGATATTCTCTGTGTGATCAGTTTTTCCAACATCTGCATTCAGGTAGGCAAAGGCAAATGTTATTAAAATAGGTCAAGTATTCAGATGTGCACAAATCCATTTTCATGGAACAGATGAAAAAGTTTTTTTGCAACTCTAATGATCATCATATGGATAAGAATTAGAATGTAAGTGCTCCAGCAGTATTATTTTTGCCAAGAGAGTTTTTGGTCATCTGTAAAGGGTTCCAAATGTAAAAAAAAGAGCAAAATATTTTTCTGATAGTATTAAGCAATATGATATAGAAACAGAAAATGCAGTAGATACTCAGCAAATAAGGAGAAAAATACAATTAACATTCAAAGTTTTTGCCTCTGCAGTTTTTATACTTTTCGTTTGTTTCTTTCTCCACAGATGCTACCTGAGCTGATGGGTGTATCTCTTGCTTTTTCTGATCTTTATTTACAACAATTGTTGTTACTATTTTGCTTTTAAACATTGTGGTCTGGGTTTGTTGCAGATGAGGCACAGTGGTGGGGGAAAACATGCCATGAGGGAGGGTCGTCTGCTGGCAGTGGGATTATACTTCTGATTAAGTCATTATAAGTCAGTTATTACATCTAGCTGGTGCTTAAAGGAATTTAAAGGAATTTATAATTAGTTTCCTCTTAAAAATATGATGGTGCAGACATCATGTGTGAATGAATGGGCAGGTATCCCATCAGCACTCTAAAACATTCCAGTGCTCCACTGTGCTGAAACACTGACACTTTAATCAGCATTTATTGATTGCTCACAAGACACCTTTGTGTTATACCTGAAGCTTTTATGCAACAAACAATTAACAAGGAGATCATGAAACTGCCAACAAATAAACTTAGAAAGAATAGTCTTAAGATGTCATTGGGTTTATTTTTTATCTTCAGGGTCATTCAATTTATTTTATTCTACTTGTAGTTTTTATTCTCTCTCTGACCCCTAGTCCACTTCAAATTATGTAAGCATAGTTTAATAGGAATGAACTACCCTCTGGTTTTAAAAAAAAAGGAAGTAAACCATCTTAATATTATCTTAAAGTAGTCTGCATAAAATGAATTGCTTTGGCATGCAGTTAGGTAGTTAAGTTAATGTGCCATTTCAACACATAAAGATCCTATTATCAGTAATGGTTTGTTTTACCAGTTCATGTGTTGTTTTTATAATGGTGTTGAGAGAGGAATATTGACCACTGGGAGCATCCGTTGCTGCTGTGACCAGTATCACTGGAGTTCTAATGATAGATGGCAGCTGAGTTTAATTTTTCATGAGAATGAGCTGCGTCTCCCACAGTACTGCACTGAGCTGTCAGTGTAGGTTATTTACTGAAGAGTTGCTCAGAGCTTTTGATGAACAGAAAAATCAGAAACCCTTAAAAGAAGAAATGGTATAATCAACTGGTGGATGTAATGGCCAGTTTCTTTACTATATTTCTAAGGCACAAAAAAGTGCAATTTGAAAGTCAGAAGCAATCTAATTTATCTGTCATTGTGCTAACTGATAATTAAATATTGATTCACTTTTAACATTCTTTAACTGTTAAGGGCACCATGCTATTTTGAGGTTTTAATTTGAAATGGTGTGTGTTAGTGGAGGATTCCTGTTTTGAGGACAGTTTAAAACTAAATGGCTGTAGAATGAAAGGTAGGAACAAATTGCAAATGGTTTGACGCAACAAAGTGATTCTGATTAAAAGAGTAGAAATGAATAGAATGGAATACAGTGACTTTTATCACTTCTGCATCCTATAATTCACACACCATCATTTTAGATAGCACATGCACTGTTTTGTTTGAGGTTCCTTTTCATGGTATATTTTGCATTGCCACAGTTGTTCGAGATCATGGTTTGTATTTTCTGCATTTTACAACGTGAAGGAAAGGGATAGTTTAAATGGAAGTAATTGTGTCTCATTTCGTAAAGAAATGTCATGTTCTGTTTTATTCAGTAGCAATCTGTAGTTTAGAATCTTCTGCTGGGGGAGGGTCTTGTGAATGAAATATTTTCAATTGAAGTTATACAATTAACATTTCTGATTAGAATGTGTGACACTGCTTATTGTTACGACTCTTTGAGTATTAATATGGAAGAGTTATTTTCTAAAATGAGAATCTTACAAGCCCTGAAATATCACCATTTGGCCCTAATTGTGCTGGTGAATTTACCAATGATGATTCTGAAGCACTGTTGGAAACCTGATGAGTTAAACCTGGGACCTCAAAAATGCATTCTCGCCTGCCATGAACTTTGCTGGAAATTCAATAAAAATGTATCCTGTAGGGAAGAAGCAGCAAAATCAGCCATGTTGCTTACATTTAATCCAAAGCATATATTAATACCAATTTTGCTTGAGATATTAGTGTGGACTGTTGCTCAATTTTACTTTTCAGGAAGAGTGTTCCCTGATGCCATCAAGGCACATTAAAAACTGTACCCTAGTATTTTAAGAAGAGTTGGTATCTGTCAAAAAAGCTGTATAAATTTTCTGTAGATTCATTTCTTGCCTCTTTAACATTTTATTTGGCTACTAAATTATACTGCAGCTTTTTGTGAATTACCCCTACATGTAAGCATGTACCCCTACATTTGAGTAAAGAAGTTGTATCTGTTATTTTCTAATGAAATGGATCCTTTCCCCAAATCACTCCAGCCAGTTCTTCAGTCACATACAGACACAATTACAATGAGCATATCCTTTGTCTGTAAAAATTGCCTTTTGGAATATACTGTTGACAGCAATAGAGCACCCAGCTGCAATTTTGTCTGCAGATGTCGTCACCTTTGTGGAGAGGTGTTGATTAAATGATTCCAATTCATTATAAATCTGCTGTGACAAACCAATGGCAATAATCAATTTGTCAAATTGCCATTAGGGCAGCTGTTTAGAGATACTGAACTTGTGCAGAACTAATGGTGCACTTCTATTTTTGGATGGGACTTGTGATGGAACTTTGGAAACATCAGTTTATTTTCCTACTTTGTCCTTTGCTTGTTAACTACCTAATTTACTTGTAAAGGCTGTAATTTGAAACAACTTGGCCCATTTCCTTTAATGTGAATGCACTTCTGCTCAAGACACTGAACCTACTGGAAGATTAACCAATTACCACTGTAATTGATTGGCCAAACCATGCCCCTTTTCTTCTCCCCAGGTGCAAAACTGTAACATGGTGGTTTTATTGCTTTTTCTGTTAATCTGGCATAACTATCATGTGGAGTGGAAATACACAGTAGAGTTCTCTTGTCTTTAGCACTCACCGTGGCTCTGTTACTTCAGTTTACTCCTTCCAAAGTGGAGGTGTTATGAAGGACTTTCACTTGTTTGCTTTCACAGTACCCATGGGAGAGGCGGTCTGACTATCTCAAGTGCAACCTTGTATTATCAGCTATTTGCTCATAGAAGAGGCAACATTAACAGTTATACTATTCTTTGAGACCACTAGGATTAGAAAAATTGTTTCACTTCCTTTAAAATATTTAACAAGTAGAAAATCCACCCAAGCAAAAATGATAATGCCTTATAGGAAATATTTAATCTTTCTTCAGATTCACAGTTGTAAATGGGATTAGGTGTTAAATTCTGTGATTATACTGCACTGATAAATGTGTGATAGACCATTATGATAAATGTTTTTAGCTGCTTAATTTCACTCAAGAGAATTTGTTGTGCAAAGTCATTTGGGAATACAAAAATGTGTATAATCCCTTAAGTCATTTTTTTTAATGCTTCAAGTAGTCATGTCCAGCGTGGGATTGGCAGAGGTCAAGGAATAGGTCACTTGAATGACCTCTTTGATGAGGAATGTTGCATGATATTAGGGGAGCCTAAAGGGGGAATCATTTCTAAATTGAAGAAAGGGATAGGAATGGATCAGTTTCAACTTACACTGTCATCTTGTATTGCTACAGTGAGACTATTATTCACTACCAGTCCAGATTTCACACATTTATAGCAGCTCCGATTTCTTTTTATATTAAAGGATGGTGGACACTAAAACATTTACAGTAAACTGGGAATTTAAATTTTGCTTAATTTCAGAATCAGAATGAACAAAAACCAAAGTCTTGCCTGTTAGCTTATATCCCTGCACACTATGATGGCCAAAGGTTTTCATAAATCAATTAATTACTGATTGGTGTAATTTTGTGGACAAATCATGCGACCATTATGAATACAGCAAGGCTCCATAAATAGAAGTGCGATCAATAGCCAGTCAAAGTGGTTGTGACTAAATTTCATACTCACCAGATTTTGGTTTAGCGCAAAAGGGAATGGGTATGAGAGTTTAGCCACTTCGTTCTTTACAACCATTTCTTCCCTTACTGTAGTCAAAGCACTCAGCTTTTCAGTAGGCTTCCTTCTTACCAGTTTGTATTGAAACAATCACAGTATAGTTTCGTTTTCTTTTCAAACTAACTTTCGACAGTAAAACATTTTTAAAAATCAGTCTCCTAAGCTTGCTGAGTTGCTTGATCTCACTTGGGTTTGAAATATAGGAACAGAATTCAATTGACATTGTACAAGTGAAAATGGAAGGTGCTGGAAGTTTCCTGGATATGTGCCTGAGTTCGTCTTGGGATCATGTGTGACGTCACCGTTGTGGAAAATAATAACCAAGAAATCATTTCAGACACATTTCGCAGAGACATGGGAAGAGGGTGATTGAGGACAGAGATTGTGACGAGTGCTGAGGGAATTTTAAAAAAATAATTAACTTCAGACACACTAGAACAAATGGAAAAGGAGAAGATTTACCCTCTGTCAGCACATAATTTTAGTTGAAGTTCCAGTGGAGAATTGGTAGCTTTCCCATTTCTTTTCAGCAATTTTGTATTGCCATTCTTTTTGCCCATTTCTTCCTTGAAAAGAGCAAAATCTCCATTCTGAAAGGGAAAATAACTCACTGAATTGACTTTCCTACATCTTAGAAGTGATTTTACAATGTCTTAGTTATGCTAACATCTTAGGTCTAACAAGCAAGGTAAGGTTAACCTTAAGAAGTTGGTGAGCAGTTTTTTAGATAATCATATAAAGTTTACTTCTATTCCTTCCATTTCAGAATGAAGCCTGGGAGTGATGTGATAGAGATACGTAAGGTTAAGGTGGCCAAAGAAAAGCCTTTTATCTGTGAAGTCTAGAACAAGAATGGCAATCAGGGCATTATAGCACTTAGAAGAGAGTAGAACACGCTCATACAAAAGGCTGTGGATGCTTGGTTAATTCAGAATGTAAAACTGGATTATGCAAATATACCAGAGGAGATAGATCAAAAGGCAGCCTTGGGTACAGATAAACCATCACTTAATCAAATAGAATGGACTCAAGAGTTGAATGACCTATTTCTGTTGGAACAAATTATATACCCCAACTGAATTCAGCCTTTTTTTGAAATATTTCAAGCAAATATAATCTTGTGCATCTTCAAACCCTCCTTGTGTCTTCTAGATATATGGAAGTTTTAATATAATGAAATTTAAACTGAGCTGGCAGAATTAAAATTGCACTTTCTGATCCCATACATATCAGTGCTATACTGATGTTGAAATGTACAATGTTTTGACAGGAATGCATTTTCTTTTCAAATTAATTCAAGCTTTGTTTTTGTATAAGCTTAGTGATGTCCTGTGAACAAAATTAACCTCTAGGCTATTCCCACTATGACTCTGCACTAAAGTCAGTTTAGATAGTTTTGAATTAGTCAAAAGCTTTCTTATGAGGATGGTTGCCAACCATGGCAGCTGCAATGATTTATTTTCATTTTGAAAATGTTTAACTAGGCTTGCTCAGTGAGATGGCTCATCTAATTTACATTCGGGCCCCAGGGACATGAGCATGGTAGGCTGGTTCCAAAGGGTCAGTGGTACATTTTCTAAAGAGTGATTTACTTGAATGATTTTAAATAGTTGTGTATTATATTTTCCTTTTAACCAAAAATGCTGCTTTTAGTACTGCAGAACCGATTTTGTTTTTCATTCCTCAGTTCATGGAGTCTTTAGATCATAAATTCAAACAAGTAAATGGTTTGTCTGAATTTAATTATTAAAAAAACATTCCTCATTTTTATGATGCACTAGCTGTCTTTCAATTGCTACCAAGTATGATTGAATCCAGGCAAATGCACAGTGTAGTTTCAGGAATGTATTCCTGGTGTCGGATAAAATGTGATTCAGGTTTTAAGTGTTATAAGTATGTGTATTTTATTTTGAACTTTCAAGCAAGAAAGATGGCAGAAATCTGAAATAAATGCTTGATTATTTCCATTTACAATTTTCTTCCTTTTATACATTTTTGGATGATTTTGTTCCTTGAAGTGCTTTAGTACCATATACATAATCTCCCTTTAATTGGGCCAACTGTTTATTCCGTACATGAAGGACTTTAATATGTATTCTTTCTGAAAAAAAGTTAACAGGATAGTAATTGGGGGCAGGAACCTTAGCTGGTTATTCCTTTTCTAACTGGCTATCAACCTGAGATCTCAATGCTATCATCCTGATTGAGATCACTTAATTGTGCACAGACCATAAATGGGAATATCTCAATGTATATGACACCCACTACTTTGCTTAACTAAGCCATCAATATAGCTGGTATGAAATCTTTGTTGTCATGTATTTAATTTTCCCCTGCACCACAGTCTTTCTCTATCAATTCTTCGAATGATTGAATGCAAGGTTATTTGAAGTATTTGATGAATCTTGATCTTTATTATGTAATGGAAATGAGAATTGTAGATCAGAATGGACATGACAAATATCTTTAAAATATCAACTATTTAAGTAGTGGGACAGGCTTGAAGGAGTAAATGTTCTTCTCTAAGTTAAACTTCATTTCCTGAAAGGAACCCCTGATGAACGTGACTCCTGGATTGGCCTCAATCTCTGATCGTCTACCTGCTCTTCTGTCATAAAACCATAAGAGATAGGAGCAGAATTAGGCCAATTGTCCCATTGAATCTGCTCTACCATTCCATTGTGGCTGATGTATTGTTCCTCTCACTCAACTCCATTCTTTTGTTTCATGTTATTTTTGTTAAAGTGAGGAGCATTTCCACTTGACCATATTGGGCATAACACTCCGAATCCATTGTACTTACCTTAGGTGAATGGAATTGAGAACTTTCAGCAGGGCTCACAGAATACCAGTCAGGTCTAAGAGCCATCTCATTGCTTGTCTTGGTTTGCTAAGGATCATACTCTTTATTTCAAGCTTAAATTCTTTGTGCAAGTACATTGCCGGCTGGATTTGCTAGCAGTAACTCTGCACCCTGGAGAACTTAAATTAAAACAATCTGGTAGCCAGCAGCGATCAAAGCTTACATCCTGTAAAGAAAAGCAGAAGCTCCAAGAAGCTTTCAGTTATACAACTGGTCAGTGTGAAAAGATGCATTCACTGTCCTTACCAGCATCTGCAACTTCTCAAAAGCATAGTGAATTTTGTTATAACTTTGTATCAGAATGGATCATCATCTTCTAGCACAAATCCACATTAATTAGAAAATGAACCGGTTTGGAGAGGTGCCATATTATTTTCACATGGTAGTAGAATGTAAGTTGCAATTGGCATGCAGTCAAGTGGGTGTACCAAAACCTGCTTTTACACCACAATCTGTTCCCTGATCACTGTTTGATGTCATTCTGAATGGAAATGATTGTATTTTTCCTGTTCCCATAGCACAGCCATGATAGGAAATCCCCAAACCCTCCATCGAAAGAACATTTATAATAAAAAGCAGCTTAATAAAATTATATCGTTCAGATTGCTTTAAATAACCTTCATTTATATATTTGAGTGGATCTCAGAGATGTGAATGGTTAATATCTACTTGTACTCTGTTTTTAGTAGAGCATTTTTGTTCTATATCTTTTTCAGTAAGAATTAAATTGAACAAGTCAAGATTTGAAATGATGGATTTTAAGAGGCATTTTATTAATTTCATAACTTCTCAGAAATAAGAAGTAGAAGCAACAAGTGAGTCACTCAGACACTAGTGTGTACTCCACCATTCTTGGATTATGGCTGATCTAACTCTGGGCCATCCTAACAAACCCCACAGTCCTCGATTTCCTGAATACTAAAAAAATCTATTTACTTGTCTTGAATATTGCCACATAGTGTAGCAGTCAGAGCAATGCGATTACAGCTCGACATGTTGAGAGTTCAGATTTCAATTTGGGCGCCGGCTGTAAACAGTTTGTACTTCTTTCCCCGTGAATGCACGTGTTTCCTCCTGTCTTGCTAAATACAAATAAATAAACTCAGTGACCAAGCTTCCTTGGCCCCCTTCTGTATTGAATTCCAAAACTTTCACCACCCTCTGGATGAATTCATCTCTTTTCATCCTTGTCCTGAATTGTTGCTCCTTTCTGAGATTGTGATCCCTGGTCACCCCAACATCTTAAAACATCAATCCTGATCTACCCATCCCAGCCCTTAGGCATTTAGTGTATTTCAATGGGATCAAATTCTTCTGAACTCCAGAGAGTATAGGCCCAGTCTGTTTAAGCTCTCTTCGTGAACAAACACACCATCAAATCAATCTGGTGAATCTTGGATATCCTTCCAAGGATATCCTTCCATGAGTAAAGAGACCAGACTAGTACATGGTATTCCGCGAGTCTGTATAATTGGAGCAAGATATCTCATACATATCATTTACTTTTCTAATTGCCAAAAAGACACCCATGTTACTTTGAACACTAACTCCTTGAAACCACTTTCACCTTTTTTGACCAAAGTGGGTGACAAAATAATACATTATACTTTGTATTTCAGTTACTATTTCCTTGCCCACTCACTTAACATGTTTCTATTCCCTGGAAATCTGTGTACAGCCTCCTGACTGCCTTCTGATTTTTAGCATTAGGATCATCTCATTCAAATCATCAATATAGAATGTAAACAGCTGGGGCTCAAGAACATGCCACTGCTCATAGCCTGCCGACCTGAAAATGACCGTTTATTCTCATTCACTGAGCAACCCTCAATCCTTGCCAGTAATTTACCCCCAGTATTGTGTGCACTAATCTTCTTTCATTATCTCTTGAGTAGCACCTTATTAAAGGTCTTCTGAAACTTCAAATACACCAGTCAATTCGTTTGATCTTATCTCTTCTGCTGGTTACAATCTTTGAAAAAAATTCCAATAGAATTGTCAAGCTTGATTCCCCTTTAATAAAATCTTCTTCACTCTGCTTGGGTGTATTGTTATTTTCCACATCCCCTGATACCATCCACATCTGATCTAGTCACTGATGGACAAATCAAGGGAGTCTACTTTGGGATTGCTCATGGTTTTAAATGTTTGACCAATTAGTTGATGGTGCTATCAAAAATGTAGCATAATGTAAAATTCAGTTTTCTTATTCAGGCAGAATTAAGCTTTCTTGTGTGTGCATGATTCTGTTCCCAGGTTACCAGTCCTAGACAGAGTGGGTGTAAAATCCTATCGCATGGACACCTGTTCTTCTTAGTCTATCATGAATTAATATAAAATCATCTCTGGTGGGGAGAGTGACAGGCTTTTGAATAAACTATCATGCTTGCTTTATAGTAGGCACTTGGGCAAACAGCAGATGTAATATTCACACTAAGAAGTCCACCTGCTGGTATTACCCTGTTAAAAGGTTTCTTCAGAATGTCTCAAGGGCAACATTAGCTTGTATTGAGGCTTGATGTGGAGTTAATTTTTAAGTGCAATCAATCAAATTTTATATCTTTTACTGTTCAATTAGCAAGCAACCGTGAAACAGATACAATTGCATAAAACCTCTCGAATATTTAGTTTCAGTCTGCATTGTTCTTAATCCAAATCCAGATTTTTAAAGATTATGAAAATCTTGTTTAACCATCGTGGTAACACCTGTTATAAACACAAAATTCTGCAGATGCTGGAAATCCAGAGAAACGCATGCAAAATGCTGGATGAACTCAGCAGGTCAGGCAGCATCTATGGAAATGATTGAACAGTTCTGAAGAAGAGTCTCGGCCCAAAACAGCTACTGTTTATTCAAAAAATGCTGCCTGACCTGCTGAGTTCCTTCAGCAATTTGTATGTGTTGCTTTGGTAATGCCGGTTACTATATTATTTAGGTCAATCCCTGTAAATTCTCACAAGTTTTTAATTTTGACCACAGCGTTATGAAGGCCACTGCTACACTACTTGTATTCTCTTGTGGCCTTTCATGGAGTAATGTTGGTTCCTTGTAGGGGTCGCACTGTATCCATCATTTATTGATGTATTGAGCAGAGGGAGACAGGATAAAGTGAGACAAAAATATTTCACATAAAATTTGTTAAAAGTTGATCAGTTATTAAGCTGAAACATAATTTTAACCAAAGCTCACACCTGTTTTAATTTAATGATAATCAACTGGATCTGAAATGGAGTTTCAAAGTAATAAGATATTTGATGCTTAACCTTAAAAAAATTGTTGCTTGTAGTTTTATTGAGGAAATGTATGGATATTTTGTTAGGTCTTGCAGAATAAAAATTTCAAATACATTAGTAGAATATTTGTGTCTAAAAAAAGCTGAATTTTTGACAAATTGTAAATATTGTGAATGTAATGTGCTTAGTGCATAACTAAGGTGGGAAATGTGTATTTAATATTTCAATAATATTGTAAATATATTGTTCGATAATGCATTATTTGTTTAATTAATTACGGGATATATGTAAAATTGCGTGAATGACATATGCTATTACGCTACCGTGTCATTAGTGTGTGCCTTTCTAAAGTAAAAATAAAACGTACTTGATTTATTCCCGGCTCTTTAAATTTTCTTTCAATTAGTTTTATATTTTGGAGTTACAAAACATAACAGTTGCGACAAGGAAGTTTTAAAACGAACCAGAGAAGACGACCTACCTGTTGAAGCACAGCACATTTTTTCTTCAGAAGAGGTGAGAGAGAGAGAGGTTCATTTAAAAAGAAATCAGAAAACGGTCAAAATTTGAGGATTCATAAACAGTGAGTACTGGGTGATGATGATAATCAATTAAAAAAAGCAGAAATGGCTGGCTACAGCGAAAAGATAGACACCTTCGATTGCACAAAGGATAACTGGGTTAGGTATACTGAACGAATTGAGCCTTATTTTAAAGCAAATGTAATAGCTGATGAGAAATGAGTTCCAGTGTTACTGAGTGCAATTGGTGGAAGAGACACAGTTTGCTTAAAAGTTTAACTGCTCTAGCCAAACTAGCTGAAATGAACTTTGCTGATATAGTGAATGTATTGCAGGAACATTTAGAACCAAACCCATTGTTGATTGAAGAATGTGTTAGGTTTCATAAGCGGAATCAAAAGGAAGGAGAATCCATTTCAGCTTACGTGGCTGAATTGAAGAAATTGTCTGAGCACTGTCAGTTCCATGATGGGCTTAATGATGCCCTGAGAGATTATTTCGTTTGTGGAATCTTATAAGAAAGCATTCAAAAATAGCTCCTAACTGAAGCACTACTCATATTTAAAAGTGCTGTTGAAATCACTGTATCAAAGGAAACAGCAGGCAGAACTGCAATTTGAGTTGCAGTCAGGAATGAAAGAGAGTGTGAACAAAATTGTAGCATCTAAGTAGAGAAGAAAGGTGTCCAGAGCTGTCAGAACTACTTCCTGCAGTCCCATGGTCAACTCCTACATCCACAAGGAGGAGGCCTCAGAATGTGAGATTGTTTTACAGCCGCAAATCTCACCTGCCAAGCAGAGTGACACCTCTTGTCAGGAAAGGCATTATCCCACAAGAGTAAGAAAGCCTCCACGATTATTAAATCTTTAGACCTGAACGGGACAATTTAAAATTTACTTTGCTGTGGATGGCTCTATAGCAGTTGCATCATACAGTATACTGTGTATGTATGTTTGTAATAAAACATATGTGTGTGTTTTTTTATAACTGGGGATTTTGATCAATTTACCTGAGAATTTTTATTTGTGAATCCCATGCTCCTATTTTCACAGTAGACCCAAAGAAAGGGAAAATTATAAACATGAAAAACTAAAAACTCAAAAACTGTAATGTCGGCAGTTCCCACCTTGCTCAGTACTTAGTTGAACCAGCTTCTTTGGTGCAAAGAGGTCCTTCTGCAGTTGTACAGGGCCCTGGTGAGACCACACCTGGAGTATTGTGTTCATTTTTGGTCTCCAAATTTGAGGAAGGACATTCTTGCTATTGAGGGAGTGCAGTGTAGGTTCACGAGCTTAATTCCCAGGATGGCGGGACTGTCGTATGTTGAAAGATTGGAGCGACTGAGCTTGTATACAATGGAATTTAGAAGGATGACAGGGGATCTGATTGAAACATATAAGATTATTAAGGGATTGGACACGCTGGAGGCAGGAAACATGTTCCCGATGTTGGGGGAGTCCAGAACCAGAGGCCACAGTTTAAGAATAAGGGGTCGGCCATTTAGAACGGAGTTCAGGAAAAACTTTTTCACCCAGAGAGTTGTGGATCTGTGGAATGCTCTGCCTCAGAAGGCAGTGGAGGCCAATTTTCTGGATGTTTTCAAGAAAGAGTTAGATAGAGCTCTTAAAGATAGCGGAGTCAAGGGATATGGGGAGAAGGCAGGAACGGGGTACTGATTGTGGATGATCAGCCATGATCACATTGAATGGTGGTGCTGGCTCGAAGGGCCAAATGGCCTACTCCTGCACCTATTGTCTGTTGTCTTTTATAGGAAAATTGACATCCTTGAGTAGCCCAGTCAGAGTCCTGACCTTAACACAATCGAACATCTCTGGCAAGACCTCAAGATTGCTGTCTACCACCTCTCCCCAGCTAACCTGGCACAGCTAGAGCAATTTTGAAAGGAAGAATGGGCAAATCTTGCTCCATCACATTGTGGAAAGCTAATAGAGACTTATTCAAAATGACTACTGGCTGTAATAGCTGTGAGAGGTAGTACTGAGCAAGGGAGGGATGAATACTTTTGAACTGCTGACATTTCAGTTTTTGAGTTTTTAGTTTTTCATGCTTTACAGTTTTTCCCTATTTTTTAGCTTTACTGTGAAAAAAGGATCATGTGGTTTACAAATAATAACTCTCAATTAAATCAAAATCCCTGGTTGTAAATCTAATCTATGTGAACAAAGGGTTGGGGGCTGAATACATTTTCAAAGCAAAATAAATACTCACTCTTGCCGTAGTGTAAGAATTAATTATTTGAAGATTAAATTGTCACATCTGCCACACTCTCATCTTTGTTCTTCACTCAGTTTCCTTCCTTCTGTACCCTTTTCTGTTTCAGTTAATCAGTTTAGTTCATCCAACTCAGTATGTCATTGATTATTAGCATCCTGTTTGATATCTTTGCTTATTCATGCACTGGGCCATATACTTATAAAATAATCAAGTTTGTGTTTGAAAAGTCATTTTATATACACACACACACACACACATACACACACACAATCACTAGAGAGCAATATGTATTTGAGTTGAGTTGCATTCTATATTTTGTTGGAACTTATAGCTAAACAGAGAGGAGTGGTGTATATATATTAAATGATATTTCAGTAATATTGTATATTTGATTAAGGATTCTTTGTTTGTTCATTACGGGTTATATGTAAAAGTATGTACGTGAATGATGTCATTACACCTTTACATCATAAGGACCGCCTTACTAATAGTAAAAATGAAATGTACATGAGTTATCACTGGCATTGTGCTTTTCTTTCAGTTAGTTTTGTTTTGGAGTTGCAAAACATAATAAGGAACTGCTTGCCTAGCATTATCAGATCAATGTTTTTATTGTCCTCTGGGCAAGTTGGTAGGTTCCAGCTGGTAGAGCTGTGTGTATCTTACAGGAGCATCTTGTTGGTTGTCCTCTTAACAATTTTACCTGGAAGGGTGAAGAAAAGGTGCAGACTACAAAATTATTACTGCTACTGAATGTAGACCACTTTCTGCACAATGCCGATGTGTTGATGGTTGAACTGCAACATAAATAATCCAGTGTTAAATGTTGCAGCAAGAGGCAAATGTTACCATTAAAGCAATGGTTCAACAGTTTGAATTACTGCTATCAGCATGTATGCTCCTGGGAGATGTTTTTGTCGGATGTCACTCATGTTCATCCCACTGCCTTACTGGCTCTGTGTATATGAATTTTATGGCTTTACACAAAACAATTTGTGTAATTTGTGCTGGTTTGATGAAGTGGGAGCATGCTCGACCTCACTTCCAGACACTAACAATGTTCTCATCCTGTTACTACCTGAAATTTCAGTGCAGTGTTTGACTATTAATGTTAGATTCAACTTTAGCAGGATTTGTGTCAGAAATGCTTCTGCACACATCATTCTGCATTAGCAGCTGAAAATTTTATTTAATGGTGCAAAGAACCAAAAGGCATTCTACATTCCCCATAGGGCAGGGGTTCCCAACCTTTTTTATGCCATGGACCCCTACCATTAACCAAGGGGTTTGTGGACCCCCAGGTTGGGAACCCCTGATTTAGAGCAACAAATTGTAATTATTTAGAAGCTTTAATGTAGCCCGATGTCACAAGGTGCTTCAGAATTATTATAAATCCATAAGACCGTAAGATATAGGAGCAGAGGTAGGCCATTCAGCCCATCGAGTCTGCTCTGCCATTCAATCATGGATTGATCCAATTCTTCCAGTCATCCCTGCTACCCTGCCTTCTCCCCATACCCTTTGATACCCTGGCTAATCAAGAACCTATCTACCTCTGCCTTAAATGCACCCAATGATTTGGCCTCCACAGCCGCTCATGGTGACAAATTCCACAGATTTACCACCCTCTGACTAAAGTAATTTCTCTGCATCTCAGTTCTAAAAGGACGCCTTTCAATCCTGAAGTCGTGCCCTCTTGTCCTAGAATCCCCCACCATGGGAAATAACTTTGCCATATCTAATTTGTTCAGGCCTTTTAACATTCAGAATGTTTCTATGAGATTCCCCCCCCCCCCCCGCCCATTCTCCTGAACTCCAGGGAATACAGCCCAAGAGCTGCCAGACGTTCCTCATACGGTAACCCTTTCATTCCCGGAATCATTCTCGTGAATCTTCTCTGAAACCCTCTCCAATGTCAGTATATCCTTTCTAAAATAAGGAGCCCAAAACTGCACACAATACTCCAAGTGTGATCTCACGAGTGCCTTATAGAGCCTCAACATCACATCCCTGCTCTTATATTCTATATCTTGAGAAATGAATGCCACCATTGTATTCGCAAATAAACTTGAAACTGTAAGATGTCAGTAAGACACAAGATCCTTTTTGATCAGCTTGGTAAGTTTTTAGAAGCATCCTCAAAGAGGTTTCAAAATTAAGACGTTTAAGGAGGGAATTCTGGAGATCAGGGCTTTGGTTTCTGAAGGCACAGTTCTGATTTCAGTTGCGTCGTTTGGAAGACAGTGAGCAGATAGGTATTTCTCAACCAGGAGGGACATCACCTTTGATTGTTCAAGATTTCCAGCATCTGCAAAATCTGATGTTTTCATCTTTGATTAAAATTGCTGATTTTTCAGTGGTTAATGTGAGAAGTAGTTAGCACACAGATACTGGTCACTGTCTGTCAATGCAGTGGAAGGATAAAGTAGGCTAAAATGGATGAAAGAATTAAAAATATTAATTAAGGTATTATAGTATATAATAATACCTAGTTATAATTATGACATATAATAATGGCACATAATAAAACATTTTAATGTTCAACTGTTTGTTTAAAACCTGACATTGTGTCATGTGTTCCCTCTTCCCCATCGATCCATAATGGGTAAAATGTGTGTTAAAGGTAACAGAGGAAATGAGGAAAGTAACTATATCAGGCTCAGTCTTACATTTTTAAATTAATAAACAATGCACTCCTTTTTATTTCTCATTCTCACATCACAAGCCTCTTGCTAATCTTTCATGTAATGCAAAACCGACTGTGATAGGTTCTGACAGCAGAACAGAAAACTTTCTCATGTAACAGAAATGTGAGCCTGGAGCCGAATGGTTTTTATTGTGTGCAATTTTTCTCGGCAGCTGAGTGAATGGTGGCATTGATGGCATCCTCATTCCTTTTGTCAATCAAATGTTTTGAGGGTCCTCCATGGCATCTGAGAAGCAAGCGGCTCATGTTTGTTACTCATTAAAGATGAAAACATGCTTGGGTTAGACCAGGTTAAAGGTGATAGGCATGAATTTTATTTTCATTTTTATCATTTTAGTGCAAGTTGGATAAAGTACAGTTTGTTCCAGGGAAATTGGACAGAAGTGCTCATCGCTTTGAATTCGCTTGTGCTTTTTTTGACATTGGCTATGAAATATCTCACATAGCTTTATTTGTACTTGAAATGTATGGGGTGACCACTGAGACTTGTGGTTTGGCTGCAATAGACAACAGCAAGGCAATATAAGTATTTGTCAGGGAATAGAGCAGGGCTTCTTAACCTTTATTATGCCATGGAGCCCTTTGGCAGTCCAGTGAAGCCTATGGACCCCCCTTCACAGAATAACGTATTTAAATATATAAAATAAAATAGGATACAAAAACCAATTATATTGAAATAGTTATCAAAACATTAACAAATGAAATTTGTGATACAATAATGTATGTGCTTCTTTAACGCAATAAATAACAAGACTATAAATTTAAAATATAGGCAAGTTATAAATTTTATAACTTGTATATAAATAATATAGGTAAAATTAAATTTTATTTTTTAATGCCAGATCAGTGTGAACGCTGTTGCAGCTTAGCTTGAATAGTAACATTAAACTGTGAGGTGGTCTTTGACATAGCAACATGCATGTAATATTGAATATCCAATGGATTTCAATTTCTTTGTTTTTAATGGTTACAAGTGTTGAAAATCCTGATTCGCAAAGATATGTTTTTGCAAGTGGAATTAAAGCTTCTGTAGCTCACTTTACAAGGTGAGGGTAGGCTTCTCGTAAGGAACACCAGAATTCTCCAAGGCTTTTTGAGTTCAACTCCATTTGTAGTAAGTTTTTTGACCCAAGATCGATGAGTTCATCTTTGGCTAGATCAGGGGTCAGCAACCTTTACCACTGAAAGAGCCACTTGGACCCGTTTCCCACAGAAAAGAAAACACTGGGAGCCGCAAAACCCGTTTGACATTTAAAATGAAATAACACTGCATACAACGTTTTGTTTTGCCTTTATGCTATGTATAAACAAACTATAATGTGTTGCATTTATGAAATTGATGAACTCCTGCAGAGAAAACGAAATTACATTTCTGCATGCAACAAAAACATTTTGAACTCCGAAAAAAAGACGTTGGGTTGAAGGTTACTTTTAAGTAAAATACTCAACGTTTATTTGAGTCCTTCTTGTATTTATGAAAAACGCCAAACTTAAATTTGCCGCCAGCAGCAAACCAAAAATAACGTCAGCCAGCTGTCAACCTGAAAAATAAAAGGACTATTTCACTGAACAATGAAAACATATGAATATACGTAAAATAATACGCAATTAAAATATTTATCATACTTGTTCAGGTTGACTCACACCTGACAATGCAGTCGTATTCAGTAGGGATGGATCGATGCTTAGGGGAGTGACCGGGAAGGATAATGTGTTTTTTTCCTCTCTGAACTCACAGAAGCGTTTCCCAAACGATGTTTGCATTGCGATGATTGCAGAATGTAAATACTCCGAATTTATCATGTCGTGACATTGTTTGAACTCTCTCAAATTGGGGAAGTGAGACAATGTGCCTTTCTGTAAATCTCTGGCAAGCAACGTCAACTTGCGCTCGAATGCCAAAACATCCTCCAACATGTGCAGGGCTGTACGTCCTTACCCCGTTGAAGAGCTGTGTTCAGCGTGTTCAGGTGCGCTGTCATGTCTACCATGAAGTGTAGCTTTTCCAGCCACTCTGGCTGTTCCAGCTCAGGAAAGCTGAGCCCTTTGCTGCCCAGGGAAGTTTTCACTTCTTCCAGACGCGCGACAAAGCGTTTCAGCACCTCCCCTCTGGACAGCCAGCGATAAAAACACGTTGTAGCGGTTGCTACACGCAGTCAGTAAACTGCAGTCAAAGATAGCTTTATTCGAACTAAACAGCCTTGCTTTTAAGCCTCCCTCAACCCGCCCCCCATGGGCGCGGATGCTGCAAAAGACACGTACTCACAAACCCCCGTAGGCTATCTCCCTTAGCCTGAACGCTGGCTAATTGTGAGCCGGTTCGGATGTGTCAGGAAATGAGTCGCCACAACGTCTTATTTAGATTGTACAAGATCACCATAATCTTCAAATTTAGATTTACATTTCAAAAACTAACAAACTAACATAAAATACATTTTAATTAAATACTGACCATGTAGCGGTGTGCTACACGCAGCGCTAAAATTACGACACGGAGTCGGTAACTGCAGTCGAAGGAAAAAACTTTATTCGAAATCTTCAGCCTCACTTTTAAGCCTCCCTCAACCTGCCCCCCATGGCGCAGAGGCTCCAAAGCTCTGTGCTCGCAAACCCCCGTAGGCTATCTAATTTGTGAGTCGGTTCGGATGTGCCAGGAAAAGGGTCGCCACAACCAATTATTTCCCAAAGCAACAGGGAGCCGCAGCACAGACGTAAAAGAGCCACATGTGGCTCCGGAGCCGCGGGTTGCCGACCCCCGGGCTAGATCAACTTCTTCGATATAGTTTATATCAGGAAGAAAAGGATTGCATTCAACTTTAATGCCATCAAGATGGAAATAATTTTGAAAGAGTTCTGAAGTGTTTTCAGGTGTTCACAGATGTTTCCCTTCAAAGAAATTGACAGAATTTTGTATCTCAACTCCATCTTGATATAGCACTTCCTCCAGCATTTGAAAGTTTGCAAATTTGTCGGCCTTGACACTACTCTTCCATATTAGCAGCTTAGCCAAGAAAGCTTGTAATTTTTCAGTAGTGTTCATAATGGTGACTTCAGGACTTTGAATTGAAAGATTTATTTCATTTATATCATTAAAAATATCTGCCAGGTAAGTCAACCCAAGGATACCGTTCTTTTTTTTTAAACTGTTCCAAGATTGGGTTTTCTTTTTCTTTTTCTTTTGGTGACATCAGCATGCACATGACGAACAAAAACAAGGAGGTGACTACGTTGAGAGATGTCTGTAGTTTCATCCAGTTGCATACTGAATGGGAATTGCGAGATTGCTGATTCCTCAATGACCTCCTTCAAAATGTTGAAAAGAAATATCAACTATTCTAGAACATATCACATTATTTGATAAGGGAGCCACTTTTAATTTTTCCTCTGTTCCAGATCACAAACCAGCTCAACCATTTTCAGTGCACATGGCTTTACTGAAGTCTGTCCAATAGTGTGGGGCGGCTTTTCTTTGGCAATCCAGTAAGCAACTTTATAGGATGTTTCAAGAAAAGGATTTTGTGAACTAGCAAGTCCAAATTTTGGAAGTGTCCCAGTTTTTTTGAATTGAGCTTTCTTCGCACGGAAAAACCCTACATCTTTAGATGCATTTTCAGGATGGACAGGCGTGAGGTGCTCTTTCACTGAAAACACTGACCTTTGGTGTCCCATTGTCTCCATTAATACAAGTGAAACCACGTAACGCAGAGTTTTCATCACACTTCTTTTGCTTTGCAATTTCAACTTAAGTTGGTTTAAGATGGCAGTGGTGATGCCCAGCAACTACTTATTATTTAAAAAACTACTAAACGCCTTATTAATAACATTTTAGTAATAACAACAAGGCAGAGGTGAGGCTAGGTGAGTGGAGGCGGGAGGATGCGAAAATAAGGCATGGCAAAGGCAAATGGAGACGGGAACGAAGACAGTACCAATATCTTGATTAATTTAAGTGCTGGGCTGCCCAGCAGGGATGTGATGCTGAGGCTTTATAAGGCATTGATGAGGCTTCACCTTGTGTGTTACAAACAGCTTTGAGCTCTTTATCTAAGAAAAGATGTGCTAGCAATGGAGTGAGTCCAGAGGAGGTTCACAAGGATGATTCCAGGAATTAAAAGGTTATCATACGAGGAAAGTTTTATGGCTCTGGGTCTGTACTTGCTGAAATTTAGAAGGATGAGGGGGGGATCTCATTGAAACCTTTCACACCTACCTTTCAGAGTAGATGTGGAAAGGATGTTTCCCATGGCGGGGAGTCTGGGACAAGAGGACACAACCTCAGGATAGAGGGGCATCCATTTAAAACAGAGATGCAAAGAAATTTCTTTAGCTAAAGGGTGGTGAATTTGTGGAATGTGTTACCCACAGGTCGTTGGGTGTATTTAAGGCAGAGATCGATAGGTTCTTGATTGGACATGGCATCAATGGTTATGGGGAGAAGGCCGGGGAATGGTGTTAAGGAGGGGGAAAACGATCAGCAATGATTGAATGGTAGAGCAGACTTGATGGGCCAAATGGCCTAAAACTGCTCCTATGTCTTATAGTCTTATGGAAGGTCAGGTATGGGCCAAATTGTGATGGTGGGGTCCTGGCTCCAGAGCTGTCAGAGACCGAGAAATGACCCGATGTTTGGATGATCGAAGCATCAGGCCAGATTGAAAAGGTCAGGGTGTCGGGATTGGAGGCAAGGAACGGGCCAGTTCTGCTCGCTGCTTCATGATATTTACTCAGCTCTGCGCTGAACTGAGGCTGTGTCCTGCTCCAGCTGCAGTAATACCTGGCTTTGTATCTGTCATAAAACTTCAGTTCTGAATGTTATTTGCTTGCTTTTAATTGCATGTATTTTTCTCTCTGTGCATCGAGTGTTTGGTGGTCTTTTTTATTTGCAGGTTCTTTTGTGGTTTCTTTGTTTTGCAGCTGCCTATAAGAGGACAAATCCCAAGGTTGTGTTATGTATACGTATTTTGATAATAAATATACTTAGAACTTAAAATTTTTGATTCAATTGATATTTTCTGAAACTCAATATTTTTGTAATAGCTTTTAAATAATCTGTTTAAATCTGCAAAGAAATAAGTAACCTGTTTGTTAATTAAGTGAAGTGTAAGATATTCAAGAATTTTGTATGCTAATTAAGTAAAATAAGCCAGATTTACAACTTATCCAAAGCTCTAACACTTTTAATGGCTTTTAGATACACAAGGATTACAGCAGTAGCTCAGGCATCGTAACTTTCCTGGAATTCAGCTTTTGTTGCACATGGAGTTGCGTGGTGTAACAAAAGACCAGTGGCCTTACGGAGAGTTAAGAATTCTCATTGGAACTGTCCAATTTTGCAAAACCTTTAACGGACAACAAAAATTACTTACCTCTTTCTATGCATTGATCAACAAGCAATCGTAGATGTCTGGGTCATAAATATGAGAATATGCAACTTTACCATTTGGTGGCTGAACTAATACTGGGCACACGGCTGCCTGATTGTTGGCGCATGAGCGTCTGCAGACAAGATCACGTTCGATCTAGCGGCAGGACTAATTGCTACTGTAATTTTGAAGTCATGATCAGCATGACATGAATGCTATTTTCAGATACTGTAATGTTATATGAAAATATCTGTGTTTTCTATTGGTGACAATCACAGGTACAACTAATACTACTGTGGTTTGCTACCTTCATTCATAATGGAAGGAAATGCTAAATTTCATTTGGAGGCAAAAATAAAGATGTAAGATTTTTCCCATCCAAGGTTTTTGCCCCAAGTGGTCCCTGGACTCCTGACTAAGAACCCCTGGTATAGAAGACTACAGATCTAACATTAGTAAATGAGATTAGTGTAAGCATAGATATGGTGGGCCAAAGAGCCTGCTTCTGTGCTATATGATTCAACGACTGTGATGTTTTAGAAGAATCAAAATCAAATTTATTATCACCAATTTGGTAAATTGTTTTATTATTGTCACAGGTACTGAGCTACACTGGAAAACTTGTCCTGCACATCATTCATACAGATCCATTAATTGCAACAATGCATTGAGGTAGCACAGTGAAAACATTGTGAAACATTGTGAAGGGTTTCGGCCCGAAACGTTTTCACTACCTCCTCCCATAGATGCTGTCTGGCCTGCTGAGTTCTGCCAGCATTTTGTGTTTTTATTTATTTCCAGCATCTGCAGATTCACTCGTGTTGACATTGTGAAATTTGTTGCTTTTTTGTCAGCAGTACAGTGAAAATATGCAAAATGACAGTTAATAATCTCCCTGGTGGTAGTAATGAGAAGAGGGCATGTCCCGGAGGGGGAGAGTCCTTCATGATTGATGCCACCTTCTTGAGGCATCACCTCTTGAAGATATCATCGATGGTAGGGATGATCCTATGCATTAGAGCAATGGTTCTCAACCTTTTTCTGCTTGTGGCTAAATGGTGACTTATTTTACCTCTGTGGTCCCGACAGAGTCTCTGTAAGTATTTTTTGGTCAACTGTACTAATTATTCTAATATACATCAATATTTATCTTTTAAGAGGTCATAGGTATTATATGTTAAATTTGCTGCAGGTGTATATGAAAAATAAACCATTTCAAAGCTCTGAAAAGGATATGTTATTTAAAATATATGTAATAACCTTCCAACTAACAATGAAAATGTGCTTAATATTGTAATTTTGGGTATTTAGTGAGATCTTTACAACTGATGCAAACTAGCAGGTTTTTGAATATCTGGTTGCAATTTGGTTAAAGATAATCAAAGCTCACCTGTTTTGACGACAATGTGATGATTGTGAGCTTTAGAAAGTAGGTGAAGAGCTTGACTAAAACCACATTCAACTAGATAAGAGGTGGGAAATCAAACTAAAAAACAACTTTGCTTTCTCCCAGAACTGTGGAAACTTATTTTGAATATCACTAGTTATTCAGAAATTTTGCTTGCTGCGTTTGAACTTTGCTTGAGCTGTTTATCACTCTGCAGCTCAAGAAAACATTCTTGCAACGTGGTGTCAACATCATTCACATTCACTCCAAGTGGATCCACCACCCAATCTGCATGAATATCCATCTTCAACAGGTTTCTGAACAGAAATTCCGCATCAGTGTGCAGTTGTTTCAAATGATCAACATATGCAATCAGATCATCATCTTGCAGTTCTACTTTGAGTGGCCAGTGAAGGAAATTGT
Organism: Hypanus sabinus; assembly: GCF_030144855.1. NCBI lineage: Eukaryota > Metazoa > Chordata > Chondrichthyes > Myliobatiformes > Dasyatidae > Hypanus > Hypanus sabinus. The sequence continues at coordinate 39,157,353 of NC_082738.1, read as the reverse complement.
ATGAACTTGCAACGTTCGATATTGCTACTGCAAAGTTTCTGTTTTCCAAGGAAAGTGGTAATTGAAGCAAGAGGCGGAGAGGGAAGAAGTAAAGGCATCTCGGAGAGAAGCCGTTTTTTTTTTACTGATCGGGGAAAAGAGGCTAGACTGTGCAGGCACATGACGTAGCGCCCCAAAGGTTTAAAAAAAAGACCACCATATACAGCGGTCATTGTCATAGCGGCCATTGTCGGAGTGGACTGAGGCAGAGTGGGACAGCTTTGGCTCAGCAGGCTTCAGCAAGAACAAGCAAAGGCAAGATTTGAACGGGGCACGACTGCGCAAGCCTGTGAAAGTCAGCCTCTGAGATCAGCGGGAGAATTTAAAAAGCGAGCAGATTAATGGAGCAGGTGATGTAGTAGAGGGAGACAGAGTAGGAAGGCTTTGGCGAGCAGAGGCTGAGGACGAGCTTCACTCCAAGTGAGGTAAGGCCAGGTAAACTCCTTTAATTAATTTAATTAGCTTAGGAGTAGGAAATGGAGGCAGCAGTTAGGGCAGTTGAGTGCTCTGTTTGCAGTATGTGGGAAGTCAGGGCGAGCACAATTGTCCCTGATGACTACACCTGCAAAAGGTGCGTCCAGCTGCAGCTCCTGACAAACCAAGTTAGGGAACTGGAGCTGGAGCTGGATGAACTTTGGATCATTCGGGAGGCAGAGGCAGAAATAGACAGGAGTTTCAGGGAGATAGTCACCCCTAAGGGTCCGGAGACAGGTAGCTGGGTGACTGTCAGGAAAGGGAAGGGGAATAGACAGAATGAGCAGAGCACCCCTATGGCCGTTCCCATCAATAATAAGTATACTGTTTTGGATACTGTTGGTGAGGACAACCTACCAGCGACAAGTTGCAGTGGTTGTGTCTCTGGCACCGAGACTGGACCCTCAGCTCAGAAGGGAAGAAGGGAAAAGTGGAGAGCTGTAGTGATAGGGGATTCGATAGTTAGGGGGATAGATAAGAGGTTCTGCGGAAGAGATCGAGAATCCCAGATGGTCTGTTGCCTCCCTGATGCCAGGGTCCGCAATATCTCGGATCGAGTTCTCAGTATTCTCAAGAGGGAGGGTGAGCAGCCGGATGTCGTGGTCCATATTGGGACCAATGACGTGGGTAGGAAGAGTGAGGAGGTCCTGAAAGGTGAGTTTAGGGAGTTAGGCGCCAAGTTAAAGGACAGGACCTCCAGGATAGCAATCTCAGGATTGCTACCAGTGCCATGTGCAGGCGGGTTTAGCAATAGTAACAACACACACAAAATGCTGGTGGAACACAGCAGGACAGGCAGTATCTATAAGGAGAAGCACTGTCGACGTCTCAGCCCGAAACATTGACAGTGCTTCTCCTTATAGATGCTGCCTGGTCTGGTGTGTTCCACCAGCATTTTGTGTATGTTGTTTGAATTTCCAGCATCTGCAGATTTCCTCGTGTTTGTTCTTAGAAATAGTAAGATAGCGCAGATCAGCACGTGGTTGAAGCCATGGTGCAGGAGGGAGGGCTTCAGATATATAGATAATTGGGCAGTTTTCCAGGGAAGGTGAGACCTGTCCCGGTGGGACGGTTTACATCTGAACTGGAGGGGGACAAATATTCTTGCAGGTAGGTTTGCTAGATAGGCTTCAGTGGATTTAAACTAGATACAAGGGGGGAGGGGAACCAGAGTGTAGGAACAGATGTATGGGAGAAGGAAGAAAAAGAAGACAGTAAAGTTCTTTGTACTGTTAGAGATAAATAGAGGGGAAGAGGTGGAGAATTTCTTAAATGCATTTATTTTAATGCTAGGAGCATTGTAAGAAAGTGGGTGAGCTTAGAGCATGGATTGATACCTGGAAATATGATGTTGCAGCTATTAGTGAAACATGGTTGCAGGAGGGATGTGATTGGCAACTAAATATTCCTGGATTTCATTGCTTCAGGTGTGATAGAATCATAGGGACAAGAGGGGGAGGTGTTGCATTGCTTGTCAGAGAAAATATTACAGCGATGCTCTGGCAGGATAGTTTAGAGGGCTCGTCTAGGGAGGTTATTTGGATGGAATTGAGGAATGGGAAAGGTGTAGTAACACTTATAGGGGTGTATTATAGACCACTTAATGGGGAGCGAGAATTGGAGGAGCAAATTTGTAAGGAGATAGCAGATATTTGTAGTAAACACAGGGTTGTGATTGTGGGAGATTTTAATTTTCCACACATAGACTGGGAAGCCCATACTGTAAACGGGCTGGATGGTTTGGAGTTTGTAAATTGTGTACAGCAATACATAGAGGAACCAACTAGAGAAGGGGCAGTGTTGGATCTCCTATTAGGAAATGAGATAGGTCAGGTGACGGAGGTATGTGTTGGGGAGCACTTTGGGTCCAGTGATCACAACGCCATTAGTTTCAATATAATTGTGGAGAAGGATAGGACTGGACCCAGGGTTGAGATTTTTGATTGGAGAAAGGCTAACTTTGAGGAGATGCAAAAGAATTTCGAAGGAGTGGATTGGGACAATTTGTTTTATGGGAAGGATGTAATAGAGAAATGGAGGTCATTTCAAGGTGAAATTTTGAGGGTACAGAATCTTTATGTTCCTGTTAGGTTGAAAGGAAAGGTTAAAAGTTTGAGAGAGCCATGGTTTTCAAGGGATATTGGAAACTTGGTTCAGAAAAAGAGAGATATCTACAATAAATATAGGCAGCATGGAGTAAATGAGGTGCTCGAGGAATATAAAGAATGTAAAAAGAATCTTAAGAAAGAAATTAGAAAAGCTAAAAGAAAATCCAAAGGGTTTCTGCAGTTATATTAATAGCAAAAGGATAGTGAAGGATAAAATTGGTTCCTTAGAGAATCAGAGTGGACAACTATGTGTGGAGCCAAAAGAGATGGGGGAGATTTTGAACAATTTCTTTTCTTCAGTATTCACTAAGGAGAAGGATATTGAATTGTGTCAGGTAAGGGATACAAGTAGGGAAGTTATGGAAACTATGATGATTAAAGAGGAGGAAGTACTGGCGCTTTTAAGGAATATAAAAGTGGACAAATCTCCGGGTCCTGACAGGATATTCCCTAGGACCTTGAGGGAAGTTAATGTAGAAATAGCAGGGGCTCTGACAGAAATATTCCAAATGTCGTTAGAAGCGGGGATGGTGCTGGAGGATTGGTGTATACTCATGTTGTTCCATTGTTTAAAAACGGTTCTAAGAGTAAACCTAGCAATTATAGGCCTGTCAGTTTGACGTCAGTGGTGGGTAAATTAATGGAAAGTATTCTTAGAGATGGTGTATATAATTATCTGGATAGACAGGGTCTGATTAGGAACAGTCAACACGGATTTGTGCGTGGAAGGTCACATTTGACAAATCTTATTGAATTTTTTGAAGAGGTTACTAAGAAAGTTGATGAGGGTAAAACAGTGGATGTTGTCTATATGGACTTCAGTAAGGCCTTTGATAAGGCACCACAGAGAAGATTAGTTAGGAAAGTTCAATCGTCAAGCATTAATATTGAAGTAGGACCAGTGCACTATTATCATGAGTTTCTGATTAAGCACAGAAGGAGGCCACTCAGTAGAGCAAATAGTATTGTCATTTCAGCTTACTTTCACTGTAGCCCTTCAACTTATTAAATGTCCTTCAGCTCCTCCTTTGATTACTTTAGGATTTCCCAGCATTAGGAAGTAATTAAATCCACCATTGGGATGTGTGAGGAAACCGAAGCTTGCAGCAGAAACCCATGTAGTCACCAGTAGAAAATACAAACTCCAGGAGTTGGGATGTTATATTGAAGTTGTATAAGACATTGGTGAGGCTAAATTTGGAGTATTGTGTGCAGTTCTCATCATCTACCCACAGGAACGTAATCAATAAGATTGAAAGAATACAGAGATAATTTTTAAGGATGTTGCCCAGACTTGAAGATATGAGTGATCGGGAAAGGTTGAATAAGTTGGGGCTTAAGTCCCTGGAGTGTAGGAGAATTGATAGAGATAAACAATTATGAATGTATATACACACACGCACACACACACAGTGGCTTGCAAAAGTTTGGGCACCCCTGGTCAAAATTTCTATTACTGTGAATAGTTAAGTAAGTAGAAGATGAACTGATCTCCAAAAGTCATAAAGTTAAAGATGAAACATTCTTTTCAACATTTTAAACAAGATTTTTTCCACTCTGAAATTGTACCAAACAAAAATAATACACTCATCTTGTTTAAAAAAGATGGAAATAAAAAAGTAATCTTGCTGAAAACATTAAAGAAATATGTCATCTTTAACTTTATGCCTTTTGGAAATCAGGTCATCTTTTACTCGCTTAGCTATTCACAGTAACAGAAATTTTGACCAGGGGTGCCCAAACTTTTGCATGCCACATTTATTTATACACACGCACACACACACACACACACACACACACACACACACACACACACACACTATATATGTGTGTGTGTGTATATATAAAATGTAAGCAGGATTTTTCCACTGAGGCTGGATGAGATTGAAACAAGAGGTCATGGGTTAAGGGAAAAAGGTGAAATGTTTAAGGAGAATATGAGAGGGAACTTCACTCAGAAGATGGTTCGATTGTAGAACAAGCTGCCAGCAGAAGTGGTGGATGTGGGTTCAATTTCAGTATTTGAGAAGTTTCTGTGCTGTAGTTCTATGACTCCATGCAGAGGTCAGGTCTGAACCAGGGACCCTGGAGCTGGGAGGCAGAGGCACTAACTGCTACTCCACTGCATTGAAGAGGAAGTGCAGCACATGAAGGAGTGAAAGACAATTGATTAGATTAGCTTTATTTGTCACATGTACATTGAAACATACAGTGAAATGTGTCATCTTGTTTCATGACCAACACATCTGAGGACATATTGGGGGCAGCCCGCAAGTGTTGTCACACTTCTGTCAGCAACATAGCATTCCCACAACTTACTAACCATAACCCATATGTCTTTGAAATATGGGAGTAAACTGGAGCCCCTGGAGGAAACCTGTGCAGTAATGGGGAGAATGTACAAACTCATGACAGACAATGGCAGGAATCCAACCACCATTGAATCTCAGGATTGTATATGGTGACATGTATGTACTTTGATAATTAATTTACTGAATATACTTACCAAACTGCCAATCGATTGTTGGCGCTGTAAAGCGTTACGCTAAGCATTATGCTACCATGCCAGCCACAATGGCTAGGGGAGTAACGTTCCCACTGGTAAGGGTCGGGGGGGATGGGGACCCTTAATGAGCATCTCTTGCTGAGAATGTAACTCTTCATAGGCAGCATTGTCATCTTCCACGGAAGAAACAGACAGCATTTCAGAACTTCTACTGAGATAACATGCAGGATGAGTGTGCTTCACCATAATTGTATCTTGACATCTGTCAACTCCTGTTTAATGGCCTGCAATCACACTTGGTTATCAATGCTGTTTAGTGCATTTGTGACTAATTTTTATGGTAGAAGCTTGACCAAGTTGCTCTGTAGTTCCCTTTAAGATCCACCCAGGTCCATTTGTCAGAAGTTCACAACAGAGCTAAAATGTGCTTGTAAGAGACCCACCGAGTTGGCAACAAAATGGGAAGGTGCAGAGGTTGATTTTGAGGAAGGGAGAAGTCGACTGTGTGGACAGGTGATATGGAGATGGCAAAGGCATCAGTCTGATTGTCATGCAAGTTGACCCAGGCTCTTTATAAACCTTAACAATGACTGGTAAGTCTGGTGTTTTTTTTCTAATTCCTGTAATATAGATGGTAAAGGCAAAAGGAAGATTATCTTGACACATCAATGCAGTTTGTTATTAGATACGCTAGACAAAATTAATTAATTACATGTCTTCACTTGCTCCTTATCCATCATTTCAAGGTAAAATTGCCAGAAATAAACAAATTAATCATAATGTTTGATGCATTGTGACTGACAAACTGGTTTAAGATATGCCAGAAATTTGAATTGACATTTTCTCAGCAGGCAAGAAAAAATGTCAATAAATTGAAATTATGAGACAGTGGCATGGAGTGCTGTCAGTACAGATGTGAGGGGAAAGCATTGAGGATGAACCTATGGGAATACTGTGTCAGTGAAATGCTGCTGACTGAGATCATATGACATTCAATGCCATATGACTTGTGACATTCTATACTCCAGGGACCACACACATTGCATACCACTGGTTTTGGGTATCGCATTAGATTGGTGTATTTGACTGATAGACACAAAATTGTTGCTTGTATTATCTTAAGGTTTGGATTAATAGTTCAGGCATCCAAACATGGAATAAAAAAAAACATTTCTTGTCAGCCTGAGTTCACAGATGTTGCAAAATGTTCATATGATATATTTTAGTCATGCAACTGCAATTGTGTTTTTTCAGATTTCATCTTCAACAGTCATGAAAGTCTTAGAAGTGAAAGGAAAGTACAGTGCAAAGGTTTTCACTTATTTTATAATGAAGCCTTGAAACATTGCTTTCATACTACCTTTATCTACTGGACTGGAAATTGAATTTTTTAAAATGTGAACTGAACATTAAGGAACCGATGAGCAAGTAGATTGTGGGAACATTCAGAGGGCTTGATGTCATAGGAGTGATGTTTTTAAAGTTTTTACCATAGATCACTTCCCCTTTCCAAATTAGCTGAATAATTCAGCATGAGTCAAATTATTGCTACATCTAAAAAGTGCATTATGGGAAATGATTGCATGAGAGAACTGAAGACAATTTTGTACCTCATAGTTCTGACTCTTCTGAGAAACAAAAGGAAAGGATTTCAATTATATATAACCAGCAAAGAAAACAAATACTGATGGGTGTGGTTTGATTTGTAGAGAAGTATCAAAACTGAAACTAGTAAAAATGAAACCAATGCATTTGGTAAATTGGTTTATTCTTGTCACTGTACTGAGGTACAGTGAAAAACTTTGTTTTGCTTGCCATTCATATGGATAATTTCATTGCAACTGTATATTGAGGTAGTATAAGAGAAGACAATTACTGAATGTTGAATAAAGTTTTATAGTTACAGAGAAAGTGCAATGCAGGCAGACAGGAAAGAGCAAGGCCACAACGAGGTGATTGTGTGGTCAAAAGTCCACCTTATCTTACTAGGAGACCATTCAATAGTTTTATAACAGCAGGGTAGAAAGTGTCCTTGAACCTGGTGGTATTTGCTTTTTAGGGTTTTGTATCTTCCACTTGATGGAAGGGGGTAGAAGAGAGAATCTCTGGGGTGGTTGAGGTCTTTGATTATGTTGCTTTTGATTAAGAAATACGAATGGGAATTCAAAGATACATGTTCTGATCAACAGAACAGTTAGGAAGAGACTGAAGGAAGGTTCCAATGAACACACAGGTTTAGTTTTAGGGCTCTTAGATGATGTTCTAAAATATCAGAATAGCTTTGCGTATGGACAAACCAATTAATTAACACCTCCTGTCTTCCTTAAACCTAAAATCAATGAAATCTCAGGGTAAAATAGATCTTTGTCCAGTGTGTTGTAAATGCTGAAATGAAATTATTGTGAATTAGACATTGGCATATACAAATTAGGAGCATTAGACCCCTGTGTCACCATTTAATAAAGATCATACGTAGCTGATCTGATTGCACTCTCAACTCTGCATTCATGTCTAATTCCAGGTTTCCTTCCATTCCTATTTGAAAGAATCCACCCATTGTGCCCTAAAAACGTTTAAAGACTGTGCTTTCCAATACTCATTGAGAACAAGAGATCCAAAGACTTGTGATCATAAAAGCTAAATTTGCACCATTGTAGTATTAAATGGAAGAACCTTTATTTTTAATCAGCAATTTCTGTTTGATATTCTTTTCTGATGAAATTGATAAGCTGATAGCATCCAGCTCCACTTCCCTCTTCTACATCTGCTCTGCTTCTGTTATCAAGCTGATTTTCTGAAATAAAACATTGCATTAGCTGCGGTTTCCTGCATCGAATTATTGATAAAATTGTACTGCTCCTCTTCGGTTTCACAGCAAACACCCTACCTGGCCAGCAATTCCATTCTGTCACAGTGCTTCTGGTTGAACAAGACTGTTTACAACTTCAGCAGCTTGATTAACCTAGAGTTAAGTCCATATGCATTCTTATGCATTCCCTGCCCCCCCCCACCTTCGGAATATTGCCTGTCTTCCATCGCTGAAAGTCTTTTAGTGACGTGCAATCTTGACTCTTGCATTGCTCTTCTGGCCAGCCTCTCATTCTGTACTCTCTAATTGTAAGTTCATTCAAAGTTCTTCCAGACATTTCAAACTGAACTACAGTCAGATTCTAGCTGAACTGCATTTTTCCCCACACCTCAAATATTTTAATCTTATCTTTGCATGTTTCTCCCGTAGGATTTATCTCCTTGGGTTTTCCATGATGACCTGATCACCATCTGCTCCCCCTCCATCTCTACAAGCAGTGTTCCACTTCTTTTGTACATATTTCAATCCCAACTACCCTTGCCTGATGTGCCTTCAGCCAACTGGGTCTTGCAAACTGCAATCTCTTCCCGAAGCTTCCATCTTATTCCTTTTAATGCCCAGCCCTTTGACCAATTTGTTGATTTACCCCCCTTTGGTTCAGTATTTCCCTGTTGTGTCTGTGAAGGACTTAAGGATGTTTATTATTAATCTGCATAAAATGTGCTATATAAATACAAAAGTGCATTAGCTGTTCACAGTTTGCATTAATAACTAAGAGAAGACAAAATATAAACATATACAAGTGTGCTGGTGATCAGAGTTTAAAAAATAGTGTGAAGAAAATGCAAAGAAACTGAAGGGACAGACAGTTGACTGTTGTTTGCCATCTGTATCAATAATCTAGATGATAATCTGGTAAAGTGAATCAGCAAATTTACAGATAACACCAAGATTGGGGGCGTAGTGGACAGCGAGTGAGGCTACTAAAGCTTGCAGTTGGATCTGGACCAGCTAGAAACATGGGCTGGAAAATGGCAGATGGTATTTAATGCAGACAAGTGTGAGGTGTTGCGGTTTAGTAGGATCAACCAGGGTAGGGCTTACACAGCGAATGGCAGGGTTCTGAGATGTGTGGTTGAACCGAGGGATCTGGTAATACAGATGCAAAATTCCTTTAAAGTGGCATCACATGTAGATACAGTTGAAGCCACATTGTCCTTCATAAATCAAAGTATTGAGCACAGGAGTTGGGATGCTATGTTGAAGTTGTATAAGATTTAGGTGAGGTCTAATCTGTAGTATTGTGTGCTGTTCTGGTTCTAACAGTTGAGTGGGAAATGGAATAATGTATGTTAGCGTGAGGTTAGGCTTGTACAATTTGATAAGAATATTTAAAATAAAGTTACAATGGTGAGAAACAAGTAAATGTGGGAATCTAGAGTGATCTTGTTCTACTGGTTCAAGAGATATGGAAACTGAACGTATGCCATAAACAGTTATGAAGGCAAATGGTATGTTAGCCTTTATTGGAAAGGAGTGAAATAAGTTGTTCAGCGCCTTGGTGAGACCAGTCTTATTGTGTATTACCAGAGTCAGTCTAGTGAATCAACACTATATTAACCCCAAGGATTTAGATTATCATGCCAAAATCAAAGTAAACATATTCTCAAAGTATGTAAATTCAACCATATGCTACCTTGAGATTCATTTTCGTGCAGGTATGTGCAGGAAAATAAAGAAATACAAAAAAAATATGAAAAATGATAAATGAAGACTAACAACCAGCCAACGTGCAAAAGAAGACAAATTATATAAATAAATACATACATACATAGTACTGAGAACAACGTTGTTCTTAGGAAGGACCAGGGCTTTCTTCACTGTTGTTTGGGATGTTTTATTTTGTTGTGTTCTGTGTTGTTCAGCTGAGCATTGTGGATATGTTATATTGGTGCCAGAATGTGTGGTGACATGTGGGATGCCCCCAGTACATCCTTAGGTGTGTTGGTTGTTAACATAATTGATGCATTTCTCTATGTTTTGATGTGCATTTCAGAATCAGGATTTGGTTTAACATCACCACCATTTGTCATGAAATTTGTTAACTTAGTGGCAGCAGTACAATGTAATACTTGATAAAAATATAGAAAAAAACTGAATTACAGTAAGTATAATATGCGTATATTAAATAGTTAAGTTAAGCTGAGTAGTGCAAAAACAGAAATTTAAAAAAGTAGTGAGGTAGTGTTCATGGGTTCAATGTCCATTTAGGAATCGGATGGCAGAGGGGAAGAAGCTATTCTTGAATCGCTGAGTGTGTGCCTTCAGGCTTCTGTACTTCCTTACAAACAGTAACAATGAGCAGGGGGCATGTCCTGAGTGGAGGGGGTCCTTGATAATGACGCCACCTTTCTGAGGTACTGCTCCTTGAAGATGTCTTAGTTACTATGGAGGCAAGTAGCTATGATGGAACTGACTAATTTTACATCTCTTTGCAGCTTACTACGATCCTGTGCAGTAGCCACCCCCACACCAGGCGGTGATGCAGCCAGTCAGTATGCTCTCCACAGTACATCTGTAGAAGTTTTCAAGTGTTTTAGATGACAAGCCAAATCTCTTAAAACTCCTGATGAAATATAGCCGGTCTTGCCTTCTTTGCAGCTGCATCGATATGTTGGGATCAGGTTAGATCCTCAGAGATATTGATACCCAGTAACTTGAAATTTCTCACTCTCACCACTTCTGATCCCTCTGTGAGGATTAAATAAATCCAAATCTGAATCAGAAACAAAAGGATATGACAGTGGACAAGCTATTAATACACATGAAAACTGGGCTGATCATTGAAAATTCAAAGGGCGTGAGAATGGAAATAAGAGATGCAAAGATAAAGCATGAGAAAAGATGAGCAGCAAGCATAGAGGGAAATCCAAAAGTATTTAATAACATGTGAATGGAAAAAGGTTTGTTAATGGAGAAGTGGTAAAAAGATTTTTTTAAAAGATATTTACTTACAGAGCCAGTGGAAATTGCTATGGTAGTAAATGAGTGTTTCTAAAATATTGAGGAGTGTTCAACTTGAAGAATTGCTTTGTTTCACACTCCATGGACACTGATTATGCCACTGAACACTTACAGTATTTTCAGCTTTTGTCATTTCTAGAACAGAGTGGAATACTTCCAGAATAATAGTTGACAGACATGAGGTTCAGGAACAGTTGTTACTCTACAACCATCAGGCTCTGGCATGGATAACCACTCACCACAACTTTGAACTAATTCACACCCTACATACACAACTTTCAAGGACTCTGTAACTCATCTTCTCAGTATCTATCTGTCCAATACATCTTTTATAATTGGTTGTTTATCGGTCTATGTTTACTATGTACAATTTTTCATAAATTCTATTGTATTTCTTTATTTTCCTGTAAATGTCTGCAAGAAAATGAATCTCAAGGTAGTATACGATAATAAGTAGTTAGATAACGAATTTGGCTTTTGACTTTGACAAAGGAATTTCTTCTCAGAGATGCATGATTGTTTGGAACTTTCTACCCCAGGCACTGTGGAGGCAGAATCATGGAATATTTTCAAAACAAAGGTTCACAGACATTTAAACTACAATAGAGTTGAAGGGTATGATGAGTAGAAAAGCTGGATCTTATTGAATGGCAATGCAGACTCGAAGAGCTGATGTCCTACTCCTGTTTCTGTTTTTTACATTCTTCTGAAGGCCAAAGACACAGTACGTAGCGAGAAACTGTTCTTATTAGTGAAGAGGTCAAGATTCAAGGGATTTAGAATGAGGGTGATTGGTGAAAGAACTAAAAGTGACAAAGACGTAATTATTTTACACAGCAAGTGGTTCAGTCAGGAATACACTGTCAGAGGTTGTGGTTGGATCAGATTGAAAAGTTCTATTCAAAGGGGAACTGAGTACGTATCTGAAAGAAAAGAATTTTCAGGGCTGTGGGAAGAGGGTGGTGAAGTGGGGCCAACTGAATTATTTATTGCGAATAGCTGGTACAGACTTGATGGGGTGAATGACTTCTTTCCATTTTCTTCACCATTCAGTGATCTTGTTCAGTTCACTCAATGGGTACAGTTTCTCCAGTCGGGGATTAAGCTCCAATAGAATCATTATTGGAGCATGTGAGCTCCCAAGTTCTGTTGCTGCAAATTTCCCAAGGAATGAGAAAGCAAATTTTGACAGGCATTGGTTAAGTTTATGAAGGTAGGTCTAAAAGTTGAAAAGCTAATTTGTTCCAGTCTGCACATGGCATTAAACTAAAATTAGTGTAAACAAGTTGAGAGCCTGTTGCTCTTAAAATTTCAAAGATGATTGACAGAGAAATGTCCCAGGTCAGAAACTCATTGGTGGTGCCTGAGATAACTTGTTTGCTTTGTAGCATACAGTGTAGTGTAAAGAAACCTTATATGTTTTTCTTTGCAAAGTTTCTCATATGGAAATACTGACATTGGAGGCAGTCTTGGTGACTAACCCAACAGCTGAAAAAGCTATTGATCGGCAACTTGACAACAGTTATGGAAAAACTGTATTGTGCTTGGTCGTATATGTGTCTCCAGCAACGAGATTCCTACTCGCCTTTCTTTTATGAGTTCATACAATCTGGGTACAAAAGCCACGGTTATTAACTGCAAAAACCAACTTTTCTCGACAATAAACAGTCATTTTGCAACTTGACAGAGTGCAACAGGGGTGCAAGTACTGTGTAAATCTCTCAGCTCTTTTTAGTATGGTGTTTACATGCAGCAAATTCTCACTCTGCAACATTTAATGAAGGTGCAGCTGTTGGCATATGATTTAACCAGTAGCTGTTTTGTCATTTATTTTAGGGTGTGTTTAAAAAAAGCACTCTTAACAGGAAAAGCTACTGAGTTCTTACTGAATTGCCAGAGTCTGCTTGAGGTTGCTTTGTGATTCAACCATTAAGAATTTGAAAGAATGAAGTTAGGATGATGCTGGATTGAACACTGAATGCCTTTGGTCTATTGATGTGACCTATCTTTAATAATTCGTTTCTCAGTGAATTCAATGATATCTCCAGCAAATCAGCTCACTGGAGGTTCTTTGGGTGCTGCCAAATCTGCATTTTGTTTAAAGTATCATTTTGACAGGTCTTTCCATTACAGGACCCCCATTAGGATGGTCCCATTAGATCAATATCAAGTCAGTGACTGAGTCATGGAAGCTACGAGTTAGATAGTTTGTTTCCTGTTCTGTGCCTTACTGAATGGCATCAGTCAGTTTGGCTACAGAAGTACCAACAGTCTTGCCTCTTTTTTTTAATGGAAAGGAAAATTAGCCAGGCTTCTGTATTGATCAAATCCATTGGGGTGAAGAACCACTTGTGAGATTTTAGTTCACTGTTCCATTTTGCAGATGCAGCCCATGTTCTAATACTTATAAGGAGAGGAATAAACAGTCAGTGTTTTGGGCCCAAGGTCAACGTTTCATCAGGATCTCGACCTGAAACGTTGACTGTTTATTTTCCTCCATTGGACATTTTGTTGCTCAAGATCTTCACCATCTGCAGAATCCCTTGTGTTTCTAATGTTTCTGCAATACTTCTGCTGTACTTTGCCTGGTACTATTTAATAGTTTGGCAGTGTACTAAACAGACATTCTGCATCAGCAATATTGTAGTTTCCATGGATTCTTCTACCCTTTGTTCCTCATGGGCATCACAGGGTCATGACTTTACTGCTGTAGCCCTGTGTTCTAGCATGAATACCTGCAAGACTATGGAATTGATGAATTTACCCTTATCAGTGGTTTTTATAAGACTGTTAACAAGTTGGATGTCAGAATTTAGAGTTCAATCCCAGCATCTCCTGTAAAGAGTCTTTATGTCCACCCAGTGGAATGTGTGGGTTTTCTCCGGGTGCTTTGGTTTCCTCCCAAAGTTTAAGGACATACCGTGTAGGTTAATTGGTCTTTGTAAATTGCCCTGTGATTAGGTTAGAGTTAAATCGGGGCTGTCGGGGTTGCTGGGCAGTCCAGCTCAAAGGGCCAGAAGGGCCTACTGTGTGTTGGATCTCCAAAAAAATAAATAATACAGTTCCTGTGAATCACATGTAAAGGTTCTTCTTTATCAAAGTACAGCATTTAGAAATCCAAATAAAGATCAAATTTCTCTGAAATTTCAATCACCTTTGTTAAATCAGTTAATTTGAGGATTAATGTATTAAAGCAACATAAGCTGGCTTATTGTGTTACATACAGACATGGAATTGGATTTCGGTGTCATTCAGTTAATGCAAAACAGACTTGTGTGCATTACTAGAAGTTAAGTTGTTAAGTACACCCTGGTTACCACAACAGAGCTTGTGTAATTTATTTGGTACAGTTCTTAATTTTTACTTTAATGTTAATGTTTTCTTGGTCATCCTAACTAACTTATTTTCAACCTATTTGATTTATAAAATAATAATTTAATGAAATAATTTTTAAGTTGAAAGAAAAATGTGCATTTGAATATTTTGCTAAATCACATCATTGCATAAATGAGGTGCACTGGAACATTTTTATCATTTGTACAGTCGTACAACTAAATAATAATTGCACTTCAGAAAACATTTTTTAAAAAAAGGAATAAACAGACCCTTTGACAGAGCACCATAATGCATTGAGTCTGGATTGTTCTTTGACCTTCACTTTCCTGCCCTATTCCTATATCCTTTGATTCATTCAAATCAGTGCAATGATTGATCTTTCGTGTGGTGCCCCCATAAGCCTCAGAGGTGGGAAATTCTGAGTGCTCAGAATCTTTTGTCCAGAAATTTCTCCTCATCTTAATCCCAAATGGTTGACCTCTGCTTCAAGTCTTTGTTCCCATCTCTCTAGCAATTCGTCCTTCCAACATTTATTCAGTTCAGCCCTTTAATGTCACATGTTTCAATGAATTCACATTTCATTCTTCTCAATTTTAGTTGGTTGAGTTCCAACATTATTAATCTCATCATAAAGAACAATCTCTACATCTTTGGGATCAATGTACCTGACTATAACACCATTAGATATGGCAGCAGAATTAAGCCATCTGGTCCGTTGAGTCTGCTCCTCCATTCAATCATGGCAGATTTTTTTTCAATCTCATTCTCTTGCTTTCTCCCAGTAACCCTTAACCCCTTTACCAGTCAAAAACCTGTCAATCTCTGACTTAAATAAGCCCAGTGACTTGGCCTCTACAGCCCTCTGTTGCAATGAATTCCACAGATTGACCATCCTCTGGCTGATGAAATTTCCTCTCTTCTCAGGTTTAAGGGCATCCCCTTATCCTGAGGTTGTGCCCTCGAATCCTGACTCTGAAACTAATAAAAGCAGCCTCCTATCTATCCAGGCTTTTTAGTATCCGATAGGTTTCAATGAGATGCTCCCTCGTTCTTCTGAATGACATCAATCCAAAGCAAATATATTTTTGAAGTTATGAGATCAAACCAAATCTCTCTGTGGTACTCAGTGTGTGTGGCCTCATCAAGAATGTATTTCGATCTGTTTGGACTTGTTTTTCTCTTATAATCTGATCCTTTTTGATAGTAGCCAACATTTCATGTGTTTAAATCTGGAATATACCTCAGCAAAATGTTCCTCTTAATGCTTACATAGTAATGTGTTTCTGAAATGTATTTGAATTGTCTATAGCAGTGGTTTTGTTAGTCATTAGTGCTGTGATTAGTGATTGTTTTGTTGGTTGTATTGGTATTGTAAATTACTTCAAGACAGCTATTATTTCAATAACTATCTATTAGAATATAAACTCAGAATTTTTGAAATTTCAAACCCACTTTCCCGCCTGACCCTTGCAAAAAAGCAAGTTTTCAAGTAGATGTAATGGATGAAAGGTCAATGACCGATCTCTGTTGCTGTTGCTGACTGGTTTATTTTCATATTTAAATTGGAGATTGGAAGAAAGTTTACATGGAACTGGGAAATATTTTATTCACAACATAAACAAATTGCAGAGGAAGTGTATGAAATCATTAAGAAATATTGGATCAAGAACACTTGAATTTGCTACTGACTTCTCATGTAAACACAAGTTTTGTGCCTATCTCTAATGTAGTATTATGTAGTGTTGTGTTTACATGAAGACAAGTCCTGTATATTTTAGTGCTTGGCCTGATTCCAGTTCTTAGCTTGGAGTCATCAGGTCTCATGCAGTCAGACTTGGAGCTGGTCCAGTAACTTTACCATAATGACTGGAATGTAAAAGCCTTCTATTCAAAAGAGTTTTAATGTAAATAAAACTGCTTAGCGTGTGTGTATGAAATATAG
This sequence comes from Hypanus sabinus, assembly GCF_030144855.1. Classification (NCBI taxonomy): domain Eukaryota; kingdom Metazoa; phylum Chordata; class Chondrichthyes; order Myliobatiformes; family Dasyatidae; genus Hypanus; species Hypanus sabinus. The sequence goes on along the minus strand of NC_082738.1, from coordinate 39,141,115 downwards.
AATCTATGCCACATTTCTTAAATGATAGACCAGACTAGATATCAAGTGGAATAGAGAATATTAATTAGCAGCATCAGTTCAAAAGAACATACAACCCCAGGATAAGGGCATGCATGTATAAGAGGTGACGGATGTGGTTTCATTCTCTTGAATCTGATCTCATGTGGTAGAGGTGAAACAATTGGTGTCACAGAGAGGGCAGCTGACCAGGACTCTTCCAAGGCCACTCAAATAACTGTACAATTACAGGTGTCTCAGTTATGTGATCTATTCAGAATTCTCAGCAGGAGAGTGACAATCCAAGATTCAGTTAGTTTTAGTATATGAGTAGTATTTTGGCTGAAAGGATGAAGTATCAGTAGCAATATTTTACCCTTTGTTTATCGTGGGTTGATGTTTCTGCCCGTTAACATTTGTTATCTATTTGTAACTGGCCCTGAGCCTTACTTGATAAGCCATTTCAGAGAATAGTTAGGGGATAAGGTCATAAGATATCGGAGCAGAATTGGGCCAGTTGGCCCATCAAGTTTGCTCTGACATTTCATTGTGGCTGATCCATTTTCCCTCTCAGCCCCAATCTCCTGCTTTCTCCCTGTATCCCGTCATACACTGACAAATCAAGAATCTATCAACGTATGCCTTAAATATACCCAATGACTTGGCCTCCACACCCACCTGTGGCAACAAATTCCACAGATTCACCACTCTCTAGCTAAAGATATTCCTCCTTATCTCCATTCTAGATGGATGCCCTCTATTCTGAGGCTGTGTCCTCTGGTCTTAGACTCCCCACCATAGAGAACATCCTCTCCATATCCATTTTGTCGAGGCCTTTTAACATTCAATATGTTTCAATGAGGTCACCCCTCATTCTTTTGAACTTTAGTGAGTGGAGGCCCCGAGCCATCAAACTCTTTTCAGATGACAAGCCTTTCAATCCCGGAATCATTTTTGTGAGCCTCCTTTGAACCCTCTTCAATGTCAGCATGTCCCTTCTTAGATAAGGGACCCAAAACTGCTCACAGTACTCCAAGTAAAGCCTTACCGGTGCTGTATAAAGCCTCAGAAATGCATTTTTGCTTCTATATTCTAATCCTCTTGAAATGAATGCGAACATTGCATTTGCCTTCCTCACCCCAGATTCAATCTGCAAATTAACCTTTAAGGAATCCTGCACAAGGATTCCCAAGTCCTTTTTACACCTCAGATTTTTGAATTTTTTCTTCATTTAGAAAATATTTTTTCCAAAGTGCATAACCATACACTTCCTGTCACTGTATTCCATCTGCCACTTACTTGCCCAGTCTCCTTATCTGTCAAAGTCCTTCTATAGCCTCTCTACTTTCTCAAAACTACCTGCCCCTCCACCTATTTTTGTATCATCTGCAAACTTGGCCACAAAGCCATCAATTCCATCATCCAAACATTGGCATATAATATGAACAGAAGCAGACCCAACACAGACCACTGTGGAACACCACAAGTCACTGGTAGCTAACCAGAAAAGGCTCCCTTTGTTCCCACTCTTTGCCTCCTGCCAATCAACTATGCTAGTATCTTTCCTGTAATACCATGGGTATTATGGGTAATGATGACTTGTATTGCTTGGATCTGGAGTTTCACAGAGGCCAGACCAAGTAAGAATGGGAGAGTTTCTTGCTTGAAAGACATCAGTGAACTAGGTAGATCCAAGAGGATTGTCCTGAAGAAGGGTCTCAGCCTGAAACATTGACTGTTTATTCCTCTCCATAGATGTCGCATGACCTGCTGAGTTCCTTGCAATGAACCGGGTAGGTTTATACGCAATCCTGTAGTTTCACAGACATGAATGAATTTTTCAGGAATCAACCTATAAACTGCTTAAGTGAAAATGGATAAAAAAAGGTTGAAATGGAAATTTGGGTAACAGTTGGAACATGGGGTTCAAGCTCAGCTTCAAGGCTGAATGGAACGTAAGAATGTGCACTAACAGGTTCAGCTTGAAAAAGTAGCCAAAGAATCAGGAACGAAGTTCAAAAAATTTGGCACAACAGTGTTACAGGTTATCTCATACGTAATTAATTTTATGTTGCACTTCAGGATGTTTCAAAGTTTTATCATTAGAAGAGGTTTTAAATACACTGCAATAAACACTTGTAATTAAAAATAGATTTAATTTGGGACAGCATCCAGAGTTTTAAATTGTTGGACGTGTAGTTTGTTAAATTTAAAATATGATTGTGTGAAGGGAAAAAGAACAAAATTAATGAACCTTGAGTATGTCAACATTAGAAGGAATGTATTATATACCCGCAGCATCTATGGAGAGGCATAAAGAGCTGATGTTTTGGGCTGAAAAGTCGGCTCTTTATTCCTCCCCATAGATGCTGCCTGACCTGCTGAGTTCCCCCAGCATTTAGTGTGTGTTACTCTGGATTTCCAGCATCTCCAGAATCTCTTGTGTTTCTATTTTATCCCCAAGCAGTTATTTGGAATAGACATCTTTTAAGGGCATTTTAAAGCTGTGTTGAGTAACTTTTTAAAAAACAAAGTAATTGAATATTATAAGGACAAATAAGATCGCCAGGGCACATTTGCATTGATAAAAATGTTGGAGTAGGCACCCAGTGCTCTTTAATTGTTTAAAGAAACTGAACATTGTGCTTTGGGCAAAATCATTTATGGTGCCATGGTAGAAAGTAGAAAAAAAAAATTGCCTCTTTCTGTTGTCTTCTTGGTTTCTGGGGACACATGGGAAGTTTGAAGTGGAGAAATGCGGTGAAAGTTTGCAAGTTTTGATTTTTGAAATCTTTCTGAATCCTTAGCAATGACATGAATGTATCTAGAGTTTATCAAGTGTTGTATGTCACTGATTACAATCTTGCTAGGATGGTAGAAATGTCAATTTCAGAATGCAAGCACAGCTGAATAATTAAGATCGATGACCTAGATTTCCTATCTAGGTAAATCTGAGAGTAGAGAGAAATATTTTTGATTTTATCTACTTGTAAGCTTCGCTTCGCTCAGGGTATTTAAATTGGGGACAATCCATGGCAGAAACTATGCAGCTGGACACAGAAATCTCAATTTTCTAGCCACATATTTGTGATTTTAATTGCCTCATGACAACAATGGTTTTGTTAAGAGTCATTGAGTTATAGAGAGAAGCAGCGCAAAAACTGGCCTTTTGGAGCACTGGATCCAACAATCAACTGTTCTTTTATTTTATGGTAATCCTATGTGAGCCTATGTTAATAACTCCCTCACAGATTCTACCACTCACCTACACACCAGAGGCAATTTACAGTGGCCAAATAAAATACCAACAGTCACATTTTTTTGGATGTCAGGGGAATCCAGAACAGCAGCAGGAAAGCCCTGTGGTCACAGTGAACGTGAAATCTCCACATAGACAGCAGGGGAGGTCAGGATCAAACTTGAGTTCCCAGCACAGTGCGGCAGCAGCTCTACTGGCTGCATTACTCTGCTGCCTGATTAAGGAGGCATCTTATTGGATTAATTTGAATGATTTTTTTCAAGGAGCTCACAAAGAGTGTCGATGAGGGTAGTACAGTTGATGTAATCTACATGCACTACAGTAAGGCCTTTGACAAGTCCTACCTGGGAGAAGAAAGTCAGTGAGTAAGTAGGAAATTAACTCCCACAAAATAAGAACTTCCAGGCAAGTTGGATCAGGAAAAGGGTGCTGATTGAAGATTCTTTTTTTAATTGGAAGCCTGTATCAGAGATTGGTACTGATATTCTTCTCTTTGTGAATGAGGGTATAATTAGAAAGTTCGCACATGACATTGAGGGGTATGGTAAATGTAAGCAGGCTTTTCCCACTGAGGTTGGGTGAGATTCAAACTAGGTGTCATAGGTTAAGGGTGAAAGGTGAAATGTTCAAGTGGAACATGAGGTGGAACTTCTTCACTCAGAGGGTGGTGAGAGTGTGGAACGAGCTGCCAATGGAAATGATGGATGTGAGTTCAATTTCAAAAATTGAGAAATTTGGATTGGTATATGGACGTGAGAGGTATGGAGTACTATAGTCTGGGTGCAGTTAGATGAAATTAGGCAGATGAATAGTTCAGCATGGACTAAATGGGCTGAGGGCCTGCTTGTGTGCATGAATGTTGATGGTGTTGAAAGTGAGGAAAAGAACTCACTGTTTGACTGCAGATACATGTTGATGAGTTGGTAAGGAGGATTGAGCAGCAGCAGATGGAACTTAATCCTGAAAAAAGTTGAGGTGAGCCATTTTGAGAGGTCAAAAATAGAAGTGTATGCAGTGAATGGTAAATACTGACAAACATAGGGACTATGGTTTACATGTCTAAGGAATCCTGGAGCTGTAGCACAAGCAGAAAAAATGGTTAAGGATATTTGGATATGTATTTTACTAGAATATTAGAGCAAGGAGGAAATGGTTCAACAGTATGGAACAATTTTCACCAGGATGTTGTCTGAGATGGAGTGTTTCAACTATGAGGAAAAACTGGATATGTTGAGATTGTTTTCCTTGAAGTGGAGAAGGCTGAGGGGGTGGGGACCTTTAGTGAGGTATACAAGCTTGAAGGGCCTAGGCAGTGAGCAACATTTTCCCTTAGAAGAGGTGTTTCCCTTAGAAGAAGCTTGGGATAATTGGGAGAGGATTTGAGGAAGAATTTTGATTGGTTGGTGGCACCAGGTACACTCACAACATTATAAAAGCATTTGGATGAGCACTTTAAATACAATGACGTACAAGGCTGTGGGCCAAGTGCAAGAAACTGGGAATAGTACCAACGCTTGATGTCTGGTGTGGACATAGTGTTCAATGTCCCTGTTCTGTGCTGTATGACTAGATGATGGAAGAGTAGCTAATGCCAGCTATTTTATGTGGTAGTGGATTGATGTTTCACTCCAGATCTAGGGAATATCGCCTAAGCTCACACTGAATATTATTGGGGTTGTGCACTTAGCAGCTACTGCATATCCAATCTGAGTGTCTATCTGAAGAAAAGTTGGGGCCTGGTGTTCTTGTCAACATTTATTCCTCACTCAACACAAAACAGCTGAGCTTGTCATTTATTTTATTGCTATTTGTGGGAACTTGCTGTAATTTGGCTGCTCTTTTCTACATTCCAACAGCGACAATGGATTGAAATGAGCTGCGCACTCTGGGACATCTGGAAATCATGAACATTACATATCTAAGTGCTTTAGCTCTTTGTGTTTTCCCCCTTGTTTGTCTACAGAACAGTAAAAGGAGCATTGCAGAAATGAGTACTTTGGTTTAAAACTCTGGAGTGCCCCTAATATGTGAAAGGCCCCATGCAATTGCTGTTATGTTTGGATATTTGTATTACTATTGGCTGGCAAAGTAACTAAAAATAATTACAATAGCACATTTGCAACATTACTGTCAAATACATCAGGAAGACATGGTGACATTTGCATTATTTTTGTCAATATTTTCACAAAAATAAGATGTTCCATTGCTTTAGAACTTTTTTGAGATGAGCAGAAAAAAAAGTTACTCCTCAAATTGAGCATTGCAGAATTCTTGGTGGGTGACTGAGAGAATTAAGCTGAAACTATTTGAAATACTGGACTTAATATTTGATGATTATGTCAAATTGCCTCCAGAATGAAGAAGGTGCTTAAAACTATGAAGCACTTTTGCACTGCGCATGATCCCAAGATACAATCAAAGTTCAAAATGAATTTATTATCGAAGTACATATGTCACCTCATGCTACCCTGAGATTCATTTTCTTGCTGACATTCATTATAGAATAAAGAAATACAATAGTCAGTGGATAAAGTACACACAAAGACTGACAAAGAATCAAAGTGCAAAAGAAGGCAAACTGTGTAAATACAAAATAAATAAATACATATTTCTGAGAACATGAGTTGTAGAGTCCTTGAAAGTGAGTCCATAGATTGTGGAATCATTTCAGAGTTGAGATGTGTAAAATTATTCTCCCCCAGTTCTGATGTTTGAGGGCTAATAACTGTTCCTGAACCAGATGGTGTGGGACCTAAACCTCCTGTATCTGCTTCCCAATGACAACAGCAAGAAGTGAGCATGGCCTGGATGATTGGGGGGGGAAAGCTTTGATGATGGATGCTGATTTCTTCTGGCACTGTTCCTTGTAGGTGTGCTCAATTTTGGAGAGAGCTTTGCCTGTAATGGACTGGGCTGCAACTGCCACTGTAGAGTTTTCCATTCTTGGGCACTAGTGTTTCTGTACCAGACTGTGATGCAACCAGTCAGGATACTCACCACTGTGCACCTATAAAAGTTTGTCAAAGTTTTAGATGGCATGCCAAAATCTGCACAAACTTCTAAGAAAGTAGAGGTGCTGTCATGCCTTCTTCGTGATGGCACTTACTTGCTGGAAACAAGCCACAGAAGTAGTAATGGCAGAATAGCTTTCTTAGTGGCAAAGCCGATGAGGTTATCAGAAGACCAGCAGATCACCTGAATACAAAAATTCCAAAAGCTGCAAGACATATGACTGTAAAGTAACAATGCCTTTCCATGGGCATTATGAAATTGATACCAGTGTCAATGCTCTTTCAAAATGACCATTGGTCACAGTATTAGGGAAAATTACACTGGAGTGGGTGGTGTATGTGGGATTATTGGGAAGGAGGGATGGCTTTTGTGCACCAGGTTCTTTAAGGAAAAATCTGGCAATAAAGACAACAGAGTGTTTAGACTCTGGGTGTGGAGGTGGGTGGGGAATATTTCAGAGGTGTCAATTACAACTTGTGGTGAAGAATTCAATGAATGATGAGACTAAGAAACCAAGTGAATTCATATTTAATTGAATTTACATCAGTACATTGATGTAAAACTCTGTAAATTGTTAATGGTTACTATCAGTTTATTGGGAAGCATTGCAATGTGTGCACTTGTTTCATGGGATATGACATTTCATAAATTGCGTGCCAAATATTTCTGTTGGTAGAGAGTTACTGGCTTCAATGAACATTGTTCTATTGATAGTTATACCTGTTATTTGCTTTTGGAAGCAGCACACTAAAAGTCAATGGATGCTCACAATTAATTGCAGGCCAAGAGAATATGCCTCTGTAGTCATTTGTTTTAGCCAATGCATAAAAATAGCTTCCTGATATTCACTGGAGACTTGCCTGACCCGCTGAGTTCCTTCAGCAAATTGTATGCTGCTCCTGATATTCACTGTTGAGGCATAGGTAACTAAGTATGAACACTATTTCTCTGTCTTAGATCATTCTACACTTTGCATTATTGTTTTTGAGAGAAATGAATAAAGAACGAACTCATTGAACTTTGTTTTTTCACCAGTTAGTGGGGAGAGGCACTTGATTCCTGAGCTTTGGCTTCATTCACAGCTGGCTCTTGTAGATTGAATTTCATCTGATGTGTTGATTGTCATTCATTTTATTTTGGCACCAAGTTGACTGTTGATTTTGTAAATTGAGCCCATCATCTGTCTATTTAAATATTAGTGAACTAGTATAACTGCTCATTGATTATTCACCTTTGAATTATCATGTATTTCGGTTATAAAAAACTTACCCTGATAAAGATTTACCATATGGACATAAATTGGCTTAGAAAGTAAGTGCCCTTACATGGTATAGTGCTTACTGGCTGTGTGTTCATTTCAGTTTGGGTACTTTAGTCCAGGAGAGGTGGAGCATGTTTTTAAGTATAGCTTCTGGTGCTTAAACATTGTCCAATAATTTTTATAAATACAGGTAAAGGTTGATGAATGTTTAACCATATCTGTTGTTGGTTTAAGATGGCGCTGGTGAAACACAGTGATGCTTTAGTGGCAGCAAACAAGACTACTAACTACTCAATTAATCACACTTCTTTCTCGAAAGTGATCTCTGCAATCAACAGCCTGTAACCTCCCTTTCAGAGTTGAGCTTTTGAGCTGCCTGTATGACCTGGCATTTTTGCGGTGTGAATTGAAGCCTCAAAGGTGCAGGACAGTTGTGGCATGGTATGTACAGGCTGAATTGAGGTGGCAGGGCATGGGCCCTAGAGCAAGGATCAGGCCAATGTATGGCCACTGCTGGAGCAGACTTGGAGCTGATCTGAAGTGGCATATTCGAGTTGAAGCAGAGTCGAGGCAACAGGGCCTGGGCCTGAGAACGAGGAACGAACTGAGGTTTGGCCTATTTAAGCACCGTGCCAGATTGAAACTGTAAGGGTGTTGGAGCCAGAGGTGAGTGATGGGCCAGTGTTCAGCTTGCTGCTTGGCAAGGTTTACTCGTCTCTGCAGTGAACTGAGGCTGCAGCCTGCAACTAACATGCAGTGTTGACATGCTTCGTGAACTTTCATTCTGAATGTTATTTGCTTACGTTTATTGGTTGCATGATTTGTTCTTTTTTTGCACATTGAATGTTTGTCAGTCGTTTTTTAATGGGTTCTATTGAATTACTTTATTTTACGGCTCGCTGTAAAGAGATGAATCTCAAGGTTATATATAGTATACATTGATAATAAATGTACTTTGATCTTTGAATATCCCACAAACATTTTCCACCTCTCCCCTCTCAATTTGCTTCATCCACCCTCACCCATTCACCCACCTTCCATCTCTCCTGGTTTCAGCTATTACCAGCCACTTGAACTCCTTCCCCACCTTGCATCATCTTACTCTGGCTTCTTCTCCCTCCCTTTCCACTCCTGATGAAGGGTCTCTGTCGACTGTTTCTCTGTTAAGAAGAAGAGGTGAAAATGGGATGAAAAAATATCCATGTCTTAAATTTACCATCTCTTCAAAATATACTCAATCTCAAAACAATTGTCTTACCAGAGTTCTGCTATCTTAATAGGTATTTTTTTAAAAAGTTTCAAAATTGTAGAGTTTTTATAGCAAAACAACAAAATATGGAGGGACTGTCAAAAATTGTTTTTAAGGTTGAGTATTTTTAGAATATGCTGAAAAAGCTTTCTCATAATGGGGGATCACAGGGTGCACTCAATAACAAAATCATTTTCGGTAATGCTTTTAGTCTCCAGTATCTGGACTGTGGGTGGAGGGAGGAGAACAGTTATAATCCACCTCTGGGAAGTAGATTTAATCAGAAAAGAAACTGGTCTACTCTAAAGTACTTTACCCAAGAAGATATTCATAAACAGAGAACATTCCAGACACGGTCTGAACAGTCGGTTTTTTATGTGGGTAGCCAGACTGATTGGCAATGTTAGTATTTCTATGTATTTTAGCAATTCCATGCTTAAAGTAATCCAAAAGTGAAATACTGCAGCTAATGGAAATCTGGAACAAAAAGAAAGGAAAATGCTGAGTATAGTCAGTAACCCATGAAACATCTATGAAAAGAGAGACAGTTAACATTTCAGAGGAAGTGTGGTAACCAGGGGTACTGAATGACACTATAGTGGTGTAGCCAGCTGAAAGACTGGTTGCAGCATGTCCATTAGGTGCCAATATGAAACGACAAGTGATATCTGAAATACCATAAGAGTGGGGACAAATATTGGAAAATTAAGGTATAAAACTCAAACGGATGAATATTTGTAAGTGCTAATTTGGATGTTGAGCCTTGAAGACTGTAATGTAACAAGTTGGATACAATAGTTTTCCTCAAGCTTAAACTAGGTTTTATTGGAACAGTGTAGGAGGTCAAAGGCAGAAATCAGTGCGGGTGTAGAATGGAGAATTAAAGCAAATGGCAGATTTAACCTTAAGCCACTCTTGCAGGTGGAATGGAAGAAACCACATTATCATTTTTAATGCATTGTGCTAAATTACTTTGTAGAATAAGTTCAAGTAAATTGCTGTTTCACCTCTCTTTACAGTTAATTTCCAGCACTCTCCTGTTTTAGTGAAAATTCATTGATCTCAAATGTTAATTCTGTTTCCCTCTCTTCAGAAGTACTGGCCTAATAAGTAGTTTGGGTTTTGTTTGGGTCTGTAGGCTCTGGGACAGAAAGGGGTGACAGGGCAGGTGTCACATATTCTGTGTAGCACAGGATGGTACTATGGGATTGGGTATTGGTGGAGATCAGAATATGAGGGCACCCCTAGACAGACTTCTTCCCTCTCTCTCATCATTGGACAGACTGTTCTCTCTGTGACTGTCTGGTCCATATCTCCAACTCTGACTCCTACAGTTTCTCTGCAACCTAATTTTATTTCCGTTTTAATTTTTCCCAGTTCTGTTGAAAGGTTGTGGACCTGAAGTGTTAATTGTGTTTTCTATGTTTCATTTTGATAACGGAAACTGCAGTTTTCTTGTGTGTTCCTCCGTTTGTACATTTGTGTTACAAAAAGTAATTGATAAACTTTTTACTTTTGTAGGTTTTTAACCTTTCTATTGTAGAGATCAGACGAATGAAATGTTTGGTTTCTGATTCTAATGCTAGAGTTGACTGTTCTCTGTGGAGATGGTTATTAGCTATATATCTTTGGGGTTGGAGAGTCCAGGTTCCTCATTTGGTATTTCCAACTAAAGAATGAATATCAGATCAGGGCAGGAGTGGGTTCACCAATGATGTGTTGTTACATACAAAGGAATTGGCAAAGTGCATCATGTAGTTACTTCCACAATTTCAGGCTATCCTAAAAAGCTTGAAGGCACTGTTCAAATTCAGGTTTATTATCATGGCATACATACCCATGAAAATCAACCTTTTGCAGCAGTAGTACAGTATATGACAGACATAAATTAGATTGAAAAATAACATAGAGACATTAGTGCCGTTTGAGATCAAAAATAGTCTGGGGCAGAATTATAGTCTTTCAGGTTGGTTCAAGAAGAAACTTTGTTGAATCTCGAGCAGCAAGTCTTCCGACTCCTGTACAGGGATCTGATGGCACCAATGAGTAGAGGGTGACGGGTCCTTAATGAGGAGAGTTGTCTTCCTGAGACATCATCTCTTATAGATGCCCTCTGATGGAGGGAGCTATACCCATTTTGGATCTGGCTGAGACCATCCCACTCTGTGGCCTCTTTCAATACTGTGCATTGGAGATTCCATACAAGGCTGTGATGCAACCAGTCAGAATGCTTTCCACTGTATATCTGCGAACATTTGTCAGTCTTCAGTGACGTTCCGAATCTCCTTGAACTTCGAAGAAAGTAGAAACACTTGCTTTCTTCATGACACTGGGCCCAGGATAGATCCTCCAAGATGTTAACACTTAGGAACTTGAAGCCGTTTACCCTTTCCTCAGCAGATCCTTCAGTGAGAACTGGTATTAGTTCACTTGACTTCCCCTTCTTTAGTTTTGTTGATGCTGAGTTTAAGATTGTTGTTATGACAGCATTCGACCAGCTGACTTAGTTCCCAACTGTATGCCTCTCTATCAATTGTTCGTCATTCTGCCTTGTAAAGTAGGAAACACAGCAGGAAATTTGTACACAAGAAATAACAAAGCATTAATTGAGTAGAAAATCTACTACTTTTTTGAATATTGGTTGAGTTCCAAATTCTCTTGCTCTTAAAAATAATACCATGGAATTTTGTTTTGCATCTACCTTAAAAAAAATCTTGGGATTCATGGATTAAATTGTCCTTTGAAGGACTCTGGTGCCTGTACTAGAATGATGCCAGCCTATATTTTATGATTAAGTCTGATGAATCTTCTCGGTCATTACTGAACCAGAGCTTTGATTTGAAACTGTGATTGCTATCTAGGCTATTAACTGAAGAATGATTGTTGAGGATGGGTACTCAGAGCACTGTCTGTCTCCAAAGTGAACCTTAGCTGGAATCAGCAATTCAAATACTGAGAGTTTAAGAACATGCAAAGAGGAGTGGGCTCAGACCAACTCATTTCGGGCATATCCATCCAAACCATTAGTAGTATTTAGAGGAGGCACTGCCTCAAGAAAGTAATATCCATCATCCAGGCCATGCTATCTTACAGCTACCATGGGGTAGGAGATACAGAGGCTTGAAACCTCACACCAGAAAGAGTTCAAAACTAGATACTGTATTTCCATTCAACTGTCTAGTTCTTGAAATAACTGGCACAACCCTAATCATTACAGTTTGGCAGCACTATGACCACTTAGATCACTTGGCACTAAAGTGAGCTACTTTTATTCTAATTGTGTTCAGTTTTTGCTTAATTTATGTTTTTTTCTTGTGAATGCTGCTTATCTGATGTCATGTGCCTGTGACACTGCAAGTAAGTTTTTCATTGCACCTGTGCACACATATACTTATGCATATGACAATAAACTGAACTTCAAGTCTTTATGTTCCACCTTCCCTTGGCTTTTAGTAAATGCGAGTAGCAGTTGCCTGACAAAACTTGGCAGCTTCCATGTCTATACAGGTATGCCACTATTTTGATATTTTTGTACATGCCTCAAGGCTGGAGTCTCTCAGGCGTGCAGATATGTTTCATTGCTGAACTGACTGACTACTGAGGATGCCTTGGGCAGCAAACATTGTTGTTCAGGAATCACAGCACGTTTGGTTAAAAAAAAAGACCCCTTTTATTTTTGCTGCTGGTAATTCACTCTTCCTGTAAGCTTCAAAGGGGGCTTGGCAACAGGACCCTCAGTTTGTAATGTGATTAAATTCATTTTATAGAAACAAACAGGATGTGTCGGCTCTCTTTAGCCAATATAAATTTACCGTCTGCTTGAAGCGAAGTACAACTTTTTGATGTGTATGTAAAGGTCAGGGGTACCAGGCAAGACTTGTAAACTTCATTTTCCTGAACATTAAACCAAATTGTCTCAAAGACTCTGACATTGTGTTTTACTGGTGCTAATGCTACTTGCTGCTTGTTAATTCATGAAGATCATGTGTATGTGCCTGCATGTATTAATGGAGTGATATCTTTTACCAAATAATGTAGCATAAATAATGAGAAGAGTCATGGTTGATCAGTGCACTGGTACTGGAAGCTGCAGTTGATCATGATCAGGTGCTTTGTTCTCTCAACTGAAATGACCTACTTCGTGTTGGGCAGTTTTAACAGGAGATAGCAACGGTTAAAAAATGTCACTGCTTTCTGATTCAAAGGCCAATACTGGAATTATACTTCCATTGCTCCTATAGTTGTAAGAATAAGCATGGACTGAGTTGGCAAACAAGTTTCTGCAGGACTCACAAAACCTACATTGCACCATTACAGGTATCTTCATAAATATCATGAAGTTTAGTTTAAAAGAGGATTAGTTTAAAAGAGGGCTTCCATTTATACCATGCCTCTACACCCCTTTCAGGACATCCTAAAATCTCATAAAGGTCTTTTTGAAGTAGAGTTTGTTGTCAATTTGAAAAATTCTGTTGCAAATTTGTGTTTCCATGAATAGTAATGTGAAAATGGCCTGATCATCTCCATTGTTAGCAAAGTTGAGTGCAATTTAACTGGTGAACAAGACGTCAACTATAGGTTTCCTTCAAAGTATTTCTTCAAAGTACAAAGCCGTCTTTTATACACAGCTGAGAGAACAGAACAGACGTCACCTTAAAGTCTTATCAAAAAAGCAGCTTCTCTGGCAATGCAGCATTCCCTCAGTTCTGCATTGGAAAAGGATTTTTAAGGTGATGCTGTAGAATAACAGTCTGGGAAACTTCTCTTTCATGTCTGTACATTAATGTAAATGAAAAACATGGCAGTTTCTGAAAATAACCAGCCAATCTACAATACCAATTTTGCACCCTGACAGGAAGCTTAAAATCAACCCTCTCTCAGCATCACTACTTTGAGCACCAAATTATGAATACAAATGATACAGAAATACTAGTCTTGGTGCCAGAGGTTTACATTGTGCTAATTAGTATGAATGAAAATAGTTCAACAATAATTTTATTTGTATTCACACAATTTTTGCTAACAAGTAGTAGTATCGTTTGTGTAACGTGTTACAGGCATTGCCCTGGTGTTTATTACTCATCCCTGAATGCCCTTGAGAAGATGCAGTCAGCTGTTACCTTGAGCTGTTGTACCCTTGCAAAGAAACTGTAACACTTTGTATGTGCTTTCTCGGATGTTAAGTAAACTCAGTAGGCCACAGTAAATTATCACAGGCTCATGGTTGAAATTTGAACTACTTTTCCTTACAGTTTATTAAATGAATTCAAGCCATGATCAGTTACATATTGTTTGAAATAATTAAATGTGATCTTTCGCTTTTTTAACAGCTTCAAATAACCACTCAAGTGTTAAGTTCCTCTTTACTATTGTGTGCAAGTAGACAGGATGTGGAGAAAGACTAGGCAGCGTCACATATAAACCCCTGAAGGAATTGATCTACACATTTTGCTGTGGTCAGTTTTGCTTCCTGTTTCATGGGTGTGACTCTAGTTTTCAACCATTTGATGGACTTGTGCAATATGCAGGTCTGAAAACAAAGTTATCCGTGTTTGCTTGATGGTCCAACATAGCGGTTTAAAATTCAAATTATATGACACTGATCATCTGCTTTTTCTAAGCTGTCACATTGCCTCTCTTGATCGATTCAACATTGTTAAAACAGCGTGAAGCAAAATGAGATCATACTTAAGATCAGAATTAAATTTACTTTGTTCAAGAGCAGCATTGATCGAGGTTGTCACAAAGTGAATTATCTGATTGTCTGTGTCAAGACACTGGAGCACGCAGGTTCAAGCCAGGAGATAATATAGACAGTCAGTAATTCCTTAACTATTTTAGTCTAGCTACACATGGACTTCATGGTCAGACTGTAAACCAAGCTGGCCAGGTTTAACACTGAATTTTTTGGTTGAACAAGTGTCAGTTGCCAGAAGGCTGAGAAAGGGGGAAAAAAGATTACAGATTGGAATGCAAACAATGTGCAACTCATGAAATGCATGCCAAGAATAAGCCTTCAACTTTGGTTGTGGATCAGCAAAGGTGGCAGAGAGAAAGAATTTAGTTCAGGGTATCTTAATGTGTGAGCACTTTGTCCAAAACATGCTTCAATCAGTCACCAAAGAAAAATGTTTTCACTCTCCACAGCTTTACATCTCCTTAACCTTTTGGGTACCAGAGAATAATGCAAATCTCAAAACATCTGGGTTGGCTTTTCTGAAGTTTCCCTTTTGCACAAATCTTAGTGTTACAGCTGCAAGTATTTAAATCTGCGATAGAACTGTACAGCACAGTAGCACATCCTTCAGTCCATCATGCCTACACTAACCATGATGCCAGTCTAACTGATCCTGTCTTCCTGCATTTGGTCCGTGCAGCTCTTATCCCACCTACTCATGTGACTTTTTAATGTTGATATCATTTGTACTTTTGTCTTCTTCCTGGCAGCATGTCATGTCAAAAAAACATGTTAGGAGCATGTATCCAGGCACCTAACATTCTGTTTTTTTTTAAAAAACTTTGCTTTTAAACTTTACCCCTCTCACCTTAAATGTATGTCTGACATTTCCACCTGGGGGGAGCGGGAGGGGGAGGACTATGACCATCTATCCCATCTCTCCTAATTTTATGTGCTTCTGTCAGTTTGCTCCTCAGCCTTGACCACTCCAGAGAAAATGATCTACGTTTGTCCAATCCCTCCTCATAACTAGTACACCCTCAATCCAGAAAATGTCATGGTTATTTTGAAGTTAAGTGTTTAAAACAATTTCATCATTTTTCCCATGTCTTTTTCAGTTTGGTTTTTAAACTTTTGTCGCAATACATTCATTACTGAGTCAGAGGATTGTGGGTTGGTGCCCCTCTGCAGAACTTAAACATAAACCTTAGCCTTACATTTGTATTGAATAGAGTTCCACATTGTCTGGAAATACTGTTTATTGGATGAGATGTCAAAAGTTTGTTCATTTCTTTCTTGAAAATTAAAAAAAATCATTCCAATGTAATGTTCTTTCAGTTGACATCAGCAAATAGATTAAATACAAAATTTGTTTGACTAGTTGTGAAATCTTGCTGTGTGCAGATTTTTTCCCATTTGTCAGCTCTGTTTCATTTGGCAGTAATCTCACCTTTGAGTCAGGAGGTTGCAGGTTCAAGTTTCACTCCCCAGACTTGAGCAAAAAAAAAATAGGCTGACACACTAGTAACCTTGTGAGGAAGTGGTGCAATATTGGTGGCACCATCTTCCAGATGAACTGTTAAATAGAGATGTCACCCTTCACAGGTGGGTGTAAAATGTCCCATTGCACTGTTTCTAAGAAGACTGGTGAAATTAACCTCCTGTTGTCCTCAACAATAACATTAACATTTTCTGACGAAGAGTCCCTGACATGAAATTGTTTGCAGAAACACAAGAAATTTTGCAGATGCTGGAAGTCTTGAGCAACACATGCAAAATGCTGGAGGAACTCAGCAGGTCAGGCAGCATTAAGAGGGGAAATTAACAGTCAACATTTGGGCCAAGACCCTTTATTTATTCCCCCTCCCCCATAGATGTTGCCTGCCCTGCTAAGTTCTTTCAGCATTTTGTGTGTTGCTGAAATATTATTAGTTTCTCTTTCCACAGATGCTGTCTGACTTGCAGAGTATTTACAGCAATTTATTTATTTATTTTATTTAGGAATACCAAAGAGCCTCTTAAATTCCTGTCATATCTGCCTCCTCCTCCACCACCACTGGCAGTGCATTTCCAAGCACCTATTGCGCCTCATGTAAGAAAGAAACTTGCCCTGCACATTTCCTTTGAACTTTCCCCCTTCCCCTTAAATACATGCCCTCTACTAATAAGACATTCCAACCCTGAGGAAAAGAAATCAGCTATCTACCTATGCTTCTTGTAATGTTACAAATTTCTGTTCTTTTGTATTTATTCATTTACAAGATATGGGCATTGCCAGCTAAGCCAGTATTTATTGCCCATCCCTAGTTGCCCTTGAAAAGGTCTTGAACCACTGCAGTCCCTGAGTGCTATTAGGGAGGGAATTCTGTGATTTTGACCCAGCGACGATGAAGGAATATGTTTCCAAGTCAGGACAGTGAGTGACTTGGAGGGGAATTTCCAAGAGGTGATGTTCACAGGTATTTGCCGTTCTCCGTCCTTCAAGATGGTAGTGGTCGTGGATCTGGAAGGTGCTGCCTTAGGAACTTTGGTGTGTTGTTGCAGTGCATCTTGTAGATAGTACACACTGCTGCAACTGTTCATCGATGGTGGAGAGATTAGATGCCTGTGGAAGGGTTAATGATCAAGTTGGCGGCCTTGTACTGGATGGTGTCAACCTTCGAGTGTTGCTGGAGCTGCACTCATTCAGGTGAGTGATGAGTATTCCATTATACTCCTGACCTGAGCCTTGTAGATAGTGGACAGGTTTTGGGGTGTTGGGAGGTGAGTTAAATGCCGCAGGATTCCTAGCCTTTGACCTGTTCTGGTAGCCACGTTCAAATGGCGAGACCAGTTCAGTTTCCTGTCAGTGGTAACCCCCAGGATGTTGGTAGTAGGGATTTCAGTGCTGGTGGTGCCACTGAATGTCAAGGGATGATGGTTAGAGCCTCTCTTGTTGGAGATGGTCATTGCCTGGCACTTTGATGCCTTGAATGTCACTTGCCACTTGTCAGCCCAAGCCTGGATATTGCCAGGTCCTGCTGCATTTGGGTATGAACTGCTTCACTATCCAAGGAGCCACGAATGGTGTAGACCATTGTGCAGTCATTTGCAAATATCCCCACTTCTGACCTTATGATGGAAGGAGGGTCATTGATGAAGCAGTTGAAGATGTTTGGTCTGAGGACATTTCCCTAAGGAACTCCTGCAGTGATGTCCTGAGGATGAGATTATTATCTCCAACCACCACAATCATCTTTGTGTCAGGTCTGTTTCCAACCAGAGGAGAGTTTTTCCCTTAATTCCCATTGACTCCATTTTCACTCGGGCACCTTGATGCCATTCTTGGTCAAATGCTGCCTTGATGTCGAGGGTTATCACTCTCACCTCACCTCTGGTATTTCGCTCTTTGGTCCATGCTTGGATCAAGGAAGTGATGAGGTCAGAAGCTAAGTGGCCTTGATGGAACCCAGACTGGGCATCCGTGAGCAGGTTATTGCTGAGTAGGTGCTGCATGATAGCACTGTTGATGACCCCTTCCATTACTTTGCTGATGATTGAGAGTAGGCTAATAGGGCAGTAACTGGCTGGGATGGATTTGTCCTGTTTCTTGTGTACCTGGGCAGTTTTCACATTGTCGGGTAAATGCTGGTGGGTGTTGTAGCTGTACTGGAACAGCTTGGCTAGTGGCGCGGCAAGTTCTGGAGCACAAGTCTTCAGGACTATTGATGGGATTTTGTCTGGGCCCATAACCTTCGCAGTATCCAGTGCTTTCGGCTGCTTCTAGCTATCACGTGGAGTGAATCGGATTGGCTGCTTACTGATATCTGGGATGCTGGGGAGCTGGATCATCTACTCGGCACTTCTGGCTGAAGATTGTTCCTAATGTCTCAGCCTTGTCTTTTGCACTGGTGTGCTGGGCTCCTCTATCATTGAGGATCGGGATATTTGTGGAACCTCCTCCTCCAGTAAGTTGTTTGATTGTCCACCACCATTCATGGCTGGATGTGGCAGGAGTACAGAGCTCAGATCTGATCTGTTGGTTGTGGAACAACTTAGCTCTGTCTGTTACTTGCTGCCTATGGTGTTTGGCATGAAAGTATTCCTGTATCATGGTTTCACCAGGATAACGCCTCATATTGAGGTATGTCTGGTGTTGTTCTCAGCTTCATTGAACCAGGGTTGATCTCCTGGCCTGGTGGTAATGTTAGAGTGGGGGATATGCCGTGCCACGAGTTTACAGATGGTAGTTGAGTACAATTCTGCTGCTGCTGATGGCCCATAGCACCTCATAGATGTCCAGTCTCGGGCTGCTAGATCTGTTCAAAGTCTATCCCATTTAGTGTGGTGGTAGTGCCACACAACAATGTGGAGGGTTTCTTTAATGTGGAGATGGGATTTAGTCCCCACAGATACTGTGCAGTGGTCATTTCTACCAGTGCTGTCATGGACAGAGACTTTCACAGCAGGCAGGTTGGTGAGAATGTGGTCAAGTGTGTTTTTCCCCTCGTTGGTTCCTTCATCACCTGCTGTAGTCCCAGTCTAGTAGCCATGTCCAGTAGGATCCGACCAGCTCGGTCTGTGGTGGTACTACCGAGCCACTCTTAGTGATGGACATTGAAGTCCCCCACCCAGAGTACATTCTGTGCCCTTGCCTCCCTCAATGCCTCCTCCAAGTGCTGTTGAACATGGAGAAGTACTGATTCATCAGCTGAGGGAGGATGGTATGTGGTAATTAGCAGGAGGTTTCCTTGCCCATGTTTAACTTGGCGCCACGAGACTTTATGGGGTCCAGAGCCAATGTTGAGAGTTGCCAGGGCAACTCCCTCTCTACTGTATACCACTGTGCCATCACCTGCTAGGTCTGTCCTGCTGGTGAGACACTACATACCCAGGAATGGTGATGGTGGAGATACCCCCTCAGATCCAGATCCCTTATAGTAGCTGCCTTCTAATTCAGGCAGCATCCTGGTAACTCCACATCTTCTCCAAAGCCTCCACATCCTCCCTCGAATATTGAATGCAGTACTCCAGTGGAAAATGTGTCCATACGCAGAGTATATGTTCTTGGCATGAAACCTTTGGGATAGGATGAGCTGAAACCTTGCATGTTAAATATCTCTGCGAGGGCCTCTGCAATTTCTGCATTAGCCTCCTAGAGGGTCCGAGGGGACACCTTGTTGGGCCCTGGCGATCTATCCACCCAAATTTGCCTCGACAGCTAACACCTCCTCCTCACTTCTTTTAGACTTTTGTGTCCATCTCCCGAGTAAATGCAGGTGCAAAATATCTTCACCATCTCTTTTGGCTCTACGCTTCGATTACCACTCTGATCTTCCAGAATACTAATTTTGTCCCTTGCTCTCCTTTTGCTCTTAATTTATCTGTAGTAGCCCTTGGGATTCTCTTTCACCTTGTTTCTCAGAGTCATTTCATGCCTTCTTTTAACCCTCTTGATTTCTTTATTATGTGCTCTCTTGCATTTCTTGTACTCTTCAAGTACCTCATTTGTTCCTACCTGCTAGGCACCTCCTTTTCTTAACCAGAGCCTCAATATCTCAAAAAGCAGTTTCCCTCAACCTATTATCCTTGTCTTTTATTCTGACAAGAAAATACAAACTTTGTGGTCTCAGAATTTTACTTTTTCAAAATTTAACTTACTTGAGATAAGAATAGCAACTCCTCTCCTATGTCCTGATTTATATGAGGAGAGAAACAAATTAGTGAAGCCCATTCTCTTTAGTTTTCTATGCTCATTATCACTTAAATGAGTTTCCTGTAAATATACTACATGGGCTTGTTCTTTTTTCATTTTGGATAAAATTCTATTATGTTTGATTGGATTTAATAGTCCATTGACATTAAAAGAAATGAATTTTACCTTGTCCTTAGCCATCTGTATTTATCAGTCAATGTATCATTGAAATTAGCAGAATAAAACTTAATGGATCTACTCCCTGAACAAATAAGAACCAAGAAACGTAAATAATAACAAAAATGGCAACGAACGTGTGATTCCAGTGCTGAGGTCTCTAGTAGATGACCCTGCGTTGAGCTGGAGGAAATGTCTAGCTGTGGGGGATAACCCCTCTTACTTGTGAGTTGAGGGCCCCCATTGCAGTATTCATAAAAGTTAGTGAACAAATCCATTACACAGAAAAGATTTCCCTGTGTACTCCTCCTATATATATATCCACACACACACACATATATATATTCTCATTTTGGTGGGGAAAAAGGTGTAAGTGAGCGAATAAAGAATAACAACTAAGTAATATAAAATCCACATTATAATAAGTATTTCTTGAGATAGGTATATCACCGTCTACTTTTGCTTCAGTTTAGCTTCTCAACATTTTTAAAGTTAGCCAAACCTTATGGCTCTTCTGAAGGGGGTGAGGACTGTCTTTGGGAAACTCCAGGTCTCTTCCTGAGATATTTCCCTCGGCCTCCTCCCGTCTCCTGCCTTCTCGATTCTCGCACTATTTCCCAAGCGGAGCAGGATAATTCCTCTGCCAGGCTTTCCCTCGGTTTGATCATGTTGATGGGCAATCCTCTGGCCTTCATGTCTGTAGTTGCCTGTTCCACTGTCTGGTACAACGGCGTCCTGTTGTCAGAAAACACTCGAAGTTTAGCAGGGTACAGAGTTTGAAATCTAATCCTTTTTTGCTTTAGTATTCACTTTACTTCAGAGTATTCTTTACGCTTCTGCAGGACCACGGGGGGGGGGGGGGTAATCTTGGTCGAAATGTATTAATTTATCGCCTAAAAACACCCTCTTCTTACCCCAGGCTCTTTGTAGAATCTCTGCCTTGGTACTGTACCGAAGGAATTTTATTATTATTGAGCGTGGCTTATCTTGGGTAGACTTTGGGACTAGCGAGCGATGCGTTCTCTTGATTTCCAGCTCCATATTTGAGGGAAGCTCCAGCGTGTCCTGCAGCAACTTTCCAACAAACTTCATCATAGACAAGCCCTCCGCTCCTTCGGGAACGTTGTAGATTCGGATATTTTTCTGCCGTGATCTTCCCTCCAGGTCAAGCAGTTTACCTTCTTGGTGATTTAATATTTTTATTGTCTTGCTCAGTATCCGTTCCATGTTTTGAACGTGATCTTCCACCTTCTCAATTCAAGTCTCTGCCACCGCTATTTTATGATTGACGTTAGCGAGCTCTAACATGATATCATGTAGCTGCTGCTTTATATCTTTCTGGAACTCCCTTATCTCTTTCAGAATTTTGATCATATTCGCCGCTTCACCTGAGCAAGGCCCGGCATCCACCTCGCTAGCACGCGGTCGGGTAAGAGAGCCGCTTGCTGCACTCCTCTTGGCCGCAGGCTCCGCAGTGTCACTTTTTTTATTTCCATTCCTTTTCCCCATTCTTGCCCCTCTTTTCAGTTCAAATATTTTTCGAAAAATACTATATTTGATGGGTTAATACGTGTTGTTTTGGAGGAGCTTCCAGATTTTCTTTAAAGTTATTTTTGTTTCAGACCATGATAAGCTTCATGAATTTGCTATTTTAATTGTTGGGCATGTATCTAACAGGATTGAAAGCCTGTTTGTTTATGTTGGATTCTGGTATAATAGTATAGCAAAGTGGGATTTTAATTACTGTGACGCTTTCTAGATAATAGTGTAACTTGAAAATATTTTCTGATAAGTTGCATCACAATGATGGTTCACAAAGAAGCATGCTTTCTTTAAACATTTCACTTGGTCTTAATTAAACAGCCAGCCATCTGTCTTCAGCAGCTGCTTTTGTTCTCTCTCAAACACTAACAGGTTTCTAATTTAATTTATTAGAACTTGTATATGCTGGAATTAAAATGACAGGTTAGCAATGTAAGTAAATGGAGGCTGCACCTGGTTTAATTTGTATCTCCTGAGCAGAGTCATGATTACTTTTACAAACTGTGACTGCAATCAGGTGTGGGGTATAAAATACCACTAGGTGCCAGTTTAATTGAGCGACTATACCTGCTTGAAGGTGAAATTGATACTGCAGACTTGACCTTTGTGCAAATTTGCTCTTTTGGTAATGGTACAGTATTTTCTTCTTCAGCAATCCCTAGGAGTTGAGCATGACTTGCTTCTACTCCAGAGGGTACCGTAGGCTCTTTCAGAGATGAGCAGGTGGTGTTTGATTGACCGAGAGGGTGGCCGAGCTCCTACTGCTTGCACTGGGCTTTTGTGTGGTCCTGATGTATGGACTTCAGGTTCTCAACATCAGTATTATTCTAATTTTCAAGTGCAACTGAAGGCCCTTTTTACAGATAAAACAAGGTACTTGGGGATTCTGTGTCCCTATCTCCAAATATGAAGACCATTCAGCATTTTCAACACAAACTTTAGCTTTTGTCTGCTAAACAGTTCCTCAGAAACTTCCACATGTTTTATTATTCTCTCATTCTCTCATTCATGTAGAAAAGGCTGCAGAATACAGCCCACTCCATCACAGGCAAAGCCATCCCCACTATTAAGTACATTTACATGAAGCGCTGCCACAAGAAAGCAGCATCCATCGTCAAAGACTCCCACCATCCAAGCCATGTATCATTTTTATTTGCACAGTTTGTCTTTTTTGGCAAACTGGTTGTCAGTTTTTGTCTGTTTATGCGTAGTTTTTTATAAATTTATATTTTATTTTTTCCTATAATACCTGTAAGAAAATGAATCTCAGGGTACTGTATGGTAACATATATATATCTTGATAATAAATTTACTTTGGACTCACCTGAAGATGACTATTAAATTTTGAATAACGATGTTACGAGGATGCCCATGTTTCTGTGTAGGATGACACTTGATAACACACATGCTGAATAACATGTGGACCAGAGAAGCATTGTTTCTTTAAATATTAATTTATGCGATGTAGGCTTTGCTGGTAAGGCCAGCATTTATACCCATACCCAACATGCTCCCAAATTAGATAATATCTAGCTTCTGCAAAACAGATGGCAGAAGCTAATATACCCAATAAAAATGTACTCATGTAAGTTGTTCCTTTTGCCTTTTCTGATCTTTGACACATTTTCAAGCTGTTCACTAGGTTTGTGCCAGAGCAGCAGCATTCACTTTTTTTTTGTAGAGATAGACAAATTTGATCAGTAACTGTTTAGATTCATAGACAAGGAAGATGCATGTTGATTGTGCTAAACAGGATCATGAGAACGATAATAAGGAATTTGCATTGCAGGCTTTTTAAAAGTACAAGGGTTGCACCTTTTAGTAATTGTATAGATGAGCAGGGAGATTTTATAAGCTTGTGCAACTTGAACATAACTCACTAACAGAAAAATCCTTCTTGCGTGATCTTCCGTTTGATTTACTTTCTCTGGTAGATTATTTAGCAAGATGTACTGATTTCCACGCTCAAAATCCTGAAACAGTGTCATCATACCTGGAAGCATGAATTCATAAACTTGCTCTAAAACCACAATCTCATACTGTCATTGACAGTTCTGTGCTTATTTCTGATTTCTGTATTGCTTACATATCTCTCCGAGTAGAAGCAGGATATTGATTAATCAGTAATTTTATTTTACCATGTTTAATATTTAGAAATTGTTTCCTGGTATAAGAAAGGGGAGAGAAGGGTTATATTTTCTCTAAGATAAAAGTGCTTCCTGAACTGTAGAGGTGAGTGGAAATCTGGAACTTTAGCCAAAGACTGAGGTTAATTGTAGTTGGAGATTTTTGTGAAGTAAGTGTGTCAGGTACAGTTGAAAGGTAGGCATGTTGTGGCCTCTTTCTGCTCAGGTATTTACTACAGTTATTTGAGTTGTTTGGTTTTTAACACTTTGGATTCTTGGACATTTCAGTATCCGAATTGGGTTTATTAGCTGTCTTAAATGTCACTAAATTTATTGTTTTGAATTAACAGTACAGTGCAAAGATGTAAATTACTAATTAGAGCAAAATTGTAGTTAGAGCAAAAGAGTCTAATGAGGTAGTGTTCATGGACCGTTTAGAAATCTGATGACAGAGGGGAAAAACCTACTCCTGAATCATTGAGTGTGGGTCTTCAGGATCCTGTACCTCCTCCCTGGTGGTTGTAATGTGAAGAGGGCATGGCCCAGATTGTGAAGGTCCTTAATGATGGATACTGCTTTCTTGAGGCACCATGTCTTTAAGATGTCCTCATGGTGGGTAGGGTTGTGTCCAGGATGGAGCTGGCTTAGTCCACAACCCACTGCAGCCTCTTTCAATCCTGTGCATTTTAGCTTCCATACCACCCTGTGATGCAACCAGTCAATATGCTCTTCACCTTCCATCTAGAGAAATTTGCTAAGAGTCCTTTGGTGACATACCAAATATTCTCAAACTCTGAACAAGATATAGCTGCTGATGTGGCTTCTTTGTAATTGCATCAATGTGTTGGGCCCAGGAAGGATCCTGGGAGATTTCACACCCAAGAACTTAAAGCTGTTCATCCTTTCCACTGTTAACCCCTCCAATGAGGATTGGTGTGTGTTCCCTTGATTTCCCCTTTCTAAAGGCAACAGTCAATTCCTTGGTCTCACTGACATTGAGTGTGAGGTTGTTGTTGCAATACCACTCAATCAGCTGATTTAGCTCAGTCCTGTCCATCGCCTCAAGATTTTACCAATAACTGTGTTATCTGCAAATTTATAAATGGCATTTGAGTGTAGAGAGAGTAGAGCAGCAGGCTAAGCATGCATCCTTGAGATATGCCTGCAGCAAAGGGGAGATGTTATTACTGATCTGTACTGACTATGGTCTTCCAATGACAAAGTCAAGGTTCCATTTAGAGAGGAGGTATAGAGATCCAGTTTAGAAGCATGGTGATTATTACTGAGGGGATGATGGTACTAAAAACAGAGCTGTAACTAACTAGTAGGCAACAGCTTGATGTGTAGGTGTGTTTTGTTGTTGTCTAGGTGCTGCAAAGCAGAGTGGAGAGACGGTGAGATTGCATTTGCTGTAGATCCACCTGATGTGGCAGAGGGACCAGTCCTTGCTCAGACAGGAGTTAATTCTAGTCATAACCAACCTCTCAACACATTTCATAATGGTAGACACGAGTGCTTCCATTTGGTAGTTGTTGAGGCAGCTAACCCTGCTCTTCTTGGGCACTGGTATGATTACTGGCCTTTTGAAGCAGACTGCAATGTTGAGAGGTTCCCTGAAAGTTTATATACATGCATTTCAGAATGAAGGGAAAACCATTTGTGGGTGATTGGTGGGGGAGAATAAAAGTCAAACGAGGCAAAATGAGAAAAGAAGGAAAATAATAGGGGTTAAATCCACCAAAATTTCTGTGTTCTAATCATTTTGATTTGGAGTTCAAGGTACATTTATTCTTAATGTATGTATAAATTATAGAACCTTGAGATTCATCTCCTTGCAGGCAGCCACAAACAAGAAATCCAAAAGAACCCATTAAAAAAAAGACCAGTGCATGTAAAAACATCCAGTGCACAGAGAGAGGAAAAAACCCACAAATCATGCAAACAATGAAAGCAAGCAACAGCATTCAGAACTAAAATGAGTCCATAGACACGCTGCCTAGAGCCAGCCCTCAGCCTCAGCCCATCATGCAGTGGAGCCCGGAGCAGGCTCACAGCCTCAGCGCTGCGGAGAGTAGAGTAAATGTTGTGGAAAGGTGAGCAGAACTGTCCCGACCCCATGTCTTTTCAATCCATTTGGCTGGTGTTTAAATTGTCCACACTAGTACCTGGGCCCTGTCGCTTCAATACGCTCTGTGCCTGGACCCCGCTGCCACGTTTTAGCCCACATCTGACCTTTCCAAATTAGTGCAACACTTGGATCGATCCAAACTTGCTCTTGATTTAGGTGGAAGGGCTCCAAAACTCTTCCGCTCTGACTTTTCTCCACTTCACACACCCCCGACTTCATCTTGAATATGCCTCGGCCTCGCTCCGATCACTTCTCCTCGACTTCAGTCTGACTTTGTATTACACTTGCGTGCCTTGACCCTTGAGTCAGCCTTGTCTTTGTTTGCTTCTTCATTGTTTGCAGTGATCATTTACCACAATTTTCCACAGTAAAAAGTGTTATTAATAAAGCATTTAGTTGTATTTCTTGTTGTATGAACCACCAATAAGCTGTTGCCCATCTTCAGCAGTGCCATCTTAAACCGAATGGGGACTACCAGATATTATTGAATTTAGTTGCTTACCCAGTAATAGAATCATGAAGTGAATTTGTCTGTGTAAATTTCTAAAGTATATTTGTATTGTATTCATACTTAAATAGAGCAAGTAGTTATAGGTGCCTTTAGTAATGAGCTGACTTGTTACTAAGCTTTGACAATGGGGGAATATGATAACTATAGTATGGAACCTGCCCAGCTCTATATTTTGCACTAGTGGATCATCATGAAATTATCATCATGCTTTTCAAAGGCCATAGTTATTGGCTAAACATCACTTATTTGTACATCTCCTTCAAACAAAATTTGCATGCAAGAATGATGTTAACCTTGTTAATATTTTAATTTTATTCTTGGCTTTGCATATTTTGCAGTGTTTGATTGCAGAAGACTGCTTATTCAACTGAAGATTCAGAATCTAATGTGTGAAAATATACCCTTGCTAGTCACTATGGAGTTTGCAAACCTCCATTAGTTATCATACCCCAGAGAATAATTTAATGTTAATTATATGTCATGAATTCATTTTTCTTATAACAGTTGGTGTAGCTAGCGTGAATGTTCAAGCTCATTGATTTCCTCAAAAAATTCATTAATATTTGATCCTTTTTTCCTAGTTGTAACCAATTAAAATTACAGGTATAAGAGAAATAATGTTATTTGTATATTCATTAAATTTTGCAGCTATGTTATTGGATCAGCAGCCATGCAGAATGCTATCTTCTCCTATTACTGTTCACATTAGAATTCTTTTCATCTGCTCAGAAACAGCAGGGGTTTGATAGTTGCTGCACTTTCCAAACTCAGCAGGTGGTTCATCGGATTTCACATTGATAGATTAAGGCCTTGGTGTGAATGCTTCTGGGTGTTTTTATTACTGATGGTCTGTCATTGCCAAGTACAGAAGTACACAGTAAGCATGGAACAGGCCGCTTCCAGCCCAATGAGCTGTACCGCCCAACAACCCACCTATTTAACACTAGCCTAATCACAGGACTATGGGACCAATTAACCTACTAACCAGTATGTCTTTGGACTGTGGGAGGATACTGCAGCAACCAGAGGAAACCCACGTGGTTCACAGGGAGAACTTCCAAATTCCTTTCAGATGGTGCCAGAATTGAACTATGAACTGCAGAACACACCACACTGTAGTAGCTTTGATCCCCAAAGTACTTCAGTAAGGGTAGGGTTCAGTTTGGTAATGCGAGATTTGAAAAGTTCTCTTTCCCCAAAGGTCATGTGTCTATATTTGAACAAAATTTTCTTGATGCTCTGAAATCCATCTAAAAAACATACTTTCCCAATCATATGATTTCCAGTGGCCATTGCAACACTATTATATGAGGAGATAGTCTTGCAACTTCAAAATTCAAAAGCTTAATGTAAATTTATTATCAAAGTATATATACGTCACCATTTACTACTAAGATTCATTTTCTTGTGGGCATTCACAGGAACAAAGAAATACAAACGAATCAAAGAAAAAACACATAAAAACTGTCAAACAACCAATGTGCAAATACATGAAAAACTAATAATAATAAATAAAAGTAGTAAACAAATAATATAGAAAACTTAATAGAGACCTTGAAAGTGAGTCCATAGGTTGTGGAGTTATAGTGTGAAGTTACCCAAGCTGGTTCAGGAGCCTGATGGTTGAAGTGTTCCTGGTGCTGCAGATCCTGGGGCTCCTGTGCTCCTTCCCGATGGCAGCAGCGAGAAGAGAGCATGGCCTGGATGGTGGGGTTGGGGGTCTTTGATGATGGAAGTTGTTTTCTTGTGATAGCACTCCTTGTAAATGTGCTCAGTGGTGGGGAAGGCTTTTCCTAAGAAGAACGTGGCAAACAAGAAGATGATGTTTGGGAATAATTCCTCAATTTTGCCTGATTTGATGAAGAGCTGGGCCACTGATATTGTGATTTGGTTGTCACAATATTGATTTTGCTTCTGTATTTATTATGTACTTTCCTGTGTCTTTCAATCTCTTAACTTCCTGTATTTTCCTGTTCTGTACTAGGTCGCAGAACATAGAACATAGAACATAGAACAATACAGCACAGGAACAGGCCTTTCAGCTCACAATATTGTGCCGAACTAATTAAATTAGTAATCAAATAGCCAACTAAACTAATCCCTTCTGCCTACGTGATGTTCATATCCCTCCATTTTCCTCACATTCATGTGCCCATCTAAACATCTCTTAAAAGTCCCTAATATTTTACCTCTACCACCACCTCAGGCAGTGCATTCTAGGCAGCCACCACACTCTACGTTTTAAAAAATTGTCCCAGACATCCCACCTCTCTCGGAAGTTCCGGGAGTCTCCCGCATATTGATAGCGGCTCCCTGACGCCCGCATATTAAATACAATATCCCGGAAATCAATTGTTGCTCGCTACACTGTTTGCAACAGTGACTTTTCTATTGTCCCTGGTGGGTTAAATGACTGTAAAAGACATGTTGAGGTGAGTTTAACAGGTCTCATTCATTCATTGGCATAGCTAACGTTGTTTAAACGAGCTGGCTAGCTGCTAAGGAGCTACCCTATTGATGACCTATGTGATGAGGCCAAACTCCCTGTAGACTTGCTTAAAGTTGTAATAGAATTTTTTTAAAATGACTCCATGATAATATAAGTGCATATTTTAATGTCACATTTTCTGCATAAGACAATATAATAAGGATACACCTTATGCTTTTATTTCTTTTAGGGACCACAACATATTAGGGAGGCTAAGCACAGGGAAGGCTGCTCAAGTATTGGTGCTACCTCCCTGAAATGAGCTTTTGCAGGGTGGGATGTCTGTTGTCCTCTCATCTCCTTTGAACTTACCACCCTCACCTTAAATGCATGCTCTCTGGTATTAGACACTTCAACCCTGGAAAAGGATACTGTCTATCTACTGTCTACGCTTCTCATAATCTTATAAACCTCTATCAGATCTCCCCTCAGCTTCTGCAACTCCAGAGAAAATAACTCAATGTTGTGCAACCTCTTGTTATAGCACATGACTTCTAAACCAGACAGCATCCTGGTGAACCTCTTCTGTACCCTCTCCCAAGCCTCGACACGGGGAGAAGGCAGGAGAATGTGGCTGAGGGGATAATAAATCAGCCATGAAGGAATGGCAGAGCAGACTCGATGGGCCAAGTGGCCTAGTTCTGTTCCTGTAACTTATGGACATCCTTCGTATAAAGGGTTGACCAGAACTGCATGCAATACTCCAGATGCAGCCAAACTCGAGTTTTATAAAGCAGCAACATAACTTCTTGACTTTTGAACTCAATGCCTCAACTAATATAGTCAAGCCTTCTTAACTACCCTATCAACCTGTGTAGTCACTTCCAGGGAACCATGAACTTGGCCCCCCAAAGTCCCCCTGCTCATCAACATTGTTACAGATCTTGCCCTTAACAGCGTGCTGTTTCTTTACATTTGACCTACCAAGGTGCAGCACTTTACCAACAATTTGCCTGGGTTAAGCTACATCTGCCATTTTTCCACCCATATCTATAACTGATCTACATCCTGCTGTATTATTTACCAGTCATCTACACTATCCACAACACCACCAATCTTCGTATCATCTGCAAACTTACCCATCTACATTTTCATCTAGGTTATTTAAGTATATCATAAACATTTAGACATACCAATACAGATGTCTGCAGAACACTATTAATCACATACATCCTGCTAGAATAAGTCCCTCCAACCACTACCCTGTCTTCAATGGGCAAGCCAGTTCTGAATCCAAATGGCCAATTCACCATTGATCCCATGCATCTTAATTTTCTGGTTGAGCCTCAACCACTGCTCTACCTTCATCAATCACTCTTGTCACCTCAAAAACTCAATCAAGTTAGTAAGACATGACTTGCCCTGCATATAGCTATGCTGGCACTCCCTAATTCAGCCATGGTTTTCCAAATGCTAATGAATCCCATTCCTATGAAGCCTCTCCAGTAACTTCCCTACAACTGACGTGAGACTCCACGTTTATCCTTAGTTCTCTTCTTGAAAAATGGAACAACATTAGCTACATTAGTCCAATCCTCCTGGACCTCACCTGTGGCTAGAGAGGACACAAAGATACTGGTCAAGGCCCCAGCAATCTCTTCTCTTGTCTCTCTCAATAACCTGGGGTATATCCCATTAGGCCCTGAGGACTTATCCACTTTAATGCTCTTTAAGAGACCCAATACTACTTCCTCTTTTACCTCGAAATGCCATAGAACTGATCTCCCTATCCTCCACGTCCTTCTTGGTAAATACTTATGTACTCATTAAGAACCTCACCCAAGCAAATGTTCTCCCTTTTATCCTTGATGGTCCCACCCTCTCCCTAATTAACCTTCTGCTCCTGATGTATGTATATATGACATGCCTTGCCAAGGGCCTTTATGGCCCCCTCCTGGCTTTCCCAATTCCCTTCTTGTTCTTTTCTGGCTTCTTTATAATCCTCAAGAGCTCTGTTTGATTCTAGCTTCCTGAGATAAATATACTTTACCTTTTGCTTCTTGACTAACTTCATCACCTCCCTCAACATCCCAGGTTCTCTTACCTTGCCACCCTGGTCCTTCCTTCTGACTGGAACATGCCTGTCCTGTACTCTGTGCAGTTAGTCTTTAAATATCCTCTACATGTCAGATGTGGACTTGCTCAAAAACAGCTGTTTCCAATTAACTCTCTCCCAAGTTCTTGTCTAATGCTCTTGTAATTTGCCCTGCTCCAACTTAATACACTCCCACAAGGTCTCCTGCCTGTTTTTACTGGCCCTGACATCCCCTCACTGTTTGACCTGGTGCTCTAGTTCCCATCCTCCTACCAAACTCGTTTAAACCCTCCCAATTCACTCCACCAGTAAATTTCCTGAACAAGATATTGGTTCCCCTCCAATTTAGCTGCAAACTTTCGCTCTTGTATAAGTCACCCCTGCCCCAGAAGAGTTTTCAATGATCCAAGAACCTGAAACCCTGCTCTCTGCACCAGTTTCTCAGCCACCCATTCATCTGCTCTGACTAGCACATGAAGGATTATAACTGTTTATTAAAAAAAACTGTCATGAAGGATTATCAGTGTCTTTTTTAAAAAATGGGGCAAATGGGTGGAGTTGAGTTATAGGTCAGAGCTGTTTTAAAACAGAAAGAAACTACTTGATGCTTGAAATCTAAGCTAAAAATAGCACCTCCGTTGTATCTGCCAGAAGTGGAACTTATCAAATATTTTAATTCCGACTCCCATTCCAGTTCCGTTATGTTGGTCCATGGCCCCCTCTTGTGCTAAGATGAGGCCATCCTTGGAGGAGTAACACTATATATTCCGCCTGGGTAGCCTCTAACCTGACAGGATGAATATCGATTTCTTCTTCCAGTAAAAAGAATTCCCTCCCCCTTCTCTCTTCTTCTATTCCCCACTCTGACCTCTTACCTCTTCTCACCTGCCTATCACCTCTCCCTGGGTCCCCTCCACCTTCCCGTCCTCCTATGGTCCATTCTCCTCTCCTATCACATTCCTTCCTCTACAGCCCTGTACCTTTCCTACCCACCTGGCTGTACCTATCACCTTATAGCTATCCTCCTTCCCCTCTTCCCACCTTCTTCTTCAAGTGTCTTTCCCCCTTCCTTTCCAGTTCTGAAGAAGGGTCTCAGCCCAAAACGTTGACTGTTTATTCATTTCCATAGATGCTGGTTGACCTGCTGACTTCCTCCAGCATTTTGTGTGTGCTGCTGTAAATAGAATTGTATTACTTTTGCCAGACAATTGTGGTGAATCAAGCAGTTAATGTTTCAGACCGATAACATTTCATTAAGACTGAGAAAGAAAAACCGAATAAATCACAAAGTGGGAAAGGAAAAGAATGACAGATATGTCATAAAATTTGCAGGAAAGTAAAATGACAAAAGGAATAGCAGTGAAAAAAAAACAGATATAGGTCCATTGAGAAGTAAATAGGAGAACATGGTTATTTTCTTAAATTATAAAAGGACAACAGTATGGATGCTGGAAATTCAGATTATTTGGAATAGTAAGCTCAGTGTTGAATCTAGTCTGTAAAGTGCCCAATGCTGTTCCTTGAGCTTGTGAAGGAACCTGAAGAGGTCACAGTGAGAATGAGATGGTGAGATACGGATGAAGTTGTAATCCTTGATATTTGAACAAAAGAAAATATTTTTCTTGGAAGCATCTGATAAGACACATGTTGATTTGAAATTGCAGATTAGGACAACTTTGTGGGAGAGTGCATTGGTGCAGCTAGGTCACCGTGGAAAATACTTGAGATATTAAGTGACTTGCATCTGTTCCAATGGTTCAATCATTGACTGTGGGCTTTTCATTTCAGCCAAGCAACTAGAGAAATTGTTCATTAAGGCAGTAACTGATACCCTTTTAACTTGACTTATAACAGTGCATTTTCTAATTCACTGAGAAACAAAACTGAATTAAAGCTTGAAAGTAACTTTTCCTACTGGTTTTATCTGTGAAGTGGTGTTAGACTGAGTATTGATGTGATAGATTTTCCTATTGGGTGTGGTGGCAATATGAAAGAAATAAAGGCCCACAAAGCTGTGCCAAACATGTCCTTACCTTAGAAATTACCGAGGGTTACCAATAGCCCTCTACTTTTCTAAGCTCCATGTACCTATCCAGGAGTCTCTTAAAAGATGCTATTGTATCCGCCTCCATTACTGTTGCCGGCAGTCCATTCCACGCACTCACCACTTTCTACATTTAAAAAAAAGCTTACCCTTGACAATCTCCTCTGTACCTACTTTCATGACATGTTGTAAGATGTCATGTTACCAATTAATGTTGATACTGCACTGGCACGTGTATTGGTTATCCTGAAGTTGTAATTGCATGGGATTTCCAAAACTGCAAAGGAGTTGTGAGATTTGGAGTGATTAATTTTCTTTTAATTTACTATGTTAGCAAGATTCTCACCTCTAAATCAGAAATTGTGGATTCAAGATCCACTTGCAAGATGTGGTACAAAAGCCTTGATTGACACTTGAATGCAGGATTTGACTATGCTGTACTGTAAGAAGTGCTGGCCTTTCAGATGAGACATTAAAATGAGACCCTTCCAATAACTCTCCTGCTATAAAGATATTAATTTTTAATGCGATACAGCGGAATCTGGTTAATTGGGCCATCAGTTGATTGGGGCAGACAGACACTTATTTGAGACAACTCTTAAGGAACAAAAACTAATCAAAAAAATAGCTAGGATTCGTTTGGGATACTATGCCACTTAATTGGGACAGGAGACTGCAAACAGTTTCTAACTGCCTTCAGTCACGTGCACTTGTGTGGCTGTTAGACATTACACTATGCTTAGAGCAAACAGTTTTTAAAAAAAATCAATTGCTTGTGTTTGTGTTAAAAAAGCAGTGAGTTTTGTCAATGATAGTTGACAAGTAATAGGCAGTAAGACAATCAGTGTTTTGTTCACTGCAGTTTCAAGCATTCAGACTTGGAGATGCAAAAACGGCTGGGAGTGAAAATGAAACAATTTCATTATTTAAGCAAGTTAGTTAAGCAAATTAAGTAAGTTTTAAGGTATTGACAATCATCTTGAAAGTTACAATGAAAATGAAGATTTGGAGGATGCAGTCATCTAAAGAATTGTATGAAGGTAGTCTATTATCTTCATAAGGTGTCTATGCTGATTTTGTCCATTGTGTAGACTGAATGAATTCCTCCATCAATAACCATACAAAGTTTTATAGTACTGTAGTAGTATTTGTAGTGTTTTACTTTGTTCTATATTTCTTTTAAATACATAATTTCTTACTGTTAAAATTCATTTGTTATTTTTATAGCTTTTTATACTTCCATGAAACTTGGTTAATCGGGGCAGCAGCTTAATTGAGCTAAATGTACTGCTTCTGATGTGTCCAAATTAACTGGAATCCACTGTACTTTGGAGCATCTAATGACATACTGGAGCTATATCAAAGCAAGATTTTCTTTCTTCTGAAGTGGCCAGTTAGAACTATTGAAGCTCAGTTCTTTAAATCATATGACTGCCAAGTAAACATCCTATTTTCTCTTCGGTTTTCTTCATGATTCTCTTCTGCAACCGCTGATTCCTGTTTGGGCCATGATATCAAGGGCACCTCAAGCCCTTTCAGTATTAATGGACAAAGAGGGACTGAAAAAGAAGAACAATCCATCTAGTCTGTCCTCACAACTGCTTCATCTTTTAAATCACCCAACTTGCAAGGCAAGATACATGAACTTGGTGAGGCAGTGAACCAGATTTATAAAAAGCTAGGAATAAATCAAAAAATGTCCTCTTCTCTTGTCAACTGAAATTAGTCCAGAAAGTTCCCTCTGTTTACTTATTTACTTATTGATATTATTATAGATGTGGACATCACTGGCAGTGCCAGGATTTGTTGCTCATCCCTTTTTATTCCTGAACCGAAGAGGCAGGTAAGAATCAAACAGTTTGCCAAACCTAAATGATGCATAAATTGAGTAAGGACAGTAGACTTCCTTCCCCTAAATGATATGTGAACCAGATGGGGGTAAAAAATTAAAGATTTATTTGTCACATGTACAGTACATTGAAAAACCGAATCATACAGTGAAATGCATCATTTGTGTCAATGACCAACACTGTCCAAGGATATGCTGGGGTCACATAGCATGTCCACAGCTTACTAACCCTAACTCGTACGTCTTTGGAATGTGGATGGAAACCGGAGCACCCAGAGGACTCGTATGATCACAAGGAGAAGGTACAAACTCCTTACAGACAGCGGCGAGAATTGAATCTCTGTCGCTGATGCTGTAATTGCATTGCGCTAACTGCTATGCACGCGTGCCACCCTCGATCCATTGGCAAGTCCAGCTTTACTTGCTTGAATATAAATTCCCCCGATTTTATGAGGGAATTTGAAAGTTGTGCCTGGATTGTTGATCCAGAAATTTGGCTGCTGGTCCTGGTGACAACTACCGCGCTACTGAAACATTTGACTTCCATTGATCTCTGCTTCAGCCTGACACTGGCTGGAAGAAATTCAGCAAATCTGCATTCACTGGTCCTGGTAGCGGTCTGCGGGATATTCAGTGGCTGCTCTTCACAAGTGAGGGTCAGTGAACAGTTTGAAAGTGCTGACTGTCACACCTGGATCTAATCCAGTTCTGCCTTTGTCCATTTTCACATATTTATACATGCATGGATACTCAGCCCACTGCCATACTGAATTAAACTTGTCTGAAATTTGCTACACCCCACGTTGTCTTTGGAGGAAGGAGATAAACCACATTGCATAATAATGCTCCTTACCTCCAGAGGCACTTAGGGCACATTGTTTATAATGTAGAACTACCTTCAAAGGCAAGTCTGTCATATAAATGGAGTATCAGAGTGCTCTAAGACAGGTTTAGTGGATGTTAGTTTAGAGTACAAAAGGAGCCTCACATTTGGCAATAATTAACAGTAAACAAGAACATTTTGGCATGGTTTTGCTGTGCTGACTTCTATTAAAATCAGCTGTATTTTATCAAAGTAAAAACAGATATTTGCAGGTCTGGAACGTTTATCAGCTTCAACATCCACTGACCTGCGTGTATTGCTGTTGAACTGAAATTAACTTCAAAGCCACAAAGTGGATCTGAGTTTGAACATGATATTAGTATTAAACAGTGAAATGAAAATGCTGTTAGGAAGGATGTTGATGGTGGCTTTCATGTGTACATGCTAGTTTTTTGCACGTGCCCTATCAGCAGTTTCATGCCAAACTGAAAATAAAGAGAAAGGCTTTTGTGGTGGCTGCTGGTTCTGTGGAAAATGTCTCTTTGTTACTGATGTTCAGTGTAGTGTTCTAACTGGTGCAGTTATGCTACAATGGAGAAAATTTGTGAAATGCAGCAACATATTCAGTACAAGTCATCTGATTCCCATCAAACTGCTCTAATGCAAACAGTGTACATTAGTAAGCAAGATAATGAAAATCTGGCTACCTGATTAATTTGTAGATAGGCATTAATCCCCAAAGGATCCCTTCCAGTGTAGGCCGTAACTTAATACTAAGTGGTAATGTGCAACATTTAGGATTATAGTCATGCAGACCTACTTCATTCTATTCCATTAGCGTCCTCTATTGCCTTTTGAGAACTGATAAAGATGATCATGGTCAGTATATTGCTTTAGGCACAATTGGTGAGCCTAGCACAAATTGTGTCCAAAATTGCACGTAACTTGAGGTGTTCTGTTCTTGTACAAATTCATTTCTGTCAGCTTAATGT
This sequence comes from Hypanus sabinus, assembly GCF_030144855.1. Lineage (NCBI taxonomy): Eukaryota > Metazoa > Chordata > Chondrichthyes > Myliobatiformes > Dasyatidae > Hypanus > Hypanus sabinus. The sequence continues at coordinate 39,104,271 of NC_082738.1, read as the reverse complement.
CAAAATCTGCTGTGCCTGAGCCAGCACAAAGTAAACATTTCGAGCATGATTAATTATTTCTTAGATTTGCTTTTAAAAGCACTCCTCGATAATTTGTGGCTAAAATAGCATTAATTTATGAATTTTTAATCTTGATGTTATTCCAGCACCTGTTAGAAACTCAGTTTAAAATGGCAGATTATTACTATGAACATTATTAATAAAAGCTATATAAACATTTTTAAGTTACTTTCAAAGGAATTTAAAACATGTCACTTTGTGCCTTCTTATCCAATGAAGCAGCTTGTTTTTTAGAACTTTGCTGAATGCCTGCAAGCTAGTGCAATTGGTGGAAACTCACACCAATGGTTAATATATCCTTGGAGTTCAGCCACACTTGAAAGAGGGGGCAACTTATTTTTTTTTATCATTTATTTTTAAAAATTAATACAAAGGGATGGGGAGAGCAATGGTTCTGTATTAAATCTCTAATGCTACTATTCATTGTTGTAATCATCTGTTAATTCCCGGGGGGAAATTGTAGTTAGTTTACACTGCTTTCATCAAATTTGTTTCAATCTAATTCCTACTTCTCTGCACACTTTCTTTTCTATCAAGAGGTGAAACTGAGAAGCTCTTTTGCTTGTAGTATAAAATAGAATACTTTCTTGATAGCCAAATACTAAACTAAATGAATTAGTCTCAAATATAAACCAGTTGAGTTGGTACCCTTGACAAGATAATGGTGGATTAAGGAAAAGGGTAGACTGAGATTCCTTTGCTCTTCTTGAAGGACATGCTAAATTTAATGCCTTTCACTGTTGAATGATGAAACAACGTAGGATAAAAATGAGCCAGGCCGTCAGTGGGTTTTGTCCAAGTTCAGGATGTGCACTTCTCCATACTGTTTCTGATCTTGGCAAGGCTGGCAATGACTGACATCAGTCAGTGGCCAATTGCTTCCTGATGTGAAAAAAAGGGAATTGATAAGTGAATTATTTTAAGCAATTTGCATTCATTCCTCCAGCTTGGAATCAGAGAGATGAAGGAACTGGTCAGATGTATGACCTCTTGATTAGAAAATATCAAGCAAACTTTATTCTGTTTAAACATTGGCGAGTGGCAAGGAACAGAGCACATGACTCGAGTAGGATCACTTTCTAGAATCACAGATAAGTTAAATGAATAAAAATAGAAGTACCACAGATGCTGAAAATCTAAATTTAAAATCTGAAAAAGTGGAAATGTTTAGCAGCTTAGCCGGTTTTCCTTATACTCATTCAGAGAATGTGGGTTTGCATTTATTATTCATCCCTAATTTGTTGAACTGAATGACTTCCCAAGCCATTTCATGAGACCATTTAGAGTTATTCACATTGCTGTTTGTCTTCAGTCACATAAGCCAGACTGAGTAAGGACAGTGGATTTCTTTCCCTGAAAGACATGAGTGAGCCAGATGGTTTATATGTCAATCTAATGGTTTCAAATTTGCTCTTTCATTTCAGATTTATTTAATTAACTGATTTCCAATTCTTCCGCTGTCATGGTAGGATTTGAACTTGCCTTTGGATCATTACCCCAGCCCTCTGGATCAGTGTTGCAGTAATCCTGTCACTCTGTCAATGTACTGTCATCTGGGGAGAGAGAAAAACTGAGCTAGCATTTCAGGACAATGATCTTTTACCAGAATGAAAATGCCTTGTCCTAAACTGCTAAATCTGTTTTCTTTCCTCAGGTGCATCCTGACCTACTGAATGTTTCCAGGATTTCCTGGTTCTATTTAATAAAGTTGGCATTAATTTTATTATAAAAATATTGGGATAGTGTTGGCAGCAGAAAATAATTTCATGGTGTTTTGCTGTGGTTCAAATATGAAACTAAACAAATAGGATTTATGTAAATGCCAATTCAATCACACCTGAGAAACTAGTTGAGAGCTAACGGGCTAGGTGCAGTAAATAGAATGTGAAGATAGCTTGATGAAGTAATCCTTGGTGTATTGGATTGAAGTGACTAGTTATCCAGTTCACAGATTATTAAGAAACAAAAGACTTGCATTCACATAGCACCTTCGTCATCCCTTTGAAATGATGAAACGTACTTGATAAGGTAACGTTGGAAACACAACAATTTATGTACAGGATATTTCACTGTGAAAAGTACTAATGATCATTCAGTCTAATTTTAGGAATATTAATTGAAAGGGGTATTGAGCAAGATACTGGAAATAACTTCCATTGTTTACTCTTTTTTCTTGGAATTCTTTTTCTGCTTAAGGTACTTATTCTTAATGAATCTAAGTTATATCTGTGTGTTTGGATATTGAGATGTGACCAATCCAAGATCCCTGCAATGTATTTTGTAATAATGGGTCGAGACTTGTGGTCTGTATGATGCAGTACAATTAATCATTACAAACTCAGGAAAGAAGTTTGTGACCGACCTACCTCAGGAGCAGCGGCACTATTAGCAGAGCCACAGCTCCAGCGACCCATGTTGAATCCTGGCACCCAGTGCTGTCTCAGTGGTGTTTGTATGTTCTCCTGCACATCTGTCTTCTGTCATCTGGACAAGATGTGTGGTGTGAAGGTTAATTGGCCATTGTGTGTAGGTGAGTGCTAGAATGTGGAGAGAATAAATTGGATGAGTGTAAATGCATGCTTGTTGATCACAGTTTCTGTCATTCTAAATGCCTCTTATGTGGCCTGAAATTCCTAACGGTATTAGTTGAGGAGCTGGGAAGAATCTCTATGAACCTCTTCAAAAGGAAGTGCCCTGAAAGCTTTTGTTTTAATTCTGCTGAATAGCCAAGCAGGTACTCAGCACTCCTTCTGTTTTGCACTGCTGTGTCAGTTCTACATTTTGAGTTTATGTTCTGGAAAAATGACCAGCTTCTGATTTGAGAAGGAGAATGCCTCTCAGAGACCTGCAGGAAGCTTAATTAAAGAAAAAATGAAAGAGTGGACTGTGTTGCACTGAAATGAACTCAGTCTTGTAGTTCATGCACCAATTTGAGTACCAAATATAAGACAAGTACTTTGTCACAGGGAGCAAAGGTTAACAAGAGGATAGTCATCCTAATGTCTGAATTTCCTAACCACTGGCTGAAGAGCACTCTTGGCAGGACTTGGAAGTTGGAAGCAATTTCTCTGCCAGCCAATGGTCCGGAAGACCAAAATATAAACAAAATAAAGAGATGGGGCAGCTACAAGTTCCAGCATTCCATGCCTTGGAGTAAAGGAATGTGGTTTTATGCCCACATTTTCTTAGTGGACTTTGCAAAAAAACCTACTATTTAATTTATTGCACATGTGGTAATTCTAAGTTATTACACACACCCTCTCTCCACTAGTCAATTAATTAATTAATTAACAATAATAAAAAAGAGATCGTAAGACATAGGAGCAAATTAGACCATTCAGTCCATCGAATCTGTTCTGCCAATCCATCATGGTGGATTCATTATCCCTTTCAAACGCATTATTCTACCTTCTCCCTGTAACCTTTAATGCCCTTACTAATCAAGAACCAATCAAGCTCTCCTTTAAATATACTCAATAACTTGCCTTCCACAGCCATCTATGGCAATGAATACCATAGATTCACCACTCTCTGGCTAAAGAAATTCCTCCTCATCTTTCCTTCTTTTCTGAGCCTGTGCCCTTTGGTCCTGGATTCCCTCACTAGAGGAAGCGCCCTGTCCACGTCCACTCTGTCTAGGCCTTTCAATATTTGATAGGCTTCAGTTAGAATTCCCTCTCCCCCCAATTCTGTAAACTCCGAGTACAGACCCAGAGCTATCAAAAGCTCCTCATACATTAAGCCTTTCAGGTACTATGAGGGTACTAAAAATAACATGGACTCATGGGATTATCAGTGTGTGAATAATTAGTTAATTGACATTCAGAATTGAACCAAAATTGCTTCTCATTGTGTTGTTTTCTTTTACTGTAATTTTGGTGGGAATTGGTTGGAATGAGCAGAAACTTCTCCAGTGATTAGCTTTACTTGGCACATGGAAATTGAAATATACAGTGAAATGCACTGTTTGCATCAAAGCAAATCACTGAGGATTGTGCTGAGCAGGCCACAAGTGTTGCCATGCTTCCAGTGCCAACATAGCATAGCATACCTTAACTGTACAGCATAGCAACTATTCCTAACTGTATAGCTTTGGAATGTGGGAGGACACCAGAGCACCTGGAGGAAAACCACACAGTCATGAGGGGAATGTACAAACTCCTTACAGACAGTGGTGGGAATCGAACCCCAATCTTACAGGTGGTACTGTAAAGTAATGCACTAACTGCTGTGCTACTGGGCTACCCACTGTGCCTGGGTATGCCAGATTGTACATTCAGGTTTCCTGGATAGCTTTGTTCAGGGGTGGGAGAGAGTGAGGATAGAATCCTGAAGCCATCTCTTCAATGCTATGAATGCCCATATATACAGGCTTTACAAATGTGTTGATTAGATTAGTGACTTGGAAGAGAACAAGAAATGAGGAATCAGCTTGAGGTTGTGGCCTGGACTAGTAAATATCGTACATTCCTTTTTGATGAATTTCATATAACTTTTTTTGACCGGGTATTCTTCACGCATCAGGCCAAGGCATCGGGAGGGAGTTATGAGGTTGTTCACTGTGAATTAGGTTACCACTTACCAGTTAGGTTTGATCTAAGCCTGAAATTCTTCTTGAAAAGAAAAGGGCAAATGTTTGATTTTCCTTTTTGAATTACCAGTGCATCCAAGTATACAGAGGTACTATAAAAATGTATGCTCACTTTGTTGAGGGAAGTTTTACTATGAAATGTTAAAATTTCAGTGCAGCCATGCTCTTAAATTATTGCAGCAATTGCAGGCATACTTCTGTTTTACTTGGTTAACAAGATGTTTTATACTCCTGGTTCATTCTGTTACATTGTCCGCCAAGTGCAGCTTGAGGTGACTCACCTTAACTGTCAAACATTATTTGGGACGTTCTCATTTCACTTCTCAGTTACTTTTAGAATCAGTGGATCTGGGTCATCATACCTCTCTCGAATCACCATTGCAGGGGTCATGTCTGATGTGCATATCTTATATTTTTTTATCCTACTAGTTTTCTTCTTTCATGCCTTATAAATATGAACTTTTATGGGTTATTTGGATGGCAGTTATTGCACCACAATGTTATCAAAGTAACCATGCAAGATGCTTCCAGTTATCAGGAATCCATTTATCATTGGGACACAACTCAACAATGTCTGGTCCCGCTGTTTAAAACAATACATGTGTTCTAGATGCTGTTGAGCAGCAACCAGAATGGCAATCCCAGCTAGTTTTCATCTCTCTAAACTGAAAATGTTAAAGCCAAAAATAGCAATCCTATGGTTTATTTGGCTACATTTTCCAAAATCAGCACATGCTAAGTATTAAAACCAAGTTCTTCTGTTTGTATAGTACAGGCTCTCAATGAATATACTCACAAATCCTGATGGACCGCTTAGCTCACATGCATACAACTGATCAATCTCTATGGAAAGCAGTAGAATAATGGTTTACTGAGGAATGTTGCATACCTATCTATATATAGGTAATTAAAATATCTCAATATAGCTACTAGCTTTTTGGTTAGAGAAGTAGTTGAAATCTTAGAAAATAATATGTCACTAACTGCCATTTTTATATTCACAGGACTCCTGTTTGCTTTAGTGTTGGAACTCCTGGAAATGCAATAAATCTTTCAGTTACATGGTAAGTTTATCTATTCTTCTTTTCCTTATAAAACAAATCAAGAGACATGGAACTAAATTTTCAGGTGGGGTTGGAACTGACGTTTTATTATTGATGAGGGAAACTGAAAATATTTTCTTTCCTTAATCAGAGTTCTGAGTGCACATCTTCATTCAATTAGTTTTTAATTGTTGTGAGCCATCGTGATACTTCCTCTGGTGGGAGGATGTTGTGGTCTGAACAGTTTGTGGGCAATTTTCACATTCACCAGGGGCAGAAAGCCGATGGAAGCAGGTTGACTGTCAGATGGATAGTTCCCAGGATTCATTTTTTATTGGCTTTATTGCCAGCTTTCCAAATCTGAGAGTAAGATGGAAATGGGAAACTGAGGTCAAAAGTGTCCCATTGCAGGACACCAGTAAGTTCAATGGTGGGAATGAAGAAATTGCTGCCACATGGAGTAGGTGCAAGAGATGATAGCACATTCAAAATGAGACTTGATCTATACCTGAGGGAACTAAAATAGACAGGTTATGGAAGCAAGACTGATTTGAGATGTTAGAGTATAAGCAGACTGATTTGATTCTGTAGGCATTATTAAAACAAAGCCTGAAATAGTTGAGATGGGTGGATGGTGGGTTAAGGAATGAATTGTGGGACAGTCCTTAAGAGACTTATCTGTGTGGGACTGGGCTTTTGTTACTTTGTTTTCCATTAGCTGTATTTTGCATCAGTTGGCATTGTTTGGCAAAGGTTACCAAAGACTGAAATGTGTTCACCTGCATAGTGAATCAAAGATAAAAGGGAACTTATTTCCAAACATTAGAATCGCACATAGAGTGGTCGAAGCTGATCATATTAACACACAATATGAATGCTGCAGAAGCAGGATGAGAAAGGGTAATAGGATAGAAGAATGATACTAAAGTATAAATATTAGCATATATTGCATCAGGATGCCCTAGTTTAGGAAGGATAGGCAGAGATTTATTAAATGGTACAAACAATGAGAAGCTTGTTGAGAAAAGATTAGAAACATGAATATTCTGTCCTAATCAGGCCAGGGAATGGGAAATAGAGAAATTTTGCTTAAAAATAAACTTTGAGTGGCCAGCACTAATAGGAATCTTTAGTGTAAAATTAGCTCAAGTAGGAAAGGATTAGTATTTTTTTGTGCAGCTGCTTGTTTGGATGTGCAAGAACCTTTGTAGTAAAATAGCTTCCAAAAGATTTATGGATAAATGACAACAAACAAAAAATTAAAAGTTTCGAAAGGACAAAGGAATTACATACACTGTGCGTAATTCTTTCAGAGCATCATACAAGTATGATGGGGCAAATAACTTCCTTCTGGGCTGTTATCATTGAAAGAGCAGTGTTTCAGCACAGCTTGAAAAGTTTATAAGTGGACCAAGTAAAATGTTAAACAACTTTGAACAATGATGGCTGTTACCTTTGAAAGAGCAGACTCTTTAACAGAATGGACTGGCTGCTTTGAAGACTGGTTGGTCAGTAAAACAAATATTGCTCTTCAAGTTCATGTGCTGAAATGTAAAATCAACAATGGAATTGAACCTTTTAGTAGTAGTGCAATCACACGAGTCAAGTAAAATGTTCACCTAAGGGGTTGCCTATTAGTGGGTCCTTAGGTGGCTGTAGAGGCTAATCCAGAATGCACAGTCTGGTGTAAGGTGGAGAACGCCTGTGCACGACTTTGTTTAATGTGGGGAGGCTGATTTGACAGATCCATGTCAGTGTCCAGTGGTATGGAATGCAGAATAGCTGGGGACCCTTCACTGCTGGATTGATGTATCATCATCTTGTGCCAGTTCCTCCGTTGAGGTCTTGGTTGGATTGCTCTTAGATCTTGTTACTGCCATGGGTGGCCCTACTAAGAGCAAGTTAGCTAAACTCCAGACAGCTTAGTTCTCAGGATCTCAGGAACTCACAAGCCTCTCAACTATGACAAGATGACGGTCCTTGGAGAAGAGAAACTTATAACAGAGATGGAACAAAGTGCACGCCATTCATTCCAATGCTATGATACTAGGCAATTCTTCCTTATCAACTGCAGCTTTCTGATTCAGTTTATGCTGCTAATTTTAAGTTGTGATGCTGTAATTAAATAACATTTCTTCTTTCAACTTAAAAATTGAATGGTTGCTGTTACTTCTCTTGGAGTAGCGATTGATGAATTGCTGGGTCCATGTCATCTTCAGCTCCAACCAGTTCAGATTAGCAATTGTATTTCAATATTTTAAAAGCAAAAGATGTCTGTATTTGATGTTATGGCATTGTCAAAGGAACAGTGTCAAGTCAAAGATTAAAATATTGCAGAATGTATATATAAGAACAAAGTTAAAGATCTTTTCAGGAAATCACTGTTTGTGTTATGTTATATTGTAAAACTGTTTCCTCTCCAAACAAAGAAACAAGTATCTAAAGAAAATATTGTAGCTCAGTGCCTTGCTTTTTAAAAATTATTAAAGGCCCCAGGCCGTAGTTGATATTTTGCCAAAGTTAGCATTAAGCACTTTGGTACAAAAATGAAAATTGTTGCTGAATATGCCTCTAGAAAGCTTCTGAACTGGAAGTTACCACCCACCCTTAAACTGATTAGTCCTGCCCACAGAGATCCCAGGAAAATGTGATTTGAATTCCATTTTCTGTTCATATTACAAAATAGATGTTCATTCTGGGTGTCTGATGTGCAGAGCAACAAGCTTTTGAGGTTGTTGAGCTCAGGAGGGTGTAATTATTGTTCTTCTCTTAATATTCTGATTCTTGCTGGATTGTTGTCCCAAGGAGGCCTAGTAGTGATTCTCTATGAACACAGTTGGCCATAGAAAGCATCACTAAGGAATCTCATCTACAGGTCAAACATGGATTATATTCCATCAAGTGTGTGCATGGGCACAATATAGTGATCAGCAAACTTATTACGAAATATCTAAGATGTTTTTTATCCATTTATATTTTTATAAAAGTATCTCAAACAATAGTGAAAGAACTGTGCATCACACAATTATTTTGGCAAAGGAAGAGGCCATTCATGTTTCCAACATGTAGAGGAGTCCACACTTTCTTGTAGCTCATTCAATTCCCTTTCAAAAACCTTTGACACCACATTTTAGTGTGGTATTATGAATTCCAGACAATAACCACATGGTTAAAAGACAACATTTTGCTCATATTCTCATAAATATCACTTGAATAAAATAGCAGTTCTGTATATTTACTTTTGTAAGACTGCATAGAGTTAGCTGTGCTTGCTGTATTATACCCAAAAATAGGTTGAAATTTCATGTTTGGGCCATTTCGCCAGAATGCATTAGAGTAAATTGAAATGGAGTCTACAGGTACTTTGAGATTGGGTTCCAGAGAAGCCAGTCTGCCATCATTCCTTGCTCTTGGGAAGGGTTTTGCAACAACTGCTGTCCTGTCAGGCTCAAGAAAATCTGTAATTCATATGGCAACTGAAACAGAATGCTTAACTTTATATCACATTGCATTGTTGGTGCTGGGGGTGCCGTACTAATAGTATGTAATGGAAGTTGAACTGGTTGGGGTAAATCTTTTGGGGCATAACATGTGCTGTTATAATTAATGGTGCACAGGTGATAGCAGCTGCTTTTAGATTTCAGAGTCAGATCCCGGGACAGGTCATGCTGGAGTGTAATGCCATATTACAGCTGCCAAGCACTGCATACTTGGATCAGTTGGAACCACATGAGCACCCTTTACCAAGACTTCAAGCAGGATTATAGTTTGTTATTCCACTCTAAAAATAGTAGGACGTTAAATTCCTCTGAAGTCCTTATCTTTGCAATCAGCAATAAAATATTTCAAAAATTTCACTTTGTTAAATTTTTTATGTGTTAGGTAATGAAATGAAGGCACTTTTATAAGGCATACGAACTACGGGTTTAAATTTTGACCAGTTTATGTGTAGTGCAGTTCATTTGTGTCAGAAAGGATTTAAATGATGGACTCTGTACAACTGAACTGGTAGGTTTAGAATCTGATAATTATGTCTCCATTTGCATGTATTCTAAGATAAAATTGGACTGAATATATATTGGATATATTAATTTCATGGAGTCATACAGCACAGAAACGTGCCTTTGGCCATTCAAGTTCATGCTGCCCTTTTTGCCCACATTAGGACTGCATCCTCCTATGACTTGCCAATGTAAAAGCATCTCAAACATGGTAATTATATTTGATTCCAGATATCAATCACATTCTGAGTAAAAAGAAAAGTAGCATCTCCTTTAAAACTCCTTCCTCTCATCTTAATCCTGTGCACTCTTGTTTTTGATAAGATATAGATATTGACTATCTACCTTATCTATGCCTAGTTTATTCCGCTTCCTTCCTCCAGGGAAAATAAACCCAGCCTATCCAATCTCTCCCCATAGCTAAAATCCTCCAATCTAGGCAACATTCAGGTGACTTTTCTCTGCATACTCTCCAGTGCGATCAAATCCTTCTGAGAACCTTTGGTAGTCAATAGGGAGAATCTGTTTCCAGGGGAAAAGAATTTGTAAAAAGAGAATCTAGATTCCAGATATGGGAACTATTGATTATGCAATGGCAATGAGTTGTTAAAACCGGGAATACACTTCTTAAAAGGGGTAGTGAAAGCAATCATAGCTTTCAAAGGGGAATTAAATGTAAACTTGAGAAAGGAGTAATTTACAGGGGCTTGTGGACAAAGAGCAACCCTGTGGAACTGGGTGGAGAGTAACTGACAAATGTCTGCCTCCTACGCTGTGTGACCCTAAGACACAGTGAGTTTAACTCGCTGTTTCACGATTATTCCAGGATCGGAGGAGAAATTAAAATGATGTTGAACTCTCCTCATATATAATTTTGGTAGCTTTGTTTCAATTCTATTCTAAAAACAACTACCACAAAAGCGGCAAGAGGCTTTTCCAGAGATACATGAATATGCACGGAATGGAAGGATTTGGATCATGTATGGGCAGAAGAGATTTATTTTAATTTGTCATCGTGTTCGGTATAGACATCCTGGGCCGAAGGACCTGTTCCTATGTTCTGAAGTTCAAATGTTTAGTCTCAAATGGAAAGTTAATGCTGGGTAAACGGGAAATTTGTATGTCTCTTAGGTTGAGCGAAACTAATTGAGAAAAGCGATTTGTTCAAAGTGTGATTTCCTCTGGATGCTGAAATAAAAAGACTGATCTTCAGGGCATGTAAAGGAACAGTTTAGGTGGCTGTGTTTTCATCACTTTTAATCTGGCGCTTGAAGCGGTATTCTCTCTGCTTGGCCGATGTTTGTTAAAATGCCCATTCCCGCTATGAACCTTCCGAGTCGGTGTTTGAAATTACAGGAACCTCAAGCGAGCCCGATTGAAAAACTGTTCCTCTGAACTTTCGTCTTCCTTTAGAAATCTTCTTTCTATGGGGAATACGGTTGCTCCAAATGCAGAGGCGGTCACCCTCCGCGTCGGGAAGCTCTTCCACTGTGGGCTATATCACACCTCGGCGTGTACGGCCCTCCCCTCGAGCTAACACTTCCTGTCGCGAGCACCCCTGCTCCCTCCACAAACTGACTTCTCAGAGAATCGCTGTCTCGGTTTAGAGCCGGGACCTCTCAATCTCTGTGTTTTATGCGGCTCAGCAACTGACAGGTTAAATCCCCCAAAGTAATCGAGAGAACTGAACGAGTGTTTCTCTCCCCCCCCCCCCACCCGTGCTGATCGGTATCTCTCGTGTTTCACAACGTTGCTGATGCACCGTAACACCCTGTAATCCTTGTGCTAGTGCGCAGACTGTAATGCCAGCGGGACAGACAGGAAATCACAGAAGCTCGCAAATCCTAGCACCGCTCGACAGGTGGGTGAAGGGACTGGTTTGCTGGGAGTCTACGGCCAGAGCTCCAACTGGTTTACTGGCTGATGACATCGACAGAGTTCTCGTGTTACAGTTTTGTTTTTCCTGTTCCTAAAGTTTACACGGTAACCTGCCTTCCCCTCCTCATACCCTGCTCTCTGCTCAATGGACTTGATACCACTGTATTGTTAGGATTCCAGGCACAAGGTTGGTGCAAACTTTGGTTTATGGTTTCCTTCCTGTGAATGTTCCTCTGTGTGTGTGTGTGAGGGGGCAGTGAGGGGGTTGGGGACGAGGGTAGGTGGTGACGTTACCGAGAAGCGAGATGTGGATAACTTGTGTTTCGAGGCTGCATGTTTACTCACTGGCCCTGCTTCAAGTCTGGTAGTGCCGAGACTGTTCTGTTTTCGATCAGTCTGTCCGCCTGTGGGAATCGGAGCTGTGTCTGAAGCCTGGTTCTTGGCCCCAGTCTGTCAGAAGACGAAGAGTTTACTGATATTTTTCCAACTGCTGTGCCAAATACAAATGAAGGGTGGGGGGGGTTGGGAGGGAGAGAGGGAGACAGAAGAGAGTTGTAGCGCTGCAACTCTCTCCTAATTGTACAATTCCCAAATGTCCAACATGTGCGTTCCATTTTCAAAGTAAAAGGAATATTTGTTGAGTATTCGCGTGGTGGAGGGGAGAAGAAAAGTTTGATAAATGAATATATGTTATTTGATTGAATTATGAGGTATGCATAATAAAGGATTCATCAGACTGCTGTGCCTGGGATAGTTACAAATGGATCCTTTTAAGCTGCTTTCACATTGAATTTTCTGGAGGGGGGTGGGTGTCGCTGCACTAATGGTTAACAATGGTCTTGTCCCATATATTTGTTCCCTTGCTCCTGTGTATTTAGATATAATTACATGTAAAATAAGTGTAAATTAGAAGCTGGGAAACTGGGATTTGTTGAGACTCAATGGCAGGAAGAGACAGTGGAGAACAGTTTTCTTGTGATCAGGCTTGATGCTTGATTTTCAGGCCTGTCCTTTGGCTGTTACTCCACTGAATAATATAGGAAAAGTGAGGGGTGATCTGTGCGTAATCTGTTGGAGGCTCAAGCACAAACACCTACCTCTCCAGTGCAGACTGGCTGCACTTTTAGAGATGTTAAAGACGAACATTAAAGTGCATGCTTTGGCGAGTAGGGGCATCATTCCCAGTATCCAGACCAATATTGATCAACATCACTTATCTGGGTCATTGTCACTGGCTATCAGTGGGAGCTTGCTGTGCGCAAGTTGGCTATAATACTTCCTACATGACAACAATGGCAGCATTTCAGAAGCAGTCTGGCTGAAGACTTTGGAATGCCTTGTGCTTCTGAAGCATACCATAAAAATGCTAATCTTACATTTATTTAATATATCAAAAGAATGAGGTATTGTACCAAATTTTCAATTATCAAAAAAAAACCAATTCTGCAGTGATTCTTTCACATTGGTTATATTGTCTTGTTCAAAGCAGTGCACTCCTACAGAATTAGTGATCTCTTGTTATTTGCACAGTAAGATAAGATTATAGCCAGAAGAGTTGTACATTTGATGTTTGGTCTGCTCACTTATTTGTCCTCAGTTGGAAGAGATAATTTAGAACTAGGAGATAAATCTGTCATATTATTTGTTATACAGTAGATCACTTCCAATAAAAATGTGCATAAGTGGACTTTAGGTGAGATCAAGTGTTGGACTTGATGGTTTCTTTGTGATCAAACATTTTGATGATTAGTTTACTCAGTGGACTTGCAAATAAGGAATAGTCCAGCAATTAGGCATTATAGGGGGATTGTCACCTGTGAAATTCATCAATTTCGGGAACACAGAGGAGGAATCGGAGCAATAAAGCAGTGGGGAAAATGTATAATGAATATACTGCGCTGTGGTGAGGCAAAAAGAATGGCCAAACCCTCAACGTTCTTGGAGAAAATAATTTTCAGAAATAAGCTTCATAATTCCTTGCAACATACACTAAATGCTGGAGGAACTCAGCAAGCCAGGCAGCATCTAAGGAAGGGCATAAACAGTCCATGTTTTGGGCTGAGACCCTTCATGAGGACTGGAAAGGAAGAAGGCAGAAACCAGAATAAGAAGGGAGGGGAAAGGAAGAAGTACAAGCTGGCAGGTGATAGGTGAGACTAGGTCAGGGAGAATTTAGGTGTGTGGGTGTTCACCTAGGACCACTCAACCTATTCTGGCCATGATTTACTGGCTCAGTAAGAACTGTCAGATAATTACAGCTCCAAGTCCTGCTAACAAGCCAGCATCAGAATGAGGTTTATCATCAATGTATAATATGATGTAAAATGTGTTGTTTTTTGGCATAGAATAAGGAATAATGATGTAGTGTTCATGACCATTTACTAATTTGTAATTGCCATTTGTGCCTTGGATGTGACAGAACTGCCAGAATTCCTGTTATGGATCAACTAATCCCAATCTTCCAACACCAGTTATGCAGTCCTCAACATGACCCAATGAAATACTGTTTACTGTTCTGAACTTGTTTGTTTGAAATTTATCTCCTGGTTACATTGCCTGGGAACCAAGCATTTGCAATCTCTTCTGTTGCATTAGAATTGGATTACATGATTCAAGCCATTTACAAATTTGGGATTGCCCCAGTGTCCGTCCTGGTGTATTATACATACTTGCATTGTGCATTCTAGAGCACAGAACCATGAACCCAGGCTCATTTGTAGCTATGCTACAGTTGGCCATCTGTGAAAACTGAAATCCAAAGTAACTCATTGTGGTATTTGCTTTAGTTTCTGTTCTTGATCAGTTAATGTATTTTTGGGATTGCATTTCATAATATTTTAGTTATGTTCTAATATCAAAATGCAATTCAACCTTATTTTAGAGTCATAATTTCAGCCAGAATGCATGTTGGAGCCCAAATATAATGACAAACCAGCCAGCCACCTTCTCCTGTAAATCCAAGTGGCTAATTTGTGCTCTCCCTATAAAAATGGGATGTGAAGTCATTGTTCACAATGTTTCATAGCCAACTTAAATCTGCCAGAATTCCAGGTTTAATGTTTATATCTATCTGACTGTCTCTCCTTGTCTCTCTCTCTACTTCTCTATCTCTGTCTCACTCTGTCTGTCTTTGTCTTTCTGTGTCTGTCTCCCTCTCTCTCCCTCATCTTTCTCTCCCATCTGTGTCTGCTTCCTTCCCTCTTTCCCCTCCCCTACCCCTTCCCCACCTTCCCAGCTCCCCGCCACCTCTCCTCCCTTTCCTGCTCCCCTGCCCTTCCTTCCCCCTCTACCCCGCTTCCCCTTCTCAAGCCTCTCACCACCTTCTCACGCCCTCACCCTCCCCTTGTTCCCTCCCGCTCCCCCTCCCTCTCTCACACTCTCTCTCTCTCGCTCTCACTCATGTCTGACAACACTGCATCCCCCACCCCCCAAACAAGTGATGGAGCATGAATCCAATGCTCTAACCAGAAAGTTGACAGTATATTCTATTAAACTCAGATTACCAAGTGCCAGCTTTTTCTAACACAAACATCAATTCTCTTGGGTTCAGCAGACAACTTTGCAGATGGTTATGACTGATTTGAGTACAAAAGAAGAAAAAGCTCAACTTTGATATGTTTGGGTAATTTATGATTTTTTTAGAAGAAGGGGCAAATGTTTTTTTAAAATATTACTGGGGTCCACATCTGGAAGTAATTTTCTACATTCCAAAAGGATTACCACATGCTCTCTGATGGATTGGATTTGACTGGGTCTTTAGACGGACAGGTTTGAATAATGTTAAGAGAGGAAAGTATTTACTGTTTTTAATGGCTTTGAACTGTACCCAGAGATCCAAGCCAAGGTGAATTTATCACTGGTGTTGGTACATTTATAATTCACATAGAACTTCATCCATGCTTCAGACAATGTAGTGCATGTTCACTATTCAAACAGGGCAGATTTCAGTGGAAACTGTTAACCCTTCCATGCCAGAGATGTTTTGTAATGCTCACTTCGTATATTTTCTATTCTAATAATTTTTAAGATACAAATAGATGACAACTTTTATTATTTTGATGTTCTCTGAGAGAGATCATTGAATGAAGATGAGAGGCAAAAGAACCAAAAATGGCACAAGGAAAACCTATTTCACCCAGAGGGTTATTAGAATCCAGAATGCTTTTCCAGAGGAGTAGAAGCAGATTCAACTGTGTTCAAAAGGAAGCTTGACATGTATTAGAAAGGAGAGAATTTGTAGGGCTATTGAAACAGGGTGTCGGACAGGCTGGATTGTTCTAACATGGGATAGAAATGGACTAGATCGGCTAAATTGTAGCCTCCTGGGCTGGAGCCATTCTGTCAGTCTGAGATCAGTATACGGTTGCAATCAATGATGGAACGTTTGGGTGTGAAATTGTTTTGTCCCCTGTGGCATGTTTCACACTAGAGTCCTCAGAGCTATTGTTCATAATCTGTTGCAGGATTGCAGCTGACCCTTGGACTGAGTGTGGTTGAGGTGGAAGTGCACATGTGAGTCTGATATCAACATATTGTCCTACACTCTACATGGTTGTGAGCACTTTCTGGAGTCTATTTCTTTTGACTTTGGGAAAGGGACCAATGACTTGTGGAAGATTTTAGAGTGGGTATGCAATTACTTTTTAAGTTAACTCTCACTGGCCACCCCCTCCTCCTGCCCCTTTCAAAAGAAAGGTATGCTTGGAAGTAATTTTTTCTTTCACATCCAAGTTTGGTAAAAGAATGAAGTCCTAAAAATACTTTTAAAATGATTTGACTGGTGTGGCAAGGATTGCTTGTTTTTAGCATTTTTCCCAGGTGGATATTTTTCACTTGTATAGGTTTTGCCAAGTACATTTGAGAATGGGGTATCGCACAAATTGATTTAAAAACTTAAGATTGGAGCCAAGATGTGCTGCCTGCAGCAATAGTTTTACTTTCTGTGTGGCATTGGAGCAGAAATGGTGTAGTGAAAACAGGCAAATAAAAGAATAAGAACTATAATGATGTTTGGAAAGTTTAAATAAGATGGATTCAGTAAATTGCTGCCAGATTATTTACCAAAGGTTGGACCTTTTGGATGTTTTGAAATTAAGGAATAATACATCATAAAGCATTAGAATTCTTGATTTAAGTAGTTGTTATTGATTTGTCAGTTGCTTATTAGTGCATGTTTAGTGGCTGGTATTGTCTATGTTCATAGCAAACAGAAGACTTCCCCTGATTAACGTAGATTTTACAGACTGCATTGGTTTTAAAAAAGGACATTAAATAAAAGATATCCCAAGTCCACTTGCTACCGAATATCTGCTACAATTGCTGATAACGGGCCAATTTTTAACTTCAAATTGTACAGCAGAGAAACAGGCCCTTTTGACCCACTTGGTTCATACTGACCATGATATCTGTCTACATTAATCCCTGTAGCCCACATTTGACCCATGGTTCTTTAATGCTGCCCTTGGGTTTTTTCATTGGTAGAATTCACAAGGCCTTATCTTTCAACATCTTTATTTATGAAAAAGACACTCTGGGCAGAATGATCATCCTTGGAAAGGTTTCTTAACCAATATATTTGATAAATAAAATAAACTAGCCTCAGGAACAATTTAGGGCCTTTCTTTTCCTAATAGCTTCAGCATATATTTTTCCTCTTGCAATAGTGTTTCATATAGTATTTAAAATAATAAAGTTCGGGTATATTAATATATGGACAATAGTTGAGGTACCGAATATTGAAGTTGCAACTTAATACACTCACTGGGATGTGGAAGCAGTAAAGTTGCGTTTTGGTGCCATGCCTGGTTAAAATTCTGATGTTGTAAACTTTTTTTTCAATGTATTTCAATAGATAGTATATTATTTCAGCTGAGTTTAATATCAGCTGATTAGACCACCTTTGGAGTATTCCAAGCAGTTTTAGGCCCCTTATCTAAGAAAAAATGTGCAGGCATTGAAGAGCGTCTAGAGGAGGTTCACACGAATGATTCTAGGAAGAAAGGGTTAACGTATGAAAAACGCTTGATTGCTCTGGGCCTGTACTCATTGGAGCTTAGAAGAATGAGGTGGGGGGGGGGATCTCATTGAAACTTAACGAATATTGAAAGGCCTAGATAGAGTGGATGTGGAGAGGATATTTACTCTAGTGGGGGAGTCCAGGACCAGCGGGCACGGCCTCAGAATAGAGAGTCATCCATTCAGAACAGCGATGAGAAATTTCTCTAGTCAGGGGCTAGTGAATCTGTGGAATTCATTGTCACAGACGGTTGTGGAGGCCAAGTGATGGGTATATTTAAAGTGGAGGTTGATAGGTTCTTGATTAATCAGGTTATGGGGAGAAGGCAGGAGAATGAGGTTGAGAGGATAATAAATCAGCCATGATGGAATGGTGGCTCAGTGGGCTGAATGGCCTAATTCTGCTCTTCTGCTCCTCCAGCTTATTGTCTTAATACTGCAAGGATAGTGTCCCTCAGATCTTTAAAGGGAACAGGATAGGCCAGTGGGTAGCTAAAGAGAAATACAATGTCTTTCTTTATTAGTCACAACATAGAATTTAAGAGCAGGGATATTATTTATTTTTATCTAGAGATACAATACGGTAACAGGCCCTTTCGGACAATGATCCTGTGCTGCCTAATTACACTCATGATGAATTAACGTACTAACCCCGTATGTCTTTGGAATGTGTGAGGAAATTGGAGTACTCGGAGAAAACCATGCCGTCATGGGGAGAATGTACATATAAACTCCTTACAGACGGTGTTGAAATTGAACCTGGGTCGCTGGTGCTGTAATAGTGTTGTGCTAATTTCTATGCTACTATTCTGCCCTAATAGGATAGCTCGATCTTTGTTGAACTATGTGTTTTCATTTTTTTTTGTTTAGGAATACAGCAGGGTACAGGACCTTCTGATCCAATGAACCTGTGCAGCCCAAATACACCCAAGTGACCAAATAACTTACTAACTTGTATGTCTTTGGGACAGAAGTCATAGTCATAGAAATCACAGGAAATAACAGCACAGAAACAGGGCCATTGGCCCATCTAGTCCACGCCGAACTATTGATCTGCCTAGTCCCATTGACCTGTACCCAGATTATAGCCCTCCATATCCCTCCCATCCATGCACCTGTCCAAATTTCCCTTAATGCTAAAATGGAACCAGCATCCACCACATCTGCTGGCAGCTCATTCCACACTCTCACCATCCTCTGAATAGGATCCCCCTCATGTTCCCCTTAAACACTTCACCTTTTTACCTTAATTCATCGCCTCTATTCCCAAGAGCGTAGAAGAATAAGAGGAAATTTGATAGGGGTATACAAAGTTATGCCAGTAGGTTTTTTCCACTGAGGTTGGGTGTGACTAGGACTAAAGTCCTAACCTATTCAACCTTTTCCTATGACTCAGGTCCTCAAGTCCTGACAATATCCTTGTAAATTTTCTCTGCACTCTTTCAATCTTATTGACATCTTTCCTGTAGGTATGTGGGCAAAGCTGCACAGAATACCGCAAATTAAGCCTCACCAGAATCTTACACAATTTTGACATAACATCCCAACTCCTATGCTTAATACTTTGATTTATGAAGGCCAATATGCCAAAAGCTTTAGTAATGACCCTATCTACCTGTGATGCCACTTTCAAGGAATTATGGAACTGTATTTCCAGGTCACTCTGTTCTATTGCACTCCTCAGTGCCCGACCATTTGCTGTGTAAGTCTTACTCTAGTTTGTCCTCCTAAAGTGCAACACCTCGCACTTGTCTGCATTAAGTTCCATCTGCCATTTTTTAGCCTATTTTTCCAGCTGGTCCAGATCCCACTGCAAGCTTTGATAGTCAACCTCACTGCCCACTACACCCCCAATCTTGGTGTCATCTGCAAATTTACTGATCCAATTCATTACATTATTATCCAGATCTTTGGTATAGATGACAAACAACAACAAAATGAGCACTGATTACTGCAGCACACCACTAGTCTCAAGCCTCCAGTCAGAGAGGCAACCATCAACTACCACTCTCTGGCTTCTCTCATGAAGCCAATGTCTTATCCAATTTACTACCTCATCTTGAATGCCAAGTGACCAAACCTTGTCCAACAACCTCTTGTGTGGGACCTTGTTAAAGTCCACGTAGACAACATCAACTGCCTTGCCTTCATCAACATTCCTGGTAACTTCCTCAAAAACTCCGTGGGATTGGTTAGACACGGCCTATCACACATCAAGCTATATTGACGATCCCTATTCAGTCCCTGTCTTTCCAAATCTTTGTTTATCTGGTCCCTTAGAATATCTTCCAATAATTTACCCACTACTTTTCAGGCTCACTGGCCTATAATTTCCTGGCTTATTCTTAGAGCCTTTTTTAAACTACGAAACAACATTTGCTATCCTCCAATCCTCTGACACATCACCCGTGGCTAGGGATGTTATGAACATCTCTGCTAGGGCCCCTGCAGTTTCTGCACTAGTCTCCCACAGGGTCTGAAGGAACACCTTGTCAGGCCCTGGGGATTTATCCGCTCTAATTTACCTCAAGACAGCAAGCACCACCTCCTCTTTAATCTGTATATGGCCCATGACCTTACTGTTGCTTTGCCTCACTCTATAGGCTCTGTGTCCATGTCCTGAGTAAATACAGATGCAAAAATTTCACTTAAGTTCTCTCCCATCTTTTTCAGCTTCATGCATAGTTGACCACTCTGATCTTCCAGAAAGATCAATTTTGTCTCTTACAATCCTTTAGCTTTTAACATATTTGTAGAAGTCCTTGGGATTCTTCTATACCTTGTCTATTAGAGTAACCTCATGACTTCCTTAAGCCCTCCTGATTTCCTCCTTAAGTGTTCTCTTGCATTTCTTACACTCATAGTTCATTTGCTCTTCCTGCCAATAACTGCTATGCTCTTGCTTTTTTTCTTAGCCAGGACCTCAATATCCGAGGTTCCAGAAATCTGTTATCTTTGTCTTTTATTCTGATAGGAACATACAAACTCTAGTCTTAAAAATTTGAAGGCCTCCATCTTACCAAGTACACCTGTGTCGGAAAACAAATGGTCCCAATCCTCAATTGCCAGATCCTTTCTGATACCATCAAACTTGGCCTTACTCTGGTTTAGAATCTCAACCTGAGAACTAGACCCATTCTTCTCCATAATTATCTTGAAACTACTGGCATTGTGGTCACTAGCTGCAAAGTGTTCCTCTACACAAACTTCTGCCACCTGCCCTGTCTAATTCCATGATACAAGGTTTCCCAACCTGGGGTCCATAGACCTCTTGGTTAATTTTAGAGGTCCATGGCATAAAAAAAGATTGGGAACCCCTGCCCTATGAGGAGATCTAGTATCTCAGTTTCTCTAATTGGGACCTCTATGTACTGATTAGGGAAACTTTCCTGAACTCATTTAACAAACTCATCCAGCTCTTTTATAGTATGTCAGCCCCAGTCAATATGTGGAAAGTTAAAATTACCATTATCACAACCTTGGATGTGGGAGGAAACCAGAGGAACTCACATAGTCATGGGGAGACTGTGCAAACTCCTTACAGACAGCAGTGGGAATTTGACCCTGGCAGTATAAAGTGCTATGCTGTCATGCTGTAGCTAAAATTGTATGAAGTACTAAGCTTGAGCACTGTACATTACAGAAAATGTGATTGTATTCAGGAGTATTTATGAGTATGTTCCAGGGTTACAAAACTTCTCAATGAGACGAAAGATTGGATAACCTGGGGATGTTTTCTGTGCAGCAGATATTTCTAAGGAAAGACATAAATGAGATGGACAAGCTGGACCATATAGGAAGCACTTGTATCCCTTAGCAAAGACATTACAAACCTGAAGGCATAAATGTAAGGTAATTGGCTGTAGGATTAGATGTCAGATGAGCCTTCTCTTTTGTTAGGATGTCTGGAAATTGCTCTTTGAAAAGGAGATAGAGACAAAAGCTTTCTTCACACTCAAACAGTTCTTGGATGTGCAGTTGAAGAGCCAGGACGTGCAGTGCCATGGATCTGGTGTTGGGAAGTAATGGCCTCCTTCAGAGCCATAACCTTTCTGTGATTCTGTATACTTTGAAGAGATAATTAAATATTACATAGAAAGAATGAAATGATTGCATTGAGGATGAAATGCTTATCTACAGAGAGTATGAGGAACAAACAGAACCAACAAAATTACTACTTCATAAGTGATTGAGATTGTTTGGGAAATTTAGGTTTGGTCGATGGTGCAGGCAGATGATCTTGCCTGTAGGCTTCTGAGACTTGTACTAGTATTTCAAAGCACGTGGAGAAATATGTATCAACACTGCATTTTGCAACACCCACCTAATCCACTGGCAGCATAAAGAACCACCATCATCATCCTCTCCAGGCCAACTTCACCATGATGAAGATCCTAAGTCAGGGATTCCCAGCCTTTTTTATGCCATGGACCCCTGGTTGGGAACCCCAGATAAGTACATTCCTTTAGGCAGGCAGGCCATTGTCAGCTGCATGTCTGACACTGGAGTCCTGAAACAGGCACTCTGTTTTGAGCTCTGTCTCAGTAAGACATTACCAGCTAGACTGAGGAAACAATTCAAAGGTGGTCTCAAAACCTTAGGAAAAATGCAGCATTTGATCATTGAGAATCCCAATATGCTGACTAAGTGACAGCACTCGGGTTGCTGGGTGAGAGAGAGAAGGAAAATAAGGTTTTTATTCATGATTGCTATTCAGTGGCAGCTGATGCAAAGTTGTTTACAGAAAGTAGGATCAAAACTCAGCTGAAATGCACCATCCAAACTCATTTTCAAAGATTGGAGTGAAGAATCACAAGTTAGGAGATGTGTTAGGAGGTTTGTGTGATTGTGATTGTGTTTGGATGGCTGTAGTAAACAAAACGCGTGCACGCACACACACACACACCCCCCTCTCCCCGCCCTCTCCCCCTCTCTTCCCCCTCGCCCTCCCACCAAGTCTTTCATGAGCACCCATACATCCTGAATGTTATTCCTCCCTGGTAAAGAATGGTTGGGTCTTGAAGTGACAAAGGCAGAGATGAGGTCTTCAAGAGCAGATGGACAGAGTTCACTGTGAATTATCTTGTCAACAAAGCAGATGGAGAAGAAATAAATTTGGAAACTCAACTAAGTATATACACACCCTAATCTCAAGTTACACGTAGTTTCTCACATGATTTTTAGGGAGGCTTGTGCTCTTGCTTTGTCCTCATCAAAGTTTTCATAGTGCACATCAAATATCACAAAAAATGTCTTCAGATGATAAATGTACTAAGTTTTGGAAGTGTTAAAGAAAATGTAGCCCGAAGTTGAGGAAAAAAAAATGAAGTGAGAAGCCTACCTCTGGCTTGTTGCCACTTCTCCCTGGGATCAATTTAGGATTGGAATTTTGTATTCATGTTATCGCAGTTACTTAAGGGGCTGCCAAGAAATTGTTTTTTTTTTGAAAAAGCTTATGTATTGCATTTACGCTAGTTTCTGGAGCAAATCCAGTGCATCTCTAGATATTACTGAGGTCAGGACCAAACTTGGCTGAATGTACAGAGCTTTGACAGTGCTCTTATATGGCTATACAATGCATTTGTGCACCCATTTAAGTTTCTGGTTCATGTCCGTGGTTTACCTTGTTAGGTGAAAACAAATTGAATATTCTATGTTCGTACCAAACTCGAAGTTGTAATATATATTGATATAAAACTGGTAGCTATGAAAAGGGAAGAACACTGATTGCTTTTCAAGAGAGGAAAGACTTGCATTTATGAAGGACCATTCACAACCTCAGGAAGTGCTTGAATTCTTTGAAGCTAATTTATTCTGTTTGAAGTGTAGCCAATATTACGATATGGAAAGCCTAGCAGCTAATTTGCATACATCATCTGTTTTGGTGATGTTGACTTTTAAGTATCAGCCAGGGCGTAAGACGTAATAGCCTTGCACTTCAAAATATTGTCGTAACATCTCTTGTGTGCTTCTGTCAGGGCACTGATGGAAGCTTAGTTTAACATCTTGTGACATGAGGACTATCACCTGTGATTACCAGACACAGTTGACCTCTGTTGCACGCTAAAGAGTATCTCTTGTTTGCTTACGTGTAACAATGAAATGTTTTCTCACTTTTCATTGTGCTCTTGATAGTTGTCGATAAGACATTCGGCCTTTTTATAACAACCTTTTGTCTGTACCCTATTTTATCATATTCAGTGCAGAATATAAGATAATTGAAAATATAGTCATTTTTCAATCATTGTTTGGTGATCCTAATTATTTTGACCTACTGGTAGAAATTCCCTGCAAGGTTATACTTTTTAGTAGTAAGTGGAAGTACACCTAGTTTGAGTGCAGTGCCCTTTGTGAAGAAATAAAGGAAGGCTTGAGAAGGACTTCCCTCTCTCATGTCTTCAAGATGTCCCAAATGGTCTAGAACTGTGGAAGTACTTTTTAAATGCATTCAGTGTTAAGGTAGTAAGCACATCAGCCATTTTGCTCACTGCAAACTCCACAAGCATTAATTACTATTTGACCTGATTCAGTAATTTTTATTTATTTACTGTTGCCTTTGGTTAGCCTGAGATTTGTGAATGTTGTCTCTTTTTTGCTTAGCTAGGCTGGTCTGTTTTTCTGGCTGAGAGTAGAGTGTGGAACAGTTCCTAAACCATTGAGTATTGATGGCTTTCAGTTCTAGGAAGCAGACAAAAGAAATCTGGTGTGACATGGTCGTGCTATCATGCTCAGGATTAGGAATGGTAGGAAATGATGAACACGCATTATTATTTTTTGTATCATGAGCTATTTCACAACATATTGCATTATTTCCTCAAAGCTAGAATGGGAATCGCTATTTAGAATTTTCAGGTCCTGCCCTTGTTTGTCAGAAATACCTTGCAAGATGGAAGGTCAATAAGTTGCACAACTACATCCCCATGTACATGGTGATACAGTTTATGAGAGAATTTAATTGATAGTTTTTTAAAATCAAAATTCACAAGTAATGTGTTACTTGCCTCTGTGTCAGTACGTTTTTTTATACTACTTCAGAAGCAGCTGTGTAGATTTCCCCAGTTGTGTCATTCAGCATTGCAGATTTGTTCAAGCGATCTATTCGCCTTAAACACAGCTCTTGAAAAACTGCAATGTCCATGTCCAGTATTTGCTTCCACCAGCCAAAATGGGTTTTGATCATTCATCTTTCTAAAAACCAGTTTGAAAGCCACAAACTAAATATTTGCTTGTCCTCATGATCATCAAAGAGCAAATTTTGCTGAAATTTCCTGAATAGCAGACATGTGAGTCAGTTAATTGTTCATGCAAATAGCTGCCTTGCCATATTGCAGCATGTACATGACAAGTGAGGGTCAAAGATTTGAGAACGTGAGATTGTCACATCTTCTCAAGTTGGCATTTTGACCAAGTCACGGTCTTGAATGGAATTGAGTAGTGAAAAATCTCCAGTTTTTAAATCTGCATTTTATCACCTGCTTCACTAGTGAAATGGTTAAGCATGTTCCTCAGTGTTGTATTGAACCTGAGATTAAAAGGTTCCAGTCTACATTGATTTCAATGACATCATCTAAGATGTTGCAGCTTTTCTGGGGCCATCTCCCCAATTGGCAGCTTGATTGCCCCAATTGGAAAACTTACCCAAACATCTCCACTAATGAATGCATTTAGTTCAGCATCTAAGCAGCTTGCAACAAGAATGAAATCTAAACTACAGAAAATTTATTAGACTCGTTCAACACATCAGAGTTAAATTGGCATTTTTAAAGGTAGTGCAGGAGTTCCAGCAAATAAAAATCAAGACGATTGCAAACTTTGACACTAGAGTGACAGATGCTGACTTGGATAGGGAGCAGGAACATTTGTGGATCCCACTTATTTGTTGTTGCTACTCAGACAATATTTTCCTGTATTGCACTTTGAAAGTACTTCATTGGCTGTATAGTCATATGGAGTAGAGTCATAGAGAAGTACAGCGCAGACACAGGCTCTTCGGCCCATCTAGTCCATACTGAAACCATTTAAAATTGCCCACTCCCGTCGACCTGCTCCAGGACCATAGCCCTCCATATCCTGACTATCCATGTACCTATTCAAACTTCTCTAAAGCATTGAAATTGAGCTCGAATGCACCACTTGTTCTGGCAGCTCATTCCGTACTCCCGCAACCCTCTGAATGAAGAAGTTCCCCCTCGTGTTTCCCTTAAGCTTCCCACCTTTCACCCTTAACCTATGACTTCTGGTTGTAGCCCCACCCAACCGCAGTGGGGAAAAATGCCTGCTTGCCTTATCTGTACCCCTCATAATTTTGTATACCTCTTCCAAATCTCCTCTGAATTTTCTATGTTCCAAAGAATACAATCCTAACCTATTCAACTTTTCCTTGTAACTCAGGTTATCCAGACCTGGCAACATCCTTGTGAATTTTCTCTACTCTTTCAATCTTTCTTACATCTTTCCTGTAGGTAGATGACCAAAACTGCCAACAGTACTCCAAATTAGGCCTCGCCAATGTCTTACACAACTTCAACATGATAACATCCCATTTCCTGTATGGGATGTTCTAAAGTCAGGAAAAGCACTATATTCGAGCTTGCGCAGAGGAAAATGCTCTCGCTGGGAGAGCATTCTAGAAATGTACAAATTAAGATTTTATTAAGGGAAATATTTAGTTTATAAGACAGTGCTTCCTGTCCTATAGTTTCTGATTTTTGTTGTTTGTAATTTTCAGCCTTGAAACTGATGCTGGATTTCGTATGGAAGAGTATCAACATTTTCTCTATTTTTTAAAAATAATCATTTTGGATTGTTTGCAGGATTTCTGGAAATAGATTTTGAAGTAAATTCAAATCCTGCCTTTGAATTTTTCTCTATTGGTAGAGATTTTCAGATAAATTAAGGCAATAGCCTATTCTACCTGGAATGAGAAAACCAAGCAACACACAGAAAATGCTGGAGGAACTCAGCAAGCTAGGCAGCATTCAGGCTGGAACGTTGACTGTACTTTTTCCCCATAAATGCTGCCTGGCCTTCTGAGTTCCTCCAGCATTTTGTGAGTGTTGCTCAGATTTCTGGCATCTGCAGATTGTCTCTTGTTCGTGATGAGAAAACCAAATGCATTTTGTTTGAGCGTGATAATAGCAAAACCTAGGATATCGTTCTAATTCCTCTCTAATTCACCTGCTTTTTTGTTTAGCATATTACCCAATATCTTCCCAATTAATTTGACTGTCTCGCACATTCGTTGACATGGGCAATTAACAAATTCCTTTGTTGTGGGTGTAATGAAGCAAGGTTTCTGTGGTTACTGCACCAAGA
This sequence comes from Hypanus sabinus, assembly GCF_030144855.1. Taxonomy (NCBI): domain Eukaryota; kingdom Metazoa; phylum Chordata; class Chondrichthyes; order Myliobatiformes; family Dasyatidae; genus Hypanus; species Hypanus sabinus. Next base: position 39,077,368 of record NC_082738.1, on the reverse strand, counting down.
AAATGTTTACACCTACAGAATTGAAAGTTTCTTCTCTGCATCACACATTCCACCCTTTGAGATAAATCAGGTGACGAAAGTGTTGACTCAAGGCAGTATGAAAACAGGTTTTTATTCAGTGTCTGAGTGAAACTGATCCTATCGTCCATTATTTTCATTGCTAGTGGCATTCAGATGAATATGAGAAAGATGTATGGTGTAGAAATGTTGCAGTATTCTTCAGTAATTACCACAGTCCCCTGCTGAATTAGCCTGTCTCAGCAGGGATGGCAGTAGAGCACGAGAATTATTTTCCATTCCTCTTGGTTAGGAAAAGTTTAAAAAAAGAACTGACATTTGTGATAAACACAGGAGATTCTGCAGATGCTGGAAATTTTGAAAAACGTATGCAAAATATTGGAGGAACTCGGCAGGTCAGGCAGCATCTATGGAGGGAAATAAACAGTTGACGTTCAGGCCGAGATCCTTCATCAGGATTGGAAAGCATGGGACAGAGGTCAAGTTTAGTAGGTATGAGGGAGGGGAAGTACAAGCTGGCAGGGATAGGTGAAACTAGGTGAGGGGGAAGGTTGGTAAGTGGAGAAGGGCTGGGGGATAAAATAAGAAGCTGGGTGGGGATAGGTGGAAGCAGTAAAGGGCTAAAAAAATAAGGAATCTAATAGGAGAAGACAGTGGACTGTGGAAGGAATGGAGGGTCTCAACCTGAAATGTTGACTGTTTAATCCCCTCCACAGATGCTGCTGAGTTCCTCAAGCATTTTGTGTGTGTTTGTCAAGATTTTCAGCATTTTCAGAATCTCTTGTGTTTATAGTAGTCTGGAGACAGTTTTAGCCCAATACACTAACCAGCTCATGTTGAACACGGGGTTATCTGAATTTGTTGTTCAATGCCTCATTGTGCAGGGTTCTAATCCAACCTTCAACCTGATCAGTTCATCTTGCTGCGGGATGAGGAAGATTAAAATAATTTATGTCAGACTGCATAGCAAAACAGCATTTTAGTTTAGGCATTCTCACTATAACTAGTTTCAAGGGCCTGTAGCTTAGTTATCACTTTACAGAGAATATTTTATTTGCAGTGGTGATTTTTTTTGGCAAGAAGTAATCCAGTCAGACTGATGATATTGTAAAATATTAGAGTTCCTTGCTCTCCAGAGGATAATAACAATGTTCCATGACAGTACAAGGTTGTAACTATCTTACTGAAAGTTCTTAAAGAAAATTGTTGATGGATATAAAGATTTGGCAGCTGGATGCAGTGTTTCTTCTATTATTCTACAACATTCCCACTTAAACACAAATGCATTCCATTTGTACAAAGTTCAAAGTTTGGGACAAGGCAATTAAAGTTCAGTTTTAAATTCTTGTCTGTATCTAACTGTGTTCTCCTCCAGTTAAACATATTAAATTGCATAACTGTACGTAGGAGGTAAAATGCTGTGCAGGACTGTAAAAACAAAGTGTGCTCAAAATGCAATGTGCAAAATCATTAATTCCAAAGTCACACAACATAATGGCCTGTAGAGCTCACACGGACGATTACACTAATCCTATTTTAATTTCCCTTCATTCCCATCAACAAGGGGCAATTTACAGTGGCCATTTAACCAACCAGCTAGTATGTCTTTGCAATGTGGGAGGAAACCGGTATAGACTAATGATACCTGAAGTGGTGTGCAAGTCCAAAGATCTTGAGAGTGGCAGTGCAGGTAGATAAGAAGGCTAATGGGATGCTGGCCTTCGTTAGTTGGGGCACTGAATACAACAGCAGGGATTTTATATGCCTTCGTTATCTATTTTAAAAAAAATACTGGTCAGACCTCAGCATGCAGTTCTGGTCACCACACCATAGGAAAGATGTAATAACACTGGAGTGGGTGCAGAGGAGATTCACCTGGATGTCATCTGTCATGAAGTGTTTCAGTTAAGAGGGGAGACTGGATAAATTAGGTCTCTTTTCCGGAGCAGAGGAGGTTATGAGGGGATATGACTAAAGTGGATAAAATCATTGGGAGAGAGACAGCATAGATTGCAGAAAACATTTTCCCATAACGGAAGGCATTGATTTAGGATAGAGTGTAGGAGATCTTGTGAGGATTTGAGGGGAACTTTTTTTCATCCAGACAGAGGTGTTTAGGTGAAAAGTAAATACAAGGTTTTCCACTTTGGAAGGAAAAACAGAATTTCATTTTGTTATTTAAACAGTGAAATATAGCATCCTTTTGTGTGAAGGGACTTTGGAGTGGTTGTGCGTGAATCACAAAAGGTTGGTTTGCAGGAGCAACAGGTTAACAAGAAGGCAAATGATGGTATTCATTACTAAAGGAATTGAATTTAAGATTAGTGAGGTTATTGTGCAACTGTACAGGGTACTGGTGAGGCCATACGTGAAGTACTGTGTGCAGTCCTGGTCTCCTTACTTGAGGAAAGATGACTGTCTTTGGAGGCAGTGTAGAGGAAGTTCACCAGGTTGTTTCTGGGGATGAAGGGGTTAGCCTATGAGGAGAAATTGAGCCATCTGGGACTATACTATCAGGAATTTAGTAGAATGAAAGGGGATCTTATAGAAACATAAAAATCTGAAAAGGATAGATAAGATAGAGACAGGAAAGTTGCTTCCACAGGTAAGTGAAACTAGAGCTAGGGGGACATAGCCTCAGGGTTAGGGGGAAATAGATTTCAAAGGTCAAAGTAATACATCCCTCAGGTTTGTCTCCTTACAAAGAAACTCAATAGACCCATTGAGTCAATGTGCAGAGGAAAAAAAGACAAATTGTGCAAACAATAAAAGTGAACAAGTAACATTCAGAACCGAAGTTCACAAAAGGGAATCCACAGCCATGAAGCCAATCATCACTGAAGCTGATCCAGGAGCCGGTTGGTTGTAGGCCACAGCCTCAGTTCAGCACAGAGATGAGTGTACTTTGTGGAGCAGCGAGCTGAACACCGGCCCGTCTCTCTCCTTTGACTCTGACACCCTGACTTTTTCCATTCTGGCCTGGTGCTTAAATCGTCCAAACAGCAGATTGTTCCTCACTCTCGGGCCTGGGCCCTGCTGTCTTGACTCAGCCTAGCCTCGCCTCATCTTGGTTCTGCTGCATTGAATTGCATTCAAGTCTGCTCCAGAAATAGCCAAATATTGGCTCATTCTCCACTCTTGGGCCTGGGCCCTGCCACCTCAATTTGACCAATACCCACCATGCCATAACCATCCTGCACCTTCGAGACTTCAATTCATACTGCAAAAATGCCACGTCGTGCAGGTGGTTCAAAAGCTCCAATTCAAAAACAAAGTTACAGGCTATTGATTGCAGTGATCAATAGAAAAAGTGTGATTAATACAGTAATTTATGGTTTTTGTTTGTTTGCTGCCAGCATGTCACCACTGTGCTTCACCAGCATGATCTTAAATCAGATTTAGGACAGCTGTGAGGAGAAACTGGAAAAAAAAGTTCCTAGAGAGTGGTGAACTTGTGTAGTTTTCTGCCCAGAAAAGCTCGCGAGTCTACCTCTTTAAATATATTTAAGGCACGGTTTTTTGATTTTATGACATAGATTTTTGCATAGCAGTGGAATTAAGGGTTAGAGGAAAAGACAGGTTAGTGGAGTGAAGTCCACGGCCAGGTCAGCCATAATCTTATTGAATAGTAGAGTAGACTTGATGGCAAGACAGCCTACTCCAGCTCCTATTTTTTGTTTTCTTATATTGTACAGGTTTCGTGAGATATGGGTCAAACACAGAGAAATGGAGTTAGCATGAGCAAGTTGAGCCAAAGGGCCTGTTTTTGTTCTGTACTATTCCATTACTGGGCGTCCAGGAAGTTTATATGGTGTATTCCTTATGCTGCAAATTTGACATTTCAGGTGCTAGTAATGCAAGCATATTTTATAGGCCTCTGTTAGTCTTGAGAGACCATGGATTTGCACCTTGGAAAGTTTCCAGGGCACAGGCCTGGGCAGGGTTGTGTGGGAGACTGGCAGTTACAAGTCTCCCCTCCACCGATGTGTCATTGCAGAGCAATGTGTGGTTAAGTGCCTTGCTCAAGGGTACAACATGCTGCCTTAGCTGAGGCTCGAACTAGCCTCACTTAACCACTTGACCATGCGCCAACACGCCATGGAAATCGTAGTTTAATGTCAGTATAAAAGTGTCTATTAGTTCTGTTGTTCCTACAATGCAACTGTTTCTTTTTGCCATTGGAAACCTATTACTGACCTTTGTGAATCAGTAGTGATTGACAAGACAGCCTCTGTTAACAAAATATGTGAAGTGTTTGAAAGCTGATTGCTTTGAAAATTAAAAGCATATGTATCATTCTAATGTACACATTAGAGAGCATTGCATTTTAACAACATTTCTGCATGTCTATTCCAATGGTTTCACATTACCTTGACAGAAAATAACAAATTTATTTCAGTCTGAAGTGAGGCCTTTGTGACATTCAGCACTTGAAGTTGCTCTGGCGGGAGCGTTGGTGGACTTCGCAAGTGTGTTATCATAATAGGTGGTTTTACTGCAGCCATTGGTATTAAAATTAATTAAGGTTTTATTTTGATAAGTACTTGAAGCTGAGGTATTTAAAGCTTTTATGTATGTAGGTACAGTACACTATTGAATGGTATGAGTGAAGAATAATTTTGTGACACTCTTACAATAATGACTGGTTTAAAATGTATATCAAGGACCCCCACCATCTAGGCCATGTTCTCTTCCCACTGCTGCTATTGGGAAGGGGGTATAGGATCCTGAGATCTCACACCACCAGGTTCAGGAACAGTTTGACCATCAGGCCCCTGAACTAGCATGGATAACTTCACTCATCTCAACACTGAACTTTTTCCAAAATGTGTGGACCAGCTTTCAAGGACTCTACAACTCATGTTCTCTGTATGTATGCATGCATTTATTTATTTTATTATTATTGTATTTGCACAATTTACCTCCTCTTGTACGTTGGTCGTTTGTCAGTCTTTGTATGCATTTTATCAATTCTTTTATTCTTCTGTGAATGCCTGCAAAAATGAATATCAGGGTGGTATATAGTGACAGATACATACTTTGGGTAATAAGTTTGCTTTGAACTTTAGCTGTCAATTGCTTTGGGATATCCTCAGATGGTAAAAGGCATGACATAAATGGAACACCTCCTTCTCACTTGTAGGTGTTATTAATTAAATATATAGGAATGCCGCCCATATATAGTGAGGATCTGCCTCAACCTGAATGATGGACTCACAAGTGTTCTTTTAGCACTTAGGACAATCATTAAACAGCTACAGAAATGATGGTGTTATCAAATAACTTGTTTTCTCAATGTTGAATTTCTATTTGAGCAGGGATGATTGGGAATCTTCTAGTTCTCTGAATCTGGAACCTGGCCTAGAGGTTATTTATTTAATTTCATGTATGGTTGAAGAGAGCATTCCTGGCACTATTGGGATTTTTTTCAATGTAGTACATACTGTATTTGCCAATGCAATTTTTAGAGTGTACTCTTTAGCATGCATGATATAAATTCCTGTAATAATAGTATTGATTTTATAATATGGTTCCACTATCAGAAGCATTTCGGACTCTGAGAATGACTGGTTTTAGTATATTTAGTTACAGTGATTCCAACTCACAAGAAGAGGATAGGTTTTTTCTAGTGCAGCTTGAGAAGGAACAAGAACTCCTTTTAGGCCTATTACAAAGTCAGAGTAGAATCACATTTATGGTGATAGATGTGTTTATGGAAGAAAAAAAAGGTTAATCCCTCCAGACCTGGCCTTGGCTAACTGTACAATTCTACAGATACTTATCTAGAGGCAAAAAAGGACCACACAGACACAGCAAAACATTGGTTTCCTTGGAGCATTATGATAAATGACATGCCATAGAGGGAACATTTGAGGTTGTGTGCCTAGTTCAGATTCTCTTACATCTTCAGTGGGAATCAGAAAATGAGGCGTGGCATAAATAAACCCTCCAGTTATGCAACCTGTGGGATGTTCTGTCTATTTAAATTAATGAGCAGGAAATCAAATGAATCGCAAAATGGACATGCTGAATTGTAAGTGTATGAGATGAGATGCAGATTCGAGCTAATAAAAGGTAATTAGGAAGTTCTGCCAAGGCATGATCAACATATGAAATAGATTTCCAGATGGAGTGGCAGTTTTAAAAAAAACGGCTGAATCCTTGTAAGAACTATTTGGTTTAATTTTTTGGTCTGGATGAGCAAAGAGTGACCTTTCTTATCCATAATTACCCAAGGGTAATCCAAAATGGAAGCCCAATGTACAAAGCCATATACCTGACTTAAGAGTTTAGTTGCCTTTTGAGCCTCGTGAACAATTTCCTTTCAGGTCATTTGTGGTGTAAGTGAGGGGTATGGTTCCCTTCAGCTAAACAGGATAATTGAAGAATTGATTTCAGACTCAAAGTTGGATGGACACCAGTAAGTGGTTAAAAAAAGAGGAAGTGCAAAAGGGCTGTGGTCTAAAGTTTTGAAGAAGTAGCTTTAACCACAATCCTATTTTACATACCAATTTTGGTTTAAGATCAAGATGTAGCTGCAAAGCTTTATAATCCCTTGTTAGTTAAAATGGTAGAAAATCAGTGTTCCTTCTTTCCTTAGTTCAAGCATACTTAGTTTGCTCTAGAGTATTGTAGGTTAACTGGCCACATCACATGGCTGCATTGCAAAACTTTTAGATTGCATGGTATTTGGGAAGAATTTTTTAAACTGCAGTGTCAGTTCATACAATTGTAATCTCTTTTGGTCTTTGGGCCAGTTTTCTTCCTCCTTGCAACTTCACGATACTGAAATCAAAACCTCACTAGTTTTATTTGTCTTTTACAGGACTTCAAAACTGTGGACTTCCTTGCCCTCTCCTTTCCCCTCAGCCCTCACTCTCTTCAAATGGCATATTTTTATACACTAAAGCATTCTTATCACTAAGTTCTACTTTCCCTAATCTGTATTATACCTTTCAAACATGAGGATACCCTGACTTCATAACATTTTTATGAAAAAGGCAATGGTTTGAAGTTTAATCAACTTGTTATTAAAGGAGAGGTCAAGAAGATGCCCTCTGCGAGTATGGTTTTCAATGAGAAGGGATTGTGAAAAATTGGTGTGCCTTTTACAAATACATACTGTAGATTACAAGGTATTGGGTTTGAAGTATTTAGCATTTGGGTCAGATATAAATGGTAGTTATGAGTTGACTGCTTTTAATACTTAGATTAAATGTGAGAGAATTAGAACAAAAATGAGAGCAATATCTTGGGGGGGGCAAAGAATATTATTTTCAGAGTCACCTGTTGAAGCAGAATTGTGTCTACGTACTCCATTTTCTAGTGTTGTTGCAGCATGGGAAATCCCAAGTTTGTAGTCCTCCAATATTTAATACAGGGAGTTTGCAGCAATAAATAGGCAAGGCAATTGCTGACCATCAGCTTAAAGATTTTTCATAACCTAAAGAATTGTTCACTTCTTACCAATTGATTTGGTTGCAAAGAAGGGGGTGAAAGTATGAAGTGTTAAACGTTTAAAATAAAATCTTCCACTTGTCACCTCCCAGCTCTCACTTCGTCCTCCCTCCCCCACCCATCTACCTTCCCCCTCACCTGGCTTCACCTATCACCTGCCAGCTTGTACTCATCCTCTTCCCCTCCTCCACCTTCTTATTCTGGTTTATTTCCCCTTCCTTTCCCAGTCCTCATGATGGGTCTCAGCCCAAAACGTTGACTCTCCATTCCCCTTCATAAATGCTGCCTGACTTGCTGAATTACTCCAGCATTTTATGTGTAAAAAATCTTCTTAGATCTTGTGGATTAAATGAGCTGAAATAGATTGGTTGTGCAAAATTTTGTTCTTTTACCAATTTTAGTAAAATTGTAAATGCAATTGAATGAGTATCCAGAGTCTTCAAGTCATACAGCAGGGTGCCAGGGTCTTCAGCCCAACTTGTGAATGCTGAGCAAGGTGCCCACCCAAGCTGGTCCCATTTGGCCCATATCCCTCTAAACCTTTCCTATCTGCCTACATACTCCTATTATAAAATCTCTTCTACCTTCATGTCCCAGATTAATCTTTTGCACACGTTATATAAGAAACTACTTCATCGTAAATCTGCCCAAGAGTGGGTCGCAGTAAGCTGAGTGCTGCTCAGAGCCTCCCCAGAGTTCTACACAGTACTCATTACCAATATATCTATAACCTTCTGGGAATGGCCCTTGGGTAGCATTCAGGGTTGATTGGAGCCTTATTAATGTTGTGACATGGATTTCGTCACTTTGACTAGACGTCTTGCTTTTTCTAGTTCTGTTCAGTGCTGGATTTATTTCTTGCACTACAAGTGCAGGACCTTTGTTCAGGTTTAAAATACACTTAACTTCATAGCCAGAAATATTTCCATAACTGCAGTCTGTGATACTGTAAATTGTGCAATGGGCGGCATGGTAGCATAGCAGTTAGCACATTGCTTTACAGTGCCAGCAATCACTGATTATGGTTCACTTCCCACTGCAGCCTGTAAGAAGTTTTGTATGTTCTCCAGGTGCTGCAGTTTCCTCCCAAATTCCAAAGACATACAGGTTTGAGTTGGTGAGTGTGGGCACGCTATATTGACGCCGGCATATGGTGACACTTGCAAGCTGCCCCCAGCACAATTCTTACTGATATGATTTGACACAAACATTGCATTTTACTGTATATTTCAATGTACATGTGACAATTAAAGCTAATCTTTAATCTTTGGACTAATACAGTCACTGCTGTTAATCTGTTGCATGCTGGTACTTTCTGGTAGTGTTGCTTCATTTTATCTGGTTTCAACTAGATTTGAAACAGTGATAGATAAATTATTTGTCAGAAAATGACTATCATATACTGTGATGTTACATTTGACTGATTTGATTATAGAAACACATCATAAGACTAGAAGGAATAGTCCTAGATTGTCCTACTAGAGGAAATATATTCTCTTCAACCACTCTCTCAATCCCCTTCAGAATCTTATACTGTATATTAAAAGAAAAATAACATCACATTCTTCAAAACTTCAACTTACTCAAGCTTCCTTCATGCATTAACCCTTCTTAGAGCTAAACCTGGTGAACCTTCTCAGCACTGCCTCCAAAGCAAATATATCCTTTACGAAATAAGGAGACCAAAGCTGGATACAGTTCTTCAAGTATGATCTCACCAGCGCTTTTTGTAAATTTAGAGTCATAAAATAGAGTCATAGAAGACCACAGCACAGAAACAGGCCCTTTGGCCCATCTAGTCCATGCCAAACTATTAATCTGCATAGTCTTATTGATCTGCACCCGACCTTAACCCTCCACACCTCTCCCATCCATGTACCTATCCAAATTTCTCTCAAATATTGAAATTGAACCTGAATCTACCTTTTCTGCTGGCTTCATGTTCCATGCTCTCATCACCCTCTGAGTGAAGAAGTTCCCCCTCATGTTCCCTTAAGCATTTCACCTTTAACCCTTAACCCATGACCTCTAATTTTAGTCTCACCCAACCTCAGTGGAAAAAGCCTGCTTGCATTTACCCTATCTATACCCCTCATAATTTTGTATACCTCTGTCAAAAATCTCCACTCATTTTCCTATGTTCTAAGGAATAAAGTCCTAACCTATTCAACCATTCCTTTATAACTCAGGTCCTCAAGTCCAGGCAGCAGAAATATTTACCTACTTTTACATGTTCCATCTCTTACAATAAAGACTAGTGTTTCATTTGCTTTCCCAATTAGTCATGGTACTTGCATTTCCCAATTCATTCAGGTGATGATATTCTTTGCAGTGATTTTGGTTCAGCCACCTCGAGTATTTTGTAATGTTTGGTAATTGTTATGTGAAAGGATAATGATATGGGTTTGTAAATGTCACTCTAGTTGTTTAATCCAGTAAATATAACATTAAAATATCTTGGCCCTGCACCCTCTGGGCTAAAAATCTTGCTGGAGCAAACAGAACAGATTGATATTCATAGAATGAATCCTCCCCTGCACTGTTGTAGGTCATGGTTGTTTCCCAGTGAGCACTGTTAGCAGTTCTGAGAACTGTTTACCCATTAATCTCTCTTCATTTGACAGCATTCCATTAAACTCACTTAGTATTTTCCCCTTCAAGTTTCTTTTTCTTTCTTTGTTTTTCTTTCAGCTATGCTAATCAAAGTAAATCTTTGCCCTAATGAGTGGGATGCAACAAAATTCTAAGTAAATTGTAAAGTCCTAATACACAATTGGGAGGAAAGATTAAAATTGCTCTTTCATCACTGACTAGTTTTTCATTATTTTGCCATACAATGTGGCAGATGAATTCATGTGAAACATGCAGGGAATAAAGAATAAAACCAGCATCTATCTGGATGTGATGCTGGTATGCTTCTGCAAATGCAGCAGTTGGATGTTTCCAGTAAATTATGTTCTGTAATGTCCAGCTTCATGACCATTAAAAGGCTTAATTTACTCTTGGGTCTAAGCAGGAGCATGCGTTGGAGTTTAAATCTGCAGACCTTTGGATGAATAGCATTGGGTGTGGTTAAAGCAATGGAGAAGTATGCATACACATAGAAATCTTGTCATTTTCCAGATGAATTTCTTGGCTAGGATTAGGAAGGTTCTCTGGCCACCTACCCACTTCCATAATTGCTCTGAGTTTTGTATCACTCTGAATCACTCAGTAAATACCATTGTGTTATTTTTTCAATCACTCATACCGCAATATTGCCCTTTGCCTTCAACAAGCTTTTTGCTGTAGTGGATCAGTGGGAAAAGGTCCAACCTACATCACCTCCTCTCAAGAAACAAGGTCGCTCCAGCTTCCGCCACCAAATGGAGTACATAGATGACACTTGTGTATGTACAAGTTTGGAGTCTGAGTACCAAGGCATGGGTATCTTGTCCACTGAAGTAACAAATGCTTGGACCCTTCACTATATGACTGCAAAGCAAAGGTCCTGTAATTGCCTGTCTTACTGTACAAATCTGTGCTGCACCAATAAACAGAACTGGCAAGGCCCTGTAAAACATTGGCCAATTTCCCTGTCTCCATCTGGATCTGGACAGTGATTATGAAATTCACAGCCTACAAGGCTTTATAGCTATTGGAGTTCAGGAGAGTAAGGGAACTTGATTGATGTGCACAATATCCTAAGGGGTCTTCACAGGAAAGATGTGGAGAGGAATCAGACTGGCCCCACATTAGCCTCCTGACAGATCTGAAGTGAACCCAATTCATCCTTGATCCTGAAAGATTGCTAAAGAAGAAGTTTTTTGTTATTACTTCCAATTTTCTGGGATGGTTAGAACATTTACGCTTTAGCATAAAGTTATTATTCAGTCTGCTTACCTTTCTCAGGCAGAGCATTTGATTATTACATAAGCACATTTTCTTTTGTTAGTACTGGTTCCATGTCCAATGCCTTTATATTCGTGCTATTTAATCCTTCACTGAAAATAGCTTCTTTGTTCCTCAAGGTACTATTATTCCGGCCACTGTGTTCAGTTAGGCACTTGGCCAGAAAAAAATTCTAAATTTAACTGACAAATTAAAACTCCACAAAACTCGAGACTCAGTTCTCTAGCTGCCAATTTGGAGAAAAGAAAACTAAAAATTATGCATTACTGCAAAAGTTATTCCTCAATATCTTCAGAGTGTCCATGGCTTAATAAACTACTTGACCTTCACTGGCCCAAACTGACTATCAAATTCTCATTTCAGTTACTCATTGGTATTAGGTGAGCTTATCATAGGAAGTTTTAACTGAGATTCCTGGGGGTAAGAAATGTGTGTGAATGTATTAGACCGATCATGGTTTTCCCTTGCCTAATGTCATTCATTCTGCAAGCTCACGTTATTACAGTTAATTACTCAAGTGCAGCTACATGTGTTTGAGAGAGGAAGACTAAAGAATTAAAACTGAATCCATATTTCTCCATGTTCAGCCTTGTACTGTGAATCAGGTAAGTGAAATTCATCATAGCTTTTATCATTCTCGTTAGACATTCTCTCAGAGCTTGCCCATAAATTTCACTTCCTCTCTGTGAAGGAGTGGCACACCAGTACCTCCTCTTGATTCCAATGTTGGTTTGAGAACCCATTCTATGAATAATTGGTAAATACAGACCAAAGTCTGGTGCATTGACACAGCAGCATCTAGTACCACCATATGACTTTTCAGGACACGTGCTTAATCTTTAAGGTAGATAACAAAACAGGGCACATTACCTTCAATGAAGGTAAGTAGCTGGAAGAATAGAAAGAGGAAGGAACTTCTCCAGTTGGTAATTTTACACAGGAAATCTGTACTTGTACGTATTCGGATCATTGACAGGTGCATTTTCACTTAAATTGTTAGTCCCTTCCAACTACTTGTCAACAGAAAAATAGGGACTATAGGAAAAAGTATGACAGTCCCAGGAAAAGTTGGTGAGAAAAAAACTTAAGTTTCCTATAAAAGAGTATACATTTGGCAAAGGGCCCAATTGAGTGTAGTGTCCTGAATGATGTCATCTTGAGTAACAAAGGAATAATTTTCAGTGCAGATCAGATTGAGGAACACAAATTTAAAGAGATTGGGAACAGAGTCTGTGTTGTCAAAGGAAAAATGTTTACATGATGAATTACGATTGAATGCTTTGCCTGAAATACTGGTGGAAACAGATTCAGTAATAACTTCAAATAGGGAATAGGACGTGCTTGATGTGGAGCCATTTTCTGAGGTTTGCATTGGCCTCCTCTACTGTCAATGTTAATCCATGGCTGTCTCTACTGTCAAGATGAAGCCACACTCAGGTTGGAGAAACAACACCTTATATTCCATCTGGGTAGCCTCCAACCTGATGGCATGAACATTGATTTCTCTAACTTCCATTAATGCCACTCCTCCCCTTCTTACCCCATCCCTTATTATTCATTTGTTTATTATTTTTCCGTTTTTTTTTCTCTCTTTGTCCCTCTCAGAATCACTCCTTGCCTGCTCTCCATCTTCCTCTGGAGCTCCCCCCCCCCCCCCTGCTTTCTTTCTCCCTGGGCCTCCCATCCTATGATCCTCTCCTTTCTCCAGCTCTGTATCCCTTTTGCCAATCAACTTTCCAGCTCTTAGCTTCATCCCTCCCCCTCCTGTCTTCTCCTGTCATTTTGGATCTCCCCCTTCCCCTCCCACTTTCAAATCTTTTACTGTCTTTTCTTTCAGTTAGTCCTGATGAAGGGTCTCGCCCTGAAATGTTGACTTCATTTCTCCCTATAGGTGCTGCCTGGCCTGCTGCATTCCACCAGTGTTTTGTGTGTGTTGCTTTGGAGGTTTGCGAGGTCTTTCTGCTATTGTGGGATGACTATACAAAACTCTTCTAATATTCAGAAGTGTTTGTGATAATAAAAGTATGACATAAATGAAGAATATTTATGTTCAGTTTAAATTATGCACTTTAAGGAATAAAGTACTTTAAGGTAATTGGGGATAGTATAGTCAGGGGAGTGTCCCCTGCTTGGTGCCTGGGTTCTTATCTGACCTGCAGAGGAATTTGCATTGGGAAGGAAAAGATCCAGTTGTCATGGTCCATGTGGGTATCGACGATGTAGGTAGAATGAGGAAGGAGGTTCTGCTGAGGGAATTTGAGCAGCTAGCAACTAAATTAAAAAGCAGAACCAAAAAGGTGGTTATCTTTGGATTACTACCTGAGCCCCGTGCAAATTGGCACAGGGTTAAGAAGATTAGAGAGTTAAATGTGTGGCTCAAGGATTGGTGTGGGAGAAGTGGGTTTGAATTCATGGGAAACTGGCACCAGTATTAGGGAAGGAGTGAGCTGTTCCAATGGGACGGGCTCCACCCGAATCGTGAAGGGATCTAGATCCTGGTGAATTGCATAACTAGGGCTATGGGTAGGGCTTTAACCTAAATAGTAGGGTGGTGGGTTCAACTGATTGGAGAAGTATGGATAAAGGAAAGGAGAACACTGTGGATAAAGATAAAGTAAAAGCAAAAGTTAAAAAAATTAGGGTGGAGTGCAGAAAAGTCAAATGCAAAAGCACAATGAGTATCTGAATGCCTGTAGTGTTCGAAACAAGGTCAGTGAACTTGTGGTACAAATCAATATAAAGGGGTATGATTTTGTGGCCATTACAGAAACTTGGTTGCTGAGTGGAGAGGATTGTAAATTAACTATCCAAGGATATCAGGCAATATGGAAGGATAGGCAGGAGGGTAAGGGAGGTGAGGTAACGCTCTTAATTAAAGATGAGATCAGGATGATAGTGAGAGACGATATAAGATCTAAGGAGCAGATTGTTGAATCCATCTGGGTGAAGATTAGGAATAGTAAAGGAAAAAAAAATCACTGGTGGGAGTTGTCTATAGGTCACCAAATAATAACATTACAGTGACACAGCCAAAAAAACAGAAATATCTGAGGCATGCAAGAATGGAACAGCAGTTATCATGGAGGACTTTAACTTGCACATAGATTGGGTGAATCAAGTTGGTTGAGGCAGTCTTGAAGAGGACTTCATAGAATGCATCCGTGATGGCTTTCTTGAACAGCATGTTACTGAACGTACAAGGGAACGTGCTATCTTAGGTCTGGTCCTGTGCAACGAGACAGGTAAAATTAGTGATCTCGTAGTTAGGGATCCTCTTGGAAAAAGGAATCACAGTATGACTGAGTTTCTCATACAAATGGAGGGTGCAACAGTTCAATCTAAAGCCAGTGTATTATGCCTAAACAAAGGAGACTACAATGGGATGAGGGAGGATTTGGCTAGTGTAGACTGGGAACACAGGCTATAAGGTGGGATAGTTGAGGAACAGTGGAAGACGTTCAAAGAGATTCTTCACTGTGTTCAACAAAAGTTAAAAGTAAAGACAATAAGGGTGGGGAGAGCCAGCCTTGGATAACTAAGGAAATAAAAGAAGGCATCAAACTTAAAACTCGTGTGAACAAAGTCGCCAAGAGTAGTGGGAAACTGGAAGATTGGGAAAACTTTAAAAAGCATCAAGTACCACTAAGTGAGCAATAAAGAAAGGGAAGATAGATCATGAAACGAAACTAGCACAATATATAAAAATGGATAGTAAAAGTTTTTATAATTATATCAAGTGGAAAAGGGTGGCTGAAGTGAATGTAGGTCCCTTGGAGGACGAGAATGGGAAATTGATACTGAGGAAATGGCTTCACGGTGGATGACACATCTAACATGCCAAAGAGAGATGTTATGGATGTGATGGGAGGTGAGGACTTTGATATAATAACTATCACTAAAGAGGTAGTACTGAGCAAACTTGTGGGCCTGAAGATAGATAAGTCCCCTGGTCCTGATGGAATGCATCCCCGGGTACTGAAAGAAATGGAAGAAGTTATAGTAAAGGCTTTGGTGATAATTTACTAAAATTCTCTGGACTCTGGGCAGGTCCTAGCAGATTGGAAGATGGCGAATGTCATGCCACTGTTCAAAAAAGGATGTAGGCAAAAGGTAGGTAACTATAGGCCAGTTAGTATAACAGTTGTATTTGGGGAAAAGTTTGAAGCTATCATTAAAGAAGGAATAGTCAGGCATCTGGGAAGAAATGGATCCATCAGGCATGGATTCAGCAGAGGCAGGTCCTGTTTGACAAATGTAGAGTTCTTTGAGAATATAATGAGTACAGTGGATAGAAGGCAGCAGATGGGCGTTACTTACTTGGATTTCCAGAACCGTTCAATAAGGTGCCACATAAAAGGCTTATCCATAAGATAAGGATGTTTAGAGTTAGGGGTGATGTATTATCATGGATAGAGATTGGTTAACTAATATAAAGGAGAGAGTTGGGATACATGGGTGTTTCTCTAGTTGGCAATCATTAGTGACAGTTGTTTTACACAGATTAGTGTTGGGCCCACAACTGTTCACGATATATATTAACAATCTGGAAGAGGGGACTGAGTGTAGTGTATCTAAGTTTGCTGATGAGACTAAGTTGAGTGGAAAAGCAAATTATGCAGAGGATACAGAGAGTCTGTAGAGAGATATAGATAGTTTAAGTGAGCAGGCAAGGGTCTGGCAGATGGAGTACAATGTTGCTAAATGTGAGGTCATTCACTTTGGAAGGAAAAATGAAAGATCAGATTATTATTTAAATAGTAAAAGATGGCAGCATGCCGCTGTGCAGAGGGACCTGGGATTGCTTGTGTATGAATCACAAAAGGTTGGTTTGCAGGTGCAGCAGGCTATCAAGAAGGCAAATGGGATGTTGGCCTTCATTGCTAGAGGGATTGAATTTAAGAGCAGGGAGGTTATGCTGTAACTGTACAGGGTACTGGTGAGGCCGCACCTGGAGTACTACGTGCAGTTCTGGTCTCCTTACTTGAAGAAGGATATACTGGCTTTGGAGGCGGTTCACCAGCGATAAGGGGGTTAGATTATGAGGAGAGATTGATTCGCCTGGACTGTACTCATTGGAATTCAGAAGAATGAGAAGAGATTTTATAGAAACATATAAAATTATGAAAGGGATAGGTAAGATAGAGACAGGAAAGTTGTTTCCACTGGTAGGTGAGACTAGAACTTGGGGACATAGCCTCAAAATTTGGTGGAATAAATTTAGGACAGAGATGAGGAGGAATTGCTTTTCCCAAAGAGTGGTAAATCTGTGGAATTCTCTGCCCAATGTAGCAGTGGAAGCTACCTCAGTAAATATATTTAAGACAAGTTTGGATAGATTTATGCATAGTAGGGTAATTAAGGATTATGGGAAAAGGCAGATAGGTGGAGATGAGCCCATGGCCAGATCAGCCATGATCTTATTGAATGGCAGAGCAGGCTCGACGGACTGAATGGCCGACTCCTGCTCTGATTTCTTATGTTCTTATTAAGATTGTGTCGAGGTTAGAGTGACACTATTACAGCTTGGGGTGTCGGAGTTCAGAGATCAATCCCAATGTTCTTTGTAAGGAGTCTGTGTATATCCTCCCAGTGGAATGTGTGGGTTTTCTCCAGGTCCTCTGGTTTCCTCCCACAGTTTAAAGATGTATCGGGTAGGTTAACTGGTTATTGTAAATAGTCCCGTGATTAAATTAGGGTTAAATCGAGATTGCTGGGCAGTGTGGTTTGAAGGTCCAGAAGGATCTATTCTGCATTCTACTTCTAAATAAATAAACAAACACTCCGTATTGGATAGTACTGTGAATTAAGAGTTTTAATATTAATATGAGAACATAGGAGGAGGAGGAAGCCCTGTGGCTCCGTTAACTTGTTCTGTGATTTAATAAGAGTACAGCTGATTTGTTCCCTTATTTGTACTTTCCCTCCCGCTCTCCATATACCTTGATTTTTGTAAAGTCCAAAGCTCTTTCTCTCGGCATTGAATATAAACTACTGACCATCAGGAGCTCCCTGGGAATTTTCTTTTAATTTGATTGCTAATCCATATGTTCGAGCATTCCGATTTTTCCCCCACTTAAAAATTATAGTTTTTGCTGTTGTGCAGTGATTCAGAATTCATTTTGCAGGGCACCTTCCAGGCTTTACCCAGAAACTGAACTACCAAAATAATAGGATGCCTCAGGTCTGACAGAGATTGAAGTGCAAGAGACAGCTATAACTCACTTTCCCTTTAAGCCCACAAGCTTTTAAATCTTAAGAAAGCAACTTAACGTCATGGGAGAGGTTTCTTTTGTTTAAAACATGGAAAATGCACTGGAGGATGTCATAGTGGATTTACAATTCTGAACAGTGTTGATGCTTAAGACTAGCATTTATTTCAGGTTTGGCTTCTATGATTATATACCAAACCTTGGAGCCATTTTCAGGAAAGAAAAAGAAATTCTGTCCAGATCAATTTAATGTTGTTTTTGGAGCAGTAAGACTTGTTACTGTGCAATTTACACTTTGGCAATTATTTTCAGAACGTAAATTGAGGACAGAATTTGGGAAATGTGGCAGCATGCTTGGAGCACATAAAACACAAATTACTCATGCAGATATCTGTGCTTTGGTGTAAGAAAAATGTGACAAGATTTTCAATATTTTATGAGCACTTTTTATTTAAATATGGCGATTTTAAATTACATTTTGCAAAAGGAATTCCATTCGTACTCTGGTTTAAAACACTGCCTAATAGTGATTTGTCAGTGCTAGCTGATGAAGCTACAATCAGGAAATTTTAAGAAATCTGTGATCATTCACTACATTGACAATGTGTGATGAAATAATTCTTAAACCTGTTTATAGAGAATGGATTTATAGGTAACTGCACCAACATGTATGATTTAAAAAAAAGAAATTCTCTCCAGATCAATTTAATGTTCTAATCTACATGTTCTCTACATGTCGAGAAGTAGAGTCCAGGTTTCAAACTCAAGAAATAACACCATTGTCATGAAATCAATTAACTTGACACTAGCCAAGGACCACACAGTATCAGGGAAAGCAAGATTTTCGTGGTTCTTCCCTGCTGGAAGGATCTTAAACTTGCATTGTAGCTTCTCCCTTAATTTTTGCTGTAGGCTACTAACAATACTATCTGAATCTAAGAGAATATTTACTGATAGATGATCTTTTTGTGTGAGCTCTTAAGAGGATCCTTGCCAGTATCATTTACAGGCAGGTGTTAACGTGATCACGTTTGATGTTGAAAGCACAGTGCAGATTTAAATGGCAGCTGTTGTGAAATGGTTTGTCTCCTGATAACTGCAACATTTCGCATTAGTTCAATCAATTTCAGTAAATTATCAGTTGTATAACACCCAGGCATTATTAGATACTGTATTTTAGAGAAAATTGTGACTTCTTGAAATACTGTCAATTGTACAGATCAAGGCAAAGCTAATCTTGAGGGCTTCTTTGTTGCCCACGTTCATTCTTTGATTTCTGTTGCATTTCTGTAACAGTACGTCCACTCCCACCACTCACTGCTCACCAGCCTCCAAAAATGTTACAGATTTTCAGCAAAGTATCCATTTTAGATTAGTGTTGTACACTCTTATGTCGGGTCCAGAAGACTGCACTGTGAGAATATGGTCCTGTTTGCTAAATTACCACAGTTATGTTTCAGAACTACTTCCAAAACCCAAGAATGAAAGATTATTAGTAAACATATTTTCCTCTGATGTTTTTGAAACATTTATCATTGAAGTAAATATAAATAAAGATGACTGATGTGCTTCCTTCCCTCCCTGGAGTCCACTTTCATCATCTGTTTATACAGTCTGTGGACTTGCAATTGTAATCAATTGCTAATTGGATCCATAGATTGAACTCAGCTGCTTGAGACCCTTTCGCCTGTCATTCGCCCTGTATAATATAATGGTTGACATTTTTAAAAATAAAAGTTGTGTATTTCCCATTTTGCAGAAGGTAATGATTCAGAAAATAGTTTACATCCAAGGGAGTGTATAGGTACATAGCCATACTATGAGCTCTAGCAGTGAAAGGTTTGAAAGTGTGGCTATTCTGCAAAGATTCATTGCCCATGCTGTTCAGCTTCAACTGATTGATTGAGGACTGCATATGGTTTTCACTAACCCTTGATGTCAACTAGTTTGTGCATCAGATAGTATTGGGTTTCAACATCACCTCCTATGGGATAGGGAAGTAGTGAGTTTTAAAACTTATTCTGTATTTCCATGGACTCCTTTTCCCTGATAGCATGTCTCACTATTTTAAATTTACTAGTATCATTACAATCTGAGGAGGCATGAAAGTGCTCGAAGTGCAGACCTCTGCCATAACCTGTCTTCTGGGCAATAATCTTTCTTGTTTACTTTTGGATAACCTAACCGAAGTTGAGAATTTGAGACAGGAAGAGATTTTCTGTAGTATTGCTTTCAGGATAGATGAGGCATAGTTCACTTGTTGCTCTTTGATTTGTAACTGTAGTTATTAGGAATACAATTGTAAGTGACTAAATTGTGCAACATTTCTCTGTTACAAAATGGCAGGCCAGCATTATCAAGTACAATTTGAGAGGGCTAAAGTCGGTTGTGATCTTAATAATGAAACGACAAAACTTCAGATTTTGCTCTTATTTCTCTCACTTTGTCTTTCTCATCATTTGTCTTCCTCTCATTGCCCAGACTCTGTTCTTTCATTGAGTTGTATCCCTCTGTGTATCTGCATCTTTTCTATGTAGCCCTTTCCATTTCAGAGCTAAGAATCTGGGTTTAAGAATGCAAGAGCAGAAATTGAAGTTAAGACTGCAGTGGTGCAGAGAAAATGGTGGAGATCTATGGTTCACATAGAATTACAGTAATGCCCAAAGATTTATTTGCATGTACTTTAAATGGAATTAATTACTGATAATCAAGTGTCTGATTCCAAATTGATTCTCCCTTTCCTGACCTGGGGATCCTGAGACCAATTGGTCATACCTAAAAGTCAGCAACCTCTGTGTAGACCAGGGAGTGGTGGAGCTTTCAAATTCAATATGGCTGGTTATCACCATAACTAGTGAAGCTAATGAGAACACAAGGTGGACTTTCTGTCCTTTACACCTGAACAATGCCTGTGTTCTCATGTTTGTGTTTCAGGATGAAGGAGGCAGACTTTTGTTTTGGCTTGTTGGTCTATCCATTTTGCATTGCCCTGGATTTGTGGAGTGTATTTGCAACAAGTACAATCCCCAACACTTTTAGCTGTACGAGGCAAAAGGATATGTGGCTCGGAGAGGCATTGGATTGTGTTGTAGCCAGAGGACCTTGAGTCAGGAATATCTTTGAATTATTGCTGATACTTTACTGAAAGGCTGGTTTGTGCTTGGGAGTGCCTCTTTACTGTGCTTTAATAAAAGAAAACCATTATGACTTGGTAAAAATGGTTTGTCTTTGATCGAGTGTCAGCAGCAGTAGCTCATCCACAATGGATTTTGCCTTTCCTGGTGATGGTTCTGATTGCCAAACTGGCACACCTCAAGTGCCTTGCGCTTTTTCACACATTGTTGCTGTCTGGAATCGGAACAGGATGGAAGCGTGTCCAGAATTGGAAAGAAATGGAACCACATCCAGAATTGGAACAGAATGGAAACAGCAAAACCACACTTCGTAAGTTTAAAGCATTTCCCATGTTCAGAATTGTGAAGCTTATGCGGACCTTAGGCTCTTCACCACCGTCTTTATTTCAACGAGAGGTACTCCCTCAATAAGCATCCATTCTTGTCTTACCCTCCTGAATTACTGTTGCAGTTTTTTCCACCTCTGCAATGTACAGAAAGGGCTCCAGGACCCAGTGAAGTGCTGGGCGGTTGAGCATTGTCTTTTATGTCAAGAGATAGAATGTGCTTTGCTGTGAAGTTGCAGCCAACTCATGTTTTACACTTGTATTGTTGTAGGATAGTTTTGAATCTGCCACTTGGAGACAAATTGATTACTTATCTTCCTCTCAGAAGAGAGCTTACTGTAAGTCCATGCACTCATCTAATGGCACATAAAAACCCTCTGCATTTATTTTGCCAAAACAAAGCAGGAAAGTGGAGCTTTTGTTTTAGCCAATTTATCTGAAATTTTTTTTTAAAAAAGCTTAACCAGAAAGGTTAGAAGGTGCATCCCACCACGCCTTATCCTCTTGCTTTCTGGCCCTCAGTTAAAGCAGTGTAGCTGTTCTCAAGGGAATTGACCTGGGATTTTTTGGGTGGATTTGTGCAATATCATTAATCACTGGCCAGGGAGCCACTTGGTAACTGGCAAAATATTTGTTAGACATGTAAAATAGGAAGCAAGTTGAGGAATTGAGCTGTCAGACAGGAACATGCTCAGTGAGCAACATGCATGAGAGGGACAGGCTGCAGACGGCTTTGAATGCCTTCACACGACAGGAAAGACGCCTGGGAAGGGGATAATAAGGCAAGGGACAGGAAATCCTTAATGTTGCTGGCAATCTCTGTTAAATATGTAATTTTCAGCAGGACTTAAAAGATAAAATTAATTTAGATGTACAGTGGCTGTAATGATATCCAGATTTAAGTCTTTGACTTCCAAGAATAGATATTTTCATTTTTTTAAAAGGTTGATTTCCACTGTCGATTAAAATCCTTCCAGTGCTTTGGACAAAGCCTTTTTGTTAGTTATACACCCCTGTGTTGTGGCATGGCTTGCATTAATTAAAGCAACTGTGGTGAAAAATGATCATGTTTAAAATGAAATGGTGAAATTGTAAATTTGTTTTAATAGTTTGTGTCACCTGAGAAAAGATTAAATTTATTCAGTACCAGTTGAACAACTGATGACACTGTTGTTTTGTGCAATTCCTACAGAGGACAAACTGTCTGAAGTTTTCTAAACTGGTATCTGGAATTATATAATGTACTGAAATGTGCAGGCTTATTGTGCAGTGGTTTATTACCTGGAGACATAAACTGTGCCACTGTGAGTGAGTAGGCTGGATCAAGCATTGTCTGGTTGTCTCCTCCCAGTAATACCAAGGCTATGCCAGTACGCATTCTGCAGTTCTACTGGATAAACTGAGCTCTTGGCCATGCAGCCACAGCTATTCCATAATACAGAATGAATCTGAGTGGGAACTAAGCCTCAGGTGGTGAATCTTGAGAGTCTGCTACAAATAACCTTTTGACAGTTTTGACAATTAGAAACATTTAAAAACGTTGAAGTGGGTTTTGATGTTCTTGAAAATGTATAAAGTTATTTTTTAAAGTATAAATTGACTTAAAATCATATTTAATCAATATAAATTTAAAACATTTATATTGCAACCAAAATGCTGGAGGAACCTAACAAGTCAGGTAGTATCAATGGAGAGAAATAAACAGTTGACGGTTTGGGTCATGACACTTCTGCAGGGTCTTGTTCTGAAACGTCAACTGTTTATTCTCCTCCATTGATGCTGAGTTTCTCCAGCATTTTGTGTGTGAATTTTCAGCGTCTGTAGAATCTCATCTGTTAATGTATTACAACCAATCCACCAGCTGCCCTTGATTCAACTTTGAATGGGGGGGGGGGGGGGTCCCATTACATGTGCCAACAATGGCTTGTGTGAATCGGAGGGGCTAGATACGAAGTGTATCCAGCCTGTTTGTTCGGTAATACTGAGCCCCAGCCCTGGACTTGATGCTGAACCTAGTGGTAATGTAGGGTGGTCAGACACGGAAGGCCGGAATATTCTGACCCCTGCAGAACTGCCTTCAGTTCTATCTGAAGTAAGCCACTGGTTTGCAGTTGTGCTATGCTGGAAGGTTGTGTAATTCAATGTCTGGAGATGCTTTTAGTTTTTATGTTTTCTGTAGCAATACTTTGTTGAACTACATTCTGTCAGGCTTTATTATGTTGTGTTTCTTGAGATGCTTTGAGTTGTGCTGTCATGTCTCCTATCAGTACTGTGTTTAACTGAATCACAGTGCATTGTACTGTGACATGTATTTTCTGTGACTAAATGTGTTACTAATAATTATTGTGAGAGTCCATGTTCATTGAAATTACTAAAAATCTAACAGCAATTTGCTCTTGGTTGAAGTGGATACATAAATGACTATTTTGTGGATAAAGTTTGAAAACTTATTATACTGTGCATCATTACTCTTTTGAATATTCATGTCAAAAGCTGAGAATGATTCCAAGAGTAATAGAAAGTTCTGCCTCTGATGTCTGGATCAGCCCCTGCAGATTAGTTCTATTTGTCCTTCCCATAGAAGATGGCATTTAGTTTGACAATGCAGCTACCTAAGTGTTTGAAATCCAGTGGACATAATATACTGGAATATTGACTATCCACCAAAATGAAAGTCAGCAGATAATTTTAGATCCAATTTAATCTTTTATCATTCAGTTCATCTTATTCAAATTAAACTCTGTGATGCATAATTACTTGTATGCAAATGTGAGGTTAGTTGCTTTCTTTTTCAGCAGGGTAAAGCTTTAAATGTAAGAATTTCATGGTCATAATTTGATAATAATTGGCTGTTCAACAGTATCATAGAATCATACAGCTCCGAGCCAGCATTTTTCCACCACGGGTCTGATTTTTTTTCCCTTTTCAAATATATATCAATTTTTTCTTTGAAGTTGCTATTTAATCTGTTCTCGTTATCCTGAATAAAGTAGGTAGCAGTAATTTCTTATTTGAGTGGCAATTATGCCTTTGTTACCTCAAGTATAACTATTCTGATTCTTTTCTGGTGACTTCCAGAAAGGGCCTTTTTCAAATCTCTGCTGCCTATACCATGACCCATATTAATTGATGGAAACTGTGTTGTTGACATTTAGAGCATAAGAAACAGAAGTGAATGTAAGCCATTCAGCCCCTCAAGTTTGATCTGACATTCAATAAGTTCTTTCCTGGTCTTCTACCCCTATCTTTACATTCCTTAAGTCTTGTAATATTCAGAATTTTGTCAACCTTAACTTTGAATGAACTCACTGCCCAAGCTGGCACAGCCGTCCATCGAAGAAAATTGCGAAGATTTGTCATGCTTTGAGTAAAATTTCTCATTATTTCAAGCCTATATACCCTAACCTTTTAAGAGTGTGACTACCTAATTCGAGGCTCCTCAACCAGAGAGAAACATCTACCCTATCGATCTTTCTAAGCATGTTTGATGTTTTAGTGGAATCAACTGTCATTCTTTTAAACTCTACTGAAAAGAGGATTAGCTCTCTGCTCATAAGACAGAGCTGCCATCCCAAATACTAGTCTGAAGAATTTTTCATTCATTCCTTCTGTAACAAGTACATTTTTCAGGTCAGAAGGTTTGCATTTGTTCTCAGTATCGGCTAAGTCCTCCATTTCAAAGTTTTCATCCTTTAAGATTCTCCTTAAAGCTTGCCCTTGCTGCAATTTAATCACTTGTCATTTGGGTAAGTGTCAATTTTTTTGTCAGTTTAAATTTTCTATGTAGAGCTTTGTATACTTGTCTATGTGCAAAACTCAACACACAAGTTAACTTTGACAAGAAATTTGCTTTGAAAAATCTAATATAAACATTGTAAACATTGATTAATATTTATGGAAATAAAAATTTGTGCAATTTTATTCCAAGAATTAGGCAATTTGAGTGAGCAATAATGCCATCTGTGAACTCTTAAGGGCTAATGTAGGATTGTGGATACTATACATTAAAAAAAAATCTTATTAGCTCTCTCCTACACATTTTCATGATCTTTTGCAGGATCAGAATCAGATTTATTATCACAGATAATACGGTATGTTGTGAAGTTTGTCGTTTTGTGGTAGCAGTTTCGTGCAAGACATAAAAATAACTAATTACAAAAGATGAATATAGTGGTCATTGATTCATAGACTGTTCAGAAATCTGATGGCAGAGGGAAAGAAGTTGTTCTTAAAATATTGAGTGTGGGTCTTCAGGCTCCTGTACTCAGTCCCAGTGGTAGTCATATGAAGAGGGCATGTCCTGGATGGTGAGGGTGTTTAATGATGCTGTCTACTTGAGGCACCACCCTTTGAAGATGTCTTTGATGGTGGGGTGAGTTGTGCCTTTGATGGAACTAGCTAAGTCTGCAAACCTCCACAGACTCTTGTGCATTGGAGGCTCCATACCAGGCTGTGATGCATCCAGTCAGAATGCTGTCCACCGTACATCCACCTGTAGAAATTTGCTAGAGTCAAATAAAGATAAAGATTTTAAAGATTTGCTTTACTTGTCACATATGCATTAAAACATACACAGTGAAATGTGCAATTTTACACCAGCGACCAACACAGTCTGAGGATTGTGCTGGGTGCAGCCCACAAGTATCGCCATGCTTCCACTGCCAACATAGCATGCCCACAATTTACTAATCCTAACCTGTACATCTTTGTAATTTGGGAGGATACTGGAGCACCCCGAGGAAACACCCATGGTGTCATACCAGACCTTCTCAAACTCCTAATGAAGTAGAGTTGTTGCAGCAGCTCCTACATGACTGCATCAATGTGTTAAGCCCAGGATAGATCCTCGGAGATGTTGACCCCTCAATGAGGACCGGTGTGTATGTGTGTGTGTGTTCTTCCAACTTCCCCTTCTTGAAGTCCATAATCACTTCCTTGGTTTTACTGAAGTTGAGTTTGGGAATTTTGCTGCAGCCTCACTTAACCAGCTCATTCCTATCCACCACCTTTTTGCCATCTGAGATTCTGCCAACAACAATGGTGTTATCAGTGAATTTACAGATGATGTCTGTGCTGTGCCTAGCTACACAGTCATGAGTGTAGAGTGAGTAGAGCAGTAGGCTAAGCATGCATCCTTGAGGTGTACTGATGTTGTCTGTGAGGAGATGTTATTACGAATCTGCACTGACATGGTCTTCCATCCATTTGCAGAGGGAGGTGCAGAGGACCAAGATTAGAAGCTTGTCGATCAGTAGTGAACACTGAAGTATAATCACTAAACAGGAGTCTGAAGTATGTTTTGCTGTTGCCTAGGTGCCCCAAAGCCCAGTGGAGAGCCAGAGCGATTGTGTTTGCTGTGGACCTGTTGTGGTGTTAGGCAAATCTCAGTGAGATTAGTTAAGCAAGAGTTAATTCCAACCATGAGCAACCTCTCAAACCAATTCATTATAATAGATATGAGTGATATTGGGAGATAACCTTTCATTATAAAAGCAGTGATTTCTTGCAGGTGTGCTGTTTCTTGGACACTGGGCATGGTCAGTACCTATCTAAACATATGTCATTTCCATAAAGGTCTCATTAGTTTATCAGGAGCATCATAACCAAACTCAATTTTTTTCTTCATCCCCACATCCAAGTGGTAGTATTGAAGCATCTAATTGACAGCATTCACATTCTCAAGGTAGCAAAGATTAAACACAAAAATATATATATTTGTAACCTAGCAAAAGAGAAATTGATTCTGTCAATATCTGTAAAATTCAGATTCTGAATTATTTATCACATGTACATTGAAACATACAATAAAATGTGTTATTTGTGTTAACAACCAACACACCCAAGGATGTGCTGAGGGCAGCTCAGAAGTGTCACCACACATTGAGGCACCACAGTAGCATTGTTGTTAGAACGACGCTATGATAGCTTGGGGGCATCAGATTTCAAAGTTCAATACCAGCGCTGTCTATACAGAGTTTGTATGTTCTCCCAATGGCTGCGTGGGTTTCTTCGGGATTCTCTGGTTTTCTCCCACAATCCAAAGATGTACTGGTTAGTAGATGTATTGGTCATTGTAAAGTGTCCTATGATTAGGCTAAGGTTAAATAGGTGGGTTGCTGTGTGGCCAGTTCCGCGCTGGATCTGTAAACCAAAATAAAATTCTGGCACTGTGCAAAGTAAGGCAACAACAAAACCAGCCCCCTTTCTGATCCTCCCATTCTTTCACATACGCAGGTAAATGTTGGGTAACATCATGTCAGTCTTCCAGTAAAGAAGTTAAACTATCATTTTCTCTCTTCTAACACCAATAGCCGTTGATTCCCCCCCCCCCCCATTTTCTATTTTTATTTCAGTGTTTATAGACTGCCTTTGGGTTTTGTAAAATGCCCTCACACATCCCATAACATTGGCAAAATGCACTCTATGACTCTGGATTGCCTTTCATTGCTAAGTTAATTTTGTTGATCATACGCAAGTGAGTGATGACTATAATGCACTTTAAATTTTGGAGCATTTATTAAACCTATTTAACTCAAAAGTCATTTATGCAATATGTTTCCTATTTGTTAACTCATTGGCTCAGGAAGCTCTCTGGCCACTCTCTCTTTCAAAAGCTTGAGATGAACTTTTTAATTTTAATTTGAAACAGTTAAGAGAAATGGCATCTGCAAATTAATTGAATGCTTTAACTCTCCCCACGCCTTGTTTTGCTTTCATCCATTTTAAGACCATAAGATATAGGAGCAGTAGGCCATTCAGCCCATCAAGTCTGCTCTGCCATTCAGTCATGGGCTGATCCAATTCTCTCCGTACACTCTCCTGCATTCTTCCCATACCCTTTGATGCCCTGGCTAATCAAGAACCTATCTATCTCTGCCTTAAATGCACCCAATGACTTGGCCTTCACAGCCGCTGATGGCAACAAATTCCACAGATTTACCACCTTCTGACTGAAGTAATTTCTCTGCATCTCTGTTCTAAATTGACTTCCTTTGATCCTGAAGTCGTGCCCTCTTGTCCTAGACTCCCCTACCATGGGAAATAACTTTGCCATATCTAATCTGTTCAGGCCTTTAACATTTGGAATGTTTCTATGAGATCCCCCCTCATTCTCCTGAACTCCAGGGAATACAGCCCAAGAGCTGCCTGATGTTCCTCATTTCTTTCAGTCCTGGAATCATTCTCGTGAATCTTCTCTGAACCCTCTCCAATGTCAGTATATCCTTTCTAAAATGAGCCCAAAACTGCACACTGTGCTTGAAGTGTGGTCTCACGAGTGCCTTATAGAGCCTCAACATCACATCCCTGCTCTGGTATTCTATTCCTCCAGAAATGAATGCCAACATTGCCTTTGCCTTCTTCACAACAGACTCAACCGGGAAGTTAACCTTTAGGGTATCTTGCACAAGGACTCCCAAGTCCCTTTGCATCTCTGCATTTTGAATTCTCTCCCCATCTAAATAATAGTCTGCCCATTTACTTCTTTCACCGAAGTGCATGACCATACACTTTCCAACATTGTATTTTATTTGCCACTTCTTTGCCCATTCCCCTAAACTATCTAAGTCTCTTTGCAGGCTCTCTGTTTCCTCAACACTACCCGCTCCTCCACCTATCTTTGTGTCATCAGCAAATTTAGCCATAAATCCATTAATACCGTAGTCCAAATCATTGGCATACAACGTAAAATGCATTGGTCCCAACACCAACTCCTGTGGAACTCCACTGGTAACCGGCAGCCAGCCAGAATAGGATCCCTTTATTCCCACTCTCTGTTTTCTGCCGACCAGCCAATGCTCCACCCACGCTAGTAACTCCCCTGTAATTCCAAGAACTCTTAACTTGCTAAGCAGCCTCATGTGCGACACCTTTTCAAAGGCATTCTGAAAATCCAAGTACACCACATCTACTGCATCTCCTTTGTCTACCCTGTTTGTAATTTCCTCAAAAAATTACAGTAGGTTAGTCAGGCAGGATTTTCCTTTCAGGAAACCATGCTGGCTTTGGCCTGTCTTGTCATGTGCCTCCAGGTACTCCGTAATCTCATCCCTAACTATCGATTCCAACCACTGATGTCAGGCTAACGGGTCTATAGTTTCCTTTCTGGTGCCTCCTACCCTTCTTAAATAGCGGAGTAACATTTGCAACTTTTCAGTCATCTGGTACATTGCCAGAATCTATCGATTTTTGAAAGATCATTGTTAGTGCCTCTACAATCTCTCCAGCTACTTCCTTGAGAACCAGAAAGTCCATTCCATCAAGTCCAGGAGATTTATCCACTCTCAGACCATTAAACTTCCTGAGCACCTTCTCAGTCATAAATTTCACTGCACAAACTTCACTTCCCTGACACTCGAATGTCAGTTGTCTTCCACTGTGAAGACTGATGCAAAATATGCATTCAGTTCCTCTGCCATCTCTGCATCTCTCATTACAATATCTCTAGCGTCATTTTGTGTTGGTCCTATATCTACCCTCGACTCTCTTTTACCCTTTATATACTTAAAAAAGCTTTTAGTATCTTCTTTGATATTAGTCGCTAGCTTCCTTTCATAATTCATCTTTTCCTTCTGCAAGTTTTTAAAAGCTTCCCAATCCTCTATCTTCCTACTCTGGCTTCCTTGTATGCCCTCTCTTATGCTTTTACTTTGGCTCTGACTTCACTGGTCAGCGATGGTAGTGTCCTTCTTCCCTTTGAAAATTTATTCTTATTTGGAACATATCCGTCCTGCACTTCCCTCATTTTTCGCAGAAACTCCAGCCGTTGCTGCTCTGCTGTCCTTCCTACAAATGTCCCTTTCCAGTCAACTTCGGCCAGTTCCCCTCTCATGCCATTATAATTTCCTTTATTCCACTGAAATAATGACACAATGGATTTTATTTCCCCCCCCCTTCAAATTTCAGTGTGAACTCGATCATATTGTGATCACTGTTCCTTAAGGGTTCTTTAACCTTAAGCTCTCGTATCACCTCCAGATCATTGCACATTGCCCTAGTGGGCTCAACAGCAAGCTGTTCTAAAATTTGATATATTTCTGCACAAATTGTCCAAAATAATTCATTACTTGTGTGGCTTCAATCCGTTCCATTTATGGCCCACTGTGGGCTTAAAATTGCCCACAATTTTGACTCTGTGACTCTGGATTGCCTTAAAATTGCTGACCCTCATCCATGGGCAAAAAACAAATGTCCATTTTAAGAACAGACCTCTAGGATTACAAGCTAGTGACAGTGGATTAACAATATAAATTGGAGATTACTATGCATTAATGTTGGGATATATTCAATGAGATAAAAACATTTAATTTTTTGTTCCTTTGTTGGGTTTATCAGAACATTATCATTTGAAATCGAGTCTAGTCTCTCACATCCTGGGATTTGCTTTCAATCAGTCAGATGTTCCTTGCAATCTTTCAGTATCCTGAGGCACAGTCATACTAAGGTGCTGTTATTACAATATGCTTTTCTGTATTTTGTTGAGTATTATTTCTGAGTGATGGTCTTAGTAAGTTTTATTAAAGTGATGAGTGATATGAAGTTCACAGAAATACTGAATAAATATGCTTTTAATTATCCTACAGATGTATTTGATCCAGCTGACTTTTGACTACAGAATGGTAAATTGAAGGTGTCTAAGGATGTGTCTGTCTGTCCTCCACAAGTAGCTTCCTGTTTGGCAGTTTGATGTGAGCATTTCCAAGATCTATGGTGAAACATAGCTATCAACTTGGTATGCTTTATCAAGTGATCAAACAAAAGCAGCAAAACCTGGTAATACTATTTTTTTCAACATTGTTTTTTTTTATATAATGCAGTACAAAGATGTCAGAAATGGCTTCTCTCTTGGCAACCTGTTTGAACAGGACCTGGGTTGGATTCCTTTTTTTTTGTTTGAGCAACTTCAAAAGTTTTACTGTCAGGATGTAAGTATATTCTTCACATTAGGTCAGCTAGGTCTCTCCTGAAGTCATAATTTGGTCAACATCTGCAGAAAAGTGGAGAGTGATTTCAAAAGATTTGGATGTAATGTGATTTTGAGCACCTTGCTCAAATCTCATCAGCTCAAAGGAACACATTTTAAGTTTGACATAACTGAAAGGGCTCATTCCAGGTGCTATTCCAGTAAATCTCTTCCATACCCTCTTTAGTACTTTGACACTCTTCCTGAAGCAATTAGGGCTGCTTTAATTAAAAACAGAATCTGGTGGAAATCTCTGGAATTCCGGTTTTATTTCCTGACTTGGAAACCTTTCTCTTGTAGGGGCCACCAATGTGTATTCAGTATTCTAGATTCTCAAGCAATGTGATAATTAAATGCATGGGCTGTTGACTTAGCGAGTCAACTTTAGGGGCAACCAGCAGTCATGCC
The DNA here is from genome assembly GCF_030144855.1 of Hypanus sabinus. Taxonomy (NCBI): domain Eukaryota; kingdom Metazoa; phylum Chordata; class Chondrichthyes; order Myliobatiformes; family Dasyatidae; genus Hypanus; species Hypanus sabinus. Next base: position 39,045,963 of record NC_082738.1, on the reverse strand, counting down.
CACTGCGTCCCATGTCCTGGGCCAAATATATTTTTGGATCCCACCAAGGTTTATTGCTACCCAGCAGGCCCTTTACTTGTACTGGCAGTCTACCAGAAGGAATCTCCTCAGTAGTGTCATAAGAGATTCTGCAGATGCTGGAAATTTAGCATAACACACACAAAATGCTTGAGGAACTCAGCAGGTCAGGCAGCGTTTATGGAGGGAAATGGATAAATGGATAAGTTTTGGGCTGAGACCTTTCATCCGGATTGATGGCTCTAAACTGTACAGCTCAGGATTGTATTATAATGTACTTATAACCTATCTGACAGCTCCCCCATCATCCATTTTGTTAATCCACATCTCCATGAACCCACCGCTAATCCACAATGGATGGAAGGAAGCCAAAGCTACAGCTGAAATCAAGCAAATCATCATTATTATGTATAATGAATGATAATGGATGCTTCAATAAGATTGAAGATTTAAAGATTAGCTTTATTTGTCACATGTATATTGAAATGTGTTAACAACCAACACAGTCCAAAGATGTGCTAAGCAGCCCACAAGTGTTGCGATGTTTCCGGCACCAACATAGCATGCCCACAATTTATAACCCGAACCCATACACTTTTGGATTGTAGGAGGAAACTGGAGCACCTGGAGGAAATTCGGACGTCACAGAGACAGTAGCAGGTTTTGAATCCCAGCTGCTGGCACTGTAAAGTGATGTGTTAACCATTAGGCTACTATACCTTGTGCTTCATCAGCTTCAACAATCAGCAACCGGCAGGAATTGAACCCCGATCGATGATCGTTATTTTTCTGCAGAAATGGTCTATCACTTAGACCTTCTTCACAATAAATGAGCAGCCATATACTGGATGAAAACAGGATATAACAACTATGTGGTCATCTTTTACACCAGTAGAAACTCAATCATGTTCAAACCAGGCTGAAACAATGGAAGTTGATGATAATGACCTAAGCCTGACCTTCATCACCATTCCACCCCCCCCCCCCCTCCCCACACACCACACCTTGCCTCTGTTATTTTCCAAGGCAGAAGACCAACAGTCCTACATACAGCCTTAGCTGGTACACTTAAACATTAACTCAAAGCTAGGATGTCCATACACAAGTTGCTGCAATTAGTAGAAGTACAATGCTTAGATAAGGGAGGGAGAATACATCCTACATAACTAAGTACTTTAGTTAAGTAGCATTGACCATAAACTGCACATGCATGTACTCAAGACACAAGCAAACCTGGAGTTGAAATGCTTAGCGCTTCATGTACATCGACATCTGAAACCTGAGGAGTAATGAAATGTGATCTTGCTGGTCAATACATTACATCTGATGTGCAACTGCTCATTATGAATAGGTGTTGGTTGTAACTTGGGTCCGGGTAGTTGAATTGTTTACATTATTTTTAGTGACTACCTGTTGATTGATTATTTCCCTTCTGCACACTGGCTTGATTGATTTCAGACAGGAGATGACAAGATTATGTCTATCAGCTTTTGTGAGTTGCCAATCCCAACCTTCTCAGATGTTCTCAGTACAGCTTTGGGAAGATGGTTTCTAAGACTTAACCTTTTGCTAAAGCTTCTAAAGAAAATCAAAACAGAACTGCAGATACAATAAAATTTAAAATAAAACCACGAAATACTGGAAACACTCAGCAGGTCAACAGCATCTATGGGAAGAAAGGGGTTTATTGGCATTGACAGACTGAAATTAGTAACAAGTCAAAAAGTAATATTCACCACTCCATAGCAATGGGGCAGTTTCAGAGGCAATTTTTTCTGATTTTATATAGGTTTAGAAATGTTGGATTAAATAATAGATAGAAATATACAGTAAATGGATAAATGCCAGTCTTTTCTCAAACATTCAAATATCTAATCTGGTGAAATGCGTTTTGTCAGTTTGGATAAATAGTAATTTGTGCTTAAAGCAAGCTTTGTCAAAATCTTACTGATTGTTGAAGCTGATGAAGGTTGATAAGATATAGAAAGACACTCTCTGGACAAAATACTTCTAACACCATAACAGCAAAGGTGTCCAGATTTCCTCATTTGCTGCGATTTCCCAGTCTGGTTTTTGTGCCTCCAGACCCACTAATGTAATTCATTTTTAATTACCAGCTCATTTCAGGGATATTGGTCAAGGATGGTAAAATGCTGGCTTTGCCAATGATTTTGCATCGCTCTATGTTCAGAATAGAGATGTATTTGTAACTCACCCAAAATGCTGGAGGAACTCAGCAGTTCAGGCAGTATCTATGGAGAGAAATAAACAATTGATACTGTCAGCCACTATCCTTCATCGGTACTGGAAAGGAAGAGGGAAGAAACCAGAATAAGGTGGTGTGGGGAGGGGAAGGAATACAAGCTGGCAGATGCGAGGTGAAATCAGGTGAGGGGAGAAGTCGGTGGGTGGGGGAGGTGGTATGATCTAAAAAGCTGTGAGGTGTAAGAGTTGAAGAGCTGAAGGAATCTGATAAGACAGTGGACATGTGAGAAATATGAATGAGTGAATTCTAATCATGGTGACCCAGATTCTGTTGCTGTTTAAAGATGAAAGTGATGGAGCATAGTATAGGAATGAGTGTGTCACAGATTTTTGTGTTAGATGTATGCTTCTGTGCGTCTGTGTATGGTTCACAAAAGGTAGAGCAGATATATGAAATTATTAAATTTCCGTTCCCTCCGACTCTCCATAGTCTGCTGCTGCCTCAGCATCAAATTAAAGTTAGCAAGTCCTACTCAGCAGTTCAATGAGGAATGGTAGAGTAATAGATTTTGAGAAGGAAGAGAAGAACCTAGTTTAAATTAAAGCAATGCATTACTGATAATTGAGACACTGACAATGTACTCTGTCTTTTCAAAAGCAAATCCATATGGTGAAACAAATTCTTGCAACATTTGTGCCAAGTACATTTAGTCAGACTGTGGGAACTAACAGGCGATGTGCAATCTAGCAAATGAGCCAACTCACATTTTACACCTGAACACAAATTGTGAAAGACAGTCAAGAAAATAACCTTGCAACACACATATAGGATTCAAGATTGTTTAATGTCATTTCCAGTACACACACGTAAAGAAGAACAAAATAATTATTACTCCGGATCTGATGCAGCACAAAAAAGAACTGTGATAAAGAACACAATAAATATAAATACATAAGCTAGCTTATATAGATTGTATATCCATAAAGTGATTCTAGGTACAGGAGTGTCTGTATATACAGGACAGGAAATGATAAAGTAGTGGTGGTGGGTTAATGGATGAGTGTGTTGCTCAGCCTTATTGCTTGGGGAAAGTAATTGTTTTTGACGCTGGTGGTTCTGATGTGGACGCTGTATAGGCTTCTCCCTGGTGGGAGTGGGGCAGACAGTCCATGAGCAGGGTGGTTGGGATCCTTCATGATGTTACTGGCCCTTTTCTGGCACCTTTCTGTATTTATCACCTTGATGGTGGGTAGGCTGGTGCCAGTGACGTGTTGGGCAGTTTTGACCACCCGATAATCTGACATACCCATAATCTTACATACTTCCATTTTTGTTTGAATGGAGGCTTGCTAACAAGAGTGTTACTAAATCTGTTCCCTGCTTCTTAAGAGGCACGTGATTGCACATGACTTCTACTCCAGTTCCGAGGTGGCTGTGAGACTTGCAGACGCTGCTATGGGAGAGCTGCTTACAGATTTGGAGGTCATATACTCCTTAAACCACTGCGTTTCTGTGTGCTCCTAATGCATGAACTCAAGTTTCTTAATACCATCCAGAAAGCTGTTTTCATTCATGGTGCTTCTGGGCTCAGATTCTCATGAGTCTAGGAAATGTTGCAGTTTTCCCAGATAGCTTTCAGAGCATGCTCAAATCTTTTTGGAAGTCTGTTTGGAAATCCAAGCAATTTGGTAGGACCATTGGAATTAACTTGAGTGTAATTTAGGCCTTAAAGCTGCAGATGTTGGTTTGGAAGAGGATGCTAAAGTTAACTTAACATCCTGACAGTGGGCTTTGGAGGATTTTGCAGACAATGTTGGTGGTATTTCTCCAGTGCTTTGAGGTGCCAGCTTGTAAGTAGTCCATTTCTCAGAAGCATAGAAAAGGACAAACATTATTACTGTCTGGTAGACTATGAGCATTGTGCCAAATAGCGTGCTGACTCGTTGAAGGTGTTTAGCGGATGTCTGCCTTTGCACAGAGACAGTTCCAGAACTAACTTTTCTGTTGTCTCGCTATTAAGTTTTATAATCACAGAGTAGTGGAACATTCAGTGGAGGCATGTTGGTAATGGCCTTGTTTTTTCAGATGTTAAGTGTAAGGACTTTCATTTGCTTTAGAGAATGAGTCACAGTGGCTTAGAACTTGACCACTAAAGGTGCATGTAGGCAAACATTCATTTACAGGTGATAAATAAACATTTATTTATCACACGTACATTGAAACACAGTGTAACATGGAGCAGTGTTTGTGTACTGATTTAAGTTGGGGTGATACTGGTTGGTATAGGCAATGTAAGCTGAACAGTTTCCCACTTGTCCTACAGGTGAGCTCCACTTAAGAGAGTTTGATGTTTCTGGGTCTGTACTCAACAAACTTCAGAAGGCTGAAGGGGGATCTCACTGAAACCTACCAGATAAAGGCCTGGATAGAGTGGATATGGAGAGGATGTTTCCATTAGGAGGAGAGTGTAGGATCTGAGGGATGTCCCTTTAACAATGAGATGAGAAGAAATTTCTTCAGCCAGAGGGTGGTAAATTTATGGAATTCATTGCCATGGGGGACTGTGGAGGCCAAGTCACTAGGTGCATTTAAGACAGAAATTGATAGATTCTTGCTTGATAAAAGAGTTAAGTGTTAATGGGCGAACGCAAGAGAATAGGTTTGGAAAAAAATCAGTATTGATTGAATGGTGGAGTAAACTTGATGGGCTCAATGGTCTAATTCTGCTTCTGTAACTTATGGTCTTATGGAGATGAGGTATGTATGGTGTGAAAGGATTTGGGCAATGGTATAACTTTGGTTGACACCAGTCCAAATTGAGATTGACTGAAATTATTAACTGGCACACTGCAAATCCACTAGAGGGCGCATGCATTAAATATAATTTGTGTGAAAATGTTGCTGAGATGAAGATCCCTCAATTTACTGGAAGAATACTCCTTGGTCATATTACACAGGCAGATTGCAAGTGAGCTCCACTACTGTTACATTGATTTTGATTGGGTAGGATGACTTGGATGACTCGGGAGGTGGGTGGGGGGGAGTTGCTTTGTTCACTTGGCAGATCACAAATGGTTTGGATGGTTCTTTACGGCAAAGAGTATGGTGCAGAAAAATTCTACCAATCCCATTGAAGAACAAAAAAAAGGCAATAAAATTGCTGGCTGTGTGCTGTGGACCCCAAAGTGTGCAAAGGAAATAGAGAATCAAATTTGTAGGTAAAATTCTGACAAGTGAAAAACGAAAGCATGCTTATACTGAGTGATTTCAATTAGCCTGGGAAACAACCAGTGTAAAGGCTTAGAAATGCCACAGTGCATTTGGAGAAACCTTTAGCCAATTCATGATAAACCAACAGGCAACATAAGCCTGGATTTTGTGTCAAAAGGAGAAACATTTTTGTAGTGTTGGTCATAATTTGTTTGGATTTAGTACAGTGGTGGAAATGACAAAGCTTGAACAAAAGGTTTAAGGGTTCTAAATAGCAATAGGGTAATTTTTTTTTACCAGATTGGTATGCCAATTAGAAAAATTGGACTAGGATCCGCTACTAGGAGAGTGCCTTGGTAAGGAGATAAATTCAGTTTATTTATTTTATTTAGAGGTTCAGCATGGAACAGGCCCTTCTGGCCCAACAAGCAGCACTGCCTAACGACCCACCTATTTAACCCTAGCCCCAGGACAATTTACAATGACCATTTAACCTATTAACTGGTACATCTTTGAACTGTGGTTGGAAACTGGAGCACCTGGAGGAAACACATGCACTCACTGGGAAAATGTACAATCTCCTTACAGATGGTGTTGGAATTGAACTCCAATACCTCGACCTGTAATAGTGTCATGCTAACCACTATGCTACTGTGGTGCCCTATTGGGTGTAAATATGTTCCCCACAAAGATAGAATGGAATTGTCATGTATGTAGCTTCAAGGATGACGAGGTGTATGGAGTGTTTAAGAGAAAAAAGGAAACATAGACATAGAGTTTAATTTTTCAAAGAAGTGTGAAGAACATATGATATAGTTTATGATCGTCACACATACCAAGACACAGTGAAAGGTTTGTCTTGCATATGGATCAGACAGTGCATTGAGCTAGGATAAGGTAATACAATAACAATGCAGAATAAAGTGTAAAAGCTACCAAAAAAGTGCAGTGCAGGTAAACAATTAGATTGTAACATGGTAGATTATGAGGCCAAGAGTTCATTTTAACATACAAGAGGTCCGTTCAGGAGTCTGATAACAGTGGGATAGAAGCTGTGGAGGTACGTGATTTCAAGCATTTGTATCTTCTGTCTGATGGTAGATGGGAGAAGAGAGATTGTCCGAGGTGGGTGCTTTACTGAGGTAGCGAGAAGTATAGGCAGACTCCATGGAAGGGAGGCTGCTTCCTGTGATGTGTTGAACTGTGTCTGCAACTCTGCAGTTGCAGGCAGAATGCTTTCTATGGTGTATCAACTAAAAACCGGTAAGAGTCTGGCTTTAGTCTCCCGAGGAAGTAGAGGCATTAGTGAGTTTTTTTGGCCATGATATCAACATTGTTGGACCAAGACAGGCTGTTGGTGATGCTCACATCTCGGCACTTGAAGCTCTCAACTCTCTCAATCTCAACACTATTGATGTAGACAGAAGCATATGCACTGTCCCCTAGAATGAAATCAAAAGGGAAAGTTGATAAGTGAAGAGAGGATATGAAAATTATTGAAAAATAAAATGCAGAATAGCTTTATAAGTATGGAAACAACAAGAAGTTAATTAATTTTTTGGGTCCATAAGAGGTCTAATTTGTGTTTGGTGGTAAAGGATGGGGGTAAACTTTTTCATGAATAATTTCTGGCTGTCTTCACAAAAGAGCTGATTTTTTAGTTAAGGAACAAGAATATAAAATATTGGATAGGATAAACATAGTAAAGGAAGAGACATTAGGGGTCTGGCATCTTTGAAAGTAGATAAATCATTAGGACCAGATGAAGTATATTCCAAGTTGTTAGAAAGAGCCAGGGAAGAAATTGTCGAGGTTCTGGCCTTCAATATTCAACAGTCTGTGGTTGTAGCTGACTGAAAAACTGCGAACATGATGCCATAGTTTAAAAGGGAATTGTTGATTAAGACCAGCTAATTGAACTTCACTGGTGACAAAATTATGAAATCGTTCTGAGATGCAGATTGAGCCTTCTTTTAGAAAGGTGCGGATAAACTGAGGAGAGTCAACATGGAGTTAATAGAAGAGTGTGCCTGACAAACTTGATAGAATATTTATTTTGAAGAGATAACAAGGGCAGTCCATTCAGTGGAGTATACATTGATTTCGGCAAGGCTTTCAACAATGTCTTGGCAAGTTGAATAAAGTAAATCGCTGTGGGATCCAAGGAAAAGTGGCAATTTGATTTAAAAGTGGCTCAGCTGCTCTAAGGAAAGGGTAATGGTTACCGCGGTTTTGCAACTGAAAGTCTGTCAAAAGCAGGGTTCAACAGCGTTTAGTACTTGGTGTATCTAACATGAATTAATGATTTAACTATGGTAGGTATACTAACAAAATTTGCGCACGGTACAAAGTACAAAAAAATAGGTGGCACAGTTGACAACAAAAGGGAGCTGTGGATCACGAGCATATTAATTGGCTAGAAAAGTTGTAAATGAAACTTAACCTGGAGAAGTGTCAGAGAATTTAGTCAGGTTTCAACAATGGCATACAAAATATATAGGAGTATACTGAGAGATGTACAAGAAAAAGAGTAATTTTGGTGTATATTTATGCATATCTGTAATCATAATATGACCCATTGATAAAGGGGGGTTAATTGATATTGGGATGCCTTCCTTTATTAGTTGAGGCATGCACTATAAGATCGAGGAACTTCTAATAGGATGTTAGGCCATGTCTTGAGCACCATGTATTGTTTTAGTATTACAGATTATTAATATTACAAATTAGTGAAGATGTTGCCAAAACTGGAAATGGTGGTGAAGTAGCATTGTTTCTTTGCAATATTGCTGGTGTTGTTTCTTTGCAATAGAAGAGATTGAGGGAAGATTTAATTGAGGTATTTAATATCCGGAGATGTTTAGAGCAAATCGAAAGGACCTATTTCCCTCAGCAGATGAGTCAAAAATGAAAGGGTATAGATAAACAGTCAGAGAAGATTCTTCAGAGCTGGAAATCTTGAGTGATTGGTAGAGGGGAGATGAGAGAAAAGTGTTTTCTCCCAGAAGCTGATTGGAATTGGAAATCATTGCAGGACATAATAATACAGGCAGTGGCCCTTATCTCATGTAAAAGGTAAGACAATAAGACATAGAAGTAGAATTAGGCCATTCGGCCTATCAGATCTGATGCACCATTTCATCATAGAAATGTATCATCTCACTCAACTCTATTTTCCTGCCTTCTCCCTGTAACCTTTGATGCCCTTACTAATCAAGAACTCCGCTTTAAATGTAGCCAATGACTTGGCTCTCTCAGCCAATATGAATTCCGCAGAATCATCACCCTCTGGCTAAAGAAATACCTCCTCATTTCTGTTCTAACGGGACACCTTTCTCTTCTGAGGCTCTGCCCTCTCATCCTGGACTATAGGAAACATCCTCTCCACGTCCACTCTATCTAGAACTTACTATATTCAGTAGGCTTAAATGAGATTCCCCCCTTTCTTGTTCTTCTAAAGAATGTACTTTCTAATATACTTGGATATGTGCTTGAAGAACAATAATCTGCAGGGTTATGTACCAAATGCTGGACTGTGGGATCAAGCTGTGGCTCTTTCGGACCACTATGGATCTATTGGCCTCCTCTGCTGCAAATGTTTTAGATTCCTATGAATTAGTTTCACCATGTTGGCTTGTTTATCATGTGATAGGAGTAGAATGTTGGTATCTTAGTAGTCAGTATCACATTGTAGGTTCGCTCTGTTCCTCTAAGTACATTCATTTCCATAGATGTTGCCTGACCTGCTGAGTTTCTCCAGCATATTGTGTATGTTGCTTTGCATTTCCAACATCTGCAGAATATCTTGTGTTTATTATAAAAGCATATGAAACCCCTTTTTACTGGGCATCTTTAGAGATGCAACTCATTAACCCCTTGCTAACAGCCATCGGATTCAATGGTGAGAAAACAACCTTTCTCAAACTCCATACAACTAGGGTTGATATGACTTCGGTCCTGCCAAATCCATGAGGTTAGGATGTTTTGCTCACCCAAACTCCAATATGTGTGAATACTGTGTAATTTACTGCCCCATGCAATCGCCTGTCAGCAAGAAGTGACAGATTGTACACTGCAGGCAATTGTAAAGAAAGCAACTTAACCAAGCAGTTAATAAAGAAAAAGCCAAAAGGGCCCATCATAATTAAACAGTCATATGTACACAGGTTGGAGCTCAAACCTTCCAAAAGAATTTGTGTCCCATGTACTCATGGTACCAATTCCTATTCACCGATCCCCGGTAGAATTCCCCCTCTTGGGCTCCATTGAATCACACATTCCCGCCAGTTCGAATCCTACAGCCAGTTCTCTTGAGCTTCTCTCTCCATCTCTCACCAATAAAGGCCTCGACCCATCTTAGTGTGTCACAAAACCCCTCCCCCATGTTCTCTGGAACCTTCTCCCAGTTCCACCTTCCTGATTGGATGATACAACATTCCTAAGCATCCTTTATCTTTAGCGGTAACTCAAACACTACCAGCAGAACACACTGCTTCTACAGAAAACTATTACATGAAATACCCTACAACATTAGCTGCAGAATCTTTACCAGGGTGTTACACATATCTTTTCCTTATGCTACACCAACTTACTAGTTTATACATAAAGCTATGATTCTTCTACTGCTATAATTGAAGGATATGTTGAGAATATGTAAAGGTTTGAGGATTACAGTGAAAATTCTGCCATAGCCTTTACACAGTATTTCTATTGCTTTGAATGAAAGTATGTTCGAGTTAAAGTTGTACCACTGAGGGCAGACACAATTCAACTTTATGTTAAAACCAAAATCATCCACCTGTGCAACTGTAAGGAAATTCTGCTCCGGTACTCTTGCCCAAACAACGACCCTTTAACTCATTAACAGTGTACATTATCTCACATTATGATGGGCCTCAAATTTAAAATTCTCATTTTTGTATTTAAATCCTTCCAGACCTCTATTCTACTCTTTTGCAATCTATCTCAAAGCAACAGTCTTCCATGAATACTGCATTCCTTCAACTATAGATTTGATTTGTTCCCATTCACTTTTCCTTCCCATTGACGGTTGCTTCGTCAGTTTGTCTGGATCACAAGCTGTGCTGTTCCACACATGAATCTCGACAGCTGCCCACCTCCCTCTCCTCCTTTAAGATCCTCCTTAAACTCTCTTTGGCCAAGCTTTACATCATTCATCCTAATACCTCCTTTGGTTGTGTCACTGCTTGTTTGATTGCTCTTTCCTGAAGTACCTTGAGTTGTTTTCTTAAGTTCAGAGTGCTTTATAAATATAAATTGAAGGGATATGTGCAATTAATCTGGAGGAAAATAACCAGCAATTTCAGTGTAATACCGTTATTCTTTTATTAAAATTCTTAGATTCATTGCAGTGGGCCATATCACTGGCTGCATCTCCATTAGTTGATGTCAACCATCAAAATTGTAAGACTATTGAACTTAACCAGGAAAACTCAAGTAATTTAGTTTTCTTAATGAAAATGGATAAAAGTACAGCATTTCAAATGGCATGTGAGATTTTAAACTGCAGAGCCATTCTCACGGAGGGTGATTTCTAATCACAGCTGAAAAACAGCCAGATGTCAATGAATGTTGATAACTGAACATTTAAAGAAGCAATAGCAAGCTGTTCCATTCAGCGCAAAATTCAGGAAGCCAATATGGAGGAGCCTATAAAACTGTTGGCCTCTTTTGAATTGTAAAGAAATGTATCTGCTCCCTCCAATCCCATGTTACCGGCATTTGCTTTGTTGCGAGTACCTTTCCCTGGCTTCCTGTGACTTTTGTCTATCTAATTAAATTTACACATCACTAGTTCCTGTTTGATGCCTAATAGCGGTGATGAATAGCGTCTTTTTGGAGGCTGACAGTAACAGATACCTGACATTTTTCACTCTGTCACAGCTCCCTGCTTCTCCAAGCACTTCTGACCCTATTGTTTTGGGGGTAATTACCATGTTGTACTTCATCATGCTCCCAGACATAAATGACAGCGCCCCTGTGAAACAAATGAGCGAAGGTCGGACAGAGCAGCTACCTACTCGCCAGCTCCCAATTACAGGTTACCACATGCTAAAGTGGCTCGGAATGGCAGGCAGTAACACACTTCCCAAGTCTCAATTAATCATGGAAACCATATGGAGTTGCAGCCACTGTTTGTAACATCAGTAAAGTAAAGCTGACACTTCCACTCTGGATCATTAAGCTCGACTGCTAGTCTCAATGTTAGGCCAAAATCTTGCGTAAAATCAGAGAACAAAAGGTCTATTTTTACTAATTTGGGGGAAAAAAGAATCTGGTGAAGAGTTTAATTCTTCCAGTGTAAATTTAACCCGGATTTATGTCATGTGATGTTAAGCAAAGACTGTCACACTTATACTGTATTTAATTGATAAAAAACAACTTTCATTGTCTCTTTGCAAATCTTCAGAAGAACCCTCAGCCTAGACTGATTTAATTCAACAGTGTTGTAATATCAATAACACGTCTATGGAACAGTTAACTATTAGTGGGCATAAATGTAAACAGAGGTGGGAAACCATTAAGCCAGATTTTAATTAATGCTTTTAAAGTTGAGGTGGATAGGGTGAACTCTGAGGCTCGTGATATCTCCTTTCTTTAAATTGATCATTGTAGACATAATCTTTTGCCCCATCCTGGTGGGGAATTCCATGTTTTGAGGGCAGGATTTTGGGTTGCTTGAGGATAATGTGGTTACTTGAAGAAGCACCAGCAGTCAGGTAAAGGTTCAGCAGTATGATTGTGAAAGCTTCCTGGTCAAAGGTGGGGCAGGGGGAGGGGTGGTGGTAATGGTGATGGTACTCAGGTTACAGCAGATTTCAGCTTTCGTTGTGTAGCCTGGAGGATTAGGTTAATATTGTAAACGGGGGCCTAATGACATCATTGAAGCATGACAGGCATATTCAAAGCAGATCTCTGCTTGCCAAGGATTGTGCCACATGCCCACTCAAAGAAACAAATTAATATTATAATCTCTGGAAAGACAGCAGAATGAAGAGGATGATAAATAAAAATATTTTAACTGCCTGCTTTTGTGCAGAGTTAAAGTTGCACCTTTGGTGAATGAATGTACTATTCATCATTACACTACATCAAAGATACTAAATGTGAACTGTTGTTGGTATTAAGCCAAAGACCAGAAAGTCCCAGCTTTGTTTCTTAGTCTGTTTTGTACGAGCATTACTCCATTAAGGCAACAATGCTGGAGCTGTGATGCGTCTCAGCATTTCTTGGCTGGAGTGTGAAGTGAAGTCAACCAACGGTCCTGTTCATAATTGTTACCAAGAGCTTGGTGCTGAAAAATATGCATGTGAGGGATTAGTGGCCTTGGTGGTGACATCACCTGCAGTCGATTGGCTTGTTGACCTTCACTGGCCAGGGTGACATGTGAAAAATCTACTTTGGGGCAAGGGGCCAGAGGCTTGCCAGTGTTCTCAGCCCTTTCGGGGGAGATGAGGAGAAAATTTTATATAATAAAAATGCAGAACTGTCTGGGCGCTAGTGAAATATTCATGAACCCAGAAGATCAACAGTATGATGGTGATAAATCTGTTTGCCATCTCTTGATGGCCAGTCAGAGCAGCAATAGTAAAGGTCAGTCGAGCAGGTCACTGTCCTTTCTTGGTCCAGATAGTCTATAGTCCACAGTGATCAAAGGAATGCACGCACCCAATTTCTGTTTTGCAAACTATGGAGGATTTTGCAAACATTGCTGTTATTTTTGTGCCGTGACAATTCTTACAAATTGTTAACTTGATTATAAAGCACTTGAAGATGTGCTGAAAATTGGTTTATAAATCCAAACACAAAATGCTGGAGGAACTCAGCAGGCCAGGCAGCATCTATGGAAAAGAGTACAGTCGATGTTTCGGGCTGAAACCCTTCAGCAGGACTGTATTTTTTTTGTAATTTATTTTTTTATTGAAGTTCATCATCAAACAAACATTTCCATAAGATGTATTTCAGACATTGTATATATATCACAAACCTCCACAAAGCATTTGAGGTATACACTTATAGAAAAGAGTGGAAAGAAAAAACAAGCAAAAGGAAAGAACTATGTACAAGTAGGGAGAGATCTTTTTTTACAACAGATTCATTGATTCATGAGAATAAATTTTCATAGATGCTGCCTGGTCTGCTGAGTTCCTCCAGCATTTTGTGTGGGTTGCTTTGGATTTCCAGTATCTGCAGATTTTCTCTTGTTTGTTATAAATGTAAATCTCTTTTATTTAGCACCTGAACACTTATTTGTTAATTTATCATTGCCCAGTAAATCAAGTTTTGGCTAAAATGGCATTTACCCAAAATTTGTTGATGAATGGAGCTAAAGATAATAAATACAAATGATCTTGTATTTGGCTTAAGTGAAATTTTTCTTTTGTAATTTATTGTACACTGGAAATCAACAAATTTTAATATATCTGTAATATTGGATATTTGTTTAAGATAAAATGTGAATTTTCTTTACGTGGTAACACATCTTATGTGCCGTGGTTATCTCTAACTGTAATGTTGTTTTCCTTTGTACAGTGATCTTGTCCATGAAGCTGTGTTGAAGGCAGAAGTGCATTCCCACACAGCTGCTGTTTTGGACAACAAGCAGAATGGTGTAATTTTTGTAGTTGAGAAAGTTCACTCCAAGTGAATTTCATAATTCTCATTCTGACGCAATGTTCTTTTAAAAACTACCTAAAGTGTTTTAGCCAAAACTTGATTTCAACCTTCCTCACCAATATGTTTTGTGCTTACTGTGGCTGCATTTCATTCAGGATTCTTATCCATAAGACCATAAGATGCAGGGGCAAAAGTAGGCCATTCAGCCCATCAAGTCTGCTCTGCCATTCAATCATGGGCTGATCCACTTCTTCCCGTCATCCCAACTCCCCTGCCTTCTCACCATACCCTTTGATGCCTTGGCCAATCAGGAACCAATCTATCTCTGCCTTAAATGCACCCAATGACCTTGGCCTCCATTGCCACTCGTGGTAACAAATTCCACAGATTTACCACCCTCTGACTGAAGTAATTTCTCTGTATCTCTGTTCTAAATGGATGTCCTTCAATCCTGAAGTCGTGCCCTCTTGTCTTCGACTCCTCTACCATGGGAAATAACTCTGCCATATCTAATCTGTTGAGGCTTTTTGACATTTGGGATGTTTCTATGAGATCCCCCCTCATTCTCCTGAACTCCAGGGAATACAGCCCAAGAGCTGCCAGACGTTCCTCATACGGTAACCCTTTCATTCCTGGAATCATTCTCGTGAATCCTCACTGAACCCTCTCCAATGTCGGGATATCCTTTCTAAAATAAGGAGTCCAAAACTGCACACAATGCTCTGTGTGGTCTCACGAGTTCCTTACAGAGCCTGAACATCACATCCCTGCTCTGAGATCCTATACCTCCGGAAATGAATGCAAACATTGCATTTGCCTTCTTCACCACGGACTCAACCTGGAGGTTAACCTGCACAAGGACTCCTAAGTCCCTTTGCATCTCTGCGTTTTGAATTCTCTCCCCATCTAAATAATAGTCTGCCCATTTACTTCTTCCACCAAAGTGCATGACCATACACTTTCCAACATTGTATTTCATTGCCACTTCTTTGCCCATTTCCCTAAACTGTCCTATCTCTAACTATTAAAAGAAAGCTGTGCCTTTGTATTGGTTTATTATTGTCACATGTATGAAGGGCATTGTCACATGTGTGGAGGGCTGTCAGAGGTTACAGCGGTACATTGATAGGATGCAAAACTGGGCTGAGAACTGGCAAAGATGTAGTTCAATCCAGATAAATGTGAGGTGGTTCATTTTGGTAGGTCAAATATGATGGCAGAATATCGTATTAATGGTAAGACTCTTGGCAGTGTGGAGGATCAGAGAGATCTTGGGGTCCAAGTCCATTGGACGCTCAAAGCAGCTGCGATGGTTGACTCTGTGGTTAAGAAGGCATTCGGCGCATTGGCCTTCATTGATTGTTGGATTGAGTTTAGGAGCCAGGAGGTAATGTTGCAGCTATATAGGACCCTGGTCAGACCCCACTTGGAGTACTGTGCTCAGTTCTGGTCGCCTCACTATGGGAAGAATGTGGAAACCATAGAAAGGGTGCAGAGGAGATTTACAAGGATGGTGCCTGGTTTGGGGAGCATGCCTTATGAGAATAGGTTGAGTGAACTCGGCCTTTTCTCCTTGGAGCAACGGAGGATGAGAGGTGACCTGATAGAGGTATACAAGATAATGAGAGGCATTGATTGTGTGGATAGTCAGAGGCTTTTTCCCAGGGCTGAAATGGCTAGCACAAGAGAGCACAGTTTTAAGGTACTTGGAAGTAAGTACAGAGGAGATGTCAGGGGTAAGTTTTTTATACAGAGCGTGGCGAGTGTGTGGAATGGGCTGCCGGCAATGGTGGTGGAGGTGGTGGATATGATAGGGTCTTTTAAGAGACTGCTGGATAGATACCTCGAGCTTAGAAAAATAGAGGGCTGTGGGTAACTCTAGGTAATTTCTAAGATAAGGATATGTTCAGCACAGCTTTGTGGGCCAAAGGGCCTGTATTGTGCTGTAGGTTTCTATGTACGAAGATACAGCAAAAAGCTTATCTTGCATACTTTTTATACAGATCAAGCCATTACACAGTGCATTGAGCTAGAATAAGGTAAAACAATAATGATGCAGAATAAAGTGTAAAAGCTACTAGAAAAACTACAGTGAGGTAGATCATAAAGTGCAAGATCATAATGAAGTAGATTGTGAGGCTGAGAGTCCATCTTATTGTACAAGAGGTCTTGATAAGTGGGATATAAGCTGTCCTTGAGCCTGTTGGTATCTCCTGCCAATGAGAGAGGGGAGAAGAGAGAATATTGAGGTTTTTGATCATGCTGGCTGCTGTAATGAGGCAGCATATAAGTGTAGACAGAGTCCATTGAGGCTGTTTCCTGTGATGTGCTGAGCTGTGTCCACAACTCTCTGCAGTTTCATATGGTCATGTGCAGAGCAGTTGCCAGTCCAAGCTGTTATGTATCCAGACATTGATTAAAAATTGGTAAGAGTCGATGGGGACATATCAAATTTCTTTAGCCTCTTGAGGAAGTAGAAGTGTTGCTGAGCTTTCTTGGCTGTAACATCAATGTGGTTAGACCAGTCCAGACAGTGGGTGATGTTCTCACCAAGGAACTTGAAGCTCTCTAACCTTCTCAGCCTCAACACCACTGATGTGACAGGAGGATGTGTGTCAGCTCTCTTTCTGAAGTCAATGACCAGCTGTTCTATATTGTTGACTTGGGGGGTGGGGGGTGGAGTTGTTGTCATGAAACCTAATCACTAAGCTCTCTCCTGTACTCTAATTTGAGATATGGCCTACTACGATGGTATCATCTGCAAATTTTTAGATAGAGGAGAATTTGGCCACACAATCCCTGAGTGTACAGGGAGTAGAGTAAGGGACTGAGGATACAATATGGTGGACCGCCAGTGTTTAGAATAATCGTGGTGGAGGTGTTGCTGCCGGTCCTTGCTGACTGCAATCTGTTGGTCAGGAAGTCAAGCATCCAGTTGCAGAGGGTGATGTTGATTCCCAGGGGTCCAGAGTTTGGTGATGAATAGCATGTTTCTCAACTCTTTTAGGTCAACTCAATCCACTTTGTAGTCAGTAATGTATCTTTGTAGAAACAGCAACTAGTACAATTAATACAGCTAGAGAGCATGACAGCATATAACCAGGCCTTTCAGCTCATCCAGTCCTTCTTACCCCGCCTAGTCCCATCGACATGCAGATGGACCATTGCCCTCCATACCCCACTCATCAATGTACTTATCCAGATTTCTCTTGAGTGTTGAAATCAAACCTGAATTCTGATCCTGATTCTGACCACTTCTACTGGCAGTTTGTTCCACACTCATGCCACCCTCTGAGTGAGGAGGTACCCCTTAAATATATCACCTTTCACCCTTAGCCTATGACCTCTAGTTCTGGTCTCACCCAAACTCAGTGAAAAAAACCTGCTTGCATTTACCTTATCTATATCATAATTTTACAGCGCTCTATCAAATCTCTACTCATTCTTCTACATTTCAAGGAATAAAGTCCTAATCTATTCAACCTTTCCCAGTACCTCGGGTCCTCAAGTCCCAGCAATGTCCTGAGAAACTCAAAGCAAAGAGCAATGTGATATTATCCAAGTTGGACCTTCCTTTCAAACTTCTCCTGAAAGGGGAATCAGGCTGGACTTTTGAGCTCAAATTTCCAGATAGGGATTTGAACTCTAAAGCTAAATTAAAAATTAAAGAGGTGAGAAGACACAGTAAATCAGGCCACATCTGAGTAAAAGCAGCAGAGTTTGGGTTTCAGTGACCCAAGAATTTCCAGCGTTTTCTGTTACTTTTTATTTCCAGCATCTGCAGGTTTTTGCATGAACCTAAAAACTTTTGAATCAACAGTGAAAGTGCTGCTCGCTAACCCACACTCTGAAGATATATTGCAGGTCACAATAGACATTTGTTGCTAAACAAGTTACAACAAATACGTAGACTCAGTCAGCCTACTTCATTACTTATCCTCCACAAAATGGGAAGGAGATGACATTGCTGCAAAAAAAATTGCTTACATCAATCAACAGGAAGTGATCTACAAGGTTATTTTGCAAATTACATTTAGTGTTTATTCAAAAGGAAATTGTTGCTTCATAACGATCGAGTTGAAGTTTGTGGCATTAAAAATATGAATTTTCCAAAATAAGCAACTTTAGAAAGTACATTGTACCTAAATTGTTTTATCATATTCTAAAAAGCTCAGAGTCCTGTGAGTTAATTGAGACATTTCCCATTCCACCCTCGCCCTCACCACCTCCCCTCTGCCCCCTCTCCCCTCCCCTCTCCTTCCCTCCCCCTTCTCCCCCCTTCCTCCCTACCTTTCACCTCTCTTTCCATAATTTTCATATAATATTGTCCAATTGTAGCTGTGCCTTCAAGTAGGATTTTTCACCAATAAATCAAAAGAAAGTTTTCATTTTCTTATATTACCACAACACCAATGTCGGTCTAGGGGCAATTGTAGGATGGAAAAAAGTCCTTAAAAAGTGTTTCACACTTGTAACAATGAATCTTAAACTAAAGAAGATGTTAGCATGGACAAAAAAGGTAGTGTTTAATAAAGACTAGAAAATGTTAAGAGAGGTGAAGCAGGAGTTGAGAGAAGGGATTCCAGAGATTGGGTACCGGAATGGATTGAGGACAGCTGTCAATAAACCAAATAAGTGGCAAAATAGCAAGTTAGTGTTCATTGATCGTTAAGAAATTTGATGGTGGAAGAGAGGAAACTGTACCACCTCAATGATGGGAGTAATGAGAAGAAAGCATATCCCGGATGCTGAGGGTCCTTAATGACAGATAATAATAAAGCAATAATGAAGTAGTATATTAGTTCAGTTTATGGAAATGAGGTTCGTGAAGATTGGAAAGTGAGCTATTTTCGCTCTGCAAGATTGCCCTAATTTTCGGCCTTGACAGGAAACGTGCACACTGTTATTTGGGTAGTCCTCACCAAGTCTGTAGCCCTTGAATTTGGAAAATATTCAAGTTTAAGTTCAAATTTTATTGTCATTCAACCATGCATGAATACAGCGAAATGAAGTAGCGTTACTTTGCGGCCAAGTTGCAAAACACAGTGCCAATAATCATACACAGTACAAGGCACATATATCACATATAAGATAGCAGTAAACATACAGTCACACCAAAAAATATAGTTCAAGTCCCTGAGTCCATAAATGTTGCAGCAGTCTGCAGTTGAACACAATACATCTTGTCTTCTGCTAAGTGAACACTGGAGGGCAGCACCGACTCCAGCTTGGCATTGTGCCACACTGCCTCTGGCACTCCGGTGGTGCGCACTGTTTCTGACGCCTCTCTCCTGGGCAGCTGCAAAACAGGTGACACTGCGGTTTGAGGCCTAGTCCTCACTACGACCAAGGCCACACAGCTCCCCCGCCTTCCACCCACACCATAAGCCAGTAAAGCAGTGAATCAGACTTGCAGCATCCTACGTTACCAATATCCAACAGTGTCTTAGGATGACAAGAAAAACATCTAGAGACGACCACTCGCTGTTAGACCGCACGTCACCTTCGCTCACCGACTTCTCTCTGTCGCAGGCAGCATCACGGTCTGCACCAAGTCCAGCTCCTTCAGTTTCTCTACCTTCGAGCAACTTGCTGATGGGGTAGAGCTGCAGTAATTTCAGTTCTTAATGTCCAGCAGGGTCTTGAGATCATAAGAAATGTTTTTAAAAAAGACAATAACACCTTTGGTTGGCCCTGTAGAGGCTGAACGTGCCACCATCTTACTGGAGAGCATGTTTTAATTCTGCCGTTTAGTTCTCATGAAAAATTTACCAGAACATCCTATCTAAAGTTTTGATTTTTTTTAAAAGTTGACTGGATTTTAAAAGCCATATTGAATAGTTGGTACACTAAGTGTTAACTGACTGTGCAGTGGAGCTGCTTTTTGTATGTAAATCGTGGGTGTTGACGTTAAGGCTGACAACGCATCTCAATTATCACATGGACAGTAAGCATGATGACTGTGTAATGAGTGCGGTGAGTCACCCTATTTCCATTTCTTGCTTGAAAGGGGTGGGGAATTCCTGTGAGTGTATAAATGAGCTTGCTTTAAAGAGCAACTTATTCTGGTCCTGCCTGAACTCTTTTGTCTGCAGTCACTGGAATTTAAGCACATTTGATATCAACCAATTCAGTGCCGCAGTGGACAGAATTTGGATTGACCTTCCAGCATTATTGTTCTGGATAAATACAAGCCAAGTGAGTAAATACTGCTGTGTTATTCAATCCTAAACTTGAACACAGAAAGTTCTCATGAGAGTATGGTAATGGAGAACACTGGTGCCTCATGAAATGTGGTGCAACTAGAGAAAAGGAAAGGAAACTGACAAGCAACATACACGTTGATCTTGATGCCCTGCTTGTGTGTTTTTGGCATCTTATTCCACCCCTTCCTGAATTAATTATGTTGCTGCATGTAGAAGGTAGAATTTAAAGTTTATAAATATGTTCTGTTTGTGCATGAGGACTATTATCTTGAGAGAGTTATATTTAAGATAATGACAGGTCTAAGAGGGAATGTGTGTTTAAGCAATCTTCTGATTGCATTCCTAAGCACACTGTTGACAGTTTTTGGTGCAAATTTACTCTTTAAAGAAGATTTGGATGTGTTGTGAAATATTTAGAATTATTTATATTTTTATGTGGTTGAAGGTGTGGTTTTTTGTTCTACTTCATTTTTTCCTCGATTATTTTCAGCCATTTTATCAGTTCACCAGCTGTAAAATTGGCAGTAAGCAAAAAACGTATTCCCAATGACCCACAAAAGCTTCTCTGGAACCAGAAAGTGGAAGGTTATTTTTTTTTAATGACTTTGGGATGAATGTACTGTACATGCGCTGAACACAGAACTTTGGATTCATCCTAAATTCTCACTGCATGTTTAAATATGGCTTCTGGCCAATGAGGCTTTGATGATGATGGGGGTGCATTTGTACAGTCATGTGGTTGGAAAACTCCTATTTCAAACTCTCATTTGCAAACTTGAGCATTTAGTCCAGCTGTGGCCAGTGTTTCAAACTTAGTGTTTGCTAAATTATCAAAACAGTTGTTTTGATCACAAGCAACACACACAAAATGCTGGAGGAACTAGGCAGGCCAAGCAGCATCTATGGAAAAGAGTGAACAGTCGACGTTTCAGGCCGAAACCTTTCATCAGGACTGGGGGTGGGGAGGTAGCGATAAGATGATCTGGTTATGTTGCATTGCCATTTGTGGTTCCCGTGTTTCTTTGTAAAGTAAGTAATTGGCACAAAAAAGCTGAGTTTGTAGAAGATGCTAGGTAAACACATGGCTTTCAGTACTTCAGCCATAATAACTTGACAGCGACTGAATGTTCTGCAGCATGCAATTCACCTTCTGATTCTCCAAAGCCTTTCCACCATCTGCAAGAAGCAAGTACTGCTAAGGAATGTTTTCCACACTTGGCTGAGTGCAGTGCTAACAACTTTAAGCATGATGATATTCACAACAAAGATGCCCGCTTAATTAGTTACCCTATTTTTACCAACGTAAGTAATCACTCCCTCCAACAATAAGTCTCATGAAAGAAAATGCAAGTCAGTGCTACAGTTCAGGTACAATGAACATTATGTTCTTTCCGCATTGCAAATAAAAGTTTATTTTGAATGTTCAGACAAATTTCACTAACCAGACGGTATCTTATTGAATGAGATTTAATAAGATGTTCAGGAAAATTAAATTGAGGGTAATGGCTATCTCTAAATGAATTACAAGGTAGTAATCCATCAGAAGAATTCAGAGTATGTCGTCCATTACTGTCTGCTTAAAGCTATATATTGTCTTGTTAAAATTAATATTTAATTGAAGATAAACTTACAATAAATAGCATTACGGGTGTATTTTCTTTCAGTCTGTGAGGAAAGAAAGTGCTATCATAGAGCAAGGAGACTTGGTGTACTCTTGCAGACTTGGTTTTATTGTATAAAACAATGATGCATAACATCTGGTCTGCAGGGCAGATTCGACCCATGGGAGGTTTCCACAGCTCAATAATTGGTGAGCTGCTTGTGCTTGCTGCTTTTTTTTGCATGTTTCTACCTGCATTGACATCTTGGTCTCTGAAGTCGCTCCTAACCACAGAGGTTCTGTGGAGCACAGTGTTTTCCTGTAGTAAATCTGAAGCTCTGCCTCCAGTAATGGTTTTGTTGCTGGTTGTAAATGTCCCAAGACATTGAAACGTCAAAGTACTTGGAATATTAATTTAGTAATTACTAAAAACAGTTAAAATAACTTTAAAAAACATAGTTATTAAGCATTTAAAATACTAAAAAAAATTCTAAGTGCTCATGCCAATATTCTTGACTTTGACTTTTGAAGTGCAATAAAATAAACTCCATTCATATACATGTAAATTGTGAGAAACTTGCCCTTTGTTGTGGCCATTCTTCACTGAAATAAATGGAGTGTCTGAACCTGCACTAGCTCTAATCTGGTGCCGGTTCAGTGTGCTAATTTCCCGGTTTAAATGTTCAGAAATGCAGTAGATTGAAGGAAGTCACTGTTGAGTTTTGGTCAGGGTGACAATGTAAAAAGGCTCACAGGAAGTTGGGACTTTCCCTTGAATAGTCCTCAAAGTTGATAAGATTGCAAGTCTGGCCCACCATCCCCGAGCAAAGGTACATGTAGCACTGAGCAAAAGAATCCAGGCTACTTTAATGCAGTTGAAAACCAGGTGAAGAATTATTTTGAACTGCCTTTTGGAAGCCAACTCTAAAAGATGAACTCTTGATCTCCCAACCTCTCTCACTGCGGCACTTGCCCTTTGCTTTCCTGAACTATAACTGTCTGTAACTCTCTGTAACTGTCACACTTTAGCTTCCATTCTGTGTTCTCTGTTACTAACTTGGATTATATTTGTGTATGGATTGATTTGTCTGGATAGCATGCAAACAAAAACCTTTTCACTGTATATTGGTACCAATTCCAATTTCAAATGGGCATCTTGGCTGATAATGGAAAATATACTCCATAGTAGCAATCGTGTGTTTAACAAGCTTTTGTACAGCCTTTGTACTAATCAAGTTGAGGAATGTTATTGTTGGAGAATGTTATACTTCTGAGTTTCAGCGCTTGGTTATCAACACTAAGCATTCTGGGTGGGGTATAATGACCATACGCAGACTGCAGCGTTGTTTATCTGGGCAATATAATACACCTTCAACTTAATACGGGCCTTCTCTATTGGTTTAATGTTTGGCCGACTATAGAAACCGCAGAGCAACATTGTCTCTTGTTACCATGGAATATCTAAATATGGGCAACTTTATGGATGTGAACAATTTTAATTGTTGTAGGAATTCGAAATAGTTTCACTTAGGCATACTGAATGTCCTGCAGCCTGGCGGCAGGTAGCATAACGGTTAGCATAATACTATTACAGCACCACTGATCGGCATTCAAAACCTGCCCGATGCCTGTAAGGAGTTTTACATTCTTCCTGTGACCAAGTGGGTTTCCTCCGGATGCTCCGGTTTCCTTCCACAGTCCAAAAACATGGTTAGGGTTAGTGAGTTGTAGGTATGTTATGTGGACGCCAGGAGCATGGCGACATGTGCGGGCTGCCCAGTGCAATCCTAGCTGATTTGATTTGACATAAACGATGCATCTCACGTTGTGTTTTGATGTACATGTGACAAATAAAGCTAATCTAATCTAATTAGAATTAAAGTCTGATCAAAAAGAGAGGTTTTAAGGTGGAAAGAGAGGTTTCTGGGGAGGATTCCCATACTTAGGGTTATGGCAGCTGGTAGCAGGTGTGTCATTAGTGGAGGATAATCAAGGAAGACAGAATTAGGGGAAGTAGATGTATTTGTGACATTTACAAGCTGAAAGATGGGAAGTGGTAAGGCCCTAGAGAGAATTGAAAATAAGTGTGGTAATTATTTTTTTTAAAAAGCAGCATTGGTGAAATGGGAGTCCATGAAAACAAAGTGAAGATGGTTAGATGAATCTTGATTCAGATTAGAATAATGAGCAACGAAGGTTTGGATTCAGAGTTTAGAATGTGGGGTGTTACCAGGCAAACTTGGAGGTAATGCAGGTGTCTGCAATACATGTGTTGAAGAATTGGTAGACTAAGGTAATGTTAGAAAGGTGGACACGAGTACCCTTAGTCCATGAAGCAAAAATTGCTAAAATTGAGGATGAGTATGAAACCAAAAGTTGTGAAAAGAAGCCAAAGAGAGGTGCTGAATCATTTGCTGGAGATGGTGTTAACAATAGTTTTGGTTTATTTAGCTCAAAGAAATACCTACTTGATTGTCATTACATGTCATGACATAGAAACTTTGGAAGGGTCAAAAGAAGTGGCATGGCGGACATTACACTTTATGAACAGAAACTGATTCTTGGCTTCTGAATGGTAACGTTGAGATGGGATGCAAGCATTGATTCTTGGGGGACATCAGAATCACATTTTGACTTGGGTGGTGTGAAATGTGTTGTTTTGCGAAGACGATCAATTACTATAAATTAAATAAACACTGCAAAGAAACAGATAACAAGATAGTGTTCCTGAACAGTTCGGAAATTTGATGGGGGGGATGAGGCTGATTCTGAATCATTGAGTGTGAGTCTTAAGGTTCCTGTGCGTTCTCGCAAATGTGAGTAAGAAGAAGAGGGTTCTTAGTGATGGATGCACTCTTCTTGAGTCACTGTCTGTTGATGATGTCCCAGATGTTGGGGAGGGTTGTGCCATGATGGAATTGGCTGAGTCTACAACCCTCTGCAGCCTCTTGTGGTCCAGTGCATTGGATCCAGCATGCACGGCTGTTATCCAACCAGTCAGAATGCTCTCCACCGTACATCTGTAGAAATTTGTACTTTGAACTACTGAATCTCCTCAACTCCTAAACGAATAGGTAACTGTGGGAGTGAGAAAAGAAGCTATTAAAAGTAAGTCTACTGCAACCACTGAACAGGTAAGAATGAAACCCGTGAGTGCAGTGTTCAAAGTAAGTTTGCGATCAAAGTATATATCATATACAACGTAGATTCATTTTCTTGTGAGCATTCTCAGAAAGTCCAAGAAGCGCAATAGAATCAATGGAAAAACCACACCCAACAGGATGAACAAACAACAAATGTGCAAAAGACAACAAACTGTGCAAATACAAAAGAAAAAAAAATAAACAGTAAATATTGAAAGCATGAGATGGAGTCCTTCAAAGTGGGTACATAGGTTCTGGCAATAATTGCTCCTGAACCTGGTGGTGTGGGTCGTAAGGCTTATTGACCTTCTTCCTGATGGCAGTAGTGAGAAGAGAGCATAGCTTGGAAGATAGGGCGTCCTTGATGATGGGTTCTGCTTTCTTGTGACAGTGCTCCGTATAGATGTGCTCAATGGTGGGGAGGGCTTTGTGATGGACTTACCGTATCCATTACTTTTTCTAGGATTTTCCATTCAAGGGCATTGGTGCTTCCATGCCAGGCCCTGATGCAGCCAGTCAATATACTCTACACCACACATCTGTAAACGTTTGTCAGAGTTCTCAATGTCATGCCAATTCTTCACAAACTTCTAACAAAAGAGAGGCACTGCCGTGCTTTCTTCATAATGGCACTTATGTGCTGGGCCCAGGGTAAATCCACTGAAATAATAACACCAAAGAATTTAAAGTTGCTGACCCCCTTTACCCCTGATTCACCTGCTGAGGGCTGGCTCGTGGACCTCCGGTTTCTTCCTGCTGATCAGTTCCTTGGTCTTGCTGACATTAAGTGAGAGGTTGTTGTCGTCGCACCACTCAGCCAAATTTTCAATCCCCCTCCCATATGCTGATTCAGCCAACGGTAATAGTATCATCGACAAACATAAATATGGCATTGGAGCTGTGTTTAGCCTCACAGTCATAAGTGTAGTGCGAGTAGAGCAGGGAGCTAAGCACACAGCCTTGTGGTTCACCTGTGCTGATGGAGATTGTAGAGGAGATGTTGTTGCCAATGTGAACTGACTGGGGTCTGCAAGTGCGGAAATCGAGAATCTAGTTGCACAAGGTGGTGTTGAGGCCTAGGTCTTGAAGCTTATTGATTAGTTTTGAGGATAAGGAGTGATAAGCTATTACTTTGTCACAATCACTAATAAGACCAATTTCAGTACCAAAGTAGTGCCTGACACTTGATTAAACATCTAATATTAAACATAAACATCTAATATATTAACAGTTCAAAAAGGAGAGGCTTAAAACCATTTATTTCTTAAATTTCAACTTTTGCATTAATTGGAGCTTATTCGAAATAATTCATGGACAAAAGGAAGTTTGAGCATGCTGTTCAGAGTAATGAGAAATAATTCACTTTAAATGCATAGAATAGAAATAATAATTCTTATTCAAAAGAGAACTTGAATAAATAAAACTGAAATAGTTAAACTCTATCTACAGTGTGATTATTGTTTCAGTATGAATACAGGGTGGGGTCAGTCTGAAATGCAAATACACCTGTGTAAATTCACTAACTAAACCGAACTATGTTTTTGCCTAGATTTATGTACTTATTGCTGCATGAAAAAAATGTCAGTTTTGGACCTGCTGTGTCAGCAATGCTTGAGCTGATGGAAACATTGGCAACGGGCATTCATTTTAGAGCTTGGAGTCTGCCTAAAATGGATGTGGCTTGGAGCTAGGAAAGCAAATCTTTCCTCATGAATGTAACAGGAAGAATACTTTCCTAGTTCATGAATTGAATTTAGCTAGCCCTTCGCTCTTTTTAGGTGGTAATCCAAACAGCCCTCCTCCCGGATCTCTTGCTGGTTGATATAAGTTCCTTGTATCAGAGAAGTACAGCAAAGCCCACAACTTGTTACTTTTTGAGTTTCAGTTCAGCACAGTTGTGACCAAAAGGATATTGATCAGGAGGGGGAATATTTCCTGGCTGATTGTACCCTTTCTTGATAAATGGCATTGTGCATGTTCTATTAAAGCAATTAATGGTAATTTCTTGTCTGGTACTTCAGTTAAAATTAGCTAACAGCCTCACAGAGTGATCCAAAGACAAATCATTTGTGTTTCTTGTGGGCTGAGCAAATTTTAAAACAAGTTGAATTTTTTTCTTTTCAGCACTTTCGACCTCCCCAAATTTTTTTTAAAAACTGC
The DNA here is from genome assembly GCF_030144855.1 of Hypanus sabinus. Classification (NCBI taxonomy): domain Eukaryota; kingdom Metazoa; phylum Chordata; class Chondrichthyes; order Myliobatiformes; family Dasyatidae; genus Hypanus; species Hypanus sabinus. Next base: position 39,018,783 of record NC_082738.1, on the reverse strand, counting down.
TATTCAAATATGATTTCACAGCAGCAGATTTCTTGTTTCAGTGGCGCAGTAGTATTGCGACATATCATTAAAGGCATATTACCAATGTACTTTTTTGTTGTCACATCTGTCTCTGTAAGCTCTGATTGCTATTTAACAGAGTGAGACTGCATCTAATACTGCTGTCATCTTCGCTCAGAATGCACAGCTACATGTTTCAGAACTTTTTAACCAAAATACAGTCGGGCTTGCTGAGGTTAGTCACAGGACTCAAGATTTGTGGAAGATCTGTTGAGGGGTTTTGTGAAGCATGCTTGAATTTTATTCTAAACCGTGTTCACTTGACACCAGAAGCTGTTTATGTTGGGGGGGCTAGGAATTTTCCTGAATTTACCAGCATCTTTTCAAATAAACAGTGGAAATTTAATTTAATAAAGTCTATCACCTGTATTCGGAACACAATCCAGTCCCTTGTGTATACTGGAGTGCTTATTTCAGTCAGACTGATCTTTCAGCCCCAGTCGCTTGGCTCACTCTGAACAGAGGAGCAAACTGGAAAGAGGAGAGCAGATTTTTTTTTAAATTAAGAAACAGTTTTCCAGCTTTAAATTTAATGGACAATCGCATTATCATTTTTTCTTACTGAAACTGTCAGAGAGTGCTTAGATCCGCAATTAAAGTCACATACACGTAGGGAATCCATGCCTTCTTAAGGTATTTAAGGGATCCAGCAAGTTCAGCTTCTTTATGACACCACACTGAGATTTTATTTTATGTGTGTCAGTCAATATAACAATGATTTATTCATAGATATTTTCACAGATTTATAAAATCAATTTTTCCTTCTTAATAAGTTAAATGTCAAGATTGTCTGGACAATGGGCTCCTTCCCACCTGCTGCTTTTACCTCAGGCATTTGGTTCAGAGAATAATAGAACCTGTGATAGATGGTACTTTCCAATTGTCAATAACAGAAGAAGGAATCTGGTGTTTATCCAAGAAGATTAAAGCTCTGAGCATATTCTTGACAAAAATAAATGCTGCGCCATTTGCCTGGAATCAACAAATCTATGATTCTAAGCATGTGCCTTCAAGGTACTTCTGAGAATAGATTTGGCTCATGTGCCAGGTTGTTAAATGCCAGCCCAACAGCACTGCTGAATTAGGAATAAACATGCATTGATCGGTTATCATTGACAGGAAATTCTTCCTTTGCTGACCCTACAGTATAGATTGTCTCAGATTCTGCATTTCTAATGAAGGCAAAACTGTTGGCATCCACAACTGTGAAACTGACTGTTGCTTCTGGAATCTGCACATTGGTACTTAAGGGTTGTTGTTAATATTTCACTGCTCCTCCACAGGATGGGCTGTGAGAATACTTGCAGGTTTCCAGTAGAATGCCGATGCACTCAGACACAGCAGCTTCAACAGGGTCAACCGATACTGTTATTGGCTTTTAAAACTTTTTTTATGATTGCAAGACCATGCTGGACATTAAGAACTTAAAGTACTGTAGGTCTACCCCATCAGCAAGTTGCTCATTAGCAGAGAAACTGAAGGAGCTGGACTTGTGCATACCGTGATGCTGCCTGGGGCAGAGAGGCGTCAGTATGCACTCTAACCACCAGTGATTGTCTTGGTTGTTTTTCTTGTGATCGTAAGACCCTGTTGGACATTGGTGGGTGTGGAATGCTGCAAGTCCAATTCATTGGTTTATTGATGGACGGCAGGGGAAGTTGCTGCAGTGTTTGCAGCTCAGGAGGACGCGTTGAAGTTGGGTGCTCCACTCGAATGCCGGAGCCAGTGTGGTGTGGCATCCATGCTGGAGTTGAAGCTGCCCCCCCCCCCACACCCTCAGCAGAAGACAAACTGTATTTTGTGTTCGACTGCAGATTGCTGCAACATTCATGGACTCAGACTTGGACTATATATTTTTTGTGTTTACTGCTGTCTTATATGTGTTATGTGTGCCTTGTGCTGTGTATGAATGTTGGTACTGTGTTTTGCACCTTGACTCTGGGGAAACACTTTTGTTTAGCTGTATTCATGGCTATTCATGATTAATGTATGGTTGAATGACAATTGACTTTGAACTTGAAGATGAAACTCTTTTCTGAACTCAATGAATTAACAAGAACTTTTCTTAGATATCTTACTTCTGCTTTCAAACTCTTGAGAGCAGCAGTAGCATATTAACTGGAACATGATTACTGTGGAGTACTATTCTGGCAGAGAGAAAACAATTTTATTTGTGAAATCAAATGACCTTAACATAAATATTTCATATTTTCAGGGAATTCAAAATAATTATATATTTTATCATCTTTCACCCATGAAGTCCTGCAATTTATTTCATTCTCAGTAAGCTGTTTGCAGAGTCAGCTAACTCAGCACGTTATGTTTTTTTAACTTCAAAACATTAAACTAATTCAAAGGAAGACATGAGAGTCTAAGTCTAACTTCATGCTTACTTTAAGCGAAGCGCGCTCTATCACGTGGTATAGAGTAATGGCATATACAATTCACACATTTTTGCATATAACTAATGAATTATGTAAACCAAGAATGCTTAATCAAGCAATATATTTACAATATTACTGAACTATTAAATACACAACAGCCCAGCCTATAATCACATCACCATTGCAGACTACCATAGGTCCCCTGGGTTAGCCTGAAATTAATGTCAGTTGGGAAGAATTCTATGCTGCATTGATCCTTGGAGAATTTCCTTCAAAGTCAGTGGTAATCATAGCCAAAATGCTGACCAGTGTAAAAGAACTGAAGTTCCAAATTTTCTTGGATTTCCAGAACAGGGGGTTTGATAACATCTGCCACGAGAGACCAAAGGCATATGGGAGATAATGCGAACACGAGGAAATCTGCGGATTTTGGAAATTCAGGCAACACACACAAAATGCTGGTAGAACACAGCAGGCCAGGCAGCATCTATAGGAAGAAGCACTGTCAACGTTTCGGGTCGAGACCCTTCGTCAGGACTCAAATAATGGGAGATAATGCCTTCGGTCTCAGTATATCTGTAAACAGTATATGTTTAGATGATGTTCAATTTTTTTTGTGCTTGGAAGACCATTTATAAGACCAGAACAGAAAATCAGAGACTGAAATCTGCTAGGCCTCTTTTTTTTGTGCATGATGTGCCAGTGCACAGTGAAGTTAGGCACACATGCTTTCATCAAACAACATTCAATGTTCATTTGACGTTGCCTTACACAAAATTTTCCTGTACTTCTCAGGCCAGCAAGAGCATTGAGCCATGTCTTACTGGGGGATTAGGACCTACTTTGGCATTAGTCATAGGGCCTGACTTCTCTGGATTCCATCTTACAGATCCACGGCTTTAATATTACCAAGTTACTTTTTACCACCCACCCCCCAAGCTCTTCACCTGATCATCTGAATTATTGTGTTTGAAAAACTCCTTTATTCAATGGAGACGTAAGGCCGTAAACTAACAGGCCAGCTAAAAGACAGAAATGTTGTGTTTGGAATAACAGAAAATAATGTTTTGTGAAAGGAAGATCATTTTTGATCAATTTAAGGAAATTTTATGACATAATGATGCTGTGGATTAAGGGAAAACTGATACAATTCCTGAAGACATTTGATAAGGTACAACATTAAAGGTTATTATGGAAAAGAAAACTCATGGTATGCAGGCTAATATTTTGGTGTAGATAAAATGTTGGCTGTGGTAGCAGGAAATAGAGAATGGGCATACATTGGTCATTTTCCAGCTGGCATCATGTAACAAATGCTGTGATACAGAAATGAGTTGGATAAAGCACCAAAGACATGGTTGTTAAATTTGTTGATGACATAAAAGTAAATTCTGAAGAACATATGAGGAGGCTAAAAAGAGATAGGTGATTAAGTTGAGAGGCCAAAGATCTGGCAAATGGATTGCAGATTCTGAGTGCGCAAAAACTCTTTGACCTAATTGTGGACATACACAGTGTCAGCTAGTCCCATTTGCCCACATTTGATCCATATCCCTCTAAACCTTGTATTTCCTGTCAATATACCTGACCAAGTACCCCTTAAATGTTCAGGTCAAAATGAATTTGATGTAGGAAAATGTGAAACTGTCCATTTAGGCACAAGATTGTAAAGAAACATTCTTTCTGAATGGTGAGGTACAGAAGAATTTGGTTGTCCTAAATAGTTTGCAAGAGGCTCATTCACAGCTACAGCATGACATTTAGAAAACCAACAGATTGTTATCATTAACTGCTGAGGGTACTGAGTGCAAAAGAGGGAGGTAGGTGCCACAAAAACAGTCTCTCACTTAATGTCAGCAAGACCAAGAAGATGATTATTGTCTTCAGGAGGTGGAAACTGGAGGTCCATGAGCCAGGTCCTCATTGGAGGATCAGAAGTACAGAGGGTCAGCAACTTTAAATTATAATTTCGGAGGATCTGTCCAAGTGCCATTGCGAAGAAAGCACGGCAGCATCTCTACTTCCTTCAAAGTTTGTGGAATTTGGTATGTCATCTAAAACTTTGACAAACTTCTATGGCTGGCTGGTAGCGTCACAGCCAATTGAAACACCAATGCCTTGAATGGAAAATCCTGCAAAAAGTAGTGGATACTGCCAATCCATCATGGGCAGAGCTCTCCCCACCACTGAGCACATCTACACAGCGCTGTTGCGGGAAAACAACATCCATCACCAAGGACCCCCATTTTCCAGGCCATCCTCTCTTCTTGATGCTGCCATCAGGAAGAAAGTACAGGAGCTTCAAGACCCACACCACCATGTTCAGCAACATTTATTACCCCTCAACCATCAGGCTCTTGAACCAGAGGGGATAACTTCACTGAACTGTTCCACCACATCTGAACCCATCGCAAACTATAGACTCACCTTCAAGGACTCTTCATCTCATGCCCTCGATATTTATGCTTGCTTGCTTGCTTATTTATTTATTTCCTTTTGTATTTTCACAGTCTGCTTGACCTGTTGGGCACTGTCTTTCATTGATTCTATTGTGTTTCTTGGATTCACTGTGTATGTCCACAAGAAAATTAATCTCAGGATTGTATATGGTGACATATATGTACTTTGATAATAAATTTACATTGAGAGTTAATGTTTCAGTTATCTTAAGCACTATGTACAGTATTAGTTCCATTATTTGAGGAAGGATGTTAATGTGTTGAAACAATTTGAGGAATTTTACAAGTCTCATTTCTGTATTGGATGTGTTGTTTTACTGGAGGCATTGGACTGGTCGGGTCCATATCTGCGAGAGTGTGGAAAATGAAAAACAAGAAAGGTCCAGATATGGTGAGTGTGTAGAGGATGCTTCCCCTTGTGGATTAATCTAATTATAGTAGTCACCCATTTAAGACAGTGATAAGTAAAATGCATTCTCTCATGTGGCAATGACTATTTGAAACCTTTCCTCAAAGAGGGATGACAACAGAAACTTTTAAAGGCAGCTTGCTAGATTCTTGATAAAGCACAAGGGTGCATGCAGGCTTGCTGTAGGGAGATAGGAATGTGGATTTGAGGTGATAATCAGATGGTCTGTGATCTTATTACATGGTGGAGTGGGCTTGAGGGGTTGAGTGTGACCTATTCTTGAGCCTGCTTTGAGTGTGTATGTATATCATTTCAGAATGCTTGTGATGAATATAACAAGGTTTTACAAATCATTGAACCTGCTGTTGGCAGTTTGATCTTGCAGTATAGTTTAGAACTATAAAAATAGCATTGTGTTGTGTGGGTTAGATAGCACTAATGCCTGAAATTAAGAGATTCAAATTAAATTACTGCTTTAGATGACATTTTCCCTGATCTTTTGACCACAGTTTGTGGTGGGAAGTTGCTGTGCGGTCTATAAACTGGACTGATAGATGTTGTATATATTGAAGATTGTGAAACAGTCTGCAACTGAGCTTTCTGAGTAAAGAAAATCTTGGGTGATCTAAAAGGCTGGAAGAGGTTAATCCAGCTTCAATCCCAAATTAAACCTTTGCATGTAAACAGGGCTCCAGGCTGCAAGCTGAGGAGTTTCATTATGTTGCAGTATTTGAAAACTGACAATGATGGAGGGTAGTATAAAGAAAGCACATTTGGAAGTCTTTAAAAAACAAGGCTGGATTTGCAATATTCTGTGATAGAGTAAAGTAGCTGGAGGGTACGCCTTACAAAAGATGTCTTATCAGATGGATGACATACTCCTGACTCGAGAGGGGAAAATCATATAGGCAATATACTTCTGTATATAACAAGCAATAATGAGCAAGCCACAAATGCAAGAGGGGAAGGGGCCTTGGAAACCAGATAAATGAAGTGTAATATGCAATAAAACCATCTCAATAGCTTAATTTGCTTTCCTGAGCCGAGTTGAAAGAGTAATGGATAGTGGATTCAGCAACATCACATCTCCCCACTTCCCTGCCGACATCCCACAAGTTGACAACTGTGAAAAATATTATTGGAACTGCATTGCTTTAAGCAGTTACAGAAACAGTAATGCAATGGACATAATTTTTCAGTTGAGAAGTATTTGTACATTTACATGTACATGACTTAAAACACTTTATGAATGATTTGTATTTAATGTAATGGATAGCAATATCCTGCAAGATGTTTGCAATAAGAGATATCACACTATTTTAGATTTGTCTACTTTCTCATTGTTAAGGGTGCTGTGTAAATGGAAGATGTTACAGATCTCTAGGATTGGCATTGTTCAGGTCTAAGTGAATTGGCTCTTGTTCAAAAATCATATCAGTCTTGTTCAAGTGCGTAGTAATAAGATCTGAGACTTTGCATATAGCTCTCATGACCTACCTTGTATCCCTATTGCATTTACACTGAAACACTAGAGGATTTACTCAGAAGGTTTTTTTTAAATAAATCATTTTTTTTGATGGGACATTATACTGAAGTACAAATTGCAATCACAGGTATATGTGAAGGGATGTATGAGGTAATTTGAAAATCATAAAATTAAAAAAAGGACTTGTCTATTCACTCCCTTGTCCACATCTTTCAATAAGATTGTGCTGATGTATTTTCCATAAGTATGCTTTTTTCTTAAAATATGCACTGATCTAATATTGGGACATATTATTTTCTTTATTCCCTGTGCCAATCAATTTAAGAGATTAATTTACAATGAGTCAATGCCAACAATGTTTCATTGTTGAACGTTGCATCAGGGAAATGTTGAAAGGGCCGTTATACCTGGCCGAGCTCCTCTCTGGACCCTGCACTGTTGTCTTTCCATTTCGAGCCTGAGAGGTAGCTACACCAAACCTCACTGTGTCCCTCAATATGTACTCAATTCTTAATGCGGGGTTTTGACCTGCTGTTTGATCCACTGAATTTCTCCAGCAGATTGAACGTTGCACTCCAGCATTGTAGAAAGTGCCAATTGGCAGCTTTCATTTGCAAACACCTTCCACCAGAAGCCAAGAAGTTCAAACTTAAAGCAAATCATCTGCTGTAGCTGTTCAGATGCTGGTCTTTGCAATTAATTGTGGTGGTTCCATGAACTAATCATCCCAGACTTTAAATGCTCCAGAATGTCCAAATTGCTTTTGATTGATAAGTCTCTAAGTCCTGAAAATCTTTCCTTGAATCTCACCCTGTCTCTTTTTGACTTTAACCTCTTTGACTGAGTTTTTGTTTATGTGGCTCTACATCTCCAAATGTGGTTAGCTTGGGGGTTATAATTTGATAATATCTTGCATTGGGATGTTGTGTTTTGTTTCAATTCAGTGGACACTTTATCAAATACACCTGTACACCTGCTCATTAAAGCAAATATATAATCAGCCAATTGTATGCCAGCAACTCAATACATCAAAGCAGCAGGTATGCAGAGGAAATGTGATCTCAGTGACTTTGACCGTGGAATGATTGTTGGTGCCAGACGGGGTGGTTTGAGTATTTCAGAAACTGCTAGTCTCCTGGGATTTTTACATGCAACAGTCTCAGAGAATTAGTTATGAGTTTACAGAGAATGGTGCAAAAACAAAAAAAGAACCAATGAGTGGCTGTTCTGTGGGCAAAAATGCCTTGTTAATGTGAGAGATCAGAGGAGAATGTTCAGACTGGTTCATGCTGACAGGGAGGCAACAGTAACTTAAATAACCACACATTACAACAGTGGTATGAAGAAGACCATCTCTGAATGCACAACCTTGAAGTGGATGGGCTACAGCAACAGAAGACCACGAATGTACACTCAGTGGCTACTTTATTCAGTGCAGGAAATACCTAATAAAGTGGTCACTGTGTACAGGTGCAATGTTAATGGAATTTATTGCTGGTTGATGTTTTGGGTCTCAGCTGCTGTGCAATACATATAAAGTTACTATAAATCACAATAGGGAATATATTAAAATAAATATTGTAAAAGAGAACAAAATAGTGAGTGTGTTCATAGGTTTTATGAACTGTTCAGAACTCTGATGGTGGAGGGGAAGAATCTGCTCCTGAAACATTTGAGTGTGCACCTTCAGACTCCTGTACCTACTCTCTGATGGTTGTGATGAGAAGAGGGCGTGACCTGGATGGTGAAGGTCCTTAATGATGGCCCTTTGGGAAAAAATGTGGTATTGAAGCACAAGAATCTCTTTTCTCTGCTAGTCTAAATATTGCAGTCAAGCCTCACTCCACTCTTGAACATATAATCTAGGTTGACACTCTGATGCTTGACTGAGGAACTATTGCAGTATCAGCAACGCTGCCTTTGACGGAGACATTGTGCTGACGCATTTCTACCTGGAATGCACAAACACCCGTTTTACCATATGAAGACAGAGAAGAGAGTGAACTCTCCCTCATTTTTAAGAATTGGACTGATGATGCAAGTCGGAATATTTCTACAATATTATTGCATCATGGTAAATGAATCATGGTATCAATCATGGTAAATCAGAGTTACTGGATAGAAGATTTCTGCTGTTTTAATGCAAAGCTCTTGAGCTTGAAGCTGTTCCATGTGTTTTATAGATGAGACTAGGCATAGACATTTGTTGAAGTATTAATTCAACCAGTCAACTAACATTAATGTGAAAAAGAAATGTGCCAAGTTTTAGTGGAATGTGTGGAGTATTTTCTGCAGAATGAACGAAAACCACTGTGTAAATAATGAGCTGCTGTACTTAAAGAAAATTTGACTCATAATTCAAATAATGAAAATGTTAAAACCTCATCATATTCAGGTTGTGTTAAGTTACACTTGATAGCAATAAATATTCTTGCATTAGAATGGCATTTCTGCCATCTCTTTGAAATAAATAAATGGAAGATTTATTACCAGCTACTTGCATAATAGTCCAATCATTGCAGGTACAAAAGCAAAATTGGCTATCTGCCCAAGGTGTTTGTATTTTTCATTGGTCAGGGCACTGAGTACAGGAGTTGTGAGATCGTTTTACAAATCTACAAGATGTTGGTGAGACTGCAGTTTGTATGTAGTCCTGCTCTCCTCACTACTGGAAATATATCTTTAAACTGGAAAGTATAGAGAAAAGATTCCAAAAAATGTTACTAAGGCTGGAGGACTTAAATTATAAGGAATGACTGATCTAGGCTGTTTTTTCCTCCAGAGCATAGGAGGCTGAAAGAGGTATGCAAAATCATTAGAGGCATGATAAGGTAAACGGTCACAATCTTCAACATAGCGTAGTGGGCATAGCTAAAACCAGAGGAAATAGCTTTTAGGTGAGAGGGGAAAGTTTTAAAGATGAAGCGAGGGGCAAGTTTTTCCATACAGAAGGCGATGAGTAAATGGAAGAAGCTGTAAATGACGAAGCTATGGAAAATAGAGGCGGGTACAATTACAGTTTTTAAAGGACATTTAGGCAGGTTCATAAATTGGAAAGATTTAGAGGGTAAGAGCCAAACGAAGGCAAATGGGTCGAGCTCAGGTGGGCAACTTGGTCGGCATGGATGAGGTGGGCTGAAGTGCCTGTTTCTGTGCTGTATGACTCGAAGACTCTAACAAAAAGAAGATAGATATGGTCGGACCACTGAGTGAGCTACTGTAGTTTCTCCTCCTTTTCACTGCCCTACTGCTTTGATTAGTATTTAATCTTTGTATCTTTCAACCTGACAGCTTTTGTTTATAATTAGAAGTATCAGCTTGTTTGAGCACATTTTGTTGATACTGCATTTAAATGAACTACGGTACATGAGAGAGCATGCAATATAGTCTTCATTTTACTGATTTCAATAAATACTACAGAATGGTGAAAAGACAAGTGAATATGAAACCTGTGCTTGATGAATGAATCAAGATAATAGAGTTTCTAGGAACTCGTATTGTGACTAACATCAAATATTCCTGTCTTTTCTGTGATATTGAGCATTTCCTGTTTTCTGCCTATCTAATGTTTCATATGCTGTAAAACCTTATCTCTCTTGCTTCACACCCTTGATTATTTCCACCTTCTGCCTACGAACCCCACCCCCCCCCACCCCCACAGCCTCTATCTTCATGTTCTGTGCCAATCTATCACCACTGGAGGCTAGCACGATGAAATCACATCCATTACTGTGCAAGTATTCCTGACAATGAAATTATTTCATGGTTACTGAATTATTATTGAGCCTGCAACATTTAATAATCTACCTCAACAGACATTGGGATTGACAGTGTGCTGGGTAGTGTAGCAATTCACGTTTCGCTGTACTGCTGCTTTTTCAAGTAAAATTGCATTGAAATAAGTAACATTGCATTTGTTTTGTATTAAGTAATGTGAATATTGATTGGCCAATATAATCAAAAGGATTATTATCCATACAACTGATTGCTATGTCAGCTTTGTAGGATGCTGTGTTCAAATAAACACTGGGAAAATTAAAGCTTAAAAATGTTCAATCCAAAACCCAACTGTCCTCAAATGTAACCACTTACAATTTCAGGGGATAACACTCACTTTGGGGTCAGGAGCTGATTCAGCCATTTTAAGTGGGTGGCAGACCTCAAAAGCATGCTCTGGACTTTGGAGTGTTGTGGGACAGGGAGGATGGATCTATAAATCAGTTTCTTTACAGCATTACTTCTGGATAGAGAAGAGCATAAGTGTTTCTCCTCAGTCTCTCGTTCGTCATGCTTGCTCATGTTATGTTTGTTGTGGGACAGGTGGCCATTCAGCTCATTGAGTTTATGCCAGTTCTTAGAGTATTCCCATCAGTCCCATTTTCCTCTTTATTTCCTTGTAATCTATTCGCTCATATGTCCATGAACTCTCCTCCACAGTTCTTATGTCACTTGGAGGTAATTTATGTGGCCAGTTGACCTAGCAGCATATATTTGAGAGTAACTGGAGGTACCAGGGAAGTCCATGTAGTCACATGGAAACTTCACAAAAGCGGCATCCAAGGTCGGGATTGAACTGGGGTCACTGCTGCACCACTCCGTGTTGTCCTCTTACTGACCAGAGCTTGTAGGTTGTCCAGGAATCTTTCCCTCACAATGATGATCATTAGCAGGTCTCTGGAATCCTGTCATCTATGATCAGCATGGAACCACCCTCAACATTCATTTCCCAAATCTCTGCTGCATCTTCTTTCTGCTGCACTATGAGCTTTTACTGTCATCTCTCTTGGCCAACAAGCATAATCCCTCTTGGTTGAGATTTTTAACATTGTAGATTACAAGAATGAGGGTGTAGGCTACATAGTTCTGAATAAAATCAGACGTCTGCGGACAAATATGTTATCCATCCTATCAGGTTTCCTTTCCTTCTGTGCCATTAATCAAAGTCATGAATCCTGAATCTGTTAAATTTTCAAGCTCTGGATGTTGTCACCAAGGCCAACATCTCTCAGTGACCCTGAACTGAATCAACCGTGTTGTTAAGTCTGGATTTGCACATAGGCCAAACTGGATAGGGCACCCTTGAAATCCTTTTGAGAATCAAATGGGTTTCTGTGAAAATAGTTTTGGTGTCATTACTAATGATGTGCCTTTTAATTTCTGTATTACTAACTGAATTCGTATTCCATCATCATCGTCATAGAGGGATTTGAACACTGTCAACAGAGTTGACAACACTCTCAAAATGCTAGAGGAACTTCAGCAGCCTTTGGAGAGGAGTAATCGCTTGACATTTTAGGCCAAGACCCTTCATCAGGACTAGAAAGGAAGGAGGCAGAGAACAAAAAAGGAAGGTGGAGGGAGGGAAGGAGGCCAACTTTCTTATTCTGGCTATGGACTACAAACCTCTTCCAGCAGTCAGGCTGCCCTTTTCTATCCCTAATAACTGATTTTACCTGTACCAAAATTCATGAACTACCAAAGCTTTTATCCATGCCTTTGTTACTGCGAGTCTTCAGAATCACTGTGTCTGTCCATTGTAGTTGTGAAACTGAATTGTTAGTGGATAGTGACATTAATTATGACTTCAATATAACACTGAAGGGACAAGGCAAATGCAGGTGACCATTCTAGATTTCTTGAGTATTGTACTGCAAGAGGAAAGAAAGGAATATTCATAGGTCTAATTAGTTCTGTGAGTCATATAGGTGCAAAGATGAAATAAGAACTAATATTTCCAAGTGCAGAATTTATATGTGACACAAAACAAGCATGCCATGCCAATCAGTTAGCAGTTTTATCACTGCAATTTGAATTATGTAACCACAAGGGCCTCTAATTTTGAACCATTTGTATATCTGTGTATTTCATTCACATGGACCAAGATATTTGAGTAGGTAATAATGCCACTCACTTATCCAGGTTATTTATTACCCAGTATGTAATATATTACAAGCCGTCTGTTATCTTGTATATTGTCTCTATATTGTAATGTAAATAGAGTTAGCTATGATACTTCTGTTTAGTATGCTTGGTTGAAGCTAGACAGGCAGGTGTACAGTTTTTTGATAATGAGTATCAGCTTATTCCAGATCCAGTTCCCCAGAAGAAAAACTAGAATTCCTCCAGAATGATCACGAATGTCCACCTCATCTCTTTCACACCATGCTCACATTATAATTAATACAATTATTCACATGAATTTCAATTTCACAAAAAAATTTCTATGACATAATTCTGCAATATAGTAATACCTTCCAAGACATTTCATAAGGGTGAAGCAAGGTGCCTTTTCACCATCACTCCTTTTCATTGCCTCACAATTTTTCACTAGTTGGAATGAGGTCAAAAAAACAACTTTGTTAAATGAAGAGTGACTTGTTCTTAACTTACATTTTACAGCTAAATTTATTTGGCTTTCCCATTGCCTTCCCAAGATTTATCTTTCATATGAACTGGGTTGTGAAATATTTCATGATTGGAGGCCATTTGACACATCTTGTCCATGCCAGCACTCAGTGGAGCAATCCCATCAATTCCATTCTCAGTCTTATTTCTCTAATGCCCTCAGTTTATTCTCTATGACAAGCCCATCGAATTCCTTTTAATTATTTTGCCACTCACTTGTACAGAAGGTTAGCCAGTTAATCCCATTGCATGCCCTTGAGAGGGAGCCATCGACCAAGTGGAAACTCGTGTAGTCACAGGAAGAACAGACAGTACCCAAAGTGGGGATGGGACTTGGATCCTTGGAGTTGCAACACAACAGCACAAACTGCTGCAGTACTGTGCCTCCCTTCTACATATTATACATTAGAAATGTCTTGACATCGATGATTATAGTGAACGAATTTGGTTGTAAAGCTAATACATTCAAATCAGATATGAACTTGTAAAAGGTATTTTATGAAAAACAAGATGCATCACAGGGGACCAAATGGCAGAGGTTAAGGTACTTCTGTCACCAATGATGTATAGTACTGTGCAAAAGTCTTAGGCACGTTTCATTCCAAACAATTGGTTTATTGATCATTATAGAAAGTCTTTCTGGTGGTTCCTGCTCCCTCCCTTCTCCCTTCCCTCTTTCCCAACCATTATTTTCCCTCTCCCTGCCCTCTCTCCCTTCCTCAATCCACAATAGAGACCCATATCAGAATCAAGTTTATCAGCACTCTCCTATGTCATGAAATTTGTAATTTTTTTGTGGCGGCAGCACTGCAGTGATGATGGCATCCGTTAGTCTCGCGAGACCACGGATCTGTGCCTGGAAAGTCTTGCTTCAGTCTGTGTTGGTAGAGCAGCATCTGTTGTGGCTGTAGAGCGCAGGCTTAAAACCGGTAGACTGCTGCTTTCTGTGTTGTGCCGTCGCGGTGAGGCAACACTGGAGTATCCTCTCCAGGGCGCAGGCCCGGACAAGGTTGAATGGAAGACCGGCAGTTGCCCAAGCTGCAAGTCTCCCCTCTCCATGCCACCAATGTTGTCCAAGGGAAGGGCAAGGGCCGATACAGCTTGGCACCACTGTTGTCACAGGAGTTGCCAGAATGAGATTGAAGGCAATGTTGGACTGCCTTAGGGACTCCAGCTCCGGATTTGTCCTCCGGGTTTACTCCTGAAGCCTTTCCCATAAGTGGGTATGGCCGCAAGGCAGCGGAGGTTTGAAATCAGAGTTTTCCCTCTCTTAGATGGACTGCCTTCCCAGGCTGACGAGCTCCATCTACCCGAAGCACTGGTTTTAAGGCACCAGGACCCACTTTGCCCCTTCTCCTGTCAGTAGAAACAGTTACACCGGGCTTAGAGGCTCAGCCACACGAGAAGGCCAGGAGTTGGACTTGGTTGTCAGAGGCTATTTGAGGCACATGCCATGAGGAGCACTTTTAGGTAGTGGGAGCTTGTCCCCTCTACCACTCCTTGGCTTGACAACCCTGCAGTACAATACATAAAATTACTACAGTACTATGTAAAAGTCTTAGGCTCCCTATTTGTGCACAGCTGCACTCCATTTTGTGGGAATGTTTCCCCGGTTACAATTCAGCACATTAATATTTAATCCAAGTTTCTTGGACAATTTGATTTCAAATTCCTTGTTCTCTCCACATTTCTTGAAGACAACAATTCTTTGCTTTCATAACTCCTTACCAGCCACTGTTCCACTGCTCCTGTGCAGGCTTTTTCACTTCACCCAAGTGGCTAGTATTAATCTGATGGGCATACTAGTGCATCTTGCCAACCATTGAGTCAAGAGGCAATGGAGAGGGTAAGGAGCTCACATTGAGAGATTATGACATAATCCAGACCTATTTCCATTCAATATTGTATGGACCATTCTAAATATTTAATCAGTAATAGGAATGGTGTTGTTCCTTCCATTAGCTTTGCACAATGGTCAATCCTTAATGTTTCAGCTGAATTAGGATAAGCAAGGTAGTTATCCTGGAATCACCTTTGTTCATTAGGGAAACTCACTGAATCATCAGAATAACCAACTAATATATATTTAAAAATCAGACTTATCCAGGGACGAGTAAGTCTGTAGATACTATAAATCCAAGCAACACATGCAAAATGCTGGAGGAACTCAGCAGGTCAGTCAGCATCTCTGGAAATTAATAAACAGTCAACGTTTTGGGCCAAAGCCCTTCCTCAGGATTGAAAAGAAATGGGGAGGATGCAAGAATAAAAAAAGGTGGGGGGAGGGGAAGGAGGCTAGCTAGAAGGTGATAGGTAAATCTATGTGGGTGGGAAAGGTAAAGGGTTGGGGAAGAAGGAATCTGATAGGAGAGGAGAGTGGACCATAGGAGAAAGGGAAGTGGGGGAACTATTGTTCCAAGCAGACACTGCATTTTCTGTGCTTTTATTCAGATCAGTCTATTATTTTATTAATAATTTCCAACTCATTTCAATCTTCTGAATAAAAGCATTTTTGATATACTGTAATTCAATCCTTTGAAGTCAGCAGGGATCTACAGTTAACAAGAGAAAATCTGCCGATGCTGGGATCCAGAATAACTGGGATTTATCAGTTTGTATTGTTGTAACAATGATCCAACACGGTGCTGCATTGTTCACAATGTTTATTCTAGATAGAGGCCTTCAGGTACTGAGGGTGCTACTGGTGTTTAGTCTGGAGCAAAACTGGAAAAGTTTTAAAAAGTTCTTCACATACATTATTATCAACCATTACTTGAGGTACTTCATGTGTAGTTACAACATAATAAATATGATTAAAGTATATTTGGAAGTGAAATGGATGGAACCTTGTAGTTTCATCGAGTGTCAGATGAAATCTGATTGCTGTATTGTTCTGTGCCTAAAAAGGGTGTGTCAGATGCTCAATTTAACTTTGCTGAGTACTGACTTGGCAAAATGCTATCTTTTTCTTCTTCTGACTTTGGAATATTGAAGATTTTGCACTTAAGTGCTAGAAGTAAACTTGCTGTCCGAAATTCCACAAACAATTAACTTTCACCATCTAACCTTGTCATCTGTTTACAGCACAGAAATAGGCCATTCACCCAGAAGGTCAATGCCAGTCTTTACGAGGGGTGATTGATAAGTTCGTGACCTAAGGTAGAAGGAGTCGATTTTAGAAAACTTAGCGCATTTATTTTTCTTCTCTCTTAGTAGCTTTACGAGGGGTGATTGATAAGTTCATAGCCTAATGTGCAAGGAGACAATTTTAGAAAACCGAGCACATTTATTTTTCAACATAGTCCCCTCCTACATGTACACACTTAGTCCAGCAGTCGTGGAGCATACAGATCCCTTCTTTGTCGAAGTGGTACACAGCAGGGGTGATTGATAAGTTTGTGGCCTAAGGTAGAAGGAGATGAGTTATACAGCTCTCATTACATGCACATGCAGTTCAACTCTTTGAGTGAAAATGCAGAAAGTTTGAAGTTAATAACATCTCCTTCTACCTTAGGCCATGAACTTATCAATTACCCCTGCTGTGGACCACTTCTGGAGATCCAAAATACCAACTTCTACAAAGAAGGGATCGGTATGCTCCACGACCGCTGGACTAAGTGTGTAAATGTAGGAAAAATAAACGTGCTAGGTTTTCTAAAATTGACTCCTCTTACCTTAGGCCACGTACTTATCAATCACCCCTGGTATGTTCTGAAGAAAGTGAGTGTACCTTAGTTATTAAAGAACACGGGTGATGGGAAGGAAAGAAGCAAAGTCTGAGTACCTCCAGGTAGTTCCTTGCACATCTCCAGTTTTAAATAGTGGATTTTAGTTAAGGTTTAAAAATTTGCTTTCCTCGTCACATGTACAAAACATAGAGTGAAATGCATTGTTTGCATAAAATCAAATCTGCTAGGATTTGTGCTGGGGCAGCCTGCAAAAGTCGTCATGCTTCCTGGACCAACATAGCATGCCACAATTTACTAATCCTAATCATACGTTTGGAATGTGGGAGAAAGCTGGAGCACTCGGAGGAAACCCATGCAGTCACAAGGAGAACGTACAAAATCCTTAACAGACAGCAGCAGGAATCAAACCAATCTTATAGCTGGCACTGTAAAGCAATGTTGTGACCACTGTTCTACCATGCCATACTTCATCCCTTTCACTTAATTGTCATTCCTTCACTGGAATTTCCTCCTTACTTGAAATTGCTAATTCCTCTTGCAGGGCCAAATTATTTTCTTTTACTAAGTGTTTAGTTCATGTCCTATTTTTTTTCCTTTCATGTATGGTGTCAAACCTTATTTGCTAATACTGCTGTGACGTGCCTTCATACTATTGAAATGGAACTGGTTGTTAGTTGCTAGTTACAGGTTACAGATGGGTAGAAGTTGTTTGCCAAACAGTTTAGCAATCTATTCTGGTGCAGAAATGGAAATACGTCAATGTAGTTTAAAAAGCTAAGCATCTTACATATTTGTGGTTATTGTACAAGTTGTTTCCTACTCAGAATGTATCATTGCATTAATAGAACATTGTTGGAATGTGAAGCTGACTACTGCAGGATACAGTTAAAAAAATTATCATTAGTGTATTAAACGGGAAGCTGGATAAACACGAGGCATAATACCTAGAAGTGTGGTGTTATCACTAGTTTATTCATTGGTTTATCTGTGTCACATGTAGCAAGGTACAGTGGAAAACTTTGTTCTGCATGACATTCATACAGATTATTTCATCACATCAGTGCATTGACATCGTACAAGGGAAAACAAGAACAGAATGCAAAATAATGTGTCAAAGTTACAGAGGAAGTGCAGTGCAGACAAATAGATGCAAGGCCATAACAAGGTTGTGAATTCATGAGTCCATTATAACAGTGGGGTAGAATCTGTCCTTGAGCCTGATATTATGTGCTTTCAGACTTTTATGGGAGAGGGAAGAAGAGAGAATGTCTGGGGTAGATGGGGTATTTGATGAAGCTGGCCACTTTACCAAGGCATAGAGAAGTGTAGACAGAGTCCATGGAGGGAAAGCTGGTTTCTCTGATGTGTCGGGATATGTCCACAATTCTCTGCAGTCTCTTGCGGTCTCAGGCAGCACAGTTGCCGTACCAAGCTGTAATGCACCAGGAGAGGATGCTTTCTGTGGTGCATTGATAAAAATTGGTGAGGGTCAAGTTAAAAAAGTTATACTCAAGTTAAAAGCAAATGTTAGAAAAAACTGCAACTGAGGCATTGCAGCACTGTTTGTTACTTGATACGAGACACATTTATGGCATAGCGTAAACTTAAGCAGTTGCTACTATAAATGTGGATATGGGAATATGCAGTGGGAAAGATTACAGGGTGTATGTCTGAAATCTTTGGAGCTAAGCAGCATTTAAAGTATAGGTTGATTCGTGCTATAAACATTGATTTTTGACAGTGACATTTTTGTATATCCACATACTTTTAAATTGTCATTTGTTGCTAATTCAAATTATTGTATGCAGTGTAAAATGTTCAATGTGTGATTTTATTGCATTTATCTAAATACCAGAGTTCTGGCAATCCAGAGAAACATCGAATCCCTTTTAGTTGAAATTCTAAATGCGAGCATTTGCATTTTGGTTATTTTTAGATTGAGGATATTCAAACAGAAGATCTTCCATTGTATTATTAGATGTAGAACGACAAACAACTAAACAAATAATACGTGAAAACTATGAGTCAGAGATTGGTTTTAGAACCGTGAACAAAGAATTCAGCAGTGTTCCTATTGGCTCTGCAAGATATTTTAGCTGAAAATGCATTATGTGATTGTTCAGTTAAATGTTTGACTTAGCAGGCAAAGCAATTTGGTACCAGCATTGAGATCAGATAATGGATGAAATTGGCAGGTCTCAAGTGCTATTAACTTGCAGGAGGAAGGGTCATTGTGGGGGGTGGTGTGATGAGGGGAAGGCGGCAGGGTGGTCTGCATTGGATGTAATAATTATTGCCCTTGTGTTGCTATGGGAGCACTGTAGGGATGCCTCTTGAGCGATTTTGCATTTTATTAGAGTGTGATCAACAAAATAAATGGTTTATTTGAACGTTTGTCAACAGGAAGTGCTTGCCTGCAAATGGCTCCAGACTAATGAAGCTTTTAACTGGTAGTATTCCATGGTTATGCCTTGTCTGTTGAATTTTGCTGGAAGTATCCTCTAAGGGAGGTTAAAGGTTATTTGCAGATGTCAACATTTCATTCAAAAATTGAGGTCTCAGTTTAGGAGTTGTGGTAAGGAGCTCAAGGACATGCTAATACCTATTTAGTTTCAGGAGGTTAAGAATTTTCCTTTAAATGAAAGGAGTCTGTAGTAAGGATTGTCTCTTGTTTCTTCAGTCTATGCCATTTATCTTCTCTGTTACTTTGCGCTGCTTGTCACATCTCATTCCCTTTGTTGTTGTAACAGATGGGTTTGATGAATCTCTTCCTCCACTCAGAAAGGTCACATTTGATTAAGGGTTTGGACTTAACCCCTTTAATCAGCAGAAACATGAAGTTATTGATTTTTCTCTTAGAAAAGAAGATTCAGAAAATGTATCATTTGGCACCTCGAGTTTGGCTTTTGTTTCCTTCAGTTTGATTTTCAGTACATCTGCACTGGTTAAGTTGAGCAGAGCAGTAGTATTTTACGTGTGTGTATATATGTGCGCGCACACATAAGTGTGTCTGAGAAAGAGATATTAAGAAATAATGATGGATGTCTTAGTACGTTCACACTTAAACTGAAACTACTGAGCAATGCAGTTAGCTTTGAGAATGTTGCTTGTGTTGTGACTGGAGGCTGTGGAGGTATTGGTTGCCGATCTGTAACTGGTGGTAGATATGGTGGGAACAGCTTCAGATGATGAATTCAGAATCACATTGGCACTCATTAAGAGATTTTGGCATGTGCGCTTTTTTTCTTTGCAATAGCCATGACAATGATCTATGATGTTTTAATGAAATCGTACATTTAATCTAGAACCCAATGACGAGGAATTTTAATTTCCTGGCTTGTGAGGAAGGCCAGGGATATTCTATGCTGAGTTAAAATGCTTAGACTGGAGTTGGAGGGGTTTATAGATCCTTTTGAATCACACTGTTCAATTTTTCAATCTACAATATAAAATCCATCAGAGCTGATACAGTGTTACTGCGTTGTTCCTCGTAGCTATCCCATGGTGTCCATACATCGTGGTAATGGATGTAATTAGAAACTCCTGCCTCAGTCACTTTAGCAGCGATGTTTATTTCAAATTGAGCTCTTATTATCTCCTGTGCGCTGTGGGACATTTCTGGCTTACTCCTTTGAAATAGGCCACTGCCTGTTGCGACAGGTAGTAGCTTAACCAGTGTGTCTGATTGTGAGATTTACCTATTCAATGTCAGGAGGAATTTAGGGGAAAAAATTAAAATTCCACCACTCTGCAGTGCTCCACTCACTAGAGAATCTGTTCTTCTGTTGAACTGAGAAATGACAAGCAGTTGCATCCTCTTGTATTCTCTGTTCCTGAACTACTGTTGTCGTGCTGCCCACTAGTAAGATTTGAAATATTCCTTTAGCTGTGGTTTTGCATCCTTTTGTTGCAGAACGTACATACCAAAACATAATGAAAGGTAATTCCTGAGCTGTTGGGGCAGGTCTGCTTTAGAAATTGTATTATTAATAGCAACAAAGTAATATGCTTTGCATTAGATAGAAAGAAGCTGTACATTGCTTGTGGAGTGTCTGTAATCATGTTTCATAATTTAGCTTTGTATAGAGTAAATTATTAGCTGTATCACAAAGAAATGTGGTAATTTAATATAATTGCATCTCATGCTGGTCCTGAGAGAAATACATTGACAACCTACGGAAATATATGTCAGCAAGAATTGGCTTGACTGGGTGACAATAGGTGTATGATGTAACTGACAGTTTGGCCAGAGAGATGAAGGTTTCCTGCTAGACATCCAGTAACCCCTGGTGGAAAATATGCCTTCAGAGATGTGATGCTGGAGAAGAATGTTTGTCGTCCAGATTCACTCATGAAGAATGAGTAGTTGGATGAGGTTCAAAAAAACCCACCCAGCCCTATGGAAATAGACTCCAGCTGGAGCCAGCTTCCCCAGGAGAGGAGGAGGGAAAATAACTTCAAACAAGATACAAGCCACATTACATCTCCCTGTTTATGCCTCCAGGACCAGCCCATTATTGTGTAGGAGTAAAATTTAGCAATTTTTGCAAGAATGGTATCCTTTATGACACAAATATCTGTAAAAATTTGCATCTTGTTACACAAATGCTTCCCAAATTATTTGCAAACTTTTCAATTTGCATTACTGTCATTGGTTATGGTATGTGGAATATCTCATCTGGTTGGTTAGTGTCTATAATCCTGAACTTTCAATTCAAATTCTGTCTTCAAGGCATTAATGTTTGCTCAGAAATGGTTCTGTAGATGCTGGGTACTCGCTATTACACATCCATGGGATTTCTATGCCTACACCAATTGTGTTCCTTTAATAAACATACATATATACTTTCTGTGAGAGTGTGGATTACAATCAGGAGTAAAACCTTGAAAATTGCCCTTCATTTTGTTAGCTCTTTCACTGGTGTTGTGTCAGTTTCAAACAAAGTAACAGCATTTTGCGTAAGCTTGCAGCTGCCTGGTGACTGGTGTATCAAATAATTATAGTCCTGACTATCTAATTTACAACAACTATGCATACAAACTATATTAGTGGGTCTTCTGACCTCACATTTAGGGCTTAAGAAGTGTGGTTAGGCCACTTGGACCCTACCCTGCCATTCAAGATTATGGCTGAATTGCCTTTTTGTTCCCCATTACCACCTTTTCAGTGGTCTGATATCCACTCTTTGCCTCCCTTTTACTCTTTATATATCTGGAAATACCTTTTGGTATCCTCTTTTATATTATTGGCTAGCTTTCCTTCTAATTTCTTTATACTCCTAATTGCTTTTTTAGTTGTTTTCTGTTGCTTTTTAAAAGCTCCCTAATCCTCTAGCTTCCACATATTTTTGCGATCTTGCTATTCTTTTCTTTTTATGCGGTCTTTGACTTGTCAGCCACAGTTACCTCATCTTCCCTTTAGAATACTACTACTTCTTTGGGATGTATCTATCCTGTGTCTAGAAACTCCAGCCATTGCCACTCTGCCATCATCTCTGCTAGTGTCCCCTTCCAATCAACTGTGGCCAGCTCCTCTCTCTTGCTTCTGTCGTTACCTTTGCTTAACCGTAGTACTGATACATCGGAATTTAGTTTCTCCCTGTTAAACTACAAGGCGAATGCTGTCATATTATGATCACTGCTACCTAAGGGTTCCTTTCCACACACTCCCTAATCAAGTCTGGTTCATTACATGACACCCAATCCAGAGTTGCCTTTTCCCTAGTGGGCTTGACCACAAGCTGCTCTAAAATGCCATTTTATAGGCATTCTATAAACTACTTCTTTTGGGATCTAGCACCAAACTGATTTTCCTAGTCTACCTGCATATTGAAATCCCCCATGACTATTGTATCATTGCCCTTTTACATGCCTTTTCTATTTCCCATTGTCACAAACTAGCTGCTGTTCGGGGGTCTGTATATAACTCATTTAACAAGCTGAACTGTTTCTACAACCTACAGACTCACTCTCAATGACCCTTTACAACTCATTCTCAGTACTTTTTTATTTATTTGCACTATTTGTCTTTTGCACATTGTTTATCAGTCTTTATGTATATTTTTTTCATAAATTCAATTGCATTACTTAATTTCAAGTAAACGCCTGCAAAAATATGAATCTGAAGATAACAAGCAATGTACTTTGATAATATATCATACTTTGGTATCAGCGTCTTTTTACCCTTGCAGTTTCTTAACTTTTTTTTTAAACAAGGAAATTATGTGCACCAAATTCTTGGAGTCTGGAATACTAACAAAGCACCTCATCCTTGGTCACCAAAATTAAAGGATAGAAATTATGGTAATCAAATTCCCAGTTTTCAATAAGTGCTTGGCAGTAGACAAGGCAGTGAACTGATGGTCCAGGTTCGTAAGTTATCACACACCAGGTTGTTGATCTCTTTCACAGTTGAATAGCTTTCTGATGTTCAGTCTGCTTGTTTGCATATGATATTGGTGATCACGCAAAGTTAGTGTCTTCATGAAGCAAGGTTGAAAATAAGACTACAACGTTCCAGTGAAGTTCTAATGTTAATATCATGCCCGATTATAGGTCACATTTATTAATGTTAACATTATACAGCATATTTCAATCCTCTAACAACTTAACTCCCACACTAAAGACATGCTCAGCCACATGACCTTGAAAGGATTTACTTTGCTGTAATTCTTCTGACGG
Organism: Hypanus sabinus; assembly: GCF_030144855.1. NCBI lineage: Eukaryota > Metazoa > Chordata > Chondrichthyes > Myliobatiformes > Dasyatidae > Hypanus > Hypanus sabinus. The sequence goes on along the minus strand of NC_082738.1, from coordinate 38,995,210 downwards.
TTTTGATTAAAAGCCTCCATCATGTGAGGGCAGCAAAAGGGGCTGAAACTCTTAAGAACAGTGTGAGGTAGGAAGGGGAGGAGAAGAAAGACAAGTAACAGAATACTCGGAGAAACATTTCTGTCTGTGTGGTCTTTCTCTGATCTGTATACAAGTTACTTGCAGGGTTGGAATGATGTGAGGAATATATTGCTGCTTGTGTATGTACGTGCATTGAGAAGGATTGCTTGGCATTTGATGAACAAAAAGAGTAACTTTTTTATTTTGGCCTTGCTGTCTGGAACCTGATCCCCTCACTGCCTAATGCACAGATTGCACTTTGAGAAAGGCTTTCTGAGCTTGGGACTCATTCAGTTTGATTTCTTTGCATAAGGAATGTTTAATACCACGACCTGTTCAGGTTGGTGTTTTTCAATAAAAAGTTATCAGAGACCAATCAGAGGTGGAGAGGGTCACAAATTTAAATCCCTCAGTGTAATCATTTCAGAGGACCTGTCTTGGGCCCAGCATGTAAGTGCAATTACACAGAATGCCTGGCAGCGCCTCTGCTTTCATAGAAGTTTGCAAAGATTCGGCATGACATCTAAAACTTTGACAAACTTCTATAGATGTGTGGTGGAGAGTACATTGACTGGCTGCATCACAGCCTGGTATGGAAACACTAATGCTCTTGAATGGAAAATCCTACAAGAAGTAGTGAATATGACAAAGTCCATCATGGGTAAAGCCCTCCCCACCATTGAGCACATCTGTATGAAACGCTGTCACAGAAAGCAGCATCCACCATTAAGGACCCCCACCATCTAGGCCGTGCTCCCTTCACACTGCTGCCATCAGGAAGAAGGTGCAGGAGCCTCTGAACCCACACCAGGTTCAGGAACATCAACCATCAACCTTCAATCATCAACCAGAGCGGATAACTTAACTCAACTTCACTTGCCCCATCACTGAACTGTTCCCACAGCCAATGGACTCGCTTTCAAGGACACTTCATCTCATGTTCTCAATACTTATTACTTATTTATTTTTTCCTTTTTTATATTTGCACAGTTTATTGTCTTTTGCACACTGGTTGTCTGCCCTGTTGAAGCGGCCTTTCATTGATTCTATTATGGTTATTGGATTTATTGAGTATACCTGCGAGAAAATGAATGTCAGGATTGTATATAGTGACATATATGTACTTTGATAATAAATTTACTTTGAACTTTGAAGACCTTGGCCTGTCAGTCGTGTACACTGTATATGGCACTGTAAAAATAGTCCCTCGTATATGGCAACATTGTTCTGCAGTGTAGTAAAGTAATAGTCTTGTGTGTTTAACCTGTATTAATATTATTCTGTGGGACCTGAATGGTGAGTTAACCTTTGCAATATCCAGCTGTTTCAGGCAAGTAATTTAACCAGTAACAGTTATGTAGCTCCATAACATCAACTCATTTTTCTATGGAGGAAACTTAGCAACCATTTGTACACAAACTGTTAAATCAAATCATGGGAAAGAATGCTGTTCTAGGACAGATCAAGAAGGCCAAAATGGGAAAAAAAATTGAATTACTTAGGGAAGGAAGGCCACGTATAATGATAACTGTATTAACATTTGTTTGTAAGAATATTTTTAACTATGCTCATTATGGTTTTGCTCTGGCCAATTACTGTAATGTCTGCAGTATTCTCTGATGTAATTCCTGTGTGACTGGTCTGGGAATCAGATTTAATATAGTACAAAAAAATGAAACACTCCTTGCTTTTTTTCTGCTTGCTATTTCTTTTCCTGCACTCTTGCTGCCCTGAAGGCAATGACTTTATTTTAGAATGAGATTTTACAGGCATCGTTTACCTGCTGGAGCCTTTCTTCAAGTGGATCAACATACAATGTTTGTGAAATTACAGTAAGAGCACGATATTTTACCCCACTGAAAATAGCTATTGTTTTGTCCAAATCACTGGAGAGGAATGGAAATCTTGGTTGCTGGGCAGCATGGTAATGTAGCTCCAGTGACCCAATTTGAATTCCTGTTTCTGTCTGTAGGGAGTTTGTACATTCTCCCTTTGACCACATGGCTTTCCTTCGGATGGTCTGGTTTCTTCCCGTGTTCCAAAAACATACAAATTAGTAGGTTCATTGGCCACATGCGTGTAATTTGGCAGCACAGGCTTGTTGGGCTGGACTGTATCTCTAAATGAAATTTTTAAAATCCTCCCCTTTGTTCTGCAACATCGAAATTGGTTGCAATATACCAGCCAATATTCCAGATGAGATCAGTCAGCTAATCAACATTGAGAACTGAATCTGGCTGCGTCCAGTTGGGAAACACATTGGATTATCTCATGATCCACTTGCTTCTAAACCAACTGCAGATTGGGTTAACTTTTTGTTTTTGAGCCTAATCTTAGTTCTAAAATAATGGGACATTGCGAAAATATTCTAACCATGATTCCCCTCTCCCTGCACCCTTCCCACTCTCAGTCCACAACAGAGACCCATATCAGAATCAGGTTTATCATCACTCATATATGTCATGAAATTTTTTTTCTGTGGCAGCTGTACAGTGCAATACATAAAATTACTACAGTACTGTGCAAAAGTTTTAAACTTAAGGCCTTTGCACAGGACTGTATATCCAGCTTTTTATAGTTAGAAACATAGAAAGCCTACAGCACAATACAGGCCCTTCGGCCCACAAAATTGTGGCAATCATGTCCCTACCTTAGAAATTATTAGGCTTACCTATAGCCCTCTATTTTACTAATAGTTTTACTATTTTACTAATACTCCATGTACCTATCTAAAAGTCTCTTAAAAGACCCCATCGTATCCGCCTCCACCACCACTGCCGGCAGCCCATTCCACGCACTCACCACTCTCTGTGTAAAAAAACTTACCCCTGACATTTCCTCTGTACTTACTCCCCAGCAACTTAAACCTGTGTCCTCTTGTGGCAGCCATTTCAGCCCTGGGACAAAGACTCTGACTATCCACACGATCAATGCTTCTCATTATCTTATACACCTCTATCAGGTCACCTCTCATCCTCCTTCACTCCAAGGAGAAAAGGCCGAGTTCACTCAACCTGTTCTCATAAGGCATGCTCCCCAATCCAGGCAACATCCTTGTAGATCTCCTCTGCACCCTTTCAATGGTTTCCACATCCTTCCTGTAGTGAGGTGACCAGAACTGAGCACAGTACTCCAGAGTCCTGTATAACTACAACATTAGCTCTCGGTTCCTAAATTCAGTTCCATGATTGATGAAGGCCATACACTGTACGCCTTCTTAACCACAGAGTCAACCAAGATGTATAAATATTTTTGGATAAACGGGGATTTAATAGTAGACATTTAAATGACTGCTGATGCTGGAATTTGGAGCAACCCTCAACGGGCCAGGCAGCATCTATGGAGGCAAATGGAACAGTTTCAACTGGAAACATCAACTTCCATTGCGCTGTATAGATACTATCCAACCCCTCCAGCACATGGTATGTTGCTTTGGAATTAAAGAGGGATGACTGAGCAACATGTGAACATATCAAGTACAAGGATAGAATTTTCTACAACTGTGTTGTTTACTAGGTTTTAGAGGCAACTGAATGGAGAGAAATGCATGCTCATAATGGAGCAAGCCTAATTTTTCTGCCACATAGTACAGTCATCCCCACCTGATTTCCCTCTATGTCCTCAGTCCAGGTGATTCAACCTGTCCAGCCTCATGACTGGTTCCACTGTGTTTAAGGCAAAATGATTATGTCAGAGATACAGTTTAAGAATTATTTTGTTACATTGGTGCTGCTTCTCTTATCATTGCTGTTTAATATTGAGATAGTATTGAAGTGGAGTGGATATAAGATACAATATTGTCCTATTAACATCAGCAGCTAGCTTAATTAAGCAGTTGATTGGCTAAAGTTCAGTGGTCCTAAGGCATGATCCCATCTGTCACCACTTTATTCTACTCTCTGGCTACTTTATGGGGTACTTCATGGTCTGCTGCTGTATTCCATTCACTTCAAGTTTTAATGTGTTGTGTGTTCAGAGATGCTCTTCTGCACACCACTGTTGTAACGTGTGGTTATATGAGTTACTATTGCCTTCCTGTTAGCTTGAACCAGTCTGGTCATTCTCCTTTGACCTCTCTCATTAAATTTTCACTCACCGAGAAATGCAGCTCACTAGATGTTTTTTTTTGTTTTTTCACACCATTCTCTGTAAATTCTAGAGACTGTTGTGTGTGAAAATCCCAGGAGATCACATTTTCTGAGATACTCAAACCAACAACCTGGCACCAACAATAATTCCACAGTTAAAGTCACACATCTTCCCCATTCAGATGTTTGGTCTGAACAACAACTAAACCTCTTGATCATGTCTGCATGCTCTTATGCATTGAGTTCCTGCCACGATATTGGCTGATTAAATATTTGCATTAACAAGCAGGTGTACAGGTGTACCTGATAAAGTGGTCACTGAATTGAAACAAAATGTAACATCCCAACGCAGGACATTTATCAAATTATGCGTGCATATCCCTATGATGGAGTCCAATGCAGCCTTCGTCAGCATGAAAGCACTTTAGTATTCTAAACAAATCAACAGCAGTTATAATTGATGATACCAAATGGCCTAATTCTGCTTCTTATGTCTTATGGTCCTCTACAGCACTGTGGATGATAGAATGGCAAAATAACCCCCAGTGAGAACCACTGCACTACATATTGAAATTGAACACAAGAGAAGCTTATATTCAATTTTTTTTTAAAGAAACATCTTTAAAAGTGGCTAAATGTGTTCCATGATTTGTCAAAAATCAAGAAAAAAATACAGTGGATTATGGTTAATTTGGCCATCAGTTAATCAGGGCAGCTGTTTATTTGGGACAACGCAAATTAGCCTGGATTCCCTTAGTTTATTTGGGACACTATGTCGCTTAAATAGGGCAACAAACTGTTGCCGAACAGTTTCTAATAGGTGTCGGTTGTGTGCACTTGCGTGGCCGTTAGACACTACACCGTGCTTAGAGCGATCAGTTTTTAATTAGCGTCAGTTGCTTATGTTTGTGTTCAAAAAGCAGTGATTGTTGTCACTGATAGTTGGTGAGAAATAAGCAGTAAGATAATTTAGAATTGTTTTGCTCATTGCGGTTTCAAGCATTCAGGCTTGGAGTTGAGAGAAATGTCTGGGACTGAAAATGAAATGATTTCATTACTTCAGCAAGTTCACAACTACAAAGAATTTTAAGGTATCAACAATCATCTAGAATGTTACAATGGAAATGAAGATTTGAAGGATGCAGTCATCTAAGGCATTGTATGAAGGCTGTCCACTATCTGCAATAGGTGTCTTTGCTAATTTTGTTCATTTAAAATCAATCAAAAGACCACGGCAGTGTACACTGGATGAATTCCAATGTTGATAACTATTTGGAACTAATATACAGTTTTGTCGTACTGTCATTGTATTGGTAGTGTTCTAATTTGTTCTGTATTTCATTTAAATATATAAATTGTCACTTAGTTAAACAATAGTTTACCTTCCTTATACTCTTTAACTATTTCCATAAAACTTCAGCTAATTGAGCCAGAATGTACTTATCCTGATATGTCCCAATTAACTAGAATCCACTGTATTTCAAGTAGAAAAATAAAGAGTTTAGATTAAGTGAATATAGTAAAGTGTTTTGAAAGTGAGCCATTGACAGGTTTTATACCCCCAATTTGAAAATTACAAATCTGCAATTTTTAGAGTATATGATAATCATGTTGAAAATGGGAACATGTCATTCAACAACCTGGTTATTATTTTGTGAGGCATTTGAGAGAATCAAGCACATTTATGCCTGTAAGGTTCGCATAGAACTACACATGGCTTTATAAAAATTTTTAAAAAAAGAAATTACCCATATCATTGCTGGTAATACTGATTGATTTTTCATTGTATATTTTTGATTATCCTCAAGATGTGATCCTGCTGGTGGTGTAGTGGCATCAGTACCGGACTTCGAGGCAAATGGTCCGGCCTGCTTCTTGCACACTTTCCATCCGTGCTGGGTTGAGCATTGAGCTAGCAACTCCTCGTAAAAAAACAGACAAATGCGAAGGATACAGCAAAAAATGCCACCCGATGTGCCACAAGGTGCAAAAATGAACAAGAAGATGTAATAGGAAATTGTTCCCTCTATTGTTCTTGCTATAGCTTTATGCCCATGACTAGACAGGCTGCACACAAACATAACCTGCAATAAAAAAGTATGCCTATCTCTTTGTGGCTATTTGGAATACGTGACGTATCTGTGGGGCAAGAACAATGACTACTGAGTCATGTTAGTAACAGACCCGCAGGGCAATTTACAGTGTGGGAGCTACAAACCAGGCCTGCTGAGATGAAAGGCGTGTACACGCTTGAAACCTGGCACCCAAAACAGAGTCCTCTGCACATAGGAGACCCACTCAATTTACCATGCGATCAATTGGCCACATGTGCACTCACCACATTTTTGCAATCGATTTGATAGTCCTTGTTTCAATTGCCCTCTGGCTCTCTCCATCACCTCTTTTTCCAATACACTGATGATTACTTTCTAGCTTCACACAAACTTGAGCATTTCACCACCTTTGCTGCCAATTTAGCCTCTGCTTTCTTTTTCACATGATTCTTCTTCATTTCTTCCCTTTGACTGCTGTTTCTCCTCAGGGCATAGGTTTTAAGTACAAATATTCATTTTGTGCCCATAGATTCCCACAGCAATTGTGACCATACTACTTCCCATCCTTCTGAAATGAACTACATGCCTTTATCCCAGTTTCTGTGGGTCCCTCAAATCTATTCTGATGAAGATACTTCCATACAGTTGTTCTGTATGTCATAATTCTTCCTTAACTGTCTTTTCTGATCCACCATAGTTGTCAGGATGCTCATAAAACATTTTCTGCATGTTGACTCTCACCACCTTTCCTCCCACCTAAAGCAAAGTAAGAGTTGCCCTTGCCTTTATTTTCCACAGCAGCACACCATCCCTATACCCCTGCCTCTGCATTCAGGAGATTATCCTCCACAACATATCCTATCACCAGACATATTTTCAACTCCCTTTCCCCTTCTACATTCCAAATGGACTGTTCACCCCTTAACTCCCTGGATCATTCATCATCACTATCGCCCACTCCTCTTCTCACAGAACTTTCCCATACAACCACAGGAGATGCTTCACCTGTTCACCTTTTTCACCATCCAAGCACCCAGTCACTCCTCCTGGGTGAAGCAGCAAGTCACTTGTTTCCATTCTCGTTTAGTGTACTCCTGTCAGTACGCATGATGTGGCCTTCTCTACAATGGAGACATCAAATTGGCTGACTGATTTTCAGAATTCTTCCATTCCATCTGTAGTAGCGACCATGAGTTTACAGTTGCTCTCACTAATTCTTCTATCCACTTACTCCCTTAGCTCTTTGTTTTTGGCCTCTTCCACTGCTCTGCCAAAGTTATACTGAAAACCTGCCTCTGGCATCCACCCTGTACTTTTTTCCAATCGCCTTAAAATGATGCCTTCTCATATCAGCCATTGCCACCCTGGGAAAAAGATGCTGGCTCTCCACTCTATACCTCTTATCATCTTGTACACCTCTGTCAAATCACCTCTCATCTTCCTATGCTCCAGAGAGAAAAGCCTTAGCTCACACAACCTATCCTCATGAGACATGTTCTCAATCCAGGAAGCATCCTGTTAAATCTCCTCTGCACTCTCTCTAAAGCTTCCGCATCCTTCCTATAATGAGATGATCAGAGCGAAACACAATAGGCTGAAAACTATTTCAGATATTCAGCCTTTCCAGTTCATATCAGAAGTGGCCTATGTTCTCTGATCTATTTACAACATTCTCTTTTATGCTAAATTTCCAGCAACTATTCAAGCGTGCCTTTAATCTCCTATGGGTTACATTTGTAAATCAATTTGCTTTATAAACTTTCAATGAAAATGGACATTCGGTAGAGTGCAGAATATAAATCAACACACACAAAATGCTGGAGGAACTCAGCAGGTCAGGCAGCATCTGTGGAGGGGAATAAACATTAAATGTTTTGGGATGAGACCTTTCGTCAGGACTGGCTCAAAACACTGACTGTTTATTTCTCTCCATAGATGCTGTCTGACTTGCTGAGTTCCTCCAGCATTTTGTATGCGTTACTCAAGATTTCCAGCATCTGCAAAATCTCTTGTCATGGAAGTCACCTCACATTGGTTCTGAATTTAGTGGTCAGGAATTAATTGGAATGGAAATTTTATAGCCATATTTGCAAATGTGACCTACTTCAACGTGGAATAAAGAATGTTTGAATGATGTGGAGGTACCCTATATTGGGTACTGGTCAAATTCTTCTTTTGTTCTTACGTGATTTTAAGCTGATATTCCATGTAATTCATCTTTTAAAACCGTGGCTCACTCCATTATTAATTAGAAAAAGCATTAAAATCTTGTGTGAAATGAACTGTTTTATGCCATATATGTGTTCTCATGATTAACGTAAAGAGAAAATGACCAGCCTGTAGAGCAAAAACAAACAGCAGGCCAAGCAGTAGCCATAGAGGAAAATGATGTTTTGGGTAGAGACACTTTGCCAGTCCAGATGAAGATGAAGATTTTTAAAAAGATTATTTGTTACATGTACATTGAAATGTATTGGTTATGTCAAGGACCAACACACTGCTGGGGGTAGCCCACAAGTGTTGCCATGCTTCTGGTGCCAACACAGCATGCCTACAACTTAATAACCCTAACTCATGGGAGGAGACGGGAGCACTCGGAGGAAACCCGCACTGCCACAGGGAGAAGTTACAAACTCCTTACAGACATTAGTGGGAATTGAACCCCGATTGTACAGTTGGCACTGTAATAATGTTACACTAACCGCTATGCTACCATGTTGCACTCTAACCTCAAACATTTCCCTCCATAGATGCTGAGTTCCCCAAGAATTTGTTTTTTTCTGTTCTGTATTCCAGTATCTTCAGCCTCTTGTGTCTCCAGGCTGTGGAACAAGGCAGTCAATTAGCTCTTCTCTCAAACAGGAATGGCAAAATGGAGATTTAAGATAAGTGTTTCCACCTGTTGAAGGATCAGTAATCAAAAGTGTAGGGCTTAAGATAATTGCCAAAAGAGCAATTGATTTTGAAGTCTTCTCATACAGCAAGTTCTGATCTGACATGTACTAACTAAAGGATGGTGGATGCAAATCCATTAGTAAATTTGAGAAGCGTGTAGGAGAATACTTGAAGAATATTGTAGGGTTACAGAGAAGAACTTGATTGCACTTTTAAAGAGTCAATGTAAGCTCAATGGGTCAAGTGGCAGCATTCTCTGCCTTTGTCATTCTATTTGACTGCCTGACAAGGATAGGTTACCTTGGTCTGGCCACTTCAGATCCTGTCAACCCTGCTGTTGAACAGCTTTTGTTGCACTTCCCCTCAATTACTAGCAATACTGGTCATTGTGAACTGTGAGAGAGCTTCATATTTCAGTTACAGACACCTTTGATCTGTGTGTGCGCAGTGAGTGGAAGAGGGACTCTGGCATGGAAATGCTGGTTTTCTCTTCTGTTAGAAATTGATCAATAATCACAAGTAAGTTTATGTAGCTGATAGCTTGGGTATAAGCTCCTATATTCATTACTAGAATTTAAGTTGTTACACAAATTGGGTATTTCTGTAATCTATTTTTTAAAAGAAAAGTTACTTTAAACAAGGGAAAATATAGCATATATTGAATCAGTTTAGTAAGATTTAAAAATGTCCCACAATTTAATGCCACTGGACATTAAATTGCTTTAGAAAACAATTATGCATTCTGCATGCCGCAAGAAAAATATTGCTGCTTGTATATCATACCAACAATAAGTTCATGGAGGGGAGTGGTTAATATGAATTTCTACTATTTCAAGCATCCCCATTCAACTTATGCACATTTTTAATTTGTATGCGGTAGGTCTGGAACTCAAATGTTTCAGAACAAAAGGCGCAATTATTCTAAATGCTGTAACGCAACTTCATAAGGCCCACACATTTATGCACATACAAGAGCTGCTCTCCTCCCTAACTCGATGTTTTCTGGGGTGGGCCCCGGATGATTCTGCCTGCCTTTTCTACCATTTGATTTAACTTTAAAGCTGTGGCTATTTCCTGTTTTCCTCTGGACTTACAGTTGTGCTCTTTTCCAGTGCCAGCACACTCGATCTGGCCCAGATTTAGTGGAGAAGGCGGCCTGCTCAAGAAATCTCCGAAATCTTGAAGAGCGGTTTCCTACAGAGTTCAGCTGCAATGCGCGCTAAGACAGCACTTGGATAGATTTTACGGACTATCAAGCTTGCTATCCATAAGGATTACAGACTGCCTTTTTAAAGTTTTTTATATTTGAATTACTGGTTTATACACTTCTTGATGTGAACACTGTGTTTCTGAGAACAGTTTTGCAAGAAAGGCTAGCTTTGCCTTGAGTTTCTCTGGGCGTTTCTCCTGTTTGATGCGCTGATTGTTCATTGTGCACTTATAAAGAACGACCCAACGCACCTTGCGTCATCATGTCAACCAACAGCAGTTCGTGCACACCACCTGGTAATGGACATGTAAATGGCTATCCAGTGCCCCATTATCCATTCTTCTTCCCACCGGTCCTCGGGGGCCTTTCACCACCATCTATAAATGGATTGCAACACCAGCTTCCAGTCAGTGGCTACAGTACTCCTTCACCTGCAAGTAAGTAACATAACATCATATGTTTTTCCTCTCTGTGTTTGGGGGTGGGGGTAAATAGTTTACTCCTGTTGTTAATAAGTACACAGGGTTTGTAATGTTTGGATTATAACTGCAGAGTATTTGACCTGATAAATCACCTCTGTAATAATGTACAAGGTTATTTTTCCATTCTTAGTGAATTACCTGTGCATTGGTTTTCATTTTATTTTAATTTGAAACATTTTACCATGTATTAGTTTGCAGATAGAAAATTGGAGGCGCGATGAAACTATGTTTCTGAAATTCGTGAGAAAGTTGACCATCTAATCCTAAATGAAAAAAAAGATACTTGTTATGTTGCTCTTGTGTTCTTTTACTAGCATTCGGATTTTGTGCAGCTAATTATAACTAAAATTGATCAAAATCGCCCAGCATTTGTTTATTTATTTGTTTGTTTGTTTATATTGGGATGCGGCATGGAATAGGCTCTTTGAGCCATGCCGCCCAGCAGTTCCCTCGATTTCATCCTAGCCTAATCATGGGACAATGACTAACTAACCTACCAATTTTGGGACTGTGGGAGGAAACCGGAGCACCCGGAGGAAACCCATGCAGTCGTGGAGAGAACGTACAAACTCCTTACGGGCACCAGCATGAATTGAACCCCAGTCACCAGTACTGTAAAGCGTTGTGCTAACCACTGCGCTTCCTTACTGCCCAACATCTCTGGAATTTCTGCTGGTTTTGAAGACGACTCATTGGCAATTGTTCATATTAACATGGCGCAAACTCAAGGTGAAATCCATTCCATTAGGTTGATTAGTGTATTAATCTCTCAGTAATTAGAGCCATAAACTTATTACTGTTATTCCTTAACAATGTTAATATTTTAACCAATATTTTGCATGATTACAACTCATTTGTTGGTGAATCCCTCATGGATGGTGAATTTCTTCAGAGGTGGGTGAGATTTCTAAATAATAATGTTAAAGATATAGTTGTTTAACCTGGGTAGTTTCAGAGTTAAAGCTGTAGCCTGGATCACAAACAGACATGAGTAGTTTGAAATCAGACCTATTTCATGCCCATTTCAACAGGAAATGGAGTGTGCACTTTGTTTGTTTGTTTATCTTTCAAGGTATTTCATCAGTCCTGTTGTTAGCACAGTGCAACTGCACCTCTGTTTGCCCTGGGGACCTAGAGGAGGCAGAGAAACTGGAGGACTGCTTTGAGCTGAATTTATACAGCAGAACCTTGTTATGAAAAAAGAGTTTTTGTGTAATGACCCAGTCTGGCTGAATTGCTGAATAATGTTTTCCTGATTCCCGAAAACAGTCTGGCATGATAGATAAGAGAAAACACCATTGGTAACTGTAGGATGGCTCCTCCATGAAGAAAGAAAGACGAGCATTTATTTAGCGCTGTTCAGGATATCCCAAAGTCCTTTACAGTAATTGAAAGATCTTTTGAAGTGTGGCCAGTATAGTAATGTAGGAACTGAGTATTTACAAGTTTGGAAAGCTTACATTGCTGCCACCTGAGTCATGGAGAAAATCATCTTGTCTGTGAGGTTCTTTGCATTTCTGGAATCAGTAATGCTGTCATATTTTCCTTGCCTGCTGCCATCAAATCAAGACAGCTAACATGGAATACATTGTGTAATAAATGGAAGGATATTGGATAAGGAAGATATCCCTGACTTTGATATTTTTGGTGTGATATTTCTTTTGGCAGCTAACAGTGCTATTTAATCTTTATCACGCAGACCCTGCCCAATTAATGCTACATTTGAAATTTGTGTGGCATGTTTTGAATGCTGTGTTTGTCAATTGCCATTAAACTGCAGCCATTTTACTTGCTAAGGCTAGCATTGCTCCAACTGAAGGAGCATGCAAACATAAACATAAGCTTTATCATCTGTACTGCGGCATCGAGCTTTATTCCGACGACAATAGTGAGGGAAATTCTGAAATGAGTGCATGTGTTTTAACATGCAAGTTTATGAGTTCAAGCAGCTTCACTGTATAAGCCTGCCAAGTGGTAGTGGTCACTGCCCTCCTACATACCCCTGAGAACGTGACCATCTACACCAGGCATATCAAGACATTGGAGCAATATCTCCAGTGTTGTCATCACAAATTCACTGCCAACATCCATCCCCTTCCCAGCTTTGAAACACTAGTTATTCTTGGTCAGCAACCCTAGGCTGGTCATGTCATTCGAATGCTCAACCCCAGTTTCCCGGAGCACACGCTTCATTGCAGTTTCCCCTTATAAGGGAATTAACAGACAAATAGAGAAACTGATTCAAAATAAAGCTTCCTTAAAAAAAGTTATTGACACCTATGACTATCTGGCCCTTGACTGCTCCATGGCAAAGAAGCATTTGAATGGTATTAAGGATCTCAAGGACATGCTTCAAGAGCACACAGAAGCCCTACCTAAGCAGCAGAAGAGTGCACCACCTCAAAAATTAGCTACCCTATTGGTCATCTGCCTCGTCTGTGGAAGAATCCACAGTTTCCATGTTGACCTCTTCGGCCACCCCAGAACCCACAAATCCCTGGCGCGAGCAAGGCATTCTGGATCTGAGGGACAGTGGCCTATTTCAAACTATGTGATTTCTGTTGAAAAGGTTAACAGTATATTGAAACATTTTGCTGCTTTTATGAGTTGTGTAAATCTGACATGTTCTCCCAGAGTAGCTGTTTCAATGTAAAATTCAGATAGATTGTTTTAAGTTATTTTAAGGTACATGATTAGAAGGTGTTTGGAGGGATATAGTCTGCTGCAGGTATTTCGGACAAGGTAGAAAATCAGGTTGGCATGGACTAGATGAGATGAAGAGCCTGTTTCTGTACTCTTGTACTCTATGAATCTAAACTAGTTCAAGTAAATAAAGTTAATTGAATTATGGAACAGGCTCAAAGGTTGTAAAAGTTATTCTTGTTTCCGTGTAGTAAATGTTTTGAAGCTCCTGTTTATTAGTGAGGGCATAGCTGCAATCAAAGGAAGAACAAGCTCTCACAAACAGTAATGTGATATAGATCAGGTAGTCTGTTCTTGAGTGACACTGACTGCAGGATGAATATTGCCCAAAACCCTGGGACTACTCCCAAATAATGATCTTTCATACCTACCTGAGAAGCTGGACAGACCTCCATTTAATGTATTGTTCAAAAGTCACAACCTTAGCAGAGCAGCACTCTCTCAGTACTGCATTGGACTGTCAAATAGGTTTATAGAGTACAATATGAGCTTACAATAACTGCATTGGTGAGTGTTGCCAGCTGGAGTATAGTTATACCAGCTGTGCCAACCTATTGGGAAGAGGGACCACATTGCTTACAATTTGTGTTAGTTTTCTCCTTTGCATAAATCCATTCATCAGTAAGCATTTCAGCTTTATAGTTAACTCAGCATGGTTCAAAGTCCAAGGAAACAGAATTATGCTCTTTTTCTGTCAGTATGTCAGCTGTGCTCCTTCACTTCTCCCCGGCTGTCTCCAAAGGGGAAAACAATTTTCCTCCTTTAAAGTTCATTTTGGAACAATTTAAAAGCTGTTTCAGTGTCTCCTTAATTTTACATTCTCACAGGGAGATATGATATTGTGTCAATGTTCTTTTGCAAGACTACTGTCTTTACATATCTTCATTAATGCTCCTAAAGTCAGAATGAATCGTAGTGGTCAACAGAATACATTCTCTCTGACACCAGTAATGGGCTGTAAATACATCTGTTGGTTAAAGTTGGTGGAGTGCCCACATTATGTGCACACACCATTGAAATCCCAGTGAGTGTTATTACCAACCAAATGATTAACAAAAGACAAAGCCATATGGGGCAGATCCCCAAATAATGTGAATCCACAGAAATATTCAGATTTTATCACTATTGCACTTTATTTTCCTGAGTTTAGAAACTGTATTTAGTTATAGTGTATTTAATACTTATAGCTATTTCCACAAAATGCATATTAGTGTAGTGGTCTTCATAACCCTTAAAATAAGCATATGGACATATAGCTGTAGGGTGAATTATAGCTAAATTAGATTCTGTTGCTTTAGCTGATGTTGAACTAGAGCAGGGGTTCCCAACCTTTGTTATCCCATGGACCAATATCTTTAAGCAAGGGGTCTGTGGACCCCTAAGTTGGGAACACCTAATAAAGGTGAAAGTAGGCTTCTGCTGTCCAGGATGTCATACTGGTAAGAAAGTGGTTGATGCAATCAGTACAAATAGGTTAAGACAGCGATATTAGTGATTTCAGTTTAGTGAGATTAGTGAGATAATCAGTTACTTCACCCTTGAGTCTACAGTTACTTTTGATCATTTTCAGTTAATTGTTGCTCACTCCAGAGGTCCAGAGGAACTCAACCCAATCACATTGTTTCTACTTTCATATGTTAATCAAACCCCTGTTAAGGATTGTCCAATCTGCATTTTTACCTACAAAGCCTGAATAGATTTTAACCTCCTTGGAAGTTGAAACTTCCATTTATTTGTTAAAATTATATAGCCACCTCTTGGTGTTGAATATTTGCCCTCACATTCAATGACTAAAGATGTGTATAGACACAGTTCATCATTAAGATTGATGCATTATGTATAGTGAAAGCTGAGCTTTGTATTAGGTTGAGGAAGGAGAAGTGTACTATATAACAATATAAAAATCTAGACTCAGCAGGTCAAGCAGCATCTATGGAGAGGAATAAAGAACCCTGGTCGTGATGAAGGGTCTCGGCCTGAAACGTTGGCTCTTTATTCCTCTCCATAAATGCTGCCTGACAGATTGAGTTCCTCCAGCATTTTGTTGTGTGTTATTCAAGATTTCCAGCATTTGCAGAATCCCTTGTGTTTACAAAAGTCTACAACAAAGGCCTAATTTAATCTGATGTAAAAACAAGTTGTTAGTCTTGCTTAGAAAGATTTCTATCTGAGTCTTACTTAATGCTTGGGTATATCTTTTAAATGTATAATATGTCTTCAAGAGACCACGTTGCATGTCAAAAATTCAATGTTCAGTTTGGTGTTATGCTGCATTGTAATATGACAAGCAGCTCGTTATAAAATGAGACATCTCCAGGGTCCCACTTGTCCTCTTCAGTCTGATTAAAATTAAAGGTACCATTAAGAGCTACAGAATGCCTGTCGGCTCAGGTTGCAGTGCTAACACAATTACATTAATGTCTCTCAGTGCAGCAGTGATTTCTTAAAGGTCAAGGGACAAGGCATCCCCTTTTCCTGGTGACATGTACTTTACAGTTCCCTGCAGACAGAGTTTGAGAGCCTTTTTATTTTGGCATTTTGGAATAGCACCAATGATTATTTTTTAGTGCTGTTAATTTTAGATTTCTGTCAAATCTTTATATTTAGAGATTTTCTTTAATGATGTGGGCAGTTTAATAATAGTAAGCTATGAGATCATAAAGATTACACTTTACAGACATGCCATCCGGTTAATAGGCAGTAAGCCTATGTAATGGCTGCCCTCTGTATAAGTAGGCAGTATCCCAAAGCTTACTGCTTTGACCACTTAAGGAGTTAGATTGTTGCTAATGCTGTTCCCCATTTTCTTTACTCACCACCTACATATACTTCCAATTTCTGATCTCTTCAGTAGGGAGTGAGATGGCAGTTTTCCAATTAAGATTTCTGAAATAGATTGCATGTGAAATTCATGTTTTTTAAATAGATCTTAGTTTTCCTGAATTTGGGTTTCATCTGGACACAGTGATTTGGAATGAAGTACCAGTTGACTCTTTTGGTTCCAGGTAAACCATTGCC
Organism: Hypanus sabinus; assembly: GCF_030144855.1. Classification (NCBI taxonomy): domain Eukaryota; kingdom Metazoa; phylum Chordata; class Chondrichthyes; order Myliobatiformes; family Dasyatidae; genus Hypanus; species Hypanus sabinus. Next base: position 38,978,700 of record NC_082738.1, on the reverse strand, counting down.
ATTTAACCTTTATAGTTAGGTGCTGGTTTGGGAATGGAACTGACAAGGAGATGGCGAAAGGTGAGAGCAAATAGATCGGCTGTCACCAGGTTGAGAATGCCTGACTCCTTGTCACCCCATTCATTTGAACCAACTCCCATGATACTATTAAATGTAAAAGCCCAACAGGCATACCTTCATTCCTTTGAGCAGCTGAACCAGTTTTTCTTCTCCCTCTCTATTATTAGTAATTTTTCATGTTACATGTCAATGATGTGGATGACAAATTTGATGGCTTTGTGGCCAAGTTTGCAGGCGATACAAAGATAGGGAGCAGATAATGTTGAGGAAGCAGGGCGTCTGTAGAAGGACTTGGACAGATAGGGAGAAGTGGCAGATGGAATGTAGTGTAGGTCATGCACAAAATTGACTTAGTCAACTGTAAAAATGGAACTCCTTTATTACCTGAGATTGGCCTGTTTGCAGACCACAGGTGTCTGCCTGAGCACGCGATCTTGTGGCATCCCTGTTTAAACATAATGGCTGCAGTACTGTGGAAGAAGAGGACCCACATGTATCCAGAACCCTTTACATCCTCTGAACATCCCTGATCACTTTCTACCCAAGGAAGTATTTGTGAAGTGTGTTTGCTAGTATAGTGTAAAATGATTAAATAACTGCTTTGGTCCAGATGTAAGTTTTCTAAATATTGCCATTTTATTTGGCTCTCAAAATGACAAATACGACTAATAAGAAGCCAGGGGAATGTGCTGAATAAATTATTATAGGTTTAACTAAAACTGAACTTCTACACAAAAAAAAGCTAGTTGGTTGAAAGCTTGATTTCAATTTTGAACACTAATGTCTCCTTATCACAGGTTTGAGTGAGTCCTCTGTTATTTGAAGTGTCTGTTTTCAACCATTATGCAAACTGAGGTGACAGCTGAAAAGCTAAATCACATTTCGTTCTTTGTCATGTTATCACAATTCTGTCAGCTGTTTGCAGGAGAATGAGATCTGATGATTAAATCAAAATGTAATCAACACAACTCTGAGCCAATACTTACAAAGGGTTATTTGGACAGTAATTAATTCAGTTTTAAATCCGAGCACAAATTTTGTAAGTAAGTAGATTTCCCTTGATAATGTAACTGTTTACAGAGCATGCTACTGACCCATACAGACTAGGAACCCTCAAGGTGCAAAAATATCGTCAATCTATATTTTGTTGCTGATTAGCTGGAACAATGAATAAGCATTGCAGCCGTGTTTAACATCCTAGCTTACAATGGAGAGAACTGAGCAGGATTCCTGCTCCTACTTGCTATTTTAGTAGTTTCTTGTCAATGTGTTGTGTCTGTGGACATGAAGTGAAGACAGGGTAGACAAGTGAAGTACGTTTGAAGTATGTACTTTTGTGTGCGGAAATTCAGGAGCTAATATCTGGGCAGCGTGGTGTCACAGAGAATAAGAGATGTAACTAAACATGCTGGTTAAGGGATAAATGTTGATAAAGATTTCATTATCTGACCACATTTACAAGGGGCCTGGAGATTTCACAGTGATGCACTCAATGCTCTTCACAGCTGGCAAATTGTTTTTGAAGTGTAGTCATTGCTATAATGTAACATGACTAAGGTTTTGAGCCTGTAGATTTTCCTCAATGGGACACTTTCATGTAAAGTCCAGTTAGCAAATGTCAGGAGAGATGCACAAAAGGTAGATCCAGCCTATATCAAACCATGTCATTATTATTGCTTGTTTCTTCTTATTAATGCTCTTAACTAGCTTCCACTTAAATACCACGACTCTTTGCTTCAATTGCAATTTGAAAAATGTTTTGCCGGCATCGCACACAAATCGCTGGAGGAATTCAGAATTCTGATGAAGGGTCTCGGCACAAAACGCTGACTGTACATTTCCCTTCATAGATGCCCGACCCGCTTTCCAGCATCTGCAGAATCTCTTGTGTCTCGGTTTAGCCAGCATAGTGTGTTCCTTTGCATCATCCCATAATGCCTTTCCTGTGTGGTAACCACTTAAACGTAAATTAGACACAATTTTTACAAGAAAGAACACAAAGCAGAAAAAAGTCCATTTGATTGCAAAGTGGTTATGGTGATGCCATACTATAGTGATTAGTGTTGTGCTGTTTGGTTGAAGAACCTAATGGTTGAAGGGAGGTAGCATCCCTGATGTGGGACTTCAGGCTTCTGTACCTTCTGCCCAGTTGCAGCTGTGAGAAGAAAGCATAGCCTGGGTGATGGGGATCCTTGATGATGGATGTTACCACCTTGAGACTCACTGCCATCTGTCCTAATTGTGGATTAGCAAACTCTGGATAAGTTCAGGTTTGAATTTGGTGCCTTCCTAGGTAGCATGATAGAGGAAATAACTTAGGGCGCCCATCAAATTATCGGGCAACTAGCTGTTGCTATTGTACTTTAATCTTCAGTGAAAATAAAATGTGCAGAAAATCATGTTTGCTATGCTGGTGTATGTGACTGGAAACATTCCTGTCCTGAAAATTGCCAAGAGCACTCAGTCCATGGAGAACATCGAACACATACGCAGCCAACTGAGATTCCATTTCCTAAGATATATTCCTTCATGGGTTTTGCTATGATCCAGGCACTGTACGTTATTTGGCAGAATAATGTCTTTAGTTTGGGGAAGTTTCCATAAAAAGAATCTTTATCTTGGCAGGTCCATGATTTTTTTTTGCAAATATTCTAGGTTTTCTGTATTTATGGGAATGACTGTATTCCTACTTAGTAAAGCACATTTATTTGTTTTCTGCCTTTTCTTTAAAGCTCTTTGTATTTCACTAGGTCAACTACAGCTTACCTCTTTAAAACACCTTTAACGTAGGCTAAGTGATTTAAGGTTTTTCGCAGGAGCATTGCCCGGTAAGTACAGTTTACCAGTAAGCCACTGGAAGGATGCCAGGCAGGTGACGGAAAGTTTGATAAAAATAGCTTTTAAAGAGCACATTGGAAGGAGACCAGAGAAGCACTGAGGATTAGAGAAGGATTTCCCAGTGCAAAGGGCCAAGTAAACTGAAAACATAGTTGGTGACAGTAGAAATTGTTAGATGCGAGGCCCAAATTGAATGGGGACAAGGTGTGAAAGCTACAGAGATAGGAAAAGGATAGGTCATGGAGGGATTTGAAAATAAGTGTGAGAATTTTTAAATAATCATCTTTTTCAGAGACTGTAAGTGGCTCAGGATGAAATGGCTTTGTTTTGACTGTGACTGAACTCTGATCAAGATTGTGAAGGAGGATTGTCACATACCAAGAAATACTTTGAAACTGATGAGAAGCAAATTCACCAAAAGATCACTTTTGCAAATTCTCAGTTTGATGTCAGCATATATCATGGATGTTGACACATGTCGAGGCGGTAAGGATTTAGACTCGGATTACTGATCCCAGGATTCCTGTTTTGGAGGTTCAGTGTAAACTCAGCCTCTGGCCAGAGGGAAGACAATACAGTATGAGTAATTATCAAGTGCTGTGCTGCAGCTCCAAGTCCCTACAGTTGATCACAGAGCATCATTGGTACTTATCCAGAAACCAAACCTCTGGTGACCTTGCTGGAAACAAACGTTTTTTGCATTAATCACAAAAAATACAAAACGTGCCTGGGGAAAAAGGTCCAATTTTTTTAAAATGGGGGAAAAAGAAGACTTGATTATATTATGCAAAAACACTCTGAATGGAAGGTAATTACTGGGTAATTGTGTTTTACTTTTGAGAATAAAGAGGAGAAGATTGGAAGAGTCATGTGGATACACAGTAAATTCCCTTTTTACTATTGTGAGCCAATATTATAATTTAAGATTGGGTTGAGACGTCACTGTGACAAGTCCTGCCTCGGTTGGCAATATGGTGTTTGATTCTGTACTCTTACTACATTTCCCCACAGCATTCTGGCATATTGCTGTGCAGTTTTAAGGTTGGTGGCCAGTTTGCCTGGTGGTTCTGCCATTCTAGAGCCTTGCCAGCTGTGAAACACCAACGGCCATTTCAGAATAATGAAAGGGATCCAGACCAGCTCCACCATTGTTTAAAAATTAAAATTAATGGTGCTGTCATAGCCTCAGCATGAAGAAAACTTTTTGGCTCAAATGACTTTGCAATTCTGAAATTACACAGCTGATCTGCATGGATTAGTTTTGCCCGCAGAATTACAATTTAGAAAAGTTTGGAAGGTTTTCCAACTGTGGTCTGTTCTCATATCCACATCCTGTAAGCAGTGACTAGAATTCAAAAGTTAACATCTTCATAACCTTGCACAGGAAAGATGTGCCTTTGGTTTCTGCAAAGCTTTTACATTGTTGAGTAGAAACAGCATGAGTAAAGACCCGGGAAATGCTCTGTCAGTCTAATCTCTTTGGTAAACCCCCAAGGATTAAAAACAGTGCAAGCCTGTTTATCTGCCTTGGCCCTAGAGAGAGGAAAGGTGTGTGGAGCCATTATTGTGTTTATCTTCTGGCATGGCAACCCTTCCTCCAGGGAACATTGTTCCTTATTGTGCTTTGTAAATATCTTACAGCTTTTTAGCTTCATGGGCAGGAAGGGGGGGGGGGGGTGAAGAGACAGAGAGGGAGGGAAGGAGATGCTGAGCAAATGATCTGTGCACACGTTTTAACTGTTTGTTTATTTAATACTTTATCTCTGTTTGCAATGGAATTGAAGGTTTCAAACCCTATTGTTCTTCTGGGTTCATGTCATTCCATTGCTCAGGCATTTAAAGTAGTTCCTCAGCAAAATACTGGAAGCATTAAGTTGCAAAGGAGTCTAAAGGCCAAAGCTGTAATGATACACTCACAGCAAGACTGATAAGACTGTTGGTGTTCCAAATGTGTTCTTTAAAATTCAAAGAAAAGGAAGGATGTTCCTACAGTCAGTTTGCACATGTCAAAATTGCTTGAATAAACCTGTAACTTTATATTTGATTTGGTACTAATGTGATCACTCGAATTGCGTATGATGTTCTCCTAACGGGGTTGTCTATTGGTGGATCCTCAGATGGCTGTAGAGGCCAATCTGGGATCACATATTATGATGCATTGTGGGTAAATGTTGGTTGTGCTTAGTGGCTGGGTGTTCAATCTCTGAATTTAGAAGAGGCTGATAGAGACAAGTGATTTGGGAATGTGGGGTGAATAATTTTGAAATAATTACAGGCAACCATGATAAAAACTACTTTCTAAAATCCAAACAAAATTGCAGATGCTGGAAATACTCAGCAGGTCTTGCAGCATCTGTGTTTCAGGTCAGGGCGTCTCATCCGAGTTAAATCTGTGTGGTTATCTACATGAATGGTGGAGTGGTATTGTTTCGCTCCGAGTTTCAGTAGCCGCATGCCCAGCTGCTGAGGATGGTTGGAAATCTACATGTGTGTATGCAGGAAGTATGTGAGAATGCTCAACATTGCTGGTTTCTCTAATGTCCCTGAGCTGCCCACAAGCTTGTGTACATGGTGACTTGCAAGCTTTTGGAGTCAGCTAAATCAACACCATCTGAGTTATGCAGAATAGAACAGGTCAGAATCGGGTTTAATATCACTGGCATGTGTTGTGAAATTTGTTGTTTTGTGGCAGTAGTACATTGCAATACATAAACAGCTGTAAATGAGAAGAGGGTATGACCTGGGGGATGGGGGTCCTTAATGATGGATACTGCCTTTTTGAGGCACCACTCCTTGAAGATGTCCTGGATGCTGGGGTGCAGCTTATTTCAATCCTCTGCAGTAGCCCTCCCCACCCCCAATACCAGAAGTTGAGGCAGCCAGTTAGAGTGCTCTCCATGCTACATTTGTAGAGATCTGAGTGTCTTTGATGACATAACAAATCTCCTCAAGCTCCTAATGAAATATAGCTGCTGTCATGCCTTCTCTGTCATTGCATCAATATGTTGGGCTCAGGATTAATCCTCAGATATTGCCACCTAGGAACTTGAAATTGTTCACCCTTTCCACTTCTGATCCCTCAGTGGAAGACTGGTGTGTGTTCCTTCGTCTTACCATAATCAACACTTTGGTCTTGCTGAAGTTGAGTGCAAGGTTGTTGCTGTGACACCACTCAACCAGCTGATCTATCTTGCTCCTGTACGCCCCCTCGTCACCATCTGAAATTCTGCCAACAGGTGCTCCCTGCTCCCCCCACCCCTTCCCTCTTTCTAGCATTAAGGCAACTTTTAATGTGGATAGTTTTGACATTGAAAGCTTTCAGCTTTGGAATTTGCTGCCCAAACATCTCTAGCTCCGTAATACTCTACTTGAAGGCACTTCTTAATATCCACTTCTTTGACTCTTGGTCATCTGTCCTAACATCTCCTTAGGTAGGTTGGGATTCAGTTTTGTTTGGGCCACAGACAAATTCTCTCTGTTTCAATATTGTGAACAAAGCAAGCAGAGCAATTGTACCCTATCCAAATGCATTATACTGTGTTATGATAGCAAGTACAGAGAACCTAACTTATATTAACAGGTGGAATAAAGATGATTTCTTGAGCAGATCTGTCAGATCTAGGAACTGGAGAACCTTAGAGAGTTTTCCTTTTGCTGTGCCTTCCCTGTCCAAATAGCCACTCTCAGGCCGATGCAAATTCTTCTCGAAAATGTAAATTATTTAATTTAGTCAATAGTGTTGAATATTTTTGGCATATGCTCACAGCAGGAAGAAACCTTGCATTATTTCATCCAATTCAGGTGGAAAGTGGTTTATGTTAAAATGGACTTGCACTCTGTTTATGAATCACAATAAAAACTGGAAGATTTAGTATTCAGTATTCAACTGTAGAAAGCCATGACTTCACCTTTTCAGTCAAAATGTCTACAGGAAAGGCAAAACGAACTAGTTAACACAGATGCCACTTAACAAGAGTACAGCCTTAGTTCACAGCTTCAGTAAAAGTTCTTATGGAGTATTCCTTGTGCATTATAAAGTCACAAGCTCCAAGCCACTGCACTTGAAGTGATGGACAGAGCATTTTGAATTGGCAGGGGGATCTTTTTTGATAATGTTTTTAGAATGTGATTGGAGCAGAGATATGTCAGAATTTATACTTGGAGCCTTTGGTTGTCAATAAATGACTCTCTGAATGGGCTTTGGTTGTGGACCTCTGGTGATGAATTTGGTGGTATTTACACCACTGATCTGAGTGTTAGTCATTTTGCATGGCCAGAACAAATTGATGGAAGCGTAAATGCCACAGCTGAAGATTTCCACATGTGCACATACTTTAGAGTTGTGTATGGGGGTTTTGAATCACAGAGCTTCCACAGTACTTTTATTGCCAGAAGAACTCCACAATATAAACAAACAATTTGAACGCTTTGTCCTGGATGTTAATGCGTAATGACATTTTAGTTAAGCAACTCAGTCCATTCAGGAGAAACTTTCTTGACTTCACATAATCATGGCAAAAACTTACTTTCTTTTTATTTATTTTGGAGCATTTTCAAACTAGGTTCATACATCATTAGCAACAGGCAATGAAACTGATCCATCACCTTGTCACAATTTATTTATGAATAAACAATATAAGGAAACCGGCGTCTGGAAGAAATGAATAATATCAGAACCCAAGCAACATTAATCTTCGTCAAGCAGGCCGGTAATTCTGCACCACTTTTCTCTCCTGGCAGATGAAACTGGAATATGGATATTGACTGTGGGGAATGCTTAGAATTTTGAAGAGTTGCCTCTCTTGAGGGATTAATGCCTTATATTATTACATGAAATTAAATAAGCTTACTGATTTGAGATCCATAAACTGATTTCAGCTAAGACACCAAATGGAGATTGGTGCTGTTGGGCAAGGAAAAGACAAATCAAAGTCAAGGTAAATTTATTATCAAGGTACATACATGTCACCATATACTATCTTGAGATTCATTTTCTTGCAGGCATTTACAGGAAAATAAAGAAAAACAATGGAATTTGTGTAAAACTCTATGTAACTAAGACTGACAAACAACCAATGTGCAATAGAAGACAATTTCTGCAAACAAGAAAAATAATACTGAGAACATGAGTTGTAGACTAGTTGTGGAGTCCTTGCAAGCGAGTCTGTAGAACAAGGAAAAATAAAAATATGAAATCAGCCAAGATTCCTGCCCTATGCACTCTCCAGTGTTTATGGGAACAGAGGATTTAGCTATCTCTAATGTTGTTCCATTTTGCCCTAACTTGTGCAAAGTACTGCTCACCCTCTGGGCTTATTGACTCTGCAGCTAACAAAGCCTCAACTTAAAATTCTCATTCTTGTCTTCAAGTCCTCTGTGTGGCCTTGCTTCACACTGTCTTTGTAGGATTGTTGAAATTTATATCCCTGCAAAATCTGTCCTCTTTAAATTTTAGTCTAATTTAAAAAAAATTTAGTTACTTATTTTTATATATTGCACTGTACTGCTGATGCAAAACAACAAATTTCACAACATACATCAGTGATAAACCTAATTCTGATTCTGATTTTGCATATCTAATTTCAAACTCATTCCCCAACCCACTTTGCCTCTTTAACTGCTTCTTCTTTTGTGGTGCTCATTAAAAACTACCTTGCTCCAAAATTTTGCCCACCAGTCTCAATAGCTCATGATTTCAAACCAATTAGCACCATTCTGTGGGTCAGTTGAACAGACAATGATGTGAGCCAAAATAGCAGTTTGACTCATATATGAAGAAAGGCAACTTTGATGAGCTTCAGCAACAATCAAAACGCCAAAATGATGTCCTTTTACCTCTGGAAGTTTAAGATGCTTGCACACATGCACACACACTTGCCTACTTTTTGCTTGTGCTTTGGCAGCCCTGACTTCATGTAATCACAGTAATTGCTGACTTTGAAGGCAACAATTACTATTTCTTCTGATCACAGGGCTGTCTCCTCTTGTACATATTAAGTACATTAAAAACTCCTCATTCCTTGTGGCTTTTGGGCAAGTGCACATGTAACCAGGGTAAATGGAACACTTTCCACCACACCAGAAGCCTCAAGTACTGCGCTGTAACTATTTTTTTAGATGTGGCTGTAATATAAACATAATATCAAACCTTTAAACTTTTGTGAGCATGCCATTTTTCTTTTTGTGTTAGCAAAGGTCATATTGATATTCTCCCAGTGGGGGTGTTAAGTAAGGAGGCAAGGTATTGAGCAAAGTTGAATTAGAACACCTCCTTCCTGATACCTTGTGAAGCTTGATTCATGCTGCTGTTACACCATGTGGATGAAGTCAAGGTGCACAGCACTGGAACTATTGCTCTAATGCGAATCCCCTTTGCTAATATTTCCTCAATTAAAGAAGCTATATGTGCAGGGGATACATCAGTTCTTCCCAATGGAGAAAACAACTCTACGTTTATATTCAATCGATATTGGTGTAGATCTATGTGATTATTAGTTCCATATCCCTTTGGAATTTTTCTTCATGATCTCAGAACACACTGCAACTGAAATATTGCTTTCTGTTACTCGGAAACTTATCATTATATCTGCAGGATAAAAATGCCTCACAGATTAAAAGAAGTTAGCATGTGAGATAAGGTGTCTGATTCACTTTGAAAGTGTCTTGCATTGCTGGACCTGGAGATAGAGATGCTACAGATGCTGGAAATCCAGAGTAACTCTCACAGATGTTGGAGGTTCTCAGCATGTCAGGCAGCATCTATGGAGAGGAGTAAAGAGCCGATGCTTCTGGCTGAGACTCTTCATCAGGACTTCCCTAGGGGAAGAGAAATCTTTCAAAGTTGCTGCCTGATGTGCTAAGTTATGTAGATCGTGGCAGTTTGCTTCCTGCTTTATTTGAATTTAGTGTAGTTTTAAAAATCTGGAATGGAAGAGAAGTCTTCTGCAGTACATGTTTCAGAATATGTATACCATTACATATGCAGCTGGGTTTGTACTTAAAGGGATAGGTTATGTGAACATGTAGACCTTTAGCAGTAGGTTGTCAAATTAATCTGTTTTGCAGTTTCAAGATGTAAAATCTGCCACAGTGTTTAAAGTCTTTCTAGGCAAAATGTTGGCAAATAATATGTACACCACTGTCATTATGTTCAAGCGTTTGCTATAACTTGCTTGAAGAACCTCTGTTCATTTTTATTTAATGTACCCACATGGCTCCCAAGGGTGCATTTCTTAAGAGGGTTAGGAAATTGATCCTTTATCCCAGCTGGTCCCACATCCCTTTATGCTGCCTCTGTAGCAAATGCCATAACAACCTATCACACCTGACACTTTATCACATAGCATGTCTAGGAAATTGCTCCTGGCTATAAGTTAGTGAGTCTTTGCATCTACACCTTGACCAGCCTCTCCATGTTCAAAATGGCAGCACTGTCAAGACAGCAGCACTACGTGCTATGAAGGTCAAAAATTTGACATGTATGTACCTGTGGGGAAGGTTATTAACTTTTATGATGAAGTATTAATATTGAGGAATATTGTATTTTAGAAGTACAAAGTGACTGCGCTTAAAATAAAAGCTGAGCATTGAACTTTTGTACTCCCAAGTACATAAAGCAGCATGGATGATATTTAGATGTACTGCATAACACATGGACTTATAGTAACATCAAATTTAGGATTGGAAATGGGCAAGCGGGGGTCTATGTTAAGTATTTTATTGCTACATGCTCTTGACATTGAATTGTTTCCCCAGAAAAAGCACTGCAAGTAAGTTGCCCTGAACAGTAATTCTTAGGTAGCAATTTATTTTTAAACTACTGCACTGCTTACTGGGCCACTTTTTAGGGCATTAAAGGGTGATTATGTAATGGTGTTGTGTATGTATTGGCCAGCCCACATGGGAGTAACTAGTTCCCTTCTGTAATGACACTGTGGATCAGGTTGTGTTACTTGTATAGTAATGGTTATATAAAGAATGAGGAGCTAACTTCATTGTGTAGGTCAACCGCTGTTATGCAAAGTACAAGTGTAGAATGACCTGGAGTCTGATGGCTGTACATGTAACCTCTCACCACATCACTATACTCAAAATTGAGCCCCCCACCTCAGGCCTAATGCCAAATGCAGATCACTACCACAGCAAGACTAGGAGAAGTTTGAACCCATGGACCTGCAAAGCATATGGCCAAAAACACAAAATTGCTGTTCCCAGTTGGAGAGTCACGGGTTATCAGAAGTATAACTCAAAATTAGAGGTCTTGATGAAAAGCCTTGACCTGAAAGTTAACTTCACATTTCCCTCTGTCAATGCTGCCTGACCTGCTGAGTTCCTCCTATATTTTGTGTGCGTTGCTCCAGATTTTCTTCATCTGCAGCCTTTCTTGTGTCTTCAATATACTTACTCTTCTGTAGCTGGAGTTGAGGGATATCATTGATTAAAAGATGAATGATTAGTTTTACTTGTCACATGTACATCAAAACATACAGTGAAATGTGCCATTTGTGTCAAATCAAATCAGCAAGGATTGTGCTGGGCAGCCTACAAGTGTTACCACGCTTCTGGCCCCAATGTATCATGTCCACAACTCACTAACCCTAGTAGGAAACTGGAGCAGCTGGAGGAAAACAGCGTGGTCACAGGGAGAACATATAAACTCCTTACAGACAGCAGCAGGAATCACTGCTAGCACTGTAAAATGTTTTACTAACCACTACACTGGTGTGCATTTCATTTAATTTGTATTCAAATGGGGATGAGCAAAGGGCATGAGCCACGTTCAGACCAATTGTGAAGCAATTAGATTTGATCTCAATTGGTCATATTTCAGGTGAACAGAAGAATGTGAAGGTGAATAACTCAGGAGGTCAGATTCTTAAAAGCAGCAGAGAAAAATAAATCAAACAAAGCATTGGCAATCTAGTGCACATTAGAAGCTGCAGACGTGATCAAACGCAACAGGGCAAGGAGTGAACAAATGTGAATATTTACATATTGCAGGAGCAAATTAGCCAGAGAATAATTTGATGCAGCTGGATCCATTACAGGAAGTTGTCTAAACATATTTAACAGAGCAATGACTCCCTCTTTCTGAAAAGCTAGTGATGCCCTCTTGTTGGAATTATTTCATTTCTTTGATGTTCTAATGTCAGTGGATAATCAATATGATTTTATAAATTATGTCTTTTTGGATTTTCAGGGTATGGTTAATATTTCTCAGAGAAGTTTCAAAGTGATCCATGTATAGTGGAGTTCTTTGAAGTGCAATGTTCTAGGGTCTAATATTACCATCAGTCATGATGAAAATGAGAAGTAGGCACGCCAGCATCTGTGATTTTATGACTGATACTACTTACAGGCAAATTGGTGAGTGTACTTAAAAGCTGCTTAAGTTTGTGGATAGCGTGGGCACAGCCCATGCATGCGAATTCAATTCATCTGGTTTTCACCATTTCTGATCTGAACTGTGATGTACAGGATGAGTTGCCATGAGGGAAGTTTGAATAGAAACTCCCAAGAGCACTTTATCTAGTCAACTGATATGTAATATTGGCAATTATTTGGAAGCAGACTGTCTTTGCCAGGCTTGTAAACTATCTCAGTAAGGGGTGGGGGGAAGAGGGGAGGAAGCCAAGGGGGTTTTACTACCTTATTTGGCAGATCTATTCCTGTTTAGAGATACAGCACGGTAACAGGCCCTTCTGGCCCAAGGAGCCTGCGCCACCCAGTTACACCCATGTGACCGATTAGCCTTACTAACCCACATGTTTGGAATGTGAGGGGAAACCCATGTGGTCACAGAGAGAACACACAAACTCCTGACAAACAACGGTGGAACTGAGCCCCGATCTTACGGCTGGTGCTCGAATAGCATTATGCTAGCTACAATGTCACTATGCCAACACCACTGAATTATTTGGAAAACCAAGATGTGACACACAAAAAAAAATCAGCACTACAATGAGTGAAATCCCGTATGAAAATGTAACATTGGGAATTGTACAATGACATGCTAAAAGTAGCAGATGGCAAATTGTGCGCAACTTTGTAGCAGGTGTTTAAGTAAAAGCAAATTATATTTTTGGAATACCAGAAAGACATTGCACCACTTTAAACTATTGATGTTCGGGGATTTAAGAAATAATGGGGTAAAGCAGGAAAGCCAAAGACTTGCTGCACCTTCTCACATAGCATTAACAGCTGAGCTTTATGCAACTAATTGGGTTATTTTGCTGCACAGTAGATTCAGACAAAGTTGGTAAATGCACACACAGATTTAACGAGCAGCAAAAAGGCAAATGACCAGTAAAACTGTTTTTTGGTGGGGTTAGTGGAAGTAGACTTAGTAGACCAAAGTGTATCTTGTAAGAGAGAGAAAAAAACTGGAAAATACAGGAAATGCTCACCAGGTCAGACAGCATCCATGGAGAGAGAAACTGAGCTTTTTTATATATATATATATATTTAATAATCCTGTAGGGGGGAATTTTATATGATATTCACTTTTTGTTTTACAAAGCACTTACTAAGCACTGAATTGCAAGATGCTGTCATTGAAGATTAAAGATTAGCTTTATTTATCACACTTACATCAAAACATACAGCGAAATGCACTGTTTGCATCAAACCAAATCAGCAAAGATTGTGCTGGGCAGCCCATAAGTGTCACCATGCTTCCAACATAGCATGCCCACAATTCGCTAACCCTAACCATGCGTCTTTGGAATGCGCAAGGAAACCAGAGCATCCGGAGGAAACCCACACAGTCACAGGGAGAACATGCAAACCCCTCGCAAACAGTGGTAGAAATTGAACCCCGATCTTACGGCTGCCACTGTGATGGGTTGCGCTAACCGCAAAACTTCTGTGCCATCCTATAGAGTAGTACAGCTCAGGAATGCGCTCTTTAGCTCATGATGCCGTGTCGAATTAATTAAAGTAGTAATTAAACACCTAACTAAATTAATCCCTTCTGCCTACACAACATTCACATATACAAGGTAGTTAATTTGGATGCAGTCGGGTCCCCCAAATAGAATGTGTAAGAATGAACTTGTCAAATTGAGAGTGAGATTATCACAAGTTAAATATGAGTTTTAGAATAAATAAGTACTCTCAGTCAGATAGCACCTGTGAAGGGGAAAACAGGTGATATTTCAGTTTGTCACCATTAACTCACCTTCCACAGATACTGACTATTCACTTGAATTTTTTCATTATTTTCTCATTTTTAGCATTGGGTTCCTTTTGCTTTTCTGTATTTTCAGGATTCGTTTATTTGTATTCTGGAGCACGCTGCTTTTTTGAAGCAGTTCCTTGCAATAATTATTGGGTCCCAGATTTGAAGTACCCTTTAATTGGCAAAGGCAGCTAGCATCAGTACATCACCCCTGACACCACCTCTTCCCCTCCCCAATGTCAGTCGGGAGGAAAGGAAATCATTGTGTGTGGTGAAATTACTGTGGGATGAGTTTAATGTCATGCTGCACTAATTATCTCTTAAAGGGCTCTAAATTGAATAGGATGTTGATTTTTGCTGTATTCCTGTTAATCTGAGTGGCTGGAAGACTTCTGACTGTCTGTAGGAATCATGGCAGATATCAGCCCCGCATTTCAATATCACTGATACAAAGGAAAAGTATTATTCTATTTGTTCTCAAATATTCAGATAAAACACTTTGATCACTGCTGGTGAGAGGAGATATTCCAGAACACATGTGGAATGCCACTAAAAGTAGTTAGTTTCCAGAACTGTCCCAATGGATGCAGTGCAAACTTGCAAACATGAAGTATTTTCTTTGAAAATATCTTTTCTGCTTCTTCCACGAAGGAGGGAGTGGAACTTACATTTTTCCACTAGTTTTTTGTACATTTCTTTTGCAATGAAGGAGGCACAAGTGAAAATGCTGGAATGCTGGGCTAATGTTGTGAGGAGACTACAGATATTTAGGCCTTGTGCCATTGATATTCTGGCTGCTGTGTAGGAACAGAGGTCTGAGATTTTTGAGCAGAAATTTTCACTTGTGGACTATTTGTTGTTAAAAAAGTGTATGACTTATGATTAATGTGGTTGCTAATTTTATAACAGATAATCAGGTACACTGAATTGAGAGAGATTTGAAACTTGTTTTTATGGGAACTAACAGAACATTTATATTGCATATCAAGGGAGAAAAATCAATTAATTTCAGAAACCGCTTTAACCTAAAGAAGCAGAATGTTCCCATTCATAACTTGTTTCATTCGCTACAGTGACTCCAGGAAAGAGGCTCTTTGTTCAGGTAAACTGGAAAAAATGATGTTCGTTTTTGGAACAGTGGAAGTCAACAGTGAATATAAAATTATTGAAGGGTTGCAACAAGGATAAAACTGCTCTCATTACCAGTGCTCTCCATTAGCAGTGGAGAACTAAGGACATCCAGGTCAATTGGACTTGGCTTGGCTGGTTGGTCACTGAGTGATTCTCAAGTCCCATAAGATGAAATATCATTCCATACCTCTTTCATTAAAACAGTTCTGATGAAGGGTCTCAGTTATTGACTCTTTATTCCTTTCCCTAGATGCTGCTTACTTGCTGTGTTCTTCCAAGCATTTTGTGTGTATTACTCTGAACTTCCAGCATTTTATTTAGAAATACAGTACAGACCCTTCCAGCCCTTTGAGCCACGGTGCCCCGGTAACCCCCGACAACCCTCCCTCAATCACGGGACAATCTACAATGACCATTTAAACTACCCAGTACGTCTTTGAACTGTGGGAGGAAACCGGAGCACCCGGAGAAAACCCATGCATTTCACAGGGAGGACATACAAATATTCCTTGCAGAGGATGCTGGAATTGAACTCCAAGCTCCAATATCCCAAGCTATAGTACTGTCGTGCAAACCGCTACCCTACCATAGCACCACATCTGCAGAATCTCTTGTTTGCTATTCCATAAAATTCATTTTTTAGTCATTGCTATTTGAAATGTCTGAACTTTATTGTATAATTGTGTTTGCTTTCAGTCGTAGTAATGGAGCCCAGTGGTGATATTTATCATAGACAGCCTTTAGGATGGAAAACTGAATATAAGAGATGTCAGACTGAGTTTATCTAATAAATAGTTGGCCATATAATCATCACTGCATTCAACTTTAATTTGAACAGGGGCTTTAGCAGTAAGCCCTGCTTTAAGCCCCTGTAGAATTACTACTTCATGTCAAGTGGCAACATAGGAAGACAGGTTGGTGACACACTTGCCTTTTTTGGTCGGGACATTAAGTACAGGAGTTGGGATGTCATATTTCAATTATAGTAGGTTTTGGTGAGACCATACTTGGAGTATTGTATATCATTCTGGTCACCAGCTATGAGAGGAATGTTATTAAGCTGTAAAGGGTGCAGAACAGATTCACAGAGGTGTCACTGGGACTGGAGGGCTTGAGTTATAAGGAGAGGCTGGATAGGTTGTGACTTTGTTCTTTGGATTGCAGGAGGCTTGAGGGGTGACCTTGCAGAGGTATGTAAAGTCACAAGGGGATAAGCTGGATGGTCATTGTCTAAAACAAATGGACACAGATTTAAGGTGAGAGAGGAAATAGTTAAAAGTTGCCTGAGAGGCAACTTTTTTTTGTCACATAGTGTGTGGTGGGTATACAGAACAAGCTGCCAGAGAAAGCTGTAGAGGTGGGTACAAACTTTAACCCATCTCTGATATTAAATGGAGCCATTGAACCAATGACAGTATATAATAGATACTTGGACACAAATATACAGTAGATAGGAAAAGTTTAGAGGGATGTGAGTGAAATGCAGCCAAACGTCATTAGCAGGCAAAAACTAGGTGGGCTTAAGGGCCTGTGTATGTGCTGCATAACTCTGGCACGAAGGACAACACTTGAGGATGCTAAAATATATCTGTCAGATAAGCGGTGGAGGGCTCCAGTTGTGATTCAAGTGATGATTGAATTGGTCAATACTTTGAAGGAGGGCACAACCTCCTTCCACTCATCTTCAATAAATGTACATATTTAACATAAAAATACTGGTCAAGAGGAACATCATAACAGATTATACATCAGCAGGAGTAATGCTGAAGAGAGAAATTAGCTTATCTGTTATGTGTACATTGAAACATCAACATATACAGTGAAATGTAATGTTTGTGTCAAGTCAAATCAGTAAAAATTGTGCTGGGGGCAGCCTGCAAGTGTCATCACACTTCTGGCACTAATATAGCATGCCTACAGCTTACTAACCTTCACCTTAAATGTACATCTTTGGATGAGAGAAGAATCCAAAGCACTTGAAGGAAACCCACACAGCTTTGGAGAGAACTCCTTACAGACAGCGGCAGGAATCAAGTCCTGATTGGTGATCACTGATCCTGTAAAGCAAATATGCTAAACACCACACTACCATGCCACCCATGACAATTACATTAAACAAAGTCTTGAGGAGACTTTTGAATATCAGATACATAACATTCCTGAAGGATTAATACTCCAAGTTTCCAATGCATGGAACAGGTTGCTATAGGACATTTAATAGCATGAGAGTCTGTAGAGGCACACACTTAAATCCTTCTCTGCCAATACAACCATTAAAAGGTACGCACTTTCCACAAAAGGCATTTCAGTGTGTGTTGTTCCTCTATATTTAATTGAGCAGCCTGCCCTTAATGTGATGGAGAACTAGTAATGAAGTAGTAATGAGATTTCATGTGTTATTAACTAAAACAGTTACACTTATGCATACGTCGTAAAGCATGTCATTGTCAAATTATAATTCTAATTGTTTGGTGGAATAAACTTGATTATTTTATTGTGCATCACTAACTCTGAATATGCTTGTCTTATTGGAGTAGATGGAGGATATTTGCTCCTGATAATTAATATCAATTTATAGCTACAGGAAAGGCAATAGACAAGAGCATGAAACTCCTCCAAAGTTACCATTTCACTAAATTGTCTTTTACTAAAGAACAGCCTTGTCTGGGAAATTTTTCTTGTTTTCTTGTTTTCTTGTTTTGCTGATAAACTTGTGAAATTTGTACAACTGTTTTCTCAGTTCTAGGATGCAATAATTTATGACCTTATAGAAAGATTGGGCATCAGCCACTCAGGAGTATCCATCCATTAATTTTAATACACAGAAAAGCCTGAACTTCAATTATTACATTTTGGCCTTTTATCTCCTTGATTTAAAAGCCTGTATTGCATCTGGATTTGCAATATTCCACCGATTAGCCTTTGATCCGCATCATGCTATTTATATTAAATGCACTAAAATTTCACGACATATGCCTGTGATATTAAACCCGATTCTGATTCTGATAAAATGCAGGCTTACACATCAAGGGGGCAAATTGACTGTTTATTTTATTTTCCTCCTCTCAATATTTTTCTCATTGTTAGCCGAAAAAATATCTCAACCCTCCAAGTAATGACATTTTATACAGATACTTCTAATATCTAAATGCAAGCCATCTGCAGATTATGAACAGCCAACTTACAGGCACCCTTGCATACAAATGAGCTCCCATATTATTATTAAATTCAAAAATCTGACATGCATACATATATTCATTCCTACAAATGGTTGAACTAGTTCTTGTTCGTTCTCTCTCTCTCTCTTCCCCCTCTCTCATTGTTCTTTCTTAATAGTCTTTTAAGCTTTTTGATGGTGGTGTGGTTACTATATGGAGTAATTTTTGTGTATTTTCCAACTTACTGACAAAATGGACTTATGAATGTTTGTAAAACAGAACTTGTTCATTACTTGTACACAAATTCAAGTCTCTAAAAATTAATTGAGCTCACCAGCCTCAATTCTACATCTAAATGTATTCAGCATTCAGATCACTCTCTCACCTATGACTAGCTTTATTAAAATCTAATTCATCTGTTGCCTCAACTCCAGTTTTTGAAACCCAAATATGGGACAGTTTGTTTTTACCTCTTTGCTGAAACCCAGACTGTTTGTGCACATGCGTGAGTGTGTGAGTGTGAGTGAGTGAGAGAGCAAGAGAGAGAATACATAAACAAGAGAACATAAAGTTATTTTGGTGCAGGTAGTGATTTATTGCACTGAAACAATAATTTGTTTCTTAGAATGGAAAAACTAAGTAAAGGATGATCAACAGTATTTAACATCCACTAGTGCCTATAATAAAATAATGCATGGATTTTTAATTTCTTGTAAGATGGCTTTATGCAGTCATAATTTACAACATGCAATTTTGGGTACTTACAGGGATCCATGATGATTTTATTAAGAAGTAGTGGTTTTTATTTGAAGGTAACTGCTGATCTCTGACAGTTCTGAGGGAAATTCACCATCTTTAATCCATCAAGTCCAGGATGGTCTAACCTGTGCAGAGTCAGTTTGCCGAAAAGCCAGCCAGGGTTGCCACCCGCACCATCAAACGATTTGTATTCAACACGGACGATACAATAACTTCAGCATATATTGACCAATATTACTGAAGGGCATCCAGATTCCATGGAACCATACTCTATATAGTTGCAGCTTTTGAGGTCTCTGAGGACCCTAGGTACTCACGTTCAATCGACTGCTTCTTCTGCCGCATTCTACATGCCATGAGGAGGTACCTGGGGACCTTATCCTAGTCACTTCCACAACTCTGGGATTCTCTTTCCGCCACATCCAGCACGTAATTCTCCATAACTTCCCCCATCTCCAATGGGATGCCACTACCAAGCACATCTTTCCTTCTCCCCCACTTTCCGCTTTCCGCAGAGATCACTCCCAACTTAACTCCCTTGTACATATCCTTGCAAGTGGAGCTAGTGCCACACCTGCCCCTACACCTCGACCCCCTCTACCATTCAGGACCCCAAACAGTCCTTCCAGGTGAGGCAACACTTCACATGTCAGTCTGTGGGGCATCATATACTGTGTCTGGTCCTCCTGGTGTGACATCCTGTATATTGATGAGACCCGACGTAGATTCCACTCCACTGAGCACCTACACCAGAAAAAGTGGGGATCTCCCGAAGGTCACCAATTTAAATTCTACTTCCCATTCCCATACCAAAATGTCAGTCCATGGCCTTCCCTACTGCCGTGATGAGGCCACATTCAGGTTGGAGGAGCAACACCTTACGTTCCACCTGGATAGTGTCCAACCTGATAGCACGAGCATCAATTTTTTGAACTTCCGGTAATTGACCACCCTCCTCTCCATCACCATTCCCCATTCCCATTTCTCCCTCTCACCTTGTCTCCCTACCTGCCCGTTACCTCCCTCTGGTGCTCCTCCACCTTCCCTTTCTTCCATGGCCTAAGGTCCTCTCCTATCAGAAACCCACTTCTCCAGCCCTTTATCTCTTCAATCAACTTCCCAGCTCTTTACTTCACTCCCTCCCCCTCTCCCGGTTTCACCTATCACCTACTACCTTGTGCCTCTTCCTCCCCTCCTTCCACCCCCATCCTCTGATTTTCCATCTCTTTTTTTCCAGTCCTGATGAAGGATCTCAGCCCGAAATGTTTACAGTACTTTTCCATAGATGCTCCATGGCCTACTGAGTTCCTCCAGCATTTTATGTATTACTTTGATTTCCAGCATCTGCAGATTTTCTCTTCTTTTCATAGTAGGCACAGGGAAAAATTGAGGTTGTCCAGTTGAACAGGGAAACCAAGGTTATTAGAGATAACTGCCTTCTCACTTATCATTATTTCTACCCCTGAAATATTAACAAATGTGGTATTATTTGTTTTGAAAGTATATGAGTGAGTGTGTGAGAGAAAGAGTACTGACTGAGCTAGACATAAGGAACTTGACTGAGTGTGGTAAAGACTGGGAAGTGGTGAGGGATGAGAACAATGGTTAGTTTAATGGCATTCACAATGACTTTTGGACAAATGGCAAATAGAACTATTGAACCTCGTGTTTTATTATAGCTC
This sequence comes from Hypanus sabinus, assembly GCF_030144855.1. Lineage (NCBI taxonomy): Eukaryota > Metazoa > Chordata > Chondrichthyes > Myliobatiformes > Dasyatidae > Hypanus > Hypanus sabinus. The sequence goes on along the minus strand of NC_082738.1, from coordinate 38,957,893 downwards.
TAAGATTTGCATACTGACAATCACATTTAAACTAACTGGCAGCCATTGTCATCCCACCAATTTTCCCCCTTTGTGTATCAGGTTGGGAATTTGCGTGGACACAGGGCAAAGCCTGAATGCATGTTACTCCAAATACTTTCAGTCTCAGTATGATATTAAGAACAAAAACTTCTAAATTATTTTTAGAAAAAATATTCGGTCGCGGTTACTTATGTGAATCCATTCACTCCTTTTCCTATCCCTTTCAAACTATAATAGGCAACACCAGCATCAGTTAAGCAAACTGCAGGTTTGGAGAAGGTGTGTGGGTAGGTAGCAGTTAATGAATTTTCAAGTAATTCTAATTTGCCAAATCCATAAATTCTCTCATTTTCAGAAGCGGTTTTATTTAAAAAAAACAAATTTTGGAAGTTTAGCTGATAGTTTCATATTTCTAAGTCAAAGATACAACCATTTTTGTTTCTTCCAGTTACACTGTGCTGGAGCTTAATTTGATAACACTATTAGAAATGGTACAAATTTGTAATTGATAACTTTCAGATTAAGTTTATAGTGCTGAAAGGTCTTAATTGAGCCAGTGCTGCTTTACATAAAAATCAGCAGGGATTTTTGGTAGTGTGTAAAAGGTATCATTATCAAATATGTTTTCAAATGGAAAGCAATTATCAAGCAGTGTAACTGCATATTTGAAACTCCCTGCAGTCAAATTTTAATAGTCTGGATAATGTGCACCAGTTTATTTAAAAAGCATATCCCCGAAGGAGGATTATTCAAAAAAAATTATTTCTTTCAAACATGGAGAAATGTTACATGGAGGTTTCTGCAGTGCGGATGCTTGAAAAGATTTTGATGGAGGCTTCCTCTCTTCCCTTTATCCGAAAATAAATTCCATACCACAATTTAATATTTTCTAAGTCGATGTTCACGATTGTATTTATACAGTTATTACACATCAGTCACACAGGATCACACTTTGTTACAAATATAAGGAGTAAAATAGTTGCATTGAAAGTATCTTTACATGAGTACTTTAAAAAATGCTTGTTTTTTTACCCATCTTTAATAGCTTGACTCTTTACAAGTTTATAAGCATTGCCAATCTTGAGAAACCTGGCCTGACAACTTGCTTCTAATTACCTCCTTGATATTTCCCTACAAGGTGTCAGACCTGTGACTTTGAAAGGCTAGACCAGATTAAGCACTTTTGCATTTTGAACAGCATTTTGTCAAGACTTTCAGAGCAGACAGTTCATAAGCAATGTTGCATGAACTCTAGTCAGTATTAAATTTGTAACAAAGGAAATCTGAAATAAATATCAGCTGGACAATAATGCTGATTCAAAGCACGGGTTGCAGTTTTGCTTGTTTTTCTGTAAAGATTGCTGTTTTGGAATGCCGCATACTCCAAGTAACAGATGCTCAATATCTAATGTTGTGAGAGACAGGTGTCACACAAAATGCTGGAGGAACGCAACATCTATGGAAAGGAATAGAGTTGACATTTTGGACGGAGACCCTTCATCAAGACTGGCCTCTGTGTGTAAAAAAAACCCATTTTCACTCAAAAGAGCATCCTTCCACTACCAGTTCACCTTTGAGTCCTGGGTGATTTAACCTTCTGGATGAACCTATCATGCTGAAACTGTCAAATTCCTTACTGAAAGTGTTTTGAACACATCTGCTGTCCTGCCTTCATCACTCTCTGTGTTATCTTCTCAAAAAACACATTCAAATTAGTGAAGCACAATTACTCCTCCATAAAGCCTACCCCATATCAATTTCTACCTTTCCAAATGTACATGACCCCATCCCTTAAAATTTTCTCCATTAATGATAAATTATCAAAAATACATAATTAAAGGCCAACAAATTCAAGATGATAAATGTAGAAAATGCCAAGATAAACCAGAAACACTCCAATAGATGACAGGATATGGTAGCAGTTTAGCGCAATCTGATTACTTATACAGGTACAATTAAGTGGCAAATATCATTCACCAAAATCTTGCTTTAAAATACAAATTCGTAAAAGAAGTCACACCTTACTATAAACACAAGCCTGATCCAGCTTTAGAGTCAGAATCCTACAAATTATATTACGGCCGATCCGTTATTATGGATAGGACAATCCATAATAATCATCTGGATATAAACGAGAAAGACCAATTTACAAAATAGATATAGCCATTCCAAATACACATGTCATTAACTCAATAACAATAACTAAATAAATAAATTACAAAAATCTATGTGAAAAATGCCAGAAATATCCTGAATTAAAAGAGGAAATTGAAAGACTATGGAACATGAACAGGGCACATATTGTCCCGATTTACAACTGGCATTATCCCAAAGGCACTGCACAATAGCATTTTTCAATAGGACCTACACAACAATATCTATGTACATCTTTAGAAAGTCACAATACTAAACACCACTAGAATAATCTGAAAGTTTCTAGCAGCTGAGAAATGAGCATGCTTGGCTTTTCCTGTACCTCAGGTTTAAACAAAAGCTTGGTGCATACAAAGCCAGACTAAATAGACACAGGAAATGCGCCAAAGAAAACAGAATGATCAGTTCTGAAACAATGAAAAAAGTTTATACAGGACATTGAAACTAAATTTGACACACCAAAATGTCACCAACCCTAGCACAGAATTACCAACGGGCACTGAGATAATTAACTTTTGGTCTAATATCTGGTCAATCAGGGTGATGCACAATCAAGAAGCAAGATGGATTAGGGATGAAAAAGAATGTACTCATACAATTGAAGACATGCAAACACCTGAAGTTATGATGGATTTGCTAAAAGCAGTTATATAAAAAATACCCATAACTTGAAAAGTACCAACAGTGATAATATTCATAATCATTGGTATTAAAAATTCACTTGCCTTCATTCATACCTATTAATACATATCAACAATTTTCTTACAAGTCCTGAGAAAGTACCGAAATTTTTTGACAGAAGGTAAAACAATTCTCTTACCAAAAGAGACCACAAATGACCTGTCAAAATATCTTCCTATTATTTGTCTACAAATTATATATAAAAATTGTAACATCATTCATTTCACAACTTATCATCACTCATTTAGCTAACCACAATCTGCTTACAGAAGAGCAGAAAGGGTGCTGTAATGATATGAAAGGATGTAAAGAGCTACTGATAGATTTTGTAATTCTAAATCAAGCCTGGCAGAAAATTAGAAATCTTTCATGTGTTATATTGACTAACAAAAATCATTGGATTCTGTCCCACACTCACGGCTAATAGACGCTCCTAATATGCATAACCTACACCCAATACCTGAGAAATTCCTACAACATCTGATGAAGCACTGGCATACTATAATCTCCCTAGCTGTTAACAACCAAAAAAGAACAACCACTGTTATTAAAACAAAACAAGGCATTTTCCAGTGTGACTCTCTGAGCCCACTATGGTTTTGTCTAGCTTTAAACCCACTCTCTAATTTGCTGAATTGGATGAAAATAAGGTATCAAATCAGAGAAAACCAGATGAATTATACCCTAGCGCACCTATTATACATGGACGATTTGGAATTATTTGCTCTATCATCAGTAAAGTTAAAGCATTTAATTCAAATTGTAGAACTGTTTTCTAAAGATATAAACATTAACTTTGGACAAGGTAAGTGCAGAATACTAAACATAAAGAAAAGTGGAATAGAGCTAGTAGAATATAAAACAGCAGCAGGATACAATACCACCGAAGGATGAATATGTAATGTGTAAGTGTTTGGGATAATCACAAGCAAAGAAAATAGATCATAGTGCGATAAAGTGAAAACTTTCGGCAGTATTTACTTCAAGGCTTCAGAAAATCTGCCGAACAGAGCTCAATAGTAAAAAAATATAAATGCTTTTGCCATATCCATATTAATATATTCTTTTGGCATACTATCTTAGTCTGAAACCAATCTGAAAAATTTACAAAGAAAAGCAAGAACTAAAATGACAGATATACACTCAAATGCACTTAGGTTAACACTACCTAAGACAGAAGGTGGAAGAGGAATAATAGATATAAAAAATTTATACAACAGTCAGATAAAACTTCTAAAGATATATTTGCATCAATAGACAATAGACAATAGGTGCAGAAGTAGACCATTCGGCCCCTCGAGTCTGCACCGCCATTCTGAGATCATGGCTGATCATTCACTATCAATACCCAGTCCCTGCCTTGTCCCCATATCCCTTGATTCCCCTATCCATCAGATATCTATCCAGTTCCTTCTTGAAAGCATCCAGAGAATTGGCCTCCACCGTCTTCCGAGGCAGTGCATTCCACACCTCCACAACTCTCTGGGAGAAGAAGCTCTTCCTCAACTCTGTTTTAAATAACTGACCTCTTATTCTCAATCCATGCCCTCTGGTACTGGACTCTCCCAACATCTGGAACATATTTCCTGCCTCAATCCTATCAAATCCTTTAATTATCTTAAACGTTTCAATCAGATCCCCTCTCAATCTCCTCAATTCCAGCGTGTACAAGCCCAATCTCTCCAATCTCTCTGCGTAAGACAGCCCTGCCATCCCAGGAATCAACCTAGTGAATCTACGCTGCACTTCCTCAATTGCCAGAATGTCCTTCCTTAAACCTGGAGACCAAAACTGTACACAATATTCCAGGTGTGGTCTCACCAGGGCCCTGTACAAATGCAAAAGAACATCCTTGCTCTTGTATTCAATTCCCCTTGTAACAAAGGCCAACATTCCATTTGCCCTCTTCACTGCCTGTTGCACTTGCTCATTCACCTTCATTGACTGGTGAACTAGGACTCCTAGGTCTCTTTGCATTTCTCCCTTACCTAACTCGACACCGTTCAGACAATACTCTGCCCTCTTGTTCCAGCTTCCAAAGTGGATAACTTCACATTTATTCACATTGAATGACATCTGCCAAGTATCTGCCCATTCACTCAGCCTATCCAAGTCTCCCTGTATTCTCCTAACGTCCTCTTCGCATGTCACACTGCCACCCAGTTTAGTATCGTCAGCAAACTTGCTGATATAGTTTTCAATGTCCTCATCTAAATCATTGACATAAATCGTAAAGAGCTGTGGTCCCAATACAGAGCCCTGTGGTACCCCACTAGTCACCTCCAGCCAGTCTGAGAAACACCCATTCACTGCTACCCTTTGCTTTCTATCTGCCAACCAGTTTTCTATCCATGTTGAAACCCTGCCCCCAATGCCATGAGCTCTGATTTTACTCACCAATCTCCTATGTGGCACCTTATCGAATGCCTTCTGAAAATCTAGGTACACAACATCCACTGGCTTACCCTCGTCTAACATCCTTGTTACACCCTCAAAAAACTCCAACAGATTAGTCAAGCATGATTTGCCCTTGGTAAATCCATGCTGGCTCGGCCTAATCCTATTTCTGCCATCTAGATGTGCCACTATTTCGTCCTTAATAATGGACTCAAGCATCTTCCCCACGACTGACGTTAGGCTAACAGGGCGATAGTTCTCCGTTTTCTCCTTCCCTCCCTTCTTGAAAAGTGGGACAACATTAGCCACTCTCCAATCTTCAGGAACTGATCCTGAATCTAAGGAACATTGGAAAATGATTACCAATGCATCTGCAATTTCCTGAGCCACCTCTTTTAGAACCCTCGGATGCAGACCATCTGGACCCGGGGATTTATTAGCCTTCAGTCCTACCAGTCTACTCATCACAGTTTCTTTCCTAATGTCAATCTGTCTCAATTCCTCTGATATCTTATGACCCTGGCCCATCCATACATCTGGGAGATTGCTTGTGTCCTCCCTGGTGAAGACAGATCTAAAGTATGCATTAAATTCTGTTGCCATTTCCCTGTTTCCCATAACAATTTCTCCCAATTCATTCTTCAAGGGGTCAACATTGTTCTTAACTATCTTCTTTCTCTTCACATAGCTAAAAAAGCTTTTGCTATCCCCTTTTATATTCCTGGCTAGACTGAGCTCATACCTGATTTTTTCTCTCCGTATTGCTTTTTTAGTTAAGATCTGCTGTTCCTTAAAACTTTAAAACAGGATCAATAATAATAAAATCAATAAAAACAGGATTCAGTACTCCATGTGAGTGTATGCAATACTGATAAAAAGTACACCACTAAACGTAAAGGAAAGCACAACACAGAAGAATGAACTTTGGGCATATCTCTGTAGAAGAAAAAGTTAGCCAATGGAAGACATCCCCACGACTAGAGCAGACTAGATGTCGAGAAAGTGTCAAATGCCTGGTTTAGAGTTGGAGACCTCTTCCCAGAAACAGGGCTTCTTCGTGGCAATCCAGGATCAGGTGGTGAACACAAAAACATTATCAAAAGTACATAATAAAATACCAACAAATTCAAGATAAATATAGAAAATGCCAAAAGAAACCAGAAACAATCCAACACGTTAGAGGATCCTGAAGCAGTTTAACTCAATCTAATTATTTAGACCGGCACAATCAATTGGCAAAGATCATTCACCAAAATCTTGCTTTAAAATACAAACTCATAAAAGATACCATAACTTACTTTAAATACAAGCCTGATGCAGTTTTAGATTATATTATGACTAGTCCATTATTACAGCTAGGAGAATCAATAATAACTGTCCAGATATAATATTACAAGACAAATAAGCAAGAGCTGTTGACTTAATAGATATAACCATTCCAAGCACATAGAAATCATTAAGTGAGAAACTCCAGAAGTACGCTGAATTAAAAGAGGAAATTGAATGACTATGGAACACAAACAGGGTATACATTGTCCCGATAGTAATTACAAGTGGTATCATCCCAAAGTCACTACACAATAGCTTAGCGCAATCTTCCGAAATAAATTTGTCATAATCATATGTATTGGAATACTTCCTTAATCTCCACCTCTAAGCAAATATGCACTGTTTTGTTGACATAAGTGTAAATAATTATCTAATTCCCTTATCATTCTGTTAGTTTGTATCTATTTACTGTACAAATTCTAGTTCCACAGTTAATGATTGATTGCCAACAGAGTCTATTTTTGCAATAAATAAGCTGTTATCTTTACTGTCCCTCACCACACATCTTTTGTAGATGAATCAAACTTCAGTTCCATTCAAATTAGGTACAGAGTTTGATCATTTGCCTCCCATTTTTGGGGTCCTCAGATGTAGACATAAATTTCTCTTTTAACTTCTTGTGGGTCAGTTTCTTGCTGTCCCCGTTAGCTGTCATAGCCACCCCCTTTTAGTGTAGTGGTTAGTACAATTGCTTTACAGCGCCAGTGATTACCGATCGGGGTTCAATTCCCACCACTGTTTGGAAAGGAGCTTGTACATGTGGGTTTCCTCCTAAGTTCCAAAGACATACAGTTAGGGTTAGTAAGTTGAGAGCATGCTATGTTGGCATCAGAAGTATGGCAAAACTTGCAGGCTAACCCCTGAACAATCCTCACCGATTTGGTTTGAAACAAATGATACATTTCACTGTATGTTTTGACGTACATGTGACAAATAAAGCTAAGCTCATATTTTACCAAATGCATTATGCTATTGTCTTTATTGTCATTTTATCCCTGGATTTCTACAGGCCCCCACCTTTTTTTTCTTTATTCCTTCACCCTTTCAGCAACTGGCTTCATGATAGGTCAAATTGTTTGTCTGATTTATTAGAAAATTTTTCCAATTATAAACATACTTGAAATACTATTTTCTTTTAGTTTGTTCATCAATGCTTTCTGATCTTCTCAACATTATATATTTCCTCTTCCTTTTGTTGGCATATTGTGTTTGTTACTGTATTCTGTGCTCTAGCTCTATCTTTTTAGAATTTACAATGCTTCACCTCCTTTCTTTCCTTGCATACACTGCCACAAAATCTATAAGAGTTCAAGTGAAGTCAATATCTAAATGGCATTTGCAATAGCACTTTGCAAATTATGTTGGTGTAATAAAACTTCACGACTGTGAAAGTACACGAAGGCAGTAGATTATATACACTGAGAGGCCACTTTATTAGATACAGTAGTGGAACCCAGTGTGGTCTTTTGCTGCTATACCCCATCCACTTCAAGGTTCAATGTGCTGTGCATTCAGAGATGCTCTTCTGCACACACCTGCTGTAACTTCTGGTTATTTGAGTTATTGTCACCTTCCTGTCAGCTTTAACCAATCTCGCCATTCCTCTGCCCTCTCTCATTAACAAGGCACTCTAGCCCACAGAACTGTGAAGTTTTTTTGTTTCTCACCCCATCCTCTGTAAACTCTCGAGACTGTGGAAAATCGCAGGAGCTCAGCAATTTCTGAGATCCTGAAAACACCCTGTCTGACACCAGCTATCATTCCACAGTCAAAATCATTTAGATCACATTTCTCCCCCATTCTGATGTTTGGTCTGAACGATAACTGAATGTCTTGACCATGTCCGCATGCTTTTATGCATTGAGTTGCTGCCATATGATTGGCTGGTTAGATATTTGCATTAATGAGCAGGTGTAAGGTGTACCTAATAAGGTTGTCACTGAATGTATTTTGCAGTTCAGAAACCAGATTACAATTACAATAGTGAAGCAGCAGAGATGCGAATGAATTCACAAATTGAATTCTAAGATTAAGTTTAGAAGAATGAGGGGGAGGGGATCTCATTGAAACTTGTATAATATTGAAAGGCGTTAGAGTGGACGTGGAGAAGGATCAGAGTGCACAGCCTCAGAATAGCAGGGCATTCGTTTAGAACGGGGATGAGGAGGAATTTAATTGTGGAGGACAAGTCATTGAGTAAATTTAAAGTGGAAGTTGATAGGCTTTTGGTAAGTCAGGGTATCAAAGGTTACCCTAGAGGAGGCAGGAGAAAGGGGTTGAGAGGGATAATAAACCAGTCATGATGGAATTGTGTAGACTCGATGGGTCGAATGGCCTAATTTTGGTTAGGATGAAAATTTATTGGACAATACAACAGCTTGCCGGCCCACAGGGAGAAGAAATTTAAAAAAAGATTATTTTTAAATCCACATGTTGTGGTGTTAATAGAACAGAGGCTTCCTAATTCCATTTAATGAGACAATAGTCAATTTAGAGCCAGTTCATAAATTGGGAAGTAAATTCATTACATTTTTGAGTTTCCTTTTCAAAAGCGGTATCTACCCCATGATAGGGCTGGAGTATCTAAGTAGATTCCACTACTTCAATTGCTCAACCCTCACTTTCTCAACAAATTGATGGCTTCACAGGCAGGGAATGTACTTAGGAAAACCAGAACTGTTTACAGGGGTAACACACACAAAATGCTGGAGGAACTCAGCAGGTCAGGCAGCATCTATGGAGAGGAATAAACAGTTGATATTTCGGACCAAGACCCTTCATTAGGCTTTGGCACTTTAAAAATGCAGCTCCGTTGTCTTCAGCGCATTGTGCAAGACGGGTGAAGTAGTGATGCAGTTGTAAATTGTCAAGCAATGTCAGTCAAATTCATCTACAGATACAAATGCCACAGATATTGGCACCATATAAAGTTTCAATATTGTCCTTTGATGTATAATTTAAATTTGAAAATCTCCCAGACAGACAACACACAGAGGAGAGTTTTGCAATTGGATGGTGATTTTAAACAACCATCTTAGTGGTTTTCTGATCTTTGCTGATGACGATCAAGGCACTTACTTATAGGAGTCTGATCCAAACCTCTTGCATTTCAGCCTAAACTACCCCAGGAGGTCAAAAGGTGGGAGTCTGTAGATGTAAATATAAATGGAAGAAAATAGATTAACAGTGCTTTTAGTTAAATTCCGGATATAAAGCCAACTATGAATCTACAAGCCTGGATATGTGCTTTATATATGATGAACTATTTTATTCTTCTTTTGATATCAAGTCACATTTGTGGCGTAAATTGCATTGACCAGCTTTACTGATGACCAAATATTATATGGGACTGGTAAATGATTCTGTGAGCTACTATTGTATGGGTAACGTGAGTGCTGTGTGAATTCCTTAATCTCTGCACATTCCTGTCAATTGCTTTATGGTGGGCTGGGGATATAGGCCTGTTAACTGTCTGTCTGGTCTGCTATCCCAATACAAAAGGCGAATCACTTTATTGAGGAGGTGGAGAATAAAACAACCCAGAATGCAAATAACACAAATAAAATGTGCTAACTCAAGTGCCTTCCTAGTGGGGTTTTTTTGGATTCCTGGAGAGCAGTTCCCCTGAACCAGTTAGTTGCCTCCTTTTGCACAACTAAATCGTGATCATTTACCATAGGCTTAGTTGCAGCTGCGACTCATTGGATGCACCTTTTGCTTCTGCCTCTGAAGGTTATGGATCTATAAAAATCTACTGCGAGACTCCAGTACAGTACCAATGGTTTAGTGCCTGTTTGCAGATGTCATTACAGGGACATAAGTGGCACTTTTCCTGAGAGGAGCAGGGAGTCTTATCCAACTTTTAACCCTCATTCAACATTAGTGGGGGGGGGAACAAAGCAGTTTGTGGGAGTTTGCAATGTGCCATTTATTGCCATACTTCATTGCAACAGTGAATACGTTTCAAGTAAACACTTATTGGCTGAAAAGAACTCAGGCAGTCACAGGTAGGGTAAACTGCAAGGCTTCCAGTCAATATTTTCAAAATCTGTTCCCAATATGTTCAGGTGTAAATATACTCCAGTTCTTTCACTTGATGGGTTTAGCAAGTGATTTCATATTGATTCGTTCAGACCAGCAGCATCTAAGGTTACCTCACACAGTGTGTTTACATTTATCCCAGGCACAAGAAGTAAGACAACCCTTCAAACTCCTGGGTTAGCGAGAGAGTGAAGCATTCACCAGGATTCAAGAATCAATATTATTTGTCATGTGTATATTGAAACATACAGTGAAATGTGTTGGTTTGCATAAACAACCAACAAAGATGTGCTGGGTGCAGCCTGCAAGTGAAGTCACACATTCCGACTCCCAACACAGCATGCCCACCGTGCCCAAAGAACACAACAAGCAACAAAACAACAAAAGCAGAACACCCCCTTTCCTCCCTCCTACACAAGCACATACACAGACCTTTAACTCCAGCACTGGCCTCTGGCCTCCAGTCTGCAGTGGACTTGGACCTGCAGGCGTTGGGCTTTGACCTCTCCAGAGGATTCACAGACTCAGCTCCGTCCAACGGGCCTTGACTTTCTGACTTTCTAACTTTAGGTTTGAGCTTCAGCATCATCCAATGAATCCAGCTGTAAAGTGGTTATGTTGGGATGTCAAGCGAGGCCGAGATTGGACTCGGCTTTGATACCTTCTGTGGAGGAGTATGCTTTTGACATTGACTGTTTTGTACACAGTAGTTACTTTGGTCAAAGTGATTGGAGGGTTCCCAATATCAAGTAGAATCTCTGATGGGAAAAGAGATAAAAAAATATTGAGATAAAACTTAATAGTTATTGCATGATAGTGCTTGCAGCAAGTTTAGAGGCAGTTTTAACTGCCTGTCCTTGCAAGAAGCTGATATTTATTTTATGTTGAGAACAATGTGAAGGGCAGAAGCTCCTCCATCTGTATGCATAGCTGCAGACTAGACTTCAGCAGATGTCAGCGCTCTACCTGCTATCGGGAAAAACAATATTTGTTAGACTGGTTCCATTTACCACCCTCATCTGCAGGAGAATTTGAGGTGCTTTGCATCAATTGGATTGCTGTCTTTTGTGTGTGCAATTTATATTGCAGAATCCATCTCTACACTGTATCAGTGGAATTTATCATGTGCCAAATTCACTTTGCACAAGGTTTGCAACTATTGCAGTTCAGCTTGGTGATGTTTGCATGAGGACCAGGCAGGCTTATCCAAAATTGCACATGCTGCTTTAAAATGTGATAGTAGCATTAAATGTCACCACCGCCCCAAAGTGCCTTCCCCAGTCATGCTGATAAGAAACTATAGCCTAAGGAAACTGCAGCCACATTGGTGGTACATTTTATTTATTAACATTGTTGCATTAAAGATCATTTTACAGTACAAGCCCTTAAGCCCATGATGTTGTGCTGACCTTATCCACCGACTCAAAGATCTTTCTCATATTTTCCTTCCACAGGTGGCTACAGGCTGACAGGTGAGAGTGGGGTGGAGAATTCAAGACCATAAAATCATAAGACATAGGAGCAGATTTAAGCCATTTAGCCCATCATTCAATCATAGCTGATTTACAATCTCTCTCAACCGTATTCTCTTGCCTTTTCTGTGTAACAATTGATGCCCTTACTAATCAAGAACCTAATGACTTTGTTGCCCGCCTCCACAGCTATTTGTGGCAAAGAATTCCAAGATTCACTACCCACTGACTAAAGAAATTCCTCCTCATCTCTATTCTAAAGGGATGTTCTTGAATAATGAGACTGGTCCTAGACTCTGCCACTATCAGAAACCTCTTCTCCATGTCCAATCTATGTAGGCCTTTAAATATTCAATAGGTTTCACTGAGTTCCTCACTTATTCTTCTAAACTCCAGCAAGTACATGCCTGGACCCATCAAGTGCGCCTCATACATTAACCCTTTCATTCCTGGGATCATTCTCATGAACCCCTTCTGGACCCTCCGATCCCAGCACATCCTTTCTTAGATATGGAGCCCAAAACTGCTCACAATACTCCACATGAATAATGCCTTGTAATGCCTGAGCATTACATCCTTTTATATTCTTGCCCTCTCGAAATGAATGCCAACATTGCATTTGCCTTCCTTACCACCAACTCAACCTGCAAATAAGAGAGTAAGAACATAGACAAAAGAATGTTGGGTTTGAAGGTCGGCACAACATTGTGGGCCGAAAGGCCTGTAATGTGCTGTACTATTCTATGTTCTAAATTCTATGAGTTGCAAAATGCAGAACAGACATGCCTGGCAGGTCTTTGGGCATGTTCTTCACTCCTAGAGGCAATAATAAAGCATAAAAGGTGGACAAAAACAAACAAGCTGAGTCAATACGGCTGTACAAAGAGAGAGAGAAAAATTAAGTTACTTGAATTTGAGAATTCAGTATTGAGACTGGAAGGCTGTAATATGCTTAGACAGAATATGCTCTTCCTCAAGCTTGCATTCGGTCTCATTATAACAGTACAAGAGGCTCTGATATGTCATAGTGGAATGGAGAATTCAAGTGATAGGCAATGTGAAAGTCAAGGTCACAATTGCAGACCAAATGCATGTGTTCCACCAAGCTTTAAGTGCAGCTTCTGTAAGCACAAAGAGAAATGGTGAGAAATGGTGAGAATTTGAGGGCGGTGTGTAGCCATATCCCTTGTACCCGAATAGAGTTGCAAGTTATATCCAATGAGAGAGTCTTTGAAATTTTATACAAGTAAGGCACTAAGAATGACTTGCTGCTCGTTCTCAGTTTCAGAATGCTCAATCCTATTTCCAACAACTGCAGGTTCAGGTTATGCATGCCCAGAGTAGAGACTAATGTTTTAGTACAGTACCTTATGTGTAGCATCTAGACAAGTGATATAGACAAGGTGCGTAGTACTAGCACACAGGGGGCACTGCAGCATAGTCATTAGTGTATTGCTTTAGAAATTCGATTCGGGTTCAATTCTCACTGCCATAAGGAGTTTGTCTGTTCTCCCTGTGACTGTGGGATTTCTACTCGGTCCACGTTCCACATTCCAAAAAAACGTACGGGTTAGGCTTAGTGTGTTGGCACCGGAAGTGTGGCGACACTTGCAGGCTGCCTCCAGCACATGGCAAAGGATATCACAAAATGAGGCCATTCACTGTACTTGTGATAAGTAAATCTAATCTGGGCATTCTGTATCAAATTATTCCTAAATGTGCATTAGGACAAAAAATGGCATCGGAATTACAAATTCTGGTGCAGAAATTCTAAGAACGTGTGCCACTATTTCAAGCAACCAAACTGTCCAACAGTGGGCAGGAAGGGATGATGCATTTAAGCAATGCTAGAGTCGGCCTTGAAACCTTAATGAAAGCCTGCTCCTACTTTCAAAGCCTGGACCATTTACTTAATAAAATATTGGAGCCATGACATCAATCATGCTTGCACACTGATTGACTATCATACTGATGGCTTGATGTCCCTGTGAATAAACACAATTTTGGTTTTTTCCAATGCACAACATGTGCACGTGGAGTTGGCAATTCAGTTTTCAAAGGTAATTCAGTTATGCACTATATAAAAATGTTCCACTGTGCAATAGAATTGCTAGCTTTTCATATTTAGAATCATGTATTCAAGGAAAATGGCAATATGAGCTTTTATGAGTAATTTGCTAAAATAACATTACTGTTGCTCCACAGTGAGATGCTTAATGAACTGATCAATTTTTTGTCAATGCACAAGCTGACTGCCAGTTGATGGAATGAATTGATTCTCTGATGGAATTCAAATGAACTATTACATCAAGATAAAAACAGAAAGCTTGCTGCTGAGGGACTGCTTGGATTCAATATTGATGTCTGTTAGATGTAGCAGGTGCAAAAATTTCCAGGAGATTGATGGCAGGGAGTGAGCTTACAAGTCTGCAATTTGTACAGGCCAGAGGATCTCAGGTTTAATTCCTGAGCACCCGTGAAGCAATTGTAACAATTGGGACTTTCTAATTAAGTTTAATGTTCCTGGGCTCCAGAGAACTAAATTAGCAAGGGCTCCTGCTGTTCTTCACAATCCAATAATAAAAAGACTTGCACTTCATATTGTGCCTTTTACAGTCTTGCAAAGTCTTCAAGCACTGTACATAGAATTATATTGGAACGTGCAGCCTTGATATCTGTTTTATAAAATTGGCTTTGCACCTGTGCAGCTCCTCTCAAGTCTGTTTGCTTTATCGACAATACGAGGCAATGGTCAGGTGATTTGTACTTGTGTTCAAGAGTAAATGGTGTTTGTGAATCCACGAGTCCACTGGAGGCCAAAGACAGCTTGTCCTGGGTTTAGAGGACTGTGTATGCACGTGGATTGGGAGGGAGGGATGGAGCTTTTATCACTGTTGTTGCTTTGTTGCTTGTTGTGTTCGTATTGCTCCGCTGAGCATTGGGAGCGTCCTGTGTTGGAACCGGAATGTGTGGTGACACTTGCGGGCTGCCCCCAGCACATCCTTGGTTGTTACCACACGATACATTTCACTGTATGTTTCGATATACACATGATAAATAAGTCTGACTCTGAGGAAGTTTGTGGAGAACTCCCTTCCTTTTCCAGATAGTACTGTGGAATCTTTTACCAAAATAACAGCACCTCTAACAACGCTGCTTTCCTACAGTACTATCTTGATGAAGCGTTTAAGTATCTAGAGCAGGGGTTTCCAACCTTTTTTACGCCATGGACGAATACCATAAACTCTGATCTAGAGGGCTATCATAACTTTCTTACTTGGGTAGGAGTGCTATCCACAAAGCCATTGACAGTATCAATCATGGCAAGAAGGTATGTGTATACTTGGATTTTGGGCTCAGCCATTCGAAAACACATTACACAAAATGCCCCCCCCCCCAAGCAAGTACTAGAGGGAATCCAAGCAAAATTGTACTTATGTCTGATAACCTATTTACCTCCAAAAGAAATGTCATGCATATATTGCGAAAAGAACAGGCATCTTTTACAAGTTCTGCAGTGAATGCATGACTGAGCATTAAATGCATGAGTGAAGTTGGGGCTCACTATAAATGTTACTGCTCCTTTTGAAGAAATAATTAGCCGTCTGGCCTGAATTTAGCAATTCACTTCCTGTTCCCTTTGGTTGTATGACTTGCAATGCAGGAAAAATAAACTTGCATTTGTAATCAGAGCACAGAATATTTACAACTGTTTTGAATAAATGTTCTACAAATCTGTTTGCCAAGTTTTATCCAGAGAATCATAGCAAATGTTAATTTGGTCACCCTTGGGACAAAATAAATTTCTGCTTTCTGTGGTTACTTTCCAACTGGACTGAATTGTGTGATTAATCAGCATGTTTAATTGGCTATTTTTCTTGATAGTTTTCAAAAATTCTTATCCAGGCATAATAATTTGCTAACAAAGTGGAGAGAGTTGTGGGAGTAGTTCTTAGGAACTATTACATTGTTTGTTCATGGCGCTGGCTTTTGATTGCCTGGGGGAACCTGTATCCTTTCACCAATTTCAAACCATCTTGAAGGAAGCTTTATATGAGCATTTAGGGGTGTTCCTTGCTTTTATATGACAGTTTATCTATTGTCTACCTGAGCCTTGAACTGCATATGGTTTAGCTAACTATTAATAAGATAAAAGATTGAAGAAATTAACTTTGTTTGTCACATGTACATCGAAACATGCAATGAAATGCATCGTTTACGTCAAATCAAATCAGCAAGGGTAGTCCAAGGGCAGCCTGCAAGCGTTGCCCTGCTTCTGCCACCAACATAACCTACCCACAACTTACTGAGCCTATCCCTAACCATAGGTCTTTGGAATGTGGGGGGAAACTGGAGCACCCGGAGGAAACCCATGCAGTCACGGGGAGAACATACAAACTCCTTGCAGATAGTCGAGGGAATCAAGCACTGATTAGTGATCGCTGGCACTGTAAAGTGATTGATTGTGCTACCCACTATGCCTCTGTGCCTCCCACTTTGTGGTACTTTGTGGAATTCATATGCATTACTAAAAACTTGTCAAAAAATTTTTGTGGGTTGTCAGCTTGTATCCATCATATAATGACCAACATGACTAAATGGAAGTTCTATTTGATTTCCTCAGAGCGGATTTTTGAGATTAATTATCAGCTTCAGAAGAGTTGGGAGAAAAATGGAAGTTAAAGAGAGTTCAAATAATTTATGATTAGAACTTTAAGAGATTTCTATCTTGATCTTTTTATTGTAAAATACTTTAAATTATCTAATTTTGAAATATAGATCATGAGTAATTTCTGGAACACATGCATATTATAAAGCTTTTTTTTTTACCACCCATTAACTGGTGTTAAAATAATCTTCAAAAGTGCTCAGAATTTTAATTGAATAATGTTTATAAGTCTTCAGTAACAAGCTCCCTATTGATGACAACTTCAGTGTTTATTTTCATATATCACAAAGTACTTTTATTGAAATGAATCAATTGCTGCTGTGCAGAGAAGTATCAGTCAATAGCATCAAGCAGACAGTTAGAGGAAGTTAGCGAGTTCAGTAGCATCTGTGGAGCTAAAGGAGTTGTTGACTTTGGGTTGAGACTGTGCATCTGGATTGAGAGTGAAGAGGGAAGGAGGGGGATGGATGCAGTAAGGCAATAGGTGGAGAGGTGAGTGATGGGCACGTCAGACAGGGTTTCAGTGGTGAGACCACCGGGGGCGGGGGGGGGGGGGATGTGGGAAAGGATGCAGGTGGAGGGTGATTAGCAGGAACACAAATGCTGGAATCTGAACCAAATGGGGGACAGGGTCTGATTAGTGAAGTGTGTGGATAATAGGTGGATGCAACAAGGGAGGTGGGAAGGGTACAAAAATGGGAGATAAATTGCAGGGAGTTGGGGATAATGGTAACGGTGCAGAAAAGAGAACAAAAATTGGAAGACTCTGGTGGAGCAGAAGAAAGAGAGGAAAAAGAGGGGAGTTAAATATTTGTAAAGCTGCATTTTGACTAAACACCTCATAATTTGAATTGGGTGATTTTTGACCAGACGTAAAGGCTTCAGGTTAATATGTTCTATTTCAGTTTAGTTTTCTACATTCCTTAAAGATTAAATATATTTTTCCAATTCTGAATTTGCTACCATTAGAATTTTTTGACAGTAGGATCGAGATATTTGATCATTAATTTGAATTTAAAGCGAGGGCATGAAATCAAGAAAGAAGCAGGCACTGACAACATCTACCTCCCACGCAGGACACCTGCTTTGATTCAGGATTACAGTTATCCTTTCTATAAATCCAGGGATTTGTGGAATCAAACAGTACAACTGGAAACCAAGTCAAAAATATCAGGAGGTGTTTGTTTATGGGGATTTGGTCAGTTTTATTTTCAGGCCCTGTTATAAATGGGCTACCTTAAGTACACACTGTTCCAGGGAGATAAGAGGAAAGGGAAACCCCTGTTAGCTAATCTTGGGCATAATTTAACATGTTGATAAATCCATTCATTAGTCTGTTACGTAAAAGCTCAACCAATCATTTGCCTGGGGGAATATAAATATATGAACTATACAGTCCCATTAAAATTCCTGAGTTACTTTTTTTTTTGTGTGCCAGGAGATCAAATTTTCTCCAATCTAGTTGGGATTAATACTGAAGCTGTCATTTTTTATTAAAAGGCCAGAGTTCTGAGTGGATCTGAATTATTAAATAATGATAAGACACTGTCAGCCTTTATGCACTGCAGTGGCAGATTTACAGGAGTAGACTTTGTTTCAGGACTATTTAATAAATTAATTTATTCTTTCTTCCACTCAACTTTTGAGGTTCCTGTCCAATGCCATGTGAGTTACTCCTATACACACATCTTTGCATATAAATCCAGCTGTGACTCAGTTGATAGTGCCCAGGTCTTTCTCTGAGTCAGATAGCTGTGGCTTCACGCCCCATTTCCAAATACTTCAGTACAAAAATCAAAAATCTGTTATGTTGCTCAGGTGGAGTATTAATTGGGTGTTGTACTCTCAGACAATGCATGTCAAATGA
The DNA here is from genome assembly GCF_030144855.1 of Hypanus sabinus. Classification (NCBI taxonomy): domain Eukaryota; kingdom Metazoa; phylum Chordata; class Chondrichthyes; order Myliobatiformes; family Dasyatidae; genus Hypanus; species Hypanus sabinus. The sequence goes on along the minus strand of NC_082738.1, from coordinate 38,939,262 downwards.
GGCTTTGAATCAATGGAAACTTCTCAAAGACAGAAATTTGAAGGAGAGTAGTAAAGCCAAGGTTTATTTCACCATATCACTAAAACAGAATATGCTTCTTCACTCAGAGAACAAGCTGCCATCAGAAGTAGTGGATGCAGATTTAATTTCAAAATTTAAGCGAAATTTGGATTGGTACATGGTTGGGAGGGCTATGGTGTAGGTGCTAGGCAGAATAATAGTTTGGCACAGACTAGGTGGGCCAAATGGTCTGTTTCAGTGTTGTAATGCTCTTTAACTCTATTTGGACATTTAAAAAATCATCATTTGTGTGAATTTGTTGCTCATGATTTCCATGTTTCCTATATTACAAACATTTTTCATTGTCAAAACAAAAGTGCAAACCATATAGATATATACTTCCCTTTTCCTTTTTCAATCATGATTATCTTGTGCATGGACTTGTAGTTTTGTCTAAGTTACCTCAAATGCACAGTGAGGAACCTTTGTAAGACCAACCCTTTCTGTTGTTGTAGCAACCCTCACGATACACATTAAGAGCAACCCTGGATTTGTACAGCTTGGCACATCCAGATCAAGTTACACAAAAAAACATACTCAATAGAAGTTTACAATTTCCCACCAAAAGCATAAACTAGTGAGTTTAGCCACAAGTTGAAAGTCTCCATATTTGTCAAGCTACTTCTTTTTATTGCATTTTCAAAAATGTAAATCTTTACATTTCATTAAGCTTTTACACATATAAATATACACTTTTATGAAGTTATTGTACACTAATACTGTAGGTCCATGTAAACAAGTCAACGTAAGTTTGGTTGATAACATTCTTGCACTTGAATCAACAGGTTTTCAGCCTGAACCCCAGTCCAGAGACTTAAGCACTTAACTTAATTGACAATTTTGTGTAGTACTAAGGACGTTTTACAGTGTTGGTGGAGTCATCTACAAGATGTACCTCCACCTGCCCGTTCAAGTATAAAAATAAAAGTTCCCATGCAAAATTGGACAAAATGTTTGATTCTGTCACTTTCTTGACAGATGAATCAAGCTATTTTTAATAAAAGAAGAAATGTGGCGAGAATTAGAAAGTGGAAAATGAGCAGTCCAACAACTGTGCAAGGGGAATCTTTCCAATTTGCCTGTGATCATGTACTGGCATAATTAATTATTGATGCCGACAGGGTTATTAAACATATATACTTTGCTGTGCAACCTTCATGAATAGATTGACTTGTCTATTGACTCCCAAGCATACCAGTGTGTTGTGTGGTCACACAAAGCAAGAAAGCTGCTGCATTGCTAATTAAACTCATCTGTACTATTGTCCTTACCGAAGTGAATACTCTGTAAAAGCCATACCTTGTTAACTTTTTAATGTGTTCTCGAAGAGAGTGGAAGAGAAAGGGACAGCTCTGCATTCAGTATTTGCTCAGCATTGATTGAATTTTATTTCATTGGAAGTATATTTATTACACGTTTTTCTCTTTTGCTGGGGCAAATCTTAACCCTCCAGATTTCCCTCGTGAAATTTTGTTTCTTGGTCAGATAAAAGTATACTGTATATCAGGATCCCCTTAATGCCACCAAGCTTCCGCTGGCTATCAAATAGTTGTTTACTTTTATTGTACTGTATATTCTTCTCATTTTATTCTCCCCACATTCCCATCAATTCCCCCAACATTCTCCCACTCATTTATACACTAGCACTGGACTTCAGTGGCCAATTGACCAACAACATACACATCTCTGGGATGTAGGACGTAACACATGTAATCACAAAGAGAACGTGTAAGTCATGGCTCTACAAACTATGCCATTGAGCTACCCCAAGTGACAATAGCCTTAAATATTGACGCATTTCTTGCCTTTCAGAAATCTTTGTATCTGATCCCAGTACTACTATCTCACCGGAATCACAATGATAGGGGAGATAGGGCAGTATTTCTCCCCCTCCTCACCCAGTTTTAAACAACCCTTTCCAAAACATAAAAATAAAGATTAGCTTTGCTTTGTTGCAGGTACATCAAAACATATAGAGAAATGTATCATTTGCTTCAATGACCAGGAAAGTCTGAGGATGTGCTGAGGGCAGCTGTACTTCCTGTGACAACATAGCATGCTCACAACTCACTAACCCTAATCCATGTGTCTTTAGAATGTGAAAGGAAACTGGAGCACCCAGGGGAAACCCACATGGTCAATGGCAGAACGTACAAACTCTTTACAGATAGCAGCAGGATTGAATCTAGATCACTGGCGCTGTAAAGCGTGGTGCTAACTGCTACCCTACCGTTGCTGATCAACAATTTGAGGGCATTGGGATGGGTGCTCAAACATGACTGTCTGCCTGTCTACCCTGTTTCCCAGCAAAAGACTCATTTAGTGAAAGCGTGGCTGTGCCGTAGCAGAAAAACAATTGGCAGCATTCTTAACATGCATACAGTGCCTTGAAAAAGTATTCAGTCCCCACAACTATTTTCACTTTTTACTGTCTCGCTTTCTAAATTTAAAATGTATTGAAGTAGGACTTCTTTGAGCTAATTTACAAAACATTGTGTATCATGTAAAATCAAAAGAAAAGCTCTAAAACCTGTCAACAATTTACTAAAAATTAAAAGCCAAAATTATGAGGCTGAAAAAGTATTCATCCCGTTTGTAATTAGTACGCTAACTTTCCTGAGGTGCTATACTGTATATTACTGTACCAACTCACCCAATTTGTTGATATAGAAAATTGGACCAATCACCTGTTTCCAATTAATTCATAAGAATAAATACCCCTTCCTTCTGTAAGATCCAACAATATGGTAGATTTTCAACAGACTAAACTAAAATGAAGACAAAAGAGCATTCAAGACAGGTCAGAGAAATGATAATAGAGAAGCACAAATCTGGGAAAGGGTACAAGACACTGAACATACCTTCGGAGCTCAGTGCAGTCTATCATGAAAAAGTGGAAAAAATATTAAACCACACTGCTTAGGTCAGGCCACCCCTCTAAACTTATTCACTGGAGAAGAATGGCACATGTAAGAGAGGCTACTGTGACACCAACAGACACACTGAGTGAGCTGCAGAAGTCGGTGACTGCAACTGGAGATGGAGTTCACGGCTCCAAAATCTCCAAGGCCTTGCACAAACAGTGTATTTATGTAAGAGTGGCAAGGAAGAAGCCCTGGCTAAAAAAATATATTTTTGCTCGTTATGACTTTGCAAAGTGTCACTTAGAAGATTCAGTAAAGATGTGGAAGAAGGTCTTGTGGTCGGATGAGACTAAAGTGGAACTTTTTGGCCTCAACACTAAGTGGTACGTGTAATGTAAAGCTACCAGCCAGGCAACACCACCCCTGTAAAGTACGGTGGAGGTAGCATCATGCTGTGGGGATACTTTTCAGTATCAGGAAATGAAAATCTGGTCAGCATTGATGGGAAGATGAATGCTGCTAAATACTAAGAGATCCTGGATAAAAACCTGCTGGCCTCTGCCAGAAAACTTAAACTGAGGAGGAAGTTTGTCTTTCAGCAGGTTAGTGACCCAAAGCGCACTGCTGGAGCAACCGTGGAGCGGCTTCAAATGAAGAAAATTGATGTCCTTGAGTGGTCCAGTCAGAGTCCTGACCTTAACCCAATCGAACATCTTTGACAAGATCTCAAGATTGCTGTCCACAGCTGTTCTCCAACTAATCTGGCACAGTCAGAGCAATTTCACAAGGCAGAATGGGTAAATCGTGCACCATTATGTTGTGCAAAGGTAATAGAGACATCTAAAAAGACTACTAGCTGTAGTAGTTGTGAGAGGTGGTTCAACTAAGTACTGAGCAAAGAGGGATAAATATTTTTGAACTAAAATTCTCAATTAAATTGATCAAAATCCCAGGTTGTAACATTCATTTATGTGAACAAAGGGTTGGGGGCTGAATGCTTTTACAAGACACTGTATATTGAGATTATTATGTCCAAGTAAATTAAAAGACATAACCTGATGAAAGCACTGAGAAAAATAGGCTTTTTACATGCAGAGGTGGATGTTGCACAAGGTAAAGAGAGTTTGCAGCCAGCCAAAAGCCTTTTGAATGAAATATTTTGAATGTTCATACTGTGGCTACATAGTGGAAAAGAATGAATCCAATATGCCTAATGCAAAGTGGCAAGTGATCCTTTCTTCCTCCTGGTGCCTCCGTTCTCTGATTCAGTATTCCAGTCATTTTCTCTGCTTCTGGAACTGAGATAATGTTGAAATAAAATCAAACATTCAGTGCCTCGGGCTGTAGATGGATTCAGTAATTGATGTAATGAGACTTGTCAGGCTTATTGAAGGCAGTCATTAGTGAGCCTGGATGTCTGCACTCACTGCTCCGTCACACAATAAGAAATTCCCCATTCTTCACAGGAGCAAATGAGCGATCTTACTGAAGAACCTTGTGGATGGTTCACCCCGAACAAAGAATTTGTTGGGCCAGCTGAGGGGTTGATGATAGGTTTAACTGACCTTAATATTACTATCAATTTAAGGAAAAAAGAAGGGTCAGCCTGTGTGTCTGTGGATATTTATATGTTATTTTATACATGACCTTCGACAGCCCAGAATCAGATTGAGGCCCCCTGCTATGGCAGGGGTTCTCTATATTCCACTGAGCTTGGTGAAATATTTATTATACTTAAGCTCTTTCATTTCTTTTAAACCCTTAAGCTATGTGAAAAAATCACAGGCCACGCCACCCTTTTAAGAAATCAAATGAATATTTTGTTTGTAACAGTGATTTACACACTTGTACAACACTTTCAAGTACAAAGGCTATTTTGTTCTTCTAATCTCTACACCAACAATTTTCTGTTTGTTTTTTATGGCACCAGATTTAATTTGCCCAGAGCAGAGGACCCCTGTCCCCTGGGGAGAAGGACTGTTGTAGGAGGCTGGAGAGGGAGATATATCAAATGCAGTTTCCACTCTCAGCTTCTAACCTGCTGACTCCTGTTGGCAAGCCTCAAATAAGAGCACTTCAAGTTTAAATGTAAAGCCCACCACTGTTAAATAGGTTGCCCACATGTTGTTCGAGGTTCAAATGTAAAGAAAAGCCATTATAGAGCTCAATAGCTTCCAGGTCAAAGCCTGTTTGATTGGCATCCAATTCACGCCTTGGATATACGCTTCCTTTGTTACTGGTACATTGTGGCTGCGTGTTTACAGAATGCACTACTATTGCTCACATAGATTATTCCAACAGCACCTCCAAAATCTGCAACCACTTCTGCCAAGAAGGATAAGGAAGCAAAACCACCTGAAATTCCTCTCTAAATCAGAAACCTTCCTCATTTGGAAATGTTTTCTATTAATTCCTGGTTTAAATCCTTGTATTCCCCCCCCCCCCCAATCAAAATAGTGTGAACACCTTCTCCAGAAGGATAACAAGCAGTCCAAGAAGGTGATTTGTCACCCCCCTCCTTCTCAGGAGCAGTGATGAACAAGCACTGTAAACTGTCTTTACCAGTCCACATTTTAGCTTGAATCAGTATCCTTCAAGTTAAGTACAGTGGATCTTGGAAATTCTTGATCATTGAAATATCCGCAAGATTCTTCTGCGAGGATCTCTTTCTTGAAGAGAGGGGAATGTCTTTTTCTTGATCGAAAGACTTTTAATGTTTGTCTTCAAGAGTGGAAAAGAAATCAATTGCAGGGGAAATACTGGGAAAAAGTGATAAATTAAAAACAACTAGGCATGATTTTTTCCAGAATCCAAACTCAGACATGCTCTGTACATGTCAGTATTACAGAATTAATCCACGTGTGTAATCCTGACTCCGAGTAGAATGTGTTTGGAATCTCAAACCATTTACTTTTAATTTGTTGGCATTGTCTGAACAGATGACGCAAACTGAGTGGTGTGCAGGTCAGCTTTAAACAAGCTGTTATAGACAAACATCACAAAGTTTTAAAGTTGATTTCTTCTGTATTGTGAATCCTCTCCTATTACTCCTTGGTTTTGTCTTCTCTCTGTTGCCAAAAGTCCAAAAGGTGATTTACAGGCTCTGGTTTGTCATGCATGGATTACATGGATTAGGTTTGAAGAGTGCTCTTTTACAGTTGTATCTTTGTGAGGATATTTTACCATTTTAACAATGTAAAAGGGGTTAGAATTTTGAGCTGCTTTCAGAGTAACATAAACTATGTAGTTTTTTTCCCCCTCAACCCCAGTTAGTTTAGCTAAATGCTGCCAAACAGAAATGATGACAGCAGAGCTAGTTGATTGTGAATTCAATAATTTGTTGCTTCCCCAGTGTTGCAGTATCATTTAAACAAAATCAGAATCTAGATTCCTCATTTAGTTTCAATATTCGTCCTTGGAGTGCTTTGAAGGCTTGGTACATACTCATACTATAGTAGCTGAAAAAACCTATCAGTGTTCAGAGTTAAGTGAATAAGACAGGGGTCAAACACTCAATAATAGTCAACCCAATTTGCTGTGTATATGTGTATTGTAACTGGCAGATCATCTAAAGGTGTATGTAAAATTGCAAGGCAATACCAATCCAGGGCATGACTGTATGAAAAACATTAATGTGCAGTATAGTTTATTCCTGTGTTTAGAAAAATTTCTTGTATTTTAACAAGTCTCTTCACTTTCCCAAAGTGTTGCTTCGTATGTGAAAGGAGACCCGTTGTAAGCTCCCATAAATAGCTAAATAAATGAGCAGATAATTTAGTGATGTTGGTTGATGGAAAAATGTTGATTAGGACAGTGGGAGTTCTCCCCTGATCTTTTTCAAAATAATGTCATGGAACACCTTGCGAAGGTGAATATGGGAGGGAATACAGGGACTCAATTTAACATCCAAAAGACACCCCTGACAGTTCCATTCCTCACTGCTGCAATGAGGTATCAGTCCCTGGAATAGGACATCATGAGTTCTAATACTAAGTAGAACTTCAGTTCAAGAAGGCATGGTTCTTCATTTCCACTGCATGTATGAATGAATAAACTAGAAACATTATTTTCAAATGGAGATGGATGAGACTGCAGATGTTGGAATATGGAGAAGAAAGATACAAGCATTTTGCTTAATATTATTGCAGAAACTGCTTACCATTATTTATGCTGCCTGCATTTTGAAAAATCTTATAACTAAATATTTGTGTAGCTGTGTTGTGCTATATCACTTTTGTCATATTGGTATTACTTTCCAATGCAATTTACTCATTCTTGTGCCAGAAAGGTTTTAAGTGCTGTGTTTTATTTGACTTATGAGGAATAGACCAAATGTATTCATGGGCAGTGATCAATTTCATTGCTCATTCTAGTCTGGACCACTGATGCCAATTGCTTAGACCACAAGGCCTGCTACTGGCTTTATGTTAGTGCTTGAGCATGAGTCAGGAGAAAAAAAAATGTAAGTGTAACATGTCCACAAAATAGTTCATGCACAGCACTTCACAACGCCAGCGATCAGCAATTGGGGTTCAATTCCTGCCGTTGTCTGTAAGGAGGTTGGATGTTCTCTCCATGACCGCATGGGTTTCCTCTGGGTGCTCTGATTTCCTCCCACATGCCGAAGATGTACAGGTTGGGTTCAGTAATTCATGGGCATGCTACAGTGCCTTGTAAAAGTATTCAGCCCCCAACCTGTAGTTCACATCAATGAGTATTACAACCAGGGATATTGATCAACTTAACTGAGAAACTCTATTTGTGAATCACATGCTCCTTTTTTCACAGTAGAGCCCAAAAACAGAAAATTGCAAAGCCAGAGAAACTACAAATTAAAATACTGAAGTGTAAGCAGTTCAAAAGTATTCATCCCCTTTTGCTCATACTTAGCTGAACTACCTCTTGCAGTTATTACAGCCAGTAGTCTTTTTGGATAAGTCTCTATTAGCTTTCCACAACTTGATGGAGCAAGATTTGCCCATTCCTCCTTGCAAAATTGCTTAAGCTGTGCCAGGTTGGTTGGGTGGACAGTAATCTTGAGGTCTTGCCAGAGTTGTTTGATTGGGTTAAGGTCAGGACTCTGACTGGGCCACTCAAGGACATCAATTTTCTTCATTTGAAGCCGCTCCATGGTTGCTCTGGCAGTGCAGTGTGCATTGGGTCACTCTCCTGCTGAAAGTCTTAATTTCCTCCATAGTTAAAACTTTCTGACAGAGGCTAGAAGGTTTTATCCAGGATCTCCTTGTATTTAGCAGCATTCATCTTCCCATCAATCCTGACCAGATTTCCAGTCCTTGCTGCTGAAAAGCATCCCCACAGCGTAATACTACCTCCACCATAGCTTACAGAAGGGATGGTGTTATCTCGCTGATGCTCAGTATTAGATTTACACCACACACACCACTTAATGTTGAGACCAATAAGTTCCATTTTATTCTCATCAGTCAACATCTTTGCAGTATCTTCTAAGGACACTTTGCAAAGTCTTTACAGGCAAAGATGTGCTTTTTTTAAGCTAGGGCTTCTACCTTGTCACTTTGCTATAAATACCCTTTTTGTGCAAGGCCTTGGAGATTGTGGAGCTGTGAACTCCATCTCCAGTTGCAGCCACTGACTTCTACAGCTCACTCAGAGTGTCTGTTGGTGTCACAGTAGCCTCTCTTACATGTGCCATTCTTCTCCAGTGAATATGTTTAGAGAGGCAGCCTGATCGAGGCAGTTTCACTGTGGACTGCACTGAGCCCCGAGGTATATCCTGTGCCTTTGAGATGGTCTTAGATCCTCCCCCAGATCTATTATCATTTCTCTGAATTGTCTTGAATGCTTTTTTGTCTTCATTTTGGTTTGGGCTGTTGAAAATCTGCCATGCCGTTGAACTTTACAGAGGGAGGGGTGTTTATTCTTATGAATTAATTGAAAACGGGTGATTCTCCAATATTCTACATCAACAAATTGTGTGAGTTGGTAAGTTATTATGTACTACTGCTCCTGAGGAAAGTTAGCATAGTAATTACAAAGAGCATGAATACTTCTTCAACTTCACAATTTTGGTTTTTAATTTTTCGTAAATCGTTGACAAGTTTTGGAAATTTTCGTTTGATTTGACGTGATGCACAATGTTTTGTAGATTAGCTCAAAAAAGTTCTACTTCACTATAATTAAAATTTAGAAAATGAGATGGTAAAATGTGAAAATAGTTGTGGGAGCTGAATACTTTCTCAATACTCTGTACGTTGGCATCTGAAGCGTGGTGGCACTTGTGGGCTCCCCCCACCACATCTTCAGACTGCATTGGCCCTTGATGCATTTCACTGCATGTTTCGATGTACATGTGGCAAATAAAGCTAATCCTAATCTTTGTTGTGGCTGGTGATGCTGTAACTTCCAGTGATGTCTCCCATTATCTTGTCCTATCCTTGTCCCTCCACTTACATAGTGCAGAATCCTGCCCACCTAAATCAAGCACTAAGCTCACAGGGCACTTTGAAGATATAACCAGATTCAGATTCTGTTATATTTTGCTTGTATCCTTGAGCTTCAACTCATCTGATGCTGACGCCCTTACACAACTGGGGTTGTCCCCTGTTACCTCATTCCCAGGTATCTGTTGTCTGTATCAGGTTATTTACATCAATATGGCATGCTGAGACATCTATGATTTATATAAGGATAGGAGTGAGACAACTGATCTTGCTTAAAGTGAGATTCTAATTACTGTGCATGACATGACTTGTTATCTTCTTTGATGAATATGTGGAAGAATAAAACACTGGTGAGTATCACTATGCTCAGATATGCCTTTGCCTGAGTGGTATAATTCAATTTTCAGTCACACTGCAGAGGATTTCTGGTAAATGAAAGCTACCACTGAGGATGTTAAATGGATGTTGTACAGCTGACAGCAAGTTAGTGGACTGAAGGGAGAGTTAGTGAAATAATTAAGAGTGATTGAGACTATTTAAAACTTATTCAATTATATCTGCACTTACCCTGGTCATGTGAACTCTATCTGTCCATGTGATTGACAAAAAAGGAATGGCCTGTCACCTGACAGGGTTAAGTTAATAGAAAGTGATTAATAAAAATTTGCATTAAGTATTCTGTTGTCTAGAATAGTGTTTGAAAAGGGCATCCCATATGTTGCCAAGACTGCTATTATGGTGCAGGGAGTAGGGAATCTGTTTTCCAAAGTTGTGTTGCATATACAGCTGCATCCTGAGGATTGTATTAATGTTGCCCTTGATCATGTTTGCCTTAAACAAGTTAGAATAAATAAACTGTTTCCAATGGCTGAAGGGTTTAACAACTTTGAAGGAAAATGTTCTTATGCACTGAGTTATTATGATGAAAATAGACTTGGAAAGAATTTGGATAAATACCTGAAGAGAAAAAGATTGCAGCCATACTAGGACAGAGTAGGGCCACTGGGATTAACTGAATTATTCTTATTGATACAGATTCTTCTCTGCTGTACTATTGGCTTTCATGCACTTAATATTAGAAAGGTGTGAAATATCAACAGATAGTTTTAATTTATTTCTTGCGGTCATCAGACTGAATATATTGTGGCATCACCCTTTTGTGCTACAGATCAAGAAAGTTTTCATAACTTATCAATTTTGGATCGGTGTTAAAAGCAGTCATTGGTCTGGGCATCAGTCCAGAGTCTAGTCTGGCACTTCAATGCAGTACTGAGGAATTGTCTCCTTCAGGGTAAGTCATTAACCCAAGGTCCAGACTGCCTTCTAAACTGGTCATTACAGGTCCCACTACAGCATTAGAGAAGAAGGCACTTTTTAATGATTTCCTAGATAACACTTAACCCTCAACCAGCACCTTAAACACAAGATCGTGGTCATTTATTTCAGTTCTCTTTTGTGAGACTTGCTGTTTGCAAATTTGCTGCCTACACCAGAATATTGACTGAAATTCAAACTGTACTGTGAAATAATTTGGAACAACCAGGCATTATGAAATAATTGGGCACCACAGTAACATTGTGTGCTATTACAGCAGAGTGTTCCAAAATTTGGAGTTCAATTCCACAGTGTTCTGTATGGAGTCTGTACATCCTCTCCTGTGGAATGCGTGGGTTTTCTCCGGGTGCTTCGGTTTCCTCCCACAGCCCAAAGATGTACCAGTTATTAGGTTAATTGTTCATTGTAACTTGTCCTATGATTAGGCTAAGGTCAAATTAGGGGATGCTGGGCAGCTTGGGCTGGAAGGGCCTATTCTGCGCTGTATCTCTAAAATTAAAACAAAATGAAAAACAATGCACGTTGTATTACCTTACCTTTTTTGTGACTTATGGCTATTTTTATGTTTTGCACTGTTTTGCTGCCACAAAACAACAATTCACAACTTATGACAGAGATAATAAACCTGATTCTGATTCTTTCTGTGAACTAGTGTCAGTGAAGTGAAATTTGGAAATTTTCATAAATCATTTCTGCTGGTTCTGTGTAACACACATACTAGTAAAAGTCATTGTTTTGTCACACTTGAGTTAAATTTGTAGGGAGGCTTTAAGGCTGCACTTTTGTGTTTGCTTTTGTACGTATAGTTGGACAGGGCATCAGTATGAAGCAACTAGGGAAATACCTTCCACTCATGATTATGTATTGGTAACAGAATGCAAGATTAGCCCAGTGGCAACATTTAGCTCTTTTGCCCAATGGCCTCCGTCAGTCCCCTGTAGTAGAGTGGTGACAGGAAGGCCACTGGTTTTTATCCTTTTGTTATTAGTGGGTTCTGGATACGTTGAATATTTCTTCTGAAACTCCTTTGTATGGTTCACGATGAGTTGGATTAATGACATCCTTTGAACCAAAGGGCACAGATAGTGAGAAGCACAAAGGCCTAAATATTTGATTGGGGTACTGATTGAATAGTGCATTACAATAGTATGAAATACATAAAAGGAAGGGGTGAAAGGTAGATTGATGAGAAAGCAGTGGAACAGAGAATCAAGTTAAATATTATTCAGGACATTTCAAGTTAAAAAGAAAGATTTAAAAAACATTGATCCAACAAAGAATTTCAGTCTTTTCCCCTTCAAATACTTTTCTTTTCTCTCTTTTATATTTTATGAAAAATCTGGGATGTGTTTGAGGATAAAAGTCATCGTCTCCATGCTTTTGTCCATCCCCATGATGAATGGTAAACTGGTTTAGCTTTATTTTTTTCTTTCTTTGTATGATTAATGGCCACTATTCATTGTTGTCACTGCACTGTCCCTTGCGTTGGGCCTGTATGAGTAATGAGAAGGGGGTAAGGAGGATTTGGATAAGCGAGATTTACTGCTTAAAGTATTTCGTCAACAATGACCAACTGAAGTTGAAATTTTTTCTTATTCTTATTTTCCTTTTAACTAAGAAATGCTAATAATTAGTGTGTATGTCAAATTTTGTAATTAGTTTCAAATTATTCCCGTCATATTTAACCAGAAATTTTAGGCTGTTGGACTTTGTGTGTGTAAACCATCTTGGTTGTGCATCCCAATAGATGGAGAAGCCTGCGTTGCAATCTTAGGTCAACCTCAGTGCCAAACACTGGAGTGACCCTATTGCGCGTGATACTGAACCCACTGTTGTCTGGGAAACTGAGTAAAGCTGCAGTGGTGGACTAATTCTGCTGATCACATTATGCCTTTAATGGTGCCCTGAAGGATTACTCATTTTCCTGTGGGTTTTGATAACAAACAATATTGAAGCTTTCTTCAGCCTTGTTGATGAGCAGTGAAATAGCCCCATTGGTGATCTCGCACACACTGAGGTATCATTTACCGACACAGCCTGTGTTATTTGACCTTCACTACATTGGGAGTGGCAATCCCAGATTTTAGCCAAGGTGGCTGTATCTGTATATTTTTATCTAGAATATTCCTTTATTTTATTTCATTCTTAAAATAAATAATTGTTTAGCAATTTTAACTTAGGATAAACTGCACAAACAAATGGAAGATTCTATGGTGCAGGAGCTAAAGTTTTGACAGACAACTTTAGTTATCTGATTTACTTAAGATATTGATTTATTTCATAACTTATATCATCATTTTTAATTACCTTTTGGTAACTCTGTTGTATTCTCCCTTCTTGACCCAAAAACTACCTGTGACTGATTGGTGAATACAATGTGAAACTTTAATTTATTGGTATGTTACTGAATCTCATGTACCTATACCTCTGTAGTATTCCATGAGCATCAATTTAAATTGTGCATCTACTCTGAAAGTAGTTATGGCTCTTAAAATTTATATATTTATCAATTGTCAGTGATTATGTTTTTATTTCTTGTATTGAAGGCAGGGGCAGCATTGTTGTTAGAGTATGAGTGGAGTTATCCATTTGGTTGGGACAGAAAGTGTTGTGCTACTGGTGCAAGCGTGTGGCTAACACCTATAGTATATTGTTTGCAGAAAAATGAAATATAAACACGTTGCACACATGGCCATTTCAAATTAGTATCCCTACTCCTAGTCCCCAATAATATGATATTGTGCAGTTTCTACTGTTGTCTCCATTCCATTGCTGTTATGTTTGTGGTTTGTTGGAAGAGAAAGCAAACAAAAGTAAGTTTTGTCCAATCTGTTCAGTTATATTTAACTTCTAGTCCTTTGTGGTCTAGAAATTTATTTGGTTTCCAAAGTCAAAGATACTGTATCTAGCAAAATCTTTCATTGTATGATTGATAAATCAGTGTGAATGGGAGTACTGGCAATTGCTGTGGTTACTATTTTACATTCTTCTTAAAGAGTTAATCAAAGTTTCTTGAGCAATTTATTTATCCCCTTCCCCCACCAATACTCAATAGTCATGTTTCATTCAAATACAGAATTGCATCGCAAAGTAACTTCTCTGGAGAGAGCTGAGTAAATCTAATTAACTTAATTAGTTCAGCACAACATCATGGGCCAAAAGGTCTGTTCCTGTGCTGTACTCTCCTGTGTTTTTGACGTATGTATGAATATTGCTATTTCTAGGCCACATGAGAAGCACCATTGTTCCCAGCAGGAATTTGCCAGTTCCATAATTTCTACCATATACGTTGAATATAGAGGTGTACTGGATCTTTTAATCCAGTTTAATTTGAATCAAAATGATAGCTTGTTTTCAGCATACCTGTTCTGGGTGATTTAGGATTTTCTCTATTCTTCACCACTCCACATCCCCCTTCAGTAAGAGAACAGTTACACAAATAAAAAAAGCCTTCATTTAAAAAAACAAAGGATGAAATTTTGACAGTCTTTAGCCCCATATTATTTTTAATGTCACTATTAATTTTGTATGTTCACAAGTTCCATAATGAGATTTTCAAAGAGTATTTTTCATCTGGGCATTTGCTATTGAGATATAAAGAGCTGCAGGACGATTACCCATCACAGGCCTCCCATTCACAAGGCCAGCCAATTCTGAAGAAACTGTGGCAAGCGGTGGGAGATTTTCTTTCCCCCTAGCTTGCAAATACATTAGGAACCCCATAGACCCTGTTCAAATGGTAATTTAAAGTCACAGCTTCTGCCTGACAAGCACCTTTTAAACAGAAAACATGCTAATCGCTCTTCTCAGCAGTGAACATGACAATCCCTCTGATATCAGTGGGATGTTTGCACTCTTTTACTGCATAAACTATGTAAATCAATGATTAGTTTCTTACATTGTCCTCAAGTTAATGCCAAGAACGTTTTTTTTATTTTCTTCTGTAATTTTGCTTACTGTGTTCTTGTTTTGGACACCTAGCCATTAACTTGATTGTATTCCAAATCTGATTCAGACGATTTATGCCAAGACAGAATACAGCTGCAAAATGATTCTGTTTCATCTTCTGAACACAGAATTTTTGTGATATTAGTCCATGTAGAAAAACAGTGAAAGTACCGCTTCTCTATTTGACAAACAGTATGGAAGCACAAATTCCCCATTGCCAAAAGAATTAGCTGCAAATAGCAGCCCTTGCCACTATTTCTTTCTTACTGTGATATTTTTGTTGACAGCAACATGGTGAAGAACCATCCTTTGAGACATGCCTTGTGTCATCTTAGGGAGTGGTAAATCTTTAAGCTAGCAAGTTTTTAATGAAGATGAGGCACCTTCCAAATGCAGTCGTAAATGCAGCACCCATTTCCATTAACTGCATATAACTCCATGTTAAGGGTGGAAATGGTCTTTCAGCAATACTGCTATACAATTAGAATCTACTCATTATCTGAGATAACTGTTATCTTTCTATTTCTATTAGGAGCACTTGAAATTTAGCTCGTAGCTTCTCAGTGTCCTGACTGAATACCAGAGGTGATTGCTGTCCCATTATTCTGGTCTTGTTACGTTGCACTAGATTCAGATTCATTTATTTATCACATATACATCAAAACATACAGTGAATGCATCATTTGCATTAACAATCAACGCACTCAAGGATTTGCTGGGGGCAGCCCGCAAGTGTCGCCACGTATTTCAGTGCCAGTGTAGCATGCCCACAATGTTCAGCAGAACAGAACAAGCCTTTTTCCTACCCTCTGACCCATCAAACCCCGCACAGACTGTGGGCCTGCAGTCCATGGCCCTGGACATGGCTTCAGAGCAGCTCATTGCTGTTGTGGCTGGGGGCAAAGGACACGTTTTTCCGAAAGAATGCTACAGGCTGTTGAATGTATCCCATATCAAAAAAAAAGGAAGAATGATTATGAAGAAAACTTGAGGGAAAGCAATCTTGGCAGTTTGCACAAACCCAATTTCATTCGGTGCAACATTTCTTTCAGACTGATATTATTAATTGCAAGGAAGTGGTTGTTTCACACTTCATCTTAAATTAGATTGAGCTCCTTAGTAGATATCGTTGGCATACCTTAACCATCAGAATCAGGTTTTATTATCACTGACATATGTTGGGAAATGTGTTGTTTTGTGGCAGCAGTACAGTGCAATTCATAAAAATTACTATAAGCTGCAAAAAATAAAAAAATAGTGTGAAAGAGGAATAGCGAGGCAGTGTTGGTAGACCATGGGTGGAGCAGGATGCTCAGACTCTCCTACGCCTGCAAGTATGTAAATTCCGGGGAGATACAAAAATAAAGGATTCAGCCATATGATGAATGCCTTTGACATGATGCAGTCAGGAACCGCTCTCTTCAGAGGTTTCATAGAGTCAGTCACTCCAGATAGTAATATCAACTTGTTACACTCACGACATAAAAGTTGTAAACACCTTTTACAACTTATATATTACTGACTGAAGTGGTCAAAGCTAAGCAATGTTGAAGTGATTTAAAAAATGAATAATTAAAGAATGTTACTCTGCTTTGTTTTAGGAAATTCAATAAGGCGTTCTTAGTTGAGAATAACAAATATCCCAAGGATGGTTAAATTACAGTACCATTTTGAAAAGTAAAACTACGAATATCTTGTGGCTATTATCTGAATGTCTGCAAGCAAATTAGAGTTTTCATCTTTCTTGTGCTCGTGTTTTTATTTTAGAAATGGTGGTCAGAGTCTCTGTGGACAAATATCCAATGCAGTGTTTACCCTATAGAAGGAACTTAAAAATTTATAAGGCTGTATTGACTTCTATTTTTACACTTAAGGGTTTACTCCCACTCCCAGACATGTAACATAGTCTCTAATAACAGTACGATCATTCTACAAAATTATCATAAGTCAATATATTAGTATTTTTCTCCCAAGGCGCAAATACATCGTCCAACCTACTCACATTCTGTGTGACAGTTACACTTTTTTCTGAATCAGAAGATTTTGGGTTCAGGTTTAACAAACAATCTCGGAGTACACCGCATTGTTAACAGAGACAGATGTACGTAAACTCCTTGAAAATTTTGAAGAACAGTGGATAAGATCTTCACCATGTTTCATTGACATTTGAACAATCTTGCTGTGCAAGATATTAGCTTAAGTTGGATGCATTACAATTGTGAATGCACCATTGGGATGCCCTGGGGTTCTGAAAGGATTCAAATGCATGTTTATCCCTGTACCTTTGATTTCATTCTTTGCATGCCTCTGTCATTGTGTCCTCTTAAAATCTTAAAGCTTTCATGTGAATAATGGAAAATGTAATAACTGTTCATTCACCTTGATCTCTAGTTTCTCACTAATGCAATCATGATGTCTTCAGTTTTGAACTTTGGCTTTCCATTTAGGTTTGTCAGCTTTCTGTAAAAAGTAACTATAATGTATGATATATTCTGCCTGAAGAACCTTTAACTTTAAACACAACCAACATGTTATCAACTTTGACATTGCATTCAATTTAAACTCTCAACTCAGTACACTTACCACTGCATCAGCAGACCTAACTAGTCAAACACAAACAGGTACAGTTGAAAACAGAACCACATGCATCTTCAATCACAACTGTGCCAATTGCATTCCCAGAATAGTGCAGAGTAGTAGTAGTAATATTTTATGTTCTCAATATTTTATGCAGCCATTTAATACTTCTTGATAAAATCAGGTTATTTTACTGCAAAATTCTGAATGTAGAAATGCTAGGAGGTGTGTGAGATGCAGTGGGGGGGGGGAACTTTAGTTCTCCATATATTGTTTAAAAGAAAATAACTTTATAAACCTCCCAGTTTGTGCTCCCACATTAACAAAGCAGTTCCAGTCTCCAATATTCCTTTCCAGACCTTGTGTTAATTTTATTTTTTTAAACTGCTGCGTGAAAATTATAAATGACCCGTCAGAAAAGCTATTTATTATCTTTTGTATGGATTGTCCAAAGTGTAAAGTCCCATCAGCTTCTTGTTATCCTTGTTTCTGCGCTCCCCCCGTTGCTGGCTGCAGGAGTCCTCGCTGTCTCTGGTTTGATTGACAGGAATATTTGCAGCACTGAGAGAGAGAGAAAAGGAAGAGATTGAGAGGGGCTGAATGTGATGTCAGAATGGCGAAGGGTCATTTGAAGGTTAGCTGCCAGGGAAAGGGTTCAGTGAGAGTTCAGGCGCATATATTAAGCAAATGAATCCTTTTAACCCAGTGACAGAGAGGGAGGGAGGAGAGATACCAGCAGAGAGCACCAAGGCATCTTACCTAACATCGGAGGGAAGGGGACACGACTGCAAATACGGTTTAAACTTGAGTCTTTTACTTCGTCAAGACTAACCCAGGCATTTGAAGAAGCATTTTAAAAAGTTGCATCGAGACTCCGAGGCCGTCGAGAGAAGCGAAGCTGTGGAATCGGTGATATTATTCTGATTAAGCAAGGCTGCGCCTCCCTTTTTGGGCTTGGTCGTGTCGAGATATTTAAATAGTAAATGAACTATTGGATTGATTACAGGATCACGACTTCAGCAGCTGGGACTGACCATGATTCTGGGTCCCAGTCACAACAACAGGAGCAGAACTCAAACATGATCCCTGTTTCTAATTCTGGCCACCTTGTCCTCCTCTGACTCAGTGGTCTTGCTGTGAAGCGTGATGCTAATTTGCAATCTACCGACCCTTGTTTGACTGAAGCAAAGAAAGAGGGAGAGAGAAAAGAGCACGGTGGATTGTTGCCGTTTATTCTGTTACGTTTTGATTTCTGTCCTGTTCCGCAATGTTTGACTGCATGGATGTGTTGACAGTAAATCCAGGACAGCTGGTGGATTTTTACTCCCAAAGTCCCTCCTGCATGCTCCAGGGAAAAGGATCGAGCCCACATTGCTTCATTGGGATCAGACACAAAGAATGGCAGAGGCTGCCCAACCCTCAGTGTAGGTACCACAAACTCACTTCATCCACACCATTCTTTTTCCAGGAACTTGTATTGATTTTAAGGGATTTTTTGAGCAGCGAGTATCGTGCAGTAGATTTCTTCGATTTTGAGCCCTTCAGTTATTTAAACTTGTTTAAAACACGTTAGCGAAGGATGCTGAAAACTATTTTAGATTTTCGGCGATAAAAAGTCACCAAACTGCACAAGTTTTTGAAGTAAATGAGGATTAGCAGTTGTTTGCGGTTAAGAGTCAACAATGTAAGTTTAAACAAAGCCGTGAACGCCAGTTTCGAAAGAAGTGATCAAGGTTTTGTAAGAGTCGATAGAATATTCATACTGTCGGCGTGCATATTCAGAGTCTTTGGAAACCGATAGTTGCAGTGTAGTGAAGGCACGAATTCTTGACTAAAAAAAGAGAACATCGACAGGATTAAAGATATTACAAAGCTCCCCTTTGCTCCACCCGCTTTTTTTTACATCTCAATGCAGAGCCTGCACATTCCTGCACTACAGACTTCGATCTAATTTGTAAGAAGTATCTTGGCTGCAGAAAATTAGAACAGTTTAAACGTGTTCTTGACTAGAATGTAATAATATCCGCCCCACTGTTTGTGATCGGTGCAGTTGCCATTATTTTCCTTAGTTTGTGAATTTCGTGCAGTTATGCTAACCACTTTCATAGTGATGATCAGCGATGTCCCTCGTTCTCCCGACCTGAATTTTAATAAATAAATTAAATAGAAAATGCACAGTAAGAGACGCTTTGTAATTCGTGGCAGCGTAAATACAAATGCTTTGCGCGATAATTGACGTTTTAAGTGAAGGCGTAGCAACGGTGTATGCTTTTAACATTTTTATAGTTTCAGGTTTTTGTATTGTAGTTTACTACAGCAAGCCTTATCTTGTTTAATACACTCCTTGCAGCTATTGTAAGTCTTCTGAAAAACTTCTGTCTCTTGTTTAAAAGCACACACAGAGAGTTCTATTAGTTGTATTGTGGAAACATTGCAACGTCATAAATCTCTCATTGGATTACTTTCACGTAACAAAACATCATGACTAAAATGACGCAGGGTTGTTGGAAGCTGCAACTTTATTCTTTCCGGCGAATTCTTGCTTGTTTGGATCTGTGTTTCAGATCACGCGAGAGCCCGTTTAGTATGCTAGCTCTACAGATTTATTTTACCAAGCCCGGTTTCCTTATTCTGAGGGGAGAATCATAAATCCACTTTCCGTTGTCACCAAAAGGAAGTGAATTGTAAAAGTATAAACATGCAGAATTGGTATATCGCTGAACCCTCCTAAGATCTAAACTGCAGAAATGCTTACCAGGCTGATGTCGCCAATAGTTTCATGTCCTTCTTTTGAGAGTGGAATTTGACACGTAATATTTGAAAATATTTTATTTATTCAAAAGTTGTGTTGAAAGCTGCTATTGTTCTAACATCTTTCACTGGCTGGGATAGTCTGAACTGGTAAACCAATTTGAAATATTGTTACTATTGAGCAAAAAAAAATACTGGAGGACTTGGCAGGCCAGTCAGCATCTATGGATGCAGAGGGACAGTTTGCTCTTCCTGTTGAGACCTTGCATTAGGGCTGAGAAGGTAGAGGTGGGCAGGAGAAAGAAGTGAGAGGGAAGAGTGAGGCAGGGGCTGGTAGGTGTTAGGTGCAGCCAGGTGAAGAGGGAAATGATAGTCAATTCGAGGAGGGGAGGAGAGGAAGGTGGCAGTTCATGGCTTTGTGGGTGATAACGTAGCAACAGATTAGGAGAGAGGAAAGAAAGGGGTCAGAAGGAGCCAGGTTTGGGGGTGACAGTTGGAGGCAGAGGTAATTTTTCTTTAAACTTCAAACATCTCCCATTTACTTTACCTTTGTAACTCCTGCCCATTAGCCAATAAACTTCAATTTACAGTGAGTGTAGGATACTACTTGGGACTTACTAAAAAATTGGCAGACTTAGTAGTTTGGTGGAGATAGAACTTCTAACGAACCGGAACCCTAAGTCTGTGAGTCCACTGGGGAAGTTGAAGGCCCAATGTCTGTGAATCCTTGAGTCCACAGGAGACTCCTTGAGTCCACAGGAGACGCCTTGAATTGGGGTTGGAGGACTATGTGTCTTCATGGCTGGGAGGACTTTGTGTCCTCATGGGTGGGAGAGAGGAATGGGGCTTGTTTTGCTGCTGCTGTTTTGTTGTGTGTGTTCTGCTGAGCATTGTGGGCATGCTCTGTTGGTGCTGCAATGTGTTGTGACATTTGTGGGCTGCCTGCAGCACACCCTCAGGTGTGTTGGTTATTTAACGTAAACGACGCATTTCACTGTCTGTTTCAACGTATGTGTAATAAATCTGAATCCGAGGAAAGAGCAAAGTGAAATGATGTATGAGAATGCAGTTTGATGTTTGAAAATATTTTGCTTCAGAGTATTGATTTCCTTTATGAATTTAACTACACATCAGTATTCTTAATGCTACCTCAGAAGTACATACAATGCAGAGCAAACACAGTTGTTAGGTTTGAAATTAAATATTCATCAGCTTTTCTGAGAAAGTTATTCAAAACTACCAAAGCATTTCTTGAAATACTTGAGGGCCTAGCATACAATTGGGTACTCTTGTGTTAGTTAGGTTACATTTCATTCCAGCATATCTTTGTTCAGCACCAAAGCATAAAAAATTAAGGGTTCAAATTTCAGATGTGGTATTAGTCTAAATAGTTCCCTTTCGTGCAGCAAGGACTGAATGGTGCTGTATGACTTGTAGACTAGTCTCGAGTAGTGCTACTTTGTCAGGCATGCTGTCCTCTGGAAGAGTAGTTAAAGCCAAGGCCCCATCTGCTGGTTTGGGATGTAAATCATTACACAGAGGCCGGAGTATCAAAGAAAGGATTTTTTGGCAACTGTACAAAGCCCTGGATGATCTACATCTGGAGCAGCCCCGGACAATGCTTTTTATTCCTGAATATAGAGCCATAAATGGAAACAGCAATGAGGTTTATAGAAGTTTGAAAAGAATTAAGAACATAGGACTTTTTATCCTCTTATAGAGAGCCTGCATGAAAGGATTGCAACCTTAAAATTGGATGCAAACTATTCCGAGGGAAGTTAGGAAACAATTCTTCACAATTCTGGTAGAAGTATCAGACTTACTCACATAAAAAGCAATGGATGCCAAGCCAGTTAATAATTTTAAATGCACACAACATTGTTTTTATAGCTACCAGCTTAGTGGGCACTGTGGGGCAAATAGAGTGTAGATACAAATCAGTAATGACCTCTTGAATGATAGGACAGGCTTGAGATGCTAAATACCACAAAGTGAAGAAACAGGGCTACGTCTTAAAAATATCTCCTCCATCGGCTAACACAACCAAATAAAAGATGAACTAGTCACCAACCTCATTTGCTATTTATAGGATTTTGCCATGTACAGGTTGTGCTCCCGTAGCAAGGATTGAATATAGGTATTTTGTTGGATGCCATATGCATTAGAATATCTTCTGAGATTTGATTGGGTACTTTCATAAAACCATATTCATGCACTATGTTTTTTTTTAGAATAAAAATATTGTTTTCTTCAATTGATTAATTTTCTACAATAAATTTAAACTTACTAGGACACCAGACCATATATTAACAGATTTATTTTTCTTGATTTCTACTGTTTACTATAGCCAGGATGGTGCTCGGGAGGGGGGGGGGGGGGGGGGGGGGGGGGGGGGGGAAGGGCATTGTTTGTTGTTGTTGTTGGTGTATACAGAGTTTCTATTTCTGTTTGTTGCCTTTTGATGTAGGCTAGATTTTCAAGTTTCATTCAGCAAGAACTATCTGCTATGTAGTTCACTATGTGCAGCAGGATGCAAAAATCTCCCAGGCTGGCCTCCTGGTATGATCTATCTGTAGACAAAAGGCTGTCGTGTTCGACTCTGTAGCCTTGCTGAAATAAAACAAAAGCATCAAATAATTTTTCTTCTCTCATTTTCCAAATTACTTTTCCAAGCATATTGGCTCCCTGCTTGGGGGTAGTGTTCCACAAGACCCAGTACTCCTTTGTTGGTACATCCTCATAAGCAAGCCTAGTCAGTGAAGCTTGTCTCATCCAGCATCCATTCCTACGATTTTATGTAAGAAAGTTCTGGATGGAGATTACAAGTAACTCCCCCTTGTTCCCATTCCTCCTTTGCCACACTATGGTTTTAAAAATTGGAGATGAATTCACATACGTGTACTGCAAATGTTGCCCCATACTGAAATTCTAATGGTTTAATTCAAATCAATTCCATGCAAATTATGTAGCCCAGCATCATGCTTTACAATAAGCAAAGCATTTCTGTGTCATGCTGCTGTTGGTTGCTTAGCTTGTGCTGGGTGTTAGGAGAGGCTAGCTGACAATACACAGGGCTTGTGAGGCTAGCCATCGGTGTATCTAAAAGTAGATTGTACAGATTAGTTATTGTCAGCAGCTGGAAGTATCAGGTAAAGTGGGCCTTGGCAAATCTAGATGTTTACTTGGGGTTTCTGCTGTAATGCCTGGTTAACCCATAAAAATTAGTGACTGTGTCATTTGACTAGATAGTTCAAAGCAAGTTTATTTTTAAAATATGCATATATCACCATATACTACCCTGAGATTTATTTCCTTGCAGGCAATCATAGTAGACGCAAGGAACACAATAGAATCAATTAAAAACTACACAAAGGCAGAAAAACAAGCAATGTGCATAAGAAGGCAAACTGTGTGCAATTACAAAAAAGCAAGTAATAATAAATAATACTGAGAACATAAATAGTAAGAGTCCTTGAAAGTGAGTACATAGGTTGTGGAACAGTTCAGGGTTGCGGTGAGTGAAGTTATACATGCTGGTTTAGGAGCCTGATAGTGGAAGGGTAGTAACTGCACTGAACTCAGTGGGGTGCAATCTAAAGCTGTAACCCCTTCCTGATGGCAGCAGTGAGAAGAGAGCATAGCCTGGATGGTGGGGGGGGGGGGGGGGTCCTTGATGATGGACACTGCTTTCTGTGGCAGGGCTCTTTGTCGATGTGTTCAATGGTGGGGAGGGCTTTTCCTGTGATGGACTGGACCATATCCACTACTTTATGTAGGCTTTTCCATTCATGGGCATTGGTGCTTCCATGCCAGGTCGTGATGCAGCCAGTCAGGATACTCTCCATTGTGCATTTATAGACATTTAATTGCCGTATGAGCAGAAGACTGCTGATGCTAGCAGTCTGAAACAATGTTGGAAGCAATCAGCAGACAGACAACAGACCCATTGAAGGTTCAGATCTGAGGCAACAATTTGAAATTTGTCACAGATTTAAATTGAATCTGAAATTGCATATGAAATTTCTAGAAACCAACATGGAATGAATAGTCTCCCAATGATGATTCAGTCACATTCAAATAGTTTGTCTTTTGCAGTAGACTCCCTGTTGCAATATTTTGAAAGTTCATTTCTGCTACACAGATGTTTCAGTCAGCAAATAGTGAGCTATTCACATCAAGATAGCCTTGGCTTTTATCTTTCTTGAGTTGGCTAGACTCAGAGTAGCAATGAGTGCCCTGTTTCCAAGCTGGATGCGATTTATATATTTTTTAAAATCCTAGAGGGAAGACCCAATCACAAACGAGAAAATCTGCAGATGCTGGAAATTCAAGCAACACAAGGGAAGAATCCTTTTTGATCATTTTGAGGAATATAATTGTGCTTGGTGTGATGTCTTCTGGAATATTCTGCTGAAATAAGTAAACCAGACATAGTTATAAAGAGTGGTCTCTCGGGCCATAAGTGGACTTCATAAGTAAAGAATGCAGGCTGTGCTTTGTATACTCAGTTATAGCTTGAGGCATTTCCTCTTTCAATGTCAGGCGTTTTTAATTCCACGAATCCATCTTGAGGCCCATGTATTTTAACAAGACTTTTTCTGTGAAACCAACACTTCCTAAACATGCAACCTCTGAGCTATGTTTCAGCTTCATTTAGAAGTCTATCTTTTCTGTACTTCTGGTATATATTTCTACTGTACATATGCTTTTAAGTTTGCAAAGTATATGTAGTCTTCGCTCATCACTCAAATCTTCTCAGTACTGGAGATCTGTCTTGGTGACTGTTCATCAAACTGTTCTCGGAAGCTAACTATCTCTTGCTTATCAGTTAAGAGTCTGTGTTTGACTGCACCCTTCCAGAGCACAATGATCAGATTGGTACTGTACTATTTTAACAATGTAATTCGCGTTTTCTCCTGTTTGTTTTGTAAGTTGCTGCTTCACAATGATCAGAAGCAGCAACAGTATAATTTTGTCTTCAACCACCATCTCCACTCTTCTCACCCCACCTCCCTGGCCTTGTATCTCTGAAATCAGAGCCTTGCCAGAGTTATAATAGTGCTTATGTTGGTTCCTTTTGTGCAGCTCTTTCACCTGGTAATGGTTTTACTGTTAAAGATATCTCATAGTTCCGTTTTTGGTTAGCTCTGTAGCTATTCAGAAGTTGGTTAGTATGGACAAATTGAGAAGTTACTGTAGAGAAATGGCAAAAAAGAAGCAAAGGAAAATATTTTCAAATAAAGGTTGTCAAGATTACATAATTTAACTTTACTCCATCAAATTTGATTCTTGAGTATGCTATGCTTTCTCAATTAAACCTTATCTGTTTTAGTAAAGATAAAACCAAAACACAGTTAAGTAGTTTCAGCATTGCACCCCACAATAGTGTAAACTTTAGAGCATGGGCTTCTGCTTTCAATTGTTCACTTGAGCAGGTGATAGCTAAGGGACTTCAGGATATTTCTATAGAGAACAAAGGCTTGTAATTGTTAAAACTGTGTTTACTTTTTTTGAAACTTGACCTAAACTACAGATTGTTATCCCCCACTCCTCAAGGACCATTTGTTGTTTGTGGTGCAGTGAGAAAAACGTGTCTGTGGCTGATCAGGCCTGCAGGCCTGGCATTTCAGCATGCAACTGTTTAATCACTGATTTCTATCTGAACAAAGCACTTTTTCACTTTATTCTTTTTTAAAAATAATGTTGCTAAGCAAAAGTGCTTTCTTGCTTGAATATTCCATGCTCTTTATTCCCAGAAAAATACACACTTTTGCTGACATTTGTGGCAAATAGATGACAGCTACAAAGTTTCAAATGCATAACCAGTTAGCTTCAATTATTGAGTCAACATGGTGTTATGTTTTTGGCTTTTGATTTGACACTCGTCAGAAGATGCATTGAAAAATGTTTGAGTAGCTGAAATGTTTGGAAATTGGGCAGAAGTATTCTGCCAGTAGCAGAACTGTGATGCCTTTGTGCTAATCTGTATGAATTAAGCATTTGCATTTTTGTAGGACAATATGGTTGAGGAACTTGCTGCTAAGATTGTGCTGTTGAGATTCTTGTGCTCATGTTAGATATTTAGATACTAAGGAACTTGAGGCATATGGAATTAATACAGGAAAGGGGTGTATCGGTAAAAGATCTTTGAATAGCAGAACAGACATAAAGCACTTATACAGCCTCCTTTTTCAGATGCTGACCTGGTGTAAATGTGACTAGTTTCTTTGGTAGAATTCGTGTCTTTAAAAATTATGTTTTTGTTATTAGGTTTTTGTTTTTTAAAAAAAAATTCTTCTCCTATAACCATTGCTTAGCCGTCCACTCCTCCTTACTCCTTGCACCACTATCAGGTCAATGAAGACATAAATTAGCCCATTTTCCAGAATGCCGACTGATCCTAGTCAGCTAATTCATGTCATAGGTAATCAAGATAATAAATAATCCAAACAGTAAATGAGTATGATAATAGGATTGAAAAACAGGATCTTCACACAAGGATATGAAGGGCACACAACAACTTTTATTACTGCTTTAGGACTGTGGAGAGGGAGATTTTTCATTGTTATATTTGCATATTGCAAATAACTATTTGCTAATATGACAACTCCATTGTAAGGAGTACTTGCTAAGGGATGCACTGAGGTGCAAAGCTTTGTGGGGAAGGACTCCAAACTAAGGTTATTCCGCCACTATACTTTGAGGGGCTCATCCCTGTCGAAGAGCCGCTCAAATACTTGAAGTGTGTATCGTCCAAAGAAGTAATGAGTGACAATGGTGCCTTGTACATAGACTCGGTTTGTGGCCGCTTTTCTGATTTGTGAACTATCTGAGTTACAAATAGTTCATCGGAATGGAATTCTGCCATAACCTGGGGAGAACTTGTACAACAAGCAGAAGTCTCACACCTACTCAGGAAAGAGCTGCACGCAGCTCTAAGAAGGCGGTGCTGGTGACCGGGAAGTAAATGTGAAAATGTGCCTGTTTATACTGGCTATTGGTGATGATGTTTTGATGTTAGAGCAAACCACTTAGAATGAGGAAACCCTGCCTTCATTTCTGTGCCCACTGTAAGCCTTGCTCGAGAGTCTGTGCTGACAGCAGCACAGGCCAATCGAAACAAAGCAGGCAGCTCACAACCCTGCACAATCAGGGAAATTATTATTCTCACTGCCAAATCTGTCATCAGTTTATGGTCATACCTCCACTATGTCCATTTTTAGGTGAAAAGTGACATTAATTTGAAAGTATGCCTATAAATGTATTAGGATGTCTATACATTGTATATAGATACAGTTTGTTTATGTGTTAAAGATTGGCTCTATTTATTAGCCTGATCTTTATTAGCTTTATTTGTCACATGTACATCGAAGCATACAGTGAAATGCGTCTTTTTGTGTTAATGAGCAATACAATCCAAATGTGCTGGGAGTAGCCCAAGAGTGTTGCCACGCTTTCAGTGATTTACATAGCAGGCCTGTGATTTACAAATGTTGTACTAACCCTAACAAGAACATCTTTGGACTGTGAGAGGAAACTGGAACGCTCGGAGGAAACCCACTCAGTCAGGGGGGAATGTACAAACTCTTTTACAAATAATGATGAGAATTGAACCCTGAACTTCCGATCACTGGTGCCATAAGCCATTATGCTAACTGCTACACTACTGTGCCGCGTGTAGTGAACTAGCTATTTTTTTTCTCAACTCGTACATGTTTTATTATGGTGAATATTCATGCACTTCCCTCAGTGGATCAGAAAGTTTATTCAGCAAGTGACTGAGATGTAAAGATGCTGAGTGTGATCCCTGGTGTGTGTTCAGTTGCCTTCTTTGTAAAAAGCTGCTTGGTTGTAAAGTTAAAACCTGAGCATAACCCAGTTTTCTTTTTCCTTAGCCAGCATAAGCTCACCTGGAAGCATCTGCAGAATACAGTGCTCAGGCATTGACATGTCGTTAGAAATGAGATTCACACCCAAAATAAAAAGATGGTTCAGGCTTTGGTGACCTCCATGCCATCTCCATGAGGGTATGTTGCTTCTTGGCTGTGGCATCAAAACAAACTGGAGGCTGACACCCATGAGCAGTCCCTCACTCTGGGCAAATCTACCTGTCCACTTTCTCACTGGGTATTACATATGGTTCCTAGCACTGAGTCAAATTTGAAATCAACACCTGAAAATAACTTTTTCAATGCCATCTCAAATACCTTACTCATTTCCTAGCCAGTGTCCAGCTGCCATCACCAACAATCCCAGGTATTGGGTCAAGGTGAAGTTTTGATTGAAGTTCTGAGAAACTCAATGTCTCGGCAGAAGGTCCACCAGTCCTAGCTCAACCCTGGTGTGCGTAGATGGGTCCCATTGAACACAGGGTTGGTAACCAACCAGGTTCTAGTTTCAAAGTACAAAGTAAGTTTATTATCAAAGTACGTGTCACCATACATTACTACCTTGAGATTTATGTCCTTGCAGGGTATTAGTAGAATAAAGAAGTATAATATAATCAACGAAAAACTACATACAAAATCTGACAAACAACCAATGTATAAATACAATAAATAAATACTACTGTGAACATGATTGTAGAGTATTTCACTACTTCAACAAGTTAGGAATTACAAATAATTTGACGGTATCTGCAATCATCTAGAATGTTACAATGAAAATGAAGATTTGGAGGATACAGTCGTCAATAGCATTGTATGAAGGCCGTCCATTCCATTTTCCTGCACTAGGTGTCTGCGCTAAATTTGTTCATTTACAGTCAATCAAAAGATCACAGTAGTGTACACTGGATGAATCCCTCTATCTATAACTATTAGGAATTAATACACCGCTTTATAGTAGTGTAGTGCTATTGATGATGTTCTATTTGTGTGTATTTCATTTGAATACATAATTTGTTACTCATGTTGACTTTTTATAACTTTTTAACTATTTCCATGAAACTTCGGCTAATTGGGACAGCCACTTAATTGGGCCAAGATGTATGATGTGTCCCAATTAACAGGAATCTACTGTACTTAAATTTGTCTCAGTATCACTGGAAACGGAGAGAGCAAAACACAACTGGAATTCGCACTGCTTACTGCCCAGCTAGGAAGCACATAACATGGATACTGGATCACGAGTGGGGCAGGGCTTGATAACCTCACAGGCAGAGAGCCTCCTGGCATTCAGAAGGATCACACTAAAACACTAAAACTGATATTCAGTACGAGTTGCCCCTTTCAGGAAAAAAGAAAAGAATCGAGCTAAAATAAAGGTTCTACACTTCATTGAAGACACCCATTAAATGCTAGATTCATAATGAATCACGTGTTTTACAAACCTGTTCAACAGTTGAAAAATCATTGCTCTAGCTCTCAAATCAGTGGCAGCGTTTAGATACTGAGCCACAGTCCAACAGCATCAGGACAGTCTGACTTTGGTAAGGTTCTGAGAATAGCAAAGCCCCACCAAAATGTGATGCATGTAGATGAGTCCTGTTGGGCTTGGCCAGTAGGCAAGCTTTGGATTGTTGTGGTGACTGTGATGGACTAAGCCAAATGCAATAGACAAGTTACCAGCCTGACTTAGTCACCATTGGGAAGGAGATACAGGAGCCTTTGGTCCCACTCCACAAGGTTCAGGAAAAGTTATTGCCCAACAGCCATTTCACTTCTGTCTGTTTTTGGCATCTCCAAGCCTGAATGCTTGAAACTTCAGTGAGCAGAACAGTTACAAACTGTCTTGCTGCTTATTTCTTGTCCACTATCAATGACAAAAATCACTGCTGACAAACACATGTAACTGACCCTTTTTTAAAAAACTGCTCTAAGTACAGTGTAGCATCTAACAACACAAAGTGCGTATGACTGATGGTAGTTAGAAACTGTTCGGCAACAGTCTGCTGTTCCAATTTAGCTGCATTGTGCTCCAAGTAAACGAAGGGAATCCCAACTATTTTCTTGATTAGTTTTTATTCTTTAAGATTTGTCCCAATTACTGCCCTGATTAACCAGAACAAGTCGAGTTTATTATGTACACAAGTATAATGGGTATAGGTACAATGAAAAACTTGTCTGCAGCAGCATCACAGGCACATAGGTTCAGACACCACGCAGAACACAAGTTATCAATCTACAGTACAGGATAGTGAAAGAAAAAAACCTGCAGAAAATGCAGCACAATCAGAGATAAGTCCACCTTAGTGCAAGAGGTGGTCCATAGTGAGGTTAGATTAGGGTTGTGCAGGTTGATTTAGGAACCTAAACACAAGATACTGGAAATACAGAGCAACACACTAGAGAAAAGAAGTAGGTCAGGCAGCATCTGTGGAAAGGAATAAAGAGTCAATGTTTCGGGTAGTCCTAATGAAGTGTCTGAGCCAGAAATGTTGACTCTGTATTGCTTTACATAGATGCTGCCTGACCTGCTGAGTTCCTCCGGTATTTTGTGTGTGTTACTCTCAGTTCAAGAACATGATGGTTGCAAGAAAGTACAGTAGCTGTTCCTGCACCTTCGGGCTTCTGTATCTCTGATCATAGTATGGCATTAAACATCTTTTTTTTAATAAAGATACTTTATTAGGAGTTTGAAGAGATTTGGGATGTCAACAAATACACTCAAAAACTTCTATAGATGTACTGTGGAGAGCGTTCTGACAGGCTGCATCACTGGCCAGTATGGAGGGGCTACTGCACAGGACCGAAAGAAGCTGCAGGGAGTTGTAAATCTAGTCATCTCCATTTTGGGTACTAGCCTACAAAGTACCCAGGACATCTTAAGGGAGTGGTGTCTCAGAAAGGCAGCGTCCATTATTAAGGACCTCCAGCACCCAGGACATGCCCTTTTCTCACTGTTACCATCAGGTAGGAGGTACAGAAGCCTGAAGGCACACACTCAGTGATTCAGGAACAGCTTCTTCTCCTTTGCCATCTGATTCCTAAATGGACATTGAACCCTTGGACACTACCTCACTTTTTAAAAAATATACACTATTTCTGACTTTCGCATGTTTTTAATCTATTCAAAATACATATACTGTAATTGATTTACTTGTTTATTTATTATTCTATTCATTTATTTTTATTTTTTCTCTTCTATATTACGTATCGCATTGAACTGCTGCTAAGTTAACAAATTTCATGTCACATGCTGGTGAAAATAAACCTGATTCTGATTCTCTTTAAGTCTCAGTATTCTTTAAGGTAGGTTCACTGAGTTAGTGTACAAATATTAAGGACTATTCCAGGTCTGTTACTTTGCCATCCATTCCCTTTTAGAAGCCTCAGATATAATTTATAATTGTTGCTGTGGTTTTGAATGGAGTTCTGCTTCGGATGTTATATTTATTCAAATGACCAGCCGTCAGTGCCTGGAATCTACTCAGCTGTTGTGTGTTTGTTTTATAAAGGAAAAGTTTCAGGATGGGGCCAACTGTTTCTGGTGAGGTATAAAAGCTGCTCAGTCTTTGTTCATGTAAAATTGATGCCCCATATGAACTCAATCGAATTGTTATCCTAAAACTACCCTCTTTACTTATCTTGCTAACACCTTCATAATAACAGTATTTTATCACCAGTAGCATTCTGTATATTGTTGGTATGAGTATCACTTCAAATGCATCTCTCTGTTAGGCTGTTCTGACAACATAGCTGGAGAAATTGTGGTCTTTGTGAAAGCTTGTCACTGAGAATAAATTAACTGTGAAGTCACTGAGAGACTCCACTGTTCCATTTTTAGGACCAAGCACCTATGTGATCAGAATTGGAAAACTTGGAATTCAGTGTGATTTATTTTTAAGCAATGGTTAAATAACTTCCAGGATCCAACAATCGAGTTTAGGAAATTAAGACCTAATGGTAGGCTCATTGATAGTCTAAGCTTCGATTAAACCCTTTGTTCATCTTAAGAATGGCCCTCTTGTAAATGCCTTAAACACGCATACTTGTGTGTGCATACATGTGCACAGTTCATTGGAGAGTTGTGTAAAGGGAAAGATGTCTTATATAAATTGATGCCTGTTCCCTGCTTTTACCTGTACTGCGCTTCTGACTTTGGGAAATTGGAAAACTGACCCCTCAGTAGTTCTGATTTTTTAAAAAATTTATGCCATAATCTCTACCACCCTTTATCTAAAAGCCTGGTTGTCAATTTTAAATTTGCTTCAGTGACCCAGGCAGTGATCTTTATGTACTGGATTGGGAGAAGCACCATGAATAAGTGGATTACTGCAGTCAAAATTCAATGAAAACATTGTGGCATTTTAACAAGAGATGAATGGCCCTTTATTTTGACACAAACTCCAAGACATCGATGTAGACTGAAGGTCACAGAAAATGCTGGCAAGTGGAATTTGCACTTTTAGCAGGGACTTCCTACTGGTTTTGCCCATTTAAACTTTTTACACTGTTACTTAGAAAGTCATATAAGTGTTTACTGAACACAAGTGGAAGTTAGAATTGTTTTCAGTTACATTTTTGAAGCCTATCTTTAGAATCAACAGCATGGTACCATGTGAAACTGCGTACAAGTAGTTCAGTATACTCAGAATGGCTTCTTTATCACTTCTTTCTTGCCATGGGAACACCAGCATCTCGTACATGTGGCAGAGTTTTCAAAGGGAAATTGAATGGGTATTTCAGGAAACATAATTAACAGGACAGTGCAGAACGAGTGGAAGAATGGTATTGAATAGGTTGCTCTGCAGGGTGCTAGCAGAGACTTGATGGGCTTAATGGCTGTCTTTTGAACATAATCCCTTGAGTAAAGCAAAAAAAATTATAATTAATGATCAGATTTCTAGCAAGCGTATTAAACTGCATAATTAGTGTTTGTCAGTCTTTATTCATGTAAAATTCAAAGTTCAAAGTAGGTATATGTCACCATATGCTATCCTGTGATTCATTTTCTTGCAGGCATTCAAGGTAGATGCACAGAAATACAGTAGAATCAATTTTTACCCAAAATGCCTGCAAGAAATGAATTTTATAGGTAACATATATGTACTGAACATTGATCATAGCACTTTAGAATTACCTTTCTTAGTTCAGAATCAGGTTTATTAGCACTGACATACACTGTATCTATGTCATAGCATGCTGCTGCTGTAGCCCAACATGTTATCCATTCAGAGATGCTCTTCTGCACACCACTGTTGTAACATGTGGCCATTTGAGTTACTGTCACTTTCCTGCCAGCTTGAACCAGTCTGGCCATTTTCCTCTGACCTCTCATTAGCAAGGTGTTTTTACCCATTGAATTGCCGCTCACTGGATGTTTTATGTTTTTTACACCATTCTCTGTAAACTAGAGACTGTTGTGCGTGAAAATCCCAGGAGATCAGTTTCTCAGATACTCAAACCACCCTGTCTGGTACGAACAACCATTCCACAGTCAAAGTTACTTGGGTCACATTTCTTCCCCGTTCTGATGTTTGGTCTGAACAACAACTGAACCTCTTGACCATGTCTGCATATTTTTATGCATTGAGTAGCTGCCACATGATTGGCTGATTAGATATTTACATTAATGAGCAGGTGTACCTAATAAAATAGCCACTGAGAATGTGTTGTAGAATTTGTTGTTTTGTGGTAGCAGTACAGCCCAAGACATGAAAAAAATAGTATAGGTGCAAGAAAACAATAAATAGAGCAGAAGAGGAATGGCAAGGTAGTGTTCGTGGACCATAGAGAAATATGCAGCAGAGGTAAAGAAGTTGTTACTAAAACGTTGAGTGTGTGTCTTCAGGCTCTTGTACCTCTTCCCTGATGGGAGTGATTAGAAGCAGGCCTGTCTCTGGTGGTGAGAGTGATTCTCTTATTCCTTGCCAATGGATCTCAAAGATACTAAATGCAGTTCTGTTGATAGACCCTCCCCACTCCATTTGCAAAAAATGTAAACTAAAACTGGTACCTGCATATTCCAGGTGATTTTAGCAGCTACAGTTTCAATCTGTTCCTCTATCACTGAGCCCCTTAGTCATATAATTATAACAGGTTCAGTTGTAATATTCTAAAGGGAAATGGTAAATACAGGTACTTGAAAGGAGGAGAATGTACAGGACCATCAGAGTAGGACTTATTGAGCATTTCTACCAATGCTGCAGTAAGAACATGATGGGCACACACCCCCTGGTGTTGCGTTTTTGTGAC
This sequence comes from Hypanus sabinus, assembly GCF_030144855.1. NCBI lineage: Eukaryota > Metazoa > Chordata > Chondrichthyes > Myliobatiformes > Dasyatidae > Hypanus > Hypanus sabinus. Next base: position 38,905,167 of record NC_082738.1, on the reverse strand, counting down.
TTGTCTCTTACTATATGTTTTTATTTGTTCCTTGATCGATTGCTAAAGTTGGCTTTGCAATAGTTGGAGAGGAAACTTGACTGGGAGCTTTTCTGTATTTTAAAAACTATGGGTGTACATCTGTGGTCAGCATGGATAGACAGGTCTATTTAATGTGCTTGTTGTATCATGAACAAAGGCATCCACAAAGGTATCCACTAAGCTAGTGGATACAGAAGTAGTTAATTCAACAAAATGTGGTACTCTCGGAGGAAGAGACCTGTTTGACCCAATATTACATGGACATTTTATATGCTAAAGAACAAAGGTAGTGGCAGGACAATTCTATAGTTACAATGTATCTACAATGTTCCTTTGAATTACATCCAATTTTCACACCACCTCCATCACACCCACATTCCAGACACTCATAATGAGCGATAATCAGCATTCCCTGGTTTTCAATTAACTGGTGTACACAGCTCCAGAAAGCTGTCGTCCAGAGCTGCATTTAAAATTTAATCTGCAATCCACATTCAGTCTAAAGACGGTTGCTGAAGTTAATAATTTGCTATATACCCTAACTGTTTACTCTTGCAAGTTATCGACTACTGGTTGAAATCTACCAGTAAAATATTCAGAATTCCCAGAAACAATACAAAGCCAGATCTGCCACCAATTCAAATTCATTTTGGCTTTTAAACATATCAGGATTATGTGAAAACACAAAAGTTAAGCTATGCCAAGTCTTATTCTCTGGTATACTGCCAATGTTGGAGAAACACTTTCCTGACACTGGAAGTTCACTTCATGATGTTAATCAAACTGACCCCAGAATTTCCTGCTTGTTTCTTGGCTAGTCACTTCAGATTGCTGTGTTATTTTAAAAACAAAGAATATTGGAGATAGTCAGCAGACTAGGTTGCATCTGTGAGGAGAGAAACAGAATTAATGTTTCAGGTGAAAGACCCTTTGGATTGGGGAAGAAAGGATAAAAAATGTTCTTGAGCTGCAGTGAGGGTGAAGCAGGATAGGGTTAAACTAGGGGTGACCATAGAGATAAGCTGTAAACAATGTTATTTGTCCAATGAGTGAATGGGAGCTCATGAGTAGTTTTAACATTTACCATTTTATTTTAGATTTCCAGCATCTACACCTTTTTTGCTTTTCATTCATTTGTTGTTATTTTTCTTTTTTTTTGCCAAGCCCAAAAAAACTCAGATTGAAACATTTTTCAAGATCCCTGTCGAACGTAGTTCTGGCAAACCTTTACAAGATCTTCCCTCATGTTGGAAGAATGTGTATTGGGTCTGGAGTGACACTTTTCTCCACAGATTGTTCTGATGCAAGAGACAAGGACAGGCTGATGAAACAATGCTGTCTCTCTGCTTTGCTCCATCTGGAATTCCTTTACTTTGCCAAGCTATTTTATTTTTATTGTATTTTTAATTTATTTTTTATTTAGAGTTACAGCGCAATAACAGGCCCTTCTGGTCCAAGTTGCCGCAAGTGACCCAGTTAACCTGCTAACCTAGGAGGAAGCTGGAGCACGTACAAACTCCTTACAGACAGTGGCGGGAATTGAACTCAGGTCACTGATGCTGTAATAAGCTAATGGCTACACTACTGTGCTGCCCCAGAAAATGGAGTACCCTGGGAAACCCAGGCATTCATAGGCAGAATCTTAAAAGCTCCACACGGATAGTACCGAAGGTCAGGATTGAACCAGGTTCACTGGAGCTGTGAAGCAGCATCTCTACCTGCTGAGCCACTGGGCTGAGTTCATTGTGCATTGGTTGACAGTGCGATAACAACAAACGTGAGCGGCATTTTGAACCTCTCATTGTAACAATCCTACTGTATCTGAGCAGATCTGAGCGATTGGTAGCAATGTCAGTAACATGGATGTGTTTCACAAAGCTTAGTTGAGAAGGTTATCCCCACTGACATCCTCTACTATAAATTTAGAAATAATTATGTTTCAAAAATATATATTTTCCCTCTCCACATAGATAGAGCCCGTTTAGCCCATTAAATCTGTGCCAGCTCAGAGTTATTCAATTCACCTATTAATTTCCCCTGTAACATATTTTCCTCATGTACCCAACATTGGCTGGTAGTCCAAGGGAACTGCTTCCATGTTGTATGACTCAGACTGTCTTTTAAATAGAAAATTGATATCTTAACTTGGGAAGCTCTTTAAATCATGCTTATTACTTTAGAATGAAGTTCTTCTTATTTTGTTCTGAGTTAACCCAGAAATTATCCAGTTTATCTTGTTAAATAATTAAAATAAGCTGCACAATTTTATGACATCGACTTAGGAAATACAGCAAGTAAATGAAATCTCCATTAGGATAAAAGAAAGCATAAATGTGCCCAGTCCAATATTCCAGTGGGTGAGTCATTTGCCAGTAATGGACCTAAACATTTCTAATGTGGCAAATTTGTGCACAATTTATATACAAGAAAGAGCCATAGATTCTCAGCGTGTGTGTCCTGTTAATTGGTCTTTCTGCTAAAGGTCCACTTCATCCTGTTCAGGCTTCTCATTGTGATCCTTAATTAAATCTTCCTTCATTGTACTTTCTTCCAAGGAAATCAGCCCAATCTGCACTGGAAAATAAAATTTTCTGACCCTGACAACATGCTCAGTCCTGATGCATGCTTTTGACCCGAAATGTCGACAATTCCTTTCCTCCCACGGATGCTGCTTGATCCTGCAGATTGCTTGTTGCTAACATGCCTGTAGATCTTTGTACCCTGTTGATGCTGTCACATCCTTCCTATAGCATTGTAACCAAAACTGCAGACAGTTTTCTAACTCTGGCCTAGCCGGGATATTTTGTACAGTTGGGGTGGCCTCCATCATCTTGTGGTCCAGCTGATAAAAGGCCTGTGTTATGGGCTGAGTGCGGGTCGGTGGGACTAGGTGAGAGTAAGCATTCGGCACGGACTAGAAGGGCCAAGATGGCCTGTTTCCGTGCTGTAATTGTTATATGGTTATTGTATGTCTTAAACACCTTATTTACCAGCTGTTTTCAGAAATCGTATCAGATTTATTACCACTGCCATATGTCGTGAAATTTGTTCTTTTGTAGCAGCAGTACAGTGCAACAGGTAAAAACTACAATAATAAATAAATAGTATGAAAGCAGGATAGTGAGGTAGTGTTCATGGAGCATTCAGAAATCTGATGGTAGAGAGGAAGAAGCTGTTCCTACAGCATTGAGTGTATGTTTTCAGGCTCCTGTCACTCCTCTCAGATGGTACTAATGAGAAGAAGGCATGTCTCAGATGGTGAGAGTCTTCAGTGATGGATACTGCCTTCCCGAGGGACTCGCCTCTTAAAGATGGCCTTGATAGTAAGGTAGTTTGTGCCCGTAATGGAGCTGGATGAGTGTATGCTCCTGTGTAGCCTCATTGACGCCTCCTTTTCAGGTGGTGATGCAACCAGTCAGAATGCTCTCCATGGTGCGTCTGTAGAAATTTGCCTGACATACCAAATATTCTGAAACTCCTCGTGCAATGCAATAGCACCTCTGTTTCTATCTATTACCTGCCATCCCATTATTGTGTATTGATGCAATAGCGGAGTCATACAGCACAGAAACAGGCCTTTTAACCATCCGTTAATCCCAGTTATTAATTTCCCTCATTGTAATCAACTTCCCCCAGATTGTACCACTCAGCTACGACCAAGTGGCAATCTACAACAGCCAATTAAGCTACCAACGTGCATGCCTTTGGGATGTGGGAGGATATCTAAGGAGAACATACGATCTCCAAACAGACATCACCTGAGGTCAGGATTGAACCTGGATCCCTGGTACTGTGAGGCAGCAGCTGCTAGCTGCTCACCTAGCTTGTTTGAGTGGCAAAGTGGCACAGCCACTAAAGCAAAACACACAAAATGCTGGAGGAACTCAGCAGGTCAGACAGCATCTATGGAAATGAATAAATAGCTGACATTTCAGGTCGAGACTCTTCGTCCCCACAGAAACATTGACTGTTTATACATTTTCATAGACTCTACCTGACTTGCCGAGTTCCTCCAGCATTTTGTGCATGTTTGCTCTGGATTTCCAGCATCTGCAGAATCTCTTGTGTTTACAGCCACTCGAGCCTTGTTTGCCTTGTCTTGTTTGCTCTCTCAAATACATTAACTTCCATTTCCTTGGATTGAATTCCATTTGTTTCTTTGTCTTCTCATAAGCAGTTCATTGATATTGTTCTGCAGCCAACAACATCCTCGTTTATGAACAGCCACACTGCCAAGTGGGACTGACAAAAAGCATTTGGAAAAATCAATGTGAACACGTGCGCAGGACTGATATCAAAAGAAAAAAATGTTTCCTCCAGCGTTGACAGCAGAACACTGAGCCCTTGTATCCAGTCTTTAACGACAGGGGTATACCGGGGCCTGTATCTTTCTGAATTGCATTTCATTATTGTACTTCTGGCCATTGTGAAATGAAAACATTAGAAGCAATTTTTGTAGTTGCTTCAGTGTATGAAGGATAAGATCTAGTTCAGTAAAGAATATAAATGCATTGTATATTGTGGAATATTTTACACTTGATGAGGAATCTTTTTAAGATGCCTTTCAGCATCTAGGTGTACGCACCTTCCAATAACTCTGTCAGTTCTTGTATTATTATTGTGGCAGAGTTTACAAAGATTTCTGATACTTTTTCCAAATTACGATTGGATTGGTTTGCAGATTATACCCCGTTTATTCAGTGTGTTGTTCAATCTTCTCGTTACTGCGCAGTAATCCTGAGGAGTTATATAACAAAGCTTCTTTGTGAACTAGTTCTCTGTTTGCTCTTGCAGAATCAGAATCAGATTTATTATCACTGCCTTATATGGCATGAAATTTGTTGTTTTGTAGCAGTAGTTCAGTGCAAAGATATAAAATTTCTATAAATTACAAAAATAAATGGTGCAAAAAATAATGAAGTAGTGTTCAACGGCCATTCAGAAATCTGATGGTGGAAGGGAAGAAAATGTTTCTGATTGAATTATTTTTGATTTGACTAACATTGGTTGAAGTTTTATAGTCAGTCCCTGGACCTGATGTGGTATATGTTGTTTAATCTATGTGGCCAGTTGCTCCCATTGCACTATTTTGATCTCACAAAATAGCTGTTTTTTTCCTTTATCCATTTTCACATTCCAGATATACGAGCCAGCTCTTTCAGCATGTTGTGACATTTTCTGTTTTAGGGTTTATTTGTTACCGTTTCATCTGCATTCCACGTTTCTGAGAGATTTGCAAAATGTTTATCTCACGGTGAGATCCTTCTGTAGTTACTACAGTCAAACTCTCATGTCCACAGCTACCACTTGGTCCTCCTTATCCACATCCTCCCACTGACTGAAGAGCTGGAAAATCTTCCTCGAACCCAAGAGACTGCCTAAAATAAATTTCATGGAGCAATGCTGCTGACTGGCACAGTCCAGGCTGCAGGAGTATGTGCATCAGGAACACACTGAAGTTAGGTGCAAGGGTTTGGTGGGGAAGGACCACACAATCGGATTCTTTTGCTACTGGAGTGTGAGGGGGTTGGGTTGGGTGACAAAGAGACTGTAGGTATCTGTTCCATGTAAAAGGAAATCCTGCTACTCACTTTCATTTGTTCCACGAGTCTGCCCAATCGTTGCACATCTGTACATGTTGTGACTTGGCACAGTGGAATCGGGAAAGGTATATAGTGTTATCTCACTGTAGATCTTTCCCTATTCTACTGTGTCAAGAGGTCATTGCAAAGTATAAGTGTCACATATTTTTGGGAATGAAAGAAGGAAAGAGAAATCAGTTAACTCTTGACCTGTCAGTTTAACATCAGTTGTGGGGAGGTTACTGGGTCGACCATCAAGGACAGTGACTGAACACTTGATCAAATGTGAGGTGACCACAGATAATCAATATAGATTTTGAAAAGGTGGTTCATTTCTGAGTAATTTAATTAAGGCATTGTCAAGATGTCACTTATAAGATAGACAGGGGAGTATCTACGAAGTGTGTTGGTCCAAAGCATTGTCTGCCCTTTTCTGAGACCCTTTATCAGGACTCTGCTGGAAATAGCGACTGTTTATTTTCCTCCCTGAATGCTGCCTGATCTGGAGTTCCTCCAAAATTTTGTGTGTGTGTAGAATCTTTTGTGACTTCATCAGACTTGCAGTGAGGTATCACACCAGATTGTTGTGGTCAAATCTCTGGAATAGTATGTTAACCTGGAACCTTTGATGGGAATCATAAAATGACAAATTAACTCACTAGCCTCAAATCCAAGAGATTCAACACAAGTCACCAAAGCTACAATAGTTCCACAAAAGCATTGTGACCCTGGAATACAAAGGATTATGCCACTATTCAGATAAAAATAATCACGTCCCATGATACTGGCTTGTGTTATTTGTATAAGATATTCTGAGTGCATTGTTCTAAAGATCTTCTTCTGCTTTAATCCAAAGCATTCTACGTACTTCCTTGTATTGGGCACAAACTTGGAAAATCTATCCTTTTGTGAATAGAATAAGTTGTGTAAAAAAAATGGAGTAGTTGTCAAAACTCACATAATCTCTTCCAGTGGAACTAAGTGTTGATAACCATCTGTGATACATTTGTCATTGTTCTTCTGATTTGACATATTTCCATTGTTATTCAGTCATCTGATAGCTCTTTAAGAATCTCAAGTCAATTTCAATGGAAAGGGGAACAAAAGGAATTTGAATTTAAAAACATTGTTATTTAGATCCTCAGGACATCTCAAAATGCTTCAAAGGCAATGCATTACTTTGAAGTTCGATCACTGTTGCTATAAGGCATGCACAGGGCACCCTGTTTGCACACAGCAAATTGAGCCGAATGATAGTTTTTGGCAGGAGCCATCGAGAGGTTGGGGTTGGGGTTCCTTCTCTGGTGGACTGGCATTACCCATTGGAGACGAGAGCTAAATATTTCCAGAACAAATCTAGCAGAAGAGAGTCAATCTTATATCCAGGGACAGTGAGATTTCAACAACTCAGCAGCATTATTGTTAAGACAGTTTAATACCTGCATTATGAAATGGAGGTCTATCAATCTTCTTCCCCTTGTTGTTTTTGCTTGGATGGATTTTTTTTAACTGAATCTGAGTGTTAAAAAATTGTGCCTCAAAATTTGCCATGTAGCTGGAATTGCATCGGGCAAAAGTAATGGGATATTCCAGAAATCAACTTTGATTTTCATATTGCTATTAATGGAGCATAATATTAATATCAATATTTGGAACGTAAGTAAATATTTGTAGTTTTTGGTGTCTTTATGGATCATTGTGTCCTGCAGATCAAGTTTGATTCCTGACATACTCCAGATTGGCTAATTTCAAATAGGGCACTCCAAATGGGTAGAGAAGTACCCGATGCTACCTTTATTGAAAGAGGATCAATGTGAAATAATATGTCACTGCAAGCAAATCCTCTTTCTCATTGATATCTCCATGAAGATCAGTTAGTGCCTTCTGATGTCAAGTTACTAAAGTACAGTTGATTCCCATTATTTGTCTAGTAGCTTGCTCTTACTTCCTGTTAATTTGAGCCTTAAGGACCTCTGTCCATGGGACAATGTCAACAGCGTAAGTGTCAGATTGTGAAGAAAAACCTGTTTTATAAAAAGATTGCTTGACATGATTAAGTAATTCAAAGTCAGTGAGTGAGCAGTACCATATTTTTATACATTTGTTCAGTCGTGCATTAATTCTGACATGAAATCAATTATTGATGTACCGTCTCAGTGTGTTTAAAATGAGACTAAGGATTCAGATGATTTATTGATAGCAAGTAATCATTCGGATAAGACTGGCGCTGATGTACAGTAGATGGTGGTAAAGTGGACAAGTTTTAAGAAATATGTATTTTTTGCCCTTTATTATCTTGCTTTGCAGCCAAAATTACACTCATCTTTCCAAGGGTAAGCAGAGAAAATCAATCTGAAATTGCAGCTGAAAATGAACTTTCAAGCAAAGTAATATTGGGTCATCCTTTCAGCTCAATAAATTTGCCCAATCATGGAACTCTATCTATAATTCGGGTCTCCGTTTCGATTTCTAGGTCATGCTGAATTGTCAAGTGCCCACGGGGATAGTTGTAAGTGTTAGCTATCAATAAACTAAAAAAAACTTGCGGGTCTGAAATCAAAATGGAAATGTAGGAAAATAGAATCTCATTAACCAAGAGATATGAAAAGGAAATAAATATCAGCTTATGGTCTTTTGATTAACTGTGCATTGGATCTGAGTGAGTGGAGAAAGATTCCAGAAATGGACATGGAGAAGAGTAAATGACCAATTAGCCACACAACAGCAACAACATCTTGTATTCATTTAACTTCACATATGTCCTAAATACCATCACAAGGCCTTGATCAAACAAATTTTAACACTAAGCCCCATATGGAGGTATTAAGACAAATAGCAAAAGCTTGAGCAAAGACAGAACACTTAATGACTAGAGTTCAGAGTGCAATAAGTGTTAGGGGGAAGGTGGATAAGCTTGAAGAGTATTCCAGTATTTATCCTGGCAACTGAAGATGTAACTGCTTCTAATGCAGTGATTAAGATGACGAAGCTAGAATTAAAGGAGCGCAAGTATATCGGAGGGGTGCAAGGTTCCAGGAAGTTACAGATAGAGGGAGGTGTTTTGTGTTCCTTATGTGTGAGGAAATTGGAAGCATGAAATACCTTAGTATGTTTTAAAAAAAATACATCTTTTATGCCACAGTTGAGCAGCTAATGATTTCTGGTGAATAGCGGACATATCCCTTGTGTTTCACACCTGGAAAGTGTATCGTAAATCACGTGTTATCAATTTGAAAGCTGAGCCCTTATAAAGTTGATGAGCTAAAATCTCAGTTTTCCTCCATTCAATGTCGTGGATAGCTTCACTCACCTGAACTCTGAACTGTTATTATGTTTGTTGTTTGTTTATTTGTTTATTGTATTTGCACAGTTTGACTTTTGCACTTTGGTTGTCAGTCTGTGTGCAGCTTTTCATTGATTCGATTGCATTTCTTTGTTCTGCCATGAATGCCTGCAAGCAAATGGATACATGGTGACATATACATACCTTGATAATAAATTCACTTTGAATGCATGCCTCACCACTTCTGGAGATAGTAACCGGAATTGTAGAGCAGTTTTGTTAATGCTGTTTGGAGGAAAAGTATTGGGGAGATGCCAGAGGTAAGTTCTTTATACAGGGAGTGGTGAGTGCATGGAACCCTCTGCCAGGGGTAGTGGTAGGGGAAGATACATTAGGGGCACTTAAGGGTAAGGACCACAATGTAGAGTGCTTCTCCTACTGTAGAGTGAAGGACTGGGTTGGGGGGAGTAAGCCCCTCAATTATTATTGTAGCATCATACAACCCCAGAGTGTCACATGAGCAGCAGTAGTGCTGTTCATGTGTACAAATGCAATAGGACAGTATGGAAGGCACTGACTATAGGATCTAAGTTTATTTTGTGTTTTTTTTTAAAAGTTCTTACATAGCACATGGATGATAGGAAACTGGAGGACTGTGTAGGAGGGAAGAGTTAGATTGATCTTTGACTAAGTTAAAAGGTTGGTACAGCACTTTGTGTCGAAGGGCCATTACTGACCTGTAGTGTTCTATGTTCAAACTTGACATAAATTGAAAACTAAACTTAGTTTTTGTGCAAGGGTTTTACATGAACAGAAAAAAATAATGCTACTTGGCTAGCTTTGTGCATTCATATAATGAGGCCTGACTGAATGTTTTTCTGTCCTCATGTTTCGCTGTTTTTGCTTCCTTTCTCTCCAGCTCCGGAAACGCTCTCTCTTGTGCCTCAGTGAAAAATTGGAAATTGCTTTTTTTTGGTCTCGTAGCTTCTGCCAACATAAATGAGATATTGTTGTAGCTAACATCTGTCCAATACAGTTTAATTGGATTAAATGAGTTTGTGTCAGGGGGGGCATAGAACACTATTTGTACTGCTCTGGGCGGCCCAGGAAATGTCTTCATATAAAACAGACCACTTTAATTTCCAAATATGGCCTGTTAATCTCTTTGTTGGGAGGAGCGTTTAAATGTTTTTAGAAAATAAAATCAAAGTGAAGCTGTACAACAGGATATTAAAGAATAAGACCAGACTTCAACACCTAGACATTAAAACAGTAACATCCGTTTGGGCTTCCTGTATGGAAGAACTATCAAAACATCACGTTGCTTTTGGTGCCCCAGCGTTCTCAGGATATTTTTTCCTGACCATTTTAACCCTTTGTGCTGATAGTGTAAAAGTGGACTGAGGGACTTCAATGCAAACATTTTCTTTATCAGAATCATAGGTTCCTCAAGTAGTGATTTTAAATTCTCTGCAAATTGTTTTTTCTTGTCTAAATGATTTTTGTGACAGAAGGCAGCTGTAGTTAACCACAAAGCCGTTAACTGATGTCAACTGTATTGATCAAAGCAGAATTACTCCAGGAAGGCACTGGCTTTATCAATTTTCTATTTGCATTCCTTTACCATACCCTAGGCATCAAAACCAGGCCTTCTAATTTTTCTCGCATTCTTCTGATGAATCTGATTGCTGTAGAAACTAAGAATGAGATGTTAGTACTGGAAAATGGAACTGGGGTAGATGATCAGCCATGATTTTTAGTGAACTAAAAAGAAGGCAGTCAGATATCAAGGGTTAAACCTGCTACTTCATACATAAGAATATTCAGACTCGTACTGAGGTATGGTTCCACAGACTTCAGCTACCCTCATGAATCTTAATTTTTCAGGAGTAGTTTCCTGTTCTTAGCTGATAGTAATGAACCCAGTGTGGTCTTCTGCTGCAGTCGTCCATCCACTTCAAGGTTTGATGTGTTGTGTGTTCAGGAGATGTTCTCCTGCACACCACTGTTGTAACGTGTGGTTATTTGAGTTACTTCCTTTCAGCTTGGCCATCCTCTGACCTCTCATTAACAAGGTGTTTTTGCCCACCAAACTGCTGCTCACTGATGTTTTTTGCTTCTCATGCTATTCTCTGTTAACTCTAGAGATTGCTGTGCCGGAACAGCTTCTGAATACTCAATCCACCCTGCCTGGCACCAACAATCATTCCACGGACCAAACTCACTTAAATCATATTTCTTCCCCATTGTGATGTCTGGTTTGATCAACGACTGATTCTCTTGACCACGTCTGCATGTTTTTATGCATTGAGTTGCTGCCACATGATTGGCTGATTAGATATTTGCATTAATAAGCAGGGGTATCTAATAAAGTGGCCACTGAGTGTATGTCAATGGTATAAACCTGATTCTTAATCTGTTTCCATTAATTATTTTTATTTATTTGGAGAAACAGCACACTAACGTTCCCTTTCAGCCCAACGAGCCCACGCCACCCAGTTGTACCCATGTGACTAATTAACCTACAAACCTGTCACAGGGAGAGTGTACAAAGTCCTTCCAGACAACAACAAAATTGAACCCGGGTTGCTGGCACCATAGTCGTGTTGCACTAACCACTATGCTACCATGCCATCCTTTTAGTGTTTAGCATTTCAGTGTTCTCATTCTTGGGAATGTATCCCCACAGCACAACAAGGTGCCGGGAAAATATTGAAGGAACAGCTGCGTCACAACAAGACTTTGTTGTAAACTGTCTTTATCCGGGACACCACTTAGGAAAATAGTTGACTGTTATTATCATGCAAAAGCAATACTTACATACAGGATATTTGTGTGTATTCAGTAGCTCTGGAGCCACGGTTGTAAGTGTTATGTGGAACTAGTACAGACGGCCCAAAGCTGTGGTGAAGACTTTGTCAACATTGCAGAACTGTTGAGTCCAGTGATGATCAAGACCACATTACTTGCATGCGCTGGTGGGGCCAGGCCAAACTTGACAAACTGAGCTAAGCAACCTCTGTTTATGTTGGCCATTCAACTCTGGCATCGGGAGCAAAGCTTTGTGGTCCCTCAGGAAGTCTTGGTGATGCAAATGTCACTTTGTTTACTCTGCAGTTTTTCTTCCAGCCAAATTCTTGAAATCAAAAGCAACAACCACTGTAAAGTAAATGAGGTGTCCTCATGGTTTTCAGAGCTCTGCAGTGCAAAGATAGATTAGTTGTAATCTCTTCAATTGCTAATTAAGTTCTTAACAGTATTTTACACTTACAGAGATTCTAGTTCCCTTAGGTGCATCCTTAATTCCTTAACATATCTTCTTTTCATTTTAAAATTGTGAAAATTTGACATCATTTAAAATTCTTTTAGGTGCAAGTCTTCTGCATAATCTTTGAGCCCCTGTTTGCTGAGAATGCTGACAAACAACGTACTGGTTGTTTAAAAAATTCTTTATTTTATCTTGCTGTGCTGTACCTCAAGGGGTTTACAACATAGCTATTTAAACAGAAGCCATGGGTTTCATGTGAGCGAAACAATCTTTTTTCTGCTTGAAAATGAGTAACTTGCAAAAGGGATTTCAGGAATTAATTTAATCACAGATATTAAAACAATTTAAAATTCAAACAACTGATCTAGGTATTATTGAACATCTACTGACTCAACAATGGACCGTTGTGTTTTCAAGGTTCTGGAAACTTTAGAACAGCTGTCACAAGGGCGCTAAAGATGCATGCTTGATGAGAAGAGCAGGCTTGTCATTTTATTCCGAAATCAGGCTTACCCATCTTCCCTGAGGTACTTATTAACATCTTGAGCACCTCCAGCTCAGGACTGAAAACAACAGCTAAACTTTCGCTTTGTCTGTGTGCAGACAGGCAGAGTTGCAGCCAACATTGCATTCAGCATCTCTACTTCTTTGTGATTTAAGAACATGTTGTGCAAAGTAATAGCATAAGTAGAAAGCCCGGGGGGGGGGGGAGGGTCCTCTAAACTGTCCTTTCATTTGTCATGGTTGATCATAGAATTACGCAGTTAATTTAGGATTTAGCACAGTGTTTTATATAAATTTAATGGAATGTTTGACAGCTTTATGAAGAAATTGCATTCTGATCACAGCACTGTGCAAATCATCTTATACCAATTTGAGATGTTACGGGTGAACTGTGCCAGTATTAAAACAGTGCCATACAATTAGATAGAAACAGGCCCTTTGGCTCAACTCATCCATGCTGATCAAGGGACTTTATTAGTATTTAAAAGAATCCTCAAAAAATACTTGCTGTTTGGGTGCATTTGATGCATGGCTATCCACGTTTGTTGTTTGTCAATGATTAGTCCAATGAGACCACCTTGGAGAGAGTTCAAGACTAACTACATAATCTGAGACTGCATTGTGCACTGTTGTGAAACTGAGAATGGCTAGCAAGCTATTTTCCCAAAACAGCATAAGTGAATGACCTCAATGACAGTTTATGGGAATGTTTCTAACTGGCTGCATCTCTGTCTGGTATGGTGGGGGGGCGGGGGGGGGGGGACGGCTACGGCACAAGATGAAAGTAAGTTGCAGAAACTTGTAAAATCAGTCAGCTCTATCATGGATACTAGCCTCCCTAGTATCCAAGACATCTTCAAGGAGCGGTGCCTTTGGAAGTCGGTATCTGCCATTAAGAATCCCCACCACCCAGGACGTGCCCTCTTCTCATTGTTCCCATTGGGAAGGAGGTACAGAAGCCTGAAGGCACACATCAGTGATTCAGGAACAGCTTCTTCACCTCTGCCATCTGATTTCTAAATGGACGTTGAACCCATGAACACTACCTCACTACATTTTTATGTCTTTTTTTTGCATTACTTATTTTAACTTAGCTGTTTAATAAACATGTATATATTTACTATATTTCAGTTTTTTTTCTCTTTACTTATTTATCCATATATTTCATTAAACTACTGCTGTAAAGTAAACAAATTTCATGATATTGGCTGGTGATATTAAACCTGATTCTGATTCCTGGTGCTAGTCAGTGAATGTTGTAAGACCTACTGCCTGGAGTTTCTATCTAGAGCCTGCCTTCCTCCCCCACTGCATTCATACTTAGCTGCTTCAGCTGTAGAGAGCGAGTTTCTCCGGTTAATCTAGCTGTGTGGCCTACGCAGTGGCAAGATCCCTCCAGTGATGCAGTGAGGAGGCTCCATCTTTGAAGTAAGCAAAGACCTGCCCCCATGCTTGTTTGTTTTGTTTTAAAGTCTTCAAACGTCTCTTGAAAATGATTTAAATTGAAGTAAATACAGGTAATTAAATAGAAGTAACAACTGTTGAATTAAAAAACGTAATTGGAAGATAATAAACAATTGAGACAGACAACTACAGCAAAATTATTTTTAACAGTAATGCTTTCCTCTTTGCCTCCTAATCTGCAACCCTATAATCCCCATTCAAATCAATAAATTCTCAGATGCTGGCAAAGGATTGGGAGGCATTTGTTTTTCTCTTCCTGCTTGCTACCTTTACGAGAATAAGTGCTGCAGAATCACAGCAAGGCAAGGCTCTGCCACTGGATTCCATATGATGTCCATCAATAGAACAAGCTGATATATTCGTCCTAATCTGTCATGAGTCTAGGTGTTGGCATTTTGTGTGCAAGTCCTGGACTTACTGCTGTTTGAACAGCCAAGCAGCTGGCAAAATCTGACTCAATGAGCCTGCTTGCTCAATAGGACATGGTTTAAATTGGCAACCTCTTGTTTAATTGTCCAGTAGCAGTCATTGTAGCTACTCTCCCTCTTGCTTGCCTGAAATGAACTATAAAAAACAAAGCTAGTTCTCAATACCCAAAGTGCTAGGTCTGGTTCTTTTATTCACAATTCGTTCAGAGTTCATTATTGAACCTGTTAGCAGGATGAAAGATCTGGGAGTAGCCTCACCAACACCAGTAATTAGAATCAGGTTTGTTATCACTGATGCAGGTTGTGAAATTTGTTGTTTTGCGGCAGCAGTACAGTGCAATACATAAATTACTGTAAGTTACAACTAAGAAATATAAAAAATAAGTAGTGCAAAAAGTGAGGTGGTGTTCATTATCCATTCAGAAATCTGTTGACAGAGGGGAAGAAGCTGTTCCTAAAGTGTGTGTGTGTTTCTTTTGGTTCCTGTACCTCCTCCCTGATGGTAGTAATGAGAAGAGGGCATGTCCGGGATGGTGAGGATCCTTAATGACTACAAATTGCAATGGTGTTAATATGTCATTTGCTTTGGTGAACTATAGGACTATAGTCACTATCTTAAAGTTTCTCCATTCCCAGCCACTCCCAACTGCCATATTCCAGAAGAAGGAATCAGAACAGGTGATCCCAAAACAAAATGAAACCTGCATGCTAATATGACTTCAAGTACCCATGAGCTGCGGAAAAACTTTGAATGGACTGGAATTTAGAAAAGAGCAAGAATGGTATTCACACTTCTGTTGGACCTTCAGCTATTCGTTACAGGCATAAGCTACAGTAGAGGCCCCTTGGCCTATAATGTTGTGCCAACCTTTCCAACCCTTTCCTCTCACATAGTCCTCCATTTTTCTTTGATCCATGTGTTTATCAATGAGTCTCTTAAATATCCCTAATGTACCTGCCTCTACCACAACCCCTGGCAGTTCCACACACCTACCACTCTCTGCATAAAATAAAACTGCTACCTTTGACATCCTGCTATACTTTCCTCCAATCACCTTAAAATTATGCCCTCTCGTATTAGCCATTTCCACCCTAGGAAAAGGGCGCTCGTTATCCACTCTATAAGTGCCTCTCAAACACCTCTATCAAGTCATCAGTCATTTTCCTTCACTCCAAAGAGAAAAGCCTTGCACTCTACTGCTACGACAAAACAACAAAATTCATGATGCGCGTCAGTGATAATGGACTGGAGTTTGATTCTGATTCTATCCTGCATCTGGGAATGGCAGTTTTGATCCTTTGTCACAGTTTGGGAGGCAATCCAAGAGGAGGATTAGTACATTCAAAAGCTGAAAACCAGTGTTACTCTGAGCTGGTGTGATGAACCAGGTGTAAAACACTTAAAACGTACAATTTGCTATTTCAGAAAGTTATCAGCTACCTAGTTTCAGTATTTAACTTTGGAGTGGACTTTAAAAAAATAAAGAATTCTCAGGTTCTTGAAGTATTCTCAAGTGGAAACAAAAAAGAGTCCCAATCCCTTGGGTAATGATGTGTTGACAGAACAGCTGTATTTGCTCTGATTTTAATCAGGAAAGGTAAATAGATACTGATGGATACAGCCTGCAGATGATGAAAGATGCTTTTAAAACAATGGCTATATCTCAAAGATCTCCACTGTGCATCAATCCAACCAAGCCAGAACTGGCTGACTACAGTAACTTGTTGTAGATTGAAACTATATACCAGCAGGGATGGCGAATATTTTTGCGAATATTTAGGCGAATATTTTTGAGAGTGTGTGCCCATATTGGCGATCTTTTTTTTAAAAAAAAGTACAATAGAATTTTTGGAAAGCTATTGTGTAGTGTAGGCCTCCGTTAGTCTTGATAGACCATGGATTTGCACCTTAGAAAGTTTCCAGGGCGCAAGCCTGGGCAAGGTTTTTTTAATGGAAGACCGGCAGTTGCCCAAGCTGCCAGTCTCCCCTCTCCACCAATGTTGTACAAGGGAAGGGCATTAGGACCCATACAGCTTGGCACCGGTGTTGTCGCAGAGCAATGTGTGGTTAAGTGCCTTGCTCAAGGACACACACGCAGCCTCAGTCAAGGCTTGAACTAGCGACCTTCAGATCACTAGACGAACACCTTAACCATTTGGCCATGCGCCAACACGGTGGAAAGTATACATAAAGACTGACAAATAACCAATGTGCAAAAGAAGACATATACTGAGCACGAGTTGCAGAGGCCATGAAAGTGAGTCTGCAGGTTGTGGAAGTCCGTTCAGAGTTGTGGTATCCACAGTGGTTCAGGAGCCTGTTGGTTGAAGGGTAATGACTGTTCCTGAGCCATCCCTAAAGCTCCTGTACCTCATTCCCATTGGTAGTAGTGAGAAGAGAACATGGCCTGGATGGTGGGGGTCCTTGATGGTGGATGCTGCTCTCTTGTGTGAGTGCTCCATGTAAATGTGCTTAATGATTTGGAGGTCTTTGCCTGTGAGGAACTGGGCTGTATCCACCATTTTCTGTAGACTCTTCCACTCCTGCGCGTTGGTGCTTCCATACCAGACCATGATGCAATTAGTTAGGATACTCTTGGCTGTGTGAAGTTTTAAAGGTTTTAAGTTATTCTATACAAGCCACTGAGAAATTAGATGCACTGTTGTGCCTTCTTTGTGATGGCACTTATCCCAGGACAAATCCTTTAATATACTGGCAAGAAATTTAAAATTACTGACGACACATCATCATATTTTCAACGTTGCTCAATTGTTGAGTATTTCACGTTGTCGACTTTACTATGCACGAGTGCCACCTGTATAGTTGGATGCCCCCTTTGTGAAGGGACCTCTGAATTGCAGTTATCCTGGTGGGTAAGTAAAAAACTGTAAACTGTATGGTTCTCTCCAAAATCTTCCTCCAGATAAACTCAGACCCATGGGGACGTTTCCTTGCCCTCAGAAGCTGGTTAGCTGCCATTTCAAAGGACAATTGAAAGTCAGTCCAGATTTGTACTCCAGCCAAACAATGACTTGTTTCTATCCCTAGTGAATGATTGTGAAAAAAATTGTGCTGTATGAGATTCCAACATTAATTGATACCAACTTTTTATTTCCAGATATTCTTGAACTGAATCCAAATTTTAAAATTCCTTTGTGACCATATTATCTGGATTACAAGAACAGAAATGTAACCACACCACCACTATGCCTTCCTAAAGTGTAGGGAGCCTGACATTGTGGCAGAGCAGTTATTACACATATCACTGCACTTGTGGTCAAATTCTGACAGGTACAGAAAAAATGGTTCATGATTTGGTTTCAAGAAACCAGAAAAAATGTGGGATTCTGCCTCTGAAATCTCTGCCCTTTAGAAAGTTTTGATGATAGATGTACAACACACTGTCAGTGTAAAAATGCCTTGAGCAATCTAGTGCTAGTTTTTGTTATCATATAAATAAGAGCTGCTTGCATTCTGATCTTGCTGCTTGTCTCTAAATTGAGCCCTGGTCATTGTTCTAAATAGGGCTGCTGCCCTTTTATCCTTGGACTAGTTCTGTCAATTTCAAAGTTTCAAAGTATGTCTGCAGTTTACAACTCTGAGATTCTTCTTCTCCAGATAGCCACAAAACAAAGAGGAGTCATGGAAGTCAGTTCAGAGAGATACAGCAAACCCACCAAACCCCTTTCCTCTTGCACGAAACACAAGACCATCGACGCCCAACCCCCCCCCCCACACAGAGCACAACAAGAACATGTACACCCTCCTCCTCACGAGACACAAGAAAAACATTGACCCCCAAATTCCTCTCCCCTGCACAAAAAATGAGAAAGTACAGCGAAACACAATATAAAAACCATAAGACTGGGGAAAAAAGTCCATAGTCCAAAATCCCTATGTAGAAACCTCAGTAACATTCGCCAGCATTATCGAGAGAAAGGGACTTTGGGCACAGCGGAAGGCCACACAGTCTTTCTCTTCGACAGCAGAGCAATCCCACCAGTGATCAGAAGGCCATCAGGTTTGTTAGTTTTCTTTCTGATTGCTTATTCTGTAACATTTTGTGTGTGTTACTCTGAATCTCTTCTGTTTATATCTACAACAAGAGATGGCTGTCAGGAGGAAGTTACAGCCATTTACCCTCATATTACAGAAACTGACATACTTGGACCTGAAATTGGAAATCAAGTGAATGCCACTGTAGATAAATGTGCTTCTCAGTAAATAAAGTAACAGTCTCTCTAGATTTCTTTAATCTGCATGTTTTAAATGGTCAAAACATAAAATCTGTTACCATTCCAGTGCCACCCATCAGGGCATGCTCTCTTCTCGCCACTGCCATCAAGAGTCTTAGGTTCCTGAACCAGCGTGGACAGCTTCACTCACTTCAACACTGAACTTATTCCACAACCTACTGACTCACTTTCAAGGACTATACAATACATTTTCCCTGTACTTATTTATTTTTATTTGTTTTTTTTGTATTTGCACAGTTTGATGACTTTTGCCCTTTGGTTGTCTGTTGGTCTTGGTTTGTGCGTAGATTTTCATTGATCCTGGATTCTTGAATCCCGTACCCATCGAGAGACTTGTTACTGGTTTGCTTTCGTAGGAAGATAAATTGTACAGCAGCAATTGGATGTCACAGGAAGCACCACCTTGCAGTATAAAGGGGATAAATTTTATAACTTCAGTAATACTTTGGACTCTTAAAAATACAAAAAAAGCCACAGGTTATATATAGAATTTGGTCCCCAAGCTAGAATGAGCTGGTAATGCGTAAGGTACTGTAATAATATTGGCTATTGCATCCTTATGTTCAATTACTTTTCTATATTCTCCTATGTGTATAACATAGATGCTATTTTAAGCAACTTGTGTTATAAAGTATGCATAAAAGATACTTTTACATCACAGAGGAAATAACATGTACTGTCTTGTAATTCACATGAAGTTTCGTCAGTAAGTCTTATATGCTGAAATTCATAGTTTAAATCCTTGCACTGTCTAAAGCTTTTAACATAGGTGGGCCCTCTGAGCAGGCAACTATATTGGTTGAGCAGTGCTGTTTGATACTTGTGTTAGCCGTAGAACATAGTTGGCCTTGCCACTTCTATCTGTTGTGGTTATAATCTATTTAGGCTTGTTCCCATATTCTAAATAAACCAGAATAGCTAAATGTACTTGGATGTGTGGGGTCTGTTTAAAAATAGTAAAACAAAAACAACCTAATCAAATTATTTAATTGCTTAACAATACCAGGATGTGCAGTTCTTATCACTTCCACTTGAAAAGCACGTTTAAGAATTATAGATTTAATTCTGATAATGTCAACAACAGTTCTGGAAGTGATTTTTCCAGCTGTTTGTACAGCAGCTATCCCTATGACGCCGATTTAAAAAAAATTACTCCACAAGAAGTCCTCTGAGGGAAGAGATCTTGTCTTAATTTGTTCAAGTAGAATTCACACAATTTTAATGTAGAATCAAGCTGTTTGGTCCAAGCAGTCCGTATTCGTGTCTTAAACGGTGAGAATTTTCAAGGTGTTGCTGTTCAGAAGAACCTAAGTGTCTTTACACACAAATCACTGAAAGTTAACTCAAGGGTAGATGAAGAAATTTCAGATTCCTTTGATTATCACATATACATTTAACATGCAGTGAAATGTGTTGTTTGCATGAACAATCATTCCAGTGCCAACATAGTATGCCGACAATGGTCAGCAGGACAGCAATATAACAAGAAAACAAAACAACAAAAACTGCAAATCAAGCCCCTTTCCCACCTTCCCCTACCCACCCATTCACTCAAACAGACTCACTGAGACCACCCCTGGGCCTCGGGCTCTCAGACTTGCATACATCAGGCTTCCAACCTCCAGTCCTGCCCTGGTCTTGCGGGCACCAAGACTCTGACTTCCCGACTCGGTTTCTTAGCCCAGAAGGCAATGAACTTCAGAAATCTCTATGCTGGAGGCGTTAGCAAGGTTCAATTGCAAAGGATAATCAAGGACGAAATGGATATATATTTTGAAGGAACCATGCTGTATGTGGTCAGTGCAGAAAAGTGATATTGCAGTGAAAGGTCAGGCACAAGGAAATAAATTGCCTTGATTTTCTGTGTTCTTATTTAAACCTGATCCCATATAGTGGCATGCAAAAGTTGGGTACCTCTGGTCAAAAGTTCTGTTACTGTGAAGTGAGTAGAAGATGAACTGATCTCCAAAAGTCACAAAGTTATAGATGAAATATTCTTTTCAACATTTTAAGCAAGAGTAGTGTATTTTTGTTTTGTACAATTTTAGAGTGTGAAAAAAAAAGGAAAGGAGCACCATGCAAAAGTTTGGGCACCCCAAGAGATTTGAGCTCTCAGATAACTTTTACCAAGGTCTCAGACCTTAATTAGCTTGTTAGGGCTATGGCTTCTTCACAATCATCATTAGGAAAGGCCAGGTGATGCAAATTTCAAAGCTTTATAAATACCCTGACTCCTCAAACCTTGTCTCAACAATCAGCTGCCATGGGCTCCTCTAAGCAGCTGCCTAGCCCTCTGAAAATTAAAATAAATGATGCCCACAAAGCAAGACAAGGCTATAAGAAGATAGCAAAGCGTTTTCAGGTAGCCATTTCCTCAGTTCGTAATGTAATTAATGTAGTTAGCAGGAACAGTGGAAGTCAAGTTGTGGTCTGGAAGACCAAGAAAACTTTCTGAGAGAACAGCTTGTAAAAGACTTTCAGGAGGATTTAGCAGACTCTGGAGTGGTGGTGCACTGTTCTACTGTGCAGTGACATCTGCACAAATATGACCTTCATGGAAGAGTCATCAGAAGAAAACCTTTCTTGTGTCCTCAACACAATATTCAGTGTAAGAAGTTTGCAAAGGAACATCTAAACAAGCCTGATGCATTTTTGAAACAAGTCCTGTGGACTGATGAAGTTAAAATAGAACTTTCTGGCCGCCATAAGCAAAGGTATTTTTGGAGCAAAAAGGGTGCAGAATTTCATGAAAATAACACCTCTCCAACTGTTAAGCATGGGGGTGGATCGGTCATGCTTTGGGCTTGTGTTGCAGCCAGTGGCACGGGGAACATTTCACTGGTAGAGGGAAGAATGAATTCAATTAAATACCAGCAAATTCTGGAAGCAAACATCACACCGTCTATAAAAAAACTGAAGGTGAAAAGAGGATGGCTTCTACAACAGGATAATGATCCTAAACACACCTCAAAATCCACAATGGACTACCTCAAGAGACACAATCTGAAGGTTTTGCCATGGCCCTCACAGTGCCCTGACCTGAACATCATCGAAAATCTGTGGATTGACCTCAAAAGAGCAGTGCATGCAAGATGGCCCAAGGATCTCACAGAACTAGAAGCCTCTTGCAAGGAGGAATGGGCAAAAATCCCCCAAACAAGAATTAAAAGACTCTTGGGTGGCTACAGAAAGTGTTCACAATCTGTGATACTTGCCAAGGGTGTGTTACTAAGTACTGACCATGCAGGGTGCCCAAACTTTTGCTTCGGGCCCTTTTCCTTTTTTGTTATTTTGAAACTGTAAAAGATGGAAATAAAAAAGTAATCTTGCTTAAAATATTAAAAAAATGTGTCATTTTAACTTTATGCCTTTTGGAAATCAGGTCATCTTTTACTCATTTAGCTATTCACAGTATGTAACAGAAATTTTGACCAGGGGTGCCCAAACTTTTGCATGCCACTGTATGTCTGTTGAGTTCCTATATCCCTTCTTTCTACCATACATCTGACCTATTCTTTAAATTAGCAATTTAATCAACATTTAGTGATGTCATACATTTGCTATCAATATGCAAAAAACACCTGCTTTTCCTTACACATCTGTATAAACTCACTCAATAATCCCTTTCTTTATTGTTGTATCTTGCACAATCGTATTGCTTCAACAATAAAATGGAACCCAATAATATTAATTCAGTGGTAACATGGAGCCCAAAGCCTCAGACAGTATTACAATTCATCTTATCTTTGGGTTTCCTGTAGATACTCCTCTGTATCTCTGTTTTTATTTTTTTATACATAAAATCTAGCTTAACATTTTTAATGATTTTTATGTACGTGAGCTTTCAATGTATGCAAACAGTCCTGAAATGGCTCTTGACCTCAAGCATTGACTGTCTGTTCCCCTCCCTAGATGCTGCTTGACCTGTTGAGTTCCTCCAGCAACTTATTTTTTGTTCCAAGCCTGTCTGTTTTTCCTATCAGTCAACCTGAACCTGTCCCAAAATAATTATTTTAGTCTACCAAAATACAGTTTTATACTGACTGGCATTACATTCCATCTGTCACTCTCTTTTATGTTTGACCATCTTACAAATTTTTCTTCTTCTGTTTTTAATCTTATTCAGTGATACAGTATGGTAACAGGCCATTCCAGCCCCATGAGCTCACTCTGACCAATTACACCCATGTGATCAATTAGCCTACTAACCGGTGTATATTTTTGGAATGTGGGAGAAAACGGGAACGCCCTAAGCACTGCCATTCCCTTTCTCGATTTATCAATTTCTTTTGAGGTCATTGGAGATCCAGTGGGAAGCAGTCTGGTGTTTTCCATGTTTCTAGTGGGTATTTTGAGAACCCCAGGAAAAATATGAACCGGTTTGCTCAGTTTCTTAGGCTTTACATGTCGCCAGGGCTTTTGGCTTTCTGAGCGGATCTCTTTAATAAAAAAAAATGTTCCACTGAAGAGACTGTACACTCAGCTGTTGTTTCATTACAGCACTTACACAATTCAAACCTATGGCATCTGGTTCCTTAATCTGCCATGGCAAATGTGTGTTCAATATTTCACCGACTGCTTTCATATTCTGTATCCCGTCTGTTGCTACAGTACACAGTGACAGTGGCCTGTAAAGCATGTCAATAAAACATTTTATTTGAACCTTGAGTTATTTTACCCAATGTTGGATAGAAACCCATCTTTAGTCATGCTATTTTATTGCATCATTTGGGATACTTTATTCAAGTTAAGGACAGTTAATAAGACTTGCTTTTACAAAATTAATTTATTTTCCCTCTCTGTTTCTTTTACTGCTACAGTAAAATCCCAACAGGATTGCTGACCCCATTGCCTGTGGTTAATACTCATTACATAGATCCAATGCCTCTTACAGAACTTCAATGCACTGGAAATTTGTTGTGCACTGTAATCTGTGAAGCAGCTTTTCAGATTCTAGCCAGGAGATTGCCAGTTAATGCCAAGCTGAAAATTAAATCTAAACCCATGGCACTCTGGGCTCTTCTTACTTGAGCACCGTTGCTACACAAACTGCTGACGAAAAAGGAGAAAACAAGAAGAATGGAAAATGGTATTATGAAGAGTTAATGTGTTTTGCCATGATAGGCAAAAAGATAAGAGATTGCATGACTTTTTTTTTAATGTTTGTCACGTAACAGCCAGTGCAGCTGTTGTAATAATGAAAGCATAATTTTTTGCATAGCAAGATGATAATGGCCAGATAATCTGTTTTAGTTGGGTAATGTTAACCAAAACACCAGAGATCTCGCTTGTTCTGCTGTGGCATCTTTTCACCTTGAAGGATCAGACAAACTTGGTTTCAAAGTCTGCACTGAAAGACCGTGAATGAGGTGTAGTGTCAGACAAGAACCAACCAAAGATTTCAGTGAGTGAAGTTTATTGCACATTTTATTTACCATTAATCTCCACCTTGTGTTTGCAGTTACAAACACTCTGAATGTTTATGGCTTCAAAATGATTGGGCTATGGATGCTCCATATTCAAGAACGTGCTGATTAGTATCTTTGGGCTGGTTGTAGAAGTAAAGGAGCAAGAGTGTGCCATTCAGGCACTCAATCTGCCGTGCACTGAAATCATCCCCATCTCATTGTGATACATTTCTAGAGCTGGCAGCACTTCATGACTTTACTAAAGTAGTCATATTGCACCTATAAATCTTGGAACTGAGTGTCAGAGTACTTAGCTGTGGGTATGTTACATCTAAACCTAATCGTGCAATTGTCTCATGCCTAAGCATATGTATTTCAGTGCATAGGGCACTTCCATACAATGAGCTGTGGAGATTCTCTCTTTTCTAACCAAGAGGTGAGTGTTCCCTGCATTCAGCCTTGGTGAGCTCAGTGTTAGGGGTTAATCCTTGGAGTTACTTGCTTGGAAACACAGTAACACTTAGTGCTGCATTTAGTTAGTGATTAGCTCTCTGATGGACATGCTACGTTTGTGCTAGAACGTGTGGTGACACTTACAGGCAGCCCCCAGCACATGCTTGTGTTGTGTTGGTTGTTAACACGTCGCACTCTTCACTGTATGATTCGATGTACTGTACATGATACTTAAATGAATCTGAATCTATTAGCCCTGCCACCTTTGCATTTTTGGGTAAATTCCTGGAACTTCCAACTTGCTCTGTAAAGAAACTGTCCAAGTACAAGGACAAGAAAATGGTTGGCCTTTCCTGGAGTAGACTTGGGGCCGTTTGAAGAGACAGGGCCCAGTCCAGTGAGCAAGGAACGAGCCAGTGTTTGGCTGATTTTAACTGCATGGCCTGATCGAAAAGGTCATGGAGTTGGGTTTGAGGCAAGGGATGGGCTGGTGATCAGCTTGCTGCTCTGCAAGGTTTACTCGCCTCTGAATGCACTGTTATTTGTTTACTTTTTAATTGTTTGCATGATTTGTTCTTTTTTTTAGTTGCACATTGGGTGTTCAATGGTTTTTTTTAATGAATTCTATTGGGTTTCTTTGTTTATGTGGCTGCCTGGAAGAAGATGAATTTCACGGCTTTATTAAATGGTAATTTATTGATATTTAAATGTACTTTGAAGAAAAAGCTGATAAACAAGTCAATATCCACTGCTTGGCTTGTACATTCTGACAATCAATTGAATTATCGTTGATGGTCGACAGACCTCAAGTCCACACAAGAAACTAGTCTCAGTCCTAGAGGGGAAACGTGCAAAGCAGGTCGCTTAGCTGGAATGTTTGGAATCAAGAGGAAGGGAAAACATTAATGCTAATGTTGAGAAAGTCTGATTGTTTCTGAAGGAGAGTACTTCTCTGAAATGTGCTGATTTTTGAAGTCTATAAAGGGTTGATGAATGCACACTGGTTTAGGACTGGTGTACATTTCTTTAACTGGCGCATGATGTTCTAGCATTCTGCAGAGATAAGCATTCAGGAAAGCACTCTGCAGTTCTGCTCCGAGTTCATCACCACCCTTCCCTCATCTATTACATGCTGATGTTTACCAGACATCACGCACAAGTCACGTAGCTCTTAATCCCTACGGGAAGGCCACAGCAGCTGGAGCCAAAATCCTACTAACAAATTTAGACCGATTATTAATGCCTGACCTGTATCTTCACTAAGTGAACAAGCATTTCTCCTGGGACAACTTCTCAAGAGCATATTCAAAAATTTGACAGTAATGCAATAGTGCTGAGCCAGTAGTAAACTAATAGATGGATTTTTATGATGTCATTTTCTTCAAGGTCATAAGTAATTTTGCTTTTTAACCATCTATTTCACACAGGATAATAACATTGCAGCACAAAATAAAAAAAGACCAAAATATTTTTCCTCATTTTTAAAAATAAATTTAAATATAGATGGTCAAAATCAGAGTCAAGTTTTTTTGCCATATGCACTGTTACTTAACCTGGCTCTTTCAAGTAATGTGTTATGAAAAATATACTTCTATGGTAGTCTAATTTTCTAACCCTTCATAGTTTGGTTTTTCAATTTTGTCCACTGTCTTTATACCCCTACCCTCAGCCACTTCATTATTTAGCACAGAGAGGAAATCCTTGGGCTGACTAATATTATGTTTTGTAACTCTAAAACATAAAACTAATTGAAAGAAAAACACAGGGATACTGGAGATAACGTATCTAGCATAGTAAATTTTAAATTGTTCCATTCAGGCCTAAAGATTTAATCACTGTGGAGGATTTCTTACTTGTGTGGGATAATGTCTTTCCTGACAAGGGCGGGGGGCACTCTGCTTGGCAGATGAGACTTGTGGCTATGAAATAGTCTCAGGTTCTGGGGCCTACTCGGTGGTGGGTGTAGGAATTGTCTCTGGAACTACAGGAAGTGGTTCGACAGCTCTGGATACCTTTTTTCTCTTTCTTTCTTTTCAAGTTATTATTATTATTATCCAAAATAATAAGAGTACATTGAAGTAGGTAACACTTACAATGTCTCAAAGGAAAAAAAAATTGTTTTAAAGATTGAAAAATATGGTGACACAAAAAAGAAAAAAAAAACTACTAATGCAAAGAAAAGTGAGGGAAAAAAAACAATGGACTCTGACAGGGAAATACGGGCCATTCCCAGGGATATAAAGGCGGGGCTCTTGGCATTTTCTGGACATGTTGGCATCCTGAATAGTACATGACAAGCTGCTCGATCTGCTGATCTATTCCAGGCCACCAGCAAAGCTTCAAGCCAATGCTCTCATTTTGACCATGCCTAGATGACTGACCTATATTGTAGTTCCTCGAACACCTCACAAAACCCATATAATTCAAGGGTGAGCTCATTCTGGTGCTGGTAAAAGTGGGTTAACTGGGATTTCTGCTGCACATTCCAGCTATTTTGGATGGCCATGTAGACTAGAGACAGTGTGCGGTCTTTTCTGGTGTCCCTTTGGATCACCTCTGCCTTAGTAGGGAGACTTCCAATTTTATTTAGGGAGAATACGTCAAGAGGAGTGTCCTCTTCTGCAGTGTTCAGTGATTTTTTTTCCAAAGATAAACAGGATAATCCATCAGCATTTCCAGATTAGTCGGCCGATTGAATTTGATCTTGTAATTGTATTCTCCAAGAAACAGCCCATCTCCGTATTTGTGCTGCTGCTGTTAGTGGAACACACTTCTCTGGTTTGAAAATGGACACTAGTGGTTAATGGTCAGTAATGAGGGTAAACTATCTCCCATACAGGTCCTGGTTGAAATATTTTACACCCAAACCAGACTCAAGGCCTCTCAGTCAATCTGAGCATAATTTTTCTCTTCAGCAGTAAGGGAACATGATGCAAAGGCAATAGGGTGCTTACTTCCATCACTCATATCATGTGACATGACTGCACCTATACCATTAGGTGAGGTGTCGCAGGCAAGCTTCACTGGACTATGTGGATTATAATGTGTGAGTATAATATCTGACATCACCATTTCCTTTACCTTTTGGAAAGACACCTCACACTGCTTTTGTCCATTGCTATTTCTTCCTGAGCTGTAGTAATGAGTTCAAGAGGTGGAGCACGGTAGCCAGGTTTGGCAGGAACCTATTTGTAGTAATCGACAAATCCTTAAAATGACTGTAACTGCAACTTGTCCTTTGACCTTGGGGCATTCACCACTGCTTGAATTTTCTTAGCACACTTGTATAATTCTTGTGCATCAATGGCGTGACCATAGTAAGTGATTGGTTTAAAGAATTCACACTTGTTGCGTCGTGCTCTGGGCCCATAAACCTCTAATCATTTTAACACTGTCTTGAGATTTTGGAGAAGTTCCTTGTCATCCTTACTGGTAATAGTGATGTCATACAGATAACAAAATCCCTGAGCAGCCTAGCAGTACCTGGTCCAGAGCTTTCTCCCAGATTACAGGTGCAGATGTTACTCCAAAAATAAGCCTATTATAACAATAAACCCCTTTGTGAGTGTTTATGATGAGAAACACTTTAGACTCCTCTTCCACCTCCATCTGTAGGTAGGCCTCAGCTAAGTCCACTTTGCTGAAGTGTTTCCCTCCAGAAAGGTTTGCAAATATATTCTCCATCCTGGGCAGAGGGTATTGATCTACTTTCAGTACTGGGTTGATGGAGACCTTAAAATCATGACAGATCCAGATAGACTTATTCTTCTTTGCTACTGAGGCCACTGGCGGTACCCATGAGCTCGACTCAACCTTGGAAAGAACTCCTCTGCCTCCAGGCAATCAAGCTTACTGGCTACTTTATCAATGATGGACTTTGTAAAACTTTGGTGTGGCATTTTCATTTAACACTTATACCGTTGATGTGTTTTGAGTTTTCCAATCCCATACTTGTCATACTGTTATGTTCTGTAACTCCAAAATGTGAAACTAATCGAAAGAAAAACATGGGGTGACAAGAGATAAAGTGTCTAGTTTCATTTTTACTTTAAGCAACGTGTGCACATATGTCCTGGTGGCATAATGACACATGCCTTTCACGTACTTTTACATGTAACCTGTAATGAATTATTAAACAAACAAAAAGAATTCTTAATCAAATAATATATTCACAATATTACTCAAGTATAACTGCCATTGGTTGTCCACACAAGGACATTTGCAGCCCCGTTTATGGGTTAGTGATCCCATAACAATCCTGCTGTCTTTATTCTCATCACTCACTGCTGGGGTAGTTGGAAAAGTTTACAAAGAACAGATGTGAAATCTGAAAGATTCCTTTTGCCATGCATTGTTACATCTGTTGGCAGAAAAACAAAGCTGTAAAGGGTAACTTTGTGTTACATGATGTAATTCTATTGCAAAATAAAAATTCAATATGTTTTAGCTAGAAGTATTAATTTGGCTACTCGTGAAATCAATCCGATATTATGTCACAGCATTTTGAATGTGTCTGTGCACCTTTACTGCAGACTTCCATTACATTAAGAGATGCTTAGCTACGTTTGATCAAGTTGTTGTATGCATTGAGTACGTTATTTGCATACTCTTGGAAAAATATCCTAATTACAATTTCAAGAAAGTCAGAAGTAAAATTTCTTATCAAAGTGCGTGTTTGTTACTTGAGATTCATTTCCTTAGAGTCATTCACAGGAAGATAAAGAAAGAAAATAGAATTTATAGAAAACGATACATTAACAAAGGCTGACAATGGCCAGCGTGCAAAAGGATGGACAAATTGTGCAAATAAAAAGTAATACCGAGATCATGTTGTAAAGAATCCTTGAAAGTGAGTGTGCAGGTCGTAGAATCAGTTCAGAGTTGTGGTGTGTGAAGTTATGCTGGAAGTCAGAAGCCTATTTTAAGAAAACTGTAGCTTAATGTAGGGCATTGAAAGTTTATTTTAGTTTTATTTTTATTTAGGGATACAATGTGGAATAGGCCCTTCCAGCCCTTTGAGCTGTGCTGCCCAGCAACCCACCAATTTAACCCTAGCCTAATCACGGGACAATTTACAATGACCAGTTAACATATTAAGGTATATGTCTTTGGATTGTGGGAGAAAACGGGACACCCAGAGGAACCCCACGCGCACAGGGGAAGAAATTACAAACCTGCTTACAGAGGCCGCTGGAATTTAACTCCGAACTCTGCCCCGAGCTGTAATAGTGTTGCGCTAACTGCTACATTGCAGTGCACCCAAGAATCATTATAATTTAGGAAGGGACAAAGTGTACGATGGCTGGCAATCTATGCGACACTGATGCGATTTCCAATTTCATGATGCAAACCACAACTTTAGATTGATAAGGAAAGTCAGATCAATTATTTTCCTGTGCAGTTGGTATCCTGAGCGAACTGAAAGATGCAATTCGATAGTTGTTGTACAGTTTAACTATAATAGAATACGGAGTTTTTGAATATATTTGAAGTAGCAAGTGCGTATATATTTAAATTAAATCAAGAAATATAAGTTATCTAAATTTATCTCATTTCTTGGAGTATTTGTCCCATCGAGTCTGCTCCAGCATTTCATCATCCTTCTCAACCCCATTCTCCTGCCTTCTCCCCATACATAACCTTTGATACCCTGACAAATCAGAAGAATCTATCAACCTCCGCTTTAAATATACCCAATGACTTGGCCTGGACAGCCATCTATGGCAATGAATTCTACAAATTCACCACCCTCTAGCTAAAGAAATTCCTCCTCATCTCTGTTCTAAATTATGAAACAACTGTTGAAGATCTGGAATGTTCGACTGCAAGGGGATGTGATTGTAGCTTTGAAAAGGGAGTTAGGTAAGTACTTCAAAAGCAGTTAAACAATGCTGGACGATGGAGAGAAAGTGGAACTAGTTAGTTTATTACTGCATAGAGCAGGTTTAGCTCGATGGGCTGAATTACTTTGCTGCTGTAACCTCTGAGATTCTGTAATCATTGTTAAGCCTTGGGCATTCCTGTGGCTTAGCTTCTTGCTGAATAACCTCATTGAGCTATCAGGGAGCTGATGCGTTGGATTTTCAAATACCTGAGCAAACCCTTCGGTTTCCTGATATGTGAAGAATAAGCTTCATTAGCCGAATGCTGTGCATTCAAGCCTTTAGAGACTTGTGGCTTGATGGAAAGTTAAATTTACAGCACACACTGCACTATTGAAGATTTTGTTCCCTCATGTCATCTTGCAAAAAAACAGCAAACTTCATTTGATAATGTAAGTCAAACCAGATGCTGATCAGGCTTCAGTTGGTGAGTTATTTTTAGTCTCTGTTTATTTATTTGTCTGAAAATTTCTGAAGCTACTGTTTCCAGAGATTTTGTGTCCCCTGGCATCTTTGCTTTGGTAGACATCTTCAGATATTTCTGCTGGCATTAAAAAAAATTGCAGCTCAAATTTGAGCGACCCACTTTATCTGACCCAGGGAAAGCTTTGCCCAGTATTTATTTACATTATAATTTATTTTTGCTGATGATACCTGGCTTGCTGAGTATTTCCAACATTTTAATTTCAGATTTGTAACATACATATATTTAGGTTAAGATACTTTTTCAATCCAGTCACATTGACAATGTAGAGAGGTGTTATTTTCAAGTTCAACACAGTTTTCTTACTTTGAAAAGGTTTGCAGTGCAGAAGCCACATGCCATATGTTTCAGTAGAGTTACCTGGACAACATAGAGTTATTCAGTATAGTTTGGCACAGCTTTGGGGTGATGTTATCGTGCCTCAGCAGCTCTGACTTACAAAGAATAAAATCAAGGTTTAGCTGCTACACCGTCTAGTGATCTTAATAAATGTTGATGATGATAGGTGAATAGCCTGTTGCATCTCACTTCATTGGCTTGCATGTGAAAGTAATCATATGCACAGTGTACCCTTGACATGGGCAAGTTGCAGGAGAGACTGGGAAAACAGAATATCGAAAGATACTTGGGTAGTTTTAAAGCAATCTACATGTCTGAGCTTTCATCACATTGAAAGCAATTGGAACGTCAGTCAGTGCTTGGGCAGAATGCTGGCTTTATTGGTAGAACAGTTTCAAGTTTTCTGCGCAGTTCTGTGTAATGCTGTGACACACAGATTAAAATAGTACAGGCAAAAGTGGATTGTAAATGACAAGCTGCTAAAACATCATCTAAGTGAATGATGTATATGATTATGGATTGTGGTTTTCAAGCTGCAGTTTAGACTAGAGTGTCTCAATTTTTCCCCCCTTGCTTGAACAGAAAGATTTATTCTTTTGTCCACCCCCATGAATGTCCCTGCTCTCTTCCCATCATCTATTTAAGTTATTAACAGTGAAGGTGAAGTATTTGTGACATTTTATCCTCTAACTCCACCATGTTCCTGAAGGAGGATTGAACTACTTTTTCTTATATAAAGAAGGGTCATTTGTACTTGGCATTAGCACCCAAAGACAAGTGTGAATATCAATTGCCGTATATACTATCCCCACAAATTAGGCTTCTCTGTGAATCCAGAGGTAACTATAACAAACGAGAAGCTCAAGTACACATTTATTGTTGACAATCACAGACAAATTTGTTTTCTTATCTTTTATTTTCCCAATCCCAGCTGTTCGACAGCTAATTAAATAATTTTGAAGTGTATTTGTGTTTTAATATAGGGGAACTAAGCAAACTACTTGGAACATTAGTGAGATATTAAATCCTTTTTTTGTTGTTGTTCTGGTTGGAGAATAAAGTTGGCCAGATAATTGAAACAAAGAAAAATGTGCTTTTAATGCACATTACTGGACTTTGTACAGGTCAGTTTAAAGATCTAACAGTTTAATGTTACATCTTTAAGATTTGCTACTTCAGACGGTGATGCGCATCCACAGACCTTCCTTGACTGTTTTTGGAGGTAGGATGATACGTACCATTGATTTGTGACTCAGAAGTGAGATCACGACCAGTCCACCAAGTCTGGCGCTAATTTATGTAAATATGGAGGATTATTTTGTTTTGCCATTGATGGAAAATTGTATATATGTTCTTTACAGGGATTTCTGAATGTGCTGTAAGTATTAGTAATTAAATGCAATATATTCGCAGTTATTTCATTCACTGCTCTTTGGCTGATTGGCTTTTCCTGTTGTAAAGCAGCAAGCATTTTTGGTGGATGTTTTGATATTTCATGTTCTTAGTCTCAAAGTCACGGGATTGCAAAATGCTCGTGAATGTTGCACTGTACGTTTTATTCTCATGTTTCTTCCCACATTCTTAGCAGGATTGTAGAAGAATGTGTTATAACAGCTCTTGTCTATCCTCCCTATGGTAATTTTGAGTGATTAGGTTTTTCTATGATTCTGTACTCTGCCAATTACTTTAAAGACCATAATTAAACGATTGAGGCAAGAGATTTTTCAAAGATTATGTTGACTTATAATTGGAAAATGAGAGTCACAAGGTATTAATCGGAGCCTGCGGTGCAGGCATGTACAGAATTCAGACAAAGGTGTGCAAACAATGTGTATTTCCATCCTTCTGACACATTTTACCCATGTGTGCTTTCCTATGAAAGGGGGTATATTTAACATGGAGGTTAGGAAGGCCTTATAGAAATGAGGGGTTGAGATCGTGGAGGGATTTGAGGATGGCACGGCAGCATAGTGGTTATGGCAACACTTTACCGTGTCGGCAGTCCAATTTCTGCCACTCCCTGTTCCCACCCGCGTTCCATAGTCATGCGGTTAGGCTTAATGAGTTGTGGGAATGGTGGAAGCGTGGTGACTCTTGAGAACTTCCCGCAGCACACACTTGGTCTGTGTTGGTTGTTGACACAAATGATGCATTTCAGTGTATGTTTCAAAATAAGTGTGACAAATAAAGCTTATTTTTAAAAAGTATTTCAAGACAATGCAAACAAAGTCTGAGGTGTTGGTTGACTTCTGCCTTGCTGTCAGTAATTAGTGGTTTATTCTTCTCCAGTGGCGTAATATTTTCAGCTTTCAATAACTCCAGCATTGCTCCCACTTAAAGATTGACGGATTGCAGCCTTGCAACTTTTAGATGAGGTGGTGCCAGAGAGACCGACCAGATCCAGGGGAATGTCCATGGTTGCTTGACTTGGTGGGTGGGCAAGGTGTAGCTGCTGAATAGATCATCTCAATACTATTGAGCTTCTTGCGCATGTTGTCCAGAAAGGAAGGGAGAGAGGTTTGAGGAGACTGTTAAAAATGCAGAACTGCAGCAGGATAAGACTGGGAAAGTTGTTGTATTCACACTTCTGGATGGTGTAAGGATAATGAGTAATTTTGAGAGGAAAGCAGGAGATTTCTGCTCTTGACATTCAGGAAGATCTGACAGTGGACATCTGAACTAACTTAGCACTGTATCCATTAAAATCAAAATGGGGGTCCTTATTGGGAGACAAGGTAAGAATCAAGGGACAAGTGCAGTCAGTGCAAAGATGGGTAAATTAAACAAGTTGATGGCTGCAGAAGAATTGTGCCATTGATCTGTTCCAAGTAAAGAGTAATAGAACCTCTCACAAGTGAAAACATTTACTATTATCTGCTTTTGCAGATGTCAAGAAGAAGTACGCAACATATTGAAAATAATGTGGGCGTTTTCTTTCTTTTCTGTTGTGAAAAGCAAGATAAAATTGAAATAGTGAAGAAAGTAAAGCAGGAAAAAGCATCATGATTCGTACATTGCGCACAATGATGTTTGCAAACATTTAGTTAACATCTTCAGGAAGAAAATTAAATGACGCTTGGGGAAGGACAACAATATTTAATCCAATTCCTAGTGTGCTGTACCTTTGAGTACAGTTCTGCGAGGGCTTCCATTATCTCTAAATATACCAAACTGTGTCATTTCAATGACACCTTCTACATACCATTGTTCTGTAGATTACAGAGTCAGAGTGTAAATTTGCTATTTGTGTTCTCATTCCCCTTTTCTACAGTGAATTGAAAACTTGGTATCTTATTGAATGCCTCTTTTTACTTTAAAATTGGACTGATTTTTAAAGAGAATATTATTTTGTATTTCAGCCATAGAAACGCAGAGTACCAGCTCAGAGGAGATTGTGCCCAGTCCACCTTCTCCACCCCCTCCTCCACGTGTATACAAACCCTGCTTTGTCTGCCAAGACAAGTCATCAGGTTACCACTATGGAGTCAGCGCTTGTGAAGGATGCAAGGTATGAGATAAACCTCAGTTACTTTTACTTCGTTATGCCAGTTTCAAGGGAGTGGTGCTAAATGTGATGCCATCTGCTCTTGTAGCACACTGTTTTACTTTCCTAGCCTGTGCCATTTCAATGAAGACTGCAAACGGAACAGCCAGATACAAATCCTGAAACCTAGAACATAATAGTGGCCTCTCACCATGAGAAGAAAACGAATTGTCTTATTTCTCTAAAATGTGCTTAACATGAAAAATATTGTTTTCCACCAGCAATATTTTTGAAACATACTATACATTACTGTATCTTAATAAATACTACCCCAACACTTAAATATCATCTGTTCCAAGAAAAAAAACAAACACATACCTGACAGAAGCGTAAAATTCAACCCCACCCTAATATTGGCACATTTGCGCAGATTTAAGCACAACGCTTTACGGTATAGGCGACCTGGGTTTAATTCCTAATACTGCCTGTAAGGAGTTTGTACATTCTCCCCATGACTGCATAGGTTTCCTCTGGGTGCTCTAGTTTCCTCCCTCAGTCCAAAGACATGCTAGTCAGTAGGTTAATTGGCCATTATAAATTGTCTTGTGATTAGGCTAGGATCAAATCGGGGTGTGCTGGGCAGAATGGCTCAAAGTCCTGGAAGGTCCTATTCCACACTGTATCTCAATAAATTAAAAAAAACTTTTTAGTGATGGCACCGTGGTTAAATTTCCAGACTAGTAATCCAAGTCTAGGGTTAATAATCCAGTGATGCTAGTTCAAATCCTATTTTGGCAGCTGCTGAATTTAAACTCAGTTTTAAAAAAAAATCTGGAATGATTCAAAAATGTCTCAATTTGATTACCTCCTTAATTACTGGATTGTCATAAAAATCCAAACATTCACCACTGTCCTTGATCAGAGCAAATATTTATTGGGGGTGGGGGGAATGCTCCTTTAGATGAAGTTATACTTCAAAGGCGAATGGTTGTAAAGGTCATTCATCCTAGCCTCAGGGCAACATTGCGGGAAATACTTGGCAGAACCCTAGTCCCAGCCATGTTCAGCTGCATCACTTATGGTTTTCTTACAACATGCAATCAGAAGTGGGAAAGGTTCTGATGATTGCACAATATTCAATTTTATCAACTTAAGTGGTCAGAATCTGAGTGCAACATGACAAAATCCAACAAGATAAGCAGCAAGTAGCATTTTGTGTCACAAATGTCCCAAGTAGTGACCATTTCAAATGGAGGGTGTAGCTAAATGCAATGAAATCTCGGCCTGAATCGTCGACTCTTTGTAACTCTCCGTAGATGCTGCCTGACCTGCTGAGTTTCTCCAGCACTTCGTGTGCATTAGCTTTTGCTATTTGTGGAATTTTACCATCTGCAAAATGGCTGCCATGTCTGCATGTAATGCAGTGAAGCACAAAGTCAATAATTATTTGTATGTGATGTGGATGAGGCTTAATGTAGTATAGGGCGACCTCAAATTCTGTGTCTTGAAACATTTAAAAGAAAAGTTGCTTGTCTGTCAAGAATTAACCTATTATTTGATTTATTTGCCAGGAAAAGTTGTTAGTCCCTTCCCTTTGTGACAAAGGATTAATATATCCATGTCTTTTGTTGCATGTGCCAAGAAGAGTGTGGAAAAAGTAAAGTTCTTTGGCAAAGGAATTGAGAAAAGAAACACGATCATTGTAATCAGCCTGTAGAGGAATTGTTTTGGTGGGTTTGCAAAACTGCAGCAACATGTTTTGTTGAATGAAAACGTAAAAAATAAGATTTCTTTCAGCGACTTAATCTCTTGTGGAGCTGAAAGGGAGACATTCCTTTTGATTTATAGAGTCTTTCAGTAATTTTCTTTGGGGCAAAATTGCTTTTAAGCTGCTATTGGCGGATTATTGAGGCATTTGCCAAGAACCTTTGGTTCTTGGCGAGTGCCCCAGCAACAATGTGGTTTGAGTAGAAGAGCAGAGACTTATTTCAAATCATATTAAGCATGTTCTTAAATTAATTTTGAATTTTTGATCTGAAATGTGCCAAGTGATGCATTTACTTGGGGAAAAGTGTGACTGAAAGAGTTTCAAAATAAAAATGTTAAGAAGTTATTTGTATTTTCTTAAGTCATTTGGCATGACTTCAGAGAACAATTTATCTGAGTTTCATTGTTGGCGCATTTCACAGACATACTGCCAGAATGTTTGAGTAAGAGTTATGTAGTTGAAAACTTAAGTATATTGGACTCTTTTAACAAATAATACCATTCCACATATTCAAGTGTTAACTTTACGCTTTATAATCTTAACTGGTTAATGGGAAGATTTATGCCAAACTTCCAGTGTTTATAGGATAGGAATTTATTTTATTCACTGTTTTGTTAATGCTGTCTGGCACACCAATGTCTTTCAGGGGAACAAATCCACTATCCTTACCCAGTCTTGCATATGAGATTCTAGACCAGGGCTTCTTAACCGGGGTTCCATGAGAGGTCACTAGGGGTTTTGCGACAGATTATGATTTAAAGATACTGTTTTTTGAACTTGCGCGATGCTAGTGCTCACAGTGGTAGGCAGCCCCACTAGCAATCTCATTAAAGGTCTCTCAGCCAAGTATCGCAGTGGGCAGTAGAACCATGTTCATTCTCATTCTTTGATGCAAGATAGGAGAGGCCGTTGATAATTGATGAGCGCTGTGATGCAAGGAGGGGAGGACAGTAGGTTGATAATTGGTGAGCACAATATTGCACAGAGGGGTGGATGGTAGGCTGTTGAACATGAAGTGTGCTTTCCAAGCATAGAATGGACTCGCCAACTTGGGCTGTGATGTCAGCCTGTCCCTCCCGAGTTACCTCCCCTCACCTGCCACCGACTAATTTATGGGAAAGAACAAACTCTGCCAGTGTAGCAGAAGATTGGAGGGAAATTTTCATTCTAAAGACAGTCCTGTGTGAAGAGGCCGTGTGAGATGGAAGAGGATTCCAGGTCTAGGTCTACGGACAGCTCTGATGATGAGGTTAATTACAATCTTCTGAATCAGTTCACTGCACTAGTGCAACAACAGACACAAAAAAGTCAGTGTTTTTTGAAACAAAATTGCAAAAGCTTATTTACACAACAAATACACAAAGTACAAACATTAAGTATTTACAAGACAGTGAATAAATTCAAATTAAAATATGAGTACTACTGTCTATAAAACAGTCAGTTCCCTGGGGGAGCCCACAACTCCTGGAAATCCCCCACTGTATCCACCATGACCACATGCGCCCTCTCCAAGGAGAGCCGGGCACCAGTATATCCTCGAAAGAGGGGCAGGCACTCAGCCCTGGCAGAGCCCTTGACTTTCCGCCACCTCGGCCCATGAAAGGCCATCTTGGCCAGGACCAGGAGCAAGCCCACCAGGAGATCCTGCTGGTGACCCGCTCCCTTCTGTACTGGGTGCCCGTATATGAGGAGCGCAGGGCTGAAGTGCGACCAGAACCTGAGCGGCAGCTACTTCAGATACTCAAACAGGGGCTGCAACCTCACACACTCCATATCAGCGGGTACACCGACTCCTCCCGGCCACAGAATGGACAGGTGGACCGGGTGTCAGTGAACCTGCTTAAAAGCCTATTGCCCATTGCAACACCTTCCACACCAGGTCCCCAGTGTACAGGGGAAGGACTCCTGCATAAAGAGGTTTCCACTAGGGACCTTCTCTGCTGCCAGGTGGTAAAACAGATCGTCATGGTGAGTCTGCTCGACAGACGAAGGCAAGGAAGTGAAGGGTGGGCAAGAGCAGCCTGTACAAGAAGCTCTTTGGAGCATCACGGAAGGGCACGGCAGGCATTCCCGTGAGAGAGCTCATGTTGTGCAGGACCCTCTCCCGTGTGGTATCCCGAGGCCTGGGTCCAACGAGCACTCCCAGCCCATCAGATTGTGGTGGTGCAGCCGGAACCCCTCCACTTCCCTGAACCCCCTCAACACCCACCGTGTCAAGATGGAGACTAGTCCCCCTTGAAGCTAGA
Source organism: Hypanus sabinus (assembly GCF_030144855.1). Classification (NCBI taxonomy): domain Eukaryota; kingdom Metazoa; phylum Chordata; class Chondrichthyes; order Myliobatiformes; family Dasyatidae; genus Hypanus; species Hypanus sabinus. The sequence goes on along the minus strand of NC_082738.1, from coordinate 38,866,296 downwards.
GCACGTCCCCCACCAGCACGGGAGCAACCTGTCTAGATGAGACTAGACCCCATACCTTCAACAACTCTCGGTAAAAGCAAGGCAGTTCCCTCAAAGTGGCGTGGCTGATGCTGTTCGCTGGAAGTCGCGTGCCCTCCTGCAGGCAGTGTCCCCGGCGGAGAAAGTGTGTCACCAGTGCGTGCCATCTCGGGGTGTGGTCGCTATGCAGGTATATCTGCAGGGTCCTGAGGCAGGGAGCCACAGCTGAGTGCACATGCCAATGACTGACTACCCTCTGCAATTGGAAGACTCAGGACCACAGCAGAGACCTACTGCTTCCTGTTGCCCCGGAAGTCCACCAGCCTCTTCTGGGTCCTGGAGACAAAAGCAGTGAGTGGGTGGGACTAAAGTAATCAGCTGGTACCATATCTTTACAATGAAAGCTATTTATCGATGGGTTTCACACGGACGGGTGATCCCACTTGTCCGATTCCATTGTGCCTCATCTGGCGAACAACCTACTAATGCAGCAATGGTTCCAGCAAAACTGAAAAGAAAATAATAGGCCAGATTTTGCTGAGAGCTTTGAAAATGAAGAATGGCTGCAGAAACTAGCCTACTTAGCAGACATTTTTCATCATATGGACCAGTTGAACAAGTCTCTGCAAGGTCCTGGAGAAAATGGTTTAACTTCAAGTGACAAGATTCTTGGATTTAAAAGCAAACTGAATCTTTGGAAAAAGCATGTTACATTAGGAAATCTTGAAATGTTTCCACTATTGTTTGGGCTTGAGAGTGAGGAAGGATATCAGAAAGTCTTGAGTCTTATTGAAAACCACCTGGAAGAACTGCAGAACAAAATTGATCAGTATTTTTCCTCCCTTTCAACACAAGTGTAGGACTGGGTGAGGGACCCTTTCTCTGAATCATCTGCTCAGCCTGAGAACTTGACCTTGAGAGAAGTTCAAGAACTTTGAGCTTCACTCTGATCATGCACTGAAGATGAGATTTACTGACCTGCCTCTGGATAAGATCTGGATTTCTGTGAAAGACGAGTATCCTGCCATTCATATGAAAGCAATGAATGTTTTAGTGCAGTTTCCAACTTCTTACATTTCTGTGCAAGCTTTTGCTTGTTTAACAAACATCAAGAGCAAGGATAGAAATTGTCTCACTTCAGTTGAAGGTGAAATCCATGTGGGCTTATCTCAAGTTCAACCCAGAGTTGAGAAATTTATTATGTTTACCTTATGAGTTTTTTAAATTTATGAAAGAGAAAGAGTAGTTTCAAGAAAGGTAAGCTAAGCTTAGCTATCTTTTTTTCTCAAGAAGGGTTTGCTAAAAATTCATTCTCTACTCAAAAAAGTATTGACGATTATTTTTTGGATTACTGTGTCTAGAGCTTACTGATCACACTAATGGACTGTGAGCTGTAGATATGATCATTTTTATGCAGGGGTTTCATGAGACCTGAAAATTATTTCAAGGTTTGCTCCAGGGCAAAACGGTTGTGAAAGGTTACTCTAGACCTATCATTGGAGTTGATTCTTAACTACCTTCTGAAATTGCCTATCAGTTTAGGGGTAATTAGAGATGGACAATAAATCTTGGCTTTACTGGTAATCTGTTTAAGCCACTAATTGTTTTAAAATAAGATTGGTTAGTACATATAGCAGGTTTGTGTTTCTCCAATGGTCTAACAAAGGTCCCATTTCAACATACACACAACACGAGATTCTGCGGAGGCTGAGTAACACACACAAAATGCTGGAGCAACTCAGCAGGTCAGGCAGCATCTATGGAGGGGAATAAACTGTTGACATTTCAGGCCGAGATCCTTCATCAGGACTGGAAAGGGAAGGGTGGTTGAAGAAGCAAGAATAAGGAGGAGCGGGAGGGGAATGAGTACAAGCTGGCAGGTGATAGGTGAAGCCAGAAGATTGGTTGGGTGGGGGGGGTGGTGATAGGTGGAAAAGGTTAAGGGCTGAAGAAGGAATCTGATCAGAGAGGGAAGTGGACAGTGGGAGAAAGGGAAGGAATTGGGGCACCAGAGGGAGGTAATAGCCAGTTAAGGAGAAGACAGAGGGGTAAGAGGGGAGCCAAAATGGGGAATGGAAGAAGAGAGAAGGGAGCGGAGAGAGAAATTACTGGAAGTTAGAGAAATCGATGTTCATGCTGTCAGGTTGGAAGCTACCCAGTTGGAATATGAGGTGTTGGTCCTCCAATATGAATGTGGCCTCATCGCGGCAGTAGAAGAGGCCAAGGACCAACATGTCGGAATGTTAAGTTAAATTAAACTGGATCACCACTGGGAAATCCTGCCTGTTGCAGGCAGAGTAAAGGTGCTCATCTCTTAAACTTAAAAACAGAAGTGTGTACAGGCCTAGTTTCCTTTATGTCCCCTCATACAACAAATCTACCATTCCAAAAAATCAGGTGAATCTTTGCTGCATTCCCTCCAGTGCAAGTTTTCTTTAGGTAGGTACAGTATATTCCAAATGTGGTGACACCAGGACTTTATATAATCGGAGAAAGCCATTTCTGGTCTTTTGTACTGAAAAGGACCTTACCCTTTCCTGCAAAGGACAGATAGCCTATCAGAAAAGACAGTGGAACAGCAATGGCAGGTATTCTTGGGAATAATGCACAAGGTGCAAAATCAGTTCATCCCCCAGAGAAGGAGGGATTCAAAGGGGGGAAAGGGGCCACAGTGGTTGACAAAGTTAGTCAGAGATTACATAGCATTAAAAAAAAGGAAGTATGACAGCTAAGGTGAGTGGGAGGACAGATGATTGGGAAGTTTTTAAGGAACAACAGAATTTAACTAAAAAGACAATACGGGGAGAAAAAATGAGGTACGAACGCAAGCTAGCCAGGAATATAAAGGAAGATACCAAAAGCTTTTTTAGGTATGTGAAGAGAAAGAAGATAGTTAAGAACAATGTTGGGCCCTTGAAGAATGAATTGGGTGAAATTGTTATGGGAAACAGAGAAATGGCAGAAGAATTTAATGAGTACTTTAGATCTGTTTTCACTAAGGAAAACACAAGCAATCTCCCAGATGTTTGGATGGGCCAAGGACATAGGGTAACAGAGGAAATGAAACAGATTGACATTAGGAAGGAAACGGAGATGAGAAGACTGATGGGACTGAAGGCTGACAAATCCCCAGGTCCAGATGGTCTGCATCCTAGGGTACTAAAGGAAGTGGCTCTGGAAATTGCGGATGCATTGGTAATCATTTTCCAGTGTTCCTTAGATTCAGGATCAGTTCCTGAGGATTGGAGAATGGCTAATGTTATCCCACTTTTTAAGAAAGGAGGGAGGGAGAAAACAGAGAACTATCATCCTGTCAGCCTGACATTGGTGGTGGGGAAGATGCTAGAGTCCATTATTAAGGATGAAATAGTGGCATATCTAGATAGCAGTGATAGGATTGGGCTGAGCCAGCATGGATTTACTAAGGGTAAATCATGCTTGACTAATCTATTGGAGTTTTTCAAGGATGTAACCAGGAAGTTAGACGGTGGATCCAGTGGATGTAGTGTAACTCGATTTTCAGAAGGCATTTGATAAGGTCCCATATAGGAGATTGGTGGGTAAAATCAAAGCTCAGGGCATCGGGGGGAAGACATTGACATGGATAGAAAACTGGTTGGCAGATAGAAAGCAAAGGGTAGCGGTGAATGGGTGTTTCTCGGAATGGCAGGTGGTGACTAGTTGGGTGCCACAGGGCTCGGTATTGGGACCACAGCTGTTTACAATTTACGTCAACGATTTGGATGAAGGCATTGAAAATAACATCAGCAAATTTGCTGATGATACTAAGCTGGGTGGCAGTGTGACGTGTGATGAGGATGTTAGGAGAATTCAGGGTGACTTGGATAGGCTAGGTGAGTGGGCAGATACTTGGCAGATGACGTTTAAGTGTGAGGTTATCCACTTTGGGAGTAAGAACAGGAAGGCAGATTATTATCTGAACGGTGTAGAGTTAGGTAAGGGAGAAATACAAAGAGATCTAGGAGTCCTTGTTCATCAGTCACTGAAGGTGAATGAGCAAGTGCAGCAGGCAGTGAAGAAGGCTAATGGAATGTTGGCCTTTATTACAAAGGGAATTGAGTACAAGAGCAAGGAAATCCTCTTGCATTTGTACAGAGCCCTGGTGAGACCACACCTGGAGTATTGTGTACAGTTTTGGTCTCCAGGGTCAAGGAAGGACATCCTGGCTGTAGAGGAAGTGCAGCGTAGATTCACGAGGTTAATTCCTGGGATGTCTGGACTGTCTTACGCAGAGAGGTTAGAGAGACTGGGCTTGTATATGCTGGAATTAAGGAGATTGAGAGGGGATCTGATTGAAACATATAAGATTATTAAGGGATTGGACAAGATAGAGGCAGGAAATATGTTCCAGATGCTGGGAGAGTCCAGTACCAGAGGGCATGGTTTGAGAATAAGGGGTAGGTCATTTAGGACAGAGTTAAGGAAAAACTTCTTCTCCCAGGGAGTTGTGGGGGTCTGGAGTGCACTGCCTCGGAAGGAAGTGGAGGTCAATTCTCTGGATGTTTTCAAGAAGGAGCTCGATAGGTATCTTATGGATAGGGGAATCAAGGGATATGGGGACAAGGCAGGAACCGGGTATTGATAGTAGTTGATCAGCCATGATCTCAAAATGGCGGTGCAGGCTTGAAGGGCTGAATGGTCTACTTCTGCACCTATTGTCTATTGTCTAAAACACTTGTAGTTGATTGTGCTTCCTCATTTCTTTTGTTCTCCCATTGGTGACCCTAGCCCTCATAGCCCAATGCTCTTGAACTATATCCCTTATTATTATTCTCTGTACTTCCCTCCTCTGAAAGAGGTGTTTAAAAGTATTTTGTTATTAAACTTTATCAGTTTTTGTATACTCCCGTGAAGTATCTGGGAATGTTATTTGTAGGTGAAATGTTTTGTGTAAATGGTAGTTACTATTTTTGACCTAAAAGGCTGGGGTTTGAAAGATAACATTGGGCTCGGCCAGTACCCCTTCCTACTTTCGAATTACTGAAAACCCTGCTTTTGCTCAGCGGTAATGCTCCTGTGAATAACGACCACTCTTTGCTGCCCACAGAGCATGTCCAAACTAACAGTAATGAAACAGATCACCATCTTCCTTGCTTGATATTCCATTTCATAACCATAGAGATTGGGTTCTTTCTGGTCAACCTGGCAGATCACTAGCATCAGCAATGGCCAACCAAATCATTAAAATGGAACCTGTTCAAAATGATATAAAACTGCACAATTATCTTCGGAAACTTGTGGCAAACCTAGTGCTCTGTCCTCAAGCTGAATATTTGACATAAAGTCACACTTTCTCAAAACTTAAATGGTTACTTAGCCTTAAAAAGTGGGTGATGAAGCCTATTTTTTGTGTTACTGGTAAACTGAAAGAGTTATTGCATTATCTCCTAATATTGGCCAGTTTCATGTTGTGAATTTTCCACTCTTAGATCATTGATATGTGTCACAATTTTTATTCCTTTTGGTATCTTGTCCTCTGTGCACGTTACATTACACGAATACCTGGACAACGATTCTTATGATATATTCAAGTATGATAACATTGAAGTTTTCTCGAAAGCTTGTAGGTATACTGTCTTTAAAAATAAAGATTAGCTTTCTTTGTTACATGTACGTCGAAATATACAGTGAAATACATCATTTGCGTCAATGACAGAGTCCGAGGACATGCTGCAGGCAGCCCGCAAGTGTCGCCATGACCGGCGCCAACGTAGCATGCCTGCAGCTAACTAATGCATGCATCTTTGGAATGTGGGAGGAAACCAGAGCACCTGGAGGAAGCCCATGTGGTCACAGGAAGAAAATGCAAACTCTTTACAGACAGTGGCGTGAATTAAACCCTGATTGCTGGCGCTGTAAAGCGTCCAGCTCTTGCACTGTTCAGCAACAATAATTGAATAGAAAAATTTTTACAGCATTGAATGAGGCTAAATGGCTCTGAGTTTTTGTGGCTCTTTGTTTGCAAGCTTATCAGTCCTGTTCCTCAGTCTTTTCCCCCTCGCCCAGCAAAATTATTTTCCCTAAAGTATCTGTCAGGTTATTTCTTGATAACGTTAATTGATTCACCTTACAATGTCTTTACACACAGTGAATTTCAGATCATAACTATTCTCATCATATAAAAAAAAACTCCTCACATCTTCCTTTTGCCCAAAGATTTGGATATATATTTATCTCCAGGCTGTGAGCCCTCAGCTAGACCACCAGGCAAGATACCAAATAGAAACCAGATGTTCATCTTGAAACTGAATTAGCTCATCATCATCTCGTGCCTACATTAATTGAAGCTCTGTTAAACCTGGGTCAAGTATTCAATAGACTTTGGAATTGCGGAATCACTGATTTCTCTGATCGCAGAGTTGGCCATTTTCTCATGTTTCATCAGCTGTAGCTCTTGGTGCAATCTGCTTTCCAACCCCAAGGTTGATCAGCACATTTACCTTGCATGCCCAAAAGGAAAACACTTGAATCTGGAGAATCATAGAAGTTACAATTTAGGAGCTGACTATTTATTTTCTAGCATTAATTTGTCAGTGTTTGCCTTTCAAATTAAGGGCGGTGAGATGGCATAGTGGTTAGTGTATTGTTATTAAAGCACCAGCAACCTGGATTCTATTCCCGCCACTGTCTGTGAGGGGTTTGTACGACTGCATGGGTTTCTACTGTGCGCTTCGGTTTCCTCCCAAGTTGTTCAGGTCAGTAGGTTAATTGGTCACATGGGTGTAATTGGGCAGTGCAGGCTCTTTGAGCTGGAAGGGAAGGTCTTGCCTCACGAGCCTAATTGAGTTTTTTGAAGAGGTAACAAAAGAAATTGATGAGGGTAGGGCGGTAGATGTGGTCTACATGGATTTTAGTAAGGCATTTGACAAGGTCCCCCACGAGAGACTCATCCAGAAAGTCATGAGGCATGGGATCAGTGGAACCTTGGCTGTTTGGATAAAAAATTGGCTTACAGGAAGAAAGCAGAGGGTAGTAATGGAAGGAAAGTATTCTGCCTGGAGGTCGGTGACTAGTGGAGTGCCGCAAGGATCTGTCCTGGGACCCCTGCTCTTTGTGAATTTTATAAATGACCTGGATGAAGAGGCGGAAGGATGGGTGAGTAAGTTTGCAGATGACACGAAGATTGGGGGAGTTGTGGATGGAGCTGTAGGTTGTGGAAGGTTACAAGAGTATACTGCATAGACAGGATGAAGAGTTGGGCAGAAAAGTGGCAGATGGAGTTCAATCTGGGTAAGTGTGAGGTAATGCATTTTGGAAGGACAAACCAGAAGGCTGAGTACAGGGTTAATGGTCGGTTACTTAAGAGTGTGGATGAACAGAGGGACCTTGGGGTTCAAATCCATACATTCCTCAAGGTCGCTGCACAGGTTGATAGGATAGTTAAGAACACCTATGGGATGCTAGGCTTCATTAATAGGGGGATTGAGTTCAAGAGTAGAGAGGACATGTTGCAATTCTCCAAATCTCTGGTGAGACCACACTTAGAGAATTGTGTTCAGTTCTGGTCACCTCATTATAGGAAGGATGTGGAAGCTATGGAGAGGGTGCAGAGGAGATTTACCAGGATGTTGCCTGGATTGGAAAACAAGTCTTATGAGGCAAGGTTAGCAGAGCTGGGATTTTTCTCTTTGGAGCATAGAAGGATGAGAGGGGACTTGATAGAGGTCTACAAGATTATGAGAGGCATAGACAGGGTGGATAGTCAGTACCTGTTTCCCAGGGCACCAATAGCAAACACCAGGGGGCATATGTACAAAGTTAAAGGAGGGAAGTTTAGGGGAGACATCAGGGTTAAGTTTTTTACACAGAGGGTTGTGGATGCCTGGAATAATTTGCCAGGGATGGTGGTGGAGGCTAAAACATTAGGGGTATTTAAGAGCCTCTTGGACAGGCACGTGGATGAAAGGAAAATAGAGCGTTACAGGGTAGTGTGGGTTTAGTATTTTTTTACGGAATATATGGGTCGGCACAACATCGAGGGCCAAAGGGCCTGTACTGTGCTGTAGTGTTCTAGTGTCTAGCTACCATGCAGTCCCTCTAAATAGAATAAATGTTTCCCACTCCATTCTAAAGCTGTTTTCTTGTTTTGTTCTTACGTGCCTTCATTGTCTTCCCTTACAAGTATTTATTCTGTTCCCTTTTACCCACTGCTTGGAAACATTCTAACAGTTTTTTTTCCCCTTAAAGCTGCCTAATTTTCCTTTTATTAATCTAGATTTTCAGTTAATCACTTGTCCAAGAGCATTCTTTCAGGGTATGGGGAGTCAGCAATTTGGCTCTTGATATCTCAGTAAACTTTCTTCAAGACATCTGTCTTCATTATAGTCTCTTGCGACTATGTCCAAGTGACAGTTGCAGGCAATGTTGTTATTTTTGATTTTTTTAATAGTGCTTAGATCCAAAGTCATTGGCAAGTTGTGCATTCTGAATCAGATAAAATCAAAAGCACTGTATTTCACCACATAATGTTCTATTATTTAAAAAGTGGCACCATGTGTTCAATACTTACTGCAGCCAAAGGTTGTTTCCTCTCAAGTTTTGCACACAGCTTGCGTTAACAAAGGCATATTATTTCAAGTAAAGGTTATTCTAGACTGATGTATTGGAACATGGATGCCAGGGTGCCTGTACCCAAGACAATTTGGTTAACGCCTCACACCCAATAAAACATTCAATTATCAGTGACCACACCCAACAGAAATATTGCAAGAGGGAAACATTTATCTAATTCTTTCAGCCTGAGGCAACTTAAATCTGAATTTATTCCCTTCAACCACTTTAACCATTGCACACCTAAGGTTTGTTCTTCAACCAACTCTAAATAATTACCTGATCTAAGCACAATGGTCAATATAGATTTATAGTAAGCCTGGTAAAAGTCTTACCCGACATAAAACTGGTCTTAGAAGGGATTAATATTAGCCATAATAGTTCTTTTGTGGCTGATCAAATGGGGAAGAACCTCTCCCTGTGTCTCTACCCAGGACTACCAGAAACTGTAGAGTTGTCACAGCTCAGTAGATCGTAGAAACTAGCCTCCCCTTGAAGCATTTCTCACCTCAGTAATGCAGTCAACAGAATCAAAGATCCCATCTCTCCAGACATTCTCTTTTCCCTCTCATTAGGCATTTGATAGAAAAGACTGAAAGCGTGTACCACCAACCTCAAGGACAGCTTCTACTCCTAAGATCAGGGCACCTTTCTACAGTGTAATAAGATGGATTCTTGAGCTCACGATCCACCTTGTCATGGCCTTTGCTCCTGATCCTACTCTGTACTTCCTCTGTAACTGTAACATTTTATTCTACATTGTTATTTCTTCTCCCTTGTAACACTTCAATGTATTGATGTGATGAAACAATCTGTATGGATGGCTTGTAAAACAGTCTCACTACTTCAGTATATGTGACAATGATAAAACTAATTTACCAATTTATGTATTTTGCCCTTCAAGTGTTTTATTTAATCAGAATCAGGTTTAATATTGCTGGTACATATTGTGCAATTTGTTGTTTTGCTGCAATACATAAAATCTGTGAATTGCAATAAGAAATATATGTAGCTGGGGGAAGAAGCTGTAACATGAAATACCTACGTAAATTTAGCTTCTATAAAAAATATTGCTAATGCAGTATGATGTCTTCACATTCAGCATTACACCTGAGTAAAATACTGATTTATAGTTATTCAAATCTTAGGAGAAGTAACCAATTAATTATCTCTTAGCAAAACAAACTTTGAAGACCTTTGGGAGTGGGATGGTGCAGTCAATCACCACAACATCAGCTTTGTATTTGCTTTATGCAAATAAAGGAGTGATTAGAGAGAGTGTGAATTGATTCACACCAAGGCATCAGCCTCTCTCTGCTCTCCCAATTATCCTTTTAACTTTTATCTCCTTGTGTTTTAAAAGTAGTATAGTGTATCTTCCTGAGTTATATAAAACTTACAGCAACAATTTAACTGAAAATTGCACATTTAAATCATGTGATTTGCTGAATCAAATGCACATGAACTTTGTTAAAATAATTTCCAGCCAAAAATGATTAAGATTCCTCCACCATTTGCCAAGGAAGTAGAAGAGTATTTGCTATCAGTACCTTCAACAACAACACCTCGGAAAGACATCACAATAAATTTGAATTCTTAAGAAGTGCAAATCTCTTCAAAATACTAGAAGCTAATAGTTGATTGTCAGCTTTACTATTTTAACTTCTGTATATTTGTGAAAGCAAATCTTGTTGAAGAAGACAGAAGTTTTGTTTACATTAATGATTACAAGAGAAATTTGGATAGACACGTAGATGAGAGGAGTATGGAGGGCGATGGTCTGGTTGCAGGTTGATGGATGGGACCAGGCAGATTAATGGTTCAGCGCAGATTAATGGTTTAGCACAGATTAGATGAGGCACTGGTAGTGTTTCTGTGCTGTAGTGTTCTATGACTAAAGAAATCGAAGCATATTTCATGTAAATACAAGAAATTGCCTATATTGTAATCTGTTTAAAATTCATCTCTAAGTTCTGCTCAAGTATTTATTCTTTTGTGCTTAGGAACAATCCAGTAACCCTTATTTCTTTAATTCTTTGGAATAAACGTGGTGTTTGGTGCAGTCAGTTTGACACAATCACACAATCTCTGGTTACTTACCAAGGATAGCAGAAAAACCCAGGAACTGGGAGATCCTTTTTTCACCAATCAATCACCAAACTCCAAAGCTTTATTACTGACTAATCCAATACATTTAGTGCAAATGAGTTTATCCAATTTCTTTAAAAGGAGACAAATTGCATGAGTCAAAATGCCACAACATTAAATCTATCAAGAGTTAAAGGGGCACAATCTTAGCTGGCTTTCACTGTTGACAAACATTTAGCTAGACTACTTTAGATTTGAATTATAATTGAGTAGTCCAAAACTAAATATAATAACTTCAATCATTCTCTTTGTAATCAACAATTCACTATTTTCATATCTGATAAAGTTATTGATTTTCTGTTATGAATTGTAGTTGCCAATTAACAGTAGAGTTCCACATCTTTAGGCAGAGGCATTTTCGATCATTAGATTATTTGTTTACAGTCGCCAGCTGCAGAGAGCCAGTATTCATAATTAAAGAATTTGATCTGTCTGTTAACTCAGATCATTTTGTACCGTGATTTTAATGAAATATAGCCTCAAACTGAGGGACTCAGTAGTGCAAAACAACACATACACATATAGAAATATAGAACAGCGTGTCCTTATATCCTCTGTAAATGCTTTTTGGAGACTCCTGCTAGTTCCACAATCATACCCTTTCATTGGTAGCTTGAATTATTTCCAAATAAGGAAAACCTTTGCTATCATGTGATATTCTACAGTCTGCTCACATGCCTGTCCTTGAGGTTAAAGCTTATTAGCATCTTCCTACCGTATTTTATATTGTGTTCCTGCAGTATCTTATATTGTGATTTGGCTTCTTTGTTTAACTCGCAGTCTTCTTATCATGGCAGATCCTTTATTTTTCACAATTTCTTTCGTGCATATGTACTAGGTCATTCAGATGTGAAGGTTGATTGTAACAAGGATAGCTGTTGGGTGATGCACTGGGTACACATCCCTGGATATGGAAGGGAAGAGAGTAAATCACATTTTCTCCTCTTGAATGTTCTCCATTGGCTTCTGCAAGTGTGGATATTATGGCTGCTTGTGGCATGCATAAGTTTTATATCTCTCTAATAAGTTTTACTTTTAGAATCTATCTGTTCAAGTCTCTTGTATGTTAAAGGTGAACTCTGGACCTCATAATCTACCTTGTCATAGCCCTTGCACCTTTTTGTCTACCTGCACTGCATTTTCACTTTATATTCTGCTTTCTGTTATTGCCTTCCTCTTGACCAGAGTTCAGGAACAGTTATTACCCCCCAACCATCACGTTCCTGAACCAGTGTGGACAGATTCACTCACCTCAACACTGAACTGATTTCACAACATATGGGCTCATTTATAAGGGCTCTACAACTTATGTTCTGAGTATTATTTATTATTTGTGGGGCTTTTTGTGTATCTGCACTGTTTGTCATCTTTTGCATACTGGGTGTCTGTCTTTGTATGTAGTTTTCCTTTGATTCCATTGTATTTCTTTGTATCTACTGTGAATACTTGCAAGAAAATGAATCTCAGGTTTGTGTAAGGTGAAATGTATGTACTTTGATAATAAATTCGATCTTTCAACTTTATATTACCTCAAAGGATTTGTATTTCTGAATGAATGGCTTGCAAGACAAAAGTTTTTCACTGTGTCTCATTACATGTGGAAATAATAATTCAATACCAATAGAAGACTACAGTCTTGTATTAGTACAAGGCCATTTTGTTTTTGTTCAGAGTAGCCAAATCACTTGGCTGTAAATGCAGTACTTTTTTAGATATGATCTATACATGCACAACTGTAAGAGCCCAACCAACAAAATTACAAACAATAAGCAAATAATCGGTTTCATCAGTTGAAGGATAAGTATTGACAGTACAGTGGGATAATGCTCTTGCTCTTCTTCAAAGCTTGGGATTTCTTGTTAGCATCTGAGAAACCAAACATCATCTAATATTTCATCCAAAAGGCTTTAGACAGAGCAATACAATCTCTGTGTTGCGGTCAGATATCAGCTTCTGTGTTTAAAGCCACTGAAGTGAGAACATGTGAATGTTAAGAAAGGGAATAGACAGCCTCTTGAGTCTGTTCCATCATTTAGTTGTATTGTGACTGATACACTCTAAAATTCAGATTAAGGTATGATTAACTTTGTCACTTGTGCATCAAAGAATACAGTGAAATGCGTAGTTTGGGTCAACACAGTCCAAGATGTGCTGGGGCACAGTGTAGCATGCTCACAGCTTACTAACCCTAACATTGCACTTCTTTAGAATGTGGTTGGAAACTGGAGCACCCAGAGCTAACCCACACAGTTACAGGGAGAACGTGCAAACTCTTTCCAGACAGTGGCGGGAATTGAAACCCGATCTTTCAGTTGGCACTGTAATATCATTACACTAACTGCTATGTTATTCTATTATGATGAAAATTCGAGGTTTTTATTTGTCTCTTTGTATTAAGTACTTTCTGATTACTACTAAGAGCTTGTCTTTAACTTTAAAGTTATGCCACTTATTCTTGAGCTTCCCACCAAAGAGTCTTTTAACTTAAGTACAAATCACCTGTCAGCCTTTGATACTCATGGGAACCCAAGCCAAGTATGGATTTTAGTAATTCTGCAGCAAACAAACCTGTAGTTCTGTTGTTTCTTTTCTCGCTTCTTCATTGGAGAAGCAATTTACCTTTCTGATAGCTGAATTCCCACACAAAGAGTTTTTAAAAATAAGTGGAAAGTATTTACAGTTTCTTTATCTACCATTTTTAATATTTTGGTGTGGAAGGCTTCAAATTCTGGAGATTTATTTATCCTAATTATATTTTGTTTTTTCTATTTCTGGCACGTAAAAATGCTACCGCTAAGTTATGGCTGACATAAGCTAACATTTTGGGGCTGAGAGCTCTCAGTACAATTTTTCCTTCAATAGCAAACTAAATTGCCCCTTGAGAGCCAGACAGACACGGAATATTCTAGGTTTGATGTACAGTATTAAATTAGCTGATCTAATGGATTTGAACTTGGTGTTTTCAAGGTTTACTCAGAACTGGTAGTGAAAGGAAGAAAAGCAAACTAAAGATTTCTGTCATTGATTTTACTCACTAGAGTTTAGAAGAATGAGTGTGGTGGGGGGGGGGGTCTCATTGAAACATTGAATGGCCTAGATAGAAAGGATGTGAAGAGGGTGTTTTTAATAGTGAGGAAGTCTAAGACAAGAGGACTCAGGAGAATGATGTCGAGAGGGTAACAGAGTCAGCCACGATGGATTGGCGGAGCAGATTCAGTGGGCCGAATGGCCCAATTCTGCTCCTGTGTCTTATGGGTCTTGTGATCCTCATCGTGTGATTCATTATCAGAAATGTCCGTTTTGTGTGGCTTTGATGACACCTGCAGTCAGCGGATCTGTATTTGTTTATGACTCTCATGTGGCATTATCTCTTAGGCTAGGGTCCCCAACCTTTTTTTATGCCATGGACCAATGCCATTAGCCAAGGGGTCTGTGGACTCCAGGTTGGGAACCCCTGTTTTAGACCAAGAAACCATTACCTGAAAAAATGATGAAATGGTCATTTCAGCAACTTTATACAAATATGAAGGTAAAGTTCCTGTTGAAAATGCAGTATGGGTGGAATATCTTACAGAAAGATCATTGTTTTTGAAGATGTCATAGTCATAGAGTCATACAGCACAGAAACAGGCCCATTGGCCCATCTAATCCATGCTGAATAATTAATCTCTAGTCCCATTGACCTGCACCATGTCCATAGCTCTCTCCATACCTCTCCCATCCATGTACCTATCCAAATTTCTCTTATTTATGCTAGAAATAGCATTTCAGATTTCACTGCTGGTCAGGGTGAAATTATGAGCGGGAGGAGTAGAGATCTAAGAAAACTGAATATCTTAGCATGGATTGAACTGTGTCATTTGGGCCCAAGTGTGTGTGCTTTATATCATGCACATCAGTATAAAATCCATGCATTTTAAAGCAAATGTGTAAATTGAGTAATTTAAAAAAAACAGGAATGAAGACTGTGTAATGAAATACAGAATACTTTGAAGGCAAAGCTCTCATAAATCTAACTCCAAAGTGTTATTTGTGTCTTTTTCCTCCTTTGATATGAATTCATTTAAATTGGATCTTAATGCTTTTGTCTCAGTCACGTCCGACATGATAACAGTGAAGCAGAGTTGATGCCTTCCGAGTACACCATGTGCGAAAGGGAAGTGTCATGGAGAAACAAAAATATATGGGACATATACAATTAAGCAAGGAATCCCATGAGACATCTTGGATCAGTGGGAAGCAGTCATGTTAAAAATACTTTGTTTAGTGTAAGGGAAGGGAATGGAAGTGGTTTACTGCACTGGAATTGCAGATGTGTTTACCCTAAGTCAACTGCAGTGTTTTTGTGTTTCTCAAGACATTAAGATCCAAACAAGCAACTGTTAATGGAGTCTTGTTCAGGAAGTGATAGAGATACAAGGTTAATATTCTTGAGTCTTTTGTAGTCTTAACCCCTGACTTTAGATAGCAAGTTAGGTGAACTTTTTTGGTGTCTAGAGTCTGACTTTTATACATTTCTGATATGTCCATCAAGACATTTGGTTCCATACTTTGCACTTTTCTGTAGTGTAGCGTTACAAAAGGATAATCCTTTTAAGGCTGTTTGTAATGCATTTTCCCAGGCACAAAGTATGAATATCATTACAGAGTTGATCAATTGGTATTGTAAGTTAGCTTGATAGAGAATTTTTCAAGATCTATAATATATATAAACTATTAGTAATGATTTTTTCTTTGATTTTCACTATTTTTGCCTACAGTCCACAATATCCTTGTCAGTTTTGTGACAGTCTTATACTAATAATAACGTGGGAGCAAAGCATTCTGTCCATCAAGTCTACACTGGCTCACAGTGGAGCAATCCCTTTTGTCTCATTCCATCTCTGCTTACTTCCCTATACACCTGTAGGTCATTCCCTCTCACTCATTTTTATCAGCTTCCCTTTGAACCTACTTTGCTATTAACCTACCCAAAGGGATAATTGACCGTGGCCAATTAACCAGCACATCTGTGGGATGTAGGAGAAAACCTGAACACCTTGAGGAAATCCACAAAGTCACGGAGGAAATATGTGAACTCCCTGTAGACAACATCCAAGGTCAGGATCGAACCTGTGTAGCTGAAGCCATGCGATGGCAACACAAATTTTTGCATATCTGTTCTACTATCAGTGTTGCTACTTAGTTGATCCAAGAACTGGATACGAGTGGTATCCCCCTTGCATACAATTTGCTGCCCACTCCAAGTTGCACCATACAGTTAAAGGGAATATCTCTTAAGATTGCTCGTAAACCTACCAATCCTTAAGAGGTGGCAAGACCAGCCAAAAAAACAAGTATTACTTATTTAGTGCCCTTATCACAGAAAAATATTATAAGGTACTTCACAGCTGCATGAAGAAATGGATAATTTATCAATGAAGGGAAGATTCAGTGGAGTGATTAAAACTTGAAGAGGGACGTGGCAATTTTGTATCGAGCTGACGGGAAATGCTTTTGTTGCTGTTGTTGTGAATCTTTAGATTTCTAAATCCCAGACACTGTTGGTACTTGGCCATGGATGTACTCAAGTCAAGCTTAGATTAGAGTTTAGAGTTTAGATTTTGAGTAAATCAGCGAAGGTGGACCTGAATGAAAGATCAGGCATGGTCTTTTGAGCAGCAGTGTGGCTCAAAGGGCCAGGTTCCTTTGCCTGTTTCTGTCCCTTATGTTTTCATCAGGTAATTGGAAGAGAAGAAGGTAGAGATTCTGGTGAGTAGTTTATAATTAACTCTGTTATAAGGACTGCGATCTGTTTAAAGACGTGTTTGTACTTTAAATGGAAAATACAGAGTAATTGGCTTTTCTGCTATTCCGTGCCACAGGTCAAATGTGTCACAGGCTTAAGCTGTGTATATTTAGAAACCGTATGGAAGCTTAGCCATGCTGGAGGAACAAAGCTGATGTTCCTAAGTCAATTGAAGTCCTTAAAGTTTGCATTATTGGGGGCAAGACAGCGTGACCTTTCTTCATTTCTGTAATCAGTTCTTCACCACTGTTTGACAGTTCCACATCTGATACTACACTCAAGAACCTTTCTGAATATTTATATATTGGTTGCTTTTTCATTGTCAGTCTTAATTCAGTATGTTGATAAATTTTAAACCAGAAGATTCTGAAGCGTAGTAAATTAAGCTCCTTGATTGTATCTATACACATCGGCTGAAGTGCTGCTAAACCTATTAAAGCAAAGTGACTTTTGTTTGTCAGTTGCTATTGGTTAACCTTACCAGTAGTGCTGAACATGTTTATTCTTCAGGCCCATGTTCAATAGCCAGCTGTGACTATTATTTAGACTTGATTGTGTTAGCTTTCCTGGTTTCATTGCAGTTGCTTAGATTTAAATTGCTCTTGACAGCAATGGAGTGCTGTGTTTTGACAGTGAGGAAAAGCTGATAGGCTGAGTCTTGTAAAAGTGATCACCTGTCAAGTGGTTGACCTTGACATTAGAGTAAAAAGTCCAACCCCATATACTTCATATCTGGAACTGACAAGGAAAAGAAAATGTCTTGCAAATATAAATATTTTAATAGCTCCAGGTAAATTATAACGCCCAAGGAAGTTTCTTTGTGTTCAGTAGTTAGGTTACCAAATACTTTGAATACTCTTGTTAAACTAGTTGGGTGAATGTTTCCTCCATCTGTAGGCGCAATATAATTTAAAAATGTTCTGTTGTGCTAGTCCCTTATTGCACTTTTTTCCTACTCTGGTGAAGGAAGCCTTAGGTTACCAAATACTTTGAATACTCTTGTTAAACTAGTTGGGTGAATGTTTCCTCCATCTGTAGGCGCAATATAATTTAAAAATGTTCTGTTGTGCTAGTCCCTTATTGCACTTTTTTCCTACTCTGGTGAAGGAAGCATAAAAAATTGTACAAATAGTCCAGAGAACATTTACTACACTAATAGCTCGAACAGGTGGGTTATCTTATGAAGGAAGGTTGGGCAGACTAGGCTTGTATCTACTGGACTTTAGTAGAGTGAGAGGTGGCTTTATTGAAACATGGAAGTTCCTGGTGATTGGTGTGGAAAGGGCGTTCCCTCTTAAGGAAAAATGCAAATCCAAGAATCACCACTTAAGTATAAGGGGTGGCCAATTTAAGGCAGAGTAAGATAGATAAGGAAAAATGTGAAAAGTTACTGATGTGAAATTGAGATTGCAATCAGATCAGCTGTGATCTGATTAAATACAGCAAATGTAAAGGGCCAAGTGTTCTATTCCTGCTGCTCACTTGTATGTTCATTTGTACAAATGACACTCGCATTTCGAGTCAAGGTCAAGTTAGCAAACATGGGCAGTCACCCAGATACCGGATTAAACTGCTTATTCCTTGACTTTTGCTGCAACTAATTAATTATTATAATACAAAGGTTTATATTTGATATTCTGCAAAATCAAAATTTACAAAAGCTGACGATCTCTAATGACAAATGTTCTGATTAATTTGTCATTCGATGTTTCCCACTACTCTCCACTGCAGATAACTCCACTATTAAGAGTTACAGAAATAATTACATTTATATCTGAATTACAAGAATGAGTGAAGCAAAGAACCTGGGAAGTTAATTCTGCAACAGTCTGATTACACCATTGACATTACGTCAGGTATTTGAAGCAGCCACATTATGTTGAAAGAGATTGTAAATAGCTACCTTCTGATAAAGTATGGGAAGAGCAACGTCTGCACTTTGTGAACTTTTCATGCTGATACAGGTGTTCTAGCTGAAACAAGTAGTCCGTAAAGCTTGTGGCTTGGCAGCTTTCTTCAGCAGTACGTAGCCTCATTTCATTGGATCATGTTATGCCAGCACTGAAGGCTTTGATTCAGAGCTCAGCCTGTGACTTTTGTTTTCATATGCAGAGAAATAATTTGGGGAAATAACTTCTGTATGGCTATTCTGGTAGATTAAGGGGACCGGAGTGATTAACCTTGACTTGATACCAATGGTAGAGTGAATGATATACTACTTGAGCCTGCAGATTGTGGTAGTGTACATTTCTGTTGCTTCTACATGGTCTATAGCATCTCGAGATACCCAGACTTGAGCTGGCAATTCTGTTCTGCATCTGTCCCATTAGCATAATTATGGTGCAGCATAACACAACTTTGTGAAGATGGGACTTTGTCTCGACAAGGACAGTACAGTGCTCACTTTTCTCAAAGTTATTGTGGACAGATTCTTCTGCCAAAGGTAGATGGCTGCAGACACGGCCAAGTATATTGATTCCTTGCTTTATTTCACTGGCTGTCTTCTAAAGACCCTGTCTCACTCTCACAACTATACACACACTTGCACTCATACTCACACACACGTTTTTCCCTCCACCACTGTTTAATCTACATTGGACTATTTGCAGATTTGTAATATAATCCCACTAATCTGTTTGCTCCTTAGTTCAACCCATACAACGTCATTAAAGGCAGGACCGCGTGGAAGAGGTCCTAAGAGTTAAAAGAAAACAGTTTTGAAGACAAAGATTAGGGTCAGTGATGAATGAGATGCTTCTGCAGGATGAATTCCACTCCATTGCTGACAAATTGTGTACTGGGACTCGCCAACCCACTTGAAAGTTTCGGGAAGTTGTCATCTGCTGACTGTGTCAGCTAGCTAGCTA
Source organism: Hypanus sabinus (assembly GCF_030144855.1). Classification (NCBI taxonomy): domain Eukaryota; kingdom Metazoa; phylum Chordata; class Chondrichthyes; order Myliobatiformes; family Dasyatidae; genus Hypanus; species Hypanus sabinus. The sequence continues at coordinate 38,846,904 of NC_082738.1, read as the reverse complement.
AAAAGTCCTTCTGGGAGAGGCTGTGGGGCTCTTGGCTTGGCCTTTCCAACCAAACTCAATTTGAAGTAAATTTCATGTTAAAGTTGATTTTTAAAATCCTTTAGAAGGCTATATGCTGTGAATCTTGAATCAGCAATTATGGCTGCAGCAAAATGAGAAAATAGCATGAACCATATTTTGCCCCCATTGTCCAGTTAGTAAAGTTGATTTAGAAATGCGCACTAAAACAATCCTGTAGTCTCAGATAATTTACTTAATTATCAATTATCCAGGGCTGTGCTGAATTAATCCAGGTACCCAGTTTTGTCTTGACTTTACAAGAAAGTCACTGTTTGGATGTTTGTTGAGAGCAGGACCAGTTTTGATAGAGATTTTTGTCAATTAGCCCCTTGGAAGCTTACTGTGTAGGCTGTTTCATGGGAAAATGTATGTGCCTTTAGAATAGGTTGGAAGGGAGAATAAAAGGATAAAACACCTGCAACCTAAAATTATATTACAATTGATGGGTAGCAGCAGATGTTGTTTTGAGCTGCCCATTTGAAAGCTCCCAGAAGATTGGCAATATATCTTAAAAATATGCTAAAGTGTGTAGAGGAAATTTGGCAGCGGACTGAGCTAACCATATATAATGTGCCGAGTAGTTGAAAAATTAGCACTCTTGGCAGCATCTTTTGTCTGTTTAGATGTCGATTTTGGATTTGAATATTGGATTCGGATCTAGGCAGAGGAATTAAGGGGAAGTTATTTGCTGCAGAAAAGCTCTTTGCCTCAATGGGAATTAAATTAGGCCAGGTGTGTAATTATCAGAAGCTTTCTGGATGAATTGGGAATGTAAATTATCAGTAACCATATTCAACGTATTTGTTAAAGAAAATATTCAGCACTGGCTACAGACAGCTGCCTAACGGATTTGCAAGAATCTGGTCCTATTGACAGCCCACTGAAAACAGCTGTCTGCAATGAGGTCAGCCTACTTGGGAAGTAGAGGCAGGAATGCACAAATATTTGAGCCAATTTTCCAAGTTCGTGCTGCTGGTGAGGTTATTGCCTGCCAGTGACACAAATTGGGTATGGTGACCACAACTGCCAAATACTTGCAGCCCTTTGGGAAAACTTCCTAGCTACACAGGCTCTGAGGGTCAGTCTTGTTGTATTCAGTTATACTGCAGTGTGGAGAAGAAAAATATCTTGTGTTTTGCACATGATAGCCTTGCAAAGAGGTAAAAGTAACTTTCATTTATATCACACCTCAAGCGGCACAGTAGCATAGATCAATTCCTGCTGCTGTCTGTAAGGATGTTCTCCCTGTGGCCGCATGGTTCCTGTGACACGTTTCACTATATGTTTCAATGTTTTGATGCACATATGACTGATAGTCTAATCATCATGGTAACACATGTCAAGACATTTTCAAAGCACATCAACAGACACTTTGTTTTTGCTGCACCTCTGAAGTAGGATTACCCTTGTGTCTGAAAAGGTGGAGGACGGATGCATTAGCTTCCAAAGAGCCAAGTATGGGACAAGGACTGTGATAGAGTCATCGATAAATATAGTACAGAAACAGGCCCTTCAACCCAAGTTGCCATGCTGACCAATGTGCCTATCTAAGCTAGTCTCATTTGCCTGAATTTAGCCCATAACCCTCCAACCTTTCCTATCCATGTTTTTAAATCTCTCCCCCTCACCTTAAACCTGTGCCCTCAGTTTTAGTTTTTTTTGACTGGGCATTCTCCTTATCTACGCCCTTCATATTCATCTCTATACAAGGCCACCATAATGCTAGAATCTATTATAAAAGACATCCTAGCAGAAGTCTTGGATAGCATTATCAGGATTGGAGAAATTCAGCATGAGTCTATGAAGGGGAAAACATACCTATTAAGTCTACTGGAGGTTTTGAGGATGTAGCAAGTAAAATAGAGTTCCAGTGGATGTCAGCCATAGAGCTCTAAAGCACAGAAACAGCCCCTACATCCCATCTAATCTGTGCTGAACTGTTACTTTGCCTGGCATGGTGTGTTTTGGCTTTCAGAAGGCCTTTGAGAAGGCCCTGTTCAATATATTAGTGTGCAGAATTAAAGTACATGGATTTGGAGCATTATACGCCATTGACTGACTTTCAGAAATGGGCAGTTGATATAAATGGGTCTTTTTCCAGCTGGCAAGCAGTGACTAGTCAGGTTCCACAGAGATCAGGTGCTTGGGTCTCACCTATTCGCAAGTGATTTGGATGAGGGTGTTAAATGTGACATTTCCAATGTTTCTGACAGCATAAAGCTGATGGGGGGCGGTGGGCGCTGTAAGGAAGATGCAGAGGGGCTCCAATATGACATAGACAAGTTGAGTAAATTGGGAAAACAAAAGGTGCAACAAAGATCTGCATATAGTTATGTCCTTAAAGACATGGCTAAAAGCAGCTTTCAGGTGTAATAAGCAGCTGGGAAGGCAAATGGTGTGCTGGATAAAAACCAGAAAATATTGGAAATGTTCAGCAAGTGAGACCATATTTGTGAGAAGAGAAACCTGAGTTAACATTTCAGGTCAAAGGCCCTTCACGAGGCCATTGTTGTAAGAGGTTTTGAGTTCAGGAGCAAGGATATCTTGCAGCTGTGGGGACCCACATCTGGAGTTTTGTGAGCAGTTTTGGTCTGCTCTAAGGAAGCTTTTTTTTCCATGGAGAGAATGCAATGAGGGTAAATAGATCGATTCTTAGAATGATATAACTGACAGATGAAGAGAAATCGGGTTCATTTGGCCTGTATCCATTTGAGTCTGGAGGAATAACAAGGGATCTCATGCAAATATCTAAAATGTTAACAAAGCTAGACGAACAAGTTGTAGAATAAATTTGTCAATGGCTGGCGAGTCCGGAACTCGAGGACACAACCCTGGCATATGGGGTGTACATTCTAGAACAGGGGTTCCCAACCTTTTTTATGCCATGGACCAATACCATTAGGCAAGGAGTCTGTGGACCCCAGATTGGAAACGCCTGATTTAGAACCATGATCAGAAATGTCTTTATTGGAAATGCCGAGTCATTAAACATATTCACGAAAGCAGTAAATCTATTAATGCTAAAGAGGCCAAGCAAAGTGGTGAGGAAGGAAGAAACGTGACGCTGATATGGGCCATCAGTTATAATTATCGTGAATGATGGAATAGAGCTACTGCTATTTTCTGTTTCTGCAGAACAGGAGAGTATTTGGCCCATCATGTCATGCTAGCCAAGACAGAAACCATTACTGAGCACTACTGGCCCAGAATATTGCTAGATATGTGCAGCGGTTGACATGGTGGGCCAAATGGCCTGTGGCTGTACTGTTAGACTCCCTGGCAAAGAAGTAAAGAAACTGAAATCAAGAATGTACAAGAAAGTAGAACTGTAAGAAAATAACATTATGCATGGGGTAAATGTTTAGTTTCACTGGTCGTTGTTGAATGCCTTACCCAGGTGGTTTGTCTTCACATGAGAAACTGCTAAAGAGTGTTAACTTTCTGCTTGACTGGGAGGTAACATGGATGAATGCTATTATATTCCTGAATGACTTACCAAATATAAAAATATTCAATTTATTTTATAATCTCTGACCTATAATTCTTTATTTTGTTTAATTTCATTGTTAAGGCAAAAACAAATACCAGTGAGATGGAGTTTCAGAGCAGCTGATGTTAACCACATGTAGTTCCATGATTATGGACTAATTTGATTTAGCATCTGTTTTTTGTCTATTTCTCTTTCCCGTTGGCACACATAATAAAAGTTAAATTTCCTTGTCGGATTTTCCGCTTGTTCACAATACCATAGGTGGAAGAATTTGAGAATATATTAGAGAAAACCATCATGTTGCTTTGTAGAATTGATGTTGATGCTGTGTGCCGTACTGATAATCAGTCAACTTTCTATTGGTATTGAGCTAGTAACAAACAGAAATCTCAGGGCAAAGTCTGATATTGCCCACACCAAGTATTTGTGTGTGAGCTCTTCCATTTATGCTCACTGACTCGGTATCAAGAGTAAAGAATGGGGTGGCACAGAAGCGTAGTAGTTAGCGCAATGCTTTACAGTGTCAGCAACTAGAAGATTCGAGTTCAGTTTTTGCAAGTGATTTGTACATTCTCTCTGTAACCAAGTGGATTTACCTCCAGGTACTCTGATTTCCTCCCACATTCCAAAAAACATCTGGGTTAGGCTTAGTAAGTTGTGGGCATGCTATGTTGGCACAGGAAGCATAGTGACACTTGTGGGCTGACCCAACACATCCTCGAGCAGTGTCAGTATTTGGCGCAAACAATACGTTTCACTGTATGTTATGATGTACATATGACAAAGATAATCTTTTTCTTTAGAGCTATTGTTGACTTTCCCATCCTGGTCCTGAGGTTGGTGACAGCATCTCACTCATACGTTGATTGACATTCATAAGGGTTAGCAACTAACTCTAAAGCTAAATAATAAAGGGCAATTCTATGTTGCCTTATTAGGGATATTTTATAGAGATATTGATATTTTTTATTTGCAGTTTATCTATTATTGAAGAAATTTGCCTATATACATAATATAACCTGTTGATGTATCAGTGAAAAGCATTAATTCGGATACATGAACACTGCCACCAAACTTATAGTTCCTTTCCCCCACGCTGCTCGTTTCTACCTCTTACGCAAAATCCACAAGCATGACTGATCGGGGGCCCATTGTCTCTACTTCCTCCTGCTCCACTGAAATCGTTCCGTATTCCACGACCCTGTTCTCTCCCTTTGGTTCAGTCCCTTCCCACTTATATCCATTACATTTAACATGCACTCGATCTCCTCAATAACTTTCAGCTCCCTGGCCCTGACCACCTCATTTTCATATACACTTCTATCCCCCATCAATAAGTCCTTAAGCTCTCAGCTTCTTTCTCAACAAAAGACCCAACCAGTTCCCCTCCAACACCACCCTCCTCCATCTGGTGGAACTGATCCTCGCCCTCAGCAATTTCTCCTTCGGCTCCTACCACTTTCTCCAGACTCAAAGAGTAGCCATGAGTACCTACATGGGCCCCAGCTTTGCCCACCTTTTCGTTGGCTACATAGAACAGTCCATGTTCCAAGCCTTCCCTGGTAATGCACCCCAACTCTTCCTCTGCTACATTGACAACTGCATTCATTGGTGCTGTTGCATGCACCCACGCTGAGCTCGTCAATTTTATTATTGCTGCCCCCAACTTCCACCCTGCCCTTGGTCCATTTCTGACGCCTCTCTCCCCTTTCTCAACCTTTCTGTCTCCATCTCTGGAAACAAACTGTATACTGGCATCTTTTATAAACCTAACAATTACCATGGGTATGAGCCTCCACATCCAACACATCATTATCTGTAACTTCTGCCATCTTCAACAGGATCCTACCGCCAAACCCATCTTTGTCTCCCACTACCCCCCTCTGTTTTGCTCTGTGATTCCTTTGACCATTTGTATCTCCACTAATTCCCTCCTGGCCCATACTCCTGCAAACAATAGAAATGATGCACCTGCCCATTCACCACCTCGCTTACCTCCATTCAGGGCCCCAAAGAGTCTTACCAGGCAACACTTACCTGCGAATCTGTTGGAGTCATCTACTGTATCCAGTGCTCCTGCTGTAACCTTCTCTACATTGGTGAAACCAGACTAAAATTGGGGGACTGCTTTGTCAAGCAGCTTCATTCCATCCTCCGAAAGTGGAATTTCCCAGTGGCCAACCATTTTAATTTCTATCTGCATTCCCATTCCAACACGTTGGTCCATGGCCTCTTTTGCCACAATGAGGCCACTCTCAAGGTGGTGGAGCAACATCTTACATTCTGTCTAGGTAGCCTCCAACCTGATGGCATCAATGTCGATTTCTCCTTCCGGTAATTTATTTCCATCCCCATCCCTCTTTTATTCTCCACTCTGGCATCCTACCTCTTCTCCTCACTTGCCTATCACCTCCCTCTGGTGCCTGGTCTTTCTCCCTTTCTCCCATGGTCCACTCTTCTCTCCTATCAGCTTCCTTCTTCTCCAGTCCTTTCCCTTTTCTACCCACCTGGCTTCACCTAACACCTAGCTAATCCTCTTTCCCCCTCCGCTCACCTTTTTTATTCTGACATATTCTCTTTCCCCAGTCCTGATGAAGGGTCTCGGCTCGACTGTTTATTCATTTCTGTAGATGCTGCCTGACCTGCTGAGTTCCTCCAGAATTTTGTGTGTGTTGCATGAGAAGCTTATACTATGAAGAGCAAATTACAAGTTATGCCTTCTGTGAGTTTGTTTGAATTGCTGTCATCTGCACAAAGTCCTTTCATTGGAATCAAAGTAGCCCATGCTCTGGCTGATGCACAACAGTCTGCAGGCAGTGTCCCATCTGTTACATGTAAATTTCTTTGAAGGCAGGTTGACCCTTTATATGAAGCAGGTGAAGGATTATATCATACTGTAGGTGTGGGTTTTGTCATATCGGCAGTGGAAGTTCACTGATAGCTTTTACACCACAAAGAAGTAAACCCTGCATATGAAACATAGTTTCTGCTGTCTTTCTAGCTGAACCTTTGAAGGAAATATTTTCCCACCTTGGAATAGTGATTTGGTGTTGCTTGTTTGTTTATGGAGATACATTGTGGAATAGATCCTTTTGGCACTTCAAGCTGTGCTGCTCAGCAACCCCCAATTTAACCCCAGACTAATCATGTTACAATTTACAGTGAGCAATTAACCTGCTAACCAGTCTTTGGACTGGAGCACCTAGCGAAAGCCCACAAATTCCATGGGGTCCATGTACAGACTCCTTACAGATGACGTTGGAATTGAACAACCAACTCCCAACGCCCCGAGCTATGATAGTGTTGCACTAACCGCTATGCTACTGTCTGGTTGCCTAGTGATTTAGTCTGTCATCTCTGCAGTAATATATTATTCTCTTTCTGTGTTTACTTACAGGGTTTTTTCAGAAGAAGCATCCAAAAGAACATGGTATACACTTGCCACAGAGATAAGAACTGCATCATCAACAAAGTCACCCGCAATCGGTGTCAGTACTGCCGTCTGCAGAAGTGCCTGGAAGTTGGCATGTCCAAGGAATGTAAGTTTCTGTGCTCCATCTGACTTGACAAACTTACACTTAACATTTTGATTTTGCTGTCGCGTGAAAATGATGGAATACAGAGTGAACCAGCGAGATTTGCAGTAATCGGATGTTCGCCAAATTGCAAGCATTTTGTGAAATGCATTATTATGCCTTTTCACCAAGTTTCTTAGAGGAATGAGAAGAAGGCTTCATTGGAATTGTTCCGGGGCTGGAGTTGGGGATGTTGTTTCTCCTGGATGAAGAATCTAGAACCTGGGGTTACAGTCCCAAAAAGAGGATTAGGCTGCTCAGGACTGTGGTGAGGAGAAACGTCTTCTCTCAGATGGTGGGGGACTTGTGGAATTATCTATCCTAAATTCCTGCAGTGGTTCAGTCTGCAATTTATAGATTGTGATAGTTTTCTGGAGATGAAAGGAATTGAGGGAAATAGTACAGGAAAATGGTACTGAGGTAGGACATTAGCCCTCCTGCTGCTCCTACTTCTTGTATTCTACTGCCTTAGTTTCTTTGTTCTAATCATTCCTTTATTACACCTTCTGAAGTCTCCTTTGCCAGCCAGGAAAACATTTGCTGTCTTTCCAAACGAACTGTGTTTTAGGTTCCTTCTAGAGAGCAAGGGAACCCTCAGATTCCTTTCAAAGCTCTCAAACTTTCCACTAGGCCCTTACTCCTGCTCTCTTTATCCTTATCTCAAACCAGTTCGAGGAGCTCATGTCTCTCTTCCCACTTTGCCAATCCATCCAACTCAGACATGTTCCCAAGCGTACCTCCAGACTCTTTTTTCAAGGAACCCCTCATATCCCTTGTGAATTCACATTGTTCTGGAGATCCCTGACGTAACTGGTTCTGTCTCCTAGAAGTATTGTTGTGCTCCCAAAGAGAGTCAATCTACAAGATGTTTATTGTATTTCATTCTGGTGAATTTTCAGCCCTCCTCCAGAGTTTACTACTCACCCACATACCTGGGGCAATCTATAAGAGCATAAGATGTAGCAGCAGAATATAGGCCATTTGATCCATCGAGTCTATTCTGCCATTCCATTATGGCTGATTTATTAACCCTCTCAACCCAATTATCCTGTCTGTTCCCCAGAACCTTTGATACCTGTGGCAAAAAAAATTTCCACAGTTTCAGCATCCCCTGGCTAAAGAAACTCCTTTTCATCTCTGTTCTAAATGGATGTCCTTGTATCCTGAGGCTGTGTCCCCCCAGTCATAGACTTGCCCGCTAATCCTCTTCATGTCCACTCTACGTTGGACTTTCAATATTTGCTAGGTTTCAATGAGATCCCCCTCTCATTGTTCAAACTCCAGTGAGTACATGTACATTGTCAAATGTACATGTGATAAATAAAGGTAATCTTTACTATTTATCTTTATAATCTGTTTATTCTCCATCATAAAGACCACTTGGTTTCGTCTGCAAGATAATCCTGTTCCTGAAGACTCCTTTATGCCTTTGTCACTTCAAGACCTAAACGTTCCTTTCTAGCACCCAGACAGGGAGCAATGGCTTATTATCCTACCAACTGTCATATGTTTGGGATGTGGACGAGAACCCATGTGTTTTTGTGTGGAATCCACGCTGGAGATCAAGACTGAACTCAAGTCACTGTAGCCATAAGACAGCAGCTCTACCAGCTACACTGCAGTAGCCTCGTAATAAGAACTGCTGTAATGAAGTTGAGATCATAGCGCTAACCATGAAAGGAATTCATCTTGTTAAGAACTGTAAAGGATTAGTCACGAGACCCAAATGATCCATCTTCAGCAATGCTGGTATTCCCAATTTATGCCCATAGCCATACATAGAATCCCCTTTCCTACTTAGTAGAACACTAATTTGTGACAGGTTGCAATGTGTTGCTGAACGAAAGCCTAATAGTTTTAGGCATTTTGCAAAGCAGCTTCCAGTCAGATTCTTGCTTAACTGAACCATGACGGAAATTAAATGAGTTCTGCCTAAAGAAGCCTAAAATGGTCTTGTACATATTGAGCTTTGCCTACAGGTACTTAACATTTGTCAGAATCGTAAAGAAGCTAATTTGTCAGCTCCATCTATCATATAGTTATTTGAATTTTCTCAAAGGTGGCCAATTTGAGGAGGAAGACATAATTTATAGTAGAAAATCTGTACTTTAAGTTGTGGGCATGCTTGCTGTGTTGGCACTGGAAGGATGGTGACACTTGTGGGGTGCCCCCAGCATACCCCTTGAACGTATTGGTCATTGACACAAATGATACTTTTCACTGTATGTTTCAATGTACATGTGACAGTAAAGCTAATCATTTTTAAAAACCTTTTCAGAATACCCACTCTTTATGTTTTTAGCATTGTGTTCCAGGTCTCTCATTTATTTTCTCTGTCCTTGACCTACGGGCAGTGATGCTGTGTTCAGCAGTTCCTTCTGCATCAGCTTGGACAGTGGGTGGACCGAATTACAAAAAGTGTAGGAACAAACCGTCCTGTCCTGATTCAACATCAAACACGAAGTACACTGCAGATGCTGTGGTCAAATCAACATGTACAAAAGCTGGATGAACTCAGCAGGTCGGGCAGCATCTGTTGAAACGAGCAGTCAACGTCTCAGCCCGAAACGTTGACTGCTCGTTTCAACGGATGCTGCCCGACCTACTGATTCAACATCAGCCATTTCCTTTCCATCGGGAGTCACAGCTTGCTTGCTCTCATACCTGCTAGTCCCAACTCCATGTCAAGCAGTGATCTTATTGTATGACTCAATTACTGCACAAATTAAGAGCTGCAAAAGCACCTCACTGACTTAAATTGCAGAGAAGGCAGTGTGGATTTCAGCATTTAGTTGAAAACCAGGCGCCAGATGCTGCCAGCATCATAACATCCAATCTGTCTTCTAGCACCAATATAATGAAATTTCTTTTCTCCAGATTGAGTTTATATCTACTTTGTGCTGAATTATTTGATCTGAGGGCAAATGGCACAGATGCAGTTGTTGTCTTAGACAACTCTAAGTTAAGGAGGAGAAGAATAATCAATAATCGTTACTTCTCCTGATCTTCATCCTGGTACATGGTTGGAATGTGTGTAAATAAATTATTTACTTTTGTGTTGATGCCTGAAATGCATGAAACCTGATGTATGAAGTGATATTTCTGGGTAGGTATCCATGTTTGTTATAGATAAGTTAAATGGATTGTGGTGGGGAGGGGGAGGAAATAATGCAATTTAAAATCCTGTTACTATATATGTTAGCATTCTGGCCAACATATTTACTTCTGTAGTGCTTAAATGGGCGAAAATTGCAGTGTAGATTTCTTAGCATGCAGCAATTTGTTAAATAATTTTGGACTTGGGAACCTGAAGCTTTGCAAGGTTTTGCATTATCGTCTGGTATGGATTATCACCACTGTACAGTACTGGAAAAAACTGCAGAGGTTTGCAAACACAGCCAGCTCCATCACAGGCACTAGCCTCATGAGTATGAAGGACTTCAAAAGGCAATGTCTCAAAAAAGTGGCATCCATCATTAAAACCCCCATCACCCAAGACATGCTCTCTTCTCATTGCTACCGTCAGCGAGGAGGTACAGGAGCTTGAGGACACACACTCAACATTTTAGGAACAGCTTCTTCTCTTCCATTGTCAATGAACCAACCCATGAATAGTACCTCACAATTTTTCTCTTTCTGTACTACTTACTATGTATATATAGAGAGAGAGAGAGAGAGAGTGTGAAAATAATTTATAATTTTATTTTGCATATTGCACTGTACTCCTGCAAATTTAATGGCATATGTAAGTGATAATAAACCTTATTCTGATGGTCCAGCTCTTGACTGTTCATGATTAGCTGGAAAAGGAGAATGCTTTCTTTTAAAAAAAAGTTAGTGCTGTTAGGAAACAAACAAATTTCTGTTTCACTGGCCCCTGCCTAGCTCCAGGCAGGTCAGAGAGCAGTTGGATGTCAAGCCAGATGGTTTTTAGGAGGCTGTGTTTGGTAGTAGCAGCCCACATCACCAAATAATGAAGCACTGCAAAGAGCAAATACACAATATTAACTCTGTCCATTGGGTTTCCTTAACACAGCTGCAAGTGCTAAGCTCTGTAACGTGAACCCGTTCATGCCAAGATGAGGCAATCGCACAGTCCCCTCTTGTGACGGACTGATATTACCACCCTGTGATCTGGAATGGATCCTAAATTTTGGAGATTACGCATATTGGATTTCTTGGTCACTGGCAAACTAACAGTGCCAGTCATTCATTCAGCTCCTACTTGTCCATAGACTTTCCAGGGGCGAGAGCTGTGAAAGTGCTTGTCATCCAATCATTGAACACAACAGCACCCTCTACAGAGAGCCCTATGTGAACAGGTCAGGCAACTGTATACTGTACTACACTAGCCAGTCAGTAAGTATTTCATTATAACTCACCGGGATATGATATTGAGAAAGGTTGATTAAGAGTGATGAAAAATAAATTATTTTTAATTTTGAAAGTAATCTCCACCAATTAAAGAATGAAACAGTAAGATTCTGCAGATTAATAAGTTGCAAAGTGGAAACTAATTTGCTGATAAAGCTAAGTGCAGCTATTGAAAAGTTACTAGGCAGTCGATAACTTTTTCTGGTAAGTTACAGCAATATCTTTCGATTACGTATACCTCAGTGATAAGGCTCTTGGTGATATAGTGGCATAGCACAGCTTATGGAGGAGTATAAGCCACTTTGAGCAGTAATTCCTTGACCCTACCATGAGGAGTTGTTTAATTTACATATGTTTAGAAATTGTCCCCTCTCCCACTTTCTTTTCTCTTCAATGTCCATCTCTTAATTGTGTGTGTGCCCATGTTTCAAACTCAAGAAATGACCCTTATCAAAGTCTCGAATACCACCCGTTGTAATTGTGGAATGGTAAACGTATCAGTCCTTTCTGATCCATTTACTTGCTTCTTCCCAGTTGACTGCACCATCTTTAGCACTTCTCTATCATTGAGCTGTGTGGAATTGCCCATACCTGGTTCTCTTACCTCACAAGACAAAGGAGCAGAAGCAGGCCATTTGGCCCATCGAGTCTGCTCCGCCATTCCACCATGAGCTAAACTATTCTCCCATCTAGTTCCAATTTCCGGCTTTTTCCCCTTATCCCTTGATACCCTGACTAATTAGATGCCTATCAATCTCCTCCTTAAATACCCTCAATGCTTGGGCCTCCACAGCTGCATGTAGCAACGAATTCCATAAATCCACGACCCTCTGGCTAAAAAAAATTTCTCCTCATCTCTGTTTTAAATGGGTACTCTCTAATTCTAAGACTGTGGCCTCTTGTCCTGGACTCACCCACCAAGGGAAACAGCCTTTCCACATCTACTCTGTCCAACCCTTTCAACATTTGAAATGTTTCTATGAGATCCCCTCTCATTCTTCTATACTCTAATGAATATAGTCCAGGAGCTGACAAACACTCCTCATATGTTAGCCCCTGCATTGCAGGAATCATCCTCGTAAATCCTCTCTGAACTCTCGCCAACATCAGTACATCCCTCCTAAGATAGGGGGCCCAAAACTGCACACAGTATTCCAAATGAGGTTTCACCAGTGCCCCATAGAGCCTCATCAATACCTCCTTACACTTATACACTATTCCTCTTGAAATGAATGCCAACATAGCATTTGCTTTCCTTACTGCTGATCCAACCTGGTGGTTAACCTTTAGGGTATCCTGCACAAGTCCCTTTGCACTTTCGATTTTTGAATTTTCTCCCCATCTAAATAATAATCTGCCCGATTATTTCTTCTTCCAAAATGTACAACTGTACATTTTTCAACATTGTATCTCATCTGCCATTTCTTTGCCCACTCTCTGAAACTGACCAAGTCTCTCTGCAACCTTTATTTCTTCAACACTTCCTGCTCCTTCATTCACAAACTTAGCCACAAAACCATTTAATCCATAATCTAAATCATCGATATACAGTGTAAAAAGAAGAGGCCCCAACACTGACCCCTGCGGAACACCACTAGTAACCGGCAACCAACCAGAATAGGATCCCTTTATTCCCACCCTTTGCTTTCTGCATATCAGCCAATGCTCCACCCATTCCAATATCTTTTCTGTAATTTCATGGGCTCTCATCTTATTAAGCGGCCTCTTATCGAAGGTCTTTTTGAAAAAATCCAAATACACAACATCCACATCTCCCTTGTCAATCTTATTTGAGATTACCTCGAAAAATTCTAATAGGTTGGTGAGGCAGGATCTTCCCTTCATGAAACCATACTGGCTTGGGCCTATCTTGTCATGCACCTCGAGGTATTTCATGACCTCGTCCTTGAGGATCGACTCCAATAACTTTACAACTACTGATGTCAGACTAATAGGTCTGTAATTTTCTTTTTGGTGCCTCCCTCCTTTCTTAAACAGCGGAACTACATTTGCGACCATCCAGTCCTCCAGAACCATGCCAGAGTCTGTGGTATTTTAGCAAGAAAATGAATGGTTGCTCTTCCAACTTCAATGTCATTACTGTTGGAGCCTTTCTAGGCATGACCCTTTTCTGTTTCTTATCTAGTTTCTGCTTCTTAATGATACATCAGAAATAATACCACCAGTCCAGCTTCCATGTAACAATGAAGGTGTGTTCTATAGGGGTGGTATCTGAAAGTTTGATGTGTGACTTCAAATACACAAAAAAACTCCTTGCCTCTTGTTTCTTCATTCACATTATTCCATCATTGTAACCCCACCACCCCACACGCACATCTGTATCTTAAGGTAAATTTTAAAATTCCTTGCACTTTTGAGCAAAAGAGCAGTGGAGTAACCTCTATGCAGTGGCCAACAATCATATCTTAATTACCATTACAAAGTGATAGATGTTTTCTCTGCCTTGCATTTTATAGGAACTTACTGTGTACAAATGTATTTCTACATCATTTAACTTCAGTAGTAGTTTATTGTCTACCTTGTCCTCAGGTCCTGAAAGGTACTATTGAAATGCTGGCTGGCCAGTCTATGTGAAATTAATATAGTCACTCTGAATTAATTTTAAAGTGGAGATGGTCACACCGTGTTCCAGTGCTCCCATTTCATCAGTGGTAATGCTAAATCCCATTTAGAGTCCAGAGGAGATCAAGAGTTTAAGCTTTCTAATTTCAGTGAAAGCCAACTTGAGTAACGTTTAATAGGATATCACCTGTATTTTAATCAATTAATCATTTGCTAGAAATTTGAGAGGTCAAGGTTCATTGTGTGATGTCCAAATCAGGCACATAGTGTAATAATTTATGCATAGTGCAGTTGAACATCTATATATTACTGCATAACACATTTAGCGTATTTATCTGTTACATGTACATAGAAACATACAGTAAAATGCATTGTTTTGTGTCAAATCAAATCAATGAGGATTGTGCTGTGCGACCCATATGTTACCACGCTTCTGGTACCAACTTAGAATGTGGAAGAAAACTAGAGCATCCAGAGGTTACCCATGTGTATAAACTCCTTACAGGCAACAACGGGAATTGAACCCCAGTCAGTGATCATCTGGCGCTGTAAAGCGAGGGCAAATAAATATATATATATATATATATATATATATATATATATATAAAACAAAAATATATCATGCATTCTTCAGTTGATGAAGAATGGTGTCCTGCATTGACACATTATTGGTCCAAAGTAAAGGGAGGATTTTTTTTTAACTGCATCTAACCACAGGGGTCTGAAGCAGAAATATTCCAAACCTAACAACTTTAGTCATGATTGACATAAAATTCTCACATAGGTCAAAGGTCTCATAAATGAAGTCAACAATCTTCCTATAATTCTGTTCTTTACTACATTTCCCATTACTTCAAATCTTTAATGTCTCACTTGGTGTCATCGATCATATTTATATCTTAGCTGGGAGTGTCTGGTAGGTGTTTTGTTCTCGAAAATGTCAAAGCAAATAACTGCTGCAGACACAAGCATTTTCAAGACAAAATCTAGACAGTCATTTGGGTGTGGTAGGCATGACTGAACAGGACTGTGTCTGGTGCTGGTTGGTGTAAGGTGTCGAAAGCATAGTATGACTGGATTGAGTTGACTAAAGCAGTTGCTGTCTGCAGTTTTAATGTGCGGAGTGAAGTTAGCTTCATTTTTCAGAAAGTCAGCAACATTTAACAAATGCTCTCTTTTGAAATTAGCTGTTTTATTTCATTAGGTAGAAAGTAAACATGAGATTTGACTTACAACTCATTATTATCAAGTAAGTGGTTTCCCATTCTGTACTTAACCATGCAGTTTCTCTTCAAGGAGTGGTTGAGATCCAGCTGTCAGAAAAAACACTCATATTCTCCTTCTTAAATCACACAGAAGATGTAGTTTTTTTTTTCTGGAAACAATATCCTATTTCCATACACATTTTTGGATTATACTCTTATTACAACTGAGTAATTTAAACCCTGCTATATCAATAGTCATTAATATGGATGAGATTTAAATAAAAAAAAATGAAACCTTTAGTGTTGCTTGTTTCATATGCCTATTCCTGCTTCTTAAAATCAGCTTAGAAAGAGCTCTGCATTCTGTATTTAAAGGAGAGGTTAAAGAACTGAAATTCTTCAGCATAATACAGTGCCTTTGTGTGCAACTTAGAGGAATTTCATCAAAAAGCCAATCTACGTAGATCTCATAGAACTGTAGAACTATCTGCATGGGTATTGTGAGCAATTTTGGGCCCCACATCTAAGAAAAGATTGCATGTCCTGGAGAAGGTCCACTGGAGGTTCTCAAGAATGATCAGAAGAATTAAGTGTATGAGGAGCGTTTGATTCCTTTGGGTCCATAATCAGTGGAGTTCAGAAGAATGACAGGGGGATATGATTAAGACCTTCTGGATTCTGAAATGACTGGATACAGTACATGGTAAGAGGATGTTTCCATTAGTAAAAGGGTCAAGGATCCAAGGGCACACCCTTCGAATAAAGGGAAAGCTCTTTAAAACTGAGATGAAAAGAAATTTCTTCAGCCAGAAGATGATGAATGTGGAATTTGCTGCCACGGAGGACTGTGGAAGCCAAATCACTGGGTGTAGTTACAACGGAGATTGATGGGTTATGGGGAGAATGGGGTTGGGAAAAAACAACCATGATTGAATGGTGGAGCAGACTTGATGGGCTGAATGACCTAAATCTGCTCTATGTCGTGTTGCTCATGAATACCCAGATATGCCACTCAGATTTGTCACTCAGGCTTTCCTAGAATGGCTGAGATCTGCTATGCAGCTCAAAGGGAACACCGTGACCTGGTCCTTGACTCTGAAGTTCACCACAGATCCACCCACACTTGACACAATATAGAAGTCCTTTGGTTCCCCACCACTGGATCCTTGCACTATGCTGTCCCCAAATTCCCAGCTTCTTCACTGGCATAACCCATCCATTGCAATCCCGACTGCCGCAACCAGCTGATCACAATGCCCCCTTCTTCCTGACAAATTAACTTAAGCTCCAAGCTTCTTATTTTTCCCTGCCATCCTTTCTTCACCTTCCACACGACCACGGTAGCATAGTAGTTAGCGCGACACTTTATAGTGCCAGCAATCACCGATCAAGATTTAATCCCCGCCACAGTCTGTAAGGAGTTTCTATGTTCTCCCCATGACTGCGTGCATTTCCTCCCCTCACACATTCCTCTGATTGATGTACAGTTAGGGTTAGTGAGTTTTAGGCACACCATGTTGCTGCCAGAAGCTTGCGACACTTGCGGGCTATCCCCAGCACAATCCTCGGACTGCATCGGTCTTTGACGCAAATGACTCATTTCACTGTATGGCTTGATGTACAGCACATGTGACAAATAAACCTAATCTTTAATCTCAATCATGACCTACCTTCTGTTGCTCCCTATGGAATAAGTGGTGGAAGGGTCTTTGCTTTCTTTGTGTGCACAGCTAATCCTGTTGCATACAATGGGTTGGACCATCATATGCTTAACAGGATATTTCTGTGTTTATCCACATGCAGAACTAGCAGAAATTTCCCATCACCCTCCTTAGGCCCAGGCATCCCAGTAGTTTGATGATCTACCCAAGGTGCAGAACAATTTCTAGTTTATCGTTTCTTAAAAAAATAAAATTAAACTGTCTTTTAATTAGCACACAAACCATTAAATCAAGGCAAGTAGACTATAACACTGAGTGACCCAAAAAGTACTGTGGTTAATAAAACTACCACAAAGCAGTGGTATTAAGATTCATTACATGTGGAATGTTGGGTCTCTCCAAGCTTAATGTAGATATTCATTGAATAGAGTGCCTCTATTCACTCAATACACTCAAAAACTTCTATAGATGTACTGTGGAGAGCATTCTGACAGGCTGCATCACTGTCTGGTATGGGGGGGGGGGGGGCACTGCACAAGACCAAAAGAAGCTACAGTAGATTGTGAATCTAGTCGGCTCCATCTTGGGTACTAGCCTACAAAGTACCCTGGACATCTTCAAGGAGTGGTGTCTCAGAAAGGCAGCGTCCATTATTAAGGACCTCCAGCACCCAGGACATGCCCTTTTCTCACTGTTATCATCAGGTAGGAGGTACAGAAGCCTGAAGATACACACTCAGTGATTCAGGAACAGCTTCTTCCCCTCTGCCATTCGATTCCTAAATGGACATTGAACCCATGAACACTACTTCACTTTTTAATATATATTATTTCTGTTTTTTGCACTATTTTTAACCTATTCAATATATGTATACAGTAATCGACTTATTATATTTTTTTTCTTTTGCTTCTTCTTTATTTTGTATTGCATTGAACTGCTGCTGCTAAGTTAACAAATTTCACATCACATGCTGGTGATAATAAACCGGATTCTGATTCTTATTAAATATTAATTGAACTTGCTGCCTCAATGAGACTAAAATATTTTTAATTAAGTGTAAACACCTGACTTTTATCTTATGTGTGAAGTATCACAGGGATACATGTTCTAATGTTCTGTCTTTATGTGGGGAATTTGGTTGAAGAAGCAAGTTCTGCAGGGCAAATAGCTTCAGTTGGATTGTGATTATTCATTGTTAATGCAAACAAAGGATCTAAGAAGAAATGGGGAACAAGCTTAAAAAGAAATTGAAATGGAAGAAAGAGATAAACTAAATGGAAATATAAGATATGGTAAAGAGAGTAGTGAGAAGAAAGGTTTAAGAGGAAAGCAGCATATCCTAGCAAGAGTAATTGATATATTATTTGAAAGCATTTCTATACATATATATATATATATATATCCATTCCATGCTCGTCCTGCAATATTGCAAATTTCTGTATTATCTATAACTCATATTTTACAGTAAACAAAAAAAATCAATGATATGTTTCACCAAAGAGAGTAGTTATTCTCTGAGAATTCTTAAAATATAGTTTAAGGATTTTTGCTTCTGACACAGAACTGTGCACACTGGAATCACATGTCAGGAATCTGGGTGCATAGGTCAGCACTCCCTGAGAGATTTTCCATCCATTAATTTTAACGGACAGAAAATCCTGCAAGGCATGTTGACCTCTGTCTCTGAATTCCCATTGTGCATCCTCACTATACAAAGCTCAGTGCCAGAAGTGAAAATTCATAAGATTTACCCTTAAGGATTGCCACTGTGAGAAGTGCATATACAATAAACACATTTATTAAGATACCATACAATAGAATGAGAATGTGGTCTTTATCCCTAATAATAATCTTAAGAAATGTGTCAAATATTGCAGTCATGTGGTATCTATCCTGAAAAAAAATCGTTTTCGGGGTTTGCTTTACCCTGATATTGCTATTAAAATAATAAAAAAGGGAAATTCATTCTACCATGGGTCTGCGGGGAGGATTGCATTATTCATCATGAAGGAGTGCTCAGCAACTCTCATGACCTTCATCTTATAAACAGCAAATGTGCCTGGATGTATCGTGCATGTTGTGTAATTAGGCATTATCTCCATTTCTGGGGATTCATTTGTCACACATATTACGTACTCACATGGATGAGTTAATAAACTTTCAGGTATTTAACATACTTATGTGGCATGTTAATTGTTTAAAAGATCTTCATTGCTGATGTGCTGTGCCTGCCTGCATTTTGTTTCCTCAATCTGCTAATAAACTTTTGCTCTCAGAAAATAGATATTTCTAAAAAATATATACTTCCACAATTTTATTTTTAAAAAAGAGCAAAATAGGCTGCTGTTACCAGCTTCAAGAAAAGTTAGTAAACTCCTTTCCTATGACCAGTGGAGGAGAAAGTTATTGTGAGTTTGCAGATTCCTTGGTCTACGCACTGTATTTATAGTATTGATATATAGTATACTAATACTATATCAATTTATCACATGCTTTTGACTTCCTCACATTCAAAATGCAACACAGTCACAAATTTTCTTTTTGTTCTCGTCACCGCCTCAGATTAAAAGAATGTCCCTTTAAAACTGACTTGAGGAGGAATTTCTTCAGCCAGATAGTGGTGAATGTGTGGAATTTGTTGCCACAAAGAGTTGTGGAGGCCAAGTCATTGGGTGTATTAAAGGCAGAGGTTGACAGGTTCTTGATGGGTAAGAGGGTCAAGGGTTACAGGGAGAAGACAGGAGAATGGGTTGGAAAAAAAATCAGCCATGATTGAATGGCAATGTAGACTTGATGGGCTGCAGGGGCTAATTCTGTTCCTGTATCTTATGGTCTTGGGGGCTTGACAGAGTAAAAATATCAGGAATATTTTTAGAGTTGAATCCAAATGACAGACTTGGTGACACAAGGATGGAACTGAGGTGAGTTCTCTATGATTTGGTAATTTTATTCTGCGATCATCCATTGCATTCGTGGAACATGGAGCTGAGGGAAGCAGTTGTTCGCTTTCAGCTCTGGATAACTTTAAGCTGAATGTCCCAAAGACCAGAATGGACCTGGACAGGTAAGTGGGAGCACACGGAGCTGCATGGTTCTAAGGTAATTACCACCCTCACAGACTTAAGACATAAACATCAGCACTGAACCTACATTAGGTTGGTTCAGTTTGTTATTGGCTCTTCAAATAACTGAATTAATAAGTTGGGAAATTCAATGTGTGTCGATTCTGAATAATTTGCTTTGGAGTCTCTTAAACAAACTGATGGATTTCTGGTGGTCAGCCACCCTGTGATTAAGAACAAAAAATTCTTTGGTAGCATATTCTTGTCTATTTGTTATCCCTGATTTATCTTTAGTGCAGAATGTTATGACAGCATTTTTTTTTGTTTGGAATTTAAAAACAAAATGATGGGCTGTGAATGAAATGGCATTTATGTCCAGCCTGGGCAATGCTCCCTCCAGGTGTTGTTGAACTAAAAATGGTAGTGGCACTGTTTGCTTTTGGATGAAAGCTTCAACCTTTGTTTGCCTACAGAAAATGATATTTGCTTAACTAATTTGCCAGCCATTTGTTTGCATGCTGAAGATGACATTTATTTAACTAATTAGCTAGTCATTTGCACTGCAATAAAAGTTAAATACTTCACTCTTCAAGTGGTCCAATTGAGTTTTTTCGAGTAAATGTTATTCACTCAAAATGCTTGTCCATACCAGCTTTGCAGGTAAATTGGAGTTTTTTTTGGCACAAGTATTTGTGCTTTATGTTCTTCGCCTGGTTTGTAAACTAATCTCAACTGAAAGCAGAATGCATTAACTTCTGGTGAGATTATATAACTGCCAGCACTTGCTTGATACTTACACAACAGCAGTTGACAAAAGCTGTAAACTGAACACAATCCTAGAGATTCATCTGATACCATTAAATGCAAGGGAAGAGTTGAGTAAGCATTTGAATTATTTTTTTATGTAGCTAGCATATTTTGGGACATTAACTATTCAATACTTCATACGTTTTAAAAATTTAATTGGTGTATTTGCAGTTAGGATCACTCTTCAGTTGAGATCAATTAAACTTAGTACAGGATTGTAGGCAATGTAAGGCCACAAAAGGAAAGGCACAACTGCGCTTATCATTTTGAGTGAGTTGTAGAGGATCTATGTTATTTCTACTCACCTTTCCCAACTTCCTCTCAGCTGCTGTTAGAGCTGATCTTTCTTGATGAGTCTGTATATTTTGGAACATTTTACCCCGGGTAGTTCACTCCAAGTTATTTTTCATGAGTGAGCTCAGGAAATGAGCAAGCAGAAGCTACAAAACCAGAAAGGACTTTGTTGTGGGGCCCATCTTTTCCTGGCTCAAAAAGGAGACATGTTCACGCACATATTTTCCATCAGTGATCAGTGATAGAGATCAGAAGAGCAAGATGTGATTAGTTTTTACTCTCCTAAGGCCAGCAGTTCTGGATAAGGTAAGCCATTACCTAGATAAGTAAACTCATATGTGGGTGACACGGTAGCATAGCAGTTAGCGCACCACTTTTTACAGCACCAGAGCTCATTGATCAGGGTTCAATTCCCATGACTGTCTTTAAGGAGTTTATACATTCTCCCCATGATGGTAGTGGTATTCCTGTTTCCTCCCATATTCCAAAGACGTTTGGTTAGGGTTAGTGATTGTTGGACATACTCTGTTGGCGCTTGAAGCATGGCGACATTTCTGGGCTACCCCCAGCATAATCCTTGGGTTGTGTTGGTAATTGACGCCAAAATGATGCACAGTACAGCACAGTACGGGCCCTTCAGCCCACGATTTTGTGCTGTCCTTTTAATCCACTCCAATATCCATCTAACTTCTCCCTCCCACATAGCCCTCTATTTTTCTATCATTATTGTGATTTCATGGGAAGTCATATATTGATCACTGACAACTATCAGTTATATTAAATAGAATATAATTAAAGAATTTACTTAACTTGACATGTTGATGGCACTGATGAGGAAGTGGTACAATTGCACAAAGTGCAAGTATCTCCTTTGATAGTCCATCTAGCTCTCTTCATACTCAATATAAAATTAAGGCTATCACTGAACTGAAAGTTAAAAGACTGTTGCCCTTATCAATCTCTTATGTATGTTACAAAATGGATGCGAAGATTTTGACAGGCATCCTTGCAGAATATAAGTGACAGGACACAGTTTTGGAAAGCAATGATGACATTAGTATTGAGGCTCTGGTTTTTTTTAAAAAAAGGCAAAATACTGTGGCTGGTAGAAAACTGAAATAAAGACAAAGAAATGCTCAGCTGATCAAATGCCACCTGTGGAGAAAGGAACAAAGTTAACTGTTCAAGTTGCATCTGAACTAGAGAAAATTGGAAATAAAGTAAGTTATAAGGTTCAGCAATGCGAGAAGGGAGGACAGGGTGCAAGGTAGATGTGACAAGATAGCAAAAGGGAAGACGGTCCAAGGCAAAGAGGAATGGTAGTGGGGCAGGAAAGAAAAGATGAATTTAGAAGTGGTAAATTCGTTATATGAAAATAGATTATATTGAAAGCATTTGGTGAAAGGTTGCATTCCGCCCTCCTGAGCTTCTAGCTTCTGTCTTCCCAGTAGTCAGTGGAACTATCTGCTCGATCCATACCAGATGTCAGACAAGCCATCTGATAACTTGTAGATGGTGGAGGTTTCAAAGGGAATAATTGTGTGGTAGATTTGTTTGTTTCCAGTTTATATTTGGAAGCTGATGCTATGTTTTCAGATGTGGTTGCTCAGGAGAATATGTGATAGCTAATAGAAAGGACCAAGGATAGAACCTTTTGGGCCACAAAATGTTACTGTGCAAATAGAGGAGGAGAAGCCATTGCTGGTTAGTTTGTGATGGATAAAAGTGGAAGTGGCTGGGTGCAGTCCCACCCAATTGGATGGAGGAGGATAAGTGGTGGAAGAGGGCTTTGAGATCGCAAGATAAGAAAGGTTAGGTGGAGATGCAAGAGCATGCAGATGCTGCCTCCTGAAACAGAAACAAACATCCTGAAGCACTCAGCAGGTCATGCAGCATCCTCAATGGGTTTTGTCACCTTTGCATGATCATTTTTGCACATTTATTGAACTGTGGAAGCAGAGATGGTGGCATTCAATTTAGTATGAATAATGAAAAAAAAAACGAGAGACTTGTAATGACAGGAAAGCAAGCATTCAAAACACAGCACAATCTGATGTTTCATTTTTTATATGAACATGGAAAATGCTAGTGTGTGAAAACAAAACCCATGAATTGCTTGGCAAAAGACTGGATGGATTGGAGTCTGGAATTTAAAACCGTGAACAGTATTAATTCTGTTGGATGTTGGCCCTGTGTTGGAGCCCAGCACAGCTGGAAGTTGTGATGTTTGGCTACCAACATACACAATAGTCACCTCCTCATTTCCTTTTTCAATAGAAAATGTTTTTGCTAGTGGACTTTGTCAAGTAAAATTAACTGATGAGTGTAAGCAGCTGCCTGTGAGAGCAGCAAGCCTTCAACTGCCTGACAGCTCAGATGGCAAAGGAAGTGCATTAGAGAGCTGCACAAGACCAGGGCCAAGGAAGGAAAGATGCATCTGAATTTTTGCTTATCATTGGTATCCTGTGATCGTGCCTCAGTAGGAAGGCAGAATCAAGGCAAACAT
Source organism: Hypanus sabinus (assembly GCF_030144855.1). Classification (NCBI taxonomy): domain Eukaryota; kingdom Metazoa; phylum Chordata; class Chondrichthyes; order Myliobatiformes; family Dasyatidae; genus Hypanus; species Hypanus sabinus. The sequence goes on along the minus strand of NC_082738.1, from coordinate 38,823,287 downwards.
TAACTCATCTGCTGGAGGAACTCAGTGGGCTGAGCAGCATATGGAGGCAGAAAGGAACAGTTGACATTTCAGGATTTGATGCAGTGTCTCAACTGGAAACATCAACTATACTTTTCCTCCCACAGATCAAGGTTCAAAGTAAATTTGTTATCAAAGTACATACAATATATGTCACCATATACTACCCTGTGCACATTCACAGTAGAACAAAGAAATACTATAGAATCAATGAAAAACAACACAAACACTGTCAAAAATCCAATGTGCAAAATAAGACAAACTGTGCCAATACTAAATAAATAAACAATCAAAGTAATAATACTGATAACGTGAGTTGTTGATCTCTTGAAATTGAGCCCACAGGTTGTGGAATCAATTCATTGTTGAGGTGAGTGAAGTTATCCATACTGGTTCAGGAGCCTGATGGTTGAAGAGTAGTAACTTTTGTTGAACCTGGTGTCATGAGGCCAAAGGCTCCTGTACCTCCTTCCTGATGGTGGCAGAGAGAAGAGAGCATGGCCTGGGTGGTGAGGGTCCTTGATGATGAATGCTGCTTTCTTGTGGCAGCGCTCCTTGTAGGTGTGCTCGGTGATGGGGAGGGCTTTTCCTGTGATCCACAGATGCTGCTCAACCCAGCAGATTGGTTGCTCCTTTATAGCATGTGGACTCTCTTCTGTCACCAGAATAAAAGCACATTTGGATTTGACAAAGGTACTGCGTGTGTATGGTACTCTGTTGAATTTCATTTTGGTATTAACATAAAAGGGCTGCTCATTATTGCTAAAATATTACAACCATATCTCAGTGCACAACATGGACACAGAACATGCACAAACATTCATGTTTGTTGAATGGGTTGAGAAGTAGGCATGCAAGAAGTTAAATGAGATAGTTCTAGCAACAAATTTTACAATATTTAAATGATTATGTTTTGTCTTCTAATTGAACAAATTGCGGTTTGAAATATGACTTATTTTAATAACCCATTAATGCTACAATTAAATACACGTGTCATTTTAGAGCTGATTATTTTTATTATTGCTGACTATTAGAAATTGATGACATAAATAATTCTAACTTTACATATAATCACTGATTGTTATTGCTTACTCCATTAAACATTAGTGACCTTTTTAGCCTGCACAGAATTACATTTGGGGTGTTGTTGTATCTCAGCAATTGGGAAGTAATTGCCTGTGAAAATGTTAAATTTTCCCTGTTAACACTTGCAGCTATGTATTTCTCTGGGTAAGTGGCCCAAACCCCTCTACAGACACCAAACATTTCCATGCTTATTTCATGACATGTTTTTGGCACGACCAACAATGCCAGCTGACCTTGATTGGTCCTAAATGACTGTCCCGTAATCCCTGGATAGTCTCCTCCCCTCCTCCCCCCCCTTCTCCCCCACTCATCTCCCGCCTCTCACTCCCACCCCTCCTCCCACTCCTCCTCCCAGTCTGCTCCTCCACTCCCACCCCTCCCCCATCTCTTCTCCTTTCCCCCCGTCTCTTCTCCTTTTCCTCGTCTCCTCTCCTGTCTCCCTCCCCGTCTCCTGTCTCCCTCCCCGTCTCCTGTCTCCCTCCCCGTCTCCTGTCCCCCTCCCTGTCTCCTCTCTCCCCACCGTCTCCTGTCCTCTCCTCTCTCCCCTCCCATCTCCTCTCCCCAGCTCCTCCTCCCCCTCATCTGGCTCCTCCCCCCTTCCCCCATCCTTTCCTCCTCTCCCCTCTACTCCTTCACTCACCTCCCCTTTCCCACCCTCCAATCACTCCTCCCCCCTTCACACTCCCTCACTCTGCCTCCGTCTCTCTATTGTACTCTCTTTCTCACTCACGGAGAAGCAGTGCCCGCCAAGATCTTAGACATCTCAGTAAGGTTGCTGCGTAATTTGCTAAGCCCTTGTGACTGTGGGTCAGTCTTAATTGACCTTTGCACGAAAGGCTTTTGCAACAAAATTTTTCTGTGCATGTTATGGACCTAGAGCCCTGTGCAGAAATCAACGTTTGCACTTATTACTATAGTTATGTGGTAGTGACATGAATAATTATGGAACACACGATCTAAGTTGATGATTACTATACTGTATTTACTTCTAATTAGTTATTGGATTATTTGAACTTGCAACATGCTATTGCAGTTTTGACTAAGTAGCACTTTCGTGTTAATGGTAGAAATATGTGCCACTAACTACCTTCACCATAATTTTAGAGTACGTCCATTGGCATTGAGGACTGATGGTCTGTCTACTGTAGTCATATTACAGCTAATTATATGTTCCCACTCAGTCTGTATTTGATACCAAGTAATGTATCCTGACGGAGTCAGACTATTGAACCAAAATTCCACTGCTTCAACTCAGTGTTTGCTGGATTGGATAAAGCAAGTGGGCACTAACGATGTTAGTTGCTTGCCTAACTACAGGTCAACAAACTGGGCTAGAGTGTACTGCTTCTTATAGTTTCCGGGATGTCCTTTCTTCAGATATGTTTTTCTTGGTTTCCATTAGCTGCTTTGATCCAAGGCACTGGGATTACATAAAGAGTAAGTCAAATCCTAACTTTCCTTCAAGTTACTAAATAGATATACCATACCTGCATTTTCTTACAGGGTAATTCTCAACCAGTCCAGCTTAAGAGAATTTCTTAATTAAAAATCTTCTCCCCTGGGCCATGCCTCTGTCTCAATTGCTGGCTTTATTTTGGGGACACATCCCACGATAACAAGTTGAGAGCTTATTTATTGCTGACCAAATACTGTATGGTACAGGACTGATATTGTCTGCTGTGTTCATGAAAATGGTGCAAGTTAGCATTCACTACCCCCAGTAAGCTTAAAGATTAGCTTTACTTGTCATATGTACATAGAATCATAGAGTGAAATGTGCACGGGGGGAGACAGCCCGCAAGTGTTGCCAATCTTCTAGCACTAGCATGCTAACTTACTAACCCTAACCTGCATGCCTGTGGAGTTGTGGAGGAAACCCATGTAGTCACAGGAAGAATGTACATAATCCTTACAGACAGTGGCAGGAATTGAACACCAATCTTACAGCTGGCACTGTAAAGCTAGCCTCTACATTACCATACCACCGTCAACGCAAGATACTGCAGCATCAGTGCCAGCATTAGCAATATTGAGTCAGAAAATGTTCTTATGTTATAGAACGGGGGTACAGCCAGGATAATAAGCCAATAAGATCATGCTTACAAGAAAAGAGTAGGACCAGTTTACATTCCAGTTATGGAGCTCTTTTGTGAAATGATTCCTCCTCATAGTAAAGGGATATTGCCACCTGATTGATGTCCTCCTGATTAATTCTTCCAAGTTGCCAAATTAGTGAAATGGCATAAACCTGGTTTCTGGAATATACTTCTTTCTTGCTGACATTTTAGCCAGGTGTAACATTAGACCCTTTTTCAAAGGTTTGAGGTATTCAGCTCCCTACAGTTTTAAAAAAAAATTATACATGCCTAGAACCATTGACACTCTGAAGAGCAAAAAAAATATTGCAAAGAGGTTATTTACTTAAGAGGATTTACTGCATTACTACAAGATGATATATCCCTCTGTCGAGTTTTATCCTCAAAGATCTAAGATCAGGCGTACTCATTATGGGTCAATTTAATTTGATCTTTGCAATGATTGACGACATGGTGCAGCTGCAAATTTCTCTTCCTAAATTTTCTGTTCTCTTTTTTTCCTTTTTCTCTACCCTGTTATTGAATTCACACAGCAGACATGAGTGATTATATGTGCAGTCTAATAGTTTAGTAATGAGCTCATTCCTTTGTGGATCAGGCTGCACAGCTTTGGGTACTGGCTGTCGTTTTTCAGTTACAATAATAATTAGATGTTGGAGACATTACAGCCGGCTCACCTCCCTGTTTCATTGCATTTTCCCATTCCTGGACCTCTTATTGACCGCCCTTGTGAATTAATTGTCCCTTCACTTCAGCCCCATTCTCTCAGTGGTGTCCTGGTGTACTCTTGCCACTGTAGGTATATTTTGTTGCACAGAATCAAGCACTCTGCCTGCCTGCCATGACTCAAAGTTTAGTGGGCCCCATGTCATTATAAGTGAGGAGTCTGCACACAGCTTTCAATAAGCCTGTGATGGAAAACTTCCAAAGGAAAATGGGTACTCCCACTTCATTGGCAGCAGTGTTGCTTTACAACAACAACTGAGTCAATTGGATTTTATTAATTAGGATTCCTTCTGTTATTTTTGGATGTAAATTTCATGATTTTGTCTGTTTTCCTGTTTCTTTTCCCTTGGCTCTCCATAAATGCGATTTTGTGGCCTTAAAGCAAATATCTTTTACGTGTGTACATGTGAACAAAGTTTTGTCCTGTGCTGGCATTCCAACATGAATTAATATTTGAAACCATAATATTTCTTCCCTCGGTCCCGTCCCTTTTCATGGAATTACCTCACATGGCTTTCCATTTACAAGAGGAGTCCTAACAACATACACAAAATGCTGGAGGAATTCTGCAAATCATGTAGCATCAATGGAAAGGAATAAAGAATCAACATTTTGGGCCAAAACCCTTCATCAGGGCCTGCTGAGTTCCTCCAGCATTTTGCACTGTTACTCTGAATTTCCAGCATTTGTAGAATTTCTTGTGTTTATGACCCAAACCTAGACCGTATTATTGTTAGTCGCAGAGGTTGCAAGGTCAAGACCATTCAAATGGAGAGTCTTGCGAAGCTGGAACCAGCATGTTAACATTCTGCTTAGAAATAAAAATCCTATCTTGGCACCTTAACCACAGCTGTCTTTCTGCCTTTCTCAGCTGTGCGAAACGACAGGAACAAGAAGAAGAAGGAGACTCCCAAGCAGGAGTGCTCAGAAAGCTATACAATCACACCTGAGACTGAGGATTTAATTGAGAAAGTCCGCAAAGCCCATCAGGAAACCTTCCCAGCACTGTGTCAGCTTGGCAAATACACTACTGTAAGTATTGATGTTAACCAAGCATCACTGTTAAACAGACTTCATTTGCTACTTTAAATATCAACTGCAAGGACCTCTAGACTAGAATTAGAGGTCATAGATTGAGAGTGAAAAGTGAAATGTTTAAAGGGAATACAATGGGGGAGCTTCTTCACTCAGAGAGTTGTGAGCGTGTGGAACGAGCCGTCAGCGAAAGTGGTGGATGTGGGTTCAATTTTGATACTTAATTGATTTGGATAGGTACATAGATGCATGGGCTGTGGCCCAGTTGCAGGTTGACGGGACTAGGCAGAGTTATAGTTTGTCGTGACTAGATGGGCTGAAGGGCCTGTTTCTGTGCTGTCATACTCTATGACCTATTTTAAGGACACTACTTAGATACTGTACTGCTCCACTGTTAATATTAATAGATTTAGTCTGAACAGAATGTTAGTATAACTGATAACTATACTGGACCTGGTGGCAAACAATATGCTGTCTCACATCAATAGAAGTTGCACATCCTTTGCAAATTTAGTACAGACCACCCCTGTGTTGCAGCAGTTTGGATAATGGATCTTTGCTCTGAAAGATTGAATATTCAAAAATCTGAGATGCAGAAGAAAATTTCCCTCTCGGAATTTTATGAAAATAAATACATGTTTTTTTAAACTTTTGACAGCATCGCAGGTGATGATGATCGAGATACAGACACTTTGAACATTTCCACATTGGTTGTTTGTCAGTCTTGGTTTATATATAGTTTATTGTAAATTCTGTTCTATTTCTTTATTTTCCTGTGAACGCTGGCAAGAAAATGAATGTTAAGGTACTATTTGGTGGCATACATTTACTTTGACTGTGACAGACTGTTCTTCTAGGAACGCGCCCCCTCAGTAATGTGGAGGTGAGATGTGATCTGAACAGAGAATCCCAGTGGGGTGTAGACCTAGCAACCCACCTGGTGTAGAACTAATGTTAGAACAGTGGGTGCTTTGAATAAGGCACAAGCGGTTGTTTAACATGAAAAGACACAGCATGTGTCAATGCCAAGCAGAGGGAAGAGGAGCTTGGGAGGTGAAAATGGGTAAGAAGCACTCCCAAGTTTAGCATTTCCATGTGATGGAATTCCATTAACCTCAACTGCATTACCATATAGAGAAGGAATTGATGAAGGAGACCCTGTAGTTGTTGGATGCCACCTTTTTGTGGTCAGATGCAGAAACATTTCATGAAAAGACCAGCTAAAAATGGGTTTGATAATTTAATAATACAACCCACAAAATGAAGCTGAGGGCAACCTTTTCACCAGAAGGTGGACAGTATATGGAACCAGCTTCCAGAGGAAGTGGTTAAAGCGGGCACATTGCAACATTTCAAAGGCACTGAGACGAGTATATGGATAGGGAAGGTGTAGAGGGATACAGGCAACCGCAGGTAAATAGGTCTAGCTTTGATGGAAATCTTGGTCAGCATCGAGCAGTTGAGCAGAAGGACTTGTTTCTGTGCTATATGACTGTATAATGTATCTAAATCTAGTGAACAGGTTCCACTGTAGTATGAGAAATGGATTAAGTCACCATTCTGGGGCTTTTCAACTTGTTTTGGAGCACTGTGGGCACAGGTGAGAAGGCCACCTGCACAAGTGCAAATTCTAAGCTGTCATTACCCTGCTCAATCTTTATTATTTCCTGTACTAGGCTTGTAGTGTAACCATTGCAAGAAACATTTGGAGGTGTGGTGGTACCATAAATGAATAGGCAGTTTAACAGAAGTATAAGGATTTTGCTTTAAGTATCAACATTAGGCACATTTTACAGTGAAATCAAAGTTCAAAGTAAATCTATTATCAAAGTAGGCATATGTCACCATATACTACTCTGCGATTACTATTTTTTTGTGAGCGTTCACAGTAGAACAAAGAAATACAATGGAATCAATGAAAAACTGCACACAACCAGTGTGCAAAAGAAGACAAACTGTGCAAATACAAAAACAAGGATGGTTAATTAATACTGAGAACATGAGCTGTAGAGTGCTTGTAAGTGAGTCCATAGGTTGTGGAATCAGTTCAGTGTTGAGGTGAGTGAAGTTATCCACACTGGTTCAGGGTCCAGATGGTTGAAGGGTAATAACTGTTCCTAGGCCTGATACTGTCAGACCTAAGGCTCCTGTACCTCCTTCCTGATGGCAGCAGCAAGAAGAGAATCTACCAAGTATGAGTCATCTTTGAAAAGCAGTGAGTTGACCTTCAGTGCAATTCAGCAACTTGAGATTTATTTTTCAGTGGTGCGAACAAAACCTTTAATAGACAGTAATTTAGTTTCTAAGATCTCTGGAAGTAACTCTCCAAGCATGCTCTATTGCCATATACTGCTGTAGAATGTACCTTAGTTTCACTAGACTTGTAAATTACCAAGTTCTACTGTGTAACAAATGAAGGAACCGGTCATGAGAGACTTGAGCATGTTATCCATTCTGTTACAGCCACCCCAAACCCATGACTCAGGATAGTACTGTTCAAGCCATAATCTGAAATTTATTTCACCATTATCTTAGAGAATTTAAAGCATTTCAAGTAAGTTTAAATGAAATGAAATTATGTCTGCAAGGAAAGAGAATAAAATGTCTTAATTATTCATACACAAAGAGCCTGTGGTGTAATCTCAAAGACCAATTTTTATTTGCAGAATGGTTATGGGGAATTGAGGCAGTCGAAATTAATTTTAAACACTGGTAATTATCGCAGTTTTATTAAATTGATGAAAGTATTATGATGCAGTCATGTCAGTATAAATTTAAAAGAAATATTGCTAATTGCAGTGATCTTATTCAGTAAGTAGTAGCATCATACAGTTCTGGGGCTAGATCCTTACTAACTTACCTGGGCAAGGGTTCCAAGCACAGGCAAGGATCCCCACTTCCACTCAGCTATTCAATGTTGTTGGGCAATTGCACTACACTGTCGGACTCTCATAAAGTCCAGCAGAGAGGCATGAACTTGTATGGATTTCCCAGCACACTCAGGCAGGGAGGTCTGTCCACTGCCTGGCTCGTGTCCAGTGGCCCATTTATTAAAATGGGGAAGAATGGCTGAGGGGTGAACTGCATACACAAATTAATTTTGATCTAAATTTGTTGATGAAATGTACAGTATTTCATGGTCTTAAATTGTGTGTTACTGCTTCCTTATTATTCAGTTTAGTTCAGTTGATTAAATACATTCTGAAATTTTAAAATTTTGTGCTTTGGTCTATTTAGTGTTTTAGTTTTGATTTGGAGTTTAACCATTTCAACATTTTAGTGGTAGTTTTAAATAGTTTCTGAATACTCAATCTCAATTATCTCTACCTGCTGGTAAACGTGATGACAGTGCGTCAACAGCAGGCAAAGTAACTGGGGATTGTTGAGAAGAGCCTGTTATATACTGAAGTAAAGCTTACACCAGTATCAGGGAGCTGAATTTCCAATGGACGACTACAACCAGGGGATTGGTGAAGAAAGAACAGATTTGAGGGCAGATAAATTCAGGCAATTCAGAAGATCTACTATGTACTTATTTGGATAAGTACATGGATGAGAAAAGATATAGAGAACTTTGGTGCAGCTACGAGTCTGTGGGACTAGGCTGAATAACAGTTCAGCACAGACAAGATGGGCCAAACGGCCTGTATCTGTGCTATAGCATTCTGTGACTCATCTCTTGAAATAAGACAGCTACTCTCAGATTTTGCTCAATTAATTGTGCTGCAATTGGAATACTAATCCAAACTGGCAAGGAGAAAAAAAAGAGGACATATTTCTTTTTCTGTTCCTTTTAAAAGAATTTTAGTAGAAAATGAGCCCTGCAGTTGAATAAGCACTATGGAAGGATTGGTCTTGAGTAAGAAGTACTTAGTTGAAGTGTTGTAATATGATCATTGCCATCATTGTCTACAATTCCTTATGGCTGCGGCCAGTCTCCTCCATGATTGTTAGAGGGCTGTTGTTGAGTGCATTGATGGATGGAAAGTCTGATCCTTGAACCATAGGCTTTCTGTCAGACACCACAGACGATTGTTGACAGAAAGGTCAGTCCACAGATATGTGGGTCTTGATTTTTCTTGTTGCTGTTTTCCTGCCGTCAATGTGAGATGGTTGTTTTCAAAAAAGGAATATCTCCTTTCTGGTGAGATGTCACAGAGATTTGCCCTGGGTTTAATCCCTCACATATTCTGGAGCTTTGAATTACTTTCTGTGCAGCAACATGTACTGTGCTGAATTACACTCTGTGCAGCAGCACAATACTATGATGAATAACTTTCTGTGCAGTAATACTACACAGCACTAAATTACTGTCTGTGCAACAATACCACACTACGCTAAATTACTGTCTGTGCAGCAAAACCATACTGCGCTAAATTACTATCTGTGCAGTAATACTACACTATGCTAAATTACTGTCTGTGCAAGAATACCACACTGTAGTAAATTGCTGTCTGTGCAACAATACCACACTGCGCTAAATTACTGTCTGTGCAGCAATACTACACTACGCTAAATTACTGTCTGTGCAAGAATACCATACTGCGCTAAATGACTGTCTGTGCAAGAACATCACACGCACTGAGTTTCTGTCTGTGCAGCAACACATTACCATGACGAATTGTTGTCTTTGTAGCAATACTGCACTGTGATGAATTACTCTTCAGCCAAGCCACACGGTGCTAAATTACTGTCTGCAGCAACACCACACTGCGCTAAATTACCGTCTGCAGCAACACCACACTGTGGTAAATTACTGTCTGCAAGAATACCACACTGCGCTAAATTGCCGTCTGTGCAAGAATACCACACTGCGCTAAATTGCCGTCTGTGCAAGAATACCACACTGCGCTAAATTGCCGTCTGTGCAAGAATATCACACTGCGCTAAATTGCCGTCTGTGCAAGAATACCACACTGCGCTAAATTGCCGTCTGTGCAAGAATACCACACTGCGCTAAATTGCCGTCTGTGCAAGAATACCACACTGCGCTAAATTGCCGTCTGTGCAAGAATACCACACTGCGCTAAATTGCCGTCTGTGCAAGAATACCACACTGCGCTAAATTGCCGTCTGTGCAAGAATACCACACTGCGCTAAATTGCCGTCTGTGCAAGAATACCACACTGCGCTAAATTGCCGTCTGTGCAAGAATACCACACTGCGCTAAATTGCCGTCTGTGCAAGAATACCACACTGCGCTAAACTGCCGTCTGTGCAAGAATACCACACTGCGCTAAATTGCCGTCTGTGCAAGAATACCACACTGCGCTAAATTGCCGTCTGTGCAAGAATACCACACTGCGCTAAATTACCGTCTGCAGCAACACCACACTGTGGTAAATTACTGTCTGTGCAAGAATACCACACTGCGCTAAATGACTGTGCAGCAATACTACACTGTGCTAAATTACTGTCTGTGCAACAATACTATGCTACACTAAATTATTGTCTGTGCAAGAATACCACACTGCGCTAAATGACTGTGCAACGATATCACACTGCGCTAAATTAGTGTTCGTACTGTAATACCGTACTGCGCTAAATTACTGTCTGTGCAGCAACACCACACTGCACCGAATTACTGTCTATACAACAATGCTATACTGCGCTGAATTGCTGCTGAATTACTGTCCGTATAGCAATACCATACTGCGATGAAATACTCCGTGCAGCAACACCATACTGCAACGAATTACTTTCAGTGCAGCAATGCTATACTGCGCTGAACAAGAAATACCTTTGGTTATGCTAGAAAGTAATTATTTAAGCTTCTTAGATAGTATGCTCTGTCCTATATCTCACACTGCCAATCACTGGTGTGTGTGTGTAAATATTAAGAAATTACATTAGAATCGAACCATTTCGCCTCAAGCTGTGGTTTTCTTAATGATCACGAGTTTTTTACCTTAGCTCGGAAATGAAAAGTGATCAGATGCTGCTGAGTGCCGTCATTCCAGCAAATGTCATTACTTTTTAATCGAGGTGGGCAGCATTTTGGAACGAAATTAAGTCAGCCACTGAAGTTGTTCCAATGCTATTCACAGATAAGATTGTAGCCACACTGTCTCAGCATTGTGAGGAAAAGGAAGGAAGATGAAAAATCAGATGCTGCGTTTATACAAACAATATGTTCAGGGTGGGTTAGTTCAAAATAATCATTTGTCCTTTGGCTGTAATAATTACATTGTGCTTCGGCAGCAGCTGCAACCATTCATTTTATTTCTTAATCTTGTGTGTCAAGTGAGTGCCTGCTACAATCTTTTGCTTTCCACTCCCTGTGCCATTCTCCTGTCCTAGACTGTCATCCCAGGATGACAGTTGCGAAGGTCAGTGTCTCACGCATGGAACAAACTGCATTAAGCACTTTATTTTCTTGCTCGCACGCAGTTACTGCCAAACCAAGCAGAAACGAGCATTCCATTAAAACTGATCCTTAAACGATGTGGCATCTATTAAGTTGTTCTGTCCTTGATCACATGTGCAAGGGCAGAAGTGACAGCAAAGGGCTTTTAGAGGAAGAAAAAGTAACTGTGATGGAGTTTCCTGAAGTAATGTGCCATAATCTTTCACCGACTGAAAGTGGTTAAAAGAATGAAACCAGTTACTCTCACTGTCCTTGTCTCCAATACGGTGAATATTTTCTGGTCTGCTTATTAGAAAGAGCTGCCATTTGGTATTAGTTATTTGCTAATGGTTCTATACTTAATTCCTGATACTGCAACTCAAAAGAATGATCCTAGTTTTATCTTTCCCTATTCTGAGGAAAATACATAAATATTAGAGGATTTTGTTTCTTGAACACCTGCATTTCTTCACTTCTTCTCTTAAGAGAACCAGGTCAGTGATTGTGTGCATTCATTAGAGCAGAACCTGAAGCTATCCTTAACTCAGGATTTAATAACTGAGACCAAAAGATGAGAAGAAGGATGGCCGTCTAAAGATAACCTGGAAACAGAATTCAGTAACGCTTCGATAGAATCAGTTAACTTAGCACCAACTTGGGTTATGGATGGAATTGAGATCTTACATTTATAGAAATGCAAGCTTTTTATTGGGTTTAGAAGGGGTTGAAATCAATTCAGGAATGGAATGATTGGAATGAATGCCCTGTTTCCGTGCCATATATCTTGTGCAAAACCCAGGAATGAAGAAGGTTAATGCATGAGGAGCATTTGATGACTCTGAGCATCTGATGTATTCGCTGGAGTTTAGAACATGGCTTTGCAACCTTTTTAATGCCATAAGCCACTACCATTAACTGAGGTGTCCATGGGCCCCTGGTTTAGAAGAATGAAAGGGGGTCTCATTGAAACCTATCAAATACTGAAGGCCTAGATAGAATGGACATGAAGAGGATGTTTCCTTATTAGGGGAGTCTTGGACCAGAGGGCACAGCCTCAAAATACAAGAGTGTCCCTGTAGAACAGAAAGGAGAAGAAATTTCTTTATCCAGAGGTTGGTGAAACTCTGGAATTCATTGCCACAGACAGCTGTGGCAGTCATTTGGTATATTTAAAACAGATGTTGATAGGTTCTTGATTAGTAAGGGCATCAAAGGTTAATGGACAAAGGCAGGATAATGGGGTTGAGAGGGGTAATAAATCAGCCATGATTGAATGGTGGGGCAGACAATAGGCAGAATGGCCTAATTCTGCTCCTATATCTTATGGTCTAATCCTACGAGACCTAGAGCTGAAATGTGGTTTTACTGTGAATAGCCTTTTTTTCAACAGGAATGGATACACTTTCTATGGTAAAATATCTCTATATTTCTCTTGAAGGTATATGGAGGTATGGGGCAGATGTTTGAACACAGTATGGCATACAGCCATACAGAGTGGATTTTTTTGAAATAATCCACTTCCAGCTGAAGACCACAGGATTCTTCTTTCAATACTATGTTATTTATATATTTAAGATAAAGTGCCCTTTCCCCTTTGGTTCTAAAAATGATGACAACTTTTCCCAGCATTTGAAAGATTGTGATTTTATTAGAACATGGGACAGATTAATTGCTTCAGTCACCAAATTTGTTCTCCTGGTGTATGCTTGCACTCCATTTTGTGACTACAAGGAGGAAGGCCATCCATTCCAGTCATAAAGCAGCCCATTCCAGACAGTACACACTTCACACAAAAATGTGTTGCTGGAGCAAGAATTTGTAAAATTACACCTTATGCACTCTGTGAAAAGACTGTGTGTGTGATCCCTTTAAAGAAAATATGTGCGTGTATGTTTATGTATGTGTGTGTATTTTGGATTTTTATTCACTTAATGATTTCATTAGTTTTCATTTATTCAAAAATTCAAAAATGATTATTAAATGTGAAACTTCAATAATTATTTTTTTTTGATCCAAAGGAAGTTGGTATGTGAAGGAAGTTTCTGATATTTTGCTGGAAGTTTCAGGTTCAGTTCTAATGAATGCACATCATCACTGTCCAGGTTTACTGAACAATGTTTTTCATTGCAAAACAGACTGTTTGTCTTCTCTTTAATAAATAATCTTGCAATACGACCCTTTTGCTAAGTATTGAATATTCCAAACAATTATATCAGCTTGTCTTCAATTTGAGAAGATAACTACTCTTGCACTTTCCATTACAAATAAGCCTTGGCACTTCGATCATTTACATCTATTCTGTTGGAAGCTTTGAAGGTCCAAGTGTGGAGAGCACCAGGAAAGTACATGGCCAAGTCAAGCAAAGGAAATCTCCGCTCCATTGTTTTGTTGAGTAAACAGGAAGAAGTATAAGCATAAACTGTGTCAATGGGAATGAATATAACTCAATAACAATGTGTAGATTGATTTCAGTATCCAGTTTCATAGTGTCACAGCAAAAGGCAGAGGGGGAAGAAAAAAAGAGGAGCGGAGCTGAATTTCCAATGCAGGATGAAAAGACTTAATGCCAAAATTTCGAAATCTAGTTGCAGCTTTGCTCTAGAGGACATGAAAACACAAGTTTGGAAATTAATCTGATAGGATAAGCACCTTTCCTGTTCTAATGTAAACTGCTCCTTTTTCAGAATAACAGCGCTGAACAGCGAGTAACATTAGACATTGATCTCTGGGACAAATTTAGCGAACTCTCAACTAAATGCATTATCAAGACAGTTGAGTTTGCCAAACATCTTCCTGGATTTACCACTCTTACCATCGCTGACCAAATTACCCTCCTCAAAGCTGCCTGCCTAGACATCTTGGTGAGTACTACATTCCCATTTCATAATGTACTTCCTTCAAATTTCTTTCTTTTTTCCTCTTTCATAGATACTGATATTATGGAGATAGTCCAAGAATTTGATTATTCTCCACATACGGTTGCAGCATTTTGACCGTAGGGCTGATTTTCCTCTCCCTACCCAAAGGAATGAATTTAACTCAGTTCAAGCTGGGAACTCAACTTGCAACCTTCTGCTCTTCCAAGTTCTATTTCATGTTGCCTTTAACAGCTGAGTTACTGAGGTATCTATGGTCATCCTCTAGTCTTTATCCAGATGAAAAATTGCCAATTTTAATTGGGAAAAGTTGCCAAAACATTAAAACCCCACAGAGAATGCCCTGTTGGGCTAAACTCGGGCTGCTCTTTGCTTGAATTAGGTAGAAAAATACAGCACACGACAGGTCACTCGGCCCACAATGTTGTGCCAACCTTTAAACCTACTCTCAGGTCAATCTAACCCTTTCTTTCTGCATAGCCCTCCAGTTTTCTTTCATCCATGTTCCTATCTAAGAGTTTCTTAAATGTCCCTAATGTATCTGTCTTTATCACTACTCCTGCAGCGCATTTCATGCATCTGCCACTCCCTGTGTTTACAAAGAACTACACCACGCCCCAACTTGCTTTTCTCCAAACACTTTAAAATGATGCTCCCTCATATTAGCTATTTACACCATGGGGAAAAAGTCTCTGGCTGTCCATTCTATCTATGCCTCTTATCATCTTATACAGTTCTGTCAAGTCACCTTTCATCCTCCTTTGTTCTAAAGGGAAAAACCCGAGGTTGCTCAAACTTTCCTCAGATGGCATGCTCTCTAATCCACATTGCATCCTGGTAAAACTCCATTGCACACTCTCTAAAGCTGATATTCAGAGAGTTTACACTAAAGTAACCAATACTGAGATCTTATGTTACCAAATCACAACTAAAGGAACATATCAACAGAGCTGAGATGGTCCGTCATTTGGTATGACTTACAGTTTGCTCCTCGTATCTTCCTCTATCTTCCATGAAGTGCCCTATCCAAGGTTGCTAATAAGCTGGTAGTATCTGCAGGCAACATCAAAATTATACTTATATTATTTAAGTCTTAAATAGAGCCATCCTCACCTTCACTCCTAAGATGAAGAGAGAACTAAAGGAAGCCAGTGCTCTAATTGCTGCCCATTGATATCCCTCACAAAGTACAAATAAATATTAGTTCTCAGCCTTTCGAATGTGAAGCCTTCATGGTTTAATGATCCATTCCCATTTGGTAATTTGGGCAAGAAACTGAGAAAGCTAGAAAGCACCTCCACAACCATACCCCAATAATATTAGTGCCACTATAGTCATCCCTGTTTGACAATATGCAATATTGCCAGCCGATGGTGTAGTGGCATCAGCACCAGACTTCAAGGCTAATGGTCACAGGTTGGAATCCAGTCGACTCCTTGCATGCTTTCCATCTGTGCTGTGTTAAGCACCAAGCTAGCAACTCAGCTTCATAAAAAAAAACAGGCAAATGCTAAGGAAATGGTAAAAAAAAATGCCGCCCGATGCGCCACAAGGTGCGAAAAGGAACAACAACAACTTGGAAAGCACCTCCAAAACCATACCCCAATAATATTAGCACCAGTATAGCCATCTCTGCTTGTCAATATACTTAAAGACATCTGAGCTAGCAAACCAATGGACCATTTGACAATCGGTTTAATATTGTCGCATATAAACCATATAACGGGATACAGTGAAAGCCTTTTATGCATGCCAGGTCATTCCAGACATAAGCACTTGAAGTAATACAAAGGGAAAAGCAATAATCAGATACAGAATATGGTGTTACATTTGGAGTGAAAGTACAGTGCAGGTAGAAATTAGGCGCAAAGACCATAGAAAGGTAGATTTAGAGATCAAGAGTTAATCTTTTGTACTGTGTATGTGTGCACGAACGCGCAAACTGCCAGCTTGTACCCCTTCCCATCCCCCCTCATTCTTATTCTGGCTTCTGCCCCCCCCCCCCTCATTCTTATTCTGGCTTCTGCCCCCCCCCCCACCCACCCCCCCCCCAACCTTCCTTTCCAGTCTTGATGAAGGGTCTCGGCCCGAAACATCGACTGCTTACTCTACTCTGTAAGTGCTGCCTGACCTGCTCATTTTGTGTGTGCTACTGAAGGGCACTTTGACATTCTTTCTTTGCTTTCTCAGATTCTGCGAATCTGCACCAGGTACACACCTGATCAGGATACCATGACTTTTTCGGATGGCCTTACCTTGAACAGGACACAGATGCATAATGCAGGCTTTGGTCCCCTTACTGATCTGGTTTTTGCATTTGCCAATCAATTACTGCCGCTGGAGATGGATGATGCAGAGACTGGGCTTCTTAGTGCTATCTGCCTCATTTGTGGAGGTAAGGAAAGAGAAATGCTATAACCTCGTCTTTTTCCTTTACAACTGGAGTTATAGACTGAAATTACAAAATACTTTTATATGAATACAGATGTTTTCTGCTTATTATTGTGATGAGAGCAAATAAAGACTATTTAGGTATCAGTAAATCTGTATAATGTTTAAGTTAATGATTGACAGTGACAACCATAATAGGAAATTCAAATAAGTACAATATGTGGAGTGAGAAGGCGACTGATGAGGGTGGAACAGAGGTAAACAGAACAGTAGGAACAGATACTAGACAGCAGAGGGCGGTATATTCGAGAAATGTCACTTGAAATATACACTTAAACCATCAGTCTGGCATTAACAATCATTTCATGGTCAAAGTCACTCAGATCATATTTCTTCCCCATTCTGATGTTTATTTCTTCCCCATTCTGATGTTTAGTCCGAACAACAACTGAATCTCTTGACCATGTCTACGTGCTTTT
Source organism: Hypanus sabinus (assembly GCF_030144855.1). Classification (NCBI taxonomy): domain Eukaryota; kingdom Metazoa; phylum Chordata; class Chondrichthyes; order Myliobatiformes; family Dasyatidae; genus Hypanus; species Hypanus sabinus. The sequence continues at coordinate 38,806,234 of NC_082738.1, read as the reverse complement.
ATGCATTGAGTTGCTGCCGCGTGATTGGTTGATTAGATACTTGCAGTAACGAGTAGGTGTACCTAATAAAGTGACCACTGAGTATATGTTCTATTAAAATGCAAGAGCAAAGTGACTGGGAATGAGATACTGTGGCTGGGCAATGATAACAGAATGTAATTAAAAGAAAGGACAAAATGCTTTTGTAAGGCTCTGTAGGTGTTTTACCATGATACCATGACTTACTGACATGATGAATTGTTCTAGTTGGATCCCAAAAAGCAGAAATAAGATGAATGACCAATTCATTTGTTTTTATTGTTGCTGAAATTTAGACCTGGAAAATAACGTGCAGGATTATTAGGTTTACAAGAGGGAGTTCTACTTGAGAGACAAAAGTGATTCCAACTGAGCTGACTTATTCTTGGCTAATAGTTATAATTCTGTTGGAGCAAAGACAGTCTGAAATAAGAAACTTGTCAAGAATCACAATGGATAGATCCCTTAAGTCCTGTAAATTAGTGTTGTAAACTGCAGAAATGTTGTATAAAATGGATTTGGGTTAGTTTATGCTTTAGAAGCTGCCCTTGATGTGGAAGGTTGTTTAGAGCAGTTGCAGGAATAGAATGTTACATACACATGGAACAGAAGTGTAGAAATTAGAGCAGCAGTATTGTCTGAGAAAAGGAGTGGAGCAATGGTGAAGAAGATGAGGGAAAAAAAAACACCAATCATCAATCTTGGCATCTGAATCTGAAGCTACACATGCTGCAATAAAAATAAATAAAAAACAATGAATACACAGTGTATATCAGTAAAATCTGCATACATTGAGATTTGCTCATTGGATTTCCTCAGTAATGGCCTCTTGAGAAGTGGAACATGTTGAGAAATACACCCAGTGGTCACTTAATTAGGTACACCTGCTCGTTAATATAAATATCTAATCGGCAAATCATGTGGCAGCAACTCAATGCCCAAAAGCATGCAGACATGGTCAAGAGGTTCATTTGTTGCTTAGCCAAACATCAGAACGGGGGAAGAAAATGATTGTTGGTGCCAGATGGGGTGGTTTGAGTATCTCAGAAACTGCTGATCTCCTATGCTATTCACGCACAACAGTGTCAGAGTTTACAGAGAGTGGTGTGGAAAACAAAAAACATCCAGTGAGTGGCAGGTCTGTGGGCAAAAATGCCTTGTTAATGAGAGAGGTCAGAGGAGAATGGCTAGATTGACAGGATGGTGACAGATACTCATCTAACCATATGTTATAACTGTGGTGTGCAAAAGAGCATCTCTGCATGGCATGTTGAACCTTAAATTGGATGGGCTACTGCAGCAGAAGACTACAAACATACCTCCTGTACCTAATAAAATGGCCACTGAGTGTAAGTGGCAATGTCGTCATAACATTGAAAATCAATCAGTGTCACTTAAGCAGCTCTCCCCATCATTTAACACACTGGATACAGTAACAACTAATGCCTTAAGTATATTATAAAAAGTGATGTACATATTATTTCTTTGCACTAAGTTTGTAGAAGATGAGATAATCTTGTCTTGTCCTGTGCATTCATGGGTAATAGATGAAGAACATACTTTCCCTTTTATCAACTGAAAGCAGTGGCAAGTTTTCTGAAGAGAAATAAAAAGAATCCCCAGGCTGCAGAGCTAATTGATTATTGATAAGATTATCAAGGACACGGATAGATTCCCCTAAATAAATATTAATTCATGTTAGCTCTGGACTTTACTTTTTCTGCCAAGGATAAATCCACACTAAAATTTGAGTCCTATTCCTCACCTTGCATTGTACAGCAGATGATTGTACAATGTCCACTCTGGGGAAGTCCACGAGTCTGCCAGAGGCCTGTCTTGGGTCTGGAGGACTGTCTACTTGGGAGGGAGGAAAAGGGCTTATTTTGCTGCTGCTGTTTTGTTGCTTATTGTGTTCTGTGTTGTTTTGCTGTGAATTCTGGGCATGCTATGATGGCGCAGGAATGAATGGCGACACTTGCTGGCTGCCCCCATCACATCCTTAGATTGTTAACTCAAATGTTTCGATGTACATGTGATAAATAAACAAATCTGAATCTGATGTTGACTTCTTGGATTGTAGAAGCTGAAATACTAGGCAACAAAACACATAGGCTGTGCTGGCAGTGCCGTAATCATTAGAGCATTTGATTCACTCTTTTTCTCAATTCACATACACGAAACATTAACTGTTCCTCTTTCCACAAACGCTGTCTGACCTGCTGAGGATAAAATGTAACTGCTGTCATCTGGGACGTGACCGGTTCGGAAAGATCACATTGAATTAGAGCTGTTAGTCTACTTGGGGGAATAAAAAGTTATAATTAATCTTGCAATCACATACTTCAATTTGTTAATTGTAATTTTAATTGCATATTTAATTAATGCCATTGTCACCACTTTTACTGTGCCAACTATACTCACCATTTCTAGTTGCTGTGATGGTGGTATAAATTTGCTTTGGCCTCTGTGCCTCATCATCACTGTTTAGCATCGGGTGAATTTTTGGTTTGGACATTGGTGGGTAAGTGGACTCAGACCTTCTGAGTTCCTTCAGCATTTGCGTGTTGCTCCGGATTTCCAGCATTTGCAGAATCTCTTGTGTTAATACTATCTTCCCACTTTCTCTCAGTGCATTTATCTGCATTGGTTTGCAGATAAATGATTATTTATTTTTTTTGTATTTGTAGTTTGTTGTCTTTTACACATTAATTGCACACCCAGGTTGGTGTGGTTTTTCAATTAATCTGTCATGGTTATTATTTTGAGAATTTATTGAGTATGCCTGCAAGAAAATGAATTTCAGGGAAGTAAATGATGACATATACCTATGTACTTTGATAATAAATTTACTTCAAACTTTGATATACTCACCAACTTGGCTTGCACAGTCCTCTGTGCTACTAAGTTTCACAGGTTTACCGCTTCTTGAGAGACGGATTTGTTCCTTGCTGCTGTCCTAAATCTCTTGTTCTCTTGCTCAAATCTGTAGCCCCTCGTTCTAGACAGCCCAAGCAGAGGAAATATCTGCCAACATTCAGTTCACTCAGTCCTATCACAATTTCAAAGAGTTCACTATTTTCATAATCAGTGATAATTTTCAGCTGATACCTCCCTGATCACTGACCCTTCAATCAGAGAAGTGTCCAGTATTTATCTAATTATCCACTTTAATCTTAGAATGTTTGAGTTGAAACTGAAAACATGGGTAATGTTCAGAAGGTCAGACAATGTCAGTAGCAAGAGGAACGCAAGAATTAGTTCTTCTGGTCAGTGAACTTGAATCATAATATTTAATACTGTTCATCAGTTCAAAATGTGGGAAAATGTTTAGCTGCCAATAAAATAATGAAAGAACAGATGTGACTGTATTGTAGTGATTGTAACCAGTTTGTGACTAGTATGCTGTTTATAGTAAAAGTGACCAACTTTGTATCCCGTCTAATTGGTACAGTTATTATTCTTAAGTCAAATCATAATAATTAGATTACTATTAAATCTAATTATTAAGAAAGCATGAGCACTATATAAAATAATGTCACTATTGTTTAATAGTATTACAGTCACAGTAATATGACAGTATACATCGATTAATGGCTTGAATAATTCATTATGTTTCAGTAAACCTTGTGGTGAAGGAAGGTGTATTGATTTAATGGGCTACTAATTTAATATTAATTTAATAATATAAATTTATTACTTTAATAGCCTACAATCCCCCAAGCTCTAGATAGCAATGGCCAGATATGACATTGCTTTAAAAATGGTGGCCTTGTTAATTCAATGGTGTTATAATCTGTGTATGTACTGACATAACTGATTTTGATTGGAGCTGAGTTAAGGACACATTATTTTTGCCCTCTTTAATTCCGTGTGGGGTGGCAGGGGAATGAAATATCAGAATTTTGTACTGTTGTTGCTGATTGGGTGATTGCAGATGCTGGAGTCTGCGGTCTCTCAGTCAGAGCGCAAGAGACTTCATCAGATACTGGAGTCTGGAGTAGCACACAAGATGCTGGAGGAATTCGGCAGGTCAGGCAGCTAATTGATATTTCAATTTGAGACCCTTCACTTGGACTGAATGATGGAGGGGTGATAGCCAGCATAAAAAAGTGGAGGAAAAGGGTGGAGCAAGAGTTGGCAAGCAATAGTTGGATCCAGGTGAGGAGTAATGATGGTCAGATGGAGAAACTCACTTGTGGGAGCAAGAGAAAGATGGTATATTGCTTTTGCTGGCAAAGCCAGTTCATTGACAGAAATAAAACTGACTTGATCCCTACGGGCTTTATGTTAAATTTGCTTCACTACACCTGAATTGCCCTGTGAAAAAACACAAAAGTGTTTTTGAATGTCCTAATTTAAATGAAGATTCTGTCAGTTTTTTTTAAACTCTGCCCAATTTGGGCCAACCTGTGATTAGCAATGAGAAAATGTCTTGTCTCCCCACTGGTCATTTGAGTCCATTAATTGATGGTGTGATAACTTCGACTGTACTTTTTTCTATTGCTGCCTGGCCTGCTGAGTTCTTCCAGCATTTTGTGTGTGTTAGTCGAACAGTGGCCAGTTTTACTTGTTTTCTATAGACCAGCCCTGTGTGTGCTGATATCACCCTCTAGTGTCCATCTTTGCCTGGGCCGAACATGCTTCCTTTCAAGACTCTAATAATATTAACTTTATTTGAATGAAGCCTAGTGAAGGGTTTGCAGTACTTTGTGAATGGCTCATAAAATAGCACAGCACAAGATGACATATATTCATCAATTCCCCTCACTTGCAGTAGTATTAGTTCAATCAGTTACATTCTTATCTTCAAACAGTGAGGGTTCAAGTCCCACTCCAGAATCTGAGGATGTAATCTAACCTGACATTTCCTGTGATTGCCATATTAATGGAAGTGACTCCTGTCAGAGGACAAGGTTTCACTGTGTGTCTCATATGAGATTATCAGATTCTAGGGAGATAGTTGAAGAACAGACAAGAAATTCTCCCAGTGTCTTTAGAAAACATCTTCCCATTGTATTGCTTCAATAACAGATTAGTCATCTAATTATCGATTATTATAAAATGCCCATTAATTTATTGTTATTGTAGACCAGGGTAACGCTATCCTTGCAGATTAAGAAGTAAACCACGCAGAACAGAAATATTTGAAGTTTGTTCTCCAGGAGTTCATTTCAGTTGGGGCAGTAACTTCAATGATTGAGAGGGCAGCGAAGAGTCAACCAAGTTGGTGCTGTCCAGTAGAGGGCCACAACACCTGCATCCTCACCCTGCTTGACCCACTGAGTTCCTCTGACATCTTAGAGGATCTATCCTTGGTCCAACATATTGATGCAGTCACGAAGAAGGCTCTACTTCATTAGTAGTTTGAGGAGATTTGATATGTCACCAAAGACTCTAGCAAGTTTCTGCAGACTTACTGTGGAGAGCATTTGGTTTCTCTAAGATGGTATTTGTTCTTTTCCGAAGATCTTTAGAGAGCAAACTTTTTTATGACATTCCAGTAGTTTTGTGGTCACAATCACTGAAACTAGCTTTTTATTCCAACTTTATTTAAGTACTTAAAGTCAAGTTCCTCTGCTGTTGTGATGGAATTCAAGCACTTGTCTCCAAGTTAATACTGGTGCTGGTTCATTTATCACTGCTTGGCATGGAAGCTCCAGTACACAGAATTGGATAAAGCAGCAGAGGGTTGTAGATTCAGCCAGCTCCATCATGGGCACAAGCCTCCTCACCATTGAGGACATCTTTAAAATGTATTGCCTCAAGAAGGTAACATCCATAATTAAGTACCCTCCCCATCTGAGACATGCCCTCTACTCATTACCACCATTGGGGAGGAAGTACAGGAGCCTAAAGATGCACACTCAACAGTTTTGGAACAGCTTCTTCCCTTCTGCCGTCAGATTTCTGAGCAGTTCATGAACATTACTTCACTATTTTGCTCTTTTTTGCTCTAATTGTTTTTATATATTATTGTAACATATGTATTGCACTGTACTGCTGCCGGTCAGCAACAAAGTTCATGGCATAGGTCAGTGATAATAAACCCAATTCAGTTTGTTATTTCTCCAGATTCCAGCGTCTGGAGTCGTTTGTGTCTCTAAGATGGTATTTGTTCTTTTTTGAAGATCTTTAGAGAGCAAACTTTTTTTATGACATTCCAGTAGTTTTGTGGTCACAATCACGGGAACTAGCTTTTTATTCCAACTTTATTTAAGTACTTAAACTCAAGTTCCTCCACTGCTGTGATGGAATTCAAGCATTTGTCTCCAAGTTAATTAATACTAGTGCTGGTCCAGTAATCTTACTATGTTATAACCTGATCAAGTGAAAAAGGTTGGAAAAAGTGGCATCCAGGTAAAGCTGTTAAAAATCCCTGCTATGTGTGCAACATACCCAAAAAGAAGTCGACCTCCAGAAAGAAAGAAAATTAGAAAGATAAAGGAGGAAAAATTGTTGTATTTGAATGTGTCTTTGTCTATAGAGTTTTTTTTCTGATCTCTGTGTAACAGTCACACGAGGATTGAAGGTGTATCTTGATCTTCCTCTTGTACCTACATGTAACGTTTATATAGAATCTGATGATCACGTCCCTCTGTTAATGTAAAGTATGAAATTAATTGTTGGCAGATAAATTGAGTTGTGCATAGTTTTGAAACCTACAAGAAGGATCGGCTGATAAGCATGCTCCAAATGCTGTCCTTTTAACTCCTGGGATTAGGTTCAAACAGACCCAGATGGATGTGGTGAAGTGTCCTTTCTGACTGATGGCTATTTAGGGTCATGAGTGAAATGAGCTTTAGCACATTCTCCATTCAATTCCCAGTGGGTATGTCTCTTCATCAGAGACTGACCGCAGCACTGACGCTGCAAGGTCATTGTCATCGGCTGCTGCTTGTAAGCATTACTGTTGATGATATAAATGTTTAAGAGAAGTACAATGGACCAGCTTTTGTTATCCAGTGCCTGTTTAAATGCTATTAAGCCCCAGACATGCACTGTCAGCCACAGAATTACAGGGGTTACTGACATATTCAGAAGGATGAACCTGTGGAGTGCAGCTCCATATCCATTCCCTAGGTTTATAAGACCATAAGACTTAGGAGCAGAATTCGGTTATTCAGCCCATCGAATCTGTTCTGCTATTCCATCGTAGCCGACGTATTATCCCTTTCAACCCAATCAGCCCCATTATGTTTTGGAGTTAGATATCAGTTCTTGTGGGTGATCCATGACCCCTTTGGTTTCAGATGGGATGGGATGGCTGCAGAGTAAGAATATAAGTTATTTTTAAAAATGGTTCTGGTTTAGGTCAATCATTTTAAATTATTAAATCATGGGACATAGAACAGTACAACACAGTATGGGCCCTTCTGCCCACAATGTTGTACCAACTTTTTAGCCTACTCTACAATCAATCTAACTCTTCCCTTCTACGTAGCCGATAGGCTTCCAGTTTTCTTTTATCCATGTGGCTATCTAAGATACCTAGAGACATTAGGGACATCTAAGAGTCCCTTAAATGTCCTTAATATATTTGCCTCTATCACCACTTCTGGCAGTCAGTTTTGGGCACTGACCACTCTGTTTACCTTTAACATACCACAATACTTTTCTCCGCTCACCTTAAACAGATGATTTCAAAGGTACATTTAATGTCAGAGAAACGTATTACAATATATATCCTGAAATGCTTTTTCTTCGCAAACATCCACGAAAACAGAGAAGTGCCCCAAAGAATGAATGACAGTTAAATGTTAGAACCCCAAAGTTCACCCCCAGCTCCACCTCCCCCATGCGTAAGCAGCAGCAAAGCGATGACACCCCCCCCCCCCCAGCCAAAAGCATCGGCACCCCCCACCGAGCACTCAAGCGTGCAGCAAAGCATCAATAAAGACACAGACTTGCAGTACCCAACAGACTACTCGTTCACCCGGTAATTCAACATACCACAGGCTCTCTTTCTCTCTAATAGGGGAGAAAAAGGTGTCTCAATTTCACAGTGAGAGTTGGAGTCATAACAAACAACTCGCTGGTTTACGATGTTAAAAGTCCATTGCATTGCTGTATCCAAGCTCTATACCCAAAGATGTCGCATCTCTGGGCACAGAGCCTTAGATCTTCCATCTCCCATGACGCACCAATCTTCTGCCCGGACACTGACCTCCGATCCCCCCATCTCCAGAGCCTCCGAAGGCAAGTGAAGCTCTTAGGCTGAGCCCTTGTCGTGCCGAATAGCCCCATTCCCGCAAAGGACCATAGTCAGCGTGCAACTCCAGGTCGGGGTCTTCAAAAAGAACCCTGATAGGGAAAAATAGAGATATTAAAGGTGGAAATAGTGCTCTTTCTGAAGATGCAACCAAAGGAGTCGCCATTAGGTGCCATTAATCCTAAGCTCCTCCTCCTTTGCCAGAGATGTCCTCTGGTATTAGCTGTTTCTGCCTTGGGAGAGAAATGCTAGCTGTGCACTCTGTCTGTGCCTCTCATAATCTTGCAGACCTCTATAAAGTTGCCTCTCATCCTCCTTCACTCCAAAGAGAAAAACCCTAGCTCATAAGACATGCTCTCCAATCCAGGCAGCATCCTGGTAAATCTCCTCTGCACTCTCTCGAAAGCTTCCACATCCTTCCTGTAATGAGATGTGCAGAACTAAACAGTACTCAATCTTTTCTCACTCCTGAACCCAGTACTCATCTTAGATGATTGATTCCCAGCTTATGAACTCTTAACTTAGGTACACCCCATTTACACGAGCGAGTGTTTGGGAGATTGGTGGGATTGATTTGCTGGCTGCTGCAGCTCTGTAGGCATCTCCTGCCAGGAGGGAACTCAGTTTGTGGTCACATTTCTGGTTTGCAGACTGTTTGGGTGAAGAACGGTTCACAGGAATGGAGCCCTGCAGCCCTGGCAGCCTAACTTTCTAAAACATGTTTTAATAAGATTTATTTAGTTGCTTGCTTAAGTAAATAATTGCTTACAGCAACTTTTAGATGTTCTTAATGTCAGAAATGTTTAAGAACTTTTAAAAATTGCTTATAGCTTTTAGAGAATCAGAATCAGATTTATTATCATTAGCATATATAATGAAATTTGTTTTGCAGCAACAGTACAGTGCAAGACCTAAAATAAGTACTGTTAAGTTACAGTAGAAAAATAAGTATAAAAGAGGAATAGCAAGGTAGTGTTCATGGGTTCATAAATGGTTTAGAAATCTGATGGCGGAGGGGAAGAAGGTACTCCTAAATCCCTGTGTGTGGGTCTTCAGGCTTCTGTGCCTCCTCCTCAATGGTTGTTATTGGAAGCAGACAGTTCCCAAATGTGAGGATCTTTAATGATGGATGCTGCCTTCTTGAGGCACTACCTCCTGGAAATGTCCTTTGTGGCAGAGAAGGTTGTGCCCATGATGGAACTAGCTGAGCCTGCAACCTTCTGCAGCCTCTTGCGATTCTATGCATTTGGGCCTCCATACATCAGGGCCTGATGACTTGCGAGGGTTCACCCTCTTAAAGGATGTTCTGATGTTGGCTTCCTACGCTGACAACATGCTGTGAAGATTTGCACAGGGATAGGGTTATTGTCCCTTTCTAAGTGTGCAGCATCCTCGCTGCCATTTATATTGTTAGGTTATGCCTTTTAGGAAGTCAACAAAGCTTAACATGAGGTTGTGGAGCTTGCAGAAATTTAAGGGATGGGTTGCCCGTCAAGGGTTTATGGCTGGGGGTGAGGTGTCAAGATCTGTTTAATCTTTATTCCCAGTCTACTGACAAGATGTTTGTGTCAGATTCAAATTTTATTTGACAAAATTGTGATGAAATGCCTTAGAACGTCTTTTGAATAAATGCAAATTTTGTTTAGGGTTCTACCTATAAACATTTCCAAAAACATAAATCTTTTATAAGTAGATGTTTCTGCAAAAAAAAAGTTCCAGAAACACTCAGCAGGTCAGGCCGCATTTGCAGTGAGAGGAATAGATCTGGGAAGGGAGGAAGTTAGCTTTTCTTTCCTCTTTCTCCCCAGTTCTGACACCAGGTCCCAGATGTGAAAAGTTAGCTCTATTTCTCTTTCCACAGATGCTGACTGACTTGCTGAGTGTTTCCAGCATATTTTGTTTTAATTTTATATTTTCAGTATCTGAAGTTTAGACTTTGACTTACTGATGTCTGTCTGAACATAGTTAACTTATGCAAAGTAGTGATTCTTCTTCATTGCCTATTCTATGTTGAAGTTGACCCCTGGAAGTATAGTTGATTGGTCATCCAAGGATAAGGAAGACAGGGGAGGAGGTACTTCTTCCTTGGGAGAGGGTAGGAAAAACAAGGGGGTAAGATCAGAAGCGAAAAATTTTAAAGGGACGTTGTGGGCAGCTTCTTCATGCAAAAAGTGATGCATATTTGGAATGAGCCATGAGAAATAGTGATTGAGGTGGGTATATTAATAACATTTTAAAAGCCATCTAGATAAGTTCATAAATAGAAGAGGTTTGAAGGGCTATGGGCCAAATGCAGGCAGATGGGACGAGCCCGCTGGATAATAGTTTCCATGGTTAAGTTGGGGCAAAGGGCCTTTTTCCATGTCATATGATTATGAAAACAAACTTCATTCCAGGCTTCTCGCCTTGATCGTTGTGAGGTAACCTGCTGCCATGTGCGTGAAATAAACTTGACAAGTTAAATGGTCATATGATGCTGATTGATCGGAGTTTAACAAGTGAAGAATGATCACTTGGATAGGTGTGACTCACCACCCAGTACTTGAACTGTGCCCAATTAGGTGAAAATTACTAAATATGCAAACTATTCCTATTATCTTCCACAACAGCATACCTTTTGTTTAGATTTCACCTTTACTGCTATAAAACAAACACTACTTCACAGCAGAGTTAGAGATAGCTAATCAGAAACGTGATGAAAGCAAGGAAGTCCAGAGAGCTTCAGGGATGCAGCTCCAGAAGTTTTGGCTGAGGATGGTCAGATGACTAGAGTTGGAGAGGTACAGAGACCCCCGAAGGCAAAAGGCTGGAAAAAATTCCAAAAAGGCAATGGAGGATGAGACTTAAACCGGCTTTGTCAGACACGAAGCTTCAATCCTGGTGAACCATTAAACCTCTTTCTCTCTCTCCACAGACATAGCCTGACCTGCTGATTTTTTTTTTAACTCCAACGTTATAGGTTTTCTTTACAATTTTCTGCATTTGTGTTATTTTAGTTTTGAAATCCAACATGGAGTCCCTTGTCCTCGCCCTCACTCTCACACACACACAGCAGTGACAGAGGCTATATACAATATACACACACACACTTCCCAATCCACCACTCTGATTTAAATTTTCAGTGGCAAACAGGGAGAACGAGTGAACTGAGGAATGTGGGAGAAAAGTAAGGGATAAAATTTTTATTTTGTAGATCGGCAGGATCTGGAAGAGCCTGAGAAAGTGGATAAGCTACAGGAACCATTGTTGGAAGCTCTGAAGGTTTACGTGAGGAAGAGGCGGCCAAACAAGCCACACATGTTCCCCAAAATGTTGATGAAGATCACAGATCTGCGCAGCATCAGTGCCAAAGGTGAGCGGTGGGCTGATCCGCCTACGGTTTCTTTCCTGTCTTGTATAATTTATGTTTTGCGTGTTGCGTGAATCTACATGCCTGTGACAAATTAATTTTATCTAATCTAATCTAAATTAGAAAACATAACCTATAGTCCAAGAGCAACTTCACAGGGAAACTGTAGCAGGCAATGTAAGCTGTGAAGAAGCGGGGGAGGACAACGAGTGGAACAAATGCCTGAAATAGGGTGGCATGACATGACTTACCAATGGACAGTTAAATTATTTTTGTCATTTTCACCATTACTTAGACCAACTTCCTTTCATACTCACTTTGAGTGAAGAATCTTCTTTCCATAGATGCTGTGGAATTTTTCCAGTACTTTCCATTTTTAATTGAGAAATCTAGGATGTGTAATTTTCTTTTCAGAGAAATAGAAAGTCAGCTGGCAGTGGAAATCTCAAAATGTGCTGGCGTTATTATTGGCCGTACTGTTTCGGTGGCAATTTCTTGCAGCTGTATAAAACTTGGGCATTTGGAGTATTGTTTGCATTTCTCAGTAGGAAGGGTGTCGGGGCTTTGGCGAGGGTACGGAAGAGGTTTACCAGGATGCTACCTGGAATAAAGTATTAGTTATAAGAAGAGCTTAGACTTCAACACACCAGAGAAAACACTATGGGGAGACCTGAAAGAAGATTATAGAATAGTTTGTAAAGTAGAATGGCACAGCAGCGTAGCAGTTAGCATAATGCTATTACAGCGCCGGTGGCCTGGGTTCCATTGTGCTGCTGTTTGTGTTCATCCCGTGACTGTGTCAATTTCCTCCCACATTCTAAAGATGTACAGGGTCAGTAGGCTAGCTGGTCACATGGGTGTAGTTGGGCGGTGTGGGTTCATTGGGCTGGTAGGGCCTGTTACTCTGCTGTATCTCGAAACAAATTATGAAAGGCATGGGTAGGGGAGATGGTCTTCTCCCTAAGGAAGAAATGTCAAATACAAGAGAGCATTGCTTTAAGATGAGAGAGGCTGTGTTTAAAGGAGATGTGTTGGGCAAGGGTATTGTTTTGTTTGCACAGAATGATAGATGTACGGTTGAGGTGAAAACAGACACAACAGTGGCACGTAAGAGGAATGTAAGAGACACATGAACAGGCAGGGAATTGAGGGATATGGATCATGTACAGGCAGACAGGATTAGTTTAATTTGACATGGTCGGCACAGACATCATGGGTCAAAGGACCACTTCCTGTGTTCTTAAACTGAAATATAGTGCATTTGCCTGAAGTTTTTGTAATAATTAAAAATACTCGATTTTGCCAAACAATGTCTGAAGAAACAATTAAAAATGATAACCAGCTAATTGTGACCTGTATATAAAATGTTAGTGGTTTCTGCCAGTTTGGTTATTATAGTGAGAGTGAGCCAGAAAGAGCTCCCCTTCTGCCAGTCTGTCTCATGGTTGTGTTCCTTTGTCCCCAGGAGCTGAGCGGGTCATTACCCTCAAAATGGAGATTCCCGGCTCCATGCCTCCGCTCATTCAGGAAATGCTGGAGAATTCCGACGGCATCGATCCGTCGTCCTCGCCTTGCAGCAAGAGTGGTGCAGCCCGGCCGTGTAGCAGCCCCAGTCTGTCCCCAAGCTCTGCCAGCAGCAGCCCCAACACCCAGTCACCGTAGCTTCCCGAGAACACCAAGGAACAAGTGGGTCGGACTTTCGCTCACCTGGATGTTTGAAGTGTTTTTAAAAGATGAAGTGTTCACAGGAGAACCACAGTATTGTTTGCCACATACTCTGCAGCTTGTGGAAGGCAGTTGCGACTGGGTTGGAACTTGTACCTTGTACTAAGCCACGCTGGAGTTCAAGTCCTTAACTATGGTGGACATCGAATTCGGGGCTGTGCTGACCAGCAGATATGAAATGTGCACACACATAACTCACCCCCAAAACACACCCTATAACATGCCCACACACACACACAGGCACACTCTGTCTCTCACACATGCACATGCGCGCACTCTCTCACACACGCAACACACATATGTATATACAGTACATACATATCACATATAAGCACGTACAGGCATGTACGCATGCATCACACACACAAGCATTCAGAAATACATCCACCCTCCAAGATAGGAATTAGCAGTTCTTAAATCAGACTGCACTCCCGTTTGCAAGCCTTCAGCTTCTGGTTTTAGAACATGCTTTGATTTACTGCTAGGAGAGAACTATGAAGACCATTTTGTGTTTTTTTAAAAAATATTTTTTCTCTCCTTTTGTTTATCTATCATAATCTCATATAATACTAGTTGATAGACTGGATCACCAGCGCAAAATCCAGTAGTATCCCAAAAAAAAATGAAGAATTTGAACAAAGAAAAGTTTATATGAATGAAACATTTAATGGATTATTTTTGTTGAACTGTTTAAATTGGATTTACCAGAGGAAGAAACAAAGCTATGATGATGTCATTACATTTTTGAAATGAGGTCCATACGAACTGGAAGATGAAGAAGATAGCTAGGTTACACTAGGGATGTCTGTAAATATGCTGTTCAGTTTAATGTACTCACAAGAAGTTCTTTTATGCGTTTGTTGGTGGGATGTTCATTTTAAGCACATTTATTCTGAGAGAAGGCATGGTTCTGAAGTACTGTGTAGGTCTCAAATATCCCACCCAGGACATTGCTTGATAAGGGAGTTGTGAAAGTATGTATGTGGGATCATACTTCATACCCCTTGTTGTGATTGGGTGGTGCTGCCCTGACTGGCATCTGAGAGGGTCACAATTCCAGGTCAGGCTTGCTGACGGATAAGGATCCCTTATCCTTGGGTTTTAATTGGCTGGATGATGAGGTTGTGTGCCAACTTGGACTGTAATTGTCCTTCATGAATTCTGTCAGTGGGAGGGAAGAGAATGTTTTTTTAAAAACAAACCTTTTAAAGTCTTCACTGAAGCAATCATCTCCCTCACGTATACCAATTTAAGAAGCTATCAGTGGATTAATTTAACCGCAGCTTGCACAAGAGGGGTCAGTCACGTCCAGAGACAAAAGGAAAAAGGGTTTGAGCTTCTCAGGATTTGACCGTGAACGTGGACCTGCACAGTGCTCAGGATGTTCCGATTGTTCATTCAAAGGAATGACTAGTCGCCTTTCGACCTCAGCTGGTTCGACTCTCAGTTATCTTGTTATAGTTAAGCTTTAAACTGCGTTGGAGTTTTTTGATAATGTTGAGACTGCCGAGTTTGAAGTCACACACAGTTTTCAGAGTGAAACAGGCGTAACTGGGTTTGTGCACTGCCACAGGCTGGGCTCAGCACCTCTCCACTAAACTCTAACCCTTCACTCTCCCTGCAGATCTGAACTAAGGTCAGGCAAGCTGCTTTTCCACAGATCTGGATTCCTTGATATCTATTTAGGAGGGTGTGGGCTTTGCACAATGAAGTTAGCATTTATTGACCACCACTAGATTGATATGTTCCCTTCTGGAATTGATGGGAGCAGTTTAGTACAGCTAACTGGTCGCAGAGAGATGCAGCCCTGGCTGTTAGCAACCCACTTACCCCACAGTTATATGATTCCCACTTTTTTGCCTTATTTTCCTTCGACTGCACTCTAGGGGCAAGTTGCTGTGGGCGGTTAACCTCTCGACCAGCATGTCTTTGGGATGTGGTAGGAAACCAGAGCACCCAGACAAATCCCACCTGGTTATAGAGAGAGCGTGCAGACTCCTCACAGCTAGCACCAGAGTCAGGGTCAAACTTGGGTCCCTGGCATCATGAGGCAGCGGCTCGCCCGTTTCTCCACTATGCCACCCACTGGCTCAGAGAGCAGTTGCTGGTGGATTAGAATCACAGACCAGGCAAGGCTGATGGCTTTGCTTCCCTAGAGGACCTGAGTGAGCTTACTCAAGCCAGGCCGCAATGTCCTTCATTGGCACCAATGTTTATGTCCATTCTTTTACATGAGTCGAACTCAAATTCACTGATGAGTCCGGTAACATGACTTTTTCCCAAAGCTTGTGTCTGTCTGATGTCAGAATGGATGCAGCTCAAAAAATACCCCTTTCAAATTTTCAAAACAGTTCAGACAAGGCCTTAAGCAAGCGTGACATTGAAAGGGAAGGGCAAACTGAAACCATTTTCAATCGATCTGGGTTCCTCTGAAAGAAGATTGGACCCAGTGCTGGGGGTGGGGGCTGTTATTGATGGGTTTTATAATATCAGCTTTGAAGGAATTATTTTGACCTTCAACCCATCATCAAAATTAGAAATCCACTCATAGGTCCAAGTCTGCTTCGCCACCAGCAGTCTTTTATTCTGCAGCTGTTGGGGCCGGAGATATGGGATTTTTCAGTTGTTGACAGAATGTAAATCACTTTGACAAGGTGAAAAACTAGGAGGGTGAGGAACCAAGGTTTTCAGTTCAGTTGTGAAGGTTAAGCATTGTCTAACTGAGCTGTCAGGATGCGCTGTTTGGGTTGAGATTTAGCTGAACCTCCATCTTTAAAATGATTAAAGAATCTTGTGCTTGATATGGAAGAAGAGGGCAGCACCTGCCAGGCACAGAAATACACCGGAAGAGAAGCTCTTTCACCACAGCAGCTGACCCAACCTGTTTAGCCAGCTAATTGTTGCCCCGAGCAAGCCTGCATACCATCAGCTTTCACCAGTTTATAAGTGGTGAAGATCTGAAGATGGGCAGGGTTCTGAGGTAGAGTTCTGAAGATAGCACAAGGCCTTGGTCTCATCACTGGGCTCAGCAGCTCCACTTCGTAGGCTTGGAAGCCTGCCTGAGGCCTAGGTTCTTATCAGATCCCTGGTTCCCTGCGCAGACGTCAGTCAGCCTCTGTCACCTGTCTGTCCCCAACTGGTCCAGATTTCCTTTGCAATCCTCCTCAGGCCAGTAATCTTTTGGGGGCTACCGCCGCAAGTGGATTAATTTATATGAATTAGATGCTTTCCCTGCAGCATTGGTCTCTCAGTGGCCCTTAATCACCAGCAGCATGCAATTTGGAAGCCCAGTGTATGTGCAATTGGCAGAATTCCCAAAAATCTCCATCTTAGATCTCTTGTCCATAAACAGACTCCTGAAATTCAGCTCATTCATTCCTCATACATGCATCAAAGAATACCAGCACATTGCTGCTGTGATACAACCTGGTGCAAATTCAGAGGTTCACATAGATTGGTAAAAGAATGTTACACAATACAGCCGACCTTACACGAGACAGATTGGAGACAAATGTTTGGACAATCTCATTTGGGGTTCCCAGTGAAGGCACCTTAAAAGCTACCTATGATTGATGCCATTTCTGCAGTTTACATGTTCTATAATCTCTGAAAAATGCAGCAGAAACCCAGCTTCCAGTTCTGTACCTCTTTTGGGAAGCTAGCCTCGAGGTGGTGCAGAGATAATTCTTTCGCAGTTTTAAAAGTCTGAGCAGATTTTTAAAGCAAATTCTCCCCCTCATTGCGCCAGTTTTCATTTAAGGAGAATTTGCAGCAAATTATAATTTTTTATATATATATATATAGTATTTATTTGAATTTTAGCTGTCAATTTGACTGATGCAGTCCTTACGCCTGTTGCTGAAAACGCTGTGTAAATACATGGCCACAAGAACGAGCAAATGCTGCCACTTGCTGGTCATTGTTATTACTGCAGATTAATTTTCAGTGCGTGGCTGGGTGACCAAACGCCTAAAACTGCTCCACACAGGCACACCGGGAAGTAGTATCTTGCTCTTTTTTTTTGAAGTGCATAAGAGGAGAAAGACTTGTATTCCTGTTTGTGATCCAGAGCTGATAGGGCACAAGTGTTTGGGTCGTTGTGAGTTATAGGTCGTGATGAATTTTTTTCCCCCTCCCTGGGTGCAGTGTATTTACCCCTTATTCACAGATGTATCTTACTGCTCTATTTTGTGAGTGAACTTCTCCTGGCACGCCCCTCTCCCACCTTCCTCCCAGCCCAGTGACAGCACATCCCTGTCTCTGTAAGTGGCAATGTGGATGAATTCAGTGTCCTATTTTACACAATGATAAGGTACAGTTACACATTTTGTTAAGTCAATAACCTGACACTTCCACTGTTAATGAGTTCTTGTTCTGTTCATGGATGTGTTAGTGTACTGGGTCAGACTGTACAGTAAGACTTCCTGTAACAAGGCTTTCTCTGTGCAGATGTTACTGTTAAACTTTTCATGAAGTCTACTGGCAAAAGAATAAAGTTATATTTATTCTACAATTATGTATAATCTTTTCTGAAATGGTAATTACACTTCTCTTGCAATAACATGTCTTTGCCACCACAGAATCATCAAGGATCAGAAGACCATGAGACACAGGAGCGGAGTTAGGCCGTTCAGCCCATTGAGTCTGCTCCACCATACCATCATGGCTGATTATTATTCTTTCTTCCCCCATAACCCTTAACCCCACCACCAACCAAGAACCTGGCAATCTTTGCCTTAAATACTCCACATGACTGGGTGCCGCCACTCTCTGTGGCAATGAACTGAATGGTTCTCTGTCCTCTGGCTGAGAAAGTTCATCATCTCAGTTCTAAAGGGACATCTCATTGATCTGAGGCTGTGCCCCTGGATCCTAGACACTCCTACCAATGGAGTGTTTATCCACTCTATCCAGGCCTTTTAGTATTCGGTGAATTTCAATGAGAACCCCCACCCCCCTCCCCTCCCCACCACCACAATCCTTCTGAACTCCATCAAGTACAGGCCCAGATCAAGTTGTAGTATTTATAAATTAAGTGATGGAGTGAGCTCTAAATAATGCGCATGTGGAAGCTTCCTTTTAAGCTCTGCCTCTTGACCAGGAGCCCACAGTGCCCCTTGCTCCCCAATAATGTCAGCACCACTTTAAACCAAATAACTTGGTTGCTTCAGAAGAAAGTAGGCTTCCTGGCGTGGTATTGAACAAAAAGGTATTGGGATTAATTCCTTGCTCTTCGTGCTCTGGCCAATTGCATCACATATCTCTGGATCAGGAATTTGGGAATTGTGGTTTCCTTCCCAGCCACCCAGTGGGACCAGAATTGTAATAGTATGCAGAAGATCTACATGGTCAGATATTTGGGTAAGGTACCAGTGAGGAGTCACTGGAGACGGCAGCTGCAGGAATCTGGAGCAACAAACAATCTGCTGGAGGAGCTCAGCGAGTTAAGCAGCATCTGTGGGGGGATGCAGGGTCCCAATCCAAAAACCTCGACAATTCCTTTCCTCCCACAGATTGTTATACTGTTGAGGAGACTGCTGACAAAATATTAGGCCACATTCCAGCAAGGACAGTACCTTAGGGAAACGGTGACAGCAGAATGGTTTGTCAAAAATTTATCTAATTGCTGACTTAACTGATCTTAATCCTTCATTATAATTCCATCTATATTGTAGTTATTAAGTCACTTGCCAAGGGTCAAGTGCTTTTATGTGGCCCAACTTGGCCGAGGGTGCCCTACTGCAAACTTCAGTGGTGTCTGAGACCTTGCTCGCTGCTAAGCTAAAACTTTGTGTGATGCTCTGTGTGTGAAGGAGAGTGTTTTATCTTGGGTTTCAGGGGTTACTGGAGGGTGGGGAATGGTGACATTTAGTGAGCACAGAGACCTAACAGTTTGGGGCTCATTTTCAGAATACAGATTTATTCTCGCTGGCACGCGACATGAAATTTGTTGTTTTGCAGCAGCAGTACAATGCAAAGACAGAAAAATACCATAAATTACAAAATAAATAAGTAGTGCAAAAAAAAGGAATGAAGTTCCTGGACTGTTCAGAAATCTGATAGTGGCAAGGAAGAAGCTGTTGCTGAGTGTCTTCAGTCTACTGTACCTCCTCACCAATGGTAGTAAGGAGAAGAGGACCTATCCTGGATGGTGAGGGTTCTGAATGATAGATGCCACCTTCTTGAGGCATTGGCTCTTGAAGATGTCCTCAGTGGTGGAGAGGGTTGTGCTTGTGATAAAGTTGGCTGAGTCTACAACCCTGTGCAGCCTCTTGCGACCTTGTTTGATTGGGACAAGTGTTGGCCATTAGAGTGTAGGGAATCAACAAGTTGAAGGGGTAAGGACATGATAGGATCAGACCATTGTAAGAAACTTGTACCACTCACCTATGTTACATGTCACTGACTTCAGTAAAGCTGAAAAATGCATCAGACTACTGCTGTAGTCAGTCCTTGTTACTTAGAACCATAAAACATAGGAGCAGAATTAGGCCATTTGGCCCATCAAGGCTGCATCGCCACTTCATCATGTCTGATCCATTTCTCCGTTAAGCCCCAACTGCCTGCCTCCCGCCCCCCAATATCCCTTCATGCCCTGACCAACCAATAATCAATCAACCTCAGCTTTAAATAAATAAATAAACAATCTCTCTATCTAAATCTATATATAATATATTAATATTAAAAAAAAAGATTTGGCCTCCACAGCTGCCTGTGGTAACAAATTCCACAGATTCTCAACTGTGACTAAAATTTCTCCTCATCTCCATTCTAAAAGGATGCCCCTCTATTCTGAGGCTGTCTCTTCTGGTCTTAGACTCTCCCACCACATCCACTCTATCGAGGTCTTTCACCATTGTTAGATGGTGAAGCCACAATGATTTCAGATTGGATTTGCTTCTTAAGTCTCAGTAAAGGGTAACCAGGTGAAAGTCTTGTGAATTAAACCAAAATACACAGTGAGGAAGAATGAGAATTAGAAAGAGGAGGATCGATCTAATTTCACATTACAGCTTTTCGACAGAATTGTTTTGGTAACTAGATGATCATAGAGACGTGTGAGACAATCAACTGAGCAAATAGGATTATTCAGCCTTATTTTTCAGTGATTATGGTAAATTCTTGAGAAGTATGTAATTCATTAAAGAGTCATAGGAAAGTAGGCACAGAAACAAGCCCTTTTGGCCTATCTAATTCATGCTGAACCATTTAAACTGCCTAGTCCCATTGACAGGCACCAGGACCATAGCCCTCCATACCCCTCCCGTCCATGTACCTATCTCTTAAATGTTGAAATCAAGCTTGCATGCACCACTTGTGCTGGCAGCTTGTTCCCTTCATGTCCCCCTTAAACATTTCACCTTTCACCCTTAACCCATGACCTCTAGTCATAGTCACACCCAACCTCAGTGGAAAAAGACTGCTTGCATTTACTCTATCTATACCCCTCATAATTTTATATACCTCTGTCAAATCTCCCATCAGTCTTCTATCTCCCATGGTATAAATCCTAACCTATTCTATTTTTCCTTATAACTCAGGTCCTCCAGACTTGGCAACATCCTTGTAAAATTTCTCTGTACTCTTTCATCCTTATTTACCTTTCCTGTAGGTGGGTGACCAAAACTCCACACAATATTCCAAATTAGGCCTCACCAACGTCTTGTACAACTTCAACAGAACAGCCCATCTCCTGTACTCAATTCTTTGATTTTTGAAGGCCAATGTGCCAAAAGCTTTTTTTGAGTCTATCTACCTGTGATGCCACTTTCAATGAATTATGCACCTGTATTCCCAGATCCCTCTGCTCTACCACACTCCTCAGTGCCCTACCACTCACTGTGTAAGACCTACCCTGGTTTGTCCTACTGAAGTGCAAAATCTCACACTTGTCTCCATTAAATTCCATCTGCCATTTCTCAGCCCATTTCTCCAGCTGGTCCAGATCTCGCTATCCACCACACCCCCATCTTGGTATCATCTGCAAATTTGCTGATCCAGTTAGCCACATTATCATCCAGATCGTTGATATAGATGACAAATAACAACGGACCCAGCACTGATCCCTGCGGCACTCCACTAATCAAAGGCCTCCAGTCAGAGAGGCAACCATCTCCTACCACTCTCTGGATTCTCCCACAAAGCCAATGTTTAATCCAATTTACTACATCACCCTGAATGCCAAGCGACTGAGCCTCCTTGACCAACCTCCCATGTGGGGCCTTGTCGATGCTTTGCTAAAGTCCATGTAGACAACATCCACTGCCTTGCCTTCATCCACTTTCCTGGTAACTTCCAGGAAAAACTCCATAAGATTGGTTAGACACGGCCAACCATGCATGAAGCCATGCCGACTATCCTTAATTAGTCCAGGTGTATCCATATATCAGGTCCCTGAGAATACTGATGTCAGGCTCACAGGCCTGGTTTATTTTTGGATCCTTTCTTAAACAGCGGAATAACATTAGCTATCCTCCAGTCCTCTGGCACCTCACCTGTTGCTAAGGATGATTTAAATATATCTCTGCTAGGGCCCTGCAACTTTTGCACTAGCCTCCCACAGGATCCAAGGGAACACCTTGTTAGACCCTAGGGAATTATCCACTCTAATTTGCCTCAAGACAGCAAGTATCTGTAATCTGTATCAGGTCCATGACCTTGCTGCTGCTTTGCCTCACTTTAAATTGACTTTGCATCCCTCTCCTAAGTAAATACAGATGCAAAAAATTTACTTAAGATCTCCACCATCTCTTTTTGCTCCATGCATGGACTGCCATTTTGATCTTCCAGAGGACCAATTTTGTCCCTTGCAATCCTTTTGCTCTCAACGTATCTGTAGAATCCCTTACGATTCACCTTCACCTTGTCTGCTAGGACAATATCATGCCTTCCTGATTTCTTTCTTAAGTGTCCTCTTGCATTTCTTATACTCCATAAGCACCTCATTTGTTCCCACTTGCCTATACCTGCTATGCACCTCGTTTTTTTTCCCTCTTAACCAGGGCCTCAATATCGTTTGAAAATCAAGGTTAACTAAACATGTTATCTTTACCTTTTATTCTGACAGGCACATACAAGTTTTGCATTCTCAAAATTTTACTTTTGAAGGCCTCCCACTTACCAAGTACACCTTTACCAGAAAACAGCCTGTCCCAATCCACACTTGCCAGATCCTTTCTGATACCATCAAAATTGGCCTTTCTCCAATTCAGAATCTCAACACAAGGACCCGACCTATCTTTTTTCCATATTTACTTTGAAACTGATGGCATTATGATCACTCGATGTTAAGTGTCTGTAGCATTCCCTAATAGTAGATCAAGTATTGCACACTCTTTTGTTGTCTTCTAAGTACTGTTTTAGGAAACTTTCCTGAATTCATTTGACAAACTCTTCTCCTATAACAACCTTATGTTTCTTGCAGCAGTCTGTGATCTCTCTACAAATCTGATCCATGGACTCTCAGGTGGGCTATAAGATAGTCCCATTAACTTTCTTATTCCTCAGTTCCATCCATAACGCCTCACCAGACGAGTTCTCCAGTCTGTGATGACTGAGCACTGCCATGACATTTTCCCTGACTAGTAACACCACCCCTCCTCCTTTAATCCCTCCCACTTGTCGCATCTAAAACAAAGAAACCCGGGAATATTGAGCTGCCAGTCCTGCCACTCCTGCAAATAAATCTCACTAATAGCTACAATATCAGAATTCCATATGTTGATCCATGCCTTGAATTTGTCTGCCTTTCCTACAATACTTCTTGCATTGAAATATATGCAGCTCAGGGCATTAGTCACAGCATGTTCAACCTTTTGATTCCTGACTTTGTCTGAGGTCTTAACAGCATCTGTCTCCACAACCTCTCCACTAACTGTTCTGGCACTCTGCTTCCCATCCCCCTGCAACTCTAGTTTAACCAGACCCCCGGTGCAGCACTAGCAAACGTTCCTGCTAGGATATTAGTCCCCCTCCAGTTCAGGTGTATACTGTCCCTTCTGTACAGGTCTCACCTTCCCTGGAAGAGAGCCCAGTGATCCAAAAATCTGACGCTGCCCCTCCTACACCAACTCCTTCACCATGAGAACGACTGTGCGATCTTCCTAGTTCTGGCCTCACTTGCACATGGCACGGGTAGCAATCCTGAGATCACAACCCTGGAGGTCTTGCCCTTCAGCTTAGCACCTAACTCCCTGAACTCATGGACCACAACTGTTCACCCTCCCACTTAAGAATGCTGAGAACTCGATCCGAGAGGTCCCAGACCATGGCATCCAGGGATCTTGTTCTCATCCATTAAATCTGCTTCCTGTTCCCCTAACTAACGAATCCCTTATCACCACAGCTCACTTCTCCTCTCCTCCCTTCGGAGCCATGGAACTAGACTCCATGCCAGAAACTTGACCACTGTGGCTTTCCTCTGCTCGGTTGGAATGTTACCCAAAGCCGTATATCTGTTGTTGGCCGTAGGGTTTACTCTGCACTGGCTGCTTTACCCCTTTCTCTTTCCCTTTCCTGACTTTGATGGGCATCTTGGTCAGTATGGATGAGTTTGGGAACAGCCTGCTTCCTCGTTGCACGGCTCTATGAACCCAAGTCTCCTGGTGAAAAATTCTGGCCAAGATGGCACCTGTGTGCAGCGATCCTTCAGTCGACATCTTCTGGATAGATTATGAAACCACATATTTCACTTCTTTTATATCTTTTTCATTTTTTTGTCTTGAATGTGAATCTGGAACTGTTGGAGCCTGTGATTAGCAGTGTGGAGATCGTTTGGGTGTCTCAGAGAGGATTCCAGGAGGCAGAGGCAGCTAGCGCAAACCTCATGGCAAGAGCACGAGCTGCTGCCCAACTCCATTTTGCTGATTAAAGCAACGAGGGAGATTGAAACATTGAGGCGAATGTGGAAGATGAGCACCGGCTGCCCGCCTTTCGATCACTGGGGAATTGCTCTGCTGCCAGAGAGGGGAGGCTGTCTTTCGATCACTGGGGAATCGCTCTGCTGCCAGAGAGGGGAGGCTGCCTTTTGATCACTGATGGGATCGCTCTGCTGCCAGAGAGGGGAGGCTGCCTTTCGATCACTGATGGGATCGCTCTGCTGCCAGAGAGGGGAGGCTGCCTTTTGATCACTGGGGAATCGCTCTGCTGCCAGAGAGGGGAGGCTGCCTTTTGATCACTGGGGAATCGCTCTGCTGCCAGAGAGGGGAGGCCTCCTTTTGATCACTGGGGGATCGCTCTGCTGCCAGAGAGGGGAGGCTGCCTTTTGATCACTGATGGGATCGCTCTGCTGCCAGAGAGGGGAGGCTGCCTTTCGATCACTGATGGGATCGCTCTGCTGCCAGAGAGGGGAGGCTGCCTTTTGATCACTGGGGAATCGCTCTGCTGCCAGAGAGGGGAGGCTGCCTTTCGATCACTGGGGAATCGCTCTGCTGCCAGAGAGGGGAGGCTGCCTTTCGATCACTGGGGAATCGCTCTGCTGCCAGAGAGGGGAGGCTGCCTTTCGATCACTGGGGAATCGCTCTGCTGCCAGAGAGGGGAGGCTGCCTTTTGATCACTGGGGAATTGCTCTGCTGCCAGAGAGTGGAGGCTGCCTTTCGATCACTGGGGAATCGCTCTGCTGCCAGAGAGGGGAGGCTGCCTTTTGATCACTGATGGGATCGCTCTGCTGCCAGAGAGGGAAAGGCCTGCGTCTGTGCAAGAGAATGTTACCCAGGTTTTCTGCACTTTGGATATGGACTATACTATACTGTGCTTTTCACCTGATCTTTCTCGTTCTTTTGTGTGAGTGGGAGGAGGATTTGGGAGTCAATGTGCCTGTTCTATTTTTGTTCATTTTTTTGTGCGGGGAGGGGAGATTTGAGGGTTAATGATGGTGCTGCCGTTCTTTTCTTTCTTGGTTTCTTGGCTATCTGGAGAAGAATAATTTCAGAGTTCCATACTTTGATAATAAATGAACACTTGAACCTTTATTAATGAGGATAACTGGAAAAAACACAAATGAAGGAATGGAATAACCTGTTTAAGGCACGAGTTGTAGAGAATGCTAAGCACGTCAGGTCATGTCAATTGAGAAAAACAAACTGATCCAATGTTACAGATGGAAGATCTGCAACAGGAATATCCAGTTCTGATATAGATCGTAAAATCGTACAGCACAATAGGCCCTTTAGCCTATGTGTTGTGCCAAACTTATAACCTACTCTGAGATCAGCCTAACCCTTCCCTCCCACATAGACCCCAAATTTGCTTTCATGGATGTACCTGTCTAAGAGTCTCTTAAATGTCCCCAATCTATGTCTCTACCATCACCTCTGGTAGCACATTCCATGCACCTGCCTCTGCATAAAAAGCATACTGCTAACATCTATTTTTCTCCACCCACCTTAAAATTATGCCCCTTCCACTCTGGGGAAAATGGCAATGACTATCCGCACTATCAATGTCTCTTATTATCACTATCAAATTGCCTCATCCTACTTCATTTAAAAAAGAAAAGCTCTCGCTCACTTGGCCTTTCCTGATAAGACGTTCTCTAATGCAGGCAGCACCCTGGTAAATCTCCAGGCTTGGTATTTGGAAACACTCTCTCAGATTGCTCAGAACTTGAACGACATTTGATTGGGGACCTTCATCAAAAGTTGGTGGAAAATGTTAACTTGTTTTTCCTTGTTTCATATTCAGTTTGATGGTTGAGTTTTTCCAGTCTTCCAGCATTCAGTGTGACTTTTAACTTTCAAACAAGGTTATTATGTTTCCTTTTCTTCCGCATTGTAATGGTTTGTATTAAGGAAGTCCCATTGCAGTCTCAAACTGAAATATCAATCACCCCTTTGCCTCCGCAGATGCTACTTGATTCCCCCCCCCAACCTCCCCCCCAAGTTCCTCCAGCAGCTTTTTTCTTTACCCCATTTTCTCACATCGGCACCTCTTGTGTCTTCTACATGTAGAGACTTGCTATTTTGGTTGGGCAACATTGTCTGAATGCCACTTGCCACTGCTTTGTTTCTACTGTAGAAACTGTAATCCTTACCTCCCTGCAGCAGAGAGCACCAGCGATACAGGAATTAATGTGTGGCTGGAAGCAAGTGGTGAACTCCCACAAGTAAACTATAATCTGTTTCTGAGATGGAATTGTATCTGCCACCTTGCACATTTCAATCCACCAACCACAGTCTTTAAATTGATGGGGTAACATTGTGAAGGTATGAATTCCAATCACAGACTAACACCTAAAAAATGCTGGGGGAACTCAGCAGGTCAGGCAGCCCCAATGGAGGGAAGTGAACAGTCAACATTTCAGGCCAAGACCCTTCATCAGGTTAACACCTGCTGGCTCTGTGGAGCTAATGGGTATTGGCCAAATGGACTATCTACTACTAAGTCAGTAAGTAAGAGGTCAGAGCCACAGATTCCCAGTAGTAAATGGAGATACTGACATTTCCTCAAGAAGGATATGAGGACATCCTTGAATTTTTTTTCCTGTCTGCTTGGTAATCTCCCTTTACAGAGCTCAGAATAGAGTCACAACTCAGGGATCTGTAAATTCCCTCATGGAATCATAGAATGCTACAGCACAGAAACAGGCCATTAGGCCCATCTAGTCCATGACAACCTGATCTTCTACCTAGACCGATCTACCTGACCTGGACCATATCTCTGCAAATGCCTCTCATCCATGTACCTAACCAAACTTCTCAAATTTTGCAATTGAACTCTCATCGACCACTATCGCAGGCAGCTAATTCCACATTCGCACCATCGCACAGCGGCATTGAGATAATGATCAGATATTCGGTTTTGCAAGTGTTAACCAAGGATTAAATACTGGCCAGAGGTACCCCATTTACCTTCTTGGGATTGACATCAGGAAGTACCCAAAGGGAAGACTGTATTCCTGAGTGCAAGGGCAACAGTTTTCATTAATATATCACCTCTAGCATGGTAAAATGTCCCAAGATGTTTTCTGGGCAGCTTGATAGAAAGCCACATAAACAGCCAATTATCGCATAGCATTTTCTTGTAAAAATTCTGTGTAATTTATGTTCTTGTGAATGCTGTGTATCTGTGATGCTGCTGTAGGTATGGTTCTTATTGAGTCTGAGCAGACATGTACCTGGCCATATGGCAATAACCTTTGTCTTATGGAAGTAGGAGAGAGGACTAGATATTTGATGCAAGAAGTGTGTTTCAAGCCCTGTCAAAAAGGAAGATAAAAGTGGGATTTCCAGGGCTTGTCAGCTGAAGCAGATGCTGTCAGATGGCAACCCTGACAGAGTCAAGTAGAAAATATCAAATTGTTCCCTGAATGAGACTTGACACATGCAAGGGAAAGAAGAACTGGTGGATAATTAAATGCTGATGGTGAATTATCCTCAATTACTTCTCAACATTGTTTTAAATAATGTAAATCATTAAAATATCTTTGAGAGAGAGAGATATATAAGGTAACTATCTTAATGAGTGTTTAATAAGATTGTTTACATCTATAAAAACATCCTGGTCAGAAAGCACAATGAATGAAATAAAGGTAGTCCCAAGTTACAAGAATTTTATTTTTAATTTTAAAGGCACACAACTTTAGCTAAGCAACTTACATAAATGTTACAGTATTATAAAATATACACATATATAACTATTCTAAAATGTGGTATGATAATTATCTACATCATAAAATATTGAGTATATGAAATAGTGATCACAATAATGGACACTTCAATTCAGTGTCACAGTCCCCATCAGTTCTCTAGGATTCCCTTGGAAGGTCTATTCTGTATATTAAAGAAGTATCATCTCTTAACAATTTAGTGACACTTCAAAATAGACATGAAATGAACCAAATTGTGAGGATGGGTCATTGTGCTGAAACCCTTGTCAGTCTTTATTAATATATAGTTTTTCATAAATGTGATATGTGACACTGTTATTTCCTTTGGGATCAATAAAGTATCTATCTATCTATCTATCTATCTATCTATCTATCTATCTATCGAAATTCTATTGTATTATTTATTTTCCTGTAAATAAATCTCAAGGTAGTATATGGTGACATACTGTACACATACTTTGATAATAAATTTACTTTGACTTTAAAAAGCCAAGCTTCAATACTGGGTGCGTTTATCATCTTGGCCACACTGCCCAGGAGAAGGAAGATCACAAGTTGTAGCTCAGATAATTTCATACTCGGAGAAAGACAGAATGAGCACCCTCGGATTTCTGAGGTAGTAATAAGAGCTGAAAGCAGAAAATGTTAGAAATAGTCAGCAGATCAGACAGCATCTTTGGAGAGAAAATCAGAGTTAATATTTCAAGTCAATCACCTTTTCCGGAGTTATTTGAGATTTATAGATTTGCATCTGCACTATTTTGATAATAATAGGAGATGAACAGATGGTTGCATGATGGAGGGAAGGGTAGAGGTGTTGGGAAAAAAGTTTCATTTTCCATTCACATAAGAGGGTCAAAACCGGATACATGAGATTGAGTTCTTGGTTCAGCTGGTCCTGTTACAGATTATTTATCTATTTGTACTGTTTGCCTTCTTCTGCACATTGGTTGATTGTCCATCTTTGTGTGTAGTTCTTCATTGATACTATGGTATTTCTTTGTTGAACCCTGAATGAATCTCAGGGTTGTATATGGTGACATATACGTACTTTGATAATAAACTTCCTTTGAATTTTGAGATTTTCCAGTTGAACTGTGCTTAACACTGAAATTAATGATGGTCTTTAGAAAGCTACAGGCAGGCTGATGTACCGAGCTTTATAGATAACAAGTTAAATCTATTTTCATTCCACATGCTAGTCTTTTCCAGTCTTATAGTTTTCTTTAGATGACAAAGATAACATTCTTCCCAGCATTGCAAAATGCTCTCCCCCCCCCCCAAGAACAGGAACAAATAGCCTATTCCCTCACTCCCTCTGTAAGACAAACGGACTCTGATCAGAACGTTGAACTAAAGCAACATTTTTAAAAATCCAAGTTGAACCTATGGACTCACTTTCAAGAACTCTACAACTCATGTTCCCAGTATTACTTATTTCCTAACACAAGAGATTCTTCAGATACTGGAGGAACTCAGCAGGTCAGACAGCATCTATGGAAATGGCAACTGTTTTCATTTCTATAGATGTTTGACCTGCTGAGTTATTACTTAATTAATTAACTGCAGCAGCAATAGGTGAAGGAACATAGTTGATCAAAATGCCTGGAAATCTTTAACATTCAAGCACACCTTTTCTCAAAGGTACCTTCCAGCAATGAAGGTCTCTGTCTAACTTTTGATCTCAGTTAAGTGTGGACTTCTTGATCTTCTAATGCTAAAACAAGGAATGAGTTTAAACCTAGGCAATTGGTTAAATATTAAGTACTGCATTTCAGGACTGGATACAAACAAACATTTAGTTCCTGAAATAAAGGAAATCCTTCCTAGTGGTACAGCTTTACCAAATTCTCACGGGATAAGCCAGATGCATTCACAACTGAGTGAATCACTTTTCTCTGGGATCGAAGTGTCATTGGCAAGGCCGGCATTTATTGCCTATCCCTGAGGTGGTGAACAGCTTTCCCATAGTCCTTCTGATGAAGAAGTTTTCACAGAGCTGATAGGTAAGAAGCAATGCTATACACTCAGAGGCCACTTTATTAGGTACACCTGCTTGTTAATACACACATCTAATCAGTGGCAGTAAGTCAATGCATAAAAGCATGTAGACATGGTCAAGAGGTTCTGTTATTGTTCAGACCAAACATCAGAATGGGGAAGAAATGTGATCCAAATGACTTTGACCGTGGAATGATTATTGGTGCCAGATGGGGTGGTTTGAGTATCTCAGAAACTGCTGATCTCCTGGGATTTTCACCCATAACAGTCTCAAGCGTTTACAGAGAATGGTGTGAAAAACTAAAAAAAATTCCAGTGAATGGCAGTTCTGTGGGCAAAAATGCCTTGTTTTTGAGAGAGATTAGAGGAGAGTGGTCAGACTGCTTCAAACTGACAGGAAGGTGACAGTAATTCAAATAACCACTTGTTACAACAGTGGTGTGCAGAAGAGCATCTCTGAATGCAGAACATGTTGGATTTTGAAGTGAGTGGTCTACAGTAGCAGAAATCCACAAACATACACTTTATTAGATGCAGGAGATATCAGCTCAGAAAGGTGAATGACTTGAAGAATAAACCACAGATGGTGTTGTCATGATGGTAAGGGTCACACAGTTAGGGGGGTGCTCTATGATTAGCCAATGAACCACCCCTTATTCCTTTTCTCTGATTTCTGCTCAACAATTGCTCTAAAGCATAGGCAAGCTTAAAAAAAACACATCAGGAGGGAAATTTGTATGCGTGGCCCCTGATGTCATGATATATCATGACTTGGTATTCAAAACTGCTGTACCACCACACAAGTTTACAAACCTAATGTAATCAAAGAGCGCAAATTCAAAAGCACCGTGAATAGGGATAAGAAAATCCATAGCAAATACTGTCGTAGTTCTTAACACTAATGTTATCCTATTATAGTACAAAGTTGGTACCAGCCAATCCTACATATATATATATATATATAAAATATTGCCACTTATTGTCTTGGTTTCTAAAGTAACGATCACCTTTAATTGTTTCAGGAGACTACGTAGCCGAGAGGTACCGTCACCCAGTATCCAATGACTGTCCAGCAGCTAGCAGCAGATTGTCATTAAAGGTTGAGTCAGTAGTAAAGAAGACAAATGTAATGTGAGCATTTGTTTCGAGAGGACTAGAATATAAAAGCAAGTATGTAATGCTAAGGCTTTCAAAGGCACTGGTCAGACCACACTTGGAGTTTTGTGAGTTATCTAGGAAAAGATGTGTTGGCATTGGAGAGGGTCCAGAGGTTGTTCACAAGAATGATACTGGGAACGAAAGGATTAATGTATGAGGAATGTTTGATGGCTCTGGGCCTAGATAGAATGGGCGTGGAGAGGGCATTTCCAATTGTGGGAGAGTCAAGGACCAAAGGGCACAGGCTCATATAATATATAATATAATATATAAGGACATCCCTTTTAGGGCAGAGATGGGGAGGAATTTCTTTAGCCAGAGGGTGGTGAATCTGTGGAATTCTTTGCCACAGGCAGCTCATTGGGAATAATCACATTGAAGATTGATAGGTTCTTGATTAGTCAGGGCATCAAACGTTACAAGGAGAAGGTAAGAGAATGGGATTGAGAAGGATAATAAGTCAGCCATGATGGAATAGTGAAGCAGGCATGATGGGTCAAGTGGCCTAATTCTGCTCTTATGTCTTTTGGTCTTCTGGTTACGTGCAGCCCTTTCCCTAGGCCGGGGGTCGGCAACCCGCGGCTCCGGAGCCACATGTGGCTCTTTTACGTCTGTGCTGCGGCTCCCTGTTGCTTTGGGAAATAATTGGTTGTGGCGACCCTTTTCCTGGCGCATCCGAACCGACTCACAATTAGATAGCCTACGGGGGTTTGCGAGCACAGAGCTTTGGAGCCTCTGCGCCATGGGGGGCAGGTTGAGGGAGGCTTAAAAGTGAGGCTGAAGATTTCGAATAAAGTTTTTTCCTTCGACTGCAGTTACCGACTCCGTGTCGTAATTTTAGCACTGCGTGTAGCACACCGCTACATGGTCAGTATTTAATTAAAATGTATTTTATGTTAGTTTGTTAGTTTTTGAAATGTAAATCTAAATTTGAAGATTATGGTGATCTTGTACAATCTAAATAAGACGTTGTGGCGACCCATTTCCTGACACATCCGAACCGGCTCACAATTAGCCAGCGTTCAGGCTAAGGGAGATTGCCTACGGGGGTTTGTGAGTACGTGTCTTTTGCAGCATCCGCGCCCATGGGGGGCGGGTTGAGGGAGGCTTAAAAGCAAGGCTGTTTAGTTCGAATAAAGCTATCTTTGACTGCAGTTTACTGACTGCGTGTAGCACACCGCTACAACGTGTTTTTATCGCTGGCTGTCCAGAGGGGAGGTGCTGAAATGCTTTGTCGCGTGTCTGGAAGAAGTGAAAACTTTCCTGGGCAGCAAAGGGCTCACCTTTCCTGAGCTGGAACAGCCAGAGTGGCTAGAAAAGCTACACTTCATGGTAGACATTACAGCGCACCTGAACACGCTGAACACAGCTCTTCAGGGGTAAGGACATACAGCCCTGCACATGTTGGAGGATGTTTTGGCATTCGAGCGCAAGTTGACGTTGCTTGCCAGAGATTTACAGAAAGGCACAATGTCTCACTTCCCCAATTTGAGAGAGTTCAAACAAGGTCACGACATGATAAATTCGGAGTATTTACATTCTGCAATCATCGCAATGCAAACATCGTTTGGGAAATGCTTCTGTGAGTTCAGAGAGGAAAAAAACACATTATCCTTCCCGGTCACTCCCCTAAGCATCGATCCATCCCTACTGAATACGACTGCATTGTCAGGTGTGAGTCAACCTGAACAAGTATGATAAATATTTTAATTGCCTATTATTTTACGTATATTCATATGTTTTCATTGTTCAGTGAAATAGTCCTTTTATTTTTCAGGTTGACAGCTGGCTGACGTTATTTTTGGTTTGCTGCTGGCGGCAAATTTAAGTTTGGCGTTTTTCATAAATACAAGAAGGACTCAAATAGACGTTGAGTATTTTACTTAAAAGTAACCTTCAACCCACCGTCTTTTTTTCGGAGTTCAAAATGTTTTTGTTGCATGCAGAAATGTAATTTCGTTTTCTCTGCAGGAGTTCATCAATTTCATAAATGCAACACATTATAGTTTGTTTATACATAGCATAAAGGCAAAACAAAACGTTGTATGCAGTGTTATTTCATTTTAAATGTCAAACGGGTTTTGCGGCTCCCAGTGTTTTCTTTTCTGTGGGAAACGGGTCCAAGTGGCTCTTTCAGTGGTAAAGGTTGCTGACCCCTGCCCTAGGCTGACGTCCTTCAAATCACCTCAGGACAAAAAGCCTTTGAATAAAGGGCAGCAGAAAGTTATACAGCTCCTCCACCCTGCCCTGCCATTTATCAAGAGTGTGACTAGTATGATTTTCCATCTTACTGTACCTTACAGATAGTCAAAGACTCTGCTTCCACTCACTTTGAGGAAACATGCAAACTCCACACAGACAGTACTGCACCAACAGGTGAGTTTCTAAATGCTTTACCACACTTAGCATGTGTTATTTTTGAACATTATAGAAGTCAAGGCACCACTGTTAATAATGAACAGGTATTACAAGTTCTCAGCAATCTCTATTGCCTGGCAACAGCCAATCAAATATACAATATCCATGAAAGCAGAACTGGATAAATGATAATTGAATCAGCTTTACACTCAATATTCATAGAGTTAGCTGGTTGCACCTTTGAATTTGGAATCACCCTGTCGTCGTTATACCACAGTTGCCCGATTTATTTCTTAGATATTGAGGGAAGGTTTCTTTGCACTTGACTGCGAAGATCTTCCACTGTTGCTGCTGCCCAGTGACTTGTTCTTGTGAGTAGAGTCTACGTCAGAATGATTGGAGCCGAGGTTCACCATAACCATCTTGTCCAATAGCTGAACTGATTCGATGTTCTTATCCTTTGCGCAGTTTCTAGTCGACTGGTTCTGCTGCTCCAAGTCTTTTAGTTGCTGTCGGCTGAACATCTTTTTAACTATGTGTGCCAGCTCAACAAGGCTGATAATCGCAGAGAGGATGCTAACTACAAAATAAAACACTAAAAACACAGTCTTCTCCATTGGGCGAGACACAAAACAATCCACAATGTGTGGGCAGGGAAAACCAGTGCACAGAAACTGGGGTTCAATGGTGAAGCCAAATAGGAAGTACTGAAAGACAACCAGGGCCACTTCAGCCATCAGTCGTAGTATGACATGGATGATGTAGCATTTCTTTATTCTTGGCACCGGTTTTACAACTGTTTCTCGCCTTTGGATGAGGCCTACTCGCTCTTGCTTCTCTTCGTCCTTTGAGGACTGGTGGACGGCGTAAACCACAAACAACAAGGATGGCACAGACAGAAACACAATGTGGAAGACCCAAAACCTGAACGGTGAGATGGGGAACGCCTTGTTGTAGCAGACTTGCTTGCAACCGGGTTGTAGTGTGTTGCAGGCAAACTCTTCTTGCTCGTCCTCAAAGATGTCACTTCCTACCGTGGCCAGGACGAGGACGCGGAAGATCATCATAAGCAGGAGCCAGACACGACCCAGCATGGGTGCGTGGCTTTTGATCGAGTCCAGCCAGTCGCTCAGAAAGCTCCATTCTCCCATTGTAGCTTAGCCTTTGTTCTTAATTGGGTGATGCTACTTCTTCACACTCTGCAGAAAAATATATTTAAAAAATTTGAAACAAAAATGAGGAAATTCTGTACACGTTCAAGCACCAACTAGAAAGAGAAACAGAGTTGATATTTCAGGTCAAAGATCCTTTGTCAGAATACTGAATCACTTGCTATAAATCTGAACAATTTACCTTACAGTTCCATTATTTTAATTGCTGACTATCACAGATGCTCTCTTTTAACACTACTTATTTACTTTTTATATTTCTTAGGTTAACTGATTTTTTTATTGCACTGTACTGCTACCACAAAGCACCAAATTTCTTGCCATATATCAGTGATGATTAACATGATTCTAAGAACAGGGGATAACAGAGGGCCAGATCATTGAAAATCAAAAATTGCAGATGCTAGAAATCTGAAATTGAAGCAGAAAATGCTGGAAATACTCTGTGGGTCAGGCATCATCTGTGGAAGGGGAAAGAATGAAAGTTTCTGGTTGAGAGCCCTCAATCAGATTTGGAAAAAAGAGAAAGCAAGTTAGTGAATAATCGAGCTGGAGGCATGAGTTCAGGTCGCACCGTGGGTCATCACAGACTTTCCATGTTGTTTTAAAAGCCTCCAGGGAAGGGAATCTATTATCCTTAAGCTCCAATTCTACACCCACAAACCTGGTTTATTAACCACCCTCTGAAAAAGTAATTAGGGCAACAAATGGTATTCTTTCCAGCAATGCTTACATCCTGTGAACAGAAAAAAAGGGTTTGAAATTAAGTCACTAAAAACATCCGCTGGAAAAAGAAACAAAATTGTGGTTTCAGATGAAGGATTTAAGCCCCAAACCCAGTTATTAAAGGCTTTCTCTGCCCCGTATATTGGTCCTTTATGCAAGAGCTATAGCGGGATCCCACTTCAAAATTACCGGTCAGTGGAAGTTCTCCATCTTGGCAACTCACACTGGATTCAGAGTGACACCAGTGAAATCGACTGCCTGGGTCACACCTTCACTTTGAACAAAGTGTCCTATGGTGCTGGTGGCTCCTGTGAGGAAAAATGTTGCTAGGACACTTTTGTTAACATTCTACCAATGAAGTGGTTGAAATTGGGAGACACAATGTTTAGTTTTATAAATCTTTCAATGTGCTTCTGAAATGTTGCTAAGGAGTGCTGATGGCAATTCTAGCAAACAAACAATCTCTATTACGGAAGTTTCTCAAGGAGTTAAGCCTGTCATTGGAGAAACTATGGTTATAGGTATGTGTAAAATGCCTATAAGATAGCAGCGAACAGGAATGCAGCTTAACTCTTTATCACTATCATTAATAGTCTTGATGAATGACTGTTGAATGTGCCTTGTCAGCAAAGTACTACTTGCTTTATGTAATAGACACGCCCCCACCCACACCCAGGATGCTAACTCATGTAGTCCTGAGCATTCAAAGCTCTAGTGATATCCGACACTGTCTGTGTGGAATTCGACCATTTTCCTCGCAATTGGGTGGGTCTCCACAGGGTCAGTTTCTTCCACATCCCAAAGATGTTCTCGTTTGGGGGGGGGGGGAGAGGGTGTGACTACTGCAAATTGCCCCCCCCCCCAGGCGGGAAGGAGAATTAGGTGGTAGAGGGTGAGTGGGGAAATGATGGGCATGTAAGAGAGAGAAGGTTACAGAAAAATGAGTAGGAATTAAAGGGGTTACTCTTTGAGCCAGCATAGATTTAATGAGCTGAGTGGCCTTCTCAATCCTCCAGTGGTTGACTGCTCTTCATTCAACCCCAGAATTGGGGAAAATCTGTGGTGTTCCTTCTCCTAAATCCCACCTGACAAAAGGTGTTTCATAGAACTGGATGTAGAGATAGATGCTTCCCAAGTTTGATTCTTCCTTCCAACACAAATATTTATCCACAAAGATTTAGAAGGCCAGTTGTTCAGAAAGCTGAGCCCCAAAACACACCATTGTTCATAACAAAGCTGATTAATACTTTTCCTCCTCTTGCACAAGGTGCTGGTCAACTATAAATTCAGCTGCCTTGTTTGGGATCAGGAAATCCAGCACAAGCCAAGGGGGTGAGGCAGGAACACCAGTTCTTACTGGCTGTGGCAAGAACCGAATTCCATTGTTTGTAAAATGAATCCCTTCTTAACAAAGAAAGACCACCACGGTAGCATAATAGTTAGCGCAACAGTATTACAGCTTGGGGTGTTGCAGGGTTCAGAGTTCAATTCCAGTGCCATCTGCAAGGAGCTTGACATTCTCCCCGTCAACTGCGTGGATTTTCTCCAAGTGCTCCAGATCCTCCCACAGTCCAAAGACGTACCAGTTGGTAGGTTAATTGGTCATTGTAAATTTTCCTGTATTTATGTTAGTGTTAACTAGATGGGTTGCAGGGCAAC
This sequence comes from Hypanus sabinus, assembly GCF_030144855.1. Classification (NCBI taxonomy): domain Eukaryota; kingdom Metazoa; phylum Chordata; class Chondrichthyes; order Myliobatiformes; family Dasyatidae; genus Hypanus; species Hypanus sabinus. The sequence continues at coordinate 38,769,257 of NC_082738.1, read as the reverse complement.
ACGACTCATTAGACCAGAAAGGCCTGTTCTGTGCTGCACCTCTAAATAAAGAAATAAACGAACAAACAAATCCCACTGCCGTCTGCAAGCAGTTTGAGCATTCTCCCCGTGACTGCGATGTTTTTATATCTGGGTACTCTGGTTTCCTCCTGCATTCCAAAGGTGTACGGATTATGGTTATTAAGTTGTGGGCATGCTATGTTAGCACTGGAGGGTTGCAGGCTGCAGGACTACACTTGCAGGCTGCCCCCAGCAACTATTCGCACTGCGTTGGTCATTGACACAAATGGCACATTTCACTAGTCAAATGCATCAAATAATGTTAGTGTGACAAATAAAGTTAATTTGTCACCAAATAATAAAGCTAATGTGATAAATAAAGCTAATCTTTATCAACACTGATCTCTATCTCTATAACTATGAAGAATCGTCAGCAACCGCTAGTTCAATCCGTGGATCAAAATGACTTGCCACGATCAGATGAAGAGAAAGCATTCCATGTATAAAAGTTTCTTGTATCCCTAGTTTACGGAAAGCTCAATGTCCATTTGCAATATGTCCTTTATACCAGCCTGCTACTTCTGTGCTAAGAACTGACCCAACAGTCCTCACAAGGTAAGGTGAATGAGAGTGGAGTGGGGTTGTGTCAGACTCAAGGGGACCTTTGGACAAGATTCAGATGAAAGTGCCCAGTGAAATCATGAAGGCTTGAGAAAGAGATTTTAGTGAGGGGGCAAAATGTCTGGCAGTTTCAATACTAACAGGATCCTTTTGGAAAAACCAAGTGAAGAAACACATTCACATCACAGTACAGATGAGCTTATGATTTAAGCTATAGAATTCAGAACAGGGGGAGAACATATCCATTACAATTCCATTTACTTTGCACTGTTTAAATGTGCTTTTCAATCTGATTTGTTAAAAATTTGCAAATAATTCCGCTGTCAGTGTAAAATTCTTCCGCTAAAGATGGTAGAATTTTCATTGTTGATGTTAACACCATCAGATTTTGACTTTAATCTTCCAATCTTCAACATATTACAATTATAAACATATAATCATAATGGCACAACAGGAGACCATTTGCCCACAACCAGCCCACACCAGCTCCCCAGTACATCAACTTCTTCAGTCCTGAGCCTCTGGGCTTGTAAATTATTTCCCTCAAGTGTGTATACTGTACAAATCCCTTTAGAAAGGCCTGATTGACACTCTAGCACAATGACCATCATTACATTCTGCATTTAAGAAACATGTTCCATCCGTCCTGCATCTTTTGCCCTTCAGGTGAGATCTGAGGCCCCTGGTCCTTGAGGCCATCTGCTAATGGCAACAGTGCTGCTCTATCTACCCTCTCCAAACTAGTTAAGGTTCTATAAGGATATCAGTTTTTTTTTCTATTTAATTCTCTCCCACCCAGACCACCTCTACCCAATAATATTTAATTCCCCTCGCCACTAAACCTGACATACAATTGAATCTGAACACTGAATCTGAAACTACAGTACATGGTTCCTACTCACCATATCTCACACATTTTGAAAACACCTTTTCTTTAAACCAACCTTTTGGTCTCTCCTTGAACTGCAATAGTTCCTGTTTACCCTTCCTGCCCAAATGCTGAAGCTCCCAAAAAAAAGGAAATGAACAGAATAGAATTCTGATGCCAGGAGTCAAAGGCATCATCGGCCCCCGTCCCTCCCACCCTCTGGATTAAGTTTCCACTGTTGTCAGGCTCACTTTCCATTTATAAAAGCTAATGGTTCTATACAAATGCAGATTATCAAAACCTGTCAATGCCGTAACTAGCTGAAAATCTGTGGGGTGATGTGAGTGGGGGAGAATTCTAATAATCTCAATTTTGTGCCCTCCAACCTCACCTCCCTCGGATGTAATGCGTCTCTCCATCAGTGCGTCTTCCCATTTTGCAAGCTATTTACTGCTGACAAGTTAGAGTCAGGTGTTTAAATCTTAAAATGAACTTCTAGCTCTAGTATTTTTACTTTTCACTCAATCTAACGGTTGACACTGTAGCCTTAATTAAACTCTTCTTAAGGGCCCCAGGAGGTAGAGGAAAGGGGCAAAGGAGTAAGGGAGGAATGTGTGTTGATTTCCACTCAGTTGTGATATTCAATCACAAGTACAAGTGTAGCTGGAGACACACCCTAGGCTCTGATTTTAGCATGAGCCCCTTAAAGCAGCTGATGAATGGATTAAACACTGTGGCATACCAGTTAATTTGGCAACAGCAGCTGCTTTACCGCAACTGGAGAAATGGAGGAGGAACCGTGGAGCCAACAGAATTCCTGTAGTACAAGCTGTAAATTTTGGAAAATAAATTGCTTGTGTACGCAAGGCACATTAACAGATCAGTTTCTTAATTAACGTAAATCACATGGGGCTATAAAAGATTTGCTACCTCTTACTGAAGTTCTCTAAATACCTATCAAAACACGTATAAAGATTAAAGAAATTTATTAGCAAAATAAATATACATTACCTTCAATTCATTTTCTCACAGGCATTTATAGGGAAAAAGAAATACAATAGAATTTTATTAAAAACTACATATAAACAAAGACTGACAAACAACCAAGGTGCTAAAGAAGACAAACTGTGCAAATAAAAGTTATACTGAGAACGAGTTGTAAAGAGTCATTGAAAATGAGTCTGTAGGTTAGAGAATCAGTTCAGAGTTGTGGTGAGTGAAGTTATCGACACCAGTTTAGGAGCCTGATAGCTGTGGGGCAATAATTGTTCCTGAACCTGGTGGTGTGGGGCCTAATGTTTCTCTACCTCCTGCCCAATGGACACTGCTTCCCGGTGGCATGTAAATGTACTCACTGGTGGGGAGGGCTTTGCCTCTGATGATCCACCACTTTGTGAAGTCTTTCCTGTTCCTGGTGTTTCCATACCAGGCTATGATGCAACCAGTTAGGATACCCTCCACTGTGCTTTATAGAAGTTTGGCGAGGCATTTGGCGACATGCTGAATCTGCGCAAACATTTAAGGATGTAGAAGCACTGTTGTGCCTTCTTTGTAATGACATATACCTGCTGGGCTGGGCTGGGACACTTGTCTTCTAAAGCAGTGTGTTGGAAGGAGGGAAATTAAAATAAAAGCACTCTGGATTTTCACTCCATACTCAAACTGAATGACCACTGGTCTGCAATTTTGATTATTCCTGACCACCCTTTGTTGATTTTCAATATTTCAAAGTACATTTATTATCAAAGGATGTATAAATTATACAATCTTGAGATTTGTTTGCTTACAGGCAACCACAAAGCACGAAACCGGAAAGAACCCAAAGTAAAAAAATTAAAGACCAACGCCTGATGCGCAGAGAAAGGGGGAAGAAAACCACAACTCATGCAAACAATAGAAGCGAGCAACAACATTCTGAACCAAAATGAGTCCTCAGGTCCAAATCCCGGGGTAGGCCCAAAGTCTCGGTATCAGTCCATAAGATCATAAGATATAGGAGCAGAATTAGGTCATTCAGCCCATCGAGTCTGCTCCGCCATTCTATCGTGGCTGATCCCGGATCTCACTCAACCCCGTACATCTGCCTTCTTGCGATATCCTTTGATGTCCTGACCGATCAGGAAACTATCAACTTCCACCTTAAATATACCCACAGACTTGGCCTCCACCGCAGTCTGTGGCAGAGCATTCCACAGATTCACTACTCTCTGACTCAAAAAAAAATCCACCTTCCTTCTGTTCTGAAAGGTCACCTCTGAATTTTGAGGCTGTGCCCTCTAGTTCTGGATGCCCCCACCACAGGAAACATCCTCTCCACATCCACCCTATCTCATCCTTTCAACATTCAGTAGGTTTCAATGAGATCCCCATGCAGTCTTCTAAGTCCCAGTGAGTACAGGCCCAAAGCTGCCAAACACTTTGCATATGTTGACCCCTTCATTCCCGGAATCATCCTCGTGAACCTCCTCTGGACTCTCTCCAAAGATAACATCCTTTCTGAGACATGGGGCCCAAAACTGTTGACAATACTCCAAGTGTGGCCTGACTAGTGTCTTATAAAGGCTCAGCATTATCTCCTTGCTTTTATATTCTATTCCCCTTGAAATAAATGCCAACATTGCATTTGCCTTCTTTACTACAAACTCAACCTTCTGGGAGTCTTGCATGAGGACTCCTAAGTCCCTCTGCACCTCTAATGTTTGAACCTTCTCCCCATTCAGATAACAGTCTGCACTATTGTTCCTTTTACCAAATTGTATTATCAAACATTTCCCAGCCACTTTTTTGCTTATTCTTCCAATTTGTCTAGGTCCTGCTGCAATCACATTGCTTCCTCAGCACTACCTACCCCTCCACCTATCTTCATATCATCCGCAAATGTTTCCACAAAGCCATTAATTTCATTATCTAAATCATTGACAAGCAGCATTATGTGATGAGCAGTGGTCCCAATATTGACTCCTGAGGAACATCACTAGTCACCAGCAGTCAACCAGAAAAGGCCCCTTTTATTGTCCCACTCGCTGCCTCCTGCCTGTCAGCCATCCCGCTATCCAGGACAGCATTTTTCCTGCAATGCCATAGGATTTTATCTTGTTAAGCAGCCTCATGTGTGGAACCTTATCAAACGCCTTCTGAAAATTTAAGTAAATGACTTCCACTGCCTCTCCTTTGTCCATCCTGCTTGTTACTTCCTTGAAGAACTCTAACAGATTTGTCAGAGAAACCATGCTGACTTTGACTTAATTTATCATTAGTTCTCCAAGTACCTCGAAACCTCATCCATAACAATGGACTCCAACACTTTCCCAACCACTGAGGTTAGGCTAACTGGCCTATAGTTTCCTTTCTTTTGCCTTCCTCCCTTCTTAAAGGCCGGAGTGACATTTGCAATCTACCAGTCCTCCAGGACCATGCCAGAATCAAATGATTCTTGAAATATCATGCCCAATTCATCTGTTATCTCTTCAGCAACCTCTCTCAGGACTCTGGAATGTAGTCCACCTGGCCCAGGTGACTTATCCACCTTAAGATCTTTGAGTTTGCCTGGCACTCTTTCCTTTGTAATAGCAACGGCACTCACTCCTGCTCCCTGACACTCACGGACCTCTGGCACACTGCTAGTGTCTCCACAGTGAAGACTGATGCAAAGTACCCATTAAGTTCATCCGCCATTTCTTTGTCCTCCCATTACTATCTCACCAGCATAATTTTCCAATGGTCCAGTATCAACTCCCTTTTACTCTTTATGTAACTGAGCAAACTTTATTCTGCTTTTTCTGCTTTATATTATTGGCTAGTCTGCCCTCATATTTCATCTTTTCCCTTTTAGCTTTTCAGTTGCCTTTTGTTGGATTTTAAAAGCTTCCCAATCATCCAACTTCCCACTCACTTTTGCTACCTTATATGCCCTTTCTCTTGGCTTTTATGCAGTCCATAACTTCCATTGTCAGCCTAACTCTGCCATTGTAAATTCCATTGTCGTAACTTCCATTGTTGCCTAACTCTGCCATTTGAGAACTTCTCCCTCTGTGGGACAAATCTATTCTGTGCCCTGTGAACTATTCCCAGAAACTTCAGCCATCTGCTCTGTCGTCATCCCCGCCAGTATCTCCACCAGTCTACCTGGGCAAGCTCCTCTCTCTTGCCCCTGTAATTCCCTTTATTCCATTGTGAATTCATCATATTAGCACAGAGCACAGCAGCCAGGGCAGTCTTCATACCTCAGCCATTGCTGCTCAATTTCTCTCCTCAGTGTTTTCTGTTTCTTCTTATTTTAGTTACCTCACTGTAACATGGAACATGGAGAAATCATAGCAAACAGTTTTCATTGCCTGAATTAGGGAAATGCAGAGGGTTTAATTTTAAATGTATTAATGGGATTACGTAAACGAATATAAACACAGAGATTCTGGAGCTACTGGAAATGCAGAGCAACACACTCACAAAATGCTGGAGGAACTCAGCAGGTCAGGCAGCTTCTATGGAGGGGAATAAACAGTCGACATTTTGGGCCAAAACCCTTCATCAGGACTGGAAGGGTAGGGGAAAGAAGCCAGAATAAGAAGGTGGGGGAGGGGAACAATACAAGCTAGAAGGTGATAGGAGAGACCAGGTTGGGGGGGGGGGGGAGAAGGAAGGGGGATTTGAATTTATTTGTGTTGTATTTTAGAGAGGCACAATAAACAAACATCTTATACACAACCAAGTGTCTTCAATATGTTCAATGATTATTTTTTGGGGGAGGGGGTGTTGCTTAAGTTGTGGTTTTGGTGCGCCACTACTACAACTGTGAAATGGTCAGATAGTGGATATTGAGAGTTTTACTACACTTGCTTTGGCTATCTGCTTGAATACTGAGCTTATAAAGGTAAGGAATAGCTTTCTTTGTCATATTTACATCGTTATTTGCGTCAATGGCCAACATCGTCCGAGGACGCGCTGGGAGTAGCCCACAGGTGTCGTCACATTTCCAGCGCCAAAGTAGCATGCCCACAACTGATCAACCCTAACCTGTATGCCTTTGGAATGTGGGAAGGAAAGGAGCAGCTGGAGGAAACCCAAGTGGTATAGGGAGAACATACAAACTCCTTACAGCAGTGGGAATTAAACCCAATCAGTAATCACTAGATCATTGGTGCAATAAAACATTATGCTAACCACTATGCTCCCACACCACACTATTACTGTATTATTGATACTGAACACTTACTGTACAATTTCATTGGCTTTACCTCAGAGGATCAAGGTATTGCGGTCTCTCTTCCAATGTCTCCAGAGATTTGTCCCAAGCTCCCAAGTACCTTGGCTTTGATGAACATTCGATGAATGAGAATATTCCTGTTTTACATTTGTTGGTTTCTACTCTTTTGAGCAAGAGCAAAACTCAACATTACATTGGACTATTTTGAGTCACTGATCTGATTTACAACCTGCATTTCACTGGGGCTAACCCACACAGCTAGTTAACATCCTGCCATACTGCATGGTTCCCTTCCAGGTGACTATGTTGTTTCAGTGCCCATGTTCTTTCAAGATTTCGGTACTGGCTGCATGCCCATTTTTGGCTGCATAAATGCCCCATTCTCCATTAAGCATGTGAGTCATCTGTGTCTACAAAACGCCTGATTCTTTACCCATCGCTCCGAGATATGCAGTGGATATTTTCTCTAGCTGTTGTATAAGACAGCACATCTGGCAACATAATTCTGTGTCCTAAAGGCAAAAATGTACTCAACCTCATTCACTAGCACAATTTCCTTTTATTCTTATGACAGAATGGTATGACATAATAGTATGTTTAATACTAACTTACTCTTCTCCAAATGTGGACTTTGATGAGGTTCAGAAATAGTTATTACCCTTCAGCCATCACTGTCCTAAACCAGCATGGGTAACTTCACTCACTTCAACTCTGAATTGTTCCATAACTTATGGACTCACTTGCAAGGACTCTACAACTCACGTTCTCAGTATTATTTATTTGTTTAGTTACTTATTTAACTATTCATTTGTTTGCACAAGTTGTCTTCTTTTGTACACTGGTCATTTGTCAGTCTTTGTGTGTAGTTTTTCATTGGTTCTATTGTATTTCTTTCTATCTACTGTGAATACCTGCAAGAAAATGAATCTCAAGGTAGTAAATGGTGACATATACAAACTTTGATAATAAATTTACAGGTACTTTGAACTTTGATGTGTAATGCTGGTTCCATTGGGAGTAGCAACAGCCCGATGCTCCTTTTGAGTGCATAGCTAAGCAGACTTAGGCCTGGTCAGCACTTGGATGGGAGACTACTTGGGAATACCAGGTGCAGTAGGCTTGCAAACAAACCAGTCAGTGCAGCAGTTAAGAGTGGAAACATCAGAACCCTCCTCAAATAACTCATTTTTTAATAAGTGGATTGCAGGTAATACCATGTTTATCTCAACAACCTGTGAGTGTGTAACATGTGCAAACTTTGATCTGGTACCTTCCGCTCTCAAAGCTTGCAGACTTCCCTATTAGACTGGAATTTTTCTCCCACCTTTGTGATATTTTGTTTCCTTGTAGTGAGCTCCCTTTTACCAACACAGTCTGTTCTAGCATTTGGTTCTGATTGATCTTTCTTTAATAAGCCTCTTCATCTAAAAACAATTCACATTTCCTTAGTTTTGCCAAAGGCTCTTTTTCACTTCTGCTTGACTGACTTCCAGTTGATTCGATTGTGTGATTATCATTACAGTAACTCGTTTTTCCAGCGAGTGATTAACACTACTACCTACAGCATTCCTGTAACAGTGGTGGCAAAAAAAATCTTCTGCCGTCTTGACCCGAGGCCAATGAAGAAAAAGAACTTGGATTTATGTAGTGACCTTTCCAGTCACACAGCTTAAAGCACTTTACAACTAATGAGGAGAAGTCACTGTTGTAGGAAACACAGTGGCCACAGCAAAGAGCTATGAAGTGAGTGAGCAAATTACTTGTTCTGTTGATAATGGAACAGTTAGTAGCCAAGACACAAGGAACAACTCATTGAAATAGTTCTTGGGAATATCTGCATCAGCCTGAGAGGGAAGGTGGGGTATTTGTTAAATAACTGATTTGAAAGACACCACTTCTGACAGTGTAGCACTCTTCCAGTACCATAATGTTTAGATAAAATTGTTTTCAAGTCTTCAAGGTGCAACTTGAACCTGCTATTTTTCCTCTCCAAGGCCAATATGCCGCCACTGAATTCTGGTTGGAACACTGTATGGTCTCACTCAGGATTGTAAAGGTGTGTGAACAACCTAAAATGCTATACAACAAATTAAGTGAATTTACATCAGAACGACTTCTTTTTGGCTGAATTTGGGAGGAGGACCTCGTCCATGCTCCCTGCCACCTAACTTCCTCGGCATTGCACATACACTTGGACTTACTTCTACTACTCTGATACGGATCTGTGTGATCTCTGTCTCAGAAGCCGACGTCAGAAGATCTTTCAAGAGGGTGTACCCTCGCAAGGTATCGGGCCCCGATGGTGTACGTGGTGGGGATCTGAAAACCTGTGCCAACCAACTGGTGAGAGTATTCAAGGACATCTTCAATCTCTCACTGCTGCAGTCGAAAGTTCCCACCTACTTCAAAAGGGCAACAATCAAACCAGTGTACGATTGTAACATCAGGCTGCTCTGCTGTTTATTGATTGCAGGTCAGGGTTCAACACAATCATACCCTCAGCTCCATTCCCCAGCATCAAGGACACCTTCAAAAGGCGATGCCTCAAAAAAGCAATATCCATCATTAAGGACTTCCATCACCCAGGACATGCCCTCTTCTCATTGCTACCATCAAGGAGGTGGTACAGGAGCTTAAAAGGCACACCCAACGATTCAGGAACAGCTTCTTCCCCTCTGCCATCAGATTCCTGAATGGACAATGAACCCATGAACACTACCTCAGTATTTTTTTCCTCTCTTTTTGCACTACTTGTTTAATTTATATATATATATATATATACACACACACAGTTCTTATCGTAATGTATAGATTTTATTACTTATTGAACTGTACTGCTGACAAAAAAACAACAAGTTTCATGACATCTGCCAGTGGTATTAAACCCAATTCTGATCTCACACAATCCTTGTGTTTATTCATGATTTTGCAGCCATAAGCTCTCTCCTCCACTTCGTTAACATCTCAGACAGGAATGTTGCATTTTGCCACCTACTATTAGGTTCAGATCAGATTTATTTATTTATCACATGTACATGGAAACATACAGTGAAATGTGTCATTTGCGTTAACAACCAACACAACCTAATGATGTGCTGGGACAGCCTGCAAGTTTTGCCACATATTCCTGTGCCCACAATGTTGAGCAGAACACCACAAGCAACAACTACAACAACACAAACCCCCTTCCCACCCACCTCCTCATACACACAAAAGCAGGCCTCCAACCCCAGGACTGGCCACCTTCGGACCTCCGACTTGGCCCTGCACCCTCAGACACCAGGCCTCCAGCTTCCAGTCCCTGGTCCAGATTCACAGACATCGGTCCTCGGACACGCTGACCCAGCGGCTTTGACCTTGGGTCCCTACCTCCGGACTCGCCAACTTTGGTCTTTGACCTTCAACCTCCCGATTTGCAGATCCCTAGACTTCGCCAGTTATATTGAAGCCAAATCCTCTATTGATATCCCACCCTCCCAAAAACAATTCAAAACACAATCTCTTGTTAATTGATGAGAATTCTCAATCACTGCCATCAAAATCTGTTTTCATCTTACATTTTTTTTCCCCTCACGTTGGGGCACAGTTTCAGGGATGCTTGTATCTCACCCCACCAACGCCAGACATAGGTTGAAGGGCACCTGAGCGTGACGAGGATTACGGGTTAGCTGTCTTTAATTGTATTATCATCGTTACTCTGATGCTATCAAAAGGAGAATTTATTTGCCTGGCATGTTCCGTGCCTAAAGTGCACATTTGCAAGAGCATGGAATAGGCAGACAGCTGTGCACACCTGCACATGTTCTCTTGAGCATTGCTTGAGAAATTGACCTTTGGTGCTCTGAGGCGCATAATTAATTTGTCCTGCTTCCCAAGTTGGTCACAGGTCAGGGCTGGGAACATCACTCAGCCTGGTTCCCTTCTTCACCTTCTCACTTTGGAAACAACTATACCTCTCGCTGCTAAAATGCAGACATTCCCACATACAAATCATCTGAAAAACAGCACTCCTGTCATGGATCAGGTATCAAATCTGTAAGTGACCGTATACCAAGCCAGACTGGCGAGGAAATTAAACCATGTAACAGCTCCCGAAAGCAGAAGCAAGCAGCAGATGTTATAAATCCAAAATGGAAAATGCTCAAAATACTCGGCATGGAAAGAGAAACACATTAACATTTCAGTTGGAAAACCCTTTATCAGACTCATCTTTCAGCAGAGACTTTAACTCTGTTTCTCCTTCCTCAGACACTACCTGACCTGCTGAGCATCTGTTTTTATTTCTAGGTAAATGTTATGCTGAGACCTGATGAAGGGTCTCAGCTCAAAACGTTAACTGTTTACCCTTTTCCATAAACACTGCCTGGCCTGCTGAGTTCCTCTAGCATTTTGCATGTGTTGCTTGGAGTTCTGTAGATTTCCTTGTAAATGTTATGCTTTCTACTTTCCACCCACTTATCTAACTGGCCAGCTTTCCTCATAATGTTCACCTCAGAGATCTGCATTTGGTGGAAAGACTGGCATTTGCACTCAGAGACCACTTCATTGGGTACTTTGTATTTAATAAAGTGGACAGTAGTGTACGATCATAATCTTCTGCTGTTGTAGCCCATCCACTTCAAGGTTCAATATATTGTGTGTTCAAAGACACTCTCCTCCACACCACTGTCACAATGTGTGGTTATTTGAGTTACTGTCGCTGTCCTGTCATCTTGAACCATTCTCATTGAACCTTTTTCATTAACAAGGCGCTTTCATCCACAGAACTGCCACTCACTGGATACATTTTTGTTTTTCACACCATCCTCTATAAGCTCTAGACAGTGTTGTGTGTGAAAATCCCAGGAGATCTGCAGTTTCTGAGATACTCAAACCACCCTGTCTGGCACCAACAATTATTGCACGGTCAGAGTCACTTAGGTCACATTTCTTCCCCATTCTGATGTTAGTCTGAACATCAACTGAACCTCTTGACCATGTCTGCGTGCTTTTATGCATTGAGATGCTGCCACATAATATTTACATTAATGAGTGTAATGAGTACAGGTGTGCCTAATAAAGCGGCCACTGAGTGTATTCTAGTAGATGTGCAGGTGACGATACCTCTTCCTCCTATTGTAGCACAGGATTCCAACCAGCTATGTGATAGGCAACTTTCCAGTTGCAACAGAAAGGGACTATTTTATCATTAGCAATCATTTACTTAGAATTAAGTAAATGAACAGTGATATTGTCACAAATTCTAAAGAGTAGATTTGTTCCATTGCTTCCTTCCACTGAATTCTTTTCCTGCTCTAAGTGGATTGCTTTAATCTTTTAAACATTTACTTTCCACTAACGCAAGTGTCAGTTCATGTACAGATGATTGCTGACTCCTGGACTTTGAAAGCCGATATACTGTATATTTTTATCTGGAAACATTCAAAATAAATCAAGTCATTTTGAGAAGAGTGCAATAAAGCCACTGTTTATGTGCAATAAATCCCTAAGTCAGCCACAACCTGGAACTCAGAACATGGTGTGTCTGTGTCTGTGTACATATATATACACATACACATATACACGGTGCCTTTTCTCTTGGCTGATGTATGGCGTCCAGGCCTCGCTGGCGTAGAGGAGTGTACTGAACACACACACCTGATACACACACAACTCTGGTCTTCTGTCAGCTGTCTGTTTTTCCACACACTCTCTTCTTCAGTCTGACCATGGCAGCTGCAGTTTTGGCAGTTACAAAGAGATCTAAATTAATACAAATATAAAACATAAAATAATTGATTGCATAAGTATCCACCCCCTTTATTATGACACAGCAAGCCATCACTGGTGCAGCTAATTGGTCTTAGAAGCCACATGATTAGTTAAATGGAGATGTGTTTTTGGAGACCTGTGTGCAGTCGAGGTGTTTCAAATGATTGTAGTAAAAATACACCTGTATCTGGAAGGTCCAACTGCTGGTGAGTCAGTATCCTGGCAAAAACTACACCATGAAGACAGAAGAACACTCCAAGCAACTCCACGAAAAGATTATTGAAAAGTAAAAGTCCGGAGATGGATACAAGAGCATTTCCAAGTCACTGAATATCCCTTGGAGTACAGTTAACTTAATCATCAAGAAATGGAAAGAACATGGCACAGCTGTAAATCTGCCTTGAGCAAACTGTCCTCAGAAACTGAGTGACTGTGCAAGGGGACTAGTGAGGGAGGCCACCAAAGAGAACTATGACAACTCTGGAGGAGTTACAAGCTTCAGTGGCTGAGATGGGAGAAACTGCCCATACAACTGAATTGAATTGAATTGACTTTATTTCTTGCATCCTGCACATACACGAGGAGTAAAAATCTTTACGTTATGACAAGGCCAATCAATATAATATTGGCAGCAAATTTAATTAGCAGATTGAAGCAGATTGACACAGTTATGGGTATGCAGAGAATAAAAGAGGGGTCTTAGGACACATCCCTGAGGGGCTCCTGTGTTGAGGGTCAGAGGGGCAGAGGTGAGGGAGCCCACTCTTATCATCTGCTGGAGATCTGACAGGAAGTTCAGGATCCAGCTGCACAAGGCAGGGTGAAGGCCAAGGTCTCTGAGCTTCTTGTCGAGCCTGCAGGGAATTATGGCGTTGAATGCTAAACTGTAGAAAAAGAACAGCATTCTCACGTAAGCATCCCTCTTTTGCCCGGGTGTTTCACCAGTCACAGTTTTATGGGAGAGTGGCAAAGAGAAAGCCACTGTTGAAAAGAACTCAAATGAAATCTTGGCCAGAGTTTACCAGAAGACATGTGGGAGACTGAAGTCAGCTGGAAGAAGGTTCTATGGTCTGATGAAACCAAAATTGAACTTTTGGCCATCAGACTAAATGCTATGTTTGGCAAAAGCCAAACACCGCACATCATCAAAACACACCATCCCTACCGTGAAGCACGGTGGTGGCTGCATCATGCTGTGGGGATGCCTCACTGCACCAGGCCCTGGACGACTTGTGAAGGCGGAGGGTAAAACAAATGCAGCCAAATACAGTGAAGTCCTGGAGGAAAACCTGATGCAGTCTGCAAGAGAACTGTGATTTGGGAGAAGATTTATTTTCTAGCAAGACAATGACCCTAGCATAAAGCCAAAGCTACACAGGAATGGCCTAAAAATAACAAAGTTATTGGCCAAGTCAGAGACCAGACCTCAATCCAATTGAGAATTTATAGCTGGACTTGAAAAGGGCTGTTCACTCGTGATCCCCTTGCAATCTGACAGAGCTTGAGCAGTTTTGTAAAGAAGAATGGGGAAAAATTGCAGTGTCCAGAACTGTTAGAGACCTATCCACACAGACTCAAGGCTGTAATTGCTGCCAAAGGTGCCTCTACTAAATACTGACTTGAAGGGAGTGAATAATCATGAAATCAATAATTTTGAATTTAATATTTGTAATAAATTTAGACTAATTTGTAGAAGTTTGTTTTCACTTTGACATGAAAGAGCGTTTTCTGTTGATCAGTGTCAAAAAACCCAAATTAAATCCACTGTGATTCAATGTTGTAGAACAATAAAACATGAAAACTTCTAAGGAGGGTGAATACTTTTTACAGGCACTGCATATTTTGAGTGTATGTGTGTGGTGTGTGTTTTGTGTGCATGGCATGCATGGTTTGTTTGTGTGTTTATGCTTTTTCATTTATTCAGTGAAGAATGGTTGCTGCATCAATGATCTAATCTGCTAAATCTGATCATCAAAATTTAATTTAACTGGATCCAATTTCTTTTTACTTCCATAAACACAAGAGATTCTGCAGATACCAGAAATCCAGAGCAACACACATAAAATGCTGCAGGAGCTCAGCAGATTAGGCAGCATCTATTGAAATGAATAGTCGATATTTTGGGTGGGGACCCTTCTTCAGGACTGGAAAGGAAAGGGGAAGAAGCCAGAATAAGAAGGTGTGGGGTGGGAAGAAGTACAAGCTAGAAGGTGATAGGTGAGGCCAGGTGAGTGGGGGATGGGGGGTGAAGTAAGATGATAGGTGAAGGTGAAGTAAGGTGATAGGTGGAAAAAGTAGAAGGCTGGAGAAGAAGGAACCTGATAGGGGAGGAGTGTGGAAAATAGGAGAAAGGGAAGGAGGGGCATCAGGGGAAGGTGATAGGCGAGGAGAAAGAGGGAACGGGGTGCTAGAGTGGGAACAAGAGGGGAGGGGGAGGGGGAATTATCAGAAGTTGGAGAAATTGATGTTCATATCATGAGGTTGGAGGCTATCCAGATAAAATATGATGGTTTCACTCTTCCAACCTAGAGAGTGGCCATGGCTGCTGCTTGAAAGGTACTGTAGCATTCTATTAGGATGGGAAACAGCTTCTTTCTCCAGACTGTGAGACTACTGAACTCCCTGTCACCATCCAGGTCTCATCATGCATGAAGCACCAGTAGCACTGTACTGTTTACTTTGTAACTTGTGTTGTAAATACACCTTTTTATTTGTGGTAATATTACTTTGTGTGTTGTGTGAGTGATACGTACTGTGTTGCGCACCTTGGTCCACAGGAACATTGTTTTGTTTGGCAGTATACATGTGTATGGTTGAAAAGACAACTGAACTGGAACCAACTTTAAGCAAATGTAGTTTTTCTGCTAAATAACTTCGAGAGAGTTAGTTGGAAAATGGTTAATTTAAGACTGGAACTCAAGACCTGAGAGTATAAACAGAGGCAGGAATGATTAGTTGGAATACATTGTCCAATCTATCAGAGGCAGAGTTCTTAGCCTTGCATGCTTCCATGCCAAAAGAATGTGCCTGAGATGAAGCACAGGATAGGTGGACATGTGTATGTGTTACTTGCAAAAAATCAGCCTTGTCGTTTGGAGTTCTTGCTGTTTCCCTGAGGTGATCACTAGCCAGGACCAGGAACATCACTCAGACTGCCTTCTCAGTTTGGAACCAACTGTTTCTCCTCACCTCAATAGTACAGAGATTCCCAGGCACAGCTCTGGCCCAGCTTCCATGATCAACACCTCCCCTCCCCACTGATTCCAATATGGCCCCTAGAAACCCACCCAGTCCATGGCCCTGACCTCACTCTTCAACAACCCAGGCTCCAATCAGAATCAACAACACGATACAAAAAACTCCCGAAGGGCAGAGTGCTCCTTACATGATTCCGTCAGATTCCAGGCCATTAAAAAACTGCATTTACATAACATCTTTTGCATCCTTTTCAGGATATTCAATTGGACTTTAGAGCAGTAATAGTGTTATGATTCTGGTGTAATTTACCAGCTACAGCAGTCAATTCAATCAGAGCAAGATCTTACAAACAGCAATGGAATTATGATCAAATGATATTTCAGTCATAATAAAGGAGGATAAATATTAACCAAGATAACGTGTTTAATTCTCCTTCTCCTCTTCAAAAGATTGCATGGTAATTTTCTTATTGGGTCTGAATTTTAGAGGCAGTGTTGCAATTTAACTTCTTATCTGAGAAACAATACCCTTGACAGTGGAGTGCAAGTCTACATAATTTGCTCAGGCCTCTGGAAGAATGGCTTAAATATGAAGTAATACTAGACGATATTCATTTACTCTCCATTCCCCTCAACCACTTAAATCTTACTCATGTTTTCTCTTCCTTCCCTTCCTTCCGACAGTGAAAATTAACTTGCTCTTTATGCACGCTTGAAAAAATTCTTCATCTCTCCTCCCCAAGTTCCCCACAAGTTGTGAGATTATTCAAGCCAATCTTCTCTGCACGACCTCCACTGACCTTTTACAAGTTGTTTCACCGCTGATCTGTATAAGGTTAGCATAAAATTGTTTTGACTTCCAGTCAAATTCCCTTGAGATGGATCCCAGAATATGTCTGCGAGAGAACTCATGACATAACAGGAGGGGAGAAACCAGTTCATGAGAATCAGTTGCGAATGACTTTCAGAGATTTTTTTTCTCCCTTATTTAGCAAAAGTTATTTGCCTCCTTTGAAATGAAAACAAACGCATTCCACCCACATTAGAACAAGGTCCAGACAGCCAAACATTCTGTGAGGTACTTGTTCTAAATGCTTATCTCCACAAAATACAACATCTAGGAAGATTGGGGGATGGCATGTGGAAACAGGAGATGGCACGCCAGGGTGGGTAATTAAATAAAAGTGGGCCAGCAATGCACGAGGGTTTACAACAACAAACTCTGACAGAATGATTCCTGTATAACATTTGTGACATTATCGGAAGCTGCTGAGCAGAGTTTAGCAGGCTGTCAGTGAAAGCCCTCTAACTCACATACTTTAATGTGCCAGTTGTAAAGGGTGTTGACAGAGGTCGCAAACAGATCATCTGGCTGGTCAAACTAAGCTCAAACTAAAAGTTTGCTGAGACAGAAGAGATTCTGCAGATGCAGGAAATCTTGAGCAACAGGAACTCAGCAGGTCAGGCAGTACAAGTGTTTTTATATTCACATTTTGTTTATGGGCATAGCTGGCAAGGCCAACGTCCTCAAACTTGAATGCAGAATACAGTTCTTAACAGTGTTGAGGAACAGAGGGGCCTTGGAGTTCGCATCCATTGATCATTCAAAGTCGCAGCACAAGCTGATAGGGTGGTTAAGAAGGTGTGTGGTGTGTAGGCCTTCATTAATCGGGGAATTGAGTACAAGAGTTGCTAAGTAATGTTGCAGCTCTATAAAACCCTGGTTAGGCCACACTTGGAGTATTGTGCCTATGTCTGGTCGCCTCATTGTAGAAAGGATTTACCAGGATGCTGACTGCATTAGAGAGTACGTCTTATGAGTTAAAGCAACACACACAAAACATAGATGTTTCAGGCTGAGACCCTTCTTCAGGACTGGAAAGGAAAGGGGACGATGCCTGAATAAAAAGGTGAGGGGAGGAGAAGGAGGATAGCTAGAAGGTGAAGCCAGGTGAGTGGTAAAAGGTGAAAGGTAAAGGGCTGGAGAAGAAGGAATCTGATAGGAGAGTGGACCATGGGTGAAAGGGAAGGAGGAAGGGGACCAGGGGAGGTGACAGGCAATTGAGAAGAAAACGTAAGAAGCTAGAGTGGGAAATAGAGCAGGGAAGAGGGAGGGGAAAATAAAAAACGAGGGAAAAAAGGAGAAATAAAAGAAGATTTCCAGCATCTGCAGAATCTCTTCTGACCAAGCTACAGCTTTTCTCTTGGGAGAGAACGAGAATGAGAGGTGACTTGATAGAGGTGTGCAAGATAATAAGAGGCATAGACAGAGTGGACAGCCAGAGACTTTTTATCTCAGGGTGGAAATGACCAATACTTGGATGCATAACTTTAAGGTGATTGTAAGGAAGTATAGGGGGATGTTAGAGGCAAGTTTTTTTTATACACAGTGTTGTGGCTGAGTGAAATGCACTGCTGTGGTGGTGGAAAAGGCAGATAGCGTGTGGACATTTAAGAGATTTTTAGATGGGTAAATGGATGAAAGGAAAGTGGAGGGCTATATGGGAGAGAAGGGTTAGGTTGAACTTGGAGCTTGTTGAAGGGTTGATACAACATTGTGGGTCGAAGAGCCTGTACTGTGTTGTAACGTTCTATGTTCTAATTGCCTTTAAGAAGGTGGGCCTGTACTGTGTTGTAACGTTCTATGTTCTAATTGCCTTTAAGAAGGTGGGCCTGTACTGTGTTGAAACGTTCTATGTTCTAATTGCCTTTAAGAAGGTGGGCCTGTACTGTGTTGTAACGTTCTATGTTCTAATTGCCTTTAAGAAGGTGGGCCTGTACTGTGTTGTAACGTTCTATGTTCTAATTGCCTTTAAGAAGGTGGGCCTGTACTGTGTTGTAACGTTCTATGTTCTAATTGCCTTTAAGAAGGTGGGCCTGTACTGTGTTGTAACGCTCAGTGGTCTCAGCGAAACTCATACAAGGCTGTGGGGAGCAGGTGAAGGGTTACTGTAGAGCTTGGCAAAAAGCAGGAACAGTAAGAAATTGGCCAAAAGTTGGATACCATTGGATACTGGCTGAGATAGTGGATACCATTGGGTGGGGGGGGGGGGGGGAGTGTCAGATTCTTTGCTATGTTATACGAGGGGTGATTGATATGTTCGTGGCCTAAGGTAGAAGGAGTCAATTTTAGAAAATCTAGCACATTTATTTTTCAACATAGTCCCCTCCTACATTTACACACTTAGTCCAGCGGTCGTGGAGCATATGGATCTTGGACCTCCAGAAAGTGTCCACAGATGGGTGATTGATAAGTTTGTGGCCTAAGGTAGAAGGAGATGAGTTATACAGCTCTCGTTACATACACATGCAGGTCAACTCTTTGAGTGATTATGCAGAAAGTTTGAAGTTAGTAAGTTATGGGTCAAAGTATTTGGTGAGTACACTTCTAACTCTTCTGGCTTCAGTCTCGTTGTCCTCTATTCTGAAATTGTTAGGTTGCGTTCAAGAAAACAATGAAATGGCGCGCTGCCGTCACCATCTGTTCTGACACATCATGACAGCGCTTTTAGATTTTTCTGGTTACCCCATCCACACTGCTCCAGCCAATCCGGTGTTTTCAAAATTACACACTCTGGAGAGCGTTTCTGAAAATCTCCATTTTCGGGGGACGAAAACTCTGTTTCAGTGTGGACAGAGGGTAAAAACAAAGAAAAAGCTTCGGTTACGGATTTATCTGGTGTAGTGTGGATGTAGCCTTAGTGTGTAATTGCAGCAGGGGACTATGTTGAAAAATTAATGTGCTAGGTTTTCTAAAATTGACTCCTTCTACCTTAGGCCACAAACTTATCAATCACCCCTCGTAATTCACTAAGGTCTCAGAGTCTACAGATGAGAATCCAATGCCTTTTCTTTGGGTCAGAAACAGAGGGAAGTATTCATCATTCTATAGTGAGCGGATTTGAGGGAAAGTGGTATAAATGTGCTTTGGAGAGTGAGATTAACACCTTGACATCTTCAATAGCTATCCACACATAAGAAGCCAAATGGGCAATTTTTCTTTCCAGAAAGCTGTGATCTTTTCTGCCCTTTCAAGTATATTGGATAGATTCTCTATAGAGAAAGATCTAGGCGATTGAATTGATCGAAATATTTGCTAGACGTACAAGCTCTGTGAGCCATTATAAGTCACAGCAATGCAAATGTTAATGAAAGGCACCACTCATAACAGAGCACTGCAGCAAAACTGTTGACTCGTCTAACTGTTGCAGGCCAATTTGATGTTTGCACTCTCTCAATTAGGATTCAGTGCTTTCTGCAATTGTAGTAATTCTACCCGCAACATTATCTTTTAGACCACAAGAGAATAAGACATAGGAGCAGAATTAGGCCATTCGACCCATTCAGCTACTCCACTTTTCCATCATGGCTGATTTATTTTCCCTCTTGATCTCATTCTCCTGCCTTCGGGGGCCATATGACCCCCTTGGGGGCCCTGGCATGTTTGAAGGGGGCCACCGACTGAAAACTATGAAAAGGGGAGCCCCAGGTGTTTATGGGGGCCCTGGTAACTGAACCGATGAAATACCCAAGCAGCAACCTTCATTGGAGTCAATAGTTTCCCTCCTGTTTATAATATCTTTCCAACACACCTGGTAAATTCATTGCTTAAGCTCCTCCCACACAGCCTCACTTCAGAGTCAGTCGCGAGTCAGATTGCACCGGGTCAACATATTCAATCAAGGGTTCTCGCATCCATTATCACCATACTATTGCCACAATGGGACGTTGGGAATTTTTACAATTGCCAAACCTGAAGCCATCGCAGAGGCACTGAAGGACGATGACCTTACCATTTATGTGAAACATCTCAAGCAGACACACAAGGGTATGCAAGAAAGATTTAATGACCTGTTAAACCTCGGTATCCCGGATTGGATTTTGCGTCCATTTGAAGTACAACCCACCCAAGGTGAGGCAGAAATTCAAGAGAGTTTGATTGATCTTCAATGATATAACTGCACGTCAACAGTTCAGTCAGTTTCAAAAAGATTTTTGGATCAAGAGTGATCTGCTGAATAAATTTCCAACACTGTGGGAAAAAGCCCAAAGATTTTTTTATTGCCTTTCCCTCAACATATTTGGTTGAGAGCGAATTCTGCAAGGTAGTTTCCTTGACAAAATCCAGGAACAGAATTGATATCACAACAAGAAGTGACCTCCAACTGTCATTGTCTAATTTGGAGCCCGATATCATGAAACTTGCAGAAAAGCACCAAGCTCAAGGATTGCATTAGGCCTGATAGATGTTTAATTTCATACAGTCTTTTTTCAAGTTTTGTCCATGTTGGAATCACTGCTCTAAAGTACCTATCAACCTGACTTGGCCTCCACAGCCATCTGTGGCAATGAATTCCACAGATTCACCACCATCTGACTTAAGAATTTCCTCCTCATCTCTGTTCTGAAGGGACGTCCTTCTATTCTGAGGCTGTGCCTTCTTGTCCTAGGCTCCCTCACTATTAGAAATATGCTCCCTACATTCACTGAGATTCACTCCCCCCCTCATTCTTCTAAACTCCAGCAAGTACAGACCCAGAATCAACAAACACTCCTCATACGTTAACCTGTTCATTCCCAAAATCATTCTCATGAACCCTCTCTAATGATAGCACATTCTTTCTTAGCTATGGGGCCCACAACTGTTCACAATACTCCAAACACATTTCCGGCCAGTGACTTATAAAGCTTCAGCCTTGCCATTACATCCTTTCTTTTATATTCTAGTCCTCTGGAAATGAATGTTAACATCACATTCGTCCTTCTTACAACCAACTCAACCTGCAAGTTAACTTTCAGCGAACTTAAACTTGAACTCCCAAGTCCCTTTGCACCTCAGATTTCTAAATTTGCTCCCCATTTGCAATCGAGACATAATGTTGCAGCTATATAGGACCCTGGTCAGACCCCACTTGGAGTACTGTGCTCAGTTTTGGTCTCTTCACTACAGGAAGGATGTGGAAACCATAGAAAGGGTGCAGAGGAGATTTACAAAGATGTTGCCTGGATCGGGGAGCATGCCTTATGAGAATAGGTTGAGTGAATTTGGCCTTTTCTCCTTGGAGCGACGGAGGATGAGAGGTGACCTGATAGAGGTGTACAAGATGAGAGGCATTGATCGTGTGGATAGTCAGAGGCTTTTTCCCAGAGCTGAAATGGCTAGCACGAGAGGGCACAGTTTTCAGGTGCTGGGGAGTAGGTACAGAGGAGATGTCAGGGGTAAGTTTTTTTACACAGAAAGTGGTGAGTGTGTGGAATGGGCTGGCGATGGTGGTGGTGGAGGAGGCAGAAACGATAGGGTCTTGTAAGAGACTCCTGGATGGCTACATGGAGCTTAGAAAAATAGAGGGCTATGGGTAAAGCCTAGGTAATTTCTAAGGTAGGGACATGTTTGGTACAGCTTTGTGGGCCAAAGGGCCTGTATTGTGCTGCACTGGGCTTTCTGTGTTTCTAGACAGAAAATGGTCTACACCTTTATTCCTTCTGCCAAGGTGCATAACCATACATTGCAACTATATCCATTTGCCACTTCTTTACCCATTCTCCTAATCTGTCCTGGTCTTTCTGCAGACCCCCTACTGCCTGCCCCCCCACCTATCTTTGTATCATCCTCAAACTTGGCCACAAAGCCATCATTTCTATCATCCAGATCCTTTGGCCAGGGAAGCCAGAAAATTTTCTTGGCAGTTATATCATTCAAGAACCTGCATTTATCAGTGAAAACTCTATTAAGTCTTCACCACTTACATTTGACCATGAGGTGGGATAAGCACTGTGGTATTTTTAATAGACCCCCATTTGTTGTTATTGCAGTATAATGTTTTTTTTTGGAAAAACACATCATCTCAATTCCACTGGATATTGCATTCACTTTTCTTTTCAGTTTGAGCCTTTGGCCTCAAGATGACAAATCATTTTGAAAAGTTTCACAACAACATTACTCAGAAACACATCACACAAAACACATTGAGGTTCCAGGAATTCACATTCCCCATTTGGAATATACTCGTACTTTATCAATATGGCGCTATTTTCTGTGGAAGACTAAACACTTACCCATTTTCCCACAGCAAACACGAGGAAATCTATAGATGCTGGAAATTCAAACAACAACACACACAAAATGCTGGTGGAACGCAGCAGGCCAGGCAGCATCTATAAGGAGAAGCGCTGTCGATGTATCGGGCCGAGACCCTTCGTCAGGACTAACTGAAAGGAAGGATAGTAAGAGATTTGAAAGTAGTGGGAGGAGGGGGAAATGCAAAATGATAGGAGAAGACCGGAGGGGGTGGGGTGAAGCTAAGAGCTGGAAAGGTGATTGGCGAAAGTGATACAGAGCTGGAGAAGGGAAAGGATCATGGGATGGGAGGCCTCGGGAGAAAGAAAGGAGGGGGGAGCACCAGAGGGAGATGGAGAACAGGCAGAGTGAGAGAAAAAAAACAAACAACTAAATATGTCAGGGATAGGGTAAGAAGGGGAGGAGGGGCATTAACAGAAGTTAGAGAAGTCAATGTTCATGACATCAGGTTGGAACCTGAGTGTGGCTTCATGTTGACAGTAGAGGAGGCCATGGATAGACATATCAGAATGGGAATGGGATGTGGGATTAAAATGTGTGGCCACTGGGAGATCCTGCTTTCTCTGGTGGACCAAGCGTAGGTGTTCAGCGAAACAGTCTCCCAGTCTGAGTCGGGTCTCACCAATATATAAAAGGCCACACCGGGAGCACCGGTCGCAGTATACCACACCAGCTGACTCACAGGTGAAGTGTCGCCTCACCTAGAAGGACTGTCTGGGGCCCTGAATGGTGGTGAGGGAGGAAGTGTAAGGGCAGGTGTAGCACTTGTTCCGTTTACAATGATAAGTGCCAGGAGGGAGATCGGTAGGAAGGGATGGGGGGGGGGGGGCGAGCAGACAAGGGAGTCGTGTAGGGAGCGATCCCTGCGGAAAGCAGAAAGACGGGGGAGACCTGCGCTCAGTCCGCCAGAGAAAGCAAGATCTCCCAGTGGCCAGACATTTTAATTCCACGTCCCATTCCCATTTCCCCCTCCCCCCACTTTCAAATCTCTTTCTATCTTTCCTTTCAGTTAGTCCTGACGAAGGGTCTCGGCCCGAAATGTTGACAGTGCTTCTCCTTATAGATGCTGCCTGGCCTGCTGTGTTCCACCAGCATTTTGTGCCCATTTTCCCACCTTGTCTTTTTCATTACATTGCTCTCCATAACCCTCAACCTTCATGTTTTTTGTAAATTTTTACTAGTTCCAAAAACAATGATGCTGTTTCGACTTACTATATGGACGAATCAAAATTCATGCTCAACTTGCTGGGTTGTCCTCAATCTGAAATGAAAATATTATTTTAAATGGAACACTTAAATGGGAGCTGCAATGGATTTATTTGGAAAATTACACTCCATTGAGAAATCTAAGAATGTGCTTCTTTTCCCATTAAAAACTGCATTCATATTTAATCTCACCTCCTACAGATTGGCAAAGAAGTTTCTACCAATTAGACTATACAGCATTGACCAGTACAGCACACTTCAGGCCCTTTGGCCCTTTGCTACCCCTTTAACAAACTCCAAGTTCAATCTCATTCTTCTCTCCCACATAGCCCTCTATTTGTCTTTTATCCAGGTGACTATCTAAGAGTCTCTTAAATGCATCTGCCTCCACCACCACCCATGGCAACACATTCCACGCACCCACGTCCTTCCATGCTGCCTTCTGGTTTAAGATGGCGCTGGTGAATCTCAGTGACTTCTGGCCGGAGGCCAATGAAACAAAAAAAACAACTAAATACTTTATTAATCAGCCTTTTTTCTGGTAAATGATCATCACAGACAATAGTCTGCAACTTCCCTTTGGATTTCAACGCAATTCAATATGGCAGAACTGAGGCAAGACAGCAGGCCTGTAGCCAAGAGCAAAGATGACCCAAGGTTTGATTGATTTAAGAGCCGGGCGAGAGGGCGGGGGGGGGGGGGGGTATAAAAAATTTTAAAAAAGAAGAAAAAAAAAGAAAGAAAGAAAGAGCCGGGCTGAATCGGAAAGGTCGGGTACAGTCTGAATTGAGACAGCAGGGTCTAGACCTCAGAGTGTATCACAGCGACTGAACCTCACAGATGGACGATGATTTAAGCGCCAGGCCAGATTGAAAAGGTCAGGGTGTCGGGCCTAAAGGAGAGGGATGGGTCAGTTCAGCTCGGTGGTCCACTCTGCACTGTACTGAACTAGTCTGTGGATGAACTCTCTTTGTGGATTTCAGTTCTGAACACTATTTGCTTGTGTTTATTGTTTGCATGATTGGTTTTTCTCTCTACACATTGGATATTTGACGTGCTTCCTTTTTTTCAAATGGGTTCTTTTGGGTTTCTTTGTTTTGCAGCTGCTTGTTAGGAGATGAATTTCAAGATTGTATAATGTATACATACTTTGATAATAAATGTACTTTGAACTTTAAACCTGCTGAGTCTTTGCTGCAGTTTCTGTTTTTTGTTTCAAATGCCCACCATCTCTGTTTTTTTTTTGATTTTCCTTTCCACCACAGGCACAAGTCAGGGCCATGATGAAATGGGCTCCACTTGCAGAGTAGTTCAGTTGCGGCAACACTCAGGAAGCTCGACACCATCAACAACAAGCAGCCTCTTTGATCTGCCGAACTACTCCAGCAATCTTCACTGCAACGTAGCTGCGGTGCGGACCATCTACAGAATGCACTGCAGTATCTCAGTGAGGCCTACTCCAAACCTTCCCAATCCATGCCTTCGGAAAGGGCAATGGGCAACAGGCACATGGGGACACCGCCACCTGCAGGCCCGCCTCCAAGTTGCACATGATCTTGAAGTTCCTTCACGTATTCCCAGCTCATTAATATTACGGAAGCATTGGAAAGCCTGCCACAGGCCAGCATGGGAGCGTAGTGGTTAGCCCAATGCTTTGCAGCACTGGCTGCAAGATCAGAGTTTAATTCCTGTCACTGTTCTCCACACAACTGTGTTGGTTTCCTTTGGATACTCTCACATTCTAAAGATGTACTGTTAAGGATTAGTGATTTGTGGGCATGCTGCGTTAGTGCTGGAAGCATGGTGATACTTGCGGGCTGCCCAGTACAATCTTCACTGATTTGATTTGATGCAAGCAATGCATTTCACTGTATGCTTTGATGCAGCTGTGACAAATACAGCTAATCTCTCTCTTCAGGAATGTAGTAGTTCAACTTGATGGCTCACTACCAACTTTCCCAAGGTAGGGATTACTACTGCCCCGGCTATCTCAGCTAAAGGGGATGAGTGGATCAGCAAATTTACGCATGGCACCATGATTGGTGGACAGCAAGGACGGCTATTGAAGCTTTTAACAGGATATGAACCAGATGGAAAATGGGCTGGAATTTAATGCAAACAAGTGTGAGTTGTTTCACTTTGGGGGGGGGGGGACAAATCAGGGCAGGACATAAGCAGAAATCTGAGGTGTGCAGCCGAACAAAGGGATCTAGGAATACAGATCCATAGTTCTTTGAAAGTTTTGTCACAAGTAGATAATGTTGTAAAGAGAGCTTTTGGTGCATTAGCCTTCATAAATCAAAGCAATGAATACAGGAATTGGGATGTTATGTTGAAGTTGATTTAGACATTGATGAGGCCTTATTTGGAGTATTGCGTACAGGTCTGGTCACCTACCTACAGTAAAGATAGCAATAAGATTGAAACGGAGACACCTCTTTCACCCTTAGTAGGAAGAAAGAGAGAGAGCCTGTGGTGTGTCGAATACCGGGTGAACGAGTAGTCTTTGGGGTAACTGCAGGTCTGTGTCTTTGCTGATGCTTTGCTGCACGATTGAGTGCTTGATGAGGGCTGCCGATGCTTTTTTTGCTGCTGGGGGAGGGGGGTTGTTGCTTTGCTGCTGCTTACGCACGTGGGGGGGGAGCTGGGGGGCTTTGGGTGCTAACATTTAATTGTCATTCATTCTTTGGAGGCACTCGTAGGGATTAACAGGTCCCTTTCGGAATGGCAGGCTGTGACCAGTGGGGTTGGTGCTAGGACCGCAGCTATTTACAATATACACTAATGATTTAGATGAAGGGATTAAAAGTAACATTAGCAAATTTGCAAATGACACAAAGCTGGGTGGCAGTGTGAAATGTGAGGAGGATGTTATGAGAATGCAGAGTGACTTGGACAGGTTGGGTGAGTGGGCAGATGCATGGCAGATGCAGTTTAATGTGGATAAATGTGAGGTTATCCACTTTGATGGCAAGAACAGGAAGGCAGATTACTATCTGAATGGTGTCAAGTTAGGAAAAGGGGAAGTACAATGAGATCTAGGTGTCCTTGTTCATCAGTCACTGAAAATAAGCATGCAGGTATAGCAGGCAGTGAAGAAAGCTAATGGCATGTTGGCCTTCATAACAAGGGGAGTTGAGTATAGGAGCAAAGAGGTCCTTCTGCAGTTGTACAGGGCCCTGGTGAGACCACACCTGGAGTATTGTGTGCAGTTTTGGTCTCCAAATTTGAGGAAGGACATTCTTGCTACTGAGGGAGTGCAGCATAGGTTAATTAACGAGGTTAATTCCCGGGATGGCGGGACTGTCATATGTTGAAAGATTGGAGCGACTGGGCTTGTATACACTGGAATTCAGAAGGATGAGAGGGGATCTGATTGAAACGTATAAGATTATTAAGGGATTGGATGCACTAGAGGCAGGAAACAGGTTCCCGATGTTGGGGAGTCTAGAACCAGAGGCCACAGTTTAAGAATAAGGGTTAGCCATTTAGAACAGAGTTGAGGAAAAAGTTTTTTCACCCAGAGAGTTGTGGATCTATGGAATGCTCTGCCTCAGAAGGCAGTGGAGGCCAAGTCTCTGGATGCTTTCAAGAAAGAATTAGATAGAGCTCTTAAAGATAGCGGAGTCAAGGGATATGGGGAGAAGGCAGGAACGGAGTACTGATTGTGGATGATCAGCCATGATCACATTGAATGGGGGTGCTGGCTAGAAGGGCTGAATGGCCTACTGCACCTATTGTCTATTGTTTTCGTGGACAGTTGCGAAGAAAAGGCATTTCAGGATGTATATTGTATACATTTCTCTGACATTAAATGTACCAATTGAAACATTTGAAAGAATGCAGAGAAAATTTACAAGGATGTTAATGGGACTTGAGGACCTGAGTTACAGAGAAAGGTTGAGTAGGTTAGGACTTAATTCCTGGAACATAGGAGGAAGAGGGGAGATCTTATGGAGGTATACAAAATTATAAGGAGTCCACCCATCGGTAAATACATGCAGGCTTTTTCTCCTGAGGTCGGGTGAAATTAGAACTAGAGGTCATAGATTTAAGGTAAAATGTGAAATATTTAAGGGGAACCTGAGTGGGAACTTCTTCAGGCGATGGGTGGTAAGTGTGGAAGCTGTCAGTAGAAGTATGGAAGTAAGTTCAATTGTAATACTTAAGAGAAGTTTGGATAGGTACATTGATGAGGGGGTATGGGGCAGATGGAACTAGGCAGGAAAACAGGTTGGCACTGACTGAATGAGCTGAAGGGTTTTTTTCTGTGCTGCAATGCTCTCCGACTCAAATGCCAACAGTGAGTCCAAGCTAAAATGGTGTAATTTTTAAAAAACTGAAGTTATGAAGCTGTTATGGAAATCCAACTGATTCATTAATATTGCTTTAGGGTAGAAAACCTGGCATTTCTGCCCGCTTTGACCAAAGAGTACTTTTACTTTCACATCATTAATTGCCCATAAAAGGATCTGACAAGCCGATTACCTGTGAATCTGTGATTACCTGTGATTACTAGTGAAACTGGGTGCAGGCAGCAAATAGCCTCCTTATAACTAATCCCACATTAGGAGTGTAATGGAAGAGGAGGATGAATGGGCAGTCCTTAAAACAAGCGTCCAACTTCCATCACAGTCTCCTTCCTGCCAATACAATTATTTCTGGTATGATTTGATTAAGGTTAGATAAATATTTTTGTTCTCTGACAGTGTACTGGAAGGAAAGAGTCATTGTGGTATAGATCATGTGAAGTTTTCACTTCACCAGAGGCTAGAGACAAAATGCTGAATTTTTGGTGACTATTATGGACTAAAAAGATCCATAATAGTCACCAAAAACATGTGCAATGGGTGGGGGAAATCCATGACAAAAGCCTAAGAGGAAACAGTCTAAATTAATTTAGTGCTTGTAGAACAAAAGATAGCCCCACACCCACACTAATAAATGGCAGGTAATAAAAAAGATAAAGATTGGTTTTATTTGACAGACTGTGAAATGTCTCATTTGCATCAACGACCAACACAGTTGGAAGTTTGTGCTGGGGGAGGACAGCCCCCAGGTGTTGCCATGCTTCCAATGCCAATATAGAATGCTGACAACTCATTAACCCTAACCATACATCTTTCGGACGTGGGAGGTAACTGGAATACCCGGAGGAAACCCACGAGGTCACAGGGAGAATGTGTAAAATCCTTACAGACAGCAGTGGGAATTGAACTCCAGTCGGTGATATTGTGCTAACCACTTTGCTACTGTACAGCCCTAAACATGCTGCCTCAGCCACCCATCACCTCCTGTGCACAAAATCCAAGCCATGAGCTGATCTCCTCTCATCCAGGAATGTGAAGAGAAGAAACTGGCTCTAGAGTCGCACCCATTCCAATCAAAGTTCTATAAATACTTGCTGCTCGGCTTGTCGTAAACACCATTCCACTTGGGTACAAATTCTCAACTAAATTTTACAAAGTAGCATAAACGCAGAGCTTAGCCATTCAACCCTGGAATCTGTTCCATCATTTAATTTGAAAATGGCTGATCTTTACATGAACCCATTTCTGTCTACATAGCTAATATACAAACACAAACTACACAGCCTGCCAATGTAATCTTAGCACTATTGAATTTTAGCACTTGCATTTGCATTTGCTTTTCCTTTGCACAAGTCATTATTCTGGATTTAGTGCCCATCCCGTCCACAGCTGCCTTGCGAAGATAGTCCCTTATCACCCCGTGGTCAGCCATGGGGGATCAGCACCACAGGTGTGGAGTTTACGGCAATTTAATAACTTTCTAACCCGTGCAATATTTCTGGGCTGTCAGTCCCATTCAACCAGTATGAAACAATGTGCTCCCAAGCTGCTAATAGCAGACGCTGAGATAAAATCTCAAAATCTCCACGCCTCCTAATCTCTGCTCACGAAACACTTTCAAGATTATCCACACCTCCCTGTTATCTCCATACTCCAGAGCTACATACAATGCACCTGCCGTTGGCAGGCTGGAGATGGAGTGGCAAAAAAAGCTGCAGCTGCTCTAAACCTGAAATTAAATCAGAGAATGCTAGAAATACTCAGCAGGTCAGGCAGGGGAGAGAGGGACAAACAAAATAACATCAGATCAATAATCATTCAACTCTGCTTTTCTCTCCACGGATGCTGCCTGACCTGCCGGAAGTTTTCACTGCTCAGCATCTTCACAGAGCCAAAGGAAACTCCAAGCAAACTCAAGACTCAGATTTTTACAGCCAATAAATTTAGCAGGTTTATTCAATATTGAAAGATTTAACCCGTCATTTTGCTCACTATTACAAGACACAGATTCCATGACTACTTCAGAGACTTCGTGATGACAATGTAGCCGCATGCTGATAAATGGGATTAGTGTAGATGGCTGGCACAAAGCCAGTGTAAAAGATAAGGAAATGCAGTCATCAGAGAATGGTTTCCACTTCTGGTCTGACTTTAAAGTTAAAGACACAGATTGCAATCACTTGTAAGATTTATTTTGTTTAGTCATACTGTAAACGTTTTAGTAGAACACGTGGAATGCTTCTTTATGATAGCTGACTTCAGATGCCTGCAATTTACAGCTCAATAATCTTTCCAAGGCAAATTCCCCAGAATACCATTGATACTGCAGACACTTTCTGAGACATTCGTTGGGGAAGAAAAAGCTTTAGGAGGGACCAAAACAAAAAATGTGGGCCTTCAGGTCAGTTGAACTGGCTTGAAGAGCAGCATGATATTTGTGGACACACAAGATTCTGCCGAAGCCGGAAATCTTGAGCAGCACATGCAAAATACTTTACTGGCCCAAAACATCAACTGCTTATTCCTTCTGTAGATGCTGCCTGATCTGCTGAGTTCCTCCAGCATTTTGTGAATAACCATGTGGGAATATCGTGCAGTACACTGGAGAAACTCAGCAAGTTAGGCAACATCTGTAATGTGATGTCCGAAGATGAACAAAGTGTTCCAGCTATGGAATGCTCTGACACTATCTCTCTACTTCTGCATTCTACGCCTTGTGCAATCAAGTGATGTATCCCACAAGCCTTTGCAGTAACTGTCCCGCTACCTTCAGGAATCTGTGTCCCTTCCCAATGCGTTTTGTTATACTTCAGACTGAATTCCATTTATCCATTTAACCAAACAGCTCAAGAAATCCCTGCGCTGCCTTCCGTGTCTGCCTATTCAGAGTCATAGAACACCACAGCACAGAAACAGGCCCTTTGGCCCATCTAGACCATTCCAAACTATTATTCTGCCTAATCCCATGGACCTGCACTTGTGATGTCCATCACAACCCTCCCATCTGTGTACCTATCCAAATTTCTCTTGAATTGCACATGCATCCACCACTTCTGCTGACAATTCCACACTTTCATCACCGTCTGAGTGAAGGTGCATTCCCCTAAACCATTTCAACTTTTACTCTTAACCCATGACCTCTAGTTCTAGTCTCACCCAACCTCAGTGTGAAAAGTCTGCTTACATTAACCCTATCTATGCCCCTCATAAAGTTGGAAACTTCTATCAAATATTCACAAAAACAAAGGAGCCTCCTCCTGGATTACAGGAGGAATGGAGACAGACTGAACCCTATTGAGATCAATGGATTTGGGTTGAGAGGGTGACCAGCTTTAAATTCCTCGGCATCCACATCACTGAGGACCTCACATGGTCTGTGCACACTGGCTGTGTGGTGGAAAAAGCACAACAGTGTCTCTTTCACCTCAGACGGTTGAGGAAGTTCGGTATGGGCCCCCAAATCCTATGAACTTTCTACAGGGGCACAATTGACAGCATCCTGACTGGCTGCATCACTGCCTGGTATGGGAACTGTACTTCCCTTAATCGCAGGACCCTGCAGAGAGTGGTGCAGACAGCCCAGCACATCTGCAGTTGTAAACTTCCCATGATTCAGGACATTTACAAAGGCAGGTGTGTAAAAAGGGCCCGAAGGATCATTGGGGACCCGAGTCACCCCAACCACAAACTGTTCCAGCTGCTACCATCTGGCAAACGGTACCGCAGCATAAAAGTCAGGACCAACAGGCTCCGGGACAGCTTCTTCCACCAGGCCATCAGACTGATTAATTCATGCTGATTTGAGTGTATTTCTATGTTACATTGACTGTTCTATTTATTATAAATTACGATGATTGTACATTGCACATTTAGATGGAGAGATAATGCAAAGATTTTTACTCCTCATGAATGTGAAGGATGTAAGAAATAAAAGTCAATTCAGTTCAATTCTCTCATTCCCCTAGTCTCCATGGAATAAAGTCCTAACCTATCTAACCTTTTCTCGATTACTCAGGTCCTCAAGTCCTGGCAACGTCCTTGTAAATCTTCTCTGCGTTCTTTCAATCTTATTGATATCTTTCCTGTTGGTAGATCACCAGAACTGCACACAATACTCCAAATTAGGCCTCACCAATGTATTACACAACTCATGTACTCAGTACTTTGATTTATGAAGGACAATAAAAGATCTCTTTATGACCCTAACTACCTGTAACTTCAACAAAATATGGATCTGTATTCCCAGATCTCTTTGCTCTATTGCACTCTGCAGTTCCCTACCTTTCACCATGTAAGTCCTATCCTGGTTTGCCCTCCCAAAGTGCAATACCTCACACTTGTCTGCATTAAACTCCATCTGCCATTTTTCAGCTCATTTTTCCACACACTATAGGTCTACTGTCTATCTACTATATTATAGCATTAATGTTGACATATATTGCCCAATGTCTCAATCTCTAATCACCAATATCCCTTCTAATTTTTAGTAGTCAGTGTGTGCAAAAATCTTAGGTTGTGCAAATTTTTTCCCTGTGGCAAAAATATGTGCGCACTGGATGCACACATGGCAGTTTATGTAGGTTTACAAAATATTTGACATAAAACTGCACAGAAAAACAACAAAACAACATACATATTGAAGTCATTCGGTTATTTTTTCTCTCTCCTGTCTTTGGCATTTACCCATTCTTTGTAAACTCTATCTCGACTAATAGAACTTCCATCCAATTGATAGCTTTTGATTCTCATTAACATATCCAAATGACATTCACCTAAACGGTTTCTCAGCTTGTTTTTGAGTTGATTCATTAGGCTAAAGCCTCGCTCATAGTCCGCACTAGACGCAAGATAGGTTCCCCCACTGTCTATCAACTGTGCAAGGTCGCAAAACTGTTCATTTTGAAGTACAAATGCCACCATTTGTAGGCTATCTACAGGATTTGAAACAGATCTTTGTAAATTTTATGATATGAACACTGTCCATCAAAGATGGCTGCTGCCGTGATGCAGCTGTACAAACCGGAACAGGAAAGGTGAGGTGACGTGCATTGTGGCATTTGAAAAACCGACTAACCAGTTAACAGAAACATTTAGCTAAAAGATTATCTTCAATAAGTATAATTATTAATTACTACATTTTAGAATGTTACCTGGTTTTCAGCACCTAAGTTAGAGAGAGAAGTTGAACAAGTTAGGTCTTTATTCTTTGGAGTGTAGAAGGTTGAGGGAGGACGATAGAGTTGTCGTGGATAGGCTTTTTCCATTGAGAGTAGAGGAGATTCAAACAAGAGGACATGAGTTGAGAGTTAAGGGGCAAAAGTTTAGGGGTAACACAAGGGAGAACTTCTTTACTCAGAGAGTGGTGGCTGTGTGGAACGAGCTTCCAGTAGAAGTGGCAGAGGCAGATTCTGTATTGTCATTTAGGTAGGTAGGTGGGACTAGGTGAGAGTAAGCATTTGGCACGGACTAGAAGGGCCAAGATGGCCTGTTTCTGTGCTGTAATTGTTATATGGTTATTATTTTAGGTAACTAACCTTTTGTGCACACATTAATATCTTTTGTGCGCTGGTTGGAAAATGTGTGTGCACGCACACACGCACACAGCTTAGAGGGAACGTAACTGATTACCTGAATAAGCATGTTAATTGCCATGTTTACTATGTACTAAAACTGTAAATTAAAATTCATTTCGGAGTCCAAAACTAAACTGAGATCATCACATACCATTACGATTTTAGGATACTACAATAAATCTTTTTTTACTGAGATTACAACACTGACATGGTTTAAATGAGCAACACACACAGAATGCTGGGGGAACTCAGCAGGTCAGGCAGCGTCTATGGGAAAGAATACAGTCGATGTTTCAGGCCGAGACCCTTCATCAGGACTAAGAGGGAAGGGGGAAGGTGACAGAATAAAAAGGTGGGGGAAGGGCCAAGAGGCCAACTCTAAGGTGATAGGGGAAGCCAGGTTAGTGGGAAAGGGCAAGGGCTGGAGAAGAAAGAATCTGACAGAAGAGGAGAGTACACCATAGGAGGCGGGGAAGGAGGAGGGGACCCAGGGGGAGGTGATAGGCAGGTGAGAATAAGTAAAAGATTAGAGTGTGGCTACCCAGACAGAATACAAGGCGTTGCTCCTCCACCCTGAGGTGAAATGCTTAACAACCGCCTGAAATCAAAGAATATTATAAATACTCAGTAGGTCACAGAGCACTTTTGGGGAGCGATGGACGTTTAAGGCTTCAGGTTAATAACATTTCACAAACATTAGGTTTCAACAGTTCTACAGCTTTTGCTTGGTGAGAGATATACCTTGATGTTACCTGATTTGGGAGCATTCTCAATTACCCACCATCTATGTTCCTCAATTAAGCGATTTCAGGAAGATTCATTTTCGCTCCTCACCATCATTATACCCTTCTGAGCTAGACAAGGTGGCCAGTGCACTGAATGGGGTAGGGCACTGACAAGGAGAAAAGAAAATTAGTCTATGCTCTGCTGCAGATTCCTTCATCCGTAGGCTTGACAGGATATATTTTCAAATGATGTAATTTCACACTCACAATTATACAGAATCACTTTTCAATTCTTATGGCCACCACAACAGTCCTCGTAAAATGGAGCCCAACAGCCTGAGTATTTGTATTTTTCATATATTTTTCTGATGAATGTAATGGCCAAAATTACCAGTTGGGGGAAAGGGAGAGCGGGGAGAGAGACAGTGATAGGGAGGGGAGAGGGAGGAGAGGGAAAGAAAGAGAGAAGGAATGAGAGAGAACGAGATACAGACAGAACAGGAGAAAGAGAAACAGACAGACAGAGAGAGACAGATAGACAGAGAGAAATGGGGAGAGACAGACAGAAAGCGGAAGAGACAGACAGAAAAGGGGGAAGAGGGAAACAGACAGAAAGGGTGAGAAAAGGAGAGATAGAGAGAGAAAGTGAGAGAGAGTGTGAGTTAGAGAGAGAGATTGAGGGAGATAGAGATAGAGAGTTAGAGAGAGCGAGATTGAGGGAGTTAGAGATAGAGTTAGAGACAGAGAGAGAGCTAGAGAGAGAGATTTAGAGAGATTGAGGGAGATAGAGATAGAGAGTTAGAGAGAGGGATAGAGTTAGAGAGAGGGATAGAGGAAGAGATGGAAATAGGGAGATAGGTAGAGAGAGACAGACAGAGAGAGATAGAGTGAGAGAGAAGAGAAGCAGATGGGGAAGACAGGCAGGCAGAAGATGCAGAGAGAGAAGGAGCAAGTGAGCAAGAGAGGCAGAGAGAGGGAGAGAGGGAATGAGCAAGAGAGGCAGGGAGAGGGAGAAAGGGGGAGAGAAAGACAGAAGAGTGGGTCAGGCAGAAAAAGGGGGAGATAGTAAGGAAAAGAGGGGGTTGGACAGAAAAAGAGGGGCGGACAGAAAAAGAGGGGCAGACAGAAGAAAGAGGGGGGAGTGGGAGAGGCAGATAGATCGAGAGAGGCAGGGCTGAAAGACAGAGCGACAAACAATGAGGAGGGAGAGAGAGAGCACGCGAGACGTGAGGCGGGGAGGGAGAGACAGGCAGAAGAGGGATAGAGAGTAAGAAAGGGAAAGGGGAGAGAGACTGAGAGACTATCAATGAGAAAAGATAACGATCTGGTTCTGGGCCCAGCAGTGCTGCTGGAAGCTGTGGTATTGTAGTGATAGCGATGCCAGAAAGGGAGGAGCCGCTGGTTAGTTTAGCTTTGGGTGAATCCTGGGAACTTCACTCTGGCTAAATAGTATAAGCTCGTGAATGACTGGGAAGGAAAAGGATAAAGGCAGAGTGTTCTTATTGGAAAAATCCAGAAGATTTTGGAAAGGATGGGGGAGCTATTAAAAAAATAAATGAGCTATTAACCCATGACCTACTTCACCATAAAAAGGCAATTAAATCAGAAACCAGAACTTCATTTGAAATCAACTTATGTAGGAGGAAAATGAAAGTACTGGGGTTATGGGAGAAAGCTTAGATGCACTGGGATCTACACCCTCTTGTCATTTGCACAAACATTTTGTTGAAACCAAAGGCCAGGGAGACTTTACTGTTACTGAGCTTTGGTACATCGTCCTTGGGAACGTACCCAAACATTGATTGCCTTGAACAATCTCTCAGATCAGATTGTGCCAGATGAACCTTTGATCACACAGCGCCAGGTTCAAAGTACATATACATCACCACTAACAACTCAGAAATTCATTTATTTATGGGCATTCACAGCAAATTCAAAGGAACACAATAGAATCAACGAAAGCCTACATACAAGATGGAGAAACAACCAGTGTGCAAAAGACAGCAAACTGTGCAAATAAACAAACAAATAAGCAATAAATAGAGAATACAAAATGACGAGGCCTTGAAAGTGAATCCATAGGTTGAACTGTTCAGTGATGGGGTGAGTGAAGTTGAGTGAACTGATCCCCTCTTGTTCAAGAGCCTGATGGTTGAGCGGTAATAACTGTTCCTGAACCTGCTGCTGTGGGTCCTGAGGCTCCTGTACCTTCTTCCTGATGGCAGCAGCAAGAAGAGAGCATGGCCTGGATGGTGGGGGTTCCTGATGATGGATGCTGCTTCCCTGAGACTACAGTGTGCGTGTCTCATTGGTGAGGAGGGCTTTGCCTGTGATGGACCGGGCTGTATCTGCCACTTCTTGTAGGCTTTTCTGCTTGTGGACATTGGTGCTTCCATACCAGGTTGGGATGCAACCAGTCAGGATATGCTCCACTACACATCTATAGAAATTAATTGAAGTTTTAAGTGACGTGCGGAATCTTTTCAAACTTCTAAATATGTAGAGGTGCTGCTGCGCTTTCTTTGTAATGGCATTTAAATGCTGGACCCAGGACAGATCCTCTTAAGTGATAACACCAAGGAACTTAAAGTTGATGACCCACTCTACCTCGGATCCCCTGATGAGGACTGGCTGATGGGTATCCAGTTCCCTCCTCCTGCTGTCAATAGTCAGCTCTTTGCTTTTGCTGACAGTGAGTGAGAGGTTGTTGTTGTGGCACCACTCAACCAGAATTTCAATCTCCCTCCTGTATGCTAATTCATCACCACCCTTGATTCAGCCTATGGCATTAGAGCTGTGCTTGGTCTAACAGTTATCAGTTTTAAAGTGAGTAGGGCAGGGGGCTAAGCTCACAGCCCTGTGGTGCACTTGTGCTGATGGAGATTGTGGAGGAGATGTTGATGCCAATCCAAACTGACTAGGGTCTGCAAGTGAGGAAATCCAGGATCCAATTCCACAAGAAGCTATTGAGGCCAAAGTCTTGGAGCTTATTGGTTAGTTTGCAGGGGGTGATAGTATTGAATGCCGAGCTGTAGTCAATGAAGAACACCCAAATGAATGCATCTTCACTGTCCAGATGTGGAGGAAGATTATCTTAGGACTGTTTGAAGCAGGTGGGTATCTCAGACTGCCGAAGTGAGAGGTTGAAGATCTCAGTGAACACTCCAGCAGTTGATCAGCACAGGTCTTTAGTACTCGGCCGGGTACCCTGTCTGGGCCGGATGCTTTCGGTGGGTCACCCTCCTGAAGGATGTTCTCATGTCGGCCTCAGAGACTGGAACCACAGGGTCAACAGGGCCTGTGGGAGTTCGTGAGGGTGCTTTAATGGTCAAAACAAGCATAAAAGGCATTGAACTCATCTAGGAACGAAATCTTGTCATCACTTATATTGCTTGGTTTCACCTTGTAGGTGGTGCTAGCATTTAAGCCTTGCCACAGCTGTCAAGCATCTTTCAGTGATTCAGGTCTGATCCAGAATTGCCACTTTGCATGTAAGCTGGCTTTCTGGACATCATACTTGGACCTCGTGTATTTTACTTGATCCCAGACCTGAACACCGCTGATCTGGCCCTCAGCAGATTGCGGACCTCTTGGTTCATCCAGGGCTTCTGGCTGGGGAAGACTTTGGACTCAATGATTTTATGGGGACACACTTATAAATGACTGTTTTCATAAAATCCCTGACAACCATGGTCTATTTGTTCGGGTCCTCTGGTGAGTCAGGGACAGTTGCTACCCTTCAACCCTCAGGCTCCTGATCCAGCGTGGATAACTTCACTCACCTCAATCGACTGATTCCAGAACCGACAGACTCACTTTCAAGGACTCTACAACTCATGTTTTAATTTACTACTTGTGTTTTTGTATTTGCAGTTTGTCTTCTTTTGCACTTTGGTTGTTTGCCAGTCTTTGTGTGGAGTTTTTCAAAGTTCAAAGTACATTTATTATCAAAGTATGTATACATTATACAACCTTGAGATTTGTCTCCTAACAGGCAGCCATGAAACAAAGTAACCCAAAAGAACCCATTAAAAAAAGAAAATCAAACACCGAATGTGCGGAGAGAGAAAAAACAACCATGCAAACAATAAAAGTAAGCAAATAGCATTCAGGAAAATGTTGATTCTATTGAATTTCTTTGTTCTACTCTGAATACCTACGAGAAAATGAATGTCAGGGTATTTATGGTGGCATATATGTACTTTAATAGTAAATTTACTTTGAACTTTTTTAATGTATAGACAATCACTAAGTTGCTATATTACTAATACCATTACGGTTGTTAAAATGTTAGCAGAATGTTAGTAGAATTTCAGTAAGTTGTCGTTAGGTATTAGTGGAATCAATCCTTGCCTGCCCCGGTGCTTGCTTCCCTCTATCTATTTCCTTTCTTCCCCAGGCTGGGTGGTCCTTGTAGTCAGAGAAGTTACAATCAATCATAGAATAGAAAATTGAATCTTTGGACATTGGCACATAAAAGAGTGGTCGGTGAAATTCTTTGAACACATTAAGAATGTACACACAAAGAGATGACCTGATCAAAGAAGCGAATCTTTGGCACTGATTGATCATAGCTTTCTGTATCAGGAATTGATCTGAGAAGCCATTGGTTGCTTTTAAATGTCTATAACTGCAGGCAGAAACAAGGCTGGCATAAGATACAGGACTCTACTCCTTTGTAACATTCTCTCAAATTCAATAAGTGACAGTGAAATAATTGCAAGTCAGGTCTCTTTACTGAGACCCAAGGCCTCAAAGGCTTAATGAACTGGAAGCAATATGACAGTGGCCAACTTGCCGTAGTGAGATAGGAAACAATGAATCCGCTCTAAAACATATTCAGTGGTATCAAGGGCCATAAATGGCAGGCCCTTTACTCTTTACTTTAGACTGTTACTCTCATTATAAGAAATAACTAGATTCATAGAGTAAAGCAATGCAGAAACAGGCCATTCAGCCCATCTAATCCATGTCAAAATTTTAATCTCTTGAATCCCATCTACCCACACCGGGACCATAGCCCTCCATACCCCTCTCATCCATGTACCTATCCAAACTGCTCTTAAGTGTTGAAACTGAACTCACATCTGCTGACAGCTTGTTCCACACACTCACTATCCTCTGAGTGAAGAAGCTCCTTCTCAGATTCCTCTTAAGTATTTCACCTTTCACCCTTAGCCTTAAATAAAAAAGATCATGGTAAGAGAAATACATAAGCAATGGGGCATTGTCATCAGACTAATGTCAAGGGGTGTATGGGGTGTCAGGGAGGGGTAGCACCTCTGGTGGGGGGAAGATGTTGGCTAAACCAGGTGAGGGTAGCCGAAGGGTCTCAAACCCTCGGTGAGATAGTGAGTTGTCTATCCCAAGACAGACTCCGGCGGATTGAGCGTACGAGACCGATGGAAGGTCAAACAGTCAAGAAGCAAGCTTCGTGGAACATGTAAAGCACGACTAGACACAGATGATGTCCTGGTCATCCACTGCGCCTAGTCCCATCTCCAGCCCGCTAGACTCTGTCTTGCCACTGGATCCAGATGGGAATTGGGGAGAGAGTGAGGCTGACACAGTTCAATTCTCCCTCACGTAAGTCCAAATCAAGCGCTAGTCTCAACACCATCATGGTGTCAACGTCTTCACTGACGACAATGGATGAACACCCATGTCAAGAGAGGGATCATTGTGTAAAGTGTAACCAATTCCACATTCCTCTGTACCTGATGGCTTAATAACAATAACCACAATGCTACACAGCATCATGAAGCGGAAAATGGAGGTGGTACACTGATAACCAGTAGTTCAAATGAAAGTAGATGGAACAAGATAGAATTGGTCTAGATCAGGGGTTCTCAGCCTGGGGTCCATGGACCCTTGCTTAATGGTATTGGTTCCATGGCATAAAAAAAGGTTGGGAACCCCTGGTCCAGATATTCATAGTGATACCACCACAACAAGAGGAATACTACAGGGATAACTCCTGAAAACAAGAATTATCTCCCTCCTGAATCTCGGAGCAGTACTGTGATGCCATGCCTCACAGCTCCAGCAACCCAGCTCCAGTTCACTGCGGAATTTGCTCACTCCCACTGTAACTGTATAGCTTTCTGCTTCCTCCCACATTCCAACAATATGTGGGTTGGCAGGGTAATTAGCCATCATAAATTGCCCCGAATCTGTGTGCACATGCGAGTGGTAGAATCTGGAGAAGCTGATAGGAATGTAGGGAATAAATGGGGAGTAGTGTAGAATTGGTGTGTTTGATGATCAGCATGAACTCGATGGGCCAAAGTGCTGCATGACTTGAAGCGATCAGGACCAAAATCGGGAAGGAGAAGACCTGAGTATGGGATTCAGAGAAAATTGGGCTTTTCAAATCTAAGACTAATCACCTCCTGTAAACTTGGCATGCAGTTCTTGCTTGGACTTTGTATTTGCAATTAAGAGTTAAGAGAACTAAGTAGCCAAATATATCTTTGATCAGTTGTCTATTGTGCAACCATAATAAATGCAAATATGGCACAACATCCCTCTTTTTGCCTGCACGTGGGTGACATCCCAAAACTCCTCACACAGCAGTAACTGGTATGAAATCACCAAGTCACTGGTATGACAACCAAATATCAATCTACACTCGATAAATGCATTAGCACTAAAAGATGCAACATCATGAGAGCATCATGTCATAAAAACTCCATTCAGCCTTCAAACAGGGTTGGCAACAAATGCAAGCAGTCCCCCAGAAGCCCACTAGCCAAACTTTACAAAGTGCTAATCCCAGAATCCTCTGGCAACACCCTGTTCACTTTGGACACAAGATAAATATCATTTAAAGCTGGCCTTGGGCAAGCTGAAGACTCGTTCCAAAGGTAAGAGTTTCAGCCAATCCGTTCTTAGGTTTGTAACAAATAATAAATATCATGACATAAAATGCAACCTAGTCATCTACAGATGTATTTGTAAAAAGCCAATATGAAATACTAATGAAGTGCCTTATCAACGTTCCGTACAGCATCTGAAGGTCTCTCCATCTAAAGAAATACTTCAGTTTATTTGTGAGAAATGTGCCCACATATCCAGCTTAGGAAAATTT
Organism: Hypanus sabinus; assembly: GCF_030144855.1. NCBI lineage: Eukaryota > Metazoa > Chordata > Chondrichthyes > Myliobatiformes > Dasyatidae > Hypanus > Hypanus sabinus. Next base: position 38,727,635 of record NC_082738.1, on the reverse strand, counting down.
TTGCAGCACAGCAGGTTTTACCTTTCATTGCTCCGTCAACTTTCTCGTTCTTGTGTTCTGCGAGTCTGACTTACAAGAGGATATCTGACCTCTGGGCAACAGAACTGAGGGTAACCCAGTTCTGAACCAATGTTTGTGCTATTCACCTTTTAATATTGACACCAACTAAAAATGAAAAGCAAAGATGATTTCCCCCCAATTTCTCAGTAACTGTGACTCTAACTGTTGTTCATCTGAACTCAGCAGAACATGGCCAAGTTGGTACAAATGTAGGAAAAACCTATCAAAATTGATGGAGCAACACATACAAAATGCTGGAGGAACTCAGCAGGCCTGTGTGGTGCTCGGATTTCCAGCATCTGCAGATTTTCTCTTCTTTATGAAAAAGTGATGGATACGGCCCAGTCCATTACAGGAAAAGCCTTCCCTGCCTTTGAATACATCTATATGGAGCACCATGACAGGTTGACAGGTTTAGTCTGGTTGTCCTTCTCCCAGTTTGATTCCTTCTACACCATTATGTTTCACTTAATCTGCTTAGTTCATTCAATTCATGATGTTATTGATCTGTTTGTTATCTTTGTTTAATCATGCACTGGGCTACATAACTACAACGTAATCAAATTTTTATCTGATAAGCAGTCTATTACTTGGTATGCTAACTTCCTTAATGAAATACAACATTTTCTCTCTCTCACTCTCTCTCTCTCTCTCTCTCTCTCTATATATATATATATATATATATATATCTTAAAGAACAAAAACTAATCAAGAAAATAGCCGGGATTCCCTTCTTTTATTTGGGACACCATGCTGCTTACTTGGGGCAGGCGACAGTTGAGGAACAGTTTCTAACGAGCGTCAGATTCATGCACTCGTGGGGCCTTTAGACACTATGCTGTGCTTCTAGTGAACAGTTTTTAAATGGCATCAGTTACGTGTACTTCAGTTCAAAAAGCTGTGGTTTTGGTCACTAGTAGCAGGAAGTAAAGAGTAGGGCAATTCAGAACTGTTCTGCTCACTACGGTTTCAAACATTCAGGCTTAGAGATGTCAGAAATGGCCAACTACTTATTTCCACTTCAACGAGTTAGGAACTATGAAGAATTTGAAGGTATCAACAATCATCTTGAATGTTACAATGAAAATAAAGGTTTTGAGGATGCAACCGTCAATAGCACTGTATGAAGGCAGTCCATTATCTACACTAGGTGTCAGCGCCAATTCTCTTCATTTACAGTCAATCAAAAGAACACAGCAGCATATGCTGAATTCCTCTGTTGATAATTATTAGGAACTAATACTCAGTTTTATAGTACTGTAGTAATATTATAGTAGTATTGCTTCGCTTTCCTTGGACTACACTGGTGAGGCTGAGAGGAGGATCTTGACAAATGGGCATCTCAGGATCTCCATACCTTCTGCCCAGGCTTGTGATAATGATGATCATCACCCATTGTCCTTCGAGACAGATGGATGCCAAACACCAACATTGGTAACACTCTAATTTGTTCATAATTTCATTTAAATACTTAATTTATTATTCAGTTAAACAGTAGCTTGCCTTTTTAAAAAAAATACCTTTTTAGCTATCTCCATGAACTTAAGCAAACTGGGCCAAAATGTACTGGTCCCGATGTGCCCCAATTAATCAGAATCCACCGTATAGCCAACTGTATATATTGCAAAAAGAGAACAAGAATAGTAAGGTACCTCATGGACTGTTCAGAAATCTGATGGCAGAGGGGAAGAAGCTGTTCCTAAAATATTGAGTGTGTGGCTTCAGGCAATAATGAGAAGAGGGCATGTTCTAGATGCTGGGTATCCTGGATAATGGATGCCTCCTTTTTGAGGCATTGCTTTTTGAAGATGTCCTTGATGGTGGGGAGGCTAGTGCCCATGATGGAACTGGCTGTGTTTACATCCTTCTGTAGCTTTAGTCCTGCAAGTTTCAATGAAATGATCTCTTGTTCTTCCAGAATTCAGAAGTAGTTGTGCTCAGTTTTACACAGAAAACCAAGTACCCCAGGAACCTTTTTAAGATGAGAAAATTGAATTAGCACAAAATACTTCAGGCACAGTCTCAACAAGATCCTTGCAGTTTCATCATGATTCCTAAAAAACTGAGTGGCCACTTTATTAGGTATACCTGCTCATTAATGCAGATATCTAATCAACCAATCATGCGGCAGCAACTCCATGCATGGTCATGCAGACATGGTCAAGAGGTTCAGTTGTTGTTCAGACCAAACATCAGAATGGGGAAGAAAAGTGGTCTAAGTGACTTTGACTGTCGAGTGATTGTTGGTGCCAGATGGGGTGGTTTGAGTATCTCAGAAACTGCTGATCTCCTGGGATTTTCACACACAACAGCCCATAAGTTTATAGAGAATGGTATGAAAACATCCAGAGAGTGGCAGTTCTGTGGGTGAAAACACCTTGTTAATGAGAGAGGTCAGAGGAGAATGGCCAGACTGGTTCAAGCTGGCAGGACGGCAACAGTAACTCAAATAACCCCGCGTTACAACAGTGGTGCGTAGAAAAGCATTTCTGAACACACAACACATCAAACCTCGAAGTGGATGGGCTCCACTCCTGGGCCTAATGAAGTGCCCACTGAGTGTATAAAAGGACAGCATTGCGAGAAGATGTTTCATTAAGCAAAATTTCATAAATCAGAAAGGCTGAGTGAAATGTTTTATGGGCATTTTAGCACAGTGTTTACCTATGCACAGAGAGCAATGTGCATATCAATTTATCATAGAAAATAACTTTGTAAAATATAAATATCTTTAATCCTGCACTCAAATCCTCTCGTCGACTATTTGCTTTCCTGACTATTTGTTGCACCTATATTTTAGCCGTTAGTGACTTATATGCAATGACATCTAGGTCCCTTCAAACATCAACATTTCAAAAATAGCCTACTTTCCTGTTCTGTGCATTTAAGTGGATGAGCTCATATTTTTCCATATTACATTCCATTCGCTGTGTTCTTGCCCATTCATCCAGTCCTCCATAACCTTTAGAAGCTTCCTCCCTCCTCTCAATTCCATCTAGTTTTGTACTGTCAGCAAACTTGGAAATCTGACATATGGTCCCTTGACTAAATTGTTGACGCAGACTGTGCATAGGTGGGGGTTGAGCATTGTTCTCTTTGGATTGCTAACAAATTGCAGACCACCAATATGAGGAAGTTATTCACACTCTTTGTTGCTGTCTTGTTAATCAATTCTCAATCTATGACAGTATATTACTCCCCACCCCCAATTTTTTGTGCACCAACCTTCTGTGTCGGTCCTTGGGGTGTTACGTTAGTGTAGTAGTTAGAACAACACTATCTTACAGTGCCAGCTATCCAGGTTCAATTCTCGCCACTGTCTGTCAGAAGTTGTATGCTCTCCCCATGACTGCGTGGATTTTCTCTGGGTGCTCTGATTTCCACCTACATTCCAAAGAAGTAAGGTTTAGTAGGTTAATTGGTCACATGGGTGTAATTGGGCAGCGTGGTCTCGTTGGGACAGAAGGGCCTGTTAACGTGCTGTATCTCTCTCTTATCAAAAGCCTTCTGGAAGTCAAAATACACCATATCTGCTATTTTCCTCTTACCTACCCTAATAGTTCCATCCTCAGTAAAGCTCCTGTAAAGTAGACAAACATGAATAAAAACAGAAAATGCTGAAAACACAGAATTCTGTTGAAGGGCTTTAGACCAGAGGTCAGCTCTCTTCTTCTTCTAACAGATGCAACCTGACTTGAGTATTTCTGGCATTTTAGTTTTTATTTTAGACTTGCAGCAACTGCAGTTTTTTAAAAAAATTTCAATTTTCAGAGAAATACAAATTCATACTGTCCGTGCCATATCCAATTATGCCTTCCTCAGTATTCTGTTATTACACTCTTCATTAATTCCAGTTTATTGGAACCAGCCAGGTAGTATCCTAACTGGTTGCATCATGGCCTGGTATGGAAACACCAATGGCCAGGAAATGAAAAATCTACAGAAAGTGGTGAACACAGCCCAGTCCATCACAGGCAAAGCCCTCCCCACCACTGAGCACATTTACAGTACGCAGAGCAATGTCACAAGAAAGTAACATCCATCATCAAGGACCCACCATCTAGGCTATGCTCCCTTCTTGCTACTACCATTGGGCAGGAGGTACATGAGCCTTAGGTCCCACACCACCAGGTTCAGGAACAGTTATTACTCTATGAACCAGAGTGGATAGTTTCACTCATCTCAACTTTGAACTGATTCCACATCCTATGGACTTACTTTCACGGACTCCACAACTCGTGCTCTCAGTATTATTTATTATTATTTATTTAATTAATTGTTTGCACAATTTGTCATCTTTTGCACATTAGTTGTTTGTCAGTCTTTGTTTTTTTTTTAAAAAAATTGTTTCTTTATTTTCCTGCAAACAAGAAAATGAATCTCAAGGTAGTATGTGGTGATATGTATGTACTTTGATAATAAATTTACTTTGACTTCATTCGCAGGATTGGTATTAGTCTAACGGGTGGACGTTTTTGGGCAGCACAGTAGTGAAGTGGTTAGCACAACACTTTATAGTGCCTGCTGTAAAATCGATCGGCAAAATCCAACGGAGTTAAGTTCCTGCCACCCTCTGTAAGGAGTTTACACATTCTCCCCCTGACTGTGTGGGTTTCCTCTGGGTGCTCATTTCCTCCCACATTCCAAAGACGTACTGGTTCGGGTTAGTGAGTAGCGGGCATGCTATGTTGGCACCAGACACTTGTGGGCTGCCCCCAGCACAATTCTTGTATGGCGTTGGTCATTGACGCAAAATGATGCATTTCACTGTACGTTTCAATGTACACGAGACACATAAATCTAATCCTTAATTGTTAGCGATAGGAACTCCACTGCAAAGGGCCAACACTGAATCTAGGGGCATTATGATGGAACAAAGCAGCAGTTTGACCCTACAACAAGGACTGGTCCATCTTCCTGCATCTGCCAAAGATGGATACCTGTAGCATTGCCAATTTGTTTGTTTGTTTTGTGCCGTGTTGTATGACAATGGTGATCATCGTCTTTCCATGACCATGATTGTTCTTGGCAGTGTCTTGGCATGATTCTACAGGGCAGTGTCTCTACAAGATGGATGACCCCAGCCATTATCAATATTCTTCAGAGATTGTCTGCCTGGCGTCAGTGGTCACATAACCGGGACTTGTGATATGCACCAGCTGCCTAGACAATCATCTACCCCCTGCTCCCATGGCTTCACATGACTCTGATTACGGCAGGGAGAGGGTTAAGCAGGTGCTACACCTTGCCCAAGAGTGACCTAAAGGCTAGCGGAGGGAAGAAGTGCCTTACACATCCTTTAGAAGAGATGTATCTCCACCGAGTCAACACGTGTGTGAGGCCAGTTTCCTGTGCTCAGTGTCAGATGTGGGAGGTCCTGGAGTCTCCCAGCCTCCCAGACGGCCATATCTGCACCCATTGTGTCGAGCTGCAGCTCCTGAGGGACCGAGTTAGGGAATTGGAGATGCAGCTCGATGACCTTCGTCTGGTCAGGGAGAGCGAGGAGGTGATAGAAAGGAGTTACAGGCAGGTAGTCACACCGGGGCCACCGGAGACAGACAAGTGGATCACAGTCAGGAGGGGGAAGGGGAAGAGTCAGATACTAGAGAGTACCCCTTTGGCTGTACCCCTTGACAATAAGTACTCCTGTTTGAGTACTGTTGTGGGGGGGGGGGGGAACAGCCTACCTGGGGGAGGCGGCAGTGGCCGTGCCTCTGGCAGAGTCTGGCCCTGTGGCTCAGAAGGGTAGGGAAAGGAAGAGGAAGGCCATAGTGATAGGGGACTCTATAGTTAGGGGGTCAGACAGGCGGTTCTGTGGACGCAGGAAAGAAACTCGGATGGTAGTTTGCCTCCCAGGTGCCAAGGTCCGGGATGTTTCGGATCGCGTCCATGATATCCTGCGGTGGGAGGGAGAACAGCCAGAGGTCGTGGTACATATTGGTACCAATGACATAGGTAGGAAAAGGGAGGAGATCTTGAAAAAAGACTACAGGGAGTTAGGAAGGAAATTGAGAAGCAGGACCGCAAAGGTAGTAATCTCGGGATTACTGCCTATGCCATGTGATAGCGAGAATAGGAATAGGATGAGGTGGAAGATAAATGCGTGGCTGAGGGATTGGGGCAGGGGCAGGGGCAGGGATTCAGATTTCTGGATCATTGGGACTTCTTTTGGGGCAGGTGTGATCTGCACAAAAAGGACGGGTTGCACCAGAATCCCAGGGGAACCAATATCCTGGCGGGGAGGTTTGCTAAGGCTACTGGGGAAGTTTAAACTAGAATTGTTGGGGGGGTGGAAACCGAACTGAAGAGACTGGGGAAGAGGAGGTTAGCTCACAAATAGAGAAAGCTTGTAGACAGTGTGAGAGGGAGGATAGGCAGCTGATAGAGAAGGGACGTGCTCAGACTGAAGGCTTGATGTGTCTATTTTAATACAAGGAGTGTTGTGAACAAAGCGGATGAGCTTAGAGCATGGATCAGTACTTGGAGCTATGATGTGGTGGCCATTACAGAGACTTGGATGGCTCAGGGACAGGAATGGTTACTTCAAGTGCTGAGTTTTAGATGTTTCAGAAAGGACAGGGAGGGAGACAAAGAGCTGGGGGTTGATCAGAGATAGCGTCACGGCTGCAGAAAAACTGGACGCTATGGAGGGATTGTCTACGGAGTCTCTGTGGGTGGAGGTTAGGAACAGGAAGGGGTGAATAACTTTACTGGGTGTTTTTTTTTATATAGGCTGCCTAATAGTAGCAGGGATGTTGAGGAGAAGATAGGGAAACAGATCCTGGAAAGGTGTAATAACAAACAGAGTTGTCGTGATGGGAGATTTTAATTTCCCAAATATCGATTGGCGTCTGCTAGAGCAAGGGGTTTAGATGGGGTGGAGTTTGTTAGGTGTGTTCAGGGAGGTTTCTTGACACAATATGTCGATAAGCCTACAAGAGGAGAGGCTGTACTTGATTTGGTATTGGGAAATGAACCTGGTCAGGTGTCAGATCTCTCAGTGGGAGAGCATTTTGGAGACAGTGATCACAATTCTATCTCCTTGACAATAGCATTGGAGAGAGATATGAACAGATAAGTTAAAAAAGCAGTTAATTGGAGTAAGGGGAATTTATGAGGCTATCAGGCAGGAAATTGGAGGCTTAAATCGGGAACAGATGTTCTCAGGGAAAAGTACAGAAGAAATGTGGCAAATATTCAGGGGATATTTGTGTAGCGTTCTGTATAGGTACATTACAATGCGACAGGGAAGTCATGGTAAGGTACAGGAACTGCGGTGTGCAAAGGCTGCAATAAATCCAGTCAAGAAGAAAAGCTTACAAAAGGTTCAGAGAGCTAGGTAATGTTAGAGATCTAGAAGATTATAAGGCTACTAGGAAAGAGCTTAAGAAGGAAATTAGGAGAGCCAGAAGGGGCCATGAGAAGGCCTTGGTAGGCAGGATTAAGGAAAACTGCAAGGCATTCTACAAGTATGTGAAGAGCAAGAGGATAAGACGTGAAAGAATAGGACCTATCAAATGTGACAGTGGGAAAGTGTGTATGGAACCGGAGGAAATAGCAGAGGTACTTAATGAATATTTTATTTCAGTATTCACTATAGTAAAGGATCTTAGTGATTGTAGTGATGACTTGCAGCAGACTGAAAAGCTTGAGCATGTAGATATTAAGAAAGACGATGTGCTGAAGCTTTTGGAAAGCATCAAGTTGGATAAGTCACTGGGACTGGACAAGATGTACCCCAGGCTACTGTGGGAGGCGAGGGAGGAGATTGCTGAGCCTCTGACGATGATCTTTGCATCATCAATGGGGACGGGAGAGATTCCGGAGGATTGGAGGGTTGCGGATGTTGTTCCCTTATTCAATAAAGGGAGTAGAGATAGCCCGGGAAATTATAGGCCAGTGAGTCTTACTTCAGTGGTTGGTAAGTTGATGGAGAAGATCTTGAGAGGCAGGATTTATGAACATTTGGAGAGGCATAATATGATTAGGAGTAGTCAGTATGGCTTTGTCAAAGGCAGGTCGTGCCTTATGAGCCTGATGGAATTTTTTGAGGATGTGACTAAACACATTGATGAAGGAAGAGCAGTAGATGTAGTGTATATGGATTTCAGCAAGGCATTTGATAAGGTACCCCATGCAAGGCTTACTGAGAAAGTAAGGAGGCATGGGATCCAAGGGAACATTGCTTTGTGGATCCAAAACTGGCTTGCCCACAGAAGGCAAAGAGTGGTTGTAGACAATTCATATTCTGCATGGAGATCGGTCACCAGTGGAGTGCCTCAGGGATCTGTTCTGGGACCCTTACTCTTCATGATTTTTATAAATGACCTGGATGAAGAAGTGGAGGAATGGGTTAGTAAGTTTTCTGATGACACAAAGGTTGGAGGTGTTGTGGATAGTGTGGAGGGCTGTCAGAGGTTACAGCGGGACATTGATAGGATGCAAAACTGGGCTGAGAAGTGACAGATGGAGTTCAACCCAGATAAGTGTGAAGTGGTTCATTTTGGTAGGTCAAATATGATGGCAAAATATAGTATTAATGCAAAGACTCTTGGCAGTGTGGAGGATCAGAAGTATCTTGGGGTCCGAGTCCATAGGACACTCAAAGCAGCTGCGCAGGTTGACTCTGTGGTTAAGAAGCATACGGTGCATTGACCTTCATCAACCGTGGGATTGAGTTCAAGAGCCGAGAGGTAATGTTGCAGCTATATAGGACCCTGGTCAGACCCCACTTGGAGTACTGTGCTCAGTTCTGGTTGCCTCACTACAGGAAGGATATGGAAGCCATAGAAAGGGTGCAGAGGAGATTTACAAGGATGCTTTCTGCCTTGGGGAGCATGCCTTATGACAATAGGTTGAGTGAACTCAGCCTTTTCTCCTTGGAGTGACGGAGGATGAGAGGTGACCTGATAGAGGTGTGCAAGTTGATGAGAGGTATTGATCGTGTGGATAGTCAGAGGCTTTTTCCCAGGGCTGAAATGGTTGCCACAAGAGGACACAGATTTAGGGTGCTTGGAAGTAGGTACAGAGGAGATATTAGGGGTAAGTTGTTATTTATTTATTTTTTTAAAAAAACACAGAGAGTGGTGAGTGCATGGAATGGGCTGGCGATGGTGGAGGTGGAGGTGGAAACGATAGGGTCTTTGAAGAGACTCTTGGATGGCTACATGGAGCTTAGAAAAATAAAGGGCTGTGGATAAAGCCTAGGTAGTTCTAAGTTAGGGACATGTTCTGCACAGCTTTGTGGGTTGAAGGGCCTGTATTGTGCTGTAGGTTTTTTATGTTTTTATGTAAATCTTTCCATATTATAGTGAAGCATCAAATAGCAACTGGTATTATTATTTATGAAAACCTTTTGCTAGAGGCAAAAGACAATGGTACAATTTAAGGAATCTGATAAGCTAAGTCTTTACCTTCTAGAAGCATTAACCTCCTTATCATGACACAGAAGACCATTCAGGCTATCAGGTCCATGCCAGTTCCCATCAGCCCCATTCCCCTCGAGTTTCTCTGTAATCCATTCTCACATTATAATCAACTCTCCCTTAAGACTTACTGAGGAGAGTTAAAAGATAAAGAGTGGCTTTATTTGTCATATGTGCATTGAAACATACAGTCAAATGCATCACTTGCGTCAAATCAATTAAGTGGAGATCATGCTGGGCAGCCCGCAAGTGTCACCATACTTCCAGCACCAACAGCTTACCCTATGCCTTCGGGTGGAAAGTGGGAGGAAACTGGAGCACCCAAAGGAAAACCCCTGCGGTCATGGGGAGAACATGCAAACCCAAACCTTTTCAGACAGCAGCAGGAATTGAGCTTTGATTAGTAATCGCTTGCAACTCCACTTTGATGATTAAGAACATCATATTAAATTACAACAGCTAATTAACCTCCAAACCTCCTTGAGATACAGATGGAATCTGGGGAAAACCTACACAAACACAGTTAAAGTGCAAATTTTACGTGGATATGGTTCAAGGTCAGAATGGAACCTGGTTTTCTGGAGCAAACTGCTGCACCTTTGTGCTGACAAAAACGAGGCAATCTATGTAAGACAACATACAAGTTATCAAGAAGTGCTGCTTATAACTTGCACCACTTCCCAGACCAAGCACACACAAAAAATTACAGCAGGGCGCACTAATACTTCCCAACAGCATGTCCTTAAGATGCTGTGTAGAGCTGAAAGCTTTGCTTCAATAGAATTCTCCAAGGCAAATTGGATCATTGTGAATCACCCTCTCACTGCACATTCATGCCTTGCTCCATTCAATTCTTCATTGCCATTAAACTAGAATAATCCATTTTCCGGTTGTTCACAAATCCTAATAGTATGGCATTTGATTCACTGCACGAGTGCTGACTCCTGATCTATTTTTAAATTTATTTATTTATTTTACACACCTGGACTCTACTTCCCATACTCCCTTTCAACTCACCAATACTCTGCAGAGCTCCCTTTAAACACACAAGATCCTGTTTCTTGCCCTTCCTTTAAACTCACTGAGCGCCTGGTTCCTATACTCCCTTTAAATTCACCAGGTCACTGGCACATACTTAAAAAAGCAAAATAAGAGTGTGTTGGAGTATTGATACGAGTAACAGCCCCAAAAAGCTAAACCAAGCACCAAAGCCCTGAGTCTGCGAGATTATAAGGGCTTTATATTTCTCATGTGCCCACAGTGGCATGGAGAATTCCCAGGCCTGCTAGATGAGATCATTTCTGTTGGCGTTAGGAATAACAGTGAAATCCAAAACAAAACTCCAAAAATACAGCTTTTCTTCCCCCCCCCCCAAGTCACACACTCCCCTAATTTAGCAATTAATTTTCATTGCTTGATTTCCGACAAGTTAGAAGTCACTACAGGAACTTACCAAAACAGGCTCTCAATACTGTTTCTTTCACCCTCATGACCAAGAAAGATACAAGTATGAAGCACAGGGAACAGCAGGTTTATCTCCAGATTGGTCACCTCCCTGACTTGGAAACGATCACTGCTCCTCAATCATCACTGCATCTAAATTGTGGAACACCACCTGATAGGGCTTTCAGAATTACTTCACCAGAAGAACCGTAGCAGTTCAAGACAGTGGTTCCACACCATCCTAATCACTGTGGATAATTAGGAGTGACTATGAAGTAGATAAACTAAACATTAAATAAACTCTCAAAGCATCCAACTCATTGGAGTTGTGAGCACAACTTGGAGTATTGTGAGCAGTTTCGGGCTCCATATCTAAGAAAGGATGTGCTGGCATTGGAGAGGGTCCAGATGAGGTTCACAAGAATGATTCCAGGGATGAAAGTGTCAGCATACGAGAAGTGTTTGATGGCTCTGGGCCTGTACTCACTGGAGTTTAGAAGAATAAGTGGGGGGGGGGGGGGGAAATCTCATTGAAACCTATTGATTATTGAAAAGCCTAAGTGGACATGCAGAGGACATTTCCAATCATGGAAGAATCTAGGACCAGAGGGCACAGTTGCAGAATAGAACAGAGATGGAGAGAAATTTCTTTAGCCAGAGGGGATGAATCTGTGGAATTCATTGCCACAGACGACTGTGGAGACTAAGTCATTAGGTATATTAAAAGAGGAGTTGTTGGGTACTTAATTAGTAAGAGCAGCAATGTTATGCAGAGTAGGCAAGAGAATGGTTTGAGAGAAAAATAGATTAGCCATGACCAAATGGCGGAGCATACTCAATGGGCCAGATGGCTTAATTCTGCTCATATGTTTTATGGTCTTATGGCAGCAAAAACAAATCAGACCAAAATTCACATCCTTTCAAAACATTACCAAAGTACATTCCAGCTAATTAACTTTTCTGAAGCCCAGTCATTGAGAAACGAACAGTCAACAGCAGCATTCTGACAACTGTCAGATAATCCACTTTAGACGTGCTCTATCAGGGATAACCATTAGACAGGACACCCCTGCTCTTCGTTTACACCCAAAAGACAGCATTACAGACTATACATTTCACACTCAGCATTGCACCACCATCCTGATAAGCTCTTTATTAGCAAGGAGGTCATAAGTAACAGGGAGAAGGCAGGAGAATTGGGTAGAAAGGGATAATAAGTCAGCCATGATGGAATGGTGGAGAAGACTTGATGGGCCGAATTGTGTAATTCTGCTACTATATCTTATGGTCACATTGTAGCACAGAAACCTGCTGAGGGAGGATGGATCAGAGTGTCATGACTCACAGGAAAGGCAGAACAGTGAAGCCTTTGTTGTGCTTTTTAATCTTAGAAATAATTTCCCTAGTAAAGTAACCCTCTACAATAGGAAGGCCACCCATGACTCACAAGTACCCTACTGACCAGCAAACCAATATTGCAAGCTCTGGACAGGGTCTGAAGTCTTAGTTTGTGCCTTGAAGATAGAGTTGTTACACCAATATGATTCATTTTCCATCCCTATCCATGTATCCCCACTGGCTGATGTCCTAATATGCGGAAGGCCTAATCTGATCTCCAACCATTGCCTATTGTGTGACTTTAACACTTTAGCTTCTGGCTCAGACAGGGGTGTCACTATTCTGGCAGAGCCCCTCCCCCCAGAGCACATCCCTTTAAATTAATCAGGGTTTGTGAAGAACACAGCAAAGACTCATCCTGCAGTCATTTACTTTTATTTTTAGCCTTGTACTGCTGTGTGGCTGACTGCCCAGAAATATTTGGTCCCAGAAAGACACGAGTGCAAGAGATTGAAATAGACATAGCCACTCAACCCTTGTAGCTCCCAGGCAGAATTACTTAGATATTGTGTTTTGCAGATATGAAGATTTACCTCACTGAGAAGGACAAGGTAATGGAGTGCAATAATGGTGAAAAAGAAGAATTAACTATGTTCTTGTAGCTCAGATAAACAGATTCCTGGAATTACTCATTGTAGAAATACTGAACTTTTAATGCTCTTATGTAATACAGACATGCCGGCCTCTCTCCTCTTGAACTGAATTTATGACACAGAGACGTTGGTTCACGCCTTCCAAAAACGGACTTCATTTAAATCCCATATCCCAGCTCTTGGTCCACAGTCTTGAAGCCAGGTGGTCATCATGATGTAATACTTTGGAATTCTGATCATAAACATATTTTGAAATTAATCTTTGGGATGTGTGTAACAAGAAGCAGAGAAACAGGCCTCTACTGACCACAATGCTAGTCCCATTTGCCTGTATTTGGTCATTATCCCTCTATTTCTTTCCAACTACCTGTCCACTTGCCTTTTAAACATTGTAAAACATCTGTTTCCATTACCTCCTCCAGCAGCTCACTCCAAATATTTTCCTGCATCGCTGACAAATTTCCCCCTCTTGTATCTCCAATAAATTTCTCCACTTAAATCTGTGTCCTCTAGTTCTAGATTCTCCTGCCCTGGGAAATATATTCTGACCATTCATGCCCTTCATAATTTTGTATTGGGTCACCCTCAGCTTCCTATGTTCCAAACGTTCATTATAACTGCAGCTCTCCATCCCAGGCAACATGCTGGTGAACACCTTCTGCACTCATTCCATTGCTACCACCACATCCTTCCTGTAGTGTGCAACCTGAACTGTATACAATACTCTAAGTGCAGTGTAACCAATGTGGTGTGCAGTTGCAACATGACATCCTAGCTCTTTTACTCAATTCCTCAGCTATGAAAGCGAGCATACCAAAAGCCTTTTGTCACTACCCTATACACCTGTGTCACCATTTTCAGGGAGCTGTGGACTTTCATTCGAAGGTCCCTCTGTGCAGCAATGCTCCTAAGATCTCTGCCATCTACTCTATATGACCTACCAGAGTCAGACCTCACCCTCGTCAAAATTAAGTTCCATTGCTACTGCCCTACTCATGAGTCTACGTCACCCAACAACACCCATGTGGTCAGTTAGCCTGCTAACCTGTACACCTCTGGAATGTGGGAGGAAACCGGAGCACCCAGAGGAAACCCATGTGGTCACAGGGAGAATATGCTGCTTCCAGACAGTGGCAGGAATTGAACACAGTGCTATGCTAACTGCTATGACCATGCCATGCTGGACAATTTCCTGGAGTCACAAAAGAATGCCTTTTCCACCACACACAAGTGTGTACTACTAAACTCTTCTCCACCTTGGTGCCAAGGGTTAAACTGTCATGGTTTTTTAATATATAAAAGAAAGCAAGCTGCCAAAACCGACAACAAAAAATAATTCTATTTTCTTAATAATTTATTTGGTTGTTATTTGCTCAAATCAAATGCCTCTGAGGCCCAAGGGTAATAATGGAAATAGACAAACATATTTTTACACGATAGATGAAGGCATCTTAATGACACAAATACAAAATTTTATATAGTTTATATTGATTTTTAAAAATAAAAACTTTTAATTCACTGAATAGTTATAGTTTCTCCCCAGATTATGACAGGGCGCTGTTCCTGGGAACTGTCTGTAACCCAAACAGTTCACAAGTCAGAATGTAGAACATTACAGCATAGATCCTCTTTGGCCTACAATGTTGTGTCAATCTTTTAACCTACTCCAAGATCAACTTAACCCTTCCCTCCCTCATAGCCCTCCATTTTTCTTTCATCCATGTGGCTATCTAAGAGTCTCTTAAATGTCCCTGATGTATCTGCCTCTACCACCATCTCTGGCAGCATGTTCCACACACCAAACACTCGTGTAAAAAGTCTACCTGACATTCCCCCCCCATCACCTATACCAGGGGTGGGCAAACTTTTTGACTTGTGGGCCACAAAGGGTTCTAAAATTTGACAGGGGGGGCCGGACCAGGAGCAGATGGACGGAGTGTTTTGGTAATACACCTCATAAGAGAAAATAAAATATCATGGGATATGTAGAAAACATGTGCTTTAATTTCAATTGAAAATGAACAAATGCATTACAACAAAATATCTGTCTTTGAAGTCTCATGGTATTTAGCTATTTATTGAAATGACTTTTAAAACACTGAAAATTAAATGAATAAAATACAGCTTTTTAAAATAGTAACAGTTATTATTTTAAAGCACTGAAAATTCTGTTATCCTTCAAGATATTATCATCATCACTCTCCTCCTGACTGTCTTTATTTCAAAAACGGTAGGAGATGCAGGTCTACTTGTCCTGCTCCTTCTTATTCAATTGTCCCCTGTGCCAAAACTCAACAACGACCAGCCAGTATGCGGAGCGCGTTATTTGATCTGGAGCGCATTTTTTATTTTGAGAACGTACATGCACCTGCGCACTACTCATGTCCATCACTTAAAAGAAATGACATGTAACATGTAAGGCTTATTGAAAAAAATATTTTCAAATGCATTTTTTACATAACACAACGAAGAAACTTATTTTTAATTTCAGTGGGAACAGTGTTGTTGGTCTCCCTTTTTAGCCAGCGCATCAAAGTCTGGATTTAGTTTTGTTGTGGCGATTCTCAGGATGGATCTGAGGTGTTGGTCAGTTAACTTGGATCTGTGGCTGGCTTTGTTGATGTTCATGACGCTGAACGCCTGTTCACACAAATAGGTTGAGCCGAACAAAGAGTAAAGCACAAATGTGGAGTAATACGCTGCACCTCAACAAAGGTCAATGTGTAGCGGTGTGCTACATGCAGCGCTAAAATTACGACACGGAGTCGGTAACTGCAGTCGAAGAAAAAAAACTTTATTCAAAATCCCCAGCCTCACTTTTAAGCCTCCCTCAACCTGCCCCCCGTGGCGCAGAGGCTCCAAAGCTCTGTGCTCGCAAACCCCCGCAGGCTATCTCCCTTAGCCGGAACGCTGGCTAATTGTGAGCCGGTTCGGATGTGCCAGGAAACGGGTCGCCACAAATGTATATAGAGTGCGTCATCTATTGGGAAAACACCAGAATTGCGGGGAAAAAACATTAACAAGGTTTATTAATATAATTTCATCAAGTTCTGCGGGCCGCATATGGCCCGCAGGCCGTAGTTTGCCCATGCCTGCCCTATACTTACCTATCACCTTAAAATTATACCCTTTTGTATTAGCCATCTCTGCCCTGGGAAAAAGGTACTGGCTGTCCATTCTAGCTATACCTCTTATCATCTTATATTGTATACCTCCATCAATTCACCTCTTTTCCTCATTCACACCAAAGAGAAAAGCCCCAGCTCACTCAACCTTTACTCCATCCAGGCAACATCCTCCTTTGTATCCCTCTAAAACTTCCACATCCTTCCTATACTGAACACAGTACACAAAGTGAAATCTAATCAGGGTTTTATAGAGCTACAACATTAGCTTGTGGCTCTTGAACTCAATCTCCTGACTAATAAAGGCCAAAACACCGCCACCTTCGTAACCATCCTATCAACTGGTTAAGCTAAAGTCTGTCCCGAGCCTTACAGGCTCATCAGGCCGGTGCTTATGCTGGTTTCCGTGGCGTGAAGTGACTGAGAGTACGAGACTCCCCCTGGATAGGACGCCAGTCTATCACGACACTATCAACTTGTGCTGCAACTTTAAGGGATATATAGATGTGAACCCCAAGATCCCTCTGTTCCTCCACACTGCTTAGAATCCTGCCACTGACCCTGTACTCCACATTCAGGTTTGATCTTCCATTAGTGGCATTAATATTTAAATAGCATAGGTCAACCAAGGATAACTTCTAGTTAAACCAGGGAGTTTAATTCAACCAGATTTCTCTGCAAGTTGCAATAATATTATCACAAACAATCCCATATGGCAGAAAATGCCTGCCCTGCTGGCAAATCAGCTCTCATTTATATATAACTACAGAATATATGGACTGTATATAGAGTGAGCATTCATAACCTGCAGAAGACATTATATGTATAATAATCTGTATATATTATAATCTCTCAGTATTCCCATCAGAATCATACGTGTTTGATGTCAAAAGATTTTACCCAAGATCCTGTTCTCATCTAAACTTTATTCTTCCAGCTGCCCAATAAAAACAACTACAACTGACAGATCATAAACAATAAGAGATTCTGCAAATGCTGTCGATCTTGTGCCTCTCTCTCTCTCTCTCTCTCTCTCACTCACTCAATGCTGCCTGACTTGCTGAGTTCCTCCAGCACATTGTGCATCAATGACAGATCCGCCAGTGCTGCAGCATCTTTGGTTGGCACCTCTGCCCTTCAGCTGTACACATACAAGACAAAATCTAAATCACTAGAAAGGAATACACACTCACTCCTTTCATAATATTTGAGCATCTTCTCAAAACAACCTAACTACAGACACAGTGCACTTAGCCAATATGGTTTCCCCTAAATGGGTTATGTTATGCTTTTCTGACTGCTGTACACTGCAATTGTAAACACTACAATTAACTCTCCACTCAGACAACTCAAGATGAGAATCTTTAGATAGAGCTCCAAAATGCATAAGCAACATCCACATTTATTCATGGTTCTGAAATGTAGTTAGCAAGATGGGTTTAATGAGACAAATAGATTGGTCAGTCATCTCTCCCCCACCGGGCTGGCCAGTACCATGGGCACCTCAAGTTGTTCTCTAAGACCGAGCCTGCTACATACACACCATCAAACCACTATCACCTTGAAAGACCCATACAAGGATGACGTTGAATAGGTTTCTGCACCATGTTGGGTCTGAGATGTTGGAGTATTGGGTAAAATTTGGAGAAGAGAGGAAAAAACTATTGGAAAAAGACTAAAGAGGGGTTTATTTCAGTTAATAAGATACTTTGCATAACAAAGTTTCAGCATTCTACTGACAATCATAAGTCCACTGGCTTCATTCTTGTGGTCTACTCTTATTCAGTAAATAGTGTAAATTACAGCCTAGCAATACAAAGGTAGTGTTGGTCTCTGTTTATGATTCAAAGTCCATCTTACAATGCAAGTCAGTGCCCTACACATTACACTTGTTCAACTTTCCATCAAACAGGTCAATTTAATTCATGCTCCATAACTAATGAAATATGTGAATGCAAGTTAAAGGCAGGGCAAGGTCATTATGTCCCACTATTCCATTCCACAAAACAGCAACTAGTATGTGTAACCTTACTTTCAGTAATCTTTTACCCCCATCCTTGTCAAGAATCTATCTTGCCTTAAAAATATTCATAGACTCTACTTCAATGACCTTTAAAATAAGCCATCAACTCCAGTCTCTCTCTTCTAAAGTCTAGTATATATAACCCTAGTTTGTTAAATCTTTTCTCATAATGCTATCTACCTGTATTGGGTACCAGTATACTAAACCTTCTTGGAACTGCATCCAATTATTATTTATATCCTTTCTTTTAATAAGGAGACCTCTACTGGTCATGCTGCTCCAGATGTGGTCTCACTAAAGCCTCACATAATTGAGCTTAACTTCTGCACTTTTGTGGTAATTTCCCTGAGTAACATACAATCATATTAATTACATTATTCTTTCCTAATTACTTGTTTCCTTACTCAGTAGCCATTTGCAAATCATGCACTTGGCATCTCAGAGCTCTGCTATCTTTTCCCACTGTGATAATGTGTTTCTTTTATTTTTCCCACCAAAATGGACAATTGCCAGAGAAACTTACTCATTCACTTAACCCAACTATCCTTTTGTAGCCTCTTTAGGTCTTCACAACTTTGAGAACTAATTACAACATACTGCTAAAGATTGGTATTAAACAAGTTAATGTGCAGACTACAAACACAAGAAAATCTGCAGATGCTGGAAATCCAAAGCAACACACACAAAATGCTGGAGGAACTCAGCAGCTCAGGCAGCATCTATGGAAAAGAGTAAGCATTCGACGTTTCCGGCTGAGACCCTTCATCAGGACTGGGAAAAAAAGATGAGAATGGGCATTATCTGTTTTGGTGATGCTGCTTGAAAATAACTAATAATCAGGACATTGCTTAAAAATTTCCTTACTCTTTGAAAAGCACTTCCTTCACTTGGTTCCTTTTTTTCTAAACTTTTTTTATTGCATTTTTAAATGGTTACAAAGTATGAAAAAACAATGTATATAACCCTTACCCCCTCCCCTTAACCCCTCCCCCCTAACTGCCCTACAGAAAAAAAGAAAGAAAGAAAGAAAGAATGCCTGGTTGTTGGAAGATCTCCACATGCTCCATGGAATTCGTAACAACTTTAATATGTATATTTATTTCTTTCCCCTAATAACCAATTGTTTCATCTTCAGAGCATCTATATATTTAATCCTGTCTTTTGTAAATAAGGGCTCCAAATTTTCAGAAATGTTTCATATTTATCTCTTAAATTATAAGTAATTTTTTCTAATGGAATACAACCATAGATTTCTTTCTTCCAAGAATCTATACTTAAATGTGTATCCGATTTCCAAGTAACTGCAATAGCTTTTTTGGCTACTGCCAGTGCAATTTTTATAAATTCTTTCTGATACTTATTTAGTTTGAGTTTGAGTTTGAGTCTCATCAGTACAGCATAACTTTGACACTTCACTACTGCTTGGGATGTTGAATTATGTGTCGAGTTCTTTAGAGTTTGATTTGAACCAATATATTTCTGACCGAGAAGCCCTGACTTTAAAATGTTTAACATGAAATTAAAACACAAGATCCTAAACATGGCTCAAGAAATCCAGCATGATCCTTTTGACTCTTACCAATTTTTACCAATGCACCATAGAAAGAATTCTGCCTGGATGCATAATAGTTTGGATTGGTAATTGCTCTGCACACGACCATATGAAACTGCAGAGAGTTGTTGACACAGCTCAGCACATCACAGGAAACAGCCTCCCCTCCATGGACTCTGTCTACACTTCTCACTGCCTCAGTAAAGCAGATAGCAGAATCAAAGATCCCACCCCCTGGACAATCTCTCAAGATTCAAGATTGTTTAATGTCATTTCCTATACACAAGAGTAAGGAGAACAAAATAATTGTTCCTCCAGATTTGATGCAGCACAAGAACACAAAAGATAAAGAACACAATAATAATAAAAACACAATAAATACAATATAAATACATAAGATGGCTGATATACATAGATTGATTGTATGCCTATAAAATGATGCTAGGCGGTACATAAGGTGACTGAGGGGAAATAATTAAGTAGTGGAGGAGTTAATAGGTGGAGGTGTTTATTAGTCTTACTGATCAACTCTCTTCTCTCCACTTACACAGGGCAAAGGTTTAAAAAGCCTGAAAGCATGTACCACCAGGCTCAAGGACAGCTTCTACTGCACCGCTATCAGACTCCTGAATGGACCTCTTGTACGATAAGATGAATCCTTGGCTGCCCAAGTTACCTCATTATTATCTTTCATTTTATCATTTATATCACTGCACTTTTTCAGTTGCTTTTACATTTTATTCCGCACTATAATACTATATTCTAGCTCAATACATTGTGTTGATCTGTATAAAGAGTATGCAAGACCAACTTTTCACTGCATCTTGGTACGTGACAATAATAAACCAATACCAGCTTAATTTGTCATGTCACACAGATTAGCATTGATACATCACACTTAAAAGCATTGCATATTGGATACAAAAGAAAGGAGGTTATGACTTTCTGTAGCCTCCAACCTGATAGCATGAACATCAATTTCTAACTTCTGGTAATTTCTCCCCCACCCCTTACTCTCCTTCCATTCCCCATTCTGGCTCCCCTCTTACCTCTTCTCCTCACCTGCCTTTCACTTCCCCCTGGTGCTCCCTCCCTCTTTCACTTTTTCCCGTGATCCACTCTCCTCTCCTATCAGATTCCACATCAGTGGATGTTCGTTACTTGGATTTTCAGAAGGCCATCGATAAGGTCATTCAATGGTGGAGAACAGGCTCGGGCAAGCACAGGCTGAGGTTCAAAGCAAGTAAGAAACTTTCTAGCAAGTATTTTTCCCTCCCTGTTAGTGCATAGCTAGTGTGCTGAAAATGGATCTGGAGGCAGTGTAATGTTCCTTGTGAGAGATGGTGGGATGTGGGAAATTTGGGAGACCTCCAGTCTCCCTGTTAACTGTATCTGCATGAAGGTCATCGAGCTGCAGCTCCTTAGAGATCATGTTAAGGAACTGGAGCTGCAGCTTGATGACCTTCAGCTCATATCGGAGCACGAGGAGGTGACAGGTAGGAGCTGCAGGGAGGTAATCACGCTGAAGATGTAAGAGGCAGGGTGACTGTCAGGAGAGGGAAATGGAGCAGGCAGCCAGTACAGAGTACCCCTGTGGTCTTTCCTCTCACTAATAAGTACACTGCTTCAGATGCTGTTGGGGATGGGAGGGGAATGGGGCTACTGAGGGGAACCCAGCGACCAGGTCTCTGGCACCAATATCCTCTGTGGTTCAGAAGGGAAGGTGGGGAGGAGCAGAGCAGTAGTGACGGGGAATTCCATAATTAGAGGAGCAGAAAGCAGGTTTTGTGGATGTGAAAGAGACACCAGATGGGATGGTGCCTCCTAGGCGCCAGGGTCAGGGATGTCTCAGATTGGATCCACGACATTCCAAAAGAGGAGGGTGAGCAACCAGAAGTCGTGGTACATATAGGTACCAACAACATGAATAGGTAAAGGGAGGAGGTCCTGAAGAGAGAATATAGGGAGTTAGACAGAAAGCTGAAAAACAAGACCTCCAGGGTAGTAATCTCTGGGCTGCTGCCTGTGCCAGAGCAAGAATAGGAGGATTTGGCAGATGAATGCATGGCTGAGGAGCTGGTGCAGGGGGTAGAGTTTCAGATTTCTGTATCATTGGGATCTCTTCTGGGGAAGATACTTTATGACCTGTACAAAAAGGATGGATTACACCTGAACCCAAGGGGGACCAATATCTTTGCAGGCAGGTTTGCTAGAGCTACTGGGGAAGGCTTTAACTAATTTGGCAGGGGATGAGAATCCAAGTGATAGGTCTGTGGATGGGGTGGTTAGTGTACAACTAGATGCAGTGTGCAGTGAGACTGTGAGGAAGGACAGACAGATGATAGGGCAAAATTGCAGTCAGTGGGATGAGTTGAAGTATAACAGGGGTAAAATCAAAAAAGGGTGATGAACACAGGACTGAAGGTGTTATATTTGAATCCACTCAGTAAACAGAATAAGGTAGATGATTTTGTAGCACAGTTACAGATTGGCAGGTATGATGTTGTGGGCATCTCTGAATCATAGCTGAAAGAAAATGATAGTTGGGAGCTTAACATCCAAGGATACACATTGTATCAAAAGGACAGACAGGTAGTCAGAGGGGATGAGGTGGCTCTGTTGGTAAAAGAAAAATCAAATCAAATCCTTACAAAGAGGGGAGATAGGATCGAAAGGTGTAGAATCCTTGTGGGTAGAGTTAAGAAAGTACAAGGGTAAAAAGACCTTGATGACAGTTACTTATAGGACCCCGAACAGTAGCCAAGATGTGGGATACAAATTACAACAAGAGATAGAAAAGGCATGTAAAAAGGGCAGAATGGTGATAATCTTGGGGGGTTTCAATATGCAGGTAGACTGGAAATATAGGGTTAGTGCTGGATCTCAAGAGAGGGAATTTGTAGAATGCCTACAAGATGGTATTTTAGAACAGTTTGTGGTTGAGCCCACTAGGGTGTTATGTAATGACTCAGATTTGATTAGGAAGCTTAAAGTAAAGAAACCTTAGAATTGATCCTGCAGTTTGAAAGAGAGAAGATAAAGTCTTATGTATCAGTATTACAGTGGAGCAAAGGGAATTACAGAGGCATGAGAGAAGTGCTGGCCGAAATTGATTGAAAAGTGACACTAGTAGGGATGATGGCAGAACAGCAATGGCTGGAGTTTCTGGGAGCAATTCAAAAGGTGCAGGATAGATGCATCCTAAAGAAGTAGTAGTATTCTAAAGGAAGGATGAGGCAATGTGGATGATAATGGAAGTCAGCATAAGACAGCATAAAAGCAAAAGAGTGGGTGTATAATATAGAAAAAACAGTGGGAATATAGAGGATTAGGAAGCCTTTAAAAACTAACAGAAGGCAACTAAAAAGTCATAAATAGAGAAAAGATTAAATATGAAGGTAAGCTAGCCAAATAATACAAAAGAGGACACAAAAAGTTTTTTGCATATATAAGGAGTAAAAGAGAGATGACAATGGGTATCGGACCACTGGAAAATGATGCTGAAGTAGTAGTAATGGGAAACAAAGAAATGATGGAAAAACCTAATAAGTATTTTGCGTCAGTCTTCACTGTGGAAGACATTAGCAGTATGCCAGAAATGCTAGCATCAGAGGGCTGAAGTGAGTGTTGTTGCTATAACTAAGGAGAAGGTGCTTGGGAAGGTGAACAGTCTGAAGGTAGATAAGTCACCTGGACCAGATAGACTACACCCCAAAGTTCTGTAAAAGGTAGCTGAAGAGTCTTAAAAGAACATTACTAATGCTTCCACAATTTCTGCCCCTGATATCTTTGTCCTCCATTATTACCTGTCCTATGTTATCTTCCCGTGTGGCCTGATATCCACTCTCACTTCTCTTTTACTCTTTATATATCAGAAAAAAAGCATGTGGTTATCTCTTTTATATTATTGGCTAACTTACTTTCATCTCATCTCTTCCTATGGCTTTTTTAGTTGCTTTTTGTTGGTTTTTAAAAGCTTCCCAATCTTTCCCACTAATATTTGCTATATTATATGTCCTCTTGTTTGCTTTTATGCTATCTTTGACTCCCCTTGTCAGCCATAGTTATGTCATCCTCCCTTTAGAATACTTCTTCATCTATCTATTCTGCAGCTTCTGAATTGTAGGTGGGTTGGACAGGTCAGACAGAGTAAGATGGGGTTGACTGAAAGAGCTAAGGTTGAATGTAAAGAGGCTTGTTCTTGTGAGAGAACTTAGAACTAAGTGGTTTGACAGGGAGAGGTGTTGAATGGAGGGAGGATCACTGAATAAAAATAAAAGGTTGTCCATTTAAAGCTGATGAGGTAACTTTTTCCCGCTCAGAAGGTTATAGCTCTTTGGAATTCTCTTCCTCAAAAGGGATTGGAAGCTGGGTCTTTGAATAGCTTTGAGGTGAAGACAGATTCTTGACAGGCAAGGCAGGGATGTAATGTTGAGGTTACATTCAAGTCAGCCACAATCTGGTTGAAAGGTAGAGAAAAACCAAGGAACTGGTTAGCTCTGTCCTGCTTCTGGGGCACATGTCTGTATGGAAGTATCAAAGGAGTTCTGGACACATTTATTTCACTTAAGTACTTAAAGAGTCTGAGGAAGAATGGGTTGACGAAATATCATTCAATTTCTCAAGTCCAAAAGTCCAAACCTTCCACTGACAACATATACATTTTAAACCCACTCTTCTCTGTTCTATATATTAAATAGGTCAAAGAAAATTCTGTTAAAATATCCTCTTCCTACTCCCCTTCATTACAGGAGTAGGGTCATAGAGTGCAGAAACAGGCCCTTTGCTCCATCCAGTTCATGCTGAACTGTTATTCTGCCTAGACCCATCGACTTGCATGTGGATCACAGCTCTGCATACTCCCATCCATGTACTTATCCAAATTTCTCTTAAGTGGATGTGGGTTGCAATCAAACCCACATCCACCACTTCTGCAGGCAGCTCAGTAACAACAAGAACAAAGAACTGCAAAACAAAAGTCTTGCTCGTAAAACAAGGCGGCATTGTCTTATTATCTCAGTTCATCAAACTTCAACTTGTTGCAGCCATCAATCTTTTGTGTTTACTTTCAAAGTTTACAAAATGGTCATTAAAGCAACAACTCCATTAATTCCACCTAGCAGAAATTAATGACTGATCTGGACTAGTAAATGTGTCAAATTTATGAGGTCTTGAAGGCCTCCGTCAGTCAGAGTCGACCATGGGTGTTGCATCTTTTTTGTCTAGATATGCAAGCCTGGGCAGTATGATATCGAGAGCAAATTGTTGCCCATGTAGCAGGCTCCCCCTCTCCATGCAACTGCTGAAGCCAAAGGAACAGCAGAGACCCATACAGTTTGGTACCAGCAACATTGCAGGAGTTACCAGTCAGCACTGAACTCAATGTAGGACTGCCTTAGGGACTCCAGCTCTGGATCTTTCCCTCGGGGTTTACTCCCGAAGCCTTCCCCATGAGTGGGTATAGTCACAAAGCAGCGGAGGTTTGAGATCAGAGTTTTCCTTCTCCTAGGTGAGTTGCCAACCACGGCTAATGAGCCCCATCTGCCCAAAATGACTGGCTTTAAGGCACCAGTAACCCACCTTTGCCCCTTGTCCTGTCAGTAGAAACTGTTCTGCTGGGCTTAGTAACTAAGTCACACATGAAGGCCAGGAGATGGACTTGGTTGTCAGAGGCTGTTTGAGGCACATGCCATTGGGAGCATTAAATAGGTGGTGAGAGCTTGTCTTCTACAACAAGCTTAAGTTCTTATCAGTTAGTAATTCTATTGGTCTTATGATTTATAGCAGCACACTCAGTGGCTACTTTATTACACCTGCTCATTAATATAAATATCTAATCAGCCAATCATGTGACAGCCACTCAATGCATAAAAGCATGCAGACATGGTCAAGAGGTTCAGTTGTTGTTCAGACCAAACATCAGAATGGGGAAGAAAAGTGATCCAAGTGACCTTGACCGTGGAGTAATCGTTGGTGCCAGACAGGGTGGTTTGAGTATCTCAGAAACTACTGATTTTCATGCAATATAGTCTCTAGAATTTACAGAGAATACTGCGGGGGGGGGGGGGGGGGGAGGGAAATCGAGTGAGTGGCTATTCTGAGGCCGAAAACACCTTGTTAATGAAAGAGGTCAGGAGAACGATCTGACTGGTTCGAACCGTCAGGAAGGCAACAGTAACTCAAATAACCACACATTATGACAGTGGTGTGCAAAAGAGCATCTCTGAATGCAGAACACTTTGAACTCAAAGAGGATGGGCTACAACAGCAAAAGACCACAAACATACTATTACTTATTAATAAAGTGGCCACTGAGTACATGTTTCATAGTATTACCATTAAGGTGTATGATGATACACAATGAAACATACCCAATGATAATAAGATCCAAATTTTCATTTCCATTTTAATACTTGATTTTATCTGGACAGTACTTGTAGGGATGACAACTGAACTCATTGTTACTGGATTAATGAAACAGAAAAGCCAAATTCAGGTGGGTATCTTGACTATTGTGGTATCAGTTTATAATTGTGATATACACTGAGATACAGTGAAAATCCTAGTTTTGCAAGCATCCAAAACACACGTTCCTGGAGATAGTACAAGGGAAAAGCTATATCAGATTGCAGAACAGTGTTACAGTCAGAGGAATTACAGAGCAGGTAGACAATAATATGCAAAGGCCAAGTAGGTAGATTGTGAGGGCAAGAGTTCATCCTTAATATGCAACACATCTATTCAAGTGTTATAACAGTAGGACAGAAGCTGTCCTTGAGCCTGTCGACATGGGATGCTTGTTAATTCAACAGGAAACAGTAGAGTTTCTGTGACATACCAGTTGGTTTTTTAACTGGTCATTGTAAACTGTCCTGTGATTAGGCTAGGGTTAAATCAGTGGGTTGCTGGGTGGTGCGGCTCAAAGGGCCAGTAGGGCCTGTTCCGCCCTGTTGCTCTAAATAAATGAAAATAGTTTTGCTAATATAGGGGGCATACAAAAGAATTCTGGAGATGACACAAATACTAGTAGTGAAAAGGAAAGCTTTAGACTGCAGGAAGATACAGATCACCTGGCCATTTGAGAAGAAAAGTGGCAAGTAGAATGCAATCCAGAGAAAGCCGAGGTAATGCAGTTGGTGATGTGCAACAAGGCAAGACAATGTTCTGCTCTGCTGGGTGAGAAGCTGACGGTGATGCAGGTGGATGCTTCCCTGGTGTCATGGATTATTGATTACCTGACTGGCAGACCACAGTACGTGCGCTTGCAACACTGTGTGTCAGACTGAGTGGTCAGCAGTACTGGGGCTCTACAGGGGACTGTCCTGTCTCCCTTTCTCTTCACCATCTACACCTCAGACTTCAACTACAACAGAGTCTTGCCATCTTCAGAAGTTTTCTGATGACTCTGCCATAGTTGGATGCATCAGCAAGGGAGATGAGGCTGAGTACAGGGCTACGGTGGGAAACTTTGTTACATGGTGTGAGCAGAATCATCTGCAGCTTAATGTGAAAAAGACTAAGGAGCTGGTGGTGGACCTGAGGAGGGCTAAGGCACCGGTGACACCTGTTTCCATCCAAGGGGTCAGTGAGGACATGGTGGGAGGATTACAAATACCTGGGGATACGAATGGACAATAAACTGGACTGGTCAAAGAACACTGAGGCTGTCTACAAGAAGGGTCTGTGATGAACTATGTGCCTGTCTGGACACGCCCCCTGCTGACTGCTCCTGTGGCTCCTCCCACAGGCCCCTGTATAAAGGCGATCTGAGGCCTGACGCTCGGCCTCAGTCTCCAGGACATAGTATGATGGACACTCACTCCTGGTTCCTTCTTCCAGTCAATAAAAGCCGATATCTCGCCTTACGTCTCAGTGTGAGTTATTGATGGTGCATCAGGGTCAGAGCCGTCTCTACTTCCTGAGGAGACTGAGGTCCTTTAACATCTGTCGGACGATGCTGAGGATGTTCTATGAGGCTGTGGTGGCCAGTGCTATCATGTTTGCTGTTGTGTGCTGGGGCAGCAGGCTGAGGGTAGCAGTCACCAACAGAATCAACAAACTCATTCGTAAGGCCAGTGATGTTGTGGGGGTGGAACTGGACTCTCTGACGGTGGTGTCTGAAAAGAGGATGCTGTCCAAGTTGCATGCCATCTTGGACAATGACTCCCATCCATTCCATAATGTACTGGTTAGGCACAGGAGTACATTCAGCCAGAGACTCATTCCACCGAGATGTAACACTGAGCGTCATAGGAAGTCATTCCTACCTGTGGCCATCAAACTTTACAACTCCTCCCTCGGAGTGTCAGACACCCTGAGCCAATAGGCTGGTCCTGGACTTATTTCCGCTTGGCACGATTAACTTATTATTTAATTATTTATGGATTTATATTGCTATATTTCTTCACTATTCTTGGTTGGTGCAGCTGTAATGAAACCCAATTTCCCTCAGGATCAATAAAGTATGTCTATCTGTCTGTCTGTCTTCAATAAACTGGAGCATATGGATAGGCATGGAATAACAGATGGACCTTGAATTGCATGTTGAAAAGCTATATGGACAATTTTATTTTATTAGAGGTCCAAAATGCAAGAGCAGAAATATTATGCCAGAACTACATATAGCCCATGTTAGTTCACAGCTCAAATATGGAAGGCCTTATTTTACAAACCTTTTTTGATAGATTTCAGTTCTGCATGGAGTTATAAGGTACTACGGCACAGAAACATGCCCTTCACCCCATGGCTATGCCCATGTGCATGTCCTTTATCTACAGAGTCATAGAACATACAGTATAGTATAGGTCCTTTGGCCCACCATGTGCCGAACTTTTGGTGTACGCCAAGATCAATTTAACCCTTCCCTCCTGCGTCGTCCTCCATTTTTCTATCATCCATGTGCCTATCTAAGAGCTTCTTAAATCATTCTGATGTATTAGCTGGGTGTTCCACACATCCACCACTCTATAAATCATCTACCAGTAACGTTCACTCAATTTTCTTCTTCACCTTCTGTAAAGATGAACTATTTGTAGTGCTACACTCCATATTTTGGCTACACTCCCCTGATTACTGTGTGAAAGGGAAGCTGATCTCTACCTTGTCGAGGCCAGGCGGCAATTCTCATACCTACCCCTCGGAGAGGACCCCACTCTGGACTGCCAGAAAACTGTCCAAGCCTTCCCTGGTAATGCTCCCCAACTCTTCTTCCACTACATTGACAATTGCATTCAGTGGTGCTACTTCATGCACCTATGCTGATCTCGTCAATTTCATCAACTTTGCCTCCAACTTCCACCCTGCCCTTAAATTCACTTGGCCCATTTCTGTCTCCTTCCTCCCCTTTCTCACTCTTCCTGTCTCCATCTCTGGAGATAAGCTGTTTACCAACATCTTTTATAAGCCTAGTTGTTCCTACTGCTATCTTGACTACACCTCTTCACACCCTGTCTCCTGTAAAAATGCTATTCCCTTTTCTCAGTTCCCAAAACATCAGAGATTACCTCCTCCTTCAAAGGACTGGGTTTCCTTTCCTTCACCATTGATGTTATCCTCACCCACATCTCCTACATTTCCTGAACATCCACACTCACCCCATCTTCCCGCCATCTTAACAGTAATAAAATTCCTCTTGTCCTTACCGACCACCTCATGAGCCTCTGCATCCAATGCATCATTCTCTGGCCATTCCCATTCTGACATATTTGGACATGGTGACCACTTATGCAACGATGAGGCCACCCTCAGGGTGGGGGAGCAATACCTTATATTCCCAACAACTTGTGGAATATGGAACTGAGCCACAAACTATGCAACATCTCCCGCAATGCCCGTCGCTAGAGGAATCCTGTACTGTTGCAGATCTTGCCAAATTCAACAAGGCAGAAAAATGTGTCCAGTTTTGGTTGGGCCATGCATGTATAGACTGTCTGTGGCACAATAAGAAGAAAACCTTATATTCCATCTAGGTAGCCTCCAACCTGATGGGTTGGGTATCGATTTCTCCTTCCGATAAAAAAAATCCCCCCTCCTCCCCTCTTCTTCTATTCTCCACTCTGGCCTCTTACCTTTTCACACCTGCCTATCACCTCCCCCGGGCCCCCTCTGCCTTCCCTTTCTCCTATGGTGCACTCTCCTCTTCTATCAGATTCCTTCTTCTCCAGCCCTTTACCTTCCCTACCCACCTGACTTTATCTATACCCCCCTCCCAGCTCCTGTTTATTCCTTCCTTCCTTTCCAATCCTGAAGGGTCTCATCCCAAAATGTCAACTGTTTATTCATTTCCATAGATGCTGCCTGGCCTACTGAGTTCCTCCAGCATTTTGTGGGTGTTCCTAAAGGAAACTGTGAAGGCGATAGACTCAGTAGACTCCTGCACTACTGCCTATTCCTTCTGTCCCTTGTTCCTGTACACATGGTGTGACTATCTTTCTAGAACTCACCTAGAAAAGCTTGTAAATTGTGGCTCACAAACTAGGAAGATAGGAAGTTTTGTGCCAAGCACCCTACACCAGTGACTATATTCTCTTTCTATCTCTTTCCCTGTGAAGATAATCAGAGATAATTTTAGTTTCTTATGATAGCCATTGACATTTACTGGAAAATGCACTTTGTTCGGCATGATTGTGCTGCGCCTATTTCCTTTCGCCAATATACCTCCTGTCAATAAATTAACCTATTAACACAAGCAAAAACACAGATCGACTATTTTGGAGACTAAGAAGATGCTCAACATCTGGAAAAGGAGCTAAAACTATTTCAGTTTTCGTTAATTTGGGATCATACATCAGCGCCTCAGTTTGACTATAAAAATGTTTCATGCATTGAGACCCATCCAGAACATTATCAGGTAGCGTATTCACTTTAAGAGGTATGCATGGGTTGCTAAGGGCTCTCAAAACCATCCGTTTCATCATTAACAACATACTTGTTGCTAAGATTTGAAGAAAACTTGCGATTTTTGATAGCTACATTGACACCGTCCATGTTCAAAAATGATTTTATTTCGACTTTTCCCGCCGGCAGGTAGTCCGCTGTAAAGTTTTCACTCTAACATTGTGCTTCAGCTCCCTCTATTAAATCCAACCTAAACGGTTTTTTATTTGTTCCACTAGCAGCCGCAGACATTGGAAAACAAACCTCTCATTAGACCGAGCAGAGAAATGTGTCTCGTTACAAATTTAAATTTCGTAGGCGGACCCTCCAAATAAACATCTAGTAAATCGGACTAAATTATAACATAAAAGACCGTGCCTTTTCAATAATTAATATATACACTGAAATGCTAAACGAAAACAACGGAAAGAATGGTTAAAGAAAGTGAGCGGGAAATCTTCGAATTTAAGGCAAAAACTTTCCATTGCAGAACCCACCTTATAAAGTCTTGACACTCCCTCTAGCTGCGTATGGAATCACGGTTCCATTTTCACCTATTGCCCGCAATTCGGCTGTCCGGGAGGGTAATGAACGATTCTGACGATCGCAAAACAGCAAAATTCGAGGCCTTCAGTCCTTCTTACTTTTCTTGCCTGAGGTTAACAATTCTTTTATAGATGTCAGTGCGAAAAATCTTCGTTTCAAATGATTTTCTCTTGCTGAACCTTTAAGAGCGAAACGGCGCTAGATTTTTTTTTACAAAATTAATCTTTAAAGAAAGGACACTCGTGGTTTCCTTAACTGGTTTAACAAGTGTTAAACCATACTTTGTCTAGTTTGCAAGCGAGTACATTCGATAGCGTGAGGCTTTTAAGAAATATTACCAAGTCCTCTGTGCAAGAGCTGTATTAGTAAGTCGAATGACGATATCAACAAGCCATGCTTACTTATATGATGCCAGTTTGTCTTGGACTCAGTCACGCTTCCTAATCAGCACTCCAAAAATATTTCAAAGTAAATTGATAAGCAGTCAGCAAGATGAACAGTTACATTTTTTTTCGGGTGTTGATATCGAAACTCGTCCTTACAACAACTTGCAATTACATAGCGCCTTTCCTATTAGTTAGAATGTCAAGGGACTTCTTTCAGGAACAGGTGAACGAGCAAGACTTCGACATCCCAGCAGATAAATGCTGCCTGACCTGCTGAGCTCCTCCATCAATTTTTTTTAATGTGTTAATCTAGTTTTCCAGTATCTGTAGAATCTCTTATGTTTGTGCAGCAGATAAACCAAGTGTGTGATTTAGTCCAGGTTGCAAGAACATTTTAAAAATTTCAGAGCTTTAGGGCCTAACTTTTTAAGGCACGTGCAACAATGGCAGAGGAGATATCCAACCTGTGGTTGAGATATATTTTTGAGAATTATAATAGAATGGTCACTGCACAGGAAAGCTTTTTGAGATGGTGAATGGAGACATCTTGGGGACAGTCCACATTACAACAGTAGTGCTGAATGCCTTAAAGTGTATGCAGAGAGGTAAGTGTCTGGGACATAGGATAAATCTAAGAACACCTTATGAAGCTGAGACTTTAAGGCACTGGTCAGCCACACTTATGAGTGTTGCGAGCAGTTCTGGTCCCCTTATTTAAGAGATGTGCTAGCATTGGAGGGGGCCCAGGAGAGTTACAAGAATGATTCCGGGAATGAATGGATTAACGTCTGAGGAGCACGCTTGCTAGTTTAGAAGAACGAGGAGGGATCTCATTGAAATCCATCAAATATTGAAAGGCCTAGACATTGTTGATCTTTCTTATAGTGGGGGAGTTTAGGACTGCAGGTCGCAGTCTCTGAATAGAGGGACATCCATTTACAATAGACACGAGGAGGAATTTCTTTAGCCAGTGGGCAGTGAACCTGTGGAATTCATTGCCACAGACAGCAGTGCAGGCCCAGTCATTAGATATATTTAAAGTGGAGGTTGATAGGTTCTCGATTAGTCAGGGCATCAAATATTATGGGGAGAAGGTACGAGAATTGGGTTGAGATGATGGAATGGCCTAATTCTCCTCTCACGTCTTATGGCAGAGAAATTACAGGAGGACTGGGTGAGATATATGCATCCGTGGGTGAAGTGCCAGAAGACTGAAAGGTGGTAAATACTGTGCCTTTATTTAAGAAGGTCTGCAAAGAAAAACTTGGGAACCATAGACCAGTAAGCCTAATCTGTGTGGCAGTTAAGTTACTGGAGGGGTTAAGATACACATGTATTTAGATTAGGTATGTCTCACAAATTTGATCAAGCTTTTGAAGAAATAAATAAGCAGATCAATGAGAGTAGGCTGGTTTAAGTAGTCCTTATGGACTTCAGTGAGGCTCTTGATAAGGTTCTACATAGTAGGCTGGGAAGTTTAGATTGCACTGGCTTCAGGGAGAGCTAGTTTATTTGATAGACAATTGATAGGAAGCAGAAGGTGATGGTGTTACATACATTTTTGGACTGGAAGCCTGTCACTAGTGGTGTGTGCCCGGGGGGGGGGGGGGGGGGTGGTCCTGTAGTAAGCCCACTGCCATTTGTCATCAATGGTCAATGATTTGGATATGAATGTACAAGGTGAGGTTAGAATGTTTGCAGATGACGCTAAAATGGTGGTTGTAAAAATAGTTCAGGAGTTAGAGGCAAGTCAGTCAATTTGGAGTTTAATTCAGATGTGCAGGGTGTTACATTTTGGGAAGGCAAATGAAAGCAGGATTTCTCAGTGAACAGTTGGGCCCCAGGGAGTGATGTAGAACAAAGACCTTGGAGTGCAAGCAGATGATTCCCTGCAAGTCACATCACAGGTACATAATGTGGTAAAGATGGCTTTTGGGCACATTGGCCCTCATTACTCAGGGCAATGAGTACAGAAGTTAGGATATTATGTTGCAGTTTTACAAGACATTGGCAAAAATACATTTGGAATACTTGTGTTCAGGTTTGGTCTCTCTATAAGATGTCATTAAACTGGAAATAGTGCAGAGATTTAAAAGGAAATTGCCAGGACTGAGTTATAGAGAGGGTTTGAGCAGGCTGGGCCATTATTCGTGGGAACACAGAATGATGTTTTATAGAGGTGTGTAAAATCATAAACATAGATAGAATGAATGCAGTCTTTACCCATGGATTGAGGAAAATCAAGTAGAGGCCATGGGTTCAAGAGATTTAATAGGAACCCAATGGGCAAACATTTTACTCAAAGGGTCATCTGTAATGAAGTGAGGCAGGTACATTAACATTTAAGAGACACTTGATTAAGTACATGATAGGAAAGGTTTAGAGTGGGGGCTCCCAGCTTTAAAAAAAAATGCCATGGAGCCTTACCATTAACTGAGGGGTCCATGGACCCCAGGCTGGGAATCCCTGGTTTAGAGGGGAATACTGTAGGCTGAACACAGGCAAATGGGACCATTTTAGATGGGCATCTTGGTTGGTATGGACAAGTTGGGCCAAAGGGTCTGTTTCCATGCGCTATGACTACTTGGAGAAAAGTAATATGCATGTTTGAAGATATGATAATACTTAAAAGAATCTGTATCACTTAGTAGCTCAGGAAAAGGATTACAGCATAGCAAATGCTCTACTAAGATCATTGCTTCCTTCTCCACTCAAATCTAATATTTTGAAATAATGGACCGATGTTACAGCCATACATAATTCTACACTTACTAGTGCTTTCATTCCTCTTTTCTAGCAGGGCTCAATGCAAAAGCTGCAGGAGCCAATACGAGTACGTGTACAGCTTTTTGTACCTAGAATGCTAAACTTGTCTTGATGTCATGATAATCCAAGTGAGGAAAATCCTGGGAATAGGTGTAGCCTGTTTGTTCCTGAAATCCTTTCCATCATTCAGTTAGATCATCTCTGATTAAAGATATCAATGAATTACTAATCCTGGTTCTATATCCTTTAATAGTTCCTTAAAGTTTTTCCAATTTATTCCCAACTTTAAGAGCTTTGGGAAGGTGAAGCCCCTGGAAAGCAGTTCCAACTTAAAGATTGCAACCTGTCCTCAATCTAATCATCTTTATTCATTTCCTTAAGTTCTTTATGTTGGGTGTGCTTTGTTGTGTGAGTGAATTTACCAGAGAAAATTACTGGTAAATACAAAACAGCTACTTCATTCGACAAAAGGTACAGCAGGCATCATATGAGATGCTTTCGGTTGAAAGGTCTGCTGGCCCAATATGGGGCTCGGTATTTTATGTGCCAAACATCAAAGGACAGCTCCATATTTACAATGTATGGACAATCTTTCTTAGAAATAACATAGAACCTTCACCCCTCCCGGTTCACATCAACACCACAGACATCTAAATGAATTTTAATCAGCATTGGCTGGTCTGGGATTCAGGGCTTTCAGGAACCCATTGTCCAGAGTTGCACTCCAAATTAAATCCACAATACATTTTTAGATGTTAAGACTGGTAGCCAAAGTCAATTGTTACATGTATATGTCCTAAACCCAAAAATCACTAACAGTCCCTCCTCTTGGACCTCCTGGGCAAAACTTAATTTGTACCTGGAAAGGCCAATCTAAAGGAAGATCTATTCAAAAAATGCCCTATTATTTCATTTGACTCCACACCTACCCTATAATCCCTGATCACTACCTGCTGAGCAATTGATTGTTCCAGTAATTTGAACAGGTCTTTAGAAATGCAGCTTTGTTTGTATACCTGTTGGCTCTTCCCCTGCTGGCCAGATGCAGCTTAATCATATTCCTCATCTTCACTCCTTCATTCTCTGGTAGCTTTCCAGGGGCATCTGCAAGCTAAGTGCATCAGGCTCACATCGATGTACCAGAAGGAGTTGGGGTGCTCTCTATTTGAATGAGCAAATAGAGGCATATAAGGTAGCAAAACTGAATGGGAAGTTGGATGTTTGGGAAGCTTTTAAAATCTAACAAAAGGCAACTATAACCTATAAGGGAAAAGATGAAAAACAAGCCAATAATATAAAGCAGGATACTAAAAGTTTTTTCAGTTATATAAAGAGCAAAAGGGAGGTGAGAGTTGATATTAGACCAGTGGAAAATGACGTTGGTGAGATAGTAATGGGGGACAAAGAAATGGCAGACAAACTTAATGGGTACTTTGCATCAGTCTTCACTGTGGAAGACCCTAGCAGTGTGTCAGAGGCCCATGAGTGAAAGGGAACAGGAGTGAATACCATTGCTATTACAAAGGAAAAAGTGCTAGGCAAACTCAAAGGTCTTAAGGTGAATAAGTCACCTGGACCAGATGGACTACATCCCAGAGTTCTGAGAGAGGTTGCTGAAGAGATAACAGATGCATTGGGCATGATCTTTCAAGAATCACTTGAATCTGGCATGGTCCTGGAGGATTGCAAATATCATTCCATTTCTTAAGAAGGGAGGAAGGCAAAAGAAAGGAAATTATAGGCCAGTTAGCCTAACCTCAGTGGTTGGGAAAGTGTTGGAGTCTATTATTAAGGATGAGGTTTTGGGGTACTTGGAGAATAATAATAAAAAATAAGTCAAAGTCAGCATGGTTTCTGTAAAAGGGAAATCACCTGACAAATCTGTTAAGAGTTCTTCAAGTAATAAGCAGGGTGGACAAAGAATGGACAAAAAAGTGGCAGATGGAATACAGTTTGGTAAAAGGATCGATAGTGTGGACTATTATCTAAATAGGGAGAAGGTTCAAACATCAAGTGCAGAGACTAGGAGTCCTCATGCAGGACTCTCATAAGGTTAAATTACAGGTTGAGTCTGCGATAAAGGCAAATGCAATGTTGGCATTTATTTCGGGGGAATAGAATATAAAAGCAAGGGGATAATGCTGAGGTTCTATGATTCACTAGTCAGGCTGCACTTGCAGTATTGCCAACAGTTTTGGGCTCCATATCTCAGAAAGGATGAGAAGAGTACAGAGCAGGTTTACAAGAATGATTCTGGGAATGAAGGGGTGAGGAGTGTTTGGCAGCTTTCGGCCTGTGTTCGCTGGCATTTAGAAGAATGTGTGGGGATCTCATTGAAACCTACCGGATGCTGAAAGGACTATATAGGGTGGATGTGGAGAGGATGTCTCCTGTGGTGGGGGTATCCAGAACCAGAGGGCATTGCCTCAGAACTGAGGGGTGATCTTTTAGAACAGAGACAAAGAGGAATTTTTGAGTCAGAGAGTAGTGAATCTGTGGAATGCTCTGCCACAGACTGCGGTGGAGGCCAAGTCTGTGGGTATATTCAAGGCAGAAGTTGATAGTTTCCTGATCGGTCAGGGCATCAGAGGATATGGCGAGAAGGCAGGTGTATGGGGTTGAGTGAGATCCTGAAATGACAGAGCAGACTAGATGGGCTAATTCTGCTCCTATTTCTTATGGTCTGCAAGGACCTCTCTCTGGTGGCACCCCCATCTGAGCTGTCTAGTCGATCACTGGCCTGACTACTGAAAAGGCCCAGCTCATTTGTATTCACTTCCCATTCAGGCTGGGGGTGACTGCCTTCAGATGTCGTGTGTAATCTTTCTAAGTTTGCCTTGCTGTCAAAGTTGTGGAATTTGCTGTCTCTGGTTTAACTTAAATCCCTCATCTATTTTACCCAGTATCTTATCTGTAATATGCTGTTCAACTAATCATCTACTTTTAGCAACCAGCCTTCATTAGTGTGATTACCATTACACTTTAGCATGCTTTTCACTGGTTTCTGTCATACTCTGTGTCTTCTGCATTCGTGTTTGCTGTGGATCTGTTTTCATCAACTGTGGTCATGTCTGATGTGGCTGGCTGATGTTGGTCTCTTAGGTTCTCTGTAATTACATGGTTACTGGGTACACTTGATCCCCCTGCTGTTTGTAGGGGCAACAAGAAGATGAGTCGTACAGTTTAACCGGGGTTCAGTGTTTCCATTGGCTACTTCACCATGTTTGCACACAGACACAAGTATCACTTGTAAAAAGTACCATCTGTAGTTCTTATCATCTGGGAGCAACCCCTTCCTTTCAGGTAGCACCCTCACCATGACTTAGTCACCTGGGTGTGGGAGGACTATCACCTTTCCCTCTGGCTCTCTCTCTGATCAGCGATGTGCTCTTGTTGTTTTGCTGTCCTTAAGCAGTTACAAAGGTCTTTCACATAGTGTCATTCTATCCCTGTAAGCCCCAAGCAACCCGTAGTTACTCCAGAAGGGAGTCACATTGCTTGCTCCATCAGTAATTCGTAGGGGCTGAGACCCAGTGTGCAGTTTGGAGTTGTCCATAATCTCATCAGGATTCCTGGTAATACACCAACCCATACCTTTCTCTGTCTCAGCTATAGCTTTGTCTAAGGCATTCATGATTGTTTGGTTCCTTTCTACCATTCATGAATTCCAAGGGCGGTATGGTACATGGAACTATAGTCAAATCTCCAACAGTCAGCACATTTGCTCATCACTTTCCCTGTGAAATGTGCTCCTTGATCTGAATCCACCTGGACTGGGGTTCCCCAGCTTGGGAGGATTCCCTGAACTAGGATCTGTGCAGCAGTGCAGTCCCTTGTTGGGAAAGCCATTACCCACCGGGTAAAGTGATCCATAATTACTCGACAGTAGCTTTCCCCCTGCTTTTTGGAAGGAGTCCTGTGGTACATCTAGATACTTTACCAGGGTCACGTTGGTTGATTTGCCAGCAGTAGCTTTATGCCCTTACCAGGCTTATGCTGGGCACATATGATACAATGGCAGCAGAATTTCTCAACATCCCCGCCCATCATCAGTCCTGCTGGAGGATCGTGATCACGCTCTACCTTCCCTGATGAATCACTCTAGGATACAAATCCAGTATCCTAATACATGGTGGTGCCACGACTCCTTCCTCCTCATGTGTCCAGCTCCCATCTGGTTCCTCCTTTACTCACTTTCTCTTTGCCTCCACCTCTTCAGATAATTTTACTAAACTGTATTCAGTTGTTTCTCCATACACACCTGCAATTTCAATTGCCTCTTGTTCTGCCTCCTGATGCCTGCCCACTCATTTTCTTCCTGTTCCTTACTCTCCCCTTTTTGGTGTTAACTTTAATTACTGCCACCTCTGCTGGCAAACTCACTGCTTTCAGTAGTTGTATTTGGTGCCGATGCTGAATACCTACCCTTCTGCTGTTGGTGACTGCTCTCAGCCTCCTGGTATTCAGGAGCTCTACAATGGTATGGGGTGTGCATTGTAAGAGGTGTCCCATCATTACAATTGGTTCACTTACTCGCACTGCCCATGCGGCAGTCTAAAGCTGTGATGCAGTAGGTAAGCCCTACTGCAATGGGTGTGTGTTTCCTTGAATATGCCACTGGCTTTTCTCCCTATGGTCCTGCACCACTACTGTCTTGCTGCAGTATAGGCAAACTGCATCTGGTAACCCTAGCGTGGGTGTAAAGACCAGGGCTTTTGTGATAAAGCCTTTTTCTCATCTGGCTCCTCATCTTATTTCTTCTGGAGGGGCCTTCTCTCCTTTAATTAAGGCCTGTATCGGGGCCACTGGTACTGAGAACCCTGCTTTGAAATTACAGCCGTAACTGAATAGACCCCAACTCCCTACGTTTACTGGATGCGGCATGAAGCTGTTTGCTGAACATCTGTCATCTGACTTGTCCTTCCTTCCCTGGGGAATGGTGTACGGTTTGCTTTCCTATCTGACCCTTGTGTGGACTTGCAGCATCTCTAAAACACTGGTTATTGCCCCCAAGTGACCTGCTTCATCTTCTGAACAGATTAGATCATCTGCATATTGTAAGCATGTCAAACGCTAGGGCATTAGATTGAGCTTTTCTAAAATCTACACCTTATGAAAAATGGCTGGACTATTGTGGAGTCCCTGGGGTAATCTAGTCCATGTACAATTCTGCACACCTAGGGTGAAGGCAAATCAGTCAGGGGACTCAGGTGCCATGGAGACAGACCATGGACAGTCAGGATTGTTGTAGGGCTTACCACAATGGGATGCAATATTGGCGTGGTCTTAAGGGCAGTATAGTCTATTGTTAATTCAGGTGATCCATTGGGCTTCTTTCCCAGCTATAAGTTCATAGTTGACGCAATTTCTGAATATCACATTGTGTTTTAGTTTCTTCACTGTACCCTAAACAGCCGTCAGGTGCATCAGTTTTTATAGGATGCTGCTTATTGGGTTTATGCAGGCCCCCCTCCATTTTAACTGGGTTCATCTTTACTCAACCACAATCTTGCTTGCATCTAGCCCACACTGCTGGGAACTGCTGACAAAGTAATCCACAGACAACATCCTGGTTCCAATCTCTAATGATCAGGGCAGTTGCGACAAAGCTAGCCAAGTTGTGTATCCTATTGGTTGTACATGGTCGCTGCCCCTGACTAGTCTATATTATTTCTCCATTCCCTGAATCTATAATGGCCCCTGCTTCCTTTAGAATGTCTATTCCAATGATAGTGCCCTTGTTATTTGTACAGTCCCAGAAATACACTGGAAGCTGCACTCCAGGTTCGAGTACCTGCTTTCACTGTTTTCCCTCCTACACCCTTAATATGAATAGCCTGTCCAGCTGTTGGCAAGGGTAGGTCAGTTATGAATACTAATGCCCCCGTGTCCACTAAAATATTGTTAGGGGGCCTACAATGAAATACTGCTGAGTATATCCGTGGGTCAACAGTGCTGGCAGTGGGGACGGCCGCCTTGTTTTCTGACCTAGAAGCCATCTTCACCAGCTGTGATCTGATTGACAGATTGGTCATTGACAGGGTGAGTGATTACATGTCTGCTAATTTCACCTGTTTTTTTTTTGGACACTGCCTCCAACCATGTCCCTATAGGACACAACTGTACCATATCAACATCTATTCCAGTAGTTCCTTGCTTCGTGCCCTGGTTGCTGGCAAACAAAACAAACCCTCTGGGACATCACAGCAGCTGCATCCACTTTACAAATTCTCTCGCGCTTTCTTTGGTCTATCTCACTGGCTCACGAAACTATTGCAGAGGTCGACCTCACCGTTACTGCTAAATCTAAAACTTCCTGGTGGGGTGAGCTCAGGCCTTCCTTCATCATGTTCAGTAAGACTGGGTTGTCCCTGCCTGGATTATCCAACACTGAATACTCATACGCTGGATACTTATGTTCCACGGTTATCTCATCAGCTCTTTGAATCATTGCCATTATTCTTCCCCAGTTACTCACTTCTTTTTCAAAGCTTGCATTCCCAGCAGTCGTCCGTGTACCATCCCATACCCCCTGAGCCATACTGTCCTGTATATTCTTCAGGTACTTTGCTTTTATCAACACATGTTTATCTCTAGGGTGCATCCAGTGAATTTCAATCATTTCCTTGAGCTTGAACCGGAATTCTGAATTCCCACATGCAACTTTAAGTGAGGGTAACTCTGACAAAATGCTCTGTTTCTCCCTGGGATGAAGGGCTTGTGAATGGTCATAATCAGAGTCAAGGGCTGGCTCGGATCATCAGGGTTCTTGACCTGACGTTGCCTGACCTCAATAGGTGCCACCCTGACAGATATATCTGGGTGAAACCTCTCCCTAAATTATCTCCACACTATGCAAAATATAAATGAGGGGTACCAGTTAAACAGCATATACTTAAAACCACAGAGTACTACTCTGCAATGTGCCCTTTTGAGCACCTGAACTCATGATTCCCACTGTATTCCTTTGCATCACTTTTGCAAAACATTTATGCTAAAAATGCAGCTCCCTGAACGAATATACATGCTCCCATTCCAGCATCCCGAACCGTCGGTAACCACCCTTTGCAGCTGGTGGCCTCGTCTCAAAGTTCTATCTTTTACATAAGCACACTTGCATGTGTGCACACACTTTTATATCTACCAGTGCTGCTCTCCATGTTCGTGATACCTCATGTTCCTGTGTACCACCAACCCGAACAGATCCAACTGAGTGCTAATTTTAAAATACTCACCCACTTAGACTGCCAGGATTGCTGGCCACACAATAGGTCGCACGAAGGTATCCCTCTCCTGACACCAAATGTCGTTGTGTGAATGAAGTCACTGGAGAAAAGTACTGGTAGATAGAAAATGACTTTTTTTACTTGACAAAACAAGTTGAAAGGTCTGATGGCCCAAAGTAGGGCTTGATATTGAGTGCCAAGCAAAGGACAACTCCATGTTTACAATGTACAGACAATGCTTTATTTGAAACTACATGTAACCTTCACACCTCCTGATTCACATCCATACCACAGATATCCAAATGAATTTTAATCAGCACTGTCTGGTCTGGGATTCAGGGCTTTTAGGAATCACTGTTCAGAGTTGCACTCCAAACTAAATCCAGAATACATTTTCAGATGTGAAGACTGGTAGCCAAAGTCAATTGTTAAATATATATGTCCTAAACCCAAAAATTGCTCTATGTGTGTATTCACATCCAATGATAGGTCTGTTAAGTGGTTGTAGATTTGGAATAGTATACCATTAGGTTTAAAGAAATCTGATGAACACGAAAGTTCTAATTAAAAATGCAATTTTTAAAATGGACTAAACCAAGTAAAACAGATGTTTATTTTGTGCTACCACTGAAACAATGAACAACTGTTTAAAGAAACAATAATTAAATGCAAGAGTAAGAGGACAGGTTGGAGAGTGTAAGAACAAGTCACCAGCAAATATTTACAACAATTAAAATTAGCCAACAACATTTCAACAACTATCCCCTCTCACCTCATCAAGATAAAATCAAGAACAGGAATTTTGCCTTTTCCATCCACCCAAACCAAAACTAGGAAAACACTGACAACTGAAGAACTGTGCTTAGAACTAAATTTGACATTTCCATAGTTTGTCAAGCTTGAAACAAAATCAGTAGTGCAGTGCTAAAATCGAACCAACTAACTGTCTTCAAATATATCCTCATCCTCCTCCTCATCAGAGTCCTCCTGGTATTGGACAGGCTTTTTTGCACGACCTGTTGTAACTCTGGGTGCTATATCCATGTTAGCAATGAAGTTGGAGTCTCCAGCATTATCAATATGGAAACTGTCATCGTCCAGCATCTTGGATTTCTAAAAAAACAATAAAGATAAAAAACTGAAGATTTAGGTCATGTTTTATCAAGTTGAGTAATGTCAAAAGCACAAAATTTTAAAAAGAAATGCAATGGTTACTATGGACTTTCCAAAATCAACAGCAAATACATTAATCAGCTAAGTAGCAGCATTCATTAGCACTCATTACCTAATACTGCAACAAAATAATCACCACCAATTTATGACTGACACCACAGTAAGCTGGAATGACTGCTCAAATATAGTTTAAGTTTGTAGCAATGTCCAAATTCATCCCCTCATATGCTAAAAGATGGACTCAATCTCCCAATCCAGTTCACTGCAGCCCTTGCACTGTCACCTGCACTGCATTTTCTCTGTAATGGTAACACTCTATTCTGCATTCCTTTCTTTTTTTTTACCATCTCACCGTACTTGTGTGTGGAATGATCTGTCTGGATGGCACACAAAGAAATAGAACTATGCCATTCAGCCCATCAAGCCTGCTCTGCTATTTCATCAAGATCCATTTCCCTCTCAACCTCATTCTTCTGCCTTCTCCCTATAACCTTTCATACCCTGACTAATCAAGAACCTATCAAACCTCTGCCTTAAATACACCCAATAACTTGGCCTCCACAGCAGTCTGTGGCAAAGAATTCCACAGATTCACCACCCTCTGGCTAAAGAGATTCCTCCCCATCTCAATTCTAAATGGACACCCCTCAATTCTGAGGCTGTGCCCTCTGGTCCTAGACTCCCCCACTATCCTCTCTACATTCACTCTATGCAAGTTGTTCAATATTTGATGGGTTTCAATGAGATCACCCTTCATTCTTCTAAGTTTTATCAAGTACAAGCCCAGAGCCATCATTCTTCAAATGATTACCCTTTCATCCCCAGAAACATTCTCATGAACCCTTTCCAATATCAGCACACCCTTACTTAAATAAAGGGGCCCAAAACTCCAAGAAGCCTCAGCATTACATTCTAGTCCTCCCAAAATAAATGCTAGCATTGCATTTGCCTTCTACATCATCGTCTCTTCAGCTACCTCTTTTAGAACCCTGGGGTGCAAGTCCATCTGGTCCAGATAACTTATCTACCTTCAGTTTCCCAAGCACCTTCTCCCTAGTAAAAGCAAATGCACTCAACTCTACCCCTTGACGCTCGAACTTCTGGCAGACTGCTAGTGTATATCTGGAGAAAAAAAAATTTTTTTTTTGGTTTCCTGTTTGATATTGGCTAGCTTAGCTTCATATTTTATCTTTCTCCTCCTTGGTTTCTGTTGGTTTTTAAAAGTTTCCCAATCCTCTAATTTCCCCCCTAATTTTTGCTCTATTATATGTGCACTCTTTTGTTTTTATGTTGGCTTTGACGTTCATTGTCAGCCACAGTTGCATTATCCTGCCTTTAGAATACTACTACTTCTCTGGGACGTATCTATATCCCGCACACTCTGAATGGTACCCAGAAACTTCAGACATTGCTGCTCTGCTGTCATCCCTGCTAGTGTCCCCTTCCAATCAATTTTAGCCAGCTCTTCTCTCATATCTTGAATTTCTTTTATCCATTGTAACACTAATACATCCAACTTTAGCTTCTCTCTCCCATGTTGCAGGGTGAATTCTATTATGACCACTGCTTCCTAAGGATTGCTTTCCCTTAAGCCCCCTAATCCAATCTGGTTCATTACACAACCAAAATAGCCTATCTCCTAATGGGTTCAACCACAAACTGCTCTTAAAAGCCATCTTGTAAGCATTCTACAAATTCCCCTTCTTGGCATCTGGCCGGATTTTCCCATTCTATCTGCATATTGAAATCCCCCATGGCTACTATAACCTTAGCCCTTTTGCATACCTGT
The DNA here is from genome assembly GCF_030144855.1 of Hypanus sabinus. Classification (NCBI taxonomy): domain Eukaryota; kingdom Metazoa; phylum Chordata; class Chondrichthyes; order Myliobatiformes; family Dasyatidae; genus Hypanus; species Hypanus sabinus. The sequence goes on along the minus strand of NC_082738.1, from coordinate 38,683,255 downwards.
TCTATATCATGTTGTGATTTGTAGCTCAGACCTGCTACTGTTTGGAGTCCTGTATATAACTCCACCAGGGCCTTTTTAGCTTTGCAGTTCCTTAAGTCTACCCATAAGGATTCTACATCTTCTAATCCTGTGTCACCTCTTTCCAAGGATTTGATTTCATTTAAAAAAATATATATAAAACAGAGCCACCCCACCCCCTCTGCCTACCTGCCTGTCCTTTTTGATACAATGTGTATCCTTTGATGTTAAGCTCTCAGCTGTGATCTTCTTTCAGCCACGACTCACTGATGCCCACATCATACCTACCAATCTCTTAATTGCGTTACAAGAGTATCCACGTATTCCGTATGCCTCATGCATTCAAATACACCTTCAGTCCTGTGTTCGTCACCCTTTTTGATTTTGTCCCCGTAACACTGTAATTCATTCCACTGACCGCAATTTTGCTCCATCATCAGCCTGTCCCAATAGCCTCACTACATACTGCTTCTCTGCTTGTACTGCCCTGTAACTTCAGTTTCCATTTCCTGCCAAATTAGTTTGAAACTCTCCCAATAGCTCTAGCAAACCTGCTGCAAAGATATTGGTCACCCTCAGGTTCAGATGTAACCCATCCCTGTTGTACAGGTCATGCAGTATCATCCCCAGAAGAAATCTCAATCATAGAGAAAACTGAAACCTGACCCGCTGTGCCAGTTTCTCAGTCATGCACGCACCTGCCAAATCATCCTATTCTTACCCTCACTGGCTCATGTCACAGGCAGCAATTCAGAGGATGCTACCCTGGAGTTCTTGCTTTTCAGCTTTCTACCTAGCTCCCTAAATTCTCTCTTCAGGACCTCCTCTCTTTTCTTACTTATGTCATTGGTGCCAATATGTACCAAATCTTCTTGGCACCTGGGAGGCAATGTACCATCCAGATGTCTGTATTGCATCTACAGAGTCTTGTGTCTACTCCTCTAACTATGGAATTCCCTATAACAACTGCAGTCCTCTTCTCCCTCCTTCCCTTCTGAGCCACAATGACATACTATGTACCCAGCTGCTGCGGCTCCCTTCGATACATAGGATCAGCATTTGGTCATTTGGCCTATTAAGTCTGCTTCACCATTCCATCATGGCTAATTTATTAACCCTCTCAAACCCCATTTTTTTTTTTTACCTTCGCCCCATCCATACCTTTGGCCTCCATGGCTGTCTGAAGCAATGAATTCCATGGATTTTCACTCTAAGTACATTTGGCAAAAATAAACTGCACTAATTCATATTAAAATGTCACCATGGCCACACCACAGCCTGCAATTTCTAAGAGGAAACACTGACCAGGCAAAAAGAATAAAATAGTATGAGTATGAGGTGAAATCACAAGTAGAGCTTTCCCCCTTTAACTAGCTGGTGACCTGTCAAGCATGCAGGTCTCAAATTGACCAAGCCATTATACAAATGCCCCATTCTCTCTTGTCCAAATTTAATTCCCCAACCCAATTATCTAATTAGATTTGTGCTTTGTAAATTTAACAAGACAAAAATAACAATCCACTTTAAATTAAAGCTTTTAAAAGCAACGAAAAGGACATTTCACATCCTTGTTGAACTGAAACCAAGCCAAAATAAAGGAAGAGCAGACTGCTAATCTACTGCATCAGGTGGTTTTCTTCATTACATTATTTATGCGCAATGCAAGAGTACTGCAGTCTCAGCTGTTGCATTTCACTTTAAACCGCAGCCTCTAATGCTCTCAGTTGGACACAAGTTCCCACCTCACTTTTTCTAATAGCAAGAATATTAACCCACAAGTAATGCTTTGACGAAAGAAATGAATGCTATTAGCACAATACTTCTTGGAGTATGCTGGGAGTAAATTAGATGTTGTGCTTCCTATATCCCAAAATTGAAAAGTGCTCTACAGAGCTAGAGCCAAAGACAAAATACACAAGAGTAGGGTTCATGAGATGAATGAGCCAAACTGTCTCGATTTGCATTTGTGCCTACTCCCAGGTGTCTGAAAAGCAGACTATAAGCCACCTTTATGTTTCGACCATCTCTGGATGAGGAATGTTTTCCTCAAATCTCTTAAGCCCTTAATTTAAACCTATGCCCTCCAATCAGACACTGCTGAAGGGAAAGGTTTCTCATCCTTATATACAACCCCTCAACTTCTGTATTAGTTCCTTATAGCTTATATTCTCTAAACCAGGCAACATCCTGCTGAATCTCTTCAGCATTCTCTCCAAAGCCTCCACAAACTTCCTTCAAAGCAGTGATCAGAAATGCACACAATGCTTCATATGTGGCCTAACCAAAGTTTTTATGCAGCTGCAAATCATCTCCCATCTGCGCACAGCCTCAGGATAGAGGGGCGCCCTTTCAAAACAGATGTGGAGAAAATTCTATAGCCAAAGGGTGGTGAATTTGTTCTTGATTGGGCATGGCATCAAAGGTTACGGGGAGAAGGCCCGGGAACTAGGGTTGAGGAGGAGATAAAACAAAAAAAGGACCAGCCATAATGGCGGAGCAGACTCGATGGGCCAAATAGTCTAATTCTTCTCCCATGTCTTTGACTTTTATACTCAAATACCCAACAATGAAGGCAAGCATATCATGACATCTCCTTGTCAATGTATGTACTTCTATTGCCATGATGAGGGAGCTGTGAATTTGTACCCCAAGATCCCTTTGTATATCAATGCTCCTTAAGAACTCTACCAATTACTGTATAATTTCCTCCTCCATTTGGCCTCCTAGTTCCTTAAAAACATACTCACCATAGATATGATAGAAATCTCATTGTTATCCATGAACCCCTATATTATAGTTCCATTTTGTTAACTTCAAAGATGTTTAAGTTTAAAGGTAATCAAAAAAGATTTAAAAATAAAATCTGAAACAATGTATCAACACTCACTTTGGTCTTAGTGGCTTTTACAGGTATGGTTCCAAATCCATCTTCCGAATCTGAGTCAACGACCTTCTTTCTTTTGGGTACTTTAGCCTTAGCAGTCACAACTTTCTTTGGAACTGTGTCTTCATCGGATGATAGGTTAATGCTTGTTTTAGCAGGCAACTTAGCAGGTTTTGGAGCTGCCTTTTTTTTGGTAAGAGCATCAAAGATGGAAGGCTGTTTCTCATCTGGAAATAATTGCATTTTGTTTAGACCAAGTTACTGAGTGTAATGTTACTTTGTTACTATACAATGACAGTACAGCAAATACAACTTGAACTGTACAGGAAATGAGAATGTAAATGAGGACAAGTCCCATTTTGCTGACTGAACTGTTCAGCTGAGCAAAGTCTGCAAGTGATAACAGTTTTACCTCCTCTCCAATAGTAGGGACCAGGGAAATCAAAGCCTAAGAAATTCACTAACACTTGTATATAATTGAGATGATGGTCATGGGCCTGTCACTTACAGCAGCAAGAATGTAGGCAACGGATTGAACTGAAGCTAAATTAAGCAAGTTGATTCCACGCATGATGTGCCAATACAAATGGAGCAAAAGAAAACAAGTTCAAGGGGTGTAGAGCCAGGGAATTGACCAAGGGCTTGCTGCCAGTCTTTCACAATGAGCACAGTTGACACCTAGGTCAGCTGCTGAGCCAAAGCCCTGATGTTAGACCAGGGGATAGGCGGGAGCTACCTTGGATTGTGAGCTTGGGAGTGAATGGGAGGTACAGTTTGTACCATAAGGAAGCTTACTGATAGATGGGGCCCCCAAAAAAGAGAACAGGAGTAAATCAAATGATTTTACGAGTTGAACAAAGACATATTCAGCCCCCACAGAACAAGGATTAATGAAATCCAAGTGTAAAAATTGCAAGGTGGAGAGTATGCTTTGGAATGATGTGGACTAACTTCTCTCAAGAAGAAACAAGTATTACATGAGTCATTAAATGTGCATCTATTTCAAAAGTAATAAGTGTACAAGCGTGACCATGCAGTTGTAAGCCATACCACATCTTTACTGGCTTGGGTTCACTTGCCTTTTTTAGAAGTGGTGGTGGGCTTTTTACCAAGAACACGTTTTTTTGGTGCTGCTTTGTCTCCAAGAGATTTGGCTGCTGGTTTCTGGATTGCTGCTTTAATAAGTTCAGGTTTATCTTCTTTTTCATCTGCTACATCATTCTGCATCACTGCAGCAGGCTCATCAGAATCAGAGGAGAGTGAATCGAGTATGTTTTCTCCAACTGTGACAAAAAGATAGTTCAAGATATTTTCATTTAAATATTACACCTTATATTTACATTAATAGAAAGGTCCTGAATCTTTAAAAAATTCAATACCTGTGTACCATAAAGACCAAATACTTTCCTCAAAGCGGAAAAAATTTAAAAAAGTCTTTTTTACTATCTCAATGGATCATTTTATTTTAAACATACACAGGCTTAAGATTATAATCATAATTAATCAGTGTCATATCATACCAGATTATGCTCTGGAAGACTGATCATCGCAATCATGTTTAACAAGGTAATCAGGCAGCACTGGAAATTTTACTAATACCTGCATAGTTTAGAAAATACAAGTCAAAGATTATCATAAAAGTCAATGAAGATCAATTGCAGAGTACAGGAAAGGTATGCTCCCGTTATAAGGACAGATAGGTATGGAACGATAAGAGAACTGATGAATTTAGTCAAACAGTAAAAGGAAAAGTATGTAAAGCTTCAGAAGTTAGGATTAAACGAAGCACATGAGCATAAAAAAAGCCACAAAAGAACTAAAGGGAATTAGCAAAGCCAAGATGGACCATGAAAAGTCATTGGCAAGAGGATTAAGGTGAATCCTAAGACATTCATCAGGAGTAAGAAGATAACTAAGGAGAAGGTGGGATAAAGGGTGGAACATTTGCTTGGATGTTGAGAATGTGAGTGAGGCACATAATGAGTACTTTGCTTCAGTATTTACCAAGGAAAAGGATATGGAGGACCAGGAGATCAGTGCTGAGTGTGTAAATACGTTAGGGCCATTAGAGGTCAAGGAGAGTAAGTGTCGGGCTTCCTAGTGAGAATTAAGGTGGCCAAGTCCCCAGGGTGTGATGGGATTTACCCCAGGTTATTGAGGGAGGCAAGAGATGAGATTGCTGGGCCCTTGACCATATCTTTGTGTCTTTAGCCACAAGCAAGGTTGTAGAGGACTAACAAGTGGCTAATGTTCTACCTCAATTTAAGAAGGGAATAAGGGATAATCCTGGGAACTATAGACTGGTGAGTCTCATGTCAGCTGCAGGGAAATTGCTAGAGAAAATTCATAGCGATAGGATATATAGTATAAGCATCTGGAAACCCATGGGCTAATTAGGAAGAGCCAGCATGACTTTGTGCTTGGCAAGGTCATGCCAACTTGATTGAGTTTTTTGGCAAGATGATGAGAGATTGATGAGGGTAGAACAGTGGATGTTTGTCTACATGGATTTTAGTAAGGCATTTGACAAAGTCCCTCCTAATCCAGAAGATTAATATGCATGGAGTCCACAATGAATTGGCTGTTTGGATTCAAAACTGGCTTGCACATACAAGACAGAATAGTGGTTGAAGCGACTTATTCGAGAGTGAGGTCTGTACTTAGTGGAGTTCTGCAGGTCTGTGCTGGGACCTCTGCTGTTTGTAATGTATACAAGTGACCTGGATAAAAACGTAGATGGGTGGTTAGTAAATTTGCAGATACCAAGATTGGTGGAGTTGTGGATAGTGTAAAAGACTGGCAAAGAATACAGTGCAATATAGATCAGTTGCAGATATGGGCTGAGAAATGGCAGATGGAGTTTAACCCAGATAAATATGAGGTGTTGCACCTTGGTAGGGCAAGTGCAAGGAGGCAATACACGGTTAAGGGCAAGATCCTTAAACAGTGTTGCTGGGCAGAGAGATCTTGGGATCTAAGTTCATAGCCCCTTGAAAGTGACTACATGGGTCAATAGGATGGTTAAGGAGGCTTATGGAATGCTTGTTTTTATTAGTTGAGTTCAAGGTCATGAGGTTATGTCGCAACTTTAAAAAACTGATTAGGCTACATTTGTAGTATTGACTAAAGTTCTGGGCACCTCGCTATATGAAAGATGTTGAGGCTTTGGAGAAGGTGCAGAAGAGGTTTACCAGGATGCTGCCTGGTTTAGAGGGCATATGCTATCATGAGAGGCTGGATAAACTTGCATTATTTTTTTCTGGAGTGCCAGAGGCTCAGGGGAGAACTGAGCATATTTACAAGATTATGAGAGGCATAGATTGTGTAGACAGAGCATCTGCTTCTCTGGGCTGATGCATCTAATACCATAAGGCACGCATTGAAGATGAGAGGGTGTAGGTTCAGAGGGAATGTGAGGGTCGTTTTTTTTTTAAACTCAGTCGTGGATGCCTGGAACACCTGCTTGGTATAGTCATAGAGGTAAATAAATTAGAGGCTTTTAAGAGATGTTTAGATAGACACATGGATGTAAGGAAAATGAAGGGATATGGACATTGCGTAGGTGGGGGGGGGGGGTGATTCGTTTTTGTGTATTCTTGATTTGCTTCTGTAGCTGTGCTGTACTGTTCTCTGTTCTATATTCTAAAGTCATTATAAGACAATACTCAGGAGAGTGGGATTAAAGAAAGCCTTTTCTGATTGGATGCTGGTGACTAGTGTTCCACAGGGGCCTGTGTTGGGACCATTTCTTTTTACGTAATATGTTAATGACTTAGACAACAGGATTGATGGCTTTGTGGCCAAGTTTGTGGATGATATGAAGATAGGTGGATGAGCAGGTAGTTTTGAGGAAGTAGTGAGATTACAGTAGGATTTAGATTAGGAGAATGGGCAAAGTGTATGTTCAAGCACTTTGGTAGAATAAAAAGGTAGACTGTTTTCCAAATGGAGAGAAAATTAAAAACTGAGGTGCAAAGGGACTTGGGAGCCCTCCTGCAGGATTCCATAAAGGTTAATTTGCAGGTTGAGTCAATGATGATGAAGGCAAATGCGATGCTACCATTCATTTTGAGAGGACTATAATATAAACGCAAGGATGTAATGTTGTGGCTTTATTAAGCACTGGTGAGGCAGTGGTGAGCAGTTTTGGGCCCCTTATCTAAGGATGTGCTGACATTAAAGAGGGTTCAAAGGAGGTTCACAAAAAGGGATTCTGGGAATGTCAAATAAGGAGCATTTGATGGCTCTGGGCCTATACTCACTGGAATTTAGAAGAATGAGAGGTGACTTCATTGAAACCTGATGAATGTTGAAATGCCTCGATACAGTGGAGGTGGAGAGGATGTTTCCTATGGTGGGAGGGGGTAGTCTAAACACAAAAGACACAGCCTCAAAATAGAGGGGCATCCTTTTAGAATGGAGATGAGGAGGAATTTCTTCAGCCAGAGTAGTGAATCTGTGGAAATCGTTACCACAGGCAGCTGTGGAGGTAAGTTATTGGGTATATTTAATGCAGAAGTTGATCGATTCTTGATTAGTCAGGGCATGTAAGGGTATAGGGAGAAGGCAGGAGACTGGGACTGAGGGGAAAAATAAATCAGCCATGATGTAATAGCAGAGCAGACTCAACAGGCCAAATGGCCTAATTCTAGAAACAGAAAACCTACAGCACAATACTGTTGACCCTCCTTATCCACAAGGGATTGGTTCCGGGACGCACCCCCCCCCCCCCGATACAAAAAAAATGTGGATGCTCAAGTCCCTTATTTAACCTATCTCAGTGCGGGTGGACTTTTGGACCCTGGGGAGCTCTGGAGCGTTTCTGTTCCATTGACAGAAAACAATCACGACTGAAAATAAAGTGGAAATAATAAAACGGTCGGAAAGAGGTGAAATGCCATCGGTCATTGGAAAAGTGTTAGGCTACAGTTGGTCAACGATCGGAACAAGTTTAAAGGATAAAGTCAGAATAACGGAGCGTGTGAAAGGCCCTGCCCCGATGAAAGCTACAATTATTACTAAGCAATGTAGTGGTTTATTTATTGAAATACATACGTTTCTTAAGTGTTTTATATGCATAGAAAGGTAAAATAAATGCTATATACTAAGACAAACGTTTGACTGACACTAAATAATACCGGATGTACCTGTTCCGACTTATGTACAAATCCGACTTAAAGACTGCCTGTACTTTAAATTACCTCTAGATTTCTTATAGTACCTAATACAATGTAAATGCTATGTAAACAGTTACAGGTGTTCCTCGTTTATCGAATGTTCGCTTTACGACACCTCGCTGTTACGAAAGACCTACATTAGTTACCTGCTTTCGCTAACAGGTGTTTTCACTGTTACAAAAAAAGGCAGCGTGTGCCGAGCAGCCAAGCTCCTCCCCCAGAACTGCATTCTAGCCAGCATTGCTTAAACACGTACCTGTGAGCATTAGCGATGAGTTCCAAGGTATCGGAAAAGCCTAAAAGAGCGCGTAAGGGTGTTACACTTAGCTTAAAACTAGACATAATAAAGCGTTTCGATCATGGTGAACGAAGTAAAGATATAGTGAGTTTGGCTTATGGAAGTTGATCAAGATGATGTTGAAGAGGTTCTGGCATCCCATGACCAAGAACTAACAGATGAAGAGCTGATACAATTGCAAGAGGAAAGGATAACAATTGAAGCTGAACACATTAGCGAACGGCCCTAAAGTGAAGTCGTCCAGGAACTGAATGTGAAGCAATTGCGTGAGATTTTTGCTGCGATTGACAATGCTACAATGATTGCAGAAAAGTATGACTAATTTTGACAGGGTACGTAGGTTTAGGGCATATTTGCAGGATGGTTTGAATGTTTACAAAGAACTGTATGATAGAAAAATGTGCGAGGCTAAGTAGTCAAGCATACTGTTGTTTTTTAAGCCTTCCACATCAGCCACAGCAGATGACGAAACTTGACCTTCAACATCGAGGCAGGCAGACACAGGTGACCTGCCTGCCCTGATGGAAACAGATGACGATGAGATGACACCCCAGTCTCCTCTACCTCCCACCACCCCAACCTCCAACGACTCAGCCTGACACAGTGTGCTCACTGTTTTCTCAGTTCCGGTAAGTGAAACTACACTGGACGTACATTATTTCTACTTTATATAGGCTGTGTATTTTTATGAGTTATTTGGTATGATTTGGCAGCTTCATAGCTTAAAGGTTACTGGGAAGCGTGCTTCTGCCAAGAGCGCTTGCGCCGAGTGTTTTTGCCACAAATGCTGCCGAGAGCGCTTGCGTGAGATTTTCGCTACGGTGGACAGTGCTGCAATAATTGCAGAAAAGTATTCCTACTTTATATAGGCTGTGTATTTATCAGATAATTCCTGCTTTTACTATGTATTACTGTTATTTTAGGTTTTACGTGTTATTTGGTATGATTTGGTAGGTTATTTTTTGGGTTGCGAACGCTCACAAATCTTTTCCATATAAATAAATGGTAATTGCTTCTTCACTTAATGACGTCCCGGCTTACGAACCGTTTCATAGGAATGCTCTACCTTTGAATAGCGGGGGAAACCTGTACTGTATTGTTTAGGGAATACAAGAATAAAAAGTCTGTACATGCTCAAACAACGAGTGCTGGAGAGAGAACTTCTAGGTTTTCCCAATCTGTGGTTGGTTGAATCTGTGTATGTGGAACCCGTGGATAACGAGGGCCGACTGTACTCAATGTTGTGCCGAACATGTACTTCTGCTTCTATATCTTATGGTCTAATACACTTATTTCGCAGTTTGAAGTTAATATCGCTTCATTATAAATTTTTAAATTTTCTGGTTCTAGTTATTCTATGAAACACTTTGTGCTCATTACTAAGTCAATATTTTGTCCTGAGGGTAGATGAAATAATTATCCCCATGGTGAGCCCAAGGGTTGCCATTGCAAAGAATCAGGAACCAAGTACTTACCAATCTGCTGTGCAATGCAATACCTCATCTTCAACATTTATAAAATCAGTGGCAACAAAAACAAGTATATGGTATTCATATGAATACTCAAGAGTTTACAACTAAATGTAATGGGAAATTAACAATACATCAAATACAATACATGTACACTTAAACTTCCCCCACCCCCAACAGGCACTGTCTTACTGGCATCCTGTGCCACAGCAGTTGAATTTGCTTTTATTGAAAAGCAGAATTCTGTAAGTGCAATAACTTCGACATTAAGTCAACATTTCTGTAATAAATTTTCCCCATCCTTTATCACTTTTAGTTTCCTTATGTTTTAACAGTACAGGTCCCCCCCCCCCCCCCCCCAGTTTACAAATGTTCGCTTTACGCCAATTCGCTTTTACAAAAGACCTACATTAGTAACTTGTTTTCGCATTAGGATTTGCGCTTTTATGATTATGTGCCAAGTTTCATTGCTATTTCACCACAAGAGTATCAATCATAACAGAGCCCAATTATCAAGAAATATCTTTTATAACACAATGTATTGTTTTCCTGTTCGTTAAACAGGGGTCAGCAATACAGGGCAAAGATGAAAAACAACATCTTCATCCAAAGCTTGGCAAATCTTTGGAATTTACTACCGAAGAGGACCATACGTTCTCAATGGCTGAGTATATGTACAGAAAAGATCAGAACTTTAGATTTAGAAGGAATCAAGTTAAGCGGCACTAATGTAAAAGACCAGCTATGATTTTGAACACGATCGAAAGCATAAGATTGAATGGCGTTATCTTACTACCATATCTCACGTTCTTATGTAAACTATTCATACTGTTTTGCAATTCAATGAGCAATTTTATGCCTCAGAATAGCAGTTTTAAGATCAAACGTAAGATCCTGTGTTACATATGATTCTTTTACACATTTGGAAATATAACCATTGAAGCATTTATAATGCTTCAAATCTTACATCAAAATAAATGCTTTAACATGAAAAAACTTACATGCTTTGGAAGATGAATTTGTAGATTGCAAAACTTCATTTGCACGGGGAACAGTTTTAATCAAAGCTTTTGACTGAACTTTCCTGTATGCAACAGAGATTATAGTTACCACATAATATATAAAAAATGGATTTCTATTCCCTAGGTATCAAGTCCACCAGCTTCTAAAATTTAATTTTACACCTACTTGGGGGGATGGCTTGCTTTTGGAGCTGAAACCTCCGAGCCACTGTCAGAAACATGAAATTCATCATCGCTCTCAGCGCTCATTCCAACATCATCATCATCTTCAGATGAAAGCACATATTTGGCCTTTGAAGCTGGTAGGAAAATGAAAATAAAATATCACAAGTCTGGAAAGAATCAAGGACACGAATAGTCGAAAGTGATGGAAGCTTTGAAGTTCAGAATTTGAAACTCAATTGTTAAAAACCATAGCACAGGATGCCAATGTTTAAAAGTAATTATGTCAAGATTACAAATCTAAACCACAGAAAAAGTAATTTGATATGGAATATGCCATAGTTTAAGACCTTTGAAAGGAATGAGCTGCAGCAATAAGCATGATTTTGATAAGAAAAGCTTACAGTGCCTTTTAGATATAACTTGTATTTCTATCCAGATTACTCAATTATCTTTTAACTGGAAAATATGTACAACAGATAAGAAACAAGGAATTAAAGGCTGTCAATGGTACTTGTCAGTGACTTTGCTTCACTGTGCACTAATGCAGATCAGAAACACACATACATTCATAATTGTCAACTCTATACTAATATTCTTTAAAGATATTTTATTGAGAATTTATTTCTTTTACCTTTAAAAAATTAAAAATTTGAAAACAGTTCATTTTAATATGACTAGTGAAGAATTAAATAATGGACTTGTTCAATAAAGGGAAACACTAGAGATACAAGGCGAGCTGCTCGTCATTTGAAAGATCTGCAAGATATCTTTTAGTCAATTTTCCAGGTTTGTCAGTACCCCTCCGCAGCTGCCATATTTCTACGAAAATTTAATGAGCAAGCACTTTGGTTACCTTACTTGATATCCAATGTGACAAAATGTCCATTCAATTCTAATTTAAATGCATTTTATGGCAAATATCACTGAGGATAAAGAAAACAGCTCAAGTTCACTCTTCTGGGTTTCTTTCTCATTTCATCAGTAAATGTATTACTATCCTACCATCATTTGATCTGCATGCCTCATGCCATTTTCTCTAGCTGAAATATTATAGCAATCTTTGACATTTTAGTATAGATTAACCAGTATTTACCATTAATACCAATCTTTAAAATACTGTCCTCTTATGAATTTTAAATATCTAGCATGAATGCAAATTCAAGGACTCTACCTGTCGCCCTTTGTGGTTTTCTTCTGGGAGGAAGATCAACAATTTCCAAATCAACATCTGATTCTGGCTCAGAATCAGACCAAGGGTTCTTTTTCTTTTTTTCAAGAGGTTTAAACTGAAGTTTTGTCTGCTTCTGCGCCATTAGCATAGTCTTGGACGCTAAGTATGGAAGAGAGACTATTCAGTGAAATCACATCAGGAGCACATGGTTGATTATTCCAGGTAGTGACTAATTACACTTGAGTAATGCTAAACCAACAAGAAACAATCGTTTTTCATATAGGCAAAAAGTGTAATGTCATAAGTATTTTAATTTCAGGTACACACGTGGCATGTAAAAGATACAAAAATAATGCACATTACAGAAACAATAAGGAAAATAAGTTGCACCAGAGTCATTCAATGCAAGTCCTAAAATGTTTTAATTTTAATCAGAGGAGAAACACTTCACTCACAGAATCTTTTGCAAAATATCATGAAAGCTGCTGATTGAGAAGTGGTGAACACCTCAAGCATTTAATAAAATTAAGTAAAGAACACAGCAAATGAGGGGACAATAGAAAATAGGGCCAGCATTCATGTGCAAACTAAAAGGGAAAATACATTAGGTAGGTCAAAAAACTTGTTCTCATCATAGGAGTGGCTAAGTTACTCTACTAACTATAATGGAGATCAGTCACTGTAACAGAAATTCAAATTCCACCATGGAAACAGTAGTCTCTTTATTAAAAAATCTGCTGCAACCCCGTCAAGACTTTACAACTCCTTTAATTTTGCACAATCATGGAATCACTCTTTCTCCCATTTCTGAATAATTAATACACAGGACTCAGTAGAGTGACAGAAAATAAGTCTGCACCCCCTTTCATGAGTGTAGCAAAAGTCTTTAAGTTTGATTAATGTTGGTCAAATAACATTAAAAAACATACCTGGTTGTGCTCTTTTAATCAGGCTTACATGTTCAAGAGAATTTTCTTCTTTATCATCAAATTCCATCTTAACAGCAAGCGAATCTGTTTCACCCTGTGAAGCAAAGTTTAAAAACAGATACTGAAATTTTTAAATAGTCTTGACAAATAACTGTCACTAAAGAACCTTATACTCCAGTTCCATAAAATAATTGATCCAAGGCTAAGTGGAATTTTGAATATTTTCCACTCTGGTCTGCAAGGTTAGTTTAGCAACACACATACATAACTGCAACTGATGAAACAAGACATCCAATATACCATACATACAAATAAGACGGTCTGAATTACAAGCAGTGAGCACCTCCTTGGGTTCAAATGAATAGTAACGAAGCATCAGCTTCCTATTGCTCTAGAATTTTAATTTCAAAATACATGAATATTATATTTAACTAGCACATCATAATGGAGGATAAAATAATTGCACTCATGGCTCTGTCCCAAGACCACTCCTTTACTCCCTGTATACCCATGATTTTGTCGCCACCCACAGGTCCAATCTGCTAATTAAATTTGCTGATGATACTACACTGATTGGCCAAATCTCAAAAAATAACAAGGCAGCCTGTGAAGTCATCATCCTGACACAGTGGTGTCAAGAAAACAACCTCCCCCTCAATGTCACAGAAACAAAGGAGCTGGTTGTGGACTACAGGAGGAATGGAGACAGGCTAACTCCTATTGACATCAATGGATCTGGGGTTGAGAGGGTGAACAGCTTTAAGTTCCTTGGCATACACATCACCGATGATCTCATGTGGTCTATAGATCCTGGCTATGTGGTTGAAAAGGCACAACAGTGCCTCCTCATTCACCTCAGATGGTTGAAGAAATTTGGTATGGGCCCCCCAAATCCCAAGAACTTTCTACAGGGACATAATTGAGAGCATCCTGACTGGCTGCATCACTGCCTGGCATGGAAACTGTACTTCCTCAATTGCAGGACCCTGCAGAGAGTGGTGCAGATAGCCCAGCTCACCTGTAGATGTGAACTTCCCACTGATCAGGACAATTACAAAGACAGATGTGCAAAACAAAAAAGGCCTGAAGGATCACTAGGGACCTGAGCCACCCCAACCACAAGCTGTTACTATCCGGGAAGCAGTACCGCAGCATAAAAGCCAGGACCAACAGGTTCTGGGACAGCTTCTTCCACCAGGCCATCAGACTGATTAATTCATGCTGACACAACTCTTCGTATGTTATATTGCTGTATATACTATTTATTATAAATGACTATAAATTGCACTTTGCACATTTAGACAGATACAATTTAAAGATTTTTACTCCTCATATATATGAAGGATGTAAGTAATAAAGTGAATTCAATTCACTGCATTCATATCACATTTTGTATTTTGTAGTTTACCCTTTACCGCTCTCACTGATTTTTATAAGTTGAATAAAGGTCAGAGTAGCATTAATACATTGTCGTAATCAATACATATGGAAGAACAGAATCAAGGTCAGAATTTAAGTGGACAACTTCAGTGACAATCTTTACAGATACCTAATGCAGTAATTAATACTGGTAAAACATGTAATACTCATTATGCACAAATTTCATGTTTTTTGGTACAATGTTGTCAGCACCAGGGCCCATTTATAATAGTAACTGTCAGTGTTTTTGGTAATGCACTTACATTTTTGAATCAAATACAAGTCAAAAACTTTGCCTTAAACGATGGCACTACAAATAGGTGTGCTCACCTTTCCTTTTTTCTTGATAACTTTTTTGCTGGCCTCTGCCTTCATGGCAGTAGTAACTCTAGGGACAATCCTTCTGCCTTGGGGAGATGGCATGGTTTCCTCCAACTGCAGCTTTCTTACTTTACCCTTACCAGCTTTTCCTTTAACAGCCTTACCAATGTGAGCCATCTCATTTTCTTTTTCCTGCATCTCCACACGCTGAATGGAAAAAGATTGTTTTGAAAAGTTAAAAAAGATGTCTCCAGTGAAAAGACAGACGAGCAATGTTATGTGAACTTATTTGATGAAAGATTTCAATGCTAGCTTGTTAGATGCTACAGGGTTTATCTCAAGAGTGTAGGCTTGGGCAAGTGATAGGACCTTGAGGAAGACCTACAGTACAAGAACTTCTGATCAATGGCCACTGAACAGTGACACATTGGTATGAGTCAGACTGGTGGTCAAAAGAGGAATGGGTGACAGAGGAAGAGAGGCAGTCAAGGAAACTTTTGGGGATGGTTTAAACCAAGATGGCAGAGGAATGAGAGATACAGCTTTTGCACTGTTTGGGGATAGGGGAAATACAAAAGGGGAAGACTCATCAAGTCCAGTTAACTTAAGAGTACATGGGTGAAATGTAAAGCTAGATTATCTATTCTAATGTATAGAAAATAACTAATAAGCTAGAAGTCAGAATTGATGAGTATGTGGGAACATATTATTTTGATAGTGTTGCTATCAAACAGTCATGGATACAAAGGCAGAACTTGCAACTCAACATCCCTGGTCATCAAAACTTTAGGCATATTGTAGGGTAGGGAAATGTAAAAGAGATGATACTGCAATATTGATTATGGAGTCTATTTCTGTAAAAATGAGGGAATCCTCGAAGGCTCTTCAAATGATGCCATAAAGATATGAAGCTTAGTAAGAGAATGGTGCATCTGTTTATCAATAGGTCCTTCTGGCCCTTCGGCCCATGCTGCTCCAGCAAACCCAACCCCAATTAACCCCAACCTATTTATGGGACAATTTACAATGACCAATTAACCTACCCAGTAGGTCTTCGGGAGGAAACTGGAGCACGTGGGGAAAATCCACACATTCCACAGGATGGATGTACAGAGACTCCTTACAGAAGAGCGCTGGAATTGAACTCCGAACTTGGGAACATCCTAAGCTGTCATAGCGTTGTGCTAATCGCTACTCTACCTTAGCGTCCATATCACAGACATCAATGAGTATCGGCCTCAGGCACAGAATGTGAAAGAAATCACCTAAGAGGCTAGAGGCTTGGCTTGTGGACAGCTGATTGGACAGGCTGCGATCATGATCTTCAAGCAGTGCAGCGAACATCAGTAGAAATTGTGTTATGTCTGTATTAGTATGACTCAAAACAAAAGCAGGCCTGAGAAAAATTACTGGGTAATCTCAAACACCAAAATAAACCATACATCACCCATCAAAAACAATTACCTCAAGCTCCTCAATAAAAGCTGCCAGATCTTCCTTCCACAAGTTTTCAGGGGTTTTCTTTTTCAGATCGTTTAATTCCCTCTCCTAAAGAAAATAAACCAGAATTTCAAACAAAGCATTACATCAAATTCAGACAGCAATAATCCCAACTCCCAAAACTAATACCATATCAGTGATCCTATCTTTCCCCAACTTAGCTAAAAATGCATTCATGCTTCCTGCCAATTTAAGATAAATGGTTTCACAAGTTTATATACAATACATTTAAAACCAATAAAAATTAGAAACAAATGCAAAAGTCTCATAGTAGCTGAAAGTTTGAAAACACTGATTTGAGACAATATAATTTCCAAATACAAAACTTCATATTATTTGGTATCAAGCCCTTTGAACCTGTAGAAACCTACTTTGACATCTCTCTGCTTAAGCAATTCATCTTTCTTTTCTTTGGTCAGATACCACATGGGCATATTCAAAAGATAATTGAAATCTGGACCAGAAGTGGTTGCTTCTTCCTCCCCTGTATCTTCCAGCTCAGATTCTTGCCCCTGTCAACAAGATATTTAAGACATAACATTTAAAAAAAAAAGATTTCCCTCAAACTTAAGTTGAAATAAAAACTGCTACTTTAAACTTTGCAAATAATGGCTTAAAAAAACAAATTTACATTTCTAAATTCTCGTGAATTTGGGAAGAAAATGCACAAGTTCCTTCTCCTGACATTTTATTTGGGTCTGCAAAGCCTCAAACTATAGCTATTATCAGCAAAACTATGATAATTTAGCCATGGGTTCTCCTGGGGCTTGGTACCACTGAGCCGCAGAATTATTTTGCATCACTATCTACCTACCATTACAAAGCTTTGAATTCCCACAAAATGTAATATTTACCTGCATAATCAGTTCAAAAGAACTAATCTTCAAAGAAAGAATTGAAATTTAGTTTTGTAAATAAATGTTACATACCCTATCAGGCTTAACTGTCCTTGACATACTAGTTGATGCCACTAAGATGGGCAGCCATCTCTTACTGTCTTTATCCATACTTACACCAAATTCATCTCCATACCATCTCAATTTTTGTCTTGGGTCATCACTGCTAAAAACTCGTAACAGCTTCACTGACCTCTTAATTTAACTGCTTTAATGCTACCCAATTTGTCTTTCATATCTCGCATTCCCCATTACCTCAGGTTTAATTTGAATATCTGATCTCTCTACCCCAACTTGCACCCCACCCCCCAATCATTTGCCTATACTCGCTGGCTTAATATTGGTGCCTGGTTTTCCGAGTTATGCTTTTCTGCATTCCCGTAATATTTTGCAGTCTGAAATCTTCAAGGATTTTTGAATTCTTCGGTTATTGCCTCGACTGCTGGAATCCTTGCTCGATCTCATTTCCTAAAATTCACCATCTCACTTTCCTCTTATAATGCTCAAGAAGAAAGAAAAAAATCTCCCAATATCCCTCATCAAATTTTGTCTGAAATACAGCCATGCAAATAAGTTTCACAGCAACTGTAAATGTTTTTACTTTAGTTCTACTTGTGAAATAATTATAAAAACATTAAAATTAAAATTGTCAATGTTTGAACAGTTCAAAACAACTCCTGTTACTCTTCCATCACCTTTTCCTGAGATTCTTTCCACCCTTTTATAGGATCTGAATCGTAACCTCGATCAAGAAGTAATTGAATCAATTCACGTTTTGGCTTGTTTTCTATAAAGAAACAAAATAAATACATAAATAAATCAATAATTCAATAAAATGCCAACAGAAGTGGTTTGCAGTATGGAAGGCCATTCAATCCACTGAGTCCATTTCAATCCCTTTTAGCCCCTTTCCCCACTCTCAGATCAGATCCCTAGAAATCCTTTCAGGTACTTTTCCATTTTCCTTTTGAATGCCTTTCATTCTAGATGCTTCGATCTTGATGAAAAGCCTACTAGCAGCCCTTTGAAATGCCACAAACACGATCAAATGCATATTTCTCACTGATCCTTTGCATTACCTCATCAAAAACTCTATAGCTTGTTTAAAAATGGTTTTCCTTAATCAATGAGTTCTTGCTCAAATTATTTATTCTCCCATTCATGTTTCCACCTCACCTGTGCTAGACTGGTTTCTAAGATATACCCACTATACTCTCTCCTCCAAGATGGTCGATAAAGCTTGTGTCTTTGACCTGGAGTTTAGACTTTTATCCTAATGTTCACATTGTGTCTCAATAGTAATATTTATCTAATCATGTTCCTGTCAAGTGCCCCAGAATACTGAACTATCAGTGCAAACTGAATGTAAATCATTGTTGTGCACATGTTTGAGAAATGCCTGCTAGATTTTGCTGAGAACTCTGTTCCAATTCTATTTTGGTTTCAACAAAATGTTTATATGGATAGCAATCAGATGACCTTCAGACACATTACAAATGTAACAAAGGTGTAAAACTTATATAGTGAAGTCACATAAGGCAGTAATGTTCATGAATGACTTCAATGTTTAATAAATCTAAACATTACCATAATGACTAATATAATGCTAATGAAAGTGTGTTGATATCTTGCCTTTCATAAAGCATCACTAAACTAAGCACATTCTGCCACCAAGTTGATTCCTAGTTATTCTCAGATTCTTTTTAAATATTCCTGAACTTAAACTAAAATTAATCATGTTTCAGAAATTCATCTAAACATGGTCATCGAAATATCCAATGGCAAAATGAAAATAAATATTGCTTAAAGTAAAGATGTGGGCAATTTAAGACGTACCAATGATCAGTTTGCCTTCAATCTTCTCCAAGATGAAACGAGCTTGGTTGCTTAGTTTTCCATATTCTGCTCCCAAAAATCCCTCAAGCCAATCTTTTCTTAAATTATAATATTTCATCCTTAAGTCGAAAAACTCTTTCAGCATTTCTTGTACATTTTCATACTTTTTCAGACAACCAACATGATCAAATAACACCTGAAGAGACAGAAAACTAAAATTAAATGACCAACAATCACAGCAGCTATGACTGCCTGGTGTGCTAACCTACTGCAACAATTATGTGTCTGTTGTTAGAAAAATAACTAGTTTGAGAGATTTTCCATCCACCTATTTTATTTCCAAAGGATTTCCCCCATTTAAGCCCTTAACAAAGCTCATTTTCCCCTCAAAGCATTCAAACCACAAATATTGGTCTTCAGCTTCTTGTCCTTCAGACTCAAAGTGGAGATAAGATGTAATGTGTATAAAACCACATAAAATTATAGTGCAGCCAATAAATCTGGGGACCCAGTCCCAATCTGCACTAATAGCCAGGCCTCTTTACTACAATTTCCTCACTTGAAGTGGGCAAATATATCACCCATCTGATACAAGAATTCCCACAGTCCTCAGTAATTATATTGGGTGGATCTTGCAAATAAATTTGCAAAGGAAGCTTGTGCCTACATTTGTACACTGTTCAGAAATTTATTGGAAAGAATTTTGCAATTATTTTGTTTAAACTATAATAATTTAAATCTAACAACTGATTTGTACAATAACATTAAAGCTAAACCATAAACATTCTTCTAATGCCTACATTGGAACCCACCTCCTGATCCACAAAGACTACAAATTAAAATTACACGACTTAACAGCACATGCTTCCGCTAGTAAACGGTCGCTTTCGAATAATCCCTTTACCTCATGAGAATCTAACCAATGTCCCTTTCTTCAGGCTTTCAATTAAACTGCGCAGTGTGCCCTGCATGTGACCCCATCTGTATATTTAAACAAGGTCAGCTTGGGTCAAATGTCCCAATCTGGACAAGTTATCATTGAGCTATGTCTGCAGCAATAGGAACAGAAGGGCAACCTGAAATATTTAAGTGATGCAGATTCTGAAACTCCATCTAGTGTACAAGCATGGGCACTAGCACGATAGCATCTATATAATTTTGCAATATAAGCGAGTTTACTACAAATTACTTTACCATTGAGTTACATGTAAGAGGAACATTCAGTTTGAAGACTTTATGCAATCCTGCTAATTCAGCTTCAGCCAGCTTCTGTTCAGTCATCGTTATTATGAAACGCACAGTGGTATCAGTGTGATACTCTTTATAGTCAGTGATCAATGACGGAGTCTTGTCTGTTCCATTCAACATTGGTTCAAGTACCTGCTCTTTGTACACCTAGACACAAAATTAAATGCATACAATTAAAAACAAAAAGTAATCCTTTGCAATTCCTTGATCAAGACATGCCAAACCCCCAACATTAGAGACTTCTAGATCGAGTCTTAAAATTTTCTCTCTTCCCTAGTTGTCCACAAGCCAAAAACCAGTTGCAGAATTCATGAATCATTTGCACAAAAAGCAGATAACAAAATGTAATCTGGGCACCATGGTAGCATAGTGGTTAACACGACACTAAGTGCTCGGGACATCATAATTCAGAGTTTAACCACAGCATCCTCTGTAAGGAGTCTCAGTATGTTATAATCCAAAGTCGCATCAGCTAGGTTGTAAATTGTCCCGTGATTAAATTAGGGTTAAATCTGGGCTGCAGGGCGGTGCAGCTTGAATGTCCTATTCCATGATGTATCTCAATAAATAAAATACTCATTGACATATAAAGGCATTTCTACAGAAAATTTATGCTACAGTTTAACAATAAAATACCAACAAAAATTACCTGAGTCCATGTCTTGACAGGAAGTTCTGAAATTTCTACTGTGGTGGCATTCAACACCGAGATTTCACCATTGATCATATACTGATTGGCACCCAACTCAAAAATTGTTCCTTTGAAGTTCTTGTAATTAGGAAGCTAGAGAGAAACAATCCAACATAGGCATTAGAAGAATTTACATTCAGGTGCTCTGTAAGAATAAGATTTATGGTTTGACTTTATTATAGAACAATTCTATTGATCAGCTTAAATTATTATAATCTAAAATAATTGCAAAATTATTTCCAATAAACTTAACAGTATACAAATACAGACACGAGCAAAAGATGATAGTAATTGTTCTCCTACCATAGGGACTGGATCATCTCCATCCAGCAAACGCCTAATATTATTAACAATTTCTCTTGCATCATAATTGGGAATTTTGCAAGCCCATCCCGTGCCAATACCATCAGCACCATTCACCAGCACCATAGGAATAATAGGGATGTACCACTCAGGCTCCACTTGCTGGTTATCATCATACAGATACTTCAGAAGATTATCATCCACAGCTGGGTACAACAGCCGGGCCAAAGGACTAAAGGAAACAAATTCTGATCACAACCACAATTCATGGAAATTAATAAAAACAATTTTGACAACTTACAATACATTTCAATCTCTAAAGTGTCATCTTTAACTACATCTCATGAAATGCACTAAAAAGTGCATTTTAATACTTTAAAATAATTGCGCTGACTAAATTCACACAAAAGAAAATACTGCAAATATAAAAGTCATTGGAGCCTCAAGTGCCCTGAATCTTCAAGGGACAGGATCATGAATTTCTAGGCCACCATCCTTGATATTCACTGTGGGCTTGACACCACCACACCAACTACCCTCACATCATTCAGCTTGGTCTCCCTCCTTTTTTTTTTTACTATGGTTCCAATCTCATGGTGTCATAGACAATCATATAAACATTTTGTGAAGGATGATGTTTTGCATTCTTGGCTCTGCACTTTTCCTACTCCAGACAGGCTCTTCTGGCTCCATTTTGCCTAACATATGCATTTTAAAACCAGCATATTTGGGCCACTTCCAAGTTGCCCTTTTTAAGAAACTCCTCTACAAATGTTCTTTCTGGTTATTAGATATCTTTGATACTTTGATTCAAATCCACAACCTGTATTCCTAAGATATCTTTCTAAAACCAGTATTTTGGTGCTTGTTTAGGATTGAGAAAACTTCTGACTACTCCAAATATGCACTCTATTCTTATCAAGCATACCCTATTTATATTCAGCCATACTTAATCAACTATACATTTACTCTTCAATAAAAATACAACAAATTATCAATCAGATCAAATTACTATCTATAAATATTATGAAGACACAAACCTGAGCATAGTGAAAATGTATCGAGGACTTGCAGCATCTTTGCCACCATTAAGTCTTGTACCAAATTGCCCAATTGGCTGCAGAAGATTGATATTATTGCTGCCTATGAAGTTCTGAGCTAATCCAACAATTGTCATCATGAGGGATACCTAGAAATAACAATCAATTCAGCAGTTAACAAAGTACAATAGAAATTTGACACAAGATCCGATTGAGTTTTGATTAAATACCATGAAATCAATAATTTGTCAATGGTGCCGTTGTGGTATAATTGGATCCTTCAATGGTTTGAGATATGATTTTTACATGTTTCCATGCAACTAAACCTCATTATGAACAGTAAGTCTGAAGTGTACTTTAATAAATTCTACATTTCAGGGTACACAGCTCATTGGACTATAGTTAATACCTTGTTAAGGAACTACACCTCAAATTACAGTATCTATTACATTACATATGAGATTACAACAGTTAATACAATGGAGTGAATTCAAAATGCTTATTTCATTCATATTTTCCATTGCTCCTTGAATATTTAGATTTTAAAAAGCATTACAGAATAATCAAATTTTCAGTAACACTTGTATATCTTAATACCCCCATTATTGCTTTCACTAAGATGTACTACTTGAGAATGTGTGTTCAAATGGATTTAAAGATATTCATTCTGAGCATATAATTTATACAACTCAGTGTGCAATTGTGCAGCAGAATGTCTCGAGGACAGTCATATCTATCTTTTTCTTTTTGTTGCAAAAAGGGTTGAAAAGAGATTTGCTTCTCAAAGTTTAATTTTGGACAATTTGGAGTTTACAAATGCTGACTTTGAAATCATAACATTTCCTGAAGAGTTGTGTTTTTAAACAAATGTTTAAATCAGAAAATGGTTTATTTGTTTTCAGGGGTTCCATAAACCTACAACTCATGTGCATCATTCACCCTAGTTGCCACAAGGTTTTCTTCTTGAATCACTGCATTAATCAACCTCAGATCTTTAATTTCTACAGCCTTCAAAAGTGAACTTTCAATGATAATGCTAAATTAGTAGCCAGTACAATACAGCACAGTATTATTTAACCTTCAAACTAAGCACTAACAGTTAAGCACGGATGGTACTTGAGAATGGATCAAGGAGATCAAATGTGATAGCTTATGTATTTGCTACATATAATAGTTTAAAATGGGGAAAGGATATCTCTGAATAATCCATCATGTCAGCAACCTAACACATACTAAACATTTGTTCTCGAAAAACATTCACTTTAAAGTGACACCATGACACTGTGGATAAAATCTATCAAGGGATTTTAACTTCAGTAGATGATCCTACTGTAAATTACCAAACAAAATAGGGAAAAAGTGTCTTCTGGAAATTTTGAAGGAAGCCACCATCCAACTCTGACATAGCATGGAAAGGCAAAAACTACAGAAAAGTTATTTTATAATTCACTGAAGTGCAAGAAATCAATGTAGAAAATAAAATCTGTTGTTTTTACAATATGATGCATGGCACAAAACTACAACATTCACATGATAAATTCTGAAATCATCATGAATAGACAATGGACATTAAATACCAGTTAACAAATAGCATCTTACCTCACCATGATGATAGGCTGACATCTCAGCAACAGAACCAGCTAGCTGAGCGACCTTGACTTCACGTTTGTCATTCCGCTTGAAGCAGGTAAATAAAACCTTTCGTTGACCAGGCTTCAGACCTTGTAATTAGAGTTTTTTTAAAAAAACGCTAATCAAATACCTTAAACTACAATGCAGTCTTAAAAGTGAAATTTCTTGCTTTGCCACTTTCTGCAGTTGTGGTCAAGATCACCAGGGATCAGTGTCTCAAGAGTGCTGCATGAACACTTGCATGCACCATATGCCAAAAGTGACATGAATGGAAAATTGTGAATGATTGTTTTTTGTTTAATTTACACCTGAACTGCATGCTATCTATGCTTGTTGTAGATGGGGCTATTTGCAGCACCAGGCCGTCACATGGGAAGCAGAGGGGGTGCCCAGAAACAGATTGCTGTTTCCACTTTTCTGTAGGTGTATTGTGGGGAGAATGTATTATATATGATTGCTTCCCATTCAACTGTATAACAAAAACAGGGCAGTTCTGCATGCAACTGAGAAACCACATACAGTAGGTACTTCAGCACATAACTATGGGAACAAAACTTCACGGCACTGCTTATACTATATTTCTGGCCATTTTCAGGATTTTCTGTAAGAAATTGAAACAGGCACTGGCATTATATATAGTAAATGTTTATTGCACCAAAATTAGGAGAAATCCATTTTTAAGTAATCATATCCCATTCTGACTGCATAATAGGCAGGATACTAAAGAGATAACAGTAATTTTATGGAACAGCAATTGGGATGAATGTCATCAAGGACCAATTAGCAATGCAGACTTTGCACAACCAGAAGTTGTGTTATAGAGGTAGACACAATTTCTAAAGACATTCCTTTAGCAAAAAGTGACACTAGTGTGAAGGACAACTAGTACATAAGATTTAAGATAACTAGCAAAATAGTTAGTTAGATAACTATATTTTTCAAAAGATAGACTAAAGTTTTTCTCATCTAGAGGAATTGCATGAAAAAGAATGATAAATGCAGCTTCAACAGGAACTTTCAAAATACGGTAAAGTCTTTTTTTCCCCAGTAAGAGCTGCAAAATGGGCTAATATATGCAATTCCTTTCCTTCTACCAACCTATAACTTGCATTACCAGCAATTCTATTTCCTAACTGAAAAATATGACCAGATTTAGAACGAATAAAACAAATTGTTGGAAGACTCAGTGCAGATAAAACATTAACTGCTAATTTTCATCGATCAGAGGGCACTTGACTCAACAAATTCCTCCAGCAATTTGCCACAAGTTCCAACATTTGCAGTTTCTTGTGTCCCTGAGATTTATAACAAAACAGCTATTTATTCTTTCAATGTCTATTACCCATCACAAATGGCACTATCATAAGGAAGAATGGTGATAATTTATCAATTTTCAGGCAATTTTAAAAGTTAAATAATTCCATTGAGATATTAAGCCTTTGTCAAGGGCTGCACTTAAAAAAAATACCCAAAGACTTACCATCCACAAGTGATGGAATTGACCGTTCATTGTCAGAGTTTGAGAAGAGAACCAATTCCTTATTTATGAAGTCATTGTATGTCAAATATTTTGTACCTTTTCCATACAAGAATTGCTGTAAACAAAAAAAATCAGCTGTTGAGTGCAATTCCAGAAGTATTCCAAAAGCTGGTCATTCCCTAGGTTTTTGACAGGAAAATAAATAGAAGTTATGTCCCACCAGTCATCTCTGCCATTCAAATAAAATAATCGGTGATCCGGTTGTAACCTCAACTCTTAATTATTTTGCATATTCTCTGAGCCTTATTAAAAATAGATCAATCCACTTCTGCCTTAAAAACATCCAGATACTGCTTTCACCACCCTTTGAGGAAGAGACTTTTTAATGGCCTTCATATCTCTCTCTGCAACTTAGTTTCCTAATTAACATTGTCAGCAAATTTACAGCATCTTCAATCCTTTTATCCAAACTATCAATATGAATAATAAAACATTAAAGCCCAGCAATGATCCCTGTGGCACACAACACATTACAGAATTTGTCCATGCCAACTGGGAGTTTGTTTTCAGTAAGTCACATTCAAGATTATAGTTTGCTATATAGCTATATAATAAAAAATTGCTGCAACCTATAGCTGAAAGAAAATTGAAGCACACCTCTGGCAATCCATGTAATTTTCGCTGTCGCCTATCAACCATGAAGTTTGTCAGCCATTCTTTGCGTTCTTCAATTTTTTTCTTGCTAAATGCCTAATGAATGAAAGCAATAGTTAAACAACTACAGTGACAAAACTCTGACTTATGCCAATAAACTGCAAGAATTAGGCCTCTCACCAGGGTGATTGCAGCATCATCTTCTGGGCCACCATATCTAAAGGGGATACGATGTCTCGCCATATCAGCAAAATATTCCTTTGCTTCCTTGGAAGTACTTGTACCCAAACCTAGATTTAGATTCAGTAGCAATATTTAACTCCACAAGCATACATCTAAACAGCAACAAAAAAAAATAACACGCCCAGAAGTCAGCATATAATTTTATTTTCCCCACAGCATCACACAACTGAAAATAGTTTTATTGCCATCCACTATAGTGAAACACAATATGGTTTATTTCCACATAACAGATGCAGTAGAACACTGGAGGGGAACATGAAACTCGCTGCCCTGAGAGCAATTACCACTTGGCACTCCCAGGACTTCCAAGGAATTTAAAACATGAAATTAAAAATAAAATTTCAATCAAAGAACCACCGATCTTAGACTAATCCATTCCCAAATATAGAGTAAGGATGATAAAAGCAGATTTGCAACTATCAGCAAAATTTTCCGCTAAAACAAATTAGGCTCTTACATTGTTGAGAGTACCACCACACAACAAACCTTTGTAGTACTTTATTTTCCAAGTCCTGCTGTTGTCAGTGCTCTTTTTCCATTCATCAAATTCAGGTAGACTGTAAAATGCAACTTCCTCCTTGTTTTTGGACACCTGGGAAAAACAAAATCTTACTTCATAATTGAACAGTTAGGCCTTGTTAGCCATTTATTAGAGGACTGATATTTCAACTGATAATATTCCAAATAGTCATGGACAAACCTTTACAATTGGTGTAATAAATTCCTCTATAAAGCTATGTTTGATCAGTGAAGGCCAGTTGTGATGGATGAAATTGATCAATAAACCCTTGATGTGTGAGCCATCTTGGTCCTGCAATAAAGAAAAAGTAAATTAGGATTTATGCTATGAGAAAGATGTACCAGAACTGCAGAGATTGTTTTAACACTTTTATGGAAGTTATGTGGATTCCCATACTGAAAATTACTTCCAAGGTAAGAGATATCTTGCCCTTTACTACCTTTGCAGTTTGTGGTACCTTTTATGCTACTTCTACCTTTGCAAATATGCTAACTATAAACAGGTAACTTCACATGAGTAATATGTACTTTTGAAGTTTACCATAATTTACTGAAATTCCACACTTCCTAGTGAGGAATTGGAAGGTTACAAAGGCAACTTTCAAACTACAAATTTTAATCAAGACAGCAGTAAAAACAAGGCAGTCTCACTGCAATGCACCACATTTTTGTGCTTTTGTAACTGCTGCCACATAATGGATGCAGCATTAAAATAGTTCTAGCTAAGACTGTTGCAAATAATTTTTCCTGCACTTGATTTGACAATAATCAAATATACTGATTACATGCTCTAAGGTCAGGAATTGTTTCTACTAGCACTAACTTGCAGACAACTAAAATTTCAGGAGGTTGTGGACAAGATTCTAATCAATACCTCCAGACACCTTAAAACTTCATTGCATGGTAGAGCAAAGAACATTTTTGCGGGTCTGTCTGCTGAAAGCAAATTGCCTGAATTAATCTTATGTAAGACAGTCCTTTTGGGTACTTTTTCCCTATACTAGTGCCTGGGTGAGCATATAATTGGTGAGCTGCTGCGAGTGAGTAGAGGACCAGGTACTTAAACAACTTTATAAGATGTATTTGACTTCAAGGATACTACTAGGGAATTCTTAAGTCAGTGTCTCTTCAGTCTCCTTGAAATCATACACTAGCGGGACTTGAAGGTGCTAATGCTTGCTTCTCCTCTAAGAGGACCACAACCATATCATGGTTTGGAGGCTTGCGTGCCTCAATAACCTGGAGAGCTATGTTAACTGGAGCTAGGGGTTTCTGCTTTAGCTCTTGGTAGCATCACCCATGACAAACAGGTCAAAGGGTAGAGGCCAGACCAAGAGAGTCAGGGCTAACAACACTGAATGATAAAACAGAATAGTTGCGGAAACAGCAATGAAGAATACTTCTACATCTGAGTGCAAAAGTATCCCCGAGTCTCCACTCAGACTTGCATGATTGACAGTAGTGAAAATCAAGAGGAAGCTGCTGACATGATGAAGGAAGCCCTGAACACTACCAGAGTGGAAGACCTTCAATGCTGCCCTAAATGTCAGCAGTGTAATGGGAAGTAAGAGCATGCTTCTGCATAAATAGTTTACAGACTACTTAAGTACATGGCTGTACTTATGAAAATTGCACATTTGTTTTCATCAAGTGTGTCCAGGGCTGTACATGCTCAATTGTCAAATGTACAAAGGGCCCATGGGTGAAGGGAGAAGAGACTATGCTGGCTTTGCAGTCAATGCGGAACCATTGCAATTTTCTATCAAGTGTTATTCTTCATAGAAACTAGTGTACAGGGTATGTTTTAGTCTTTAGGAAAAAAAAAACAGGGCCAAGTATTGTGTGAAAACAGAAGATGGTTTGTAGTGTGGCTTCAAATTAACATATGGTAAATATATATCTTTTTTTAAAGGCTGAAATTTTACACATGGTTAAAACAAAACACCATTTCAGAGAATTTAATTATATCACCTGATCTGTCATAATCATCAATTTTCCATAACGGAGAGTTTTCAGAGACTCCTCATCTTCATAGTTCTTCTTGTATTGCAGACCAATTATCTTTATCATGTTGTTGATCTCTGTGTTTTCCATTATCTGTAAATCAAACATTAAAAGTGTCATCCAACTATTTCTGATGGCCCTCTAAAGTATGCACTGAGGTTCAGCCAGCAATTCTCTCAGCTGTATTATAGCATTCTAGAATTGAGACCACTCCACAGACTTGATTCTATGCTGATGTTGCAGTACAGCAAGTGTTCTGATGTGAAGTTAAACAAAGGTCCAATTTGATTGCATCGTTCTGTACATTAACAAGGCCCAGTCATTATTTATCCTTTAACCAACAGCACGAAAACCAGATACAACTGAGATGCACAAATGGTTGGCACCCATTGCCTAAACAGCAAAGAGCATCAAGATGTTCTGGATAAGCCAATAAAGGCACTATAAAAATGCAAGTCTATGCTCCCAGCCAAGTGGTTCTTTAATACTCATGGGAAGCCATTATAAAGACATTTTTTCCCCCGCTATATCAGATAAACTAGGAATTGAACAATTCTGTTTTGACCTAAAGTAGCCAATATAGTCTCAACCTTGTTAAAGAAAATATAGAATTGATGGAAGAAGTTACCTGGGAGACTACAACATGGTATAACAATTTATAGAAAATGGACTCACTTTCAACAAACATTCATTCATGTTCTTGATATTCATTATTATTTATTTTTGTATTTGCAGATTGTTCTTTTCTGCACTCTAGTTGAATGCCCTAGTTGGGCGGTCTGTCGTTGCTTGTTACTGTAATTATTCTATGGATTTACTGACTAGGGCCTCAAGAAAATGAATCTCAGCATTATATATGGTGACATTTTGATAAGTTTACTTTTAACTTTAAGAAAAAAAACTGCTAGTATGCAAGAATTTGTAGAGTCAACTGCACTACCACCAGATTTGACTTCATGAACAGCCATGTTAGGGGCCTAAAAAACAACTCGAAAACATGATCAGCTGCTGATTATTCCTTGTCACAAACACAGCTTATGCAAGATTACAAAATAATTTCTTTGTAACTGCCCAGAGCAAAATAAAACAAATGAGTAAATAAAGTTGATGCCACAAATTTAGATTTTGAATTTATGGAATTATTTGAAACTTTAAAAATAATTTTTGCAACTTGTGCCAACATACCTGTTTGTGAGAAGCTTCTCGTACATTGAGAATTTTCCCTCTAAGAGGAAACACACCATATCTATCCCGTCCAACAACTCCCAGACCTGACACAGCCAATGTCTTGGCTGAATCTCCCTCAGTTAGGATGAGAGTACAACCATGAGAATGCTTAGTTCCTGGGAAAAGGAAATTGCATTGTGATGATCACAATAAAACTTGTATCAAAATATTAATTTATTGGGCAATGGAGATCTTAAAAAAAAAAAGCAATATACATTTCCAAATGGACAAAAATGGTTGAGAAAAAAAAAAAGGAGATGCATAGCAGGTATAGGCAAGTAGAATACAAAGCTTGTATGTGCCTGTCAGGATAAAAGGTAAAGATAACATGCTTAGGGAACCTTCGTCTTCAAGAAATATTGAGGCCCTGGTTAAGGGGGAAAAAAAAGGAGGTACATAGTATGTATAGGCAGGTGTTTATGCAGTTTAGGAAATGCAAGAGAACACTTAAAGAAATCAGGAAGACTACACAAAGACATAAAGTTGCCCTAGAAGACAAGGTGAAGGAGAATCCTAAGGGATTCTACAGGTATTTTAAAAGGATTGCAAAGAACAAAATTGGTCCTTTAGAAGACCAGAATGGTAATCCATGTGTGGAACCAAAACAGATGGAGGAGATCTTAAATGAATTCTTTGCATCTGTATTTACTCAGGAGACGGATACAGAGTCTATAGAAGTGAGGCAAAGTGGCATCAACTTCATGGACTCTATACAGATTAGAGGAGGTGGCGTTTGCTACCCCGAGGTAAATCAGGGTGGATAAATTCCCAGGGCTCGACAAGGTGTTCTATGGGAGGAAAGTGCAGAAATTGCTGGGGCCCTAGCAGAAATATTTAAGTAATCTTTAGGGACAGGGGACGTACCAGAGGATTGGATGATCGCCAATTTTGTTCTGTTGTTTAAAAAACTCTAAACATAAACCTGGAAATTATAGGCTGGTAAATCTGACATCAGTTGTGGGAAAGTTATTGGAAGGTATTCTAAAGGACTGGATATACAAGTATTTGGATAGACATGGACTGATTAAGGATAGTCAGCATGGCTTCGTGCATGGTAGGTCACGTCTTAAGAGTTTTGAGGAAGTCACCAGGAAAGCGGATGAAGGCAAGGCAATGGATGTTGTCTACATGGCCAAGGCACTGTACGGGAGGCTGGTCAAGAAGGTTCAGTCACTTGGCATTCAAGATGAGGTAGCAAATTGGATTAGACACTGGCTTTGTGGGAGAAGCCAGAGTGGTAGTGGAAGGTTGCCTCTCTGGCTGAGGCCTGTAACTAGTGGTGTGCTACAGGGATTGATGCTGGGTCCTTTGCTGTTTGACATCTATACTAATGATCTGGTTGATAATGTGGTTAACTAGATCAGCAACTTCTGGATGACACCAAGATTGGGGGTGTAGTGGACAGTGAGGAAGGCTATCATGACTTAGAGGGATCTGCATCAGCTGGAAAAATGGCAGATGGAATTTAATGCAGGCAAGTGTGAGGTTTTGTACTTCAGATGGACCAACCAGACTAGGTCTTACACAGTGAACATCAGGGTACTGAAAAGTGTGGTAGAACAAATGGATCTAGGAATACAGGTCCATAATTCATTGAAAGTGGAATCACAAGTAGATAGGGTTGTAAAGTTAGTTTTTGGCACATTGGCCTTCATAAATTTATGTACTGAGTACAGAAGATGGGATGTTATGTTGAAGTTGCGTAAAAAGTTGATGATGCCTAATTTGAAGTATTGTGTCCAGTTTTAGTCACCTACCTACAGGAAAGATGTAAGCAAGGTTGAAAGAGTACAGAGAAAATTTTCAAGAATGTTGCCAGGTCTGGAGGACCTGAGATACGAGGAAAAATTGAATAGGTTAAGACTATATTCTTTAGAACATAAAACATTGAGGGGAGACTTGATAGAGGTAAACAAAATTGTGAGGGAGATAGGATAAACACAAGCCAACTTTTTCCTCTGAAGTCAGGTGGAAAAGTCAGGTCATGAGTTAAGGGCGATGGGTGAATAGGAGGGGAAACTTCTTCACATCAAATGGTCATGAAATTGTGGAATGAGCTGCCTGCACAAGTGGAGCATGTGAGCTCGATTTCAATGTTTAAGAGAAGTTTGGATAGGTACATAGATGGTAGGGAAGTGGCTCCGGAGCAGGTTGACGAGAGTAGGCAGTATAAATGATTTTGGCATAGACTGGATGCATCAAAGAGCCTATTTCTGTGCTGTACTTATGATATTAATACTTTTTCCTTACAGTTAAGATTACTATATTTAGTATTAAGTGAGCATAACAATTCAAATCTTTCAAACCTATAAACTTCCTCATTAAACATTCTTCACATACGTATCAATTCTAAACTTAATTGTTAATAATGTCATGCTAGTGCCAAGAGCCCCAAATAAGAAGAATTATTGTACCAGCATCATTAGCATCATCCAGTTTTGGAATTCCCTTGATCTTGGTTTGTTTTGCTCCTGAACATTTTTTATTAAGCATATTTTGGGCTTTAAACCGAACCCAATTCAGGATGCTTTCAATGATACCACAGGTCATCACCTACAACAAATACATAAAATTATTTGGTGAAATAAAATTCTGCCACGAGGATAAGTTTTAATAAACCAAAGCAATTAAGGCAGAATAATTTGATTTCCCATCAAAAATGAGTTTCCAAATTTGCTGTTTAAGTGATGACACAGCTTCAGTGAAGTTCAAGCAAATTGTGCAAATCTAAAAATGCAGTTATGTATCTAGTTAAAAATATAACATACCGCTTTGATGAACTTCTCAGATAATACACATCGTGAACCAAAATTCTTTGCTTGAAGAGTCATGTTCTCTTTAGTCTGGGAGTCAAACGTTGGGTTTTCAATCAAGCTATTCACAAAGACCCAGAGGTGATTCTTTACCTGTCACAATCAAATTCACAACTTAATACAGATACTTTTTCTGTCTTAAAGAACAGATAAATTAGTGCAATCAAAATGCTCAAGTCATAAAAAGCAAAACCAATACATCACTACCAAGCTTTATGAAAGGAAGATTACTGTAACCAGCAACTCTGAAGATTAAAAACCAAGACATTCAGATGGCAAATTGAGAAGGTAACTAAGACTAGTCATCATTCTGTAGCTCTATTTTGTAAAGATTAGTATGCAACTTTATTATTTCTAAAATGGAGGATTTTTCAATATTATGCAAAGTTATCAGATGCCTAGTGATTGCCTTTGAAACGTTGGTAGAATATTGCCAACCCTGAAAGTGAAGATTGAAGAAATTAACACTATATTAGATACAGCTAAAAGATGCAATTCACTTAAAAAATTAAATGTTACCATTCTGCATTTTGGGCAATTCTTACCTGGAATGGTTTCACTGTCACACCACCTTTATTCTTCTTTTTTACAACCTCAATTAATTTGTTAACCAATTGGTCAGTGACATAGTCAACATGTCGGCCACCCTGAAAAAAAGAATCAAACACTTAAGTGCTCTGCAAGTAATGCCCTCAGACAAATGGTACTTAAGTTCTGAAATTCACTAAAACACTTAAGTGAGACTTTGGGGTACTATCGGTTTAAAAGGATAATGAAGGCCAAATCCAGTGGTCTTGTTACCAATATTTCCAAAAACCCTGAAGCTAAAAGCACAACAAATGTTGCACTTTATAAGTATTAAGTAGAGGTCAAGGCACAACTGCACAGGCGCGTGAATGTCAGCGAGTTTCAAAAGACAGCTTTATAGAGCGGGCCTCAGAGTAGGAGGGCTTTGAATCAACGGGGCTTCAGCTATAATAGGTTGAAGTAAGTTAACTCATTTGTGAGGAATAGGAAATATGTCTGCGAGGCCTGTGTTCTGTACTGGGTGTTGGATGTAAGATGTAAGATGTCCAGCCTCCCACATCTGCGCCAGGTGGTTTGAGTTGCAACTCCTTAGGAACTGGGTTAGGGAACTGGAGATACAGCTCGATGATCTTTACCTGGTGAGGGAAAGCAATGAGGTGATAGAGAGCACCTACAATAAGTACTCCTGTTTGAGTACTATTGGGGGCAGGAGGGATGACCTATTTAGCAGTAGCAACAGAGGTACAGTCTGGCCCTGTGGAACCTCTTTTGGGGTAGGTGTGACCCGTACAACAAGGATGGATTTGCACTTGAATCCGAGAAGGGGACCAATATCCTGGCAGGGAGGTTTGCTAAGGATATTCGGAGAGTTTAAACTAGAATTGCTGGGGGGTGGGAACTGTACTGAAGAGACGGAGGAAGGGGAGGTTGGCTCACAAATCGAGAAAGCTTGTAGACAGTGTGAGAAGTAGGATAGATAGGTGATAGAGAAGGGATACGCTCAGACTGATGGCTTGAGATGTGTCTATTTTAATGCAAAGAGTATCATGAACAAAGCAGATGAGCTTGGAGTGTGGATCAGTACTTGGAGCTATGATGTCGTGGACATTACAGAGATGTGGATGGCTCAGGGGCAGGAATGGCTACTTAAGAGTGGCAGGCTTTAGTTGTTTCAAAGGACAGGGAGAGAGGGGCAAGAGTTGGGGACGTGGCACTGCTGATCGGAGATAGCGTCACAGCTTCAAAAAAAAAAGAGGAAGTCATGAAGGGATTGTCCACCGAGTCTCTGCGAGTGGAAGTTAGAAACTGGAAGGGGGTCAATAACTTTGTGTTTTTTTTTTTAAGACCACCCAATAGTAACAGGGACATTGAGGAGCAGATAGAGACACAGGTTCTGGAACAGTGCAATAACAGGGTTGTCGTGGTGGGAGATCTTAATTTCCCAAATATTGATTGGCATCTCCCTAGAACAGGATGTTCAGATAGAGTGGAGTTTGTTAGGTGTGTTCAGGAAGGTTTCCTGATAAATATGTAGATAAGCCTACAAGAGAGATACTTGATCTTGATCTGGAAATGAACCTGGTCAGGTGTCAGGTCTCTCAGTAGGGCAGCATTTTGGAGATAGTAATCACTATTCTACCTCCTTTACCATAGCATTGGCGAGGGATAGGAGCAGACAAGTTAGGAAAATGTTTAATTTGAGTAAGGGGAAATATGAAGCCATCAGGCAGGAACTAGGAAGTATAAACTGGGAACAGATGTTCTCAGGGAAATGTATGGCAGAAATGTGGCAAATGTTCAGGGGATATTTGCATGACATTCTGCAAAGGTACTTCCAATGAGACAGGGAAAGGATGGTAGGGTACAGGAACCATTGTATACAAATGCTGTTGAAAATCTCGTCAAGAAAAGCTTATGAAAGGTTCAAAAAAACTAGGTAATGATAAAAATCTAGAAGATAAGGCTAACAGGAAGGAGCTTAAGAATGAAATTAAGAGAGCCAGAAGGGGCCATGAGAAAGCCTTGGCGGACAGGATTAAGGAAAACCCCAAGCTGTTCTACATGTCAAGAGCAAGAGGACAAGAGTAGAGAGAACAGGACCAATCAAGTGCGACAGTGGAAAAGTGTGTATGGAACCAGAGGTGGTACTTAATGAAAACGATGTTTCAGTATTCACTATGGAAAAGGACCTTGGCGATTGTAGGGATGACTTACAGCAGACTGAAAAGCTTGAGCATACAGACATTAATGAAGAGGAAGGGCTGGAGATTTTGGAAAGCATCAAGTAGGATAAGTCACCAGGACCAGATGAGATAAACACCAGGCTACTGAGGGAGGTGAGGGAGAAGATTGCTGAGCCTCTGGCAATGATCTTTGCATCATCAATGGGACAGGAAAGGTTCTGGAGGATTGGAGAGTTGCAGATGTTGTTCCCTTGTTCAAGAAAGGGAGTAAAGATAGCCCAGGAAATTATAGACCAGTGAATCTTACTTCAGTGGTTGTTAAGTTGATGAAGATTGTGAAAGGCAGGATTTATGAACATTTGGAGAGGCATAATATGATTAGGAATAGTCAGCATGGCTTTGTCAAAGGCAGCTCATGCCTTACTGGCCTGAGTGAACTTTGAGGATGTGACTAAACACATTGATGAAGGTAGAGTAGTAATGTAGTGTATATGGATTTCAGCAAGGCATTTGATAAGGTACCCCATGCAAGGCTTATTGAGAAAGTAAGGAGGCATGGGATCCAAGGGGACATTGCCTTGTGGATCCAGAACTGGCTTGCACACAGAAGGCAAAGAGTGGTTGTAGGCAGGTCATAGTCTGCATGAAGATCAGTGACCAGTGGTGTGCCTCAGGGATCTGTTCTGGGACCCCTTCTCTTTGTGATTTTTATAAATGCTCTGGATGTGGAAGTGAAAGGATGGGTTAGTAAATTTGCTGATGACAGAAATGTTGGGGGTGTTGTGGATAGTGTGGAGGGCTGTTCAGAGGTTACAGCTGGACATTGATAGGATGCAAAACTAAGCTGAGAAGTGGCAAATGGAGTTCAACCCAGATAAGTGTGAGGTAGTTCATTTTGGTAGGTCAAATATGATGGCAGTATATAGTATTAATGGCAAGATTCTTGGCAGTGTGGAGGATCAGAGGGATCTTGGGGTCAAAGCTGCTGCACAGGCTGACTGTGTAGTTAAGGTATACCGTGCATCGGCCTTCATCAACCATGGGATTGAGTTCAACAGCTGAGAGGTAATGTTACAACTGTATAAACCCTGGTCAGACCCCACGAGTACTGTACTCAATTCTGGTCACCTCACTACAGGAAGGATGTAAAAACTATAGAAAGGGTGTAGAGGAGATTTACAAGGATGTTGCCTGAATTGGGGAGCATGCCTCAGGAGAATAGGTTGAGTGAACTTGGCCTTTTCTCCTTGGAGTGATGGGAGGGCGAGAGGTGACCTGACAGAGGTGTATAAGATGAGAGGCATTTATCTTGTGGATAGTGAGAGGCTTTCCTCCTCAGGGCTGAGATGGCTAACATGAGAGGGCACAGTTTTAAGGTGCCTGGAAGTAGGTACAGAAGAGATGTCAGGGGCAAGTTTTTATTATGTAAACATAAAGAGTGGTGAGTGCATGGAATGGGCTGCCGGCGATGGTGGTGGAGGCGGACACAATAGGCTCTTTTAGGAGAAGCTTGGATTGGTACAAGTAGTTTAGAATAATAAGGGCTATGGGTAACCCTAGGTAATTTAAGTATATGTTTGGCACAGCATCGAGGGCCAAGGGGCCTGTATTGTGCTGTAGAGTTTATGTTTCTAAATGCAATCTATTATAATGAAAAAAAGCTTTGATATGTCATTTTTACTTTTTCTAAAAACATCAACTCCAAAGTGGAGTTACAATTTCACAGGCAACAAATAAGCTATTATTTTTGAGTCAGAGTCTGCTGATATTTCTTCAAACTATTGCCTGATTGAGATCAGTTATCCCAACGTAATAAGTTAAAACCGCAGACCTTTGAAGTTTGTGTGGTTCAGTCACTTCACTAATCACAATGAGCCAACAGGAGAACCACTGATGATTCTATTAAGTATCTGAATTACAGTCTAAATTAGTTACCTTTGTGGTAGCAATGCTATTTGCAAAGCTTATCTGCTGGAAGCCTTTCTCACTCATCGTCACACAGACTTCCCATCTTTCGTTAACAACTTCATGCACTATTTTGAGTGGGTTGCCCACTTCATCCACTTTGCCACTTATGTAAAGATCCACGTAACTGCGGAATCCAGAAACCTACAAGTAGTGCAGGATGATGGCATCATTATGGTCTATTTAAGAAAATTATTTTGCTTAAATGCATTTAAGCCAATATCCAGAAAATTACAAAACCATTTATTTACTCTTGCACTGATATTTTTTAAATAGGAAGAAGAGTGCCATATATCAGAGTTCTCAATGTCTAAACTGTTCACCTCCCTTCTTATTGTCTATTGTCTATTATTCAAGAAATTACAGGTTTAAAACTAATGTAAATGGCACAAAATAACCATTCTGGGATTATCTGTAGTGAAAAGAACCAAAGCATTATTTTACTACTCAATATAAATATGCATAATCCACTGTACATGTATAATAGTAAAATTAGAACAAATCAACACAATTACAAAACAAGCACAAATCCCCTTACAATTTCCTGAGTGTGATACATTAAAAAACATTTGACCTCAAATATGTATACTGAGAATTAAATATCCAGTCTATTATATGAAACGTACAGGTAACTTTTTGCCATTTAGGAAAACTTTCACCCCTTTGCAGGTGCCAGCAATATCATATGCTCTTCTTGACATAATTGCCACAATGTCTTTATCAAGAGTTTGCATTTTGAATTTAGGGAGATCAGGTTGAAAGGTGATACAAGTGTAATCATCACCATCAAAATGCTTGATTTTAGCCTCTTGTGCCTCACCCATATTGTTCTTCCAGGTCTACAGAAGAGAGCAAAATAAAATTAGGAATTCAACCCTTGATTAAATGCAATAATATCTTAAAAGTTCATTTATGAAGATTGTAATTGAAATGTAATTAAAACAACAGCTGTTTATTATCAAAATTTAAATAGGTAGACAGTGAGGGAAGCCACTTAACAATTTGACTGAATAGTTTCCACACAAAACACGAATCCTTCTAATCAAAAAGAGTTGCAGAGGCTCAGTAACTGAGTACAGTTCAAGCTAAAGTTTTAAAATATTCAGCTTTAAATGACATAAATCAATGGTACGTCTGATCATATTGCATAGTAGGCTGGAACAATCTATGTACTATTGAATCAAAGATAAGTTTTAGTAGGGGGAGTGGACTTGGGAGTAAGGTTCAGCAATGATCTTGCTGCCGTATGGTGAAAAAAATTAAGGGCCATCTAAACCACCTTTCCTCCTGATGATCGTAACCCACTAAAAATGTGAACATAGATAAAGGTTTCATTACTTAGCGCAAAAAATCTTTAAGGGTACATCCCCTAGCTTCTTTACACTGAATACTAAATATTAAAAGTTCTATGTAAATACAGGTGTCCCGTTTTTCTAACGTTCGCTTTACGACACCTCACTGTTACGAAAGATCTACATTAGTTACCTGTTTTCGCTAACAGAAGGCGTTTTCACTGTTACGAAAAAAGGCAGCACGCGTAAGTCAGCGGGCGAAAAAAGGCAGCGCATGCACCGAGCCCCCAAGCTCCTCCCCCAGAACTGCATTCTTGCCAGCATGGCTTAAACACGTGCCTGTGAGCATTTTAACTTTATGTCGATTTATTTTGTGCATCCATTAGCAAGATGAGTTCCAAGGTATCAGAAAAGCCTAAAAGAGCGCGCAAGGGTGTTACAATTAGCGTAAAACTAGGTATAATAAAGCGTTTTGATCGTGGTGAACGAAGTAAGGACATGAATTTGGCTAAGGGTTTGTGGAAGTTGACGAAGATGATGTTGAAGAGGTTCTGGCATCCCATGACCAAGAACTAACAGATGAAGAGCTGATACAATTACAAGAGGAAAGGATAACAATTGAAGCCGAATGCACTAGCAAAAGTGAAGTCGTCCAGGAACTAAAGGTGAAGCAACTGCGTGAGATTTTTGCTGCGATTGACAACGCTGCAATGATTGCAGAAAAGTATGACTTTAATTTTGAAAGGGTACGTAGGTTTAGGGCATATTTGCAGGATGGTTTGAGTGCTTACAAAGAACTGTATGATAGAAAAATGCGCGCAGCTAAGCATACTGTTGTTTTTCAAGCCTTCCACAGCAGATGATTAACCTTGACCTTCGACATTGAGGCAGGCAGACAGACATAGATGACCTGCCTGCCCTGATGGAAACAGACGACGATGAGATGACATCCCAGTCTCCTCTACCTCCCATCACCCCAACCTCCAACGACTCAGCCTAACACACCATCATCAGTGTGCTCGCTGTCTTCCCGATTCCGGTAAGTGAAACTACACAGGACGTACATTCTTGATATAGGCTGTGTATTTTTATGTGTTATTTGGTATGATTTGGCAGCTTCATAGCTTAAAGGTTACTGGAAAGAGTGCTTCTGCCAAGAGCGCTTGCGCCGAGTATTTTTGCCGTGAGTGCTTGCGCCAAGTCTTTCTGCCGAGAGCGCTTGCATGAGATTTTCGCTACGGTGGACAGTGCTGCAATAATTGCAGAAAAGTATTCCTACTTTATATAGGCTGTGTATTTATCAGATCATTTCTGCTTTTACTATATGTTTACCTGTTTGAAACATTTCTTGTACTCCTTACAAGCAGTTTCCACAGTAAACTTTGTACTGAAAATGTTGCAGAGCTTTGCACCATAACCATTTCGCCCACCTGAAAAGGGAAATTATCTCTAGTTAATTTAAAAAGACATAAATTGATGCCAAAAGTTGCAACTTACAAAGACATTTTATTATTTGTGTTACTTAGAGTATCATACATAGGGCAGTTAAGCATTAAATCCAAATATAGATGAAACAAATAAATATGGAAATTACATTGATATGACAGTTTTCTGTACAGTTCCCCTGGACAAAAACATTAGTTTTAGGCTGGCTTTTCTATTCTGATAGACATGCAATGAAATTGCTTTCGTAAGCTTACATTTTAATTATATTTCGTTTATTGGTTAGAATGATCATGTGAATTTAAATTTTAAACTGAATTCAAAATAGTTTGCAATTTGAAAAGCTACAAATGATTTCTATCTCATACTTAAAATAGTCATCATATTCATTATTACTTGAAGTTCGAAGTTCAATCTCACCAGTGACTTTCTTCTGATCATCATCATAGTTGCTGGAGGTCAGTAGCTGGCCAAAAATGAGATTAGGAACATAAACCTTCTCCACTTTATGCTCCACAACAGGAATCCCCTTTCCATTATTCCATATAGTAATTGTATTGTTCTCACTGTCATAGAGAAAACAGTTATTTTGCTTGCTATAATACACTCTACTTATTGTACCATTGTAAAGATTCCCAGTGGAATCCTTACAGAAAATGGCTAGAGTACAAAGAAAATGGAGTGCACATATTTCTTGTCCTGGACAGCACAATTACCAGAGGACCTAACAATATCTAAGTATGCATAATCAACTAAAGAGAATTAATGTTAATGTTGGGAAATTACAGGCAAGTTAATACATCACCTGCATTCTATTATGCACATTTAATTTACAAGACATAATTAATTTACTATTTCATGGGTACGGTTCTACTATATTTTTGTAATATATCCACTGCTTTGGACTGTGTCAATGGAACAAGTTCACAGCCAAAGAATTAGAAAACAATTTGAAGATATAAATGATTTGGGATTACACTTTGTCTGAAGAGTGGGCACTATTTAATTTTTGAGGTCATCTGACACTATTGCCCTCTAAACCAATGTACATTTTGTAATTAGCTTTAAAGCAATACTTTGTTCACTCATCAACATGTTCAAAACATTTTGGGAAAAAAACAAAGGATTTCAAAATAAATTTCAAATGACTTACGGATCAATGGTGATTTTGATGCAGGACATATTTTTATCTCTCTGCTTGTTATCAGCCGCATTCACTAGTTAAACAAGACATGAAGTTAATTTGCCATTGTAACTTTGTAGCACAAATTTAGAAAGGTAACATAACTATTCCCCACCTACCTAAAATTTCATCAAATATCTTGTATAAACCAGGAACAAAGGTCACTTCTCTGCAATTTAAACCAATTTCTTCATCATACACCCACATTTGCTGTGAAGAAATAGAGAAACATCATTTGTACCCATAGCTGTTATTTTCTCATCTCAAAATGAGCATTCATAAAATTTATAAATTCAGCAGCCTGGAACAAGGAGAGGTCAGTGCGAAAAAGAAATTTAGCAAATTTCTGCTGCTGATTAGTGTCAGTGTGCAGCTTTGAAAAAAAAAACATGTGGACATTACAGCAAGACAAGCAGACCTAGTGTCACAACATAAAACATGAGATTTATAAGGGGGGGGGGGGGGGGAGGAGGCTACCCTTAGACAATATCTTTAATTCCCTCCAAGGAGAAGATGGGTTAACAGCATGTATTTGCTATTCATGCACTCCTGCAAATATACACCATTTGATCTCAATTCTCCCTTCAAGACTGATGTCAAGTAAATTGTTAATACTGAAATACCTTTGAAAACGGAAAAGCACAAGGATAAATCACTAGATCAAAATAAGATAAAATAGCTCCAATCATCTTGAACGGAAATTAAATATTTTCTTAAAAGATGAGTGATGACCATATTTTGTGATTCATTAATTCATCAATTAACAATCTGAAGATCACAAACAAAATAGTGGATGAGTTTGTACAACACCAAAAATATTACTTTAGTAGTTTACATTAATTGTAGACAAGTTAAATCTTTACCTGTGAAACAGGTTCCACAGAGCCAATATAACTGTCTGGACGGAGCAAAATATGCTCTAGCTGTGTCTTCTTCTGGTAGATTCTTTCCACAGACAATCTTCGATCATCACCTTTCTTCACCTTAGTGACCTGATTGGGAAGCAACGGCTGTGGAAAGACAAAAACAAATTAGAAACGTTAATAGCAAAGTAAATACAAATACTTTGTCACCAAACAATTGATTCTAGAGCGTACAATCATCACAGTGATATTTGTTTCTGTGCTTCGCGTTCCCTGAAGTACAAATCGAGGTAAATATAATAAAAATTTAAATTATAAACATGCAAATAATACGTACAAAGCAAGCTTTGTCAGCTAAAGTTAG
This sequence comes from Hypanus sabinus, assembly GCF_030144855.1. Lineage (NCBI taxonomy): Eukaryota > Metazoa > Chordata > Chondrichthyes > Myliobatiformes > Dasyatidae > Hypanus > Hypanus sabinus. The sequence goes on along the minus strand of NC_082738.1, from coordinate 38,640,475 downwards.
ATATTAAATTCACGACTTCAGTGACCAAAACGGATGGGGAGGCTTCTGCAGACTACACCCAACTTCATGTCGTCTGCAAACTTTGCAAAAAATCCATCAATTCCATCATCCAAATATATAACTTAAAACAATCGACCCAACACAGACCCCAATGGAACACTAGTCACCGACAAGAAAAGGCTCTCTTTTTTCCCCTCGCTCTTTGCTGGCCGCTAGTCGGCTAATTTTGCCTGTAATGAGCCCCAGTACATCCCTAGGTTATATTGGTCGTTGACACAAACTGCGCATTTTACTCTCCTTCATGGACACGTTTTTAAAAAAGCTGAATTGCTTTTCTTTTGTATTACCTCAAAATATCATATACAGAAATGGATGTACATGCACATGTACATGTTTTATGGTAAAAACAAAAAAACGAAGTAAATGCCTAAAAGTAAACTATTAATTATGAAAGGACACTGAATTTTGCCAAGACAGTTGTTTACCGTGTGGTACGCCTTTCGATAAGAGAATGGACAAGAAGCAAACCGTTAAAGAACATGAACTCACGTTTGCAAAGCCCTACAAATTATGTTCAATAATTTATTTTAAAGCCGTTCTATTCACACGAAACAAGATTTCTAACTTTTTACATTAAAGGTTCATTTGAGGGGAAATCCCCAGGATAAATCTTAAGCTTTAAAACCGAAATACTTAACTTCTATCCTTGTTTTTAAGATTCTAACTATAAATAGATCCGAGAGGAAGTCTGTTAATTAAGTTATACTTACTCGTAAGGGACTTGAGGCAATATCCATTGTTCCACAGAAAAAAACCTGCTAAGGGAAAATAATTATTTTGTCAGTGTAGACCAAAAAAAGCACAACGCTCCGCGCTCGCGCTCAAACGCTAATGAAATTCAAAAACCTTCGTTCGTCGAACGCCAGTCCAGTTGCTTTTCAGCGCGCTTATACAGCAGCCAATCACAGGAGACGTTGCGCCTCTGTCCTCCTGAGAGCGTTAACGGTTCAGGCTTCAAATATGATTGGACAGTTTGGTTCACTGCCCGATGCGAGATGCATTGTGGAAGTTGTAGTCCACAATTACTTCACGTAAACAGAATAAGATTGAAAAAGATAAACACAAGAAATTCTGCAAATGTTAGAAATCCAAAGAAAAATACACAAAATGCTGAAGGCACCCAAGGGTTTCGGCCCGAAACGTCAACTCTTTCTTTCCATGGATGCTGCCTGATCTGCCGAGTTCCTCCAGCATTTTGTGCATTGCTTAAGATTGAAAAATGTTCCGCTATGGCCCTCAGACTCCGGAGTCCTGTTGGGGTTGGTACAAAGGACTGAACCTGCTATTGGGAATTGCTCTCAGGCAGTAAAGGGGAGAGATGGCCGGAAGCGACGGAGAAGACAAAGGTAGCGAACAGGAAGTGGTATTCAATGAAATGTGGAGGAAGGTGAATAGCAAAATGGTCGATTAAGGATTGTAGTGGTTTATCGTCCACTGATGAAGGCAGTAGACGGGATTGAAATAAAAGGAAGGAAGAGTTTTAAGTTTTTTTCCAATCAGAAACAGGAGAAAATCTGCAGCTGCTGGAAATCCAAATCCAAGCAGAGCAGGCACTCAGCAGGCCAGGCAGCATCGATGGGAAAATTCACAGTCGAGGTTTCATGCTGAGAGTTTTCATCAGGACAGGAGAAAAAGAGATTAAGAGTCAGAGTTAGGAGGTGGGGGA